>NC_137459.1:30365043-31649962 GCF_964235325.1 Thermobia domestica | reverse complement strand
CGGTCTGTTAGTCACGCTCCTAATAGCCTACAATAAACCTAACGGTTTTCGATAGTTATGCTCTCTGACATCAATGGAGGTATTTACAGTGCATATAATTTGCACATGACTCTAAATCTTGGGATGATTGGGATGAACAACCAGTGCTTTTAATTGCAAAACTTTGAAAATCGTTTTACAATAATGGAGATGGTAAATATTGTTTACTGTTAAAATTGAGTTTTAGTTTATTATTTATTTTCTGCATAACTAATATTCTATAAGACTTGATTTCAAAGAATGTAAACAATATTGTCAATTTAACTATGAACCCAATTGAGGATTCTCCACAATCATTGCCAGAATTAACTTGAAAATAATATTTTTTTCTTCTTCTTAACTTCTAGAGGCTTTATACCGATTGTTCCATGTACAGCCACCAGCAAAAGTATATCGCCCCCTAAGTGCTCTAATTCCACTATTTGAGATCCAGATAATTTGCAGTTGTGAGAACACCTGGACAGATGCAACCCAACTTACATGTAACTATTGTCGGCATTGACAGGAGTTGGTAGCACTGAGTCAGGTCTTTATGCAAGGAAAATTGTAAAATAAATGACTAACGAAACAGTTCTCCATTCTGAGATGAATCTCTATGGTTCGGATCATGTTGTCCAATGAAAATCATATATTATTCTCAATATTAATGTGTATGTAATGTATTAATTCGTTATATATTATACGTTCAGAAAAATAAAAGAATCCTGACCACGCATGAATCATAAAATATTTGAAAGTATATGAAAATATCAAATCTTGATCAACTGCTCTAAGTGTGTAAATGTTTGCCTCCATTGAGAGTCTTCTAATTCTCCTCATTCCAACATCTTTTTTTTTCTTTATGGAAAGGAGAATATCTTCCTTGTCACACTGAGTAAGGAATTGAAATTGATATTGAAACCTTTGAAAAAGCGTCAACCTGGCAGGGATTTGAACCCGAGTCCGCGGATTGCAAGTTCAGTGCACTAACCACTTACGTAACACGTCACTTCATCTGTCAGCTAAACTATTAGCTAGTTAAAATTGTTGAAAGTAAAACTAAACACATGACACTAATGCTCGTATAAGGAGACGTTCCCCAATGTCACAGACGCCAATGAGTGTCACAATGACTAACTCGAGGTTTTCCTCTTTAACTCAAAAACAAGTTATATAGACCTTCGTCAGTGAGAAAAATAACATGAAACCTTCTTCAAGGTGAGGCTATCTCATCATTTTTAACGATGATCACGATTTACGTTACTACTATTCTTCCTCATCGTAACTTCTAATTTCAAAAGAAGAAAAGACGGTAAACATTATTTTCGCGTTCTTTGAATTGTATCAACACATGTAGAAATAGAAAGTTATATGTTTATCTTCTGTAACTACTGGTTAATTTCTTACCTTTGTGTGAGAAATTGTTAGGAGAGTGGTAAAGCACAAAACTCGTATGGCAGAGACCCGGATTCGAATCTCGTAGTGGCAATTGTTATTTTTATTTATTGGAAGGTATTGTTTACGTAATTGGTATTACAATTATGCTATTCCTTTATTGTTATTATTATTATTATTATTATTATTATTATTATTAATATTATTATTATTATTATTATTATTATTATTATTATTGGTAAGTCGAGATTTGGATACGTATTTTATTCTTTATGAAGTTCTTGATCGAATTTCAAATCATTTGGTTGATATGGAATGGATTTGAAATAGTGCATTGTTCTAAACATTAATATTTCTAGCAATAGTAGCAGCAGAAGAATAACTTGTAGTAGAAACTTATAAGCAATTGCTGGGTAACGTTTGTGTTTAATCATTCGTATGTTTGACCCATACTAACGATATACCTTACGTATTCACCAATTGTTCGCTAAACACGTTACATTCCCAGACAGTACGAATCAAGGTTGATACGGCTGACGTCATCTATCGTAGTTTACTTTTCTATTTCAAGTGCGTTGAAGAAAGTTGTCTCAACACTAAGACTGAGAGAAATTGACTATTTTCCATGTTGTTTTACATTTGAAGTATCACTATTACAAATTAAAAAAAATGCTTTAATTGCCCAACGGGAATCAAACCCGCGACCACCGAGATGTGAACCCAACGTTTATCCCACTACTCTAACACATCGCTGTTAACTCATGGGCGAAAACCTCGGTGTGAAATGTTTTCAGCAAATTGCGCACTTTTACGATCCCAATATTGCAGAACTCTTGTTGCGGTTATAATAAAATTGAGATTATTATGTAGAAATAATAGTCAAGAGCATTCAAATCTAAATTGTCAAAGTACATAGTTTACAATGAATGATAGAAGTAGTGTTAGTGGATGTTGTTGCAGCACTTAGATATGAGGAAGTTTAACGACCTACTTGGGTGGTTATGCTCTTTTCCCATTATTGTACATCCCTTTTGTGGCCGACCTTCCACATCTTTCTCCTGACGTCCACCTGTTTCAATATGCAGCTGATACAGCCTTTCTTCCTCTTGTCAAATCTGTTCAGGGTATCAACCTCTCATTGGATATAGCCACCGATTATTTAACCCACTGGTGTTCCAAATGAAAACTCAAGGTTAACGCCACAAAAAATTCAAACTGTTGTATTCATACCATACCGTAAACGCACCAAATTACACCGGTATGCATCTTTTCTGTCACTTAATGTCCATAATACGCCCATCATTCCAACACGAACCGTTACATACTTAGGTGTAATTTTTGACCATCATTTAACGTGGAAGACGTATCCTAATCATGTTAAAACTAAAACTTATAATCGCCGAAATCTCCTGAAGTGGCTAACCGACACAACTTGAGGCCTCAAAAATCTCATTATTCTCAACACTTACAAGGCTTTCATCTTACACATGCTCACTTACGGTTTTCCGGCATGGATTTTCGCTCCTTCCTCATACTACCAGAAACTATCCATATTTTCGCTTATTTTTCGCATTGCCTTCCGCATTTCTCTCCGCAGCCAAACCCATGATTTATATTACTTAATATCGTTTCCTATACTCATCTACCATCACGAAACTCTCCGCTTAAAATTCATTAGTCAGCGCTACACACACCACCATCCTCTACAGTTTGAAATTATGCACCATCTTTTATTTCACTCATCGCCTGCCAGTTACCATAATACACCATTTCATCTTCTCTTTGCATTATATTGCTACACAGTCCCTACAGATCCCCGAAGACTATCCTTTACATGTCCTTCTTCCCCATCTTTTTCCATCCTATGCACAGTGATTCCATTTTGGGTTACTACGTCTGCATTAGCCTAGAGCTACCCCTAGGCACAAGATAACCTCATTCGTCTTTCCAACAAAAACTTATTTTGTGTTGTGGCGTCCAGTGCACTTCATCCCATCACGCTTATGAATTCCCTTTCTCTGCTCTTTAACTATTGTATTAGATTTCTCACACAAGCTATACTGAATGTGTTTTCTACCTTTATTTCTGCATAATATACTATGATGTATTTATGCTCATGTCAGTACCTTGATTATGTTCCAGTGTAACTTCAACTATGTCTATGATCGCAAAGATCATAAAGACCTTTCCACCAAAATGAGGACGATAATAATACAGTTTAATAAATAAATAACACAGCCCATAGCCCAACAACCAATCCTCCACTACCATAGTCATCCTCTCAAATCCCTTCCCTAAAAGAGGATGTAGCCCTCTCAGAGGTTGCTAGCCCATGGCTAGCCCGAAAAAAAACTATTTGCGCATCGAGGCTAAATTGTTATGTAAAACTGCAGTTTAAATATATATCTTTGGGTATTTCTTTATAGTTATATTATTTCACTAACCATTAATATGCATTGCAGATTGTCAGGTTTAACATTTTATCAAGTCTATTCGATATTGGGAAAATCAAAACCTCTAACCGTTGGCCCGCGAAGAGGTGATGTGTGGTACGCCCCATCAAACGTACCCGTTATACATATTTTCTGTTTATTACGGCTTTTGTGAAATGAAGAAAAACAAAACTTATAATTTAACAACCTGAAACTCAAGCTACCCCATGCCGAAAGCGTCGGTGGACTAATGGTAGGCTACTAGTGACCTCTCGGCAAAAGAAAATTGAATGCCCGGCAGCGACGATCCGCTGTGACACCACTTTCGTTTTGAAAATTAAACCACCAACAGAAGAGACGCGACGAAGCGCCAATGAACCACAAAATTAGTGTCCCTAAATATGTTAAATCGTCTATATGCGTGATTTGCTTACATTAAAGTAAGTTAAAAAAATACTTATAAAAATTACCCCGCGTTGGCGCAATCCAGCAATCTTATGTTCAACAGGCGCGTGTTCTTCCGACTTCTCTACAGAGGAGATGAAAAAAAGTTGGATGTAGAGGAATACATTTTTGAGATCTTTTGAATTTGTCCAATCAGAGTGCTTCTGAATTTAAACAACCTGAAAGTCAAGCCATTGACTTTTAGAAATAAGAAAAGCTAAAATTGTTTTTTTTTTAAATAACGTTTGTATTAATGATGCTCATTATGGGAAAACATGTTAAAACGAGAATATTTTCAAATTTGAAACTCTTCCATATACAATTCAACGAAGTAAACATTTACACCCCGGGTATTCATCTTAGAAACTTTTAAAATTGAGACAACTACAAAACCTCAGTTTTTGTTATTTAACTTTTATAAAAAAAAACGTTGACACGTTTTTAAGAATGTGATTTTTGGAAGGAGACTCGTTTCATTATTTTAATTGTTTCCCGCAACATGATACCCAAATGCTTAAATGGCCCGATGGGTTCAAAACAACAATAGAGAACAGAAAGACTAACTACAGTCTATCCAATAGAAATGTTCCAAAATATTATTTAAACGGTTAACTGGTTTGGATACGGTTTAAGTTTCAAACCCAATATGTCGGTTTATTTCAGAAACCAAACCATAATTGGTTCTGTTCGGTTTGAAACTGACTCTGGACTGAACTTTTTGAGAATATTCTTATATATTTTGAAACAAAGTCCGAACTATATGTAATGATTTCATTTTGGATTAAGTAATTGTGGATCTGCTATTTCACTTTTGAACGAAATTACGATTTCCCCTGTCTTTCTCTTAATAATTTACTTTGTAACAACAATTTAATGATCAATGTAAAATAGAACCATATTGAGATTCGGTTTGGTCTCAGTTAACTGTTTGAAACTGGTTGATCTTACAAACCGAAACAACGGTTTACGATTGCTCTTACCGTACATACCTACTAGCCTTGATCATACCCTGGATTCACGTGTATATATATATATATATATATATATATATATATATATATATAACTAAAATATGTAATGAATGTGGACTCTTTCTCCAGGTCAGGGATGCCCAATATTATTTTGAATTCATCGGGCCACTTGCCCAATTGGGCATCATGTTGCGGGTCACAACTAAAAAAAATGAAAGCAGTCCTTCGAAAAAATCACTTTTTGAAAATGTGTCAACGTTTTTTTTTCTAATAGTTAGATACTAAAACTGAGGCATTGTAGTTGTAAATATATTCTCATTTAAAAAATGTTAGTATGAATTTTAAACTTTACTCCATTTACATGTATATTGACAAGTGGCAAATTTGAAAATATCCTTGTTTTAAGATTTTTTTCCCATAATGGACATTATTAATACAAATGTTATTTATGTCAAAACTATTTTAGCTTTGCTTGGGTTGTAAAAGTCAACACACCATGCCATAAACATCGCCAATATCTAGTGGAGCACTTTCTGGTAAATGTCGATAATCGATATAGCGACACGTCGAAAGGTTGGTGCTAGTGTGCCAGTGACGGCATGGTTTCGTTCAGTCGAAACAAATGTCTAGAGTCGGGGTGTTGAAGTTACCACCGCGTAGCAGCGAGAAGTGGCGGAGTGCGAAATAAAGGGCCCAGGTGGGGATTAATCATGGGCCTCTCTCTATATATATATATATGTCTATATATAGGGTCGCATTTAGGGAGTACACGTGCACCCCCTCCTTCGTTGTAAATATTCACTGCCTAAAGTGAGAACTTCATAGCAAAACTTTCCAAAAGTTTCTACCATCATGTGATTCTGATGCTTCTTCTGCATTATACAAATATTCACCATTTTCAAAGTGTCCATGATTAGACAAATTCCTGATCTAAAGAATCAAATTAATTATATAATGCAAATTACAGGCTACCGATACAAAGTGGCCGTGGCGCAGTTGATAAAGCGTTGAATCCGATTTCGGAAAGTCGTGGACTTAGTTAACGAGGTTGGCCATAAAACTTTCCCAGGGTGTTTCCTCTTTCACACTACAGATGCCTAAAGGCATTTAAAAAAATAATTCAAATGTACTGGTGCATCCCCGTCATTAAAGCCTGGATTCTGCTCTTTGGGATTTATTCTCTTTAAAATAGGCTATTAAACTTTGCCTTTTATTATTAGTGCACTTCCTTTTAGAATGGAGTAGCCAGGCTTTCTATAAAACAAATTATAAGGGCACTTCTGACCATAGAATGGTCATTCTTCTTTAGCGATAGTATGCATTATTATTATTATTATTATTATTATTATTATTATTATTATTATTATTATTATTGACTTTAGCAGACCAAGCTAAAATCCCAGCCTTTCTTCCCGCCCGGGCTATTCCGCTCATGGCAGCGATGACTTCATTTTGGCGGCATTCCTTCGATTCATATCAAATAATCCGGAAGGGAACAACACGAACTATCGCCAGTCATGTGAATGTTATTATTACATATGAATTTGCTTTCAGGTGAATTGTTGCTAAAGTGAGCTCCGGGGGTCAAGAGTAACCCCTGCATCTACATCTTGAAGTGAAAAATGTTGAAATAAGTTAGTATAATTGTATGAATTGAACTGTTGCAAATCATTAGAAAGTGAATATGAGAGAACTATGAAATCAAGTAAATAGATGCGCGTAATTTTATTTTGAAATTACATGGCAAACGCGTTTTACGTTATCCCAAACGGTAATCGCCAAATACACACTGTTAAATGAGCACTCTGTTGGCCAAATTAAGAAAGCCTCAGTGATTTATCAACTTACATGCAAAGATTCCTTCATCGCCTCCATGCTGAAGTCGAAATAACAAGAGGCTAGTAATCATAAGGTTAATGGTTCGCGCCTACCATCGGAAACCATTCTTTTTAAACACACCTTATTGTAAACAAATCAAGCATATAGTCAATTTAACATGTTTTGGGGGGTAATTTTGTGGTTCGTAGGCGTTTCGTCGCGTCTCTGATTCTGGTGGTATAATTTTTAAAACGGAAGTGGGGTCACAGCGAATCGTCGCTGTGGTTCATTTATTTTTTGCCGAGAGGTCACTAGTTGCCCATTGCTGGTCCACCATCGCTTTCGGCATGTGGTAGCTTGAGTTTCAGGTTGTTAATTATAAGTTTCTTTTCTACATTTCACGAAAGCCGTAATAAACAGAAAATATGCACAAAAAGTACGTTTGAGTGCCACACATCACATCCTCGCGGGCCAACAGTTAGAGATTTTGATTTGCTCAATATCGTGTAGACGGGATAAAATGTTGAACCCGACAATCTCCAATGCGTATTAGTGGCTAGTGAAAGAATATAATTATAAAGAAATACCCAAAGAGTTATATTTAAACTGCAGTTTCACATAACAGTTTAGCCTCGATGCACAAGTAGGGCATTAAACTTGCTCATACCTAAATGCTGCAACAACATCCACTAATATTACTTCTATCGTTCATTGTAAACGATGTACTTTGACAATTTAGATTTGAATGCTCTTGACTGTTACTTCTACATAATACTTTCCATTTTAGTATGACTGGAACAAGCTTTTTACAATATTGGAATCATTAAAGTGTGCAATTTGCTGAAGACATTTCATACTAAGTTTTTGCCTCTAAATTAACAGCGATGTGTTAGGGTAGTGGGATAAGCGTTGGGTTTATACCCCGCTGGACGCCGGTTCGATTCTGGTTGGTTAATTGGAGGAAATGTTTATCATTTGTAATAGTGATACTTCAAATGTAAAACAACATGGAAAATAGTCAATTTCTCTCAGTCTTAGTGTTGAGACAACTTTCTTCAACGCACTCGCAATAGAAAATTGAACTACGAAACATGACCTCAGCCGTATCAACCTTGATTCGTACTGTCTGGGAATGTAACGTGTTTAGCGAACAATCGGTGAATACATAAGGTATATCGTTAGTATGGGTCAAACATACGAATGATTAAACACAAACATTTCCCAGCAAGAGCTTATTAGTTTCTGCTCCTACTGCTAGAAATATTAGTGTTTAGAGCAATTCACAATTTTAGATCGGTTCTATATCAACAAAATGACTTGAATTTCGATCAAGAACTTCATAAAATATAAAACATGCAGCTAAATCTCGACTTTCCAATAATAATAATAATAATAATAATAATAATAATAATAATAATAATAATAATAATAATAAGAAGAAGAAGAAGAAGAAGAAGAAGAAGAAGAAAGTAATATCATAATTACAATACCAATTACGTAAACAATACCTTCCAATAAGGAAAACAATAAGTGCCAAGACGGGATTCCAATCGGGGCTCTGATATATGACCTTTATGCTTTACCACTCTGCTATCAATTCCTCATACAAAGATAAGGAAATAAACAAGTAGTTACAGAAGATAAAAATAGAATATTCAATTTCTACAAATGTTGATACAATTCAAAGTAGGAGAAAATAATGTCTGAAGCCTACTCATCTTTGGCAATTAGAAGTTACTGTGAGGAAGAATAGTAGTAATGCAAATCAGTACCATCGTTACAAACAATAAGGTAGCCTCAACTTGAAGAATGTTTCGTGTTATTTTCCTCACTGACGAAGGTCTATATAACTAGCTTTAGAGTTAAATAAATAAAAAAAAAAACTCTTGTAAATCGCTGTGACACTCGCATGTTGAATATCTCCTTATATGAACATTAGTAGCCTTAGTGTTTTTCTATTGGTATCTCGTGTGCAATTTGATGGTAAAGCATTGTAGATGGTATGATTTTGTTCCTTATAAAGTAGGGAATGAGAAAAGTGATGGTGGACATGTCAGACCCGTGACTGGGAGGGGGAGGGGGTAGGCGAGAATGATGAGTCATCGTTCGCTTAACCCCTTATAACTTTGTTCTTAATCATTCAATTTTAATTTAATTTTTTTAAAGAAAGGTATAAGTATGTTCTACTCATTATGTTATCAGCATATTTTACGTAAATGTAACAGTTTTAGTAAAATTTTCAAAAAAAAAATCCTAAAAAAAAATATTCCATTTGACAAAATAATCATTTTTGTATTATTTATTTATGCCAAATAGCTGAATTTATAAAAAGAAGCATGAAATACGAATATTGCTTTATTTTCAAAATCGTTGTTTTATAAAACGTAAGGAAAAAGAACAGTATACAAAATCTAGTATTTTACTCAAGAGAAGAAATTAATATTTAAAAAAAAATATATTATTACACCTATTCCCACAATTTATTATATTATGTCATCCAAATTAATGTTAATTCTTTAAATGTTCATGAGTATTTTAAAAATATGTTTTAATTATCATGGAATAAGTACTCTAATCGTGTGCTTTCTTATTATATTCATTTACTGAAAAATAAAGGATATTCTTCTACTGGTGTGAATCCACATGTTAGTCATCGGGACACTTCCAGAATCCGAAGTTGTCCTTCTTACTTCAATCTCCATAACATTAATTCTTCTTAAATTTTAATATACACAACACTACACTATGACACCACATTCAGAAAGAAAGAAGAAGAAATGTTTAAGAGGTTGACAAAGGAAACACACAAACACTTCTCGATTTCCATTCATTCACATCACAGGGATTTTACGCTATTCAACTGATCGGCAGCAGGTCGAAAGACGAACGGACTGGTTCATGAAAGAATAGAATAACAAGTCACACAACAAATGGATTCCTTAATCGAGTTATGACAGCGCTCAGTTCCTTCTTGTTTCACAAGATATTATTTCCTTCACATTATCCTAGTAACAGATTCCATATCTGTGTAGTCCGCATCGAGGTACCCATATCATAACAATGATTCAAGTTCATCGTTGAGAGAAGCTCTTTAGGCCCACAAGGATGATCATACATTATTGGCTTGTATTGCCCTTTCCCATTAACAGTCCAACCCCAGTCAGTCACTATAGGAATTCAGAATTCGCAATATGTGTTTTACTCCATATTAGGGCTTGAAAATATGTTCTTTTTATAGTCAGACACAGAGTATCTTGTGTTGGATTCAAGCATGATCCATAGCCTTGTTTTTTAGTGAGAAACCACCACCTCATTTCTTTCAGAGATGTTATCTTCGGGATTCTAAGTATACAGAGTGTATAAATGCTTCCAGAACTCGGAACATTTCTTCATTAAATGTATCTTTTCCCAATGATGACAAAGTGACAAGTACTGTCCCATCAGCGTTCATAAATGTATTTTAAATGTATTTTAAAAAATCTCAGCACTAAAATATTAAAAACAAAACAAGTAAAAGTTCAAAGTTAAAAAATCACTGCCACTCTCCTGGACTTCTTAACGAGTTACCTAACTTATGCAAACCTTTTCATAGAAATCACTTTTCACAATAATTGTACAAATAATTGTTCAATAATAGTACAAATAAACTGAAAATAATAAACAAAATAAACAACATGAACTGCAAGTTTTGTACATTCTTCCCAAAATATCATTACTTGGATAAAAAAAAATCCTCTCAACAAATGTTCAAATGATCGTCCAGCACCTGCGATACACATGCGAATGTGTACAGGGAGATTATTGGCTGCTCTTAACAGTTCATTTGCACTTAGTTCATGGCAGACATTGCGCATCCTCTCCATCGTGTCCTCTCCATCGTGTACACTCTTGGTAAACCACCTCCTTGACAACCCCCCGCCCTCTAAAATCGAGCGGAATTCAGGTCCGGAGAACCACCTGGCCAGGAAACCGGACCACCTCTTCCGATCCACCTATTTGGAAATAAACGTGCAACAGTTTGCTTGCAACTCTTGCAAAATAAGCCGGGCAACCATCTTGTTGTAGCCATATTATTTCAAGAGTTGCTATTGGGACGTTTTCCAAGAACTCACAAAAATCATCTAACAAAAATTAGCGTACTCTACCAATGTCAAAACACCTTACAAAACTCCAGAGAGTTATGGAAATCTTGTTCTCGGAGTTTCTGACGCAAATGAACATGGTAAGAATGCAACGAGTTATTGTGCAGAATCCTTCAAACAGTCATGCGGCTCATAGCAGCCTCCCTAGCTAATCGTCTTGTCGAGTGGTAGAGCGTTGGCTCAGTGGTAGAGCGTTCACCTCTGGTGCTTGTGGTCCCGGGTTCTATCCCAGCTCCCGCCAAGTGAACTTTGTGGTGGACAAACACCGTGTACGTGGGTTTTCTCGGGGTTCTCCCGTTTCCCCCATTTTATTCATTCCACTACTTCATTCATTAATCATCATCACCGTCTCCTTTAGCCTAACCGGCATAAGCGTGGGACGTAAAACTCAAAGATTTCATTTAATTTCATTTTTTTTCTTTCAATTCAGCCTCTACTTTTCTTTGTTTTTCTACCCTGACTAATCCTTCTATCTCTTCCTCTTCTATTTTATCTTTACACATCTTTATTGTTCTACTATCTGCTTTTCTTTATAGTTTTTTTTTCTGTTTTACTTCCTCGTTACTTTTTTCTACGCTCACCTGTTTATCACATTTTCTTTGGACTTATATTATTCCTAGTTTGTCCTTTTCTTCTATTATTGTTGACCTCGTAGGTATCCCCTGACTCAGATACGGTGGTCCGTATCTTCTACAGTGTTGTCAGTGTGGCATCTACAGACCTGATTCATCTGGTATAGACTTTCATGTTCAAGATTTTCGTGTTTTACCTCTGAATTTCGTTTTACTAACTGAATTTGATTAGTTACCAAAGGGCATATTTTCTTCTCTGTATTGGCTACCTGAATAAAAGTAAACACAAAATCAACAATTAATTAAAGTTTCGTTCACTTTTTACATTTGTATTTGCTTCTATGTCATCTAATCCTTGTTGTAATTTAGTAAAGGTAAAGGTCTTGTCTTCCTTCTGAAAGTCTTCATCATGTAACTCATTTCTTCTTCTTAGGTACCTATTTGTATCCTCTTTATGAGAATACTGCGCAAAATGATGATATTAGTTATAATTCCTTCATTGCGAGCCCCTAACTGGACATTCATATCTAAAACGTGTTTTCCACCTTCTACACAATCTTATTGATAACGTCCATATTTTACAGTGGCATTGTTTTTGAACAGAACTTATTCATTTCGTGTAGTTTGTCTCAGTACAAATTTTGTATCTTTCGTTGATAGGTGGCAACGTTCACTTGTAGCGAGAAAAAAAATGCTTTTATACACTGATTTAATAATGCGCATCGCATAAATATAGCAAATCAGGTAGAATTGCTGGAATAGGAAGTAACCAAATTTTATAAATTGGTTTACAGAGTGGTACAAGTGAATGCTGCAGCTCTGGCCACATTATTGACCATAATTCGGGCCTAATTATATGTTCCATACTGGTAGCCTGTGATGAACGTATACAAAAGCTTTGAAAAAATGGCCAGGCCTGCATCATGAATCATAAAACTTGTAGTTGCGTAACAAGAGTGGAGGGGTGTGTAAATGGGGCATTGCCTCCCATAATTTAAGGGGGGAGTTTAATGACATCCAACCTTTTGTTTTGCGTAAGTTAATACCTAACTGAAGAATGCAAATCATTTTCTGAAAGCAAATCTAGCAAGTTAAACATGCGAATATTATTTCACATTCTTAAGAGAAAAGGGGTAGCCCCGAACATTTTAACACATTGAGCTGTCCCTTTCGTAAAAAGATGTAAAATTGTTCCAAAATAATTATGAAATATTTATTTGGAAGTGAACTTTATTGACAAACCGAAGATATCAACATAAATGCAAAAATAATGGAATAAACAACTGACAATACAAGTTACTACATTTCACGTATTTCGAATATTGGCGGGTTCCACCGGACACGTAAAGCATTTTTTTTTTTAAAGAAACATCATATTCTACACTTACAAGAAACAATAAGAACACCTACCCACGAAGCTGACAGTGATCACGTGTGTAATATATATATGTTGATTCGATAAGGGTGCAGTTTCACACTACACCGAGTCTTCATTAAACGTTTCACCACAAATAATGCATTCAGTGGTGCTTTCCTGTTCATCTGGTCATATTTTCTCTTTGTTCGTGTGGTGGTTCTTTAGCTAATTGCGACCTTCCTTTGGTAGTTCGGGTGCTGAAGTCGTTTCTGTTTCAATTTGTTTCGTATACGGTGAAAATGTTAGTGTCGCACTCCCTTCAGTTCTTCTGATTCATGACGCTAAACGTATCTTGCGATTTTGCGGCAATGGTGATAACTCTTCACTAATGCAGAACTCTTTACTAGTTGATGGACGAGAAGATTCTGATTTATCGGTCACATGTAGATAACGTGGATCCGCTGCAAACGGCGAACAGGAAGTAGCTCACTTTTCCTCAACGCTGTCGAAATTAAAGGTTGTGGGTCTTCAAAGGTAGGCCTAGTGTAACATGTTGCAACACGAAGCACGTTTGCGGACATATAGTCGGTGTTTGTGAATATCTGAGAGTTCAGTGAATATGATCCGGTGCAGGCGAATCCATTGAAAGCAATAACCATGCGACACACCTTTCGGTATGCCTCTGAAACAAGTTGTCCTACATCGTATTCGGTTATCTTTACTTCTTCATTCTTTCGCATCCACAGAGCACAAGCTTCATTGTATGCACCTTTAAACGATTTCGTAAAACACCTGCCAATGTGTTGAATCTTATGAATGGAATTCTGAGCAGTAAATAGTGTGATCCCTCGCATATTGAATCACGTTCAGTACCTTATGGCTGGTATGTTCATCACCAATTAGCAGAACTAGGATCTGAGGTGAAGAATGACAGAATTTCACAAAGTGTTGCAAACAAGTTAAGAATGTATCACTCGCGATTCAACCAATACTTTGTGCTACAGCAATACTCTCGGCTGAAGTATAAACCACCAGTCTTCCATTCTCTGATGCGGAAATATGAAGAGGGTCAGCACAAACTGACCAGTAGCACTCATGCAGAAAATCAATCTTATATTCCGATCTCTTTCGCTCAACGTCAATTTGCCCACAACACGTTTCCGTTTTTAACATATCACTTTGAGATTATCATTAACACAGAATACCAGACTCATCCGCGTTCAATATTCGTGATGGTGAAAAAGAATCTTTATCAATCAGTATGCACTAATTTGTATAGGACTTTGCAACTTATCTCTTATTGAAATTTATTGTTTTCAATATACTTGTAGACACAGGTGTTCTAGAAAAGAAATTGGGATGTTACTTCATAAACTCGTAGTAAAAATCTTTCACAACACTTAGTTAATCTTTGTTGAAGCTGTGATTGTTTTTTAGTTCTTCAGTTGTTCAGTTCAATTTATCGTGATAATGCCATTTAGCGATCAGCTAAATGTTTCACATCACATTTCAGCTCTTTTTCATACACATTGGGACAGTATTTTCCAATCTTCTTACTTGCGTGGAACTCATAATTTCATTATTTGTTTTTGCTGTGACTAGAGATGCAAGTGTTCGGAAAAAAACGGCTTTTTTGGGAAAAACTCGTTTTTTTCTGCTTCGCTTTTTTTGCTTAGGAAATTTTGGGCTTTTTGAAAATTTTGCTTTAAGCTGATAAAGCAGACTTTGTTTCGCTTCTCTACAACAAAAAACTGGTTTAATTAGTGGTTGATGCAAATAATAATATGAAACCTCGAGAATAAACCACGAATTACAAAAAGATTTTTTTTTTAAATTCTTAACATATTTACATTATGAATTCCAAAAGATTAACCAATATATGTAATAATATTTTAACCTCTTATATACAATAAGTACTTAAAAATGATACACAAATAACTACCAAAATTTTATGTAGTAATTTTACTTCAAAATATCACACACCCTCTTTTTGAAGCAAAATATATATATATAAAAAAAAAAAAACATGAGAGAAATCTGCACATCAAGAGCTTCGTTTCGGGTGGTTCTGTATATTCTTGAAATTTTTCAGTTAAGTTTTAACTTTCATATACATTGTATGAATATTTCGAACACTTTTTTCACTGATTGATCACATACGTAATAATCTGTTACCACCTATCAGGTGCTTCGGATCTGCAAAATCGGTAAAGCTCCTAATTCTGTAATGCACTGACTGTTCCTTAAGCTTGTTCAGAATCGGGAAAGTATCGAATTTTATGTTCATGGATCATATACGTAATAGACGGTTCATCTGAGCATATGGTTTCCTAGGCTACAGAATATATAACCACCATCACGGTTTACCCAGTCCTGAAGGTTTCTGAATTTTTAACAAGAAAATTCAACATATCGTTACGAAACTTTTATTTATTTATTTATTTATTTATTTATTTATTACAAAAAGAAAAACTATGGAATATATTTAAAAAGAGTGGAAGAATCAGTCACTGTTCCAGTTCACAAGAAAGACGACAAAATTGATTGTAATAATTATCGAGGCATTTCTCTTAACATTCTATTAATAAGATTGACCCCATACGCAGATGAAATTATTGGAGATTGTCAGTGTGGGTTCAGTCGAAATCGACCAGATATTTACCACTCGACAAATACTCGAAAAGAAATGGGAATATATTACCCAGTACATCAACTGTTTATTGATTTTAGAACGGCTTACAACTCGGTTAGGAGGGAAACATTGTACAACATTTTTACAGAATTTGGAATACCGAAAAAGCTAGATTTATTAAGTATTTAAATGAATCCCAGAATAAAGTCCGAGTAGAAAAATGCGAGCTTCCACGTCGAGATTGGCCTGAAACAAGGATATGCGTTATCGCAGTTATTATTCAGCTTTGTTCCGGAGTGCGCTATAAGAAAAATAAAAGATAGGAACCAGGGCCTAGAGTTGACTGGTATTCACCAGGTTATGGTGTATGCTGATGATGTAAATCTGATAGAAGAACAATCGAAAGAAATGCAGAGGCCTTATTAAACGTTTGCAGGGACATGAGTAAATGCAGATAAATCTAAATACAATGAAATTCACAAGGATCGTAATACGGCAAATTATGAATGCGTTAAAATATCAATTAATTCTTTCGACACAGTGGATACTTTCAAATATCTTGGATCAGTATTACCAGACCAAATCATACCCACAAAGAAATTAAATGTCGAATGAAATCAGGAAATTCAATGTTATTATTCAGTTCCAAATATTTTTTCGTCGCGAATTCTGTCAAGGAATTTAGAGCTTAAAATATATAAAATGATAATCATGCCTGTTATGCTTTATGGTTGTGAAACATGGTCGCTTGCGCTGAGGGAAGAACGCAGACTGAAATTATTTGAGAATTAAATTCTGGGACGAATATTTGGACCCAAGAGAAACGGGAATGGTGAATGGCGGAAACTTCATGTAAGGAACAAATACATAATTTATACGGTTTACCAAACATCGTTAGAGTCATCAAGTCTAGGAGGTTCAGGTGGGCAGGTCATGTAGCTAGAATGAAATAAAGTAGGAACCCTTTCAAAGTTTTAACTAGAAATCCAATCGGGAAACGTCCATTAGGAAAACCTAGGCCCAGATGGGAGGACAATATTAAGATGGATCTAGCAGAAATAGGAATACAGAGTAGAAACTTTATTGAATTGGATAAGGGGGATACGGACAAAATCTCGCGGCCGAAACCTCGCCGCCCAAAACCTTGCGGGACAAAATCTCGCCGAGCCAAAAACTCGCCGCCCAAAATCTCGCGTTACCAAAACCACGCCGCCCAAAATATCGCCTGCTCAAAACCTCGCGGACCAAAATCTCGCTTGGTCAAAACCTTACGAAATGAAACATTTCCTTAAAATTTACCCAATGAGTTTGTTAATATACAATTCTATATTATTATTATTATTATTATTATTATTATTAATAATAATAATAATAATAATAATAGGCCTAATAATAATAATAGAAGAAGAAGAAGATACCAAATATCGTGAACGTGGGCTTTCTTGGGTTATTTCCGTTTCCTCCTACTTTCTTCGTTCCATCATTTCCTTCATCCTGATCATCTACGTCTCCTTTAACCTACAAAACTTAATCGAGGGATGTAAAAATTCAGATATTATTTCATACTTTCATATATATTATTAGATTTTGTTAGAATTTTCTAAGGTCAGCGTCAAAGTGCAATAAACACCATCCCAGGTTCAAACCTCATATATGTTCCAAATTTGATCGAGACCAATCGAGTGGTTCAAGAGTTATTAGGTCACAAACGCAGCCACTTTCATTTTTATGTATTTCTATATGTCTCCACCTTCCCCTCTCTCTTCCCGTCAAAATGAAATATAAAAACCATCCCAGGATCTAACTTGATTTGTGTGGCAAATTAGATCGAGATTCGTCTCGTGGTTCAAGAGTTATTAAGTTTTATTTATATTTAAATATATCCCCCTCCTCTTCGTTGTACCGCCAAAATGAAATTTTAAGATACATCCCAGGCACAAACCTCATCTATGTTGAAAATTTCATCGAGATCGGTCGAGTGGCTCAAGAGATATGATGTCAAAAAATAGTCATTTTCACTTTTATATAGGATAAATTTTCAAAGCACGCGTTAGAATTTTTGTTCTCATTATTTAAAATGATAGGACAGACAGAAGTCAATGAAGAGCTTTTGTCCTAGAGAGAGACAGAATACATTTAAGTTAAGCACAACTGCACAACAAACATGAGTGAGTGGTTAGCTTTCGCGCTTCTATCGTGAAGTCTGGGATTCAACCCCGCATTGGACCATTTTGACAAAAGTTATTTATTAATTTCATCTGTGAATGTAGAGATGGTGCGTGTATTGTGAGTCCTGGCTGACTTCCTTTCTAATCGTTTTTAAATCTTTGTTATTACTAATTACCAACAGTGATGGGTTTGCGAAGAGGGTTAGGGTGGGGATATCTTTCGGATTGAAGCCTCTACCCCGAAATTACGGAATTTCTAAAACAAACTAAGTATTAGTTTTGCCTTTACTCATAAACTTCAAGATGTCCTCAAATAAAAAAATATGAATTTTTAGAAAAGCTAAGCATTAATAAGAAAAGACCCTCCCAAAATATTTTTCTAAATCCGCCACTGATTTTCAGTATAAAATGGTTTTCAAGGTTGTATCTGGAAGATTATAGCTGAATATCCAAACGAAAAGAAATATTTGTTATGCCTGTACTCATAAAATTAAGCTCCTCTTAAATAAAAGTTAGGAATGTTTAGAAAAAAAAAAAAACAAACAAACAAACATTATTCAGAAAAACCCCTCCCAAAATTTTTCTAAATCCGATACTGATTATTTCTATCAAATGGTATTCAAGCTTGTGTCAGGAATATTATTGTTAAATCATTGCACAGCTACAGTATAACGGAAATGTGGAAGTACGCTTTTACGAATATATTGAAAAACGTTCGCTCTGACAAATATATTAAGAAACATAAGTTTAATTATGTGCTAGAAGCTAGAGTACTAAGCTCTAAGAAGTGAAACACGGATGACTAAAAAGAAATGATCTAGAGAAGAAGAAAAAAATGGCGATAATTCAGAAGTTAAAATCAAGTTAAATAGCTTCTTAAATTGCCCTCAAATACCACGTACTTTATATTTACTTTAATTCATAAACAATGTGCTCCATCCATCATGATGGTGAATTCCAGAGCGAAATATGGCATTCAGGTCATGGAATCTTACTTAACTTTAGAGTACACTATAAGAAAGCTGTTTAAGCAGAAAAATCATGAAAATGAAAAAAGCCAAAATTTCCAAAATTCTCGTTTTTTCCCCAAAAAAGCCGGTTTTTTATGTGCAAAAAAGCCGGCTTTTTTGCATCTTTAGCTGTGACAGCCTGTCTTGCAGAGAACACAAAATCTGTTTGTTGTTTGAAGTATCTACGTGCACTACGAGCCGAGAAAAATGTCAGGGACGGATGATTTGATAATAGCAATTCAACAACAAATAACACTTGTAGATGCCAAGCCGTAGACTTTAGCGAAAAGTGTTTCCTATAAAGGTAGTTTATTTTTCAATAATACTTCCAAAGAAATTAAGTTGATACTACTTTCCATTTGAAATTTTTGAAAAAAAAAAATAAATGAAATCTTTGAGTTTCACGTTCCATGTCTATGCCGGTTAGGCTAACGGAGACGGTGACGATGAGAAATAAATGAAATGGTGGAATTAAGAAGGTGGGAGGAAACGGGAGAACCCCGAGAAAAAACACGAGCTTGGTGTTTGTCCACCACAAAGTCCACACGGCGCGAGCTGGGATCGAACCAGGGACCTCAAGCAACGGAGGCGAACGCTCTACCACTTTTTTTAAAAAAAAAATATTTCATGTACTCTTATTAGCCAATTACATCAGAAAGGATTAACAAACAAAATTGTACTGTGAGCATACAATTACACCAAAAAAGTACAATAGACACATCAGTAAATTGCTGCTAGAAAATTAGCAAACATTTGTTTACGAATTGAAAGTGCTATAGTTTGCATACGTAACAATAGTTGGTCGACATACAAAGTCATATTACTATTACAATCATTACATAAAAGAATATCGATATTTTGGGACGTGATCCATAAAATTGTGTTATGTTTAGTGCTGGGATAAAATTGATAATCCGGAAGCAGCATGAATGACGTACAGTTAATGTTAGAAGGAGTTGTTCTGCAGATACGGGCAATGATTTTTTGATACTGAAACCATATAGCTGTGTTTCGTGAGCAGCTTTCAAGCCGGTGTTGGAGAGTATCGAGAACATAACAAGTACAACAGAAACAAATATTACAGATACCCAATTCATAAAGTCTCCCGTTAGTGTGATATATATTATGAACAGCACCGTACCAAAGAGATTGCATGGCAGGAGACAATACTGGAGAATGAATGTTTGCCCAGATTTTCTTCCAGTTTGTCATTGGGTAATGTTCTACAATACGGGGAACCGAAATTGTGGTGGCATTATAACGATTACATAATTGTCTAACAGAAAGATCTTCAAGGTGACTCCGTGCGATAAGCGAGCAACTAATATCAAGAAATACGCCCTTGAGGTATGGCACAAGGGAAATCCAAGGTTGTATGTGCAGGGGAGCTTGTAGCTCAATATGACGTAGTGGTACGCATAAAGCCTTGCTGGAAAAGGACTCTGAGTAGGAGCAGAATATTTGGCAGACGCGATGTTTCAGCAGCAAGTAGCTCTGAAGTTTAATGTTTTTAAGGCCAAGGCAACCATTACGTTTTGATAAACACACAGTCTCGTGACTTACCCGTAGACAGTGATTATGCCGCAGCAGTTACCCTGTGTGTTTTCGTATGATACTTTGGTATTGCTTCGGCAAGAAAAATAGTTGAGTCAGAAACCAAAGGCGGCTAAAAATGAAACATTTAAAAGGTACACTCTGCCTGCAAGACTTACCTGCCGGACTTTACTGTGGTGAATTAGTGCAACCAAAGTACAGGTTGTGGTATGAAAATTGTAGTCTATAGTTTCTGCTATTCGACGTTGCCAAATTACGCCTAAGATTTTGATGCGATCAGTGAAAGGAATCGCAGACAAATACACATGTTGGTCAGCCAGGTTTATACATATCAGGCGTGACTTTTGTTTATTGAGAATAGCACCTGAGACGCATTCAAAGTTGGATATGAGAATTTCACCACGTGACAGTTCCTGTGGACTGTTAATAAAACAATGTATATCATCTATAAATGCTTGTAATTTTAAGGATGTTGTACCAATCTATATACCTACAATGGGTTGTTCCAGTGTTAAAAGAAGGGGAACAAGAACCAAGCTATATAGAATAGAAGACAGGGGGCAACCTTGTGCAATACCTCGACGTACATTGATAGGATATGTAAGTACACCATTAAGTTTTAATTTTACATAGCGTTGAGTATAAAGAAATTTAATCAAATTAAAAAAACTGTCTCCGAAACCATATTTTTCAAGTACCTTAAACATGTAATTATGTTACAATCTGTCAAATGCCTTATGGAAACCAAGAGCTAATAAAGCTACCTGCGGAGAACTAGTTATCTGACACCAATGAATACCTTCTCGTGTATTACTTAATGCTAAAAACATAGTTTTTGTTATGTTTTAAGCCATACTGATCATTGTGTAAGATTTTATTTAAAAACGGTTCTAAACGAGAGGCAAGGCAACGAGATAAAATTTTATGGTCAACATAAAGGAGGGTAATCGGTCTAAAATTACAAAAGTCATGCGCACCTGCTTGTTTAGGTACAAGCACCATAATGCCAGCGATAAAGGAAGAGATGAACGTGCGAGTGAGTTGGAGTTCGTTATACATTTCTGTGAGAAAAGGCGTAAGAATGCTGTGAAATTGACGGTAAAATTCTAGTGTAAGACCATCCGGTCCCGGAGATTTATTTAACTTCCCCGCAAAAATTGCGTGCTTGACTTCTCTTTCTGTAAAGGGCGCATTGAAGATGTTACGAGCCTCCTGGGTGAAAGTACCTTTGGGACGTTCGAAGCAAGGGTCAGAGGATGTGTTAGAGCGGGGGAATATAGGTTCTGGTATGCATTGTACAGAGCTGGGAGTAGCTGATCATGCTCGTGAACTACACCGTTAGGAAAGGCGACCTTGGAAATTTGGTTTTGTTTACCTCTTCACCTTTCACAGATAACTGTATGTAAAGAGGGAACTTCATGCTGAAGCATCGTCGTTTTGCCTCTCGTGAAAAATCATTGATTTTGTACGATGCAAAGTGAGTAGGAGTGCCTTAATTTCCTTAATACGAGGGAGTATCTCTACTCCTTGAGCCAGTTCTTTATAATAGTCACATAATACGTTATGGTAATAATTATATTGCTCTTTAAGAAGAGAGGATTTGTCTTTGTAATGCTGCTTACAGATAGACCGAAAGGACGGTTTAATGTGATGTAACCACCATGAAAACAAACTTTTCTTGTGAGATTTAAAGTACATTAAATAGTTCCATACATTGGTAATAAACAACTGTAGATCCTCGTCAGTTAAAATACTGTTGTTTAGTTACGAAACCAAGGATGACTTCAAGTACTTATGGATGGGTAGATAAATGGTGCAAACCACAGCACAGTCATCAGAAAAGCATACCGGTTGAACGAACAAAATTAATTAAAGTGGTACTGACATAGATCCTATCCAAACGTGAGGATTCATTTCGTCGAAAAAAAGAGTGCCCTTGAGCGTTACTTTTATAATGACGCCATACGTCAACTAACTTAAACTCTTGAATCAATTTAAGTAATGCAGAAGTATTGTAACCAAAAGTTGAATCTATAGGACCTAACACTGTGTTGTAGTCTCCTACGCAAATCAAATCTCTGGCACCAGAATGTAACTCCATTGGAACGTCGGTAAGATAGGAGTTTTGCTCAGCACGTTTGTTATTACCGGAAGGCGAATATAAATTACAAAAGTGTATGTTTTCATAAGTGGCTGTGATAATACGACCTGACGGAAATTTTGAGAAGGCGGTTAATGAGATATCTTTGCGATATATAATAGCTGTTCCAGAACCAGTTTCGGAAGGATTGATTTCCCACAAATGATTAAAAAGAAAGGAGAAATTGACAATGTTGCATTCTTAAAGAAAAATTATATCCAGAGCGATTTGGTGATGTAATCGGCTAGCGCTTTTTCCTTGGTAAGACTAGAAATGTCGTTGACATTAAGGCCGTGTCCAAAAGATACAAGTGCGCATTCGAAGTACGCTTATTTCCGGAACTGACGTCACCTAGTGTGCGTCAAAAGGTCCAAGTTCACAAGTCTGCGAGTGCATAGTACGTAGTGTGCGAGGATGTACACTATGTTAGCACACTTGCGTACTTAAGATGGGAGTTCTTCGTCGTAGGAACAACAATAATGTCAAAGTGACTTAATAAAATTTTAAAAGACATATATTTAATATTTTTTGTTGAGGTGAATATATTTGTGGGCTGATCTAATAATAGTTTACTTGATAAATATACAAATTAGTGATTTTACAAGTGGAATATAAAAATGTTACGCAAATAACAAACGTATTTACGTTGTGTTCTTTGAGTATGCAAAGCAATTTAAAATAGTATAAGGAAAGCAAACAAATAGTTTCTTTAATAATGCTATAAATTCATTTGTTTTTAAATATTACATGGTTTATGTAGATTAATTGAAATAATTATACTATCGGTGATGGAGCTATTTGCACGTAAATGACAAATTTTAATGGCGTATGAATTAAAATGTTAAGCTCTATCATAGAATAATGAATACCTAGCTTATTCATTTCTCTATACCTACAGCTACAGCTGCAGCTGCAAATATTAATTCGTAGGTAGATAGGCCTAATTTTCTAGTTTTGATTCTAAACAAATTCCTTTCAAAGCTACCATATTTCCTTGCACTTAAAGAGACTGCAATATACCAATTACCATACATTTTGCATTTTTGGCAGGTGCAAAAAAGTGAAATACAGATCAAAAATTTCTTTCTCCACATTTATCAAAGATTTCGCAAATTCCTCTTCGTAAGTCTTTACTTTGTCCTTTTTTTTTATTCTTCGATTCAGGTTTTGAGAACTTGCCTGTTAGCTCATATATATATATATATATATATATATATATATATATATATATATATATATATATAAGTTAGTAACTAGGTTCCTTTCAATAACAAAGTTTAATATTTAATACACATATTATTGCTGAGCGAGCGTTAGCCAGTGAAGGCAGGTTAGAGGCTCGCAGGGGATGTTCTTTTCAGTCTTGGTTACGAATCGGTTCATTGAATGAAATGGCCAAACTAAAGACTTGTCTTCCTTTTAATTTATATAATCCCATTACGGTGCCCATTATGAATTGATTATGAACAAATAATTCATTCCGTATAGTTGAACAATGAGAGCCACTACATTGCATACTTTATTTTTTCATAAAACCGTCTCTTAATTTTCACAAAATTCTTATTAGATTAATAGTAGCTTTTTAGAATTATATTTGGACGAGGCAATTTGTTTCGTTACTGAGTAACCATTTTCGTAGTGGGAAGCATGTAGGAGAGACAGCGGGTATATTTCAAGAAAGATGTAGGGCGCCAAAAGCACACGGTAGTGAAATACACGCAAATGTTGAAATGTATACAATGTACAGAACTCATTCAAGCGGGCTTATAAGATAGTACTCTTTTGTTTTTTAATATATTATTTTAATTAGGGTTATCCAACTTGAGTATACGTGATCCTTATAAATTGGTATTTCATAATGACATAATAGCTTTTTCCTGTAAATTTTGGTCCTCGTGTTGTTCAACTCCACCACTTCTTTCCTTGTCATCCTTATAAGTGTTAACTTCTGGTGTAGATTAAGAATATGGAGGCACTGTTTTGAAGATTTACGGGTAAAATCTATATATTCACAACGAAAGGATAACATATAAGGAACTTCAACATTAGCACAATATGGTAGAAATAGTCTAATCAGTATGCCTGTAACTGAAGCAATACAGTATAACAACGACAATTATAGTGTCACTGTTGTGTATCTACCGTACATAATGGAATTATACTCAATATGAACTCTCTGCCAAAGTAGTTATGAGCCTCATTATTGTAAATAGCGCTCCCCTAGGTACCTTCGATGTCATAACGCTCTTGCAAATTGCCTTCTTTCACCTGCAATAAAATTCCTAAGCTACTTTGCATCACTGTCATCAGCGCTCTAACCACCAGTGCTACTTTTCATCCGGGGGATTAATAAATATTCCCTCGCGCAAGCATGCCTAATATAATAGAACATTGCCAATAGTTTAGTGGTTTTTATGGTGATAAATATTTGCAGATACGGCAAAGCTGAAGCTCTTGGCATACATGAAAGAAACTCTTAAGTCATTTTATGGTTATCCCATATTGTCAATCTGTACGATATATTTATCTTTAATATAACTGGAAAGTCGTTTATCTAATAAAAAAAGCATGTTAATTTTTTCTAGTACTTGAAATTCTCCCTTCTTTTGTTATCAATGTTCAACATTCCACCAAGATGAGGCGCTGTAAACAAGTGCGGATCAAAAGCTAATTTGACGAAGTGTACACTATTTAGTATGCACTCCATTTGTAGACTTCGAGTGTGCATCCTCGAAGTGTGCATTATGCGCTTTTGGACACGGCCTAAGAGTGACTATACGTGTGGCATACATATTTAATGGCCATAGAAAAATAAAAAAGACACCAAAAAAGAACGACACAAGGAAATGACACAATACACTTGAAAAAAACAAAGATGGGTGGCAACACTCGCACACATTCCCATTCTATACTGGGAGGTGATATGATCGTTTGTCCGAAGAGACAGCATTATCATTTGCCTTAGCACTTTTTTTTAGTATGATGGGGATCTACTCGTGACCTCGTGAAACCAGATACACAATTGTTGTTTACGGGGGGAACACTCTTACTTTTCTGAAGCTTATTGGCTCTACTGGATTTATCACGAGGTGACGACTGAGATCGACCCTTGCGACGTCTCTTCTCGGGTAGAGAGGGAAACTGGGATGCTTCTGTAGATGGTGAATCTATATCGAAAGAATCACTCAGTTCCTGGTAAGAGTCATCAATGCCCACTAACGGTGGAGTACTTACCGTGATTTCAGGTAGCGTATCCATCTCCGATGCTGAAGATGCTGAAACAGTAATACTCTGTTGTGGAAAATCCGAAGTATTAGGCGCTATGGTAGTGGAACTGGATGAGTCACTCTGCGTTGTATTGGAAGCAAGGGTCTGCTGGGAGGGAATAGCAGGGGACCTGGTGTGAGATGCAGCTGTAGAACTAGGGGGAACATCAAGCGGACAAGTGGGTTCAGTTTCATTGAGTGCCTTAGCAATAGTATTTGCAGAAGTTGCAGTTGGAGGTGGAAGGTTCTCCTGTAAATTTAGAGGATGTTTCTTACTTAGTACAGGAAAACTAGTAAACGAATGAACCTTGGGTAGAGTATACACTTTATTCAAATTGCCGGGCATGGGCAGGGCTCTGGATGGTGAGACACTGGATATTGAAGCTGGTACGGTTGGAGGGATACGGCGCTTTGTACATTCCATCAGAAAATGATTTGGTGAGTCACACATGGCGCAGGTTTTAAGTTGACCTCCATACGTTAACCACAAATGTAAACCACAGTTAGTCACATAAGAAAGTATGGGGCGCTTAATGATCATACGTATTATCTTTCTCCCAGTCCTTACTTCATAGATGTGTCCAGTAGAATACATTTCGTCCGCAATTGATTTAATTTCACCGTACTGACATAACACACGGGAAATATGATGATCTTCCAACTCTGTGGATACCAAATGTAAACGGACAGTCATAATATTGGAACTGGCAGAATCGATTAAAATGTTATATGTACCAAGATCATCTGAATAACTAACCTTTCCGTTCACTCGAAACAGAATTTGTTCACAAAGCACTTGTGAGATTAACTGAAGATATAACTGTTTGCGACCATAAACTCAATACTGACAACTTGATCAGGAAGCAGATGAAAATAATTGCGGATCCATTCATGCAAGACTAATGTATTAGACTTGTTCACAACATCTTGAAATGACAAACGTAAAGTATTCACTTGGATAACAGACATAATGCACTTTTTAGGTAATCCTGTACTTCACACTAGACAATATGATGAAAAGAGTAAATAGAACACGAACTACTTGGTAGTAGAAAATACTCCACTTGACAATGCAGGTTGAGTTGAAGCATGTAACACATTCACTGCTTCCACTCGAACACTTGCCGGAACAACGAGGTGAACAGCAAGGCGTCTGCCGAGCAACTGCGACCACTGAGCCACTGCGGAGAAGTGGAGGGACAAACATAGTTACAACCAGATAAGGAAGAGTTGCTAACATCTTGATATACGTAACACAGTGATATGCTATATTAGCGATTACCATGACATAGCTGTGAATGGAGTCGGAAGATTTACACCTACCTTCTAGGCAACAAGAAACAAATGCATCAGCAATTTTTACTTTTTTTAGTTCTTTTTCTTCGTAACACGTAAATTTGGTTATTGCTTAGTTCAAATCTTCAGTCGTCACGTATTAATGTCTCGGAAAGGGCGTGGGTTGATAAGTATAGTGAAATGACCCCAGAATAATCTTGGGACGAAAACTTGGTGGTATGTAGGTGCTCTCAAGATACGCTAATCTCTCACGTTTCAAACCTCTATTTTCATTGGTTCATGAGGAATGGTGCAAAAGGAGAAAAGATGGATTAACTTATTTCTCAAGAATGGTTTGATCGGTTTGGTTCCAGAGTTGGCGTGGGTCAATGAAAACTTGACCCACGACCCACCACCCACCGTGACCCACGACCCACTGACCCACCACCCACTATGACCCACTCTGACCCACGACCCACCGTGACACACTCTGATCCACCATGACCCACTGTGACCCACCATGACCCACCACCCTCCGTGACCCACTCTGACCCACCACCCACCATGAACACTCTCATCCACTTGGACCTACTTTGACTCGCCAAAATCCATCGTCATCAACTCTGAACACGATCCACGGCCTGAACACTGAACTGACTAAAGAGTTTACACTTGTAATAAAACAAGACTGTGAAATTGTCACTAATCGGAGTTTGAATTTCTAGTCAATCGCTCAAGCACCACTCTGTTACAGTAACAGTGGATCTGACCTTTACGCTATATAATGGTAAAGTGATTGTCAGTGACGAAATTGAAACAGTTCGAGGTGGGGGAAATTAGTGTGTGCCTAAAATATATTTGTACTAAGAGAGTATTTTTGCAAGTGTTAATTTCTGAATGCATTCCACTTCTATTCGCTGGAAAATACCTCTGTACAATATGGAAAAGGTTATGGTTTCTCAGTTCACAGTATTTTTCTCACAAAAGACTTGAAAAATCAGTTGTTCATAGGGTATAAAGGTGCTCGGGTACCCTCTGTGAGAGCATCTCCATAAAGTATGCTCATAATTGTAATTTGTGTAATCACCAAAACACCACGTTAAATTTAAGTTACGAATATGCATAATTGCAATTATTATAAATATTTATTCAAAGTAGTTCACATAAAGCAAAGAAGAGACTTACTAAAAATTAGGTACAAAGTTGAATAACACAAATAAGCAATTAGTAATACAAGTATACATTTTCCGTAACTCGTATTTTTCCACCTTAAAACAAATCTGAAATCGGATTTATTTCCTGTTGGTAACTTTTCGGCGTTAAATCAGTGGAATGATGTCCATCCTTCAGCCAAGAAATAGCTAGCTCGTCTACTTTGAGCTTGTCTAGCGGTGGGCCATTAACATTGATGAACAACAAGTTAGACAATGTTTGAGCACTTAGTGTATTTCTAATATTTGTCATCTGTAAATTCATAAGGGGAAATTCCCGTTCGCAGTCTGTCGTGGAAATTGATAATATTTCTACCCGATTTCTGCAACTTCTCATCGACAATCTACTTGTTAGACTTAAGTCTGATAACGATTTTTCTTGGTCAGGTTTGAAATACTCAGCAAGAAGTATCATCTCTCTATCACCATACAACATCTTTTCCATATCGATCATGTCAGTTGGCAATGTCGACCTATGTAGAACAGAAGCTTTATCTACCACGCCTTTGATAGGGAATCTTGTGAATAAATTATCAATTAAAGCCTGATAAACTGATGATTTCTTATTTGTTTATAAATTTATTTTTTGTAATTACACATGAAGGTTTGATACCATTACCAGGTTCCTTCCCCGTCTAGAAAGCGAAAGGGAACGAGGTTCCTGGAAAGTGTTCAGAGTTGAATGGGAATTTCCCTCCTTCTTCAACTTGAATTACCACGCTGCTGTTTGCCATGTGACAAATAACGATGAATTTCAATTAAATTATCATAGTATAATTATTTCCTTGTTGAATTATGAATACTTTTCAGTGGAAAAAAGGATGGAATTTCAAAGTTCCAAATCAAAGTAAGTAGACCAACGTAAAATGAGAAAAAGTAAAATTTTCCATATAATTATGCGTACAATCCAAACTTCAAATTTCTGTGTAATTAAGCTTACAGTACAAATTTTATGCCTATTTTTCTCACAACTTTATGGGTTGATTGCCCTGTGCTGTAAGCGCTCCATACAATAAACATAAGCTTCAGCAATTATTATAGCAGAAAGCAATGGATATATGAAGCCAAGCACTGTATTTTTTGTTTCTATTTTTTTTTTCTTAAATAACATCGATCGTTTTCGATCATTTTTAAAAACCAACTCACTACCAATTTTCCATATATAGAAAGTTCCCCCCACCCACACACACATAAAGGAGAATTTAAAAAATGCTAGGACACACACTGTTTATTTTCAATAAAGATTTAATACACTGAATTTCATCTCCGTAAGTTTAACGGCTTGCGAGATACTCATTTTTTTTCGCAAAAATTCGGATCCTACTACCTCCTTATGATAGTATGCATTATAATAAACGCAATATAACATCCCAATTTGGATTAAGGCCTAACTATATACCAAAAGTAATTTCATTTGACTTTGCAATTTGACCGTGATGATCAGGCACACATAGTTACATTCAAATTTTATATAATAATTTATATATTACAGTGATTCAAAAATGTATTTTTTTCCTGTAGTTAGCTCTAAAAACTCACAGGTCTCGAAAGCCAAGTAGTAGTATAAGTCCTATTGCTATTATTACTATTAAAAATATCAAGATCCAAAAGTGCCTGAAGTTCTTTCTTCACTTAGTTAGATATGCTCACTTCAGGTAAGTAGACAGAAATAAGTGGAAAAGAAAGGGAAATGAAGGTCTTGAAAGTAAAACGGAGACAAATTTACGTCCTCAGAAGATACTCTCTACAATGCAGTGAGCAGAGAAGGTCGGTAGATCATACTGAATCGGTGGATCGCAGTGCGTCACGGTGGGTGGTGGGTCACAGTGGGTCACGGTGGGTGGTGGGTCGCAGTGGGTCACGGTGGGTGGTGGGTCACAATGGGTCATGGTGGGCGGTAGGTAGCAGTGGGTCACGGTGGGTGGTGGGTCACAGTAGGTCACACGCTGTTGACCCACGACCCACTGACCCACCCAGAAAACTTGACCCACTGACCCACCAACACACTGACCCACTCCATCTCTGGTATAGGTGTATGCAAGGGCTTCGTCTGAAAAAAAATAACTGCTCTCCGCCCCACCATTCCCTTACTCAAGAACTTCGATTCAATATTTCGAGCTCCTTCTGACCCATGATGGCCTGCGAGCAAAATTATGAAAATAATACGTCTTAGATGCCACTTTAACCCTAGAATCACATTTTAAAAAAATGTCTCACGGGTACTCCATGGTCAAAATTGGCCATAACCAACCATACCGCACCTGTAAGGGCCCAATTGTAAAAAGAACAGCTATTGATGTAGCTTTCGCATATTTGCTAGGTAAATAAATGAGAAATAACACCTGAAAAGCGCCAAACTAACTGAGGCCCCTTTGATGGCTTGTGGCGTCCCCATCCTCATATTGGGCCAAAGTGAAAAAGTTGATATTGGTGTTTATTTCATACGAATCAAGCAGCTAGAACATGAATATGAGGTTCAAGTTGTCAATATACCCCGTAAGTACCTCATTTGAGGATGCCTGAAGTTTCAATGTGTGCGTTCATATATATTTAGCCCATATATAAAATAAATGTTACCTATACCTATAGTGTAAAATCAAAGTGAAATAACAGCTGAAATGAGAAGAACAATGAAAAACAACATCATGTAATGCAACCGTTGTTGTAGTGTCCCTCATAGATTTTTGGGGGGATAAGGGGGGCACTATTCTGTCAGAAGATACTGTTATATATTTCAATATTCATATGGTCATACATGAAAATAGTGACGAGGACTGAAGTACATCCTACAATTACCCTTATTTATTTTACACATTGAAATATGTGCACTTCTTATATGCAACTTACTTTCCGTTATCACTTTTTTTCCTATTTCTTGTATAAAATGTTCCTTTTACTCAAATGTTGCAGTTTTAAACTACTCCACAACTCGTGAAATGCCAGAAGATAATAGACAGCGGCGTACGCAAGGGGTGGGTCCTGGCTCTCCGGCCTCCACCCCCCCACCCCCCGAAATCCCGACTATTTTGTAAATGTAGTCTACTTTTAGGAGCAATATTAGAAATTTTCATATAATTTCGCCTCAAATTGTATTTGTAGCCCCCCGAAATGCTTTAGACTATTCCCAAAATAAATTCCTGCGTACATCCCTGACAATAGGTATCTCTGAAATATATAATAGCATCTTCTGGCAGAATAGCGGCCTTCTTATCCCCAACTCTCCTCCCAGCATCTACGAAAGACACTACAACGAAGGTTTCATTACATTATGTTGTTACTCATGGTTATTCTCTATCCAGCTGATGTTATTTTACTTTGATTAGACATTGATTTTTTTTCTTTCTTTTTTAATATATGAACACTCACATTGAAACTTCAGGCATAGTCAAATGAGATAGCTTTTTACGGGGTCTAATGGCAATTTTGCAATTTTGCGCCATTCCTCATGAACCAATGAAAATTGAGGTTTGAAACATGAGGAATTAAATTAGATTTAGGGAACATATATACCACCCAGTTATCGCCCCAAGATTCATCTGGGGCCATTTCACTATACTTATCCACCCACGCACTTTATAATTAAAATATATAAAACGATAATCGTGTTTGTTGTGTTGTATGGTTCCATGCGAGCAAGTCCGTTGTCCAAGTTCAATGGCATTAATGTGGGAAATTTAGGGTTGACGCACCTTCTGGTAAGTCAATTAGAAAATCATATGCGCAATTTGAAGAAATTGGTTGCGTTTGTAAGAGAAAATCGGCCAGGTGGCCTTCGGTAAGGCCCTTCGCACACTAGGACACTATGTGTATCGAAGACGCGCCACATTTTTTTTTTCGCAGGCTTGTTTTGGGGATAATGAATTATCATTTGTTACAATGGATGTATTGTATTTATTTATTTATTTTGTATGAACTTACAAGTACGAGGAATGTCCTCAAGTAAGTGTAACATGCGTCATATGTACAAAAAATTTACATGAGTAAAATAAAGTAATATTACCTTGTCATGATATTTACGTACTCCTCAATCGTATAACAAGAATTTTCTAATAGAAATAATTTTAACTTTTGTCTGAACCTTTTCATATTTGCTTCATACTTTATATCAATAGGCAACATGTTGTACAACTTAACACCACCATAACTTACACTTTTTTGATACATTGCTGACCGGTGATTACACAAATGAAAATCATTCTTATTTCGCGTATTATGATTATGTACATCCTTATTTGTTACGAATGCCGATGAGTGTTCTTTCAAATACAAAAAGAGACGCGGGATGTGGCGCGGGACCTTCGCACACTACGCTACAAGCGTGACACTGTGGAAGGCTTGTCGCGGGAACCCATCACCTAACATAAGCTAAGACTTTCGCACACTACGCGACTTCGTGTGTTGAAGACGCGCCACAGTGCCACAATTTGTCTTTTCAGCAACCGGATACTCATCCTAAAATATGAGCTCAATGGAAGCTTTCTACACAAACGCTTTCATTGCAGAAATTCAGCCACAACCTAGCATATTGAATTCCAGCAGTGTATTTCCATAGCAACATAATTCGGAAAACGAAGGCATGGGAAAAGAGTGTGCTGTGCATTCCATAGTGGATTCATGGATATGCCATCGAAAGAGAAGAATCGTATCGGTAATACATGGCTTGTTACCATTTTGTTCTTTCTTGTATTTTCCGAAATTCGGTTCCAAGCCAATGGACTCTTTGGTGGAATTTACAAGATAAAACTACTTTGTTTATCACTTCACTTTACCATTTCAAATTCGACTTTTATTAAAAAAAAAATAAATATCACAAATGACTAGATATTCCCAAATATGTTTACACATTCATGAACTGCGATCCCCAGGTCAATATGTAATTTTATAACATTCGTCATTTTTTGTATTCTGTTTATTTAATATGCATATTGTACAAAAATATGAAAGGTAATATTTTATAAGCACTTAAGCATAACACTAACGCCTTGTGAGACTTCATAATGAAATTTATATGGAGAGGCCGCGAGGCTAGAAAGTAATATCTCATGTAGTGAGTGGCGGATTTAGCAATATACTGACTAGGTCCAAGATTTAGTCCGCGGCTCAAGGAGGGCCTCGTCTGAATTCATCGTTGTTCTGGCTAAAAAGGTGTTACATTCCCGCGACACGTGAAGTAAGATCTAGCGTCTCTGGCGTCGCGGGTGTGTGTGTATCGAACATCAGATACACGACGACACATCCTGTGGTGCGTCTTCGACACATAAAGTCGCATAGTGTGTGATAGCTCTAGAGGGGGAAGCTGTGGAGTGTGCGCGCTACTACAAGATCCCCAGACTTTACCCCATGCAACTTCTTCCTCTGTAGTATCATTAAATATCGCGTCTTTGTAATGACAGTTTCTACAACTGCGGTTGAATTGCATGAGCGCATCACTGAAGCTATGGCCGATATCCACCCTGACGTGCTAGGAAGAGTTTGTCAGGAACTAGATTATACACAAGATGTGTGTCGTTAACTCGTGGATCACATATTGAACATGTATGACACATTAAGGGAAAAAAATGAGTTGATCAATAAGTGTGTGCAATCTATGTTTATATAGAAGCTATTTTGACTCACCCTGTATTTTCAATTTTCACCTCCTTCCAAGGTTCTGTGCAAATTAGATATCATAATATATTTGATGAGCAATCTAGTGAACTTATAGTTAACATATACTCCTAGGAAGCCTAAGGTTCACTTCCCGGTGAGAGTTCGTTTAGCTTGCGTACCACGTTAAACTATAGGTTCACGTCTCGTGTTACCGCGTCTTTGAAGGGAACTTTAAACTGAAAAGCAATCGGCAAATCTAATCTAATTTCTAACTAGATAAATATTTCCACCTTTATTGCAAATAACGTTTCTTTCTTATAGAATATGTGTTCATTTCCTAGTGGAATGAAAGTTTATATAGTATTCCATACTTTTGATTTTACGATTTCACTTGCGCTGTTGTTTATTTTTCAAATCACGTGCTTGGTGGTCAGTACATGACCTTTCTTGGAAGCCCACCGCCTACTGGACCTTCTATTCACAATTCAATGGAAAGCAACGAAACTTTCGTCTTGTCCTGTTTAGTATTCAGCTGGAGGAAAACAACCACGGCCATGAATGTGCTTTCACATTTTCAAAGCTGTTTTGCGGATAACTTTCTCGTCTCTATTATGAAAGAGAGAGAGAGAGAGAGAGAGACCATAGTACATATGTGAAATATATTAACTTCAGCACGAACAAGAGTACAGAATTGATTCAAATTAAGAACTTGCAGAGCACACGTTTTTCTTTTTTTTTATATATATATATATATATATATATTTATATACAGTATAGAGGGTGTTTGACCACGGGCCTATGATATAAAGTCCTCTACAACTACCTCCATAAAAATTGTTGCGTGAGTACCTTAGGATTCTAAAACATGTATTTTTGGATAGAGCACATACTAGTTCCTAAGTGAAGTCTTGACCCGACTACAGTAGGTCCCATAGTTTTGGAGCTATATACCTTTAGAATTCATTTTTTCATGTTTTCGACAGTCTATAACACGTAAACGATGGGGTTTCTGCCCTATGTTTATTGGAACTTTTGTGTCTGTTTTACTCTCAGGAATCACTCCTCTGCTTTTGTACGAATTTAGCGCCATACTGTATAGAGTCGTAAACATTGTTAAACGTTCATTTAAAAATCTTAATTATGAAAACAACCAGTGCTGCTGATTGTAGCTTTGAAATTACGTTCAAACAAAATAAGAATATAACCAGACCAAAACAACCGCTTATACCTACTAATTTGGTGTCTGAAGAAGGCAATGATTTGCTACAGAAAGTATAACACATATTAGCACGTGCTTATAAGTGGTTGTGTTCCTCAGATTGTAATTTTTTGTTATTGTTGTTGTTGTTGTTGTTGAAAGCAGCCAATGTACATAAAACCTAAATAAATATATTATTAACATACTAAATGCACAAGAAATACTTATATTGTGGAATTTATCACAAAAGTACTAAGTAATGTTAGAACAGTTGACCCTCATCCATTGTATTACACTACTTTTTCGCAAAGCCGCCTATTTTTTACGCATAGCTGTGTCGGATTACTGACAAGTAACACTTCCCAAGTGTAATACTCCGATTTTGATAAAATTTGGCAGGTAGATATTATGCATTAAATTAACGAATACGTGTTTGTTTTTCTTATTTTCTGCGAAAAAAAAACGGTTTTAGAAGGACAAGCCTACACCCAAAATTTTGAAAGTTGACGTCCGAAAGGCAAGAAGAAGTGGACCGAAGTGAATGAAATTGTGCTCAGATATTGTAGACGAAAAATGAGGGAATACGGGTTTCGTATTTTCCTATAAAAAAAAAAAAAAAAAATGTTGGGTTGGGCACGAAACCCTCCTAACCTTTGATCATGAAATATCAAAGGTGCTCATAACAGTATGTCAGAAGTGCCTGAAGGACACGAAGAATTGGAACAAAACTTTATCTAGGGACAATAAGCAAAAAATAAACGAATACTTTATGCATTTATTATTATTATTATTTGCAGAGAAACGGTTTCAGGGGGAAAAAAGCTCCCACCCAGAATTTTGGAATTTGACGCCGGAAGGCAAGAAGAAGTGGAGCGAAGTGAATGAGGTGAGATAAGGGAATACGTGTCTCGTATTTTCCTGAAAAGGAAAATGCGGTTGAGTGGACCGTGACGTTAAGTGGCGTAAGGAGTGGACCGAAGAGAATGAAATTATATGCAGATATTGGATTTATAAAATAAGGTCTTTCGTTTTTCACAAGTGCCTCCATCCGATTTCTTCAAATTTGGCAGATCAACAAGCACAAACAGTATAGCGTATTTTATAGTATTTCAGGAGACCCTTACAATGTTCTTCCGCATAAACAGAAACACGTATCGCTTAATTTTCTGTTTGCTGCTAATGTGCCAAATTTGAAGCAAAACGGATAGGGACACTTGAGAAGCACGAAAAACCTTACTTTACTTAGGGTCTATACAATATTTACACACTATTTCACTTGCTTCTGTCCACTCCTTCCTGCACTATTACGGTAATATTTACTTTTTTCTCGGAGGGGGGCCTAAGCCCCAACACTGTATTTCCACACAAATTAAAACATGGTTCATTTATTGTTTTGCAAATTGTCCCTATACGAAGTTTCGTTGCAATTCTCCATATTCTTTAGGAACTTCTGAAGTATACTTATTTGCAGTTTTGATATTTCGTAATCAAAGATTAAGAAGGTCCGTGCCTCACTCAACTGCTTTTTTCCAGGAAGATACGAAACCCAATTACCTCATTTTACGTCTACAATATCTGTGCACAATTTTATTCAATTCGGTGCTGTTTTCCTTGTCTTTTGAGCCTCAAATTTCAAAATTTTGGGTGGGGAGTTTTACTCCCTAAAACTTTTTTTTTTCGCAGAAAATAAAAAAAAATATTCATTAATTTTTTTTTGCGCATTTTCCATAAACAATGTGTCGTTTCAATTATTCATGTCCTTTAAGCATTTCTGACTTACTATTATTAGCACTTTTGATATTTTACGGTCAAAGTTTTGGAGGGGTCTGTGTCCCTCAAAAACATTTTTCTTTTTTTCTGGAAAATACGAAACTCGTATTCTCTAATTTTATGTCTACAATATCTCTATAAAATTTCATTCACTTCTTCTGGCCTTTCGGTCCTCAAATTTTAAAATTTTGGATGGGGGTTTTTGGCCCCTAAAACCATTTCTCCGCAGAAAACAAAACACAAGTATTCGTTTTTTTCTTCTTTGCGTATTGTCCCTACGCAAAGTTTATTTGCAATTCTTCATGTCCTTTACATACTTCTGGCATAGTGTTATTAGCACTTTTGATATTTCGTAATGAAAGTTTTGGAGGCGTCCTTGCCCTACGTAACCGTTTTTTTTTCCCTAGGAAAATACGAAACACGTATTCAATCAGTTTACGTCTACAATATGTATGTACAATTTCCTCGACTTCGGTTCACTTGTTTTTTGCGTTTTGGGCGTCAACTGTCAAAATTTTGGGTGGGGTCTTTTGCCCCCTAAAACCGTTTTTTTTTTCGTAGAAAATAAAAACATGTGTTCATTTATTTTATGTGTATTATCTGCCTGCCACATTTTATCAAAATCGGAGTGTTACACTTGGGAAGTGTTACTTCTGAGAATCTATGGCGGATGATTGCTTTACATTATAATTAGCATTATGTTTATTTGCATATGTGAAACAGAAATCACAATTTTAATAAACTGGGTCACAATATGTATTTGGTTGTAAATACCCCACATAATAGCACAAATACAACAAATATGTCCAGAAACATAGCACAGGCTACAGTACACAAAATTCTGAATATTGCACCAATATATTCATTTTCGAACATGTCAATATTGTTTCTCTGACCTATGGAGATCTTTTTCAAGGCGTGTGATTATTATTATTATTTTTAGCACTCTCTCTCTTCACATGCTAGAAATAAGAAAGTGAAAAGACACACGCACAAATAAACGAAAACCTATTTATCATCTGCAAGAGTAGAATATATTAGGAACCACTGCTGATTTACGTAAATGCTCAATACTGTGCCGGTGCTGTGTCATTAGTTATAGCTCAGAATATGAAATAAATAAATGCAACCAAATGGGGATGGAACTGATGCACAACACGGTACTTAACTGTAAAATTGTGGTTGAATTTAAATAAAATTCAAATGTTTTTAATTTAGAAAATGACTAGTTGGGGAAAAAGGGTGAGAGAAAGAGAAAGGTTGTAATTAAAGAATAGGAATGAGCACTAGCCTGACATATCCAACGAAGCTGGTGTCGTCCTGGTCATCTGGAATGATGAAAATCTGGAGAAGTCTGGATTAGCTGAAGACAGTCAACATCTGAATCTTAATCCTTTTGGTCTGCAAGGGGCGTCGATAAGCGTCTTACGATAATGTCCTTCTACATCTTCATTCTACTACTCTGGTGACAAACTTAAAGGTGTCTGCGGCGATGAACCGTCAGAATGGTACTCTTTGACTTGTGGAGTCGGTGGTCCTCCAATGGTGGGATCCGCTTCTCTCCGATGATCCTGCACCTCTCTTGATCGCGTGTCGAATACCGAATACCCCTTGTTGTTCTGTTCCTCCTAGTTTTGTCCAACTCAAGAATGATGACTTAATCGGGAAGTATCAGGCTGTGCTCGAAGGTATGCGGAAAGGAAAGAAGGAAGCTAGTCGAGTTTATTTAACAAATATGCATTTACAACAGGTGTCTGAGAATGTACACTTCTAGTCAAAGTTTTCTTCAATAAGTTTCCAAAAGTTCATGCTTCTTTATATCAAATACACAGTCACTTCATTTCCAATAGACAGATACTTCACACCCCCTCCTCGAAATCAAAATACACGAAAATTTTAATTTTCCGTAGTAGAAAAAGAAAAAATAAAAATATTGAAGAAAGTCCAAAAAAAAAAAAAAAATTGTTCGTTAAAGGTAAGAGAGTTCTTTGTGTAACATATTGTTTGTTTTGAATTAATCCTTGACCACAAACTGCAAAATGCTGAGTGTGCGTTCCTAAGACAGTTCATATAGTTTACTAGGTAATCTGCAGATATGACGACAGCGTCTCTGGGAAAATGGAAAATAAGAAAAAGAAAAATAAACATTAGTGCTTGCATAATATCATTGTGAGTGACATGTGTTAGTTTGGAGTTCCGTTAAGTGCTCAGGGAAGGGAAATGAAAGGTAGGAATAATACTAAATTTAATTATCACTAACACAGATTATCAAAACTTAGATACGTATAATAAAATAAAATCATAATCAAATAAATAAATATTTCATAATCAAATGTAGACCTCTATATATATATATGTTCCTCTAATGCAGAAAAAAAAAATAACTTCAATATCAAACGTGACTAATACGCGAAAAGAAAAAACGGTGTAATACTATCTAGCTAACCAAAGATAGTAAAGTTAGACTGCACAAGAAGGGTACTGATTTCAGTTTGAGAAAAATGAGCTTTAAGTTATTTAAGCTTAAAGCGTCCGTAGACTGGAAAAGAATTCCAAGATATGGTTATAGCCCCATATACTGGCTGTAATCAAACTATATGAAATCAGCACGAGAGAACTATTCACCACATATAACCTACAACCCTAACTAACATATAAATTCTTCTTATCTTCATCTTCTTTCTTCTTTAATCTTGTCCTCTTCGGGCATCGAATACTAGACATCTAAAGGATGGAGCATGGTTCTTGCGATCTTGATTTCAATCTTCTTACATCTTCTTAATATATCCATCGAAATATCTATCCATATACGTGTCGTTGATTTTCTTCATTCTTCACATACTCACATTTGAAAAAAAAAATAAAAGTAAGAAACTTCTGTAGTGATACGCTGTCCAATCAAACGAAATGGTACAATTCTTGAAGATACTAACATGTTCCAAAATTCGAAGTATTCCAAGTTTCAAAGTGTTCTAAGTTTTCGAAGTTTTCCACCGGTGGATTTGGATGCACAATTCAAAACCAAGATAAACTAACTTCTAAGCGTGGCCAGTGCTAAAAGAAAGTTCATCATCCATCTACAAGGTGTTCCTATGCACAATCCAATCTTCAAGAAAAGTAATCCACATACAAGTTACGTACGGACAGACGGACTAACAGATTCTTCATCAATGGGAAAATATATGGGGAGTAATCGCTGATAAATGTCCCAATTCTCTCTATCATAAACACAGAATACGACACGGTTTACGTCATCAAGATGTTCTTCTAAAAATATTCTTGTTGTAGCCAAGGCAATTTTGGCAGCTTCTAACTTCGGAAATTTAAATGCTCCAGTTGAAATATTAGGTAATACAATTGTAGAAAGATCATTCTCTAACATCACTTTAAAACAATTTTTGTACGTCTCTCGTAAAATCTTCTTGTCTGAATTCCGTGGTCCACATGTCATAATTACATAATTAGCTGGTAGACGATAACCATTGGCAATTTTCGCTTCTCCTGGCTTCAATGATGATATGGTCAAACATTCTTCTAAAAATTCAGATCCAGCTGCGTCTTGAATGGCTTTATCTGCACCACCTAAAGGAGTTAAGGTTTCATTCGTTGGATTTACTAAGGCATCTGCTTTTATATCCACTATGTTACCTTTATAAATACTAATCTTCTGATTGATGGCAGTATTACAGGCAAATTTCGGTTTTTCTTCTGTAGAATTCTTCCCTATAGTTGCCCACGTTGGTAGATTTTCGGCAATTACAACATCCTTAATATGAAGAGAAGGGATGAAAACTTCTTCTTCCAAACACTGTTTCTTGGGGTTGAAAATCTCTTCAGTTGGTGGTCCTTGATGGTCTTCGCGTCTCGTCTTCTTCTTTTTCATCGTATGGTCTTCCGTGCAGACGTTGATAGGCATCTCTTCGTCAGAGTCTTCAAGGTGGTCTTCCTCTTCCGGGTTTTCCTTCTCATAAAACTTCTTCAATCTCTGAACTGCTATGCTGTCTATCTTGTAAGATCCTCGGGCGGTCTTATACTTGACAAAATATGAATTTGGATTTTCCACACGTTCAATTATGCCTGGACCAATAAACTTTCCGCTAAATGCTTTGGCGTGACCTTTCTTTCTTGTGGTGTCTAAAATCCAAACTTTTTCTCCTTCTTTAAAAGCAGGTTTCGTATGTCTCTTGTCAAAAAATTTTGTCGCCGTTTTATGACGTTTGTAAAGATTTTCTTGCGCTTTGTCTCTAATCTCTTGTAATTGCTGTAAACGAACGGCATTTTCTTCGTATTGACACGGGGTATTTAAAATTGCCTGATGAAGTAACCTAGGTTTGAAGCCAAAAAGACATTCAAATGGTGAAATTTGAGACGATAAGTTCTTGGTGACGTTAAGCGAAAAAACTATGGGCTGTAATAAGTCAATCCATTCTCCTAAATCTTTGTCACATAAAGCTGATTTCAATCGTTGTTCTATGTTTCTAATACTAATTTCACAAACACCATTACTATAATGCCCATGTACATTTACAAAACGCATGTTAGCACCAATCATGGCACATAATTCTTTAAATAGTCCACTAGTGAATGCACTGCCTTTATCTAAGACAATTTCATAAAAAATTCCAAACTTTAAAATTACTTTATGATAAAGAAATGAAGCCAAAGTACTTGCTGTAACATCAGGAAGGGAATCTGCAATTATGTATCTAGTACAACTGTCTACTACAACTATCATATATTTGTGATTTAACATATTATTGGGAGAATAATTCCCAGCTACATCTATGTGGATGCGATAGAAGGGGGGAACGGAGGGATAAGTAAGCAATGTACCATACGGAGAACCAATTTTTGATTTCGATACTTGACATATCGTACATTCTTTACATTTCTGATATATATATTTCTTCATGTTGGGAAAATACACTGTTTTTACTAACATATCATAGGTTTTAGAATAACCAGAATGAGATGATCCCAATGCAGACGTATGACAAGCATTAAAAACTTTATAACGCAAAGAAGTAGGAACTGCAACCAAAAATCTTATACCTTGAGAAGTTTTCTGCTTTCTATACAAAATTCCACCCTTAATAGTAAAATATAATGCTTGGCGTTCTATTTTAGGATTTCTATTTTCTTTCTGTTCCAACCAAGAAAAAATATCTTTAAAAAACGGATCTTTACGCTGTTCTGTTGCCAGATTTGGCTCATTTAAAATTGAAAATGAATTTGTGGTCTGAGTAAACAAAATTTTCGGATCTTCTTGATTCTTTTTCTCGTCTTCCAAATCTCTAGGGGGGTTAGAAAAACGTGAAATGGCGTCTGCCTCTACGTTACTGGAGCCACTGATATGTGAAATAGTGAAATTATACGATTCGATCTCACTCAACCATCTAGAAATCTTACTTACATTCTTTGTTTGCTTCAAATAAATTAAACTATGACAATCTGTCTTCAAATAAAACTGACGTCCCAAAAGAAAATATCTGAATGAACGTAATGAGTACAATAATGCTAATAATTCAAGCTGATATGGGTGTAATTTTTTCTCGCTAGGAGACGTTGCACGACTACAATAACTAATAGGAACTAGATTTGTATCGTCAGGTGAATTTTGTGGTTGTTTGATTAGTCCAGAAAGAGCGACTTTGCTGGCATCAAAATAGAGATACAGAGGATAATCAGGCTTGTATCTCATGAGACAAGGTGCTGAAATGATGGCTTGTTTGATATTATTGAATGCTGTCTCCTGTGCGTCCTTCCAACGAAAAGGAGCGTCTTTTTTCAACAAAGAAAGTAACGCTTCTGCTAATTGACTAAAATTAGGTAAATACGAACGAACGAAAGAAGCCAATCCTAAAAAACTTTTAACTTGTTTCTTTGTTTTGGGACGTTGATAGTTGGAGATTGAGTTAATTATCCGTTTCGAAATAGACAAACCATCTTTACTAACAGTGTGACCTAAAACATCTAATGAAAAATATCCCAATTTTGTTTTTTCTGGGGAAAGCTTTAAACCAATTTCTTTTATTCTTTGAAGCAACATACGAGTTAACTGCAAAACTTCATCAAAACTATCACTAGACCAAAAATAATCGTCAACATAGGCAAATATTTTATCTTGTGGAAGACCTTCTAAGGTGAGTTTCACTAATCTGTTCATACCGCTAGTAGATGTCTTGACACCCTGAGGCAAAAAATTAAAATGGTACGATCCCACGCCCGGAATCGAAAAAGCTGTAATAGGTTTTGATTCTTCAGTGAGGGGAATATTAAAGAAAGCTCCAAAAACGTCACTAGAACATAGATATTTGCGTCCTGCCAAATTAGTCAAAATATCCTGGATGGGAGGAACCGGAAAACTGTCATTAACCATTTTTTTGTTCAAAAATCTCCCGTCTTGTATAAATCTATACTGTCCATTCTTCTTTTTAACAAGCATTACTGGAGAATTATACGGACTAATACTAGGTTCAATGATCTTACTTTTCAATAAAATATCTACTTGTTTTTTGATCTCATCCCGTAGATGAAATGGTATCGAAAATTGGGGTCGATTTACTGGGATATTGTCTACTAATTCAATTTTATGCTTATATCCTTTAGCACAACCATAGTCAAATTCATTCCAAGAAAAACTAGAATAAAATTCCTCTACTAAATCATATAATTGCTGCTGTTGATGTGGCAACAATTCAGGGTTAACATTTACTCTATATTTATCATAACCTTCAGGAAAAGATTTCGTATCTGCTGCATTAACTTGATGAACCTTATTATTAGTGCTATTTTGTTTCTTAAAGTTGGTATTACTGATAACATTTTCGGCAGAACCCAAAACAACATCTTTTTTCAAGTAGAGTTTACTTTTGGTAGGATTAATCACAGATATTACCGGATGAATTTCGTCTACAACTGATTTACGCACAAAAATTTCTGCCTGCGTATCTATTAACTCATTGGGAACTAATAAATTGCGATTTCCTGCAAGATCATTTACTTTTTTCAATGTAACTTGAACACTTGAATTTGGAGGCAAAACAACAGAGCGAGCCACTAAAAATTGAGGTTTATATAATTTTGCTATATGGTTAGAAATTTCTTCAAAAGATACGTATGGCGGCAATTCAAATCTTGGAGGAATACCAAATTTAACAAAACTAAAAGAATTCTTATTGTGATCAACCATTGCAAGATGACTTTTTAAAAAATCTTGGCCAATTATGCTATTATATGGAAAATTATTATACACTCGAAAAGGATGCGTAAAATACTGTCCTCCTAATTTAAATTTCACTAAAGCGATTTGATCACTTCCTTGAGAATTTCCAGTGATACCACGAATAAAAGTAGTTCCTTTAAGTATTTTATGCTTATTGCTTAAACTATTACCAGAAATTAAGCTAACAGTACTGCCTGAATCCAATAGAAATAAATGCGGCTTATTATCAATATATGCTTTAACATGAGGCAAATCAGCTTCATATTGAATAGGAACATAATATCGCTTACTATTTCTAACATTATTACACATATTATTGTCTACTTTATTCCTATTATTCGATTTAACATTCTCATTTACATTGACAGAAGCATAAGGCAACGGATAAGCAAAAAATGGAGAGGATTCATGAATAGGATTTTTTCGCTCCAAACGCGAATGCTCATAAGATTGTATACACACAGATTTTCCTTTGTGTGCGTGAGAAACTTTTGCGGCCGCTGTTCGTTGCACAAGATCTTCTAACTGGACTTTGATACCGTTCAACTGAGCTATCAATGTATTTTTTTCTTCAGGCAGACTTACAATTTCATTTTCGTTTTGAATATTAACATCTAAAGTATTTTCTTTTTGCTGTATAGCATTCTTACTAACAGGATGTATATTGTATTCGTTTGTTATTGCCAAAGACTTCAATTGCTGACTACGCATGCTAACAAGAAAATTAACTCTTTCCTCTAGACCTAAGGACTTTGCTAACTCAATAACAGTCTTATATGATTTTCTTACAACTACAGAATAAAATGAAGGCAATAACCCATTGATTATCAAGTTAATTTGTTCGGTCACTGGCATCTTCGGATCGTACTCAAGTATTAATTTCCATTTATGAAAAATGTAATCTAGGACAGATTCAGAATCTAACTGTTCTCTATTTCTCATTTCTTGCTCTAAAACTTGCGAAACTATATTATCTTCATAAGCCTCTATTAATTTCTTCTTAATCTGTACATACATGAGATTATCATATTCTGCGGTCGATTGTAAAGCTAGCAGATAAGCACGAGCCCCGTTTTCTAAACAATACGGCAACAAATGACGTTTCTGTACATCACGTAGGTTATGAAGGACAGAAAAATCCTCAAAATGACTAAAAAATGATTGAACTGACTCGTTCAATTTGCCGGAAAATTTGGGGGGTTCTACTAAACGATCTATAGCAGAAGACATAACACTAGTATTCTCCATTATATCTATTTTCAAAATCACACTTATAATAAATATCTTACACTACTATGTATATATATCCAACACCACAAAGAAAAACAAAATATAATAACTTGGCAAAATTTTCTCTTCTCACCCATTTATCATTCGATTAAGAAACAGAAAAAAAAATTACTCTAACAGAGCAAATGAATAAAGTAGCGAGGGTGGGGCGGGTGGGTTAAAAAAAATAACTCTACTTAATTTGTCTCGACAAACTATAAGTTACACAGTACAAATTACTCAAAATTTGGGATCTTAAAGCATCTACCGAATATTTAGAATCGAAATTTATCAAAATTTTAGGATCGTAACAAAGGCGTAAGCCTCACAACATCTCCACCATGTGCCGGTGCTGTGTCATTAGTTATAGCTCAGAATATGAAATAAATAAATGCAACCAAATGGGGATGGAACTGATGCACAACACGGTACTTAACTGTAAAATTGTGGTTGAATTTAAATAAAATTCAAATGTTTTTAATTTAGAAAATGACTAGTTGGGGAAAAAGGGTGAGAGAAAGAGAAAGGTTGTAATTAAAGAATAGGAATGAGCACTAGCCTGACATATCCAACGAAGCTGGTGTCGTCCTGGTCATCTGGAATGATGAAAATCTGGAGAAGTCTGGATTAGCTGAAGACAGTCAACATCTGAATCTTAATCCTTTTGGTCTGCAAGGGGCGTCGATAAGCGTCTTACGATAATGTCCTTCTACATCTTCATTCTACTACTCTGGTGACAAACTTAAAGGTGTCTGCGGCGATGAACCGTCAGAATGGTACTCTTTGACTTGTGGAGTCGGTGGTCCTCCAATGGTGGGATCCGCTTCTCTCCGATGATCCTGCACCTCTCTTGATCGCGTGTCGAATACCGAATACCCCTTGTTGTTCTGTTCCTCCTAGTTTTGTCCAACTCAAGAATGATGACTTAATCGGGAAGTATCAGGCTGTGCTCGAAGGTATGCGGAAAGGAAAGAAGGAAGCTAGTCGAGTTTATTTAACAAATATGCATTTACAACAGGTGTCTGAGAATGTACACTTCTAGTCAAAGTTTTCTTCAATAAGTTTCCAAAAGTTCATGCTTCTTTATATCAAATACACAGTCACTTCATTTCCAATAGACAGATACTTCACAATACTATTCTCCGACTAACAAAGTTCTAATCATATTGCAACATTCTTTATTTTGGTAAAATATATTAATAACTACAAGTTTTCACGTAGCGAAACTACTCAGGTATAAGGTCATTTTGATTATTTTTTTCTAAGGATCACGCCGTGATACATATTATATAGTGTTGTTAGTGGGTCTGCCCGCTACTTCGCGCGACATAACTTAGACGGATGCGTCTTTTTTTATTATTTCAGTTTTTCAATAGATTGATAGAACAATTAGCTCGGCGGATTTTGTTAATGAAGTAAATCCTTTATCATATTAACGGATAACGGAGCCCTTAGCGGTGGATGCCTCTAGTACATATTGCATGAATGTAAGTGAACTTTTTTATATTCCGTTTTCTTTTTCTATATACATTGAGTGCAATTACCTCAGCCGAATTCGACAACGGAGTCAATTCGATAGCATCGTAATGGGATGTGTTGTCTTTAAAGGTGACTGCGATTTGTCCCATATTCCATATTTGTAAGTGACGTTTATAATTAAGTTCTTTTTTTAACACATAGTTGTAGTGATTATCATTGCTGAGTTCATTAATAAGGTCAATCCGTTATCCGTTAGGAAAATAACGAGTAGCAGTGACTAACACTGTCTATCCATATCTCATGCATGGATATAGTGCGATCGATTTTTTTTTTAACTTTCTTTGCCAGAGTTCATTCTTTTTACAACTTGTTTCATTTCTTGAAGTTAAAACCATATGCTTCTTTTACACATGACTTTGCTGATGTCAGTCTTCAGTCACTTGAGTCTGACAGACTGAAGTATTTGATAAGCATAAGATAACCCAACACTGCATTGGTAATTAGCCACAGAATCATATCTGAAATGAATTCCTCAATATTGCTATGCTATAGCATACCAAAAAAACAAGTTCAAAAGTAGATATGCGTCAGTGAATAACTATCATTGAGATAAGGAAATCAACATATGAAATTTACGTATGTAGATGTATGTGCTTAAAGTTACGTAGTAAGTGTGTGTGTGTGCATGTGTGTGTGTGTGTACGGTCATTGTCAGATGTCTGAAATGAAACGAAATGAAATATTTTCGTTTTATGTCCCACTGTTATATACTTTAGACGGAGACAGAGATTCCGTGTAAACACTGCACGGAAACATACTGGTTATCCAGAAACAACAACTTCATGTCAGGACAAGTTCATTAGGACCACATACAAACGGAGTAGAGGTTAGCCGTTCCATAAATAGCTGCAACACTACAGAAATAGGTGTTCCTAATGAATATCAGATAAGACGGCAGTCCGAAGCCTGCAGATTTATGGTCTTGGAAATGTAGTTGCAACACCACCACCACCAACAACAACAACAAAAAGTCCTTTCAGTACGAGATTTTGCAGAAAGACACTATTGTGTCAAAACATAAATACTGGACTGATGGACAACACAAAATGCGGGCACTAACGAATCTAAATTTCAACTTTTCGATTCCCAACATCAGTTGTTTGTTTGTCGAACTTCCAAAAAGCGGTATATTTTTTTTTCAATGTGCAATACCTATAATAAAACACGGAAAATGTAGTGTCGCTGAGTGGGGATATTTTACAGGCAACCAAGCTGCTGATTTAGTTCTAATCAACAAAATAATGAAGAAAACTGTGTATCTCAAATGTAAGTGAGCAATTCCATTAAGAACGCAGAGTTTCGGATGTAACTTTGCACTGCAACAGGATAACAATTTCAAACATTCTCCAAAGGTATGCAGTAATTACCTGCAAAATAAAAAAGATGTTCATATCATCATATAAATGGAGTAACAGATACTCTGTAACAGAATTTGTCAATCATCGAGCTCTCTTGGGGGAAAAATACACATATAACAGTCCGTGAACACATGCCAAAAATACTAAAGACTTCTAGAAGGCTCTTCAAAATTGTATGAGTATCATAGCGTTGCAAAGATGGATAAATTGATTTCGAAAATGCTTGGGATTTTTAAAGGTTTTATCAAGATTAAGGATACACACTTTGATGAATGCAAACTTCATCAATAAATTTGTCTCAATGTAAAAAGAACAGTGTATTTTCGTTTCCTTATGTGACCAGTCATGTTTAGTTTGCAAAAGAAATCCAAAAACAGCGGCTTCTATGCTACTACTTTTTTTTTAATACTTAAAATTCCGCAGTGTGCTGACACTTTTGACAATAACTGTATATTGTATGCGTGCATATATATCACATATTGTTTAAGAAATGCATACATAATTTAAAACAATACAGGAAATCGATATTCGAACCTGGAACATTGAAACCTATTAAAATAGTAGCGTGAGGATTACTTAACACACATCAGCATGTATCAAGGAACTAGCGTCACTAAGCAATCAGTGGTGAGTGATTCATATCAACATGGCGGAAACACATTTGAATTCTGCAGAGCGTAAGAATTTGTTAACCTGTTAACTGGGGAGTTTCCGAATGAGAAAGCTGCATCTTATTGGAGAATAAATTTATTAAAAATACATATTATGAAATGAAATGAAATCTCTGAGTTTCACGTTCCGCACTAAGCCCAATACGATACGCATTAATTCGTCACGCCCAATACGAATCATATTATGACGAATGTAGTCGTCAGATAGGAAATACAAACGAAATTCTCATGATGGGTTAAATCGTCATTGGCAATTAAGAGGTTAAAACGTTGCTGGTGAATTGAGAATATAGTTCAAGTTAAGAGGCAATGAAGACGTTAGTATAGCAATCTGCTTCTTTCATTGCTGACAATTATTCATATGCATGACAAATTCTAATTGCATGGAACAATGTGAGATGAACACAAAAGCCAATAGGAGCAAACTCAGACAGTTACAGCTGACGAATCATAAATTGTAGCGCTTGGACGTTTCGTGAACTGTATCGTCATCCGCAAAAAAAAGTTCGCATATACTGTAACTTCCACATTTTCATTAATAACTCAGTTTTCTTAATATATTATCGCTTCTTTGTGCTTTCCTTAACAAAGCAGTGTAGTAATGAATAATTATTTATGATTTTTGAGAAAAAATAAAGCAAAATAAGAAAATTATAAGCAAAAAACTGTGATTGTTATGAAACTTTAGTCTGTCAGATAATTACGCGAAGAATATCCCGAGGGAAATTCACTCCATGCAGTGCACAGGTATTAGGAGCACTCACAAATACGTAAAATTGAAGGAACAGAAAATAATGTATTTTTGAGATGAACATACAATTCACACTTCACGTGAAGTTCCAATATGGGAAATCAATCAATATCTTCAGTTGAAATTACTGAAAAAAACAGAAAATGGATATTTAAAACTCCAAGTGTAAACCTGCGCTTGGAGCGAGTCTATTTCTAATATCAGAACGCGTTATTTCGTAACATGCCTGCGTGGCCAAGCGGGTTTAGCAATGCTGTTGAAATTCTAAAACCGAAGGGTGGCAGTTCGAGCCTGAGTGCGGAACGCTTTTTTTTTTCAATATAGTGAAATATTTTTTTAAAATATAAATGTCTAGTTTGAAGTGCTTAAAAACACAAGACCAGACGAACAATCACTTTTCAAAGCTCAGTCACATTTATTCACTATGTTCATCAATTAGGCTATATACGAAGACACTAAAATGTGGAACGTTAACGATCCTTATTAACGTTAATACCACATCCGTTATAATGAGAACAGATTTGTGATCTGAATACCAACCTTAAACCATACGTCCAAAATGAAAATTATTCATGTTCTTGATACCTATTGCAACACTCAGTTGTAATATAGAGAGTAAGAGTGCGAAAGAGAGAGATAAAATACTGTATACAGGGTGCGGAAAAATTCCCGGAACGGTCCAATATCTCGCGAAGTATAAATATCACCAAAACAAAAATAACACATGTTAAATAGTTTTAAAGAAGCTATCCAATGATAGAAAACACAATCACCTATCCCTACCTCCTTGGGGACTACGGGGGATAACTTTAAAATTTTAAATGGGAACACCTATTTCTTATTTTATATGTGGATTCTCCAGAAAAAGTGATAGTGATTTGATCAAAAATTGAAAATAGTGTGTGCGAAGATGAAGTTACATGGAATACAATATCGATAATTGTTTTGCAAAGTAGCTTTATGAAGTAGTTCTTAGTAGTAGGGTTATTTACAACAAAAATAAGCCATTTTTGTCACCATTTGTATTTTCTTGCAAATTAATAAATATGGACAAATGCATTATTTTATGGAAGTTAAAATGTATGAATTCGTTATGTGGGTAAAAAAAAAATCACATAAAAATTTTACTCTGCGTGGGAATCGAACTCACGACCTTTCATGCAGCAGTCCCGTACGCTAACCGCATGGCCCAGAGCTCGACACTGAGAGGCCACATTTTCATAAAGATTTGCCGCCTCCATTTTTTATGTGTCGATTCAAGTGCTATCCGTGAAGGCACTGTTTTCAATTTTGGGTCAAATCACTGTTACTTATTCTGAAGAATCCAAATGTGCAACAAAATATGGGGATTTCCATTTAAAATTTTAAAGTTACCCCTCGTGTGGGAATGGAGGGTTGCGTTTGGTATCATTGGATAGATTTGTCAAAACTGTTTAACAGTTGTTATTTTTGTTTTGCTTATCTGTATATTTCGCGAGATATTGGACGGTTCCGGGACTTTCTCCGCACCCTGTATAAGCTTGTATTTTTAATTAACACAGTTAGTGTAAATCATAATCTGGATTTTTATAAAGTAAATGAGACAATCACATAGAAAATGTATACAGTTTAAAATTGAATTAAATTGCAATTCCAGAATCTGTAACATTATACATTTCTTATTTATTTACATCGAATGTTAACTTATTGTATAGTTTATAGCATGAGTATCAGCTGATATGTAACACAAAATTATCTATAAATTGAATTTAAATAGGAAATGATATAGTTGCTATAAGAACAAGTTTATGAAAATGAACTGTATAATAATGGTTGTATTTGAAACAGAGTTTGCGTAATGGAGTAAATATTTACACCGCCAGCTTTGCAATACTGTGCGGTTTAAATTGTCAATCTCATCAATTTTACTTATTTCGCTTGAATGTTTATGGAATTTAGTATAGCATTATGAAACATTCAACAACTGATCTAGTAGTGAAACATATTTAATAAGATTACCGCACATTACGATAGATTCCGAGATCGCTCCCAGCTTTGCGAGCACTTGATAATATTTTATTATTATATCAGATAAAATATTATGTGGAAGAGCTAAATTAAATTAGAAAATGAAATGAAATATTTAACATCCCACTATTACGCCCTTTAGGCGGGAAGGTTCTAGATTGCTGGTCCTCACATAGAGGAGAATTTGTATTAGTAACCAGTTTGGTTCTTTTCTTTATCAAATCTCAATACACAATTCATATAGTAATGTCGAGCAAGCGATAGCGAGTGAAGGCAGGTTAACCAGGTTGATTGCTTTCTTCATCACCACTCAATTGGTATACGGACCAGTGTTCTAGAATCCTGCTATTTTAGGCTAAGGGAGAAGATAATTAAAGTAAGAAAAATGATATAAGAATTGGTGGAATGAGAAAGTGGAAGGAAAATGAAATGCTTTGAGAAAAGTCACGGACATAATGTTGTCCACCACAAGCTTACTTGGACGGAATAAAACCAGAGACCGCATGCACCAAAGGTAAGCGCTCTACCAGTGAACCATCGCGCCCCATAAATTAAATAAGAAAGATCAGTAGTAGGCATTTTATAATTGAATATTGTATGTAAGAAACTTATTGTCCATAAAGATTCTTTCTCTTCAAGCTTTTGTAATTGATGTTGCAAATTGTCCGATGCTTTGCAATGCGGGTCAAAGGAATAAATGCATTTTTTCGGGATAGTATCGTCTGCCCCTTGCTGCTATTGGTGGTATAAAAGTAGTGTTGAGTTGATTTTTAGTTTCTTGTTCCTTTTGTTATGTGAATATAGACTAGACCAAAATTTTTTACTGGTGTTCATTTCAGGATCACTCGGTAGCATGTTTTTAGTGGAGGAATGTTACGTGAATATAGATTACACAAAGTCACAAATATTTTGACAAAGATATACATTGTTATTACACAAATAGTTTCTGCTTTTCCTTTTACTGCAAATGTTTGTTTCTAATAGTGATTTTTATTCTTATTGTATCCGTGAATACACATTCAAGACTTTTTTTAAAAAATAAGTTGTTTAATAAGGCACTGAAAAGTGTTGGAGTTTGTAACACTCTAACACTTAAAAACATAATACTGAGTGATCCTGAAATGGACACCAATAATTAATTTTGGTCTAGTCTATATTCACGTAACACTTTCAACAGCGAGGCTATATGAAACGTGGGCTTACTAATTAACGTGGAATAAAAATAAAAAAGTCTAGTGGCTAGCGCGAGTGTTTTTGGTTCTTGTAGTCTCGGGTTCGATTCCCGGTAAGGGTCGATTCAGGTTAAATTTTCAGGGGAGTTTATGGGAAAAACGTTAAAAAATATAATTGCAAAAGTCTGATGCCAGCGTTTTGTAAGCTATTGACAAAATAATAGAAAGACAGGAAAGAAATTCTCTTGAGAACTGAAAGTGAACAATGTTTTCGCATTTATGCTTAATTTGCTACTAGCGTGACACATTAAATTGAATATAATATAAATATTAGACACAAAATTCGCTACTTCACGGTTGATAACATGGTAAATGCTAGGTATTGTTAAACATTAAACGTAACACCTCAATTTTATATCAATAAATAACTTAAATAAATAAATAACAAGACAGAACAATACTATTAACCTATATTTGCATAGTATATAAATTAAAAACACGTTGTTTATCATAACGAAAAATGGCTGAACCGTTTGAAATGAATTTTATTAACATAGTTAACACCTACCTCGGACTGGGTTGTTGTCACGCCATTTTTATTGAAATGCGTATCCAAACAGAAGAGAGGGGGTTAAAATGTATGCCAAAAATAGAATCTCTCACGTTTGTGAGATGAAATATGATACATAAATTCCTTATTTAAAACGAGTGTGCACGTGTCCGACCGTGTTTAGAAATTTCGGTACTAAATGGAGAAGAGGGACAATTTGTATCGTTTTTGCTCAATATTTAAGAATGATGACATCGAGATTGAGTCTTGTCTTCACAGCAAAACGGATGAAGCACTTGAAATTATCTTTTAAATATACGGTATTTAGCATTTGGTCCAGTCGGATTCATTAACACATATGTCGTAGGAGGAACAGATGGATATAAACACCTTATTTTAAAATATGTGAGCCCATCTTCCATTGTCCTTAAAAATCCACTTTTGAGGGGGAAATGGGGCAAGTTCCAAATAAGGCGGTCAATATGTAAAAGTGACGTCGTGTTTGTCTGTCCGATCATCACGGGAAATCAAATCAGCCGTTTGAAATAAATATTTGAATACATTTAGTACTTGGAAGAAAATGGTTAGCTGACGTTCACTAGAAACTTGACTAAACTTCGATACAAATTAGAGGATAGTCAGCTATGCCTAAATCTAATATTGTAGGTGGAAGTGAAAACGACGAAAGAAGTAACAGCGGATTAAAATTTAGCATTAGAAGTCATTGAAAAACCGAATGTGATGCGCGAAAACGAGAAAAAAAAGAAAAGGAAAAACGTAACGTTGCCGACGACAACACACTGGATGGTGCTTATTGAAAGACCCATAAACGCTATTCATTAGCTCATTCTTCACGGTTTGGATTGCAAGAAATAAAACTATTTCTTCGTGCTAATACGCCTCTCAAAACAAAATGTTATATTTCTGCAAAATTTGTTTTTCTCACATGACTGGATAATTTTTTAAAAAATTCTATTGTGCTGAAGAAAACAAAACCATATGACAAGCATATATCTTTACTACATGTTGTTATTCACTACATCAGCGAGACGTTGTTTGCAATGACACTGATACATTGAGTGGTTTGTTCGAGAAAGTTGCTTGTCTCGATTTTGTTTACTCTTTAGGTTTTTCGTAGAATACATGAAAAAGAAATACATTTTTCACTTAGATATCCAGGAATCCTGTTTTAACTGATCGGAAAACAGCAATCTACTGGTGAAATGATATGGGGTAATGTGTAGCATTTTGTTTTCACGCCATCGATAGCAGCAAGGGGCACATGAATTACATAAAAAGGGAGTGTGTTGTTATGAACTACTAATATCTTTTTAAAAATATCTACGTGTTACTTCGTAGCTCAGGGGATAAGTGAGAGATTACAATACACAAGTTCGCACGATCGAGTCTTGTCCACTGCTATCGAGTTTTTTCTATTCTCAGCCATTTCTGACTTCTACCCTTTTCACGAGTTGCACGTTGAATGAGCAGCCCTTTTAGTTGAAGCTATTAAACGACATGTGCAGTTGGTTACTCCAAGAGCTAGTAAGATCGTAGTTTTTATTTGCTAAGAGGCAGAAAACACGTTATTTCGATATATGTTGTTTGACTACAAGGGAGCACTTCACAACTGATTACTGAGTGATAAGATCTGTGGTATTCTGTTCAACTTTCCTTTAGGCAATTTTAAACGTAATAGACAATATTTGTCTGACCTTGTCAGTGCCTGAGGCAGAAGAAAAAATCAATGAAAATGTTTTCAACATAACATTTTCGATTTATGTTTATCTCCTATCCGTTTTTGTTACGATTGCCTCCTTTAGAAATATCAGCTCTCTTTTTTTCTTTTTTTTTTGGCCCGTATAAGGAAATGCTATTGCGGTTTTCCAACGTTCAATATTTTTGACAAAATTAACACTTTCAAATAAAGCTAAACAAGCATATGTTTCACAGACAAAACAATATGTAAAGTTCTACTTTCCAGTTAGGCAACATTCCTTCAAAAAATTGCAACTATAGTTTGCATCTCAAGTAATAGGGTAAATGTGCCAGTAGTCGACCATTTAAGGAGATTTTCAACTTTGTTAAAGTATAAAAAAAAATCATTTTTTACTAATAACTTTTACTGCATATGTCATTAGAAAGAACAGTGTTTAAATTTTACGTTTGTGTAGCTCGCATAGGAAATCTTTTATAAATAATTACACAGGAAAAAGAAAATACCAGAAACCCTGAAAAAAACAGTAGTTGGCCTATGAAAACCAAAGGTCAGCCATTACTTTAACCAGTACTCAGCCACACTATAGAATTGACTTTTTTAATGGAATTTTAGAGATCAATTCCTCAGTAGCAAATTAAGGGACAAATATATTGCAAAGAAAAACTACGTGGAAAACAGGCCCGCAACTAGAGGGAGCTAGGGGGCCTGGCCCTCCTAAACTTTTCGTGGCCCCTCCAGACCTCAACACAAAAAACACAATTTAGATATGTGTAAGAGATTTTTAATGACTTGCCCCCCCTAACATATCTATGCCCCCCCAAACCTCTGTGGCTAGAAGCAGGCCTGGTGGAAAATATATTGCGATACAGGAAAAAAAGACTTCTTGTATGATATTTACCATAAACTAAGAAAAATGTGCCTCGGCCTAGACTAGCCTATTTAAAACTAATACATAGGCCTATTTATATTTACATTGATATTTATATTTAGCTATGACGTTAACCCTTTAATATGAAGTTATTTAAGCAAATTCAGGACACATAAGCACTTGTTTAGCAAGTTCCTCGTACGATAATTCACTGAGGCACGTGCATTTTAAGTGATACCAGTGATCACAAAGTGACACCCAATATATTTAAGTGTATCGTTCTTAATATCACTTATGAATTCTTCTTCAGGCCTTAGACGGCATTTCAACAACTTCTTGCGTCTCGTCTTTTTAACTACTAGTGCTGCTTGGCTTGACAGTCCTTTTCTTTTTGTTTGACTTAAAATTTTTCCTTTCTTTTGTATTCTCTCCCTTTTTCATTTTAGACATTCCTCTTCTAGTTTTCTTTTCTTTTCATTCTTTACCATCTGATAATTTCTCCATGCTTGGGAGGATACTGCACTTTGAACTTTTTCTCTGGGCACATGTTTGGTAGTTTTGTTTTTGATTGGAGCTAGCCAGAAAATATGCTAATCAAAGAAAGATGATATGGAAGTATTTTACGAAGGTTTTCTTTGAATTTCTTCTGAGATCATATGGAGTTATTTCTGGCTCTACTGACTGTAGAAACAGAAGCAGACCTTTCACCTTGCGTCGCTTCAGTACAAGATGCCATAACAGATATGTTGTTTTCCTGGTTTGAGTCAGACGTAACGTCTATTTCTGATATCGAAGATATATTTGTAGGCTCTACACGGCCAATTGCTAAAATTTGGTATGTTCCAGGACTAAGATATCGAGCATTTCACTAGCAAGTATCTACTGACAGCAGATCGATCCTCTTCGGACAGAACAATAGCCGTATATGTGTTCATTAGTGTAGAATAAGAAGACTCTTTGGATAGAGTATCCTCAACGCACCTGATTGCAAAAACATCTGACACTGAGTCTATTCCAGTAGATGTCTTTGGACTGGTTGAAAGAAACGCTAAATCACGCGTTCTTAAACTGTTAGACATATTTTCCTCACGCTCACAGTGAGTTAGAATGTAAATATTTATGATTATTCTGTGTTGTTTCGGCAATCAGGCAACTCTAGGAACAGAGCAGATAAGAACAGATAATAATAATAATAATAATAATAATAATAATAATAATAATAATAATAATAATAATAATAATAATAATAATAGTTGAAGAGCAATTGCAGCCTTGGAATTAAAAACGTGCAGAAACGTGACATTGTGCGGAGTAATTTAAAAAAATAAATCAATTAGATATGGATAACCCTTACTTCCTCATAGCTACCTTAGATTAAAAGACTAAGCTATGATCAGGGTCAAGGGCGTCGATCCTGCTAGGGCCGGGGGGCCCGGGCCCCCAAAGCTTATGATGTAGGGCGTATGCTTAGGGTAAAATAAATACTCATTACCTGTCCTTTTTAAATTTTAGAGAAATAATTCAGACCAGCCATAAATCCTTAACCTTTTTTCCCTCAGTTCTAGAAAAATACAAGAATTGAAATGGTTACAATACCAGACTGATATTAAAGTACGGGACAAAAATAAACGACCAACATCGTCATAAGTTTTAATGGCATTTTCGATCGTTTAATTTTGTCCCGTACTTTATAACTGTATTATACTTGTATGATGCAATTAGTGACATCATAACAGTTACTTTTTCATTAAATCGTTAGAAAAGTCTTCTACGTATTAGTTAAGTGTTTTAGTTGTATGTCATGTGTCATTTAAATTGAATGAATGATAAGTGGATGACTACTGGAGTATATGTATCCAGTAGTCGTCCGTTGAAAGTAATGGGGGCTGGCCATTGGAAATTGAAGTGAAGAGTCATTTCCTAATGGCTGACTACCGGAAAACGTTAACAAAAATGCAACTTGTAGTCAGCCCCCCTTATTTCTACGCAATATCTTGTTTTGTATCATAAACCACGAATTTTTAATAAGCTACGATACATTCATGCATAGAAGAAAGCAATAACTCGTACTATTTTACAATAATATAATTTTAACTTAACTTTGAAGTAAAGCTTCTTCCTTATTTTTTATTAACAAAATGCGCACTTTGCTCACTTGCATCAGCAGACCTCAAATGATAATTTTTCTTTTCTGCCACGAGGAGTCACATCAGGCCAGAACAAATGAGGTTGAATACTGGAGTTCTGATTTAAGTTGTAGTTGATTATTTGTTTGATAACAAGCTACTGTATGTTTATTTAATATGCTTTTTACTGAAAAATGGCTGACTACTGGAGACGGCTGACTTTAGGCACACTTACCCTCCTAACTAATTAACTAATTCTATGGCCTATGGAACCCGGAGGTTCAATGTCGCATTCACAAAAGCTCTCCACTGACTTCTATCCTTAGCTAACTGGATCCAGTTTCTACTTTGTATTCCTATTTCTGCGAGATCCATCTTAATATTGTCCTCCCATCTGCGCCTAGGTCTTCCTAATTATAACCTCAAGTAATATGTAAGATAATAATAATAATAATAATAATAATAATAATAATAATAATAATAATAATAATAATAATAATAATAATAATAATAATAATAATAATAAAAATAATAAAAATAATAATAACATCTTAGTATCAAACTTTAAGCGATTTTTATATGATGCATATATTCATGAAAATAGTCACTACTTGTTATGTACTCATTTGGTGTTCCCCTAGGGTTACTAGGAATTGACATCAGGATCTCTGACTGTGCAGTCCAGTATGCTAACTGTATGACCACAGAGCACGGATCTGACAAAAAACATTTTCATAACGTTTTGCTACCCCTCCTTTTCCCGTATCGATTAAAGTGCCATCCGTGAAGGAATTGTTTTCAATTCTGGGAGAAATCAGTCACTTTTTTCTGGAGAATCGAAATGTCCAATAAGAAATGGGGGTCCCACTTTAAAATTTTAAAGTTACCCCTACCGCCAAAGGGAATGGGGATAGAGGATTTTGTTTGGTATAATTGAACTATACATATAAAGCAGAAACATATATTCTCATTTTGGGCGTGTGTTTTCAATTTGATATTAACTTAGAAATCTATTTGAACTTTGGTAGTGCTAGCATTTCCATAGCGTCATCTTCGTATACAAGATGGTGAATAAAAGTGACAGAGGTTTGAAAGCTGACAGTTTATCTGATTTTGTTTTTATAACCAATTCAAATGTTAAAAATGTAACGTTGCATTTAGAAAAAAATAAAATATCCTTATATTGAAAGAAAACCGGACTGGGAACCGAACCGTCAATCATTACTGTAATTTCAAGCGCCTCGCTAAACCCACTTATTTTCTTCTTAATTTACGTCGTGAAAGGCGGCCCCGAAGTTCACTTACCAAAGTCTATTTTCCCCTTATCAGTACTTTCTGTATATTTCCTACTCGGTTATACACGTTTTACAGTAACCTTGAATGATAGGGACACAAACACAGACACGTCGAGAACATTTAAAATTCCAAAAGTTCTCCCACCGGGAATCAAACCCGGTACCCTGTACACCACAAACACACATGCTAGCCACTAGACCACACAGCCAAGTTATAAAGCCAGCGCGTTTTAATAATTCTACTGGAAATGCACGAGATATGCACTTGTAATACATTGAGTGATTTATTCGAGAGAGGCAAAGCACTTTACTTTGAATTCATTTCTTGGTTTCGTTTCTACTGTGTTTATTCTTTGTATTTTTCGTACACTACTTGAAAAAGCAAATACATTTTTCGCTACGGTGTCCAGAAATACTATTTTAACTGATCATAAAACAGAAATCTTTCGGTGAAATAATATGGGGTAATGTGTGCTATTCTAGTTTCATACCGAGTTCCTTCGTAGCTAAGCGGTTAGCATACGCACCTTTGACGTAAGAGACCCGGTTCGATTCCCGGCGTGAGCTCATGTGGTTCGGATTTCACGCTAATCAGTAGGTAAACGTCTCATATAGCCTCGATGCTGAAGGGGATGTTAAAATCAACTCAACATTATTTTATACCATCAATTGAAGCGAAAGGTAGACGATACTATCCTGTTTAAAACATGCATTTATTTCTTTGGCACATATTACAAAGCATCGGATTATTTGCGACACTTCAAGAAAAAGATTCTTTATGAATATTAAGTCGCTTCAAGCGTTCAAATCGCTTTGTAAAAATCCAGATTATGAATTGCAATAACTTTTTACGTTGTAATTAAAATTACAGCATATATTGTTTTCTATCTCTCTCACATACTTTCTCTCTCTCTCTTTCTTTCTCTATACATACACACCTGTATATTACAATAGGTATCAGAACATGAATAATTTTCATTTTGGACGTGTGATTTAAGGTTAGTATTCAAATCAGAAAGTTGTTCCCATTATAACAATGTTAACGTTCCTCATTTTAGCGTCTTCGTATATAAATGATGACAGGGTGAACAAATGTAACAGGCTTTGAAACGTGATAGTTCATCTGATTTTTTTTTTTTTTTCAAGCACTTCAAAGCAGAACTTTATATTTAAAGAAATGTTTCCATATGTTGAAAAAAATCAAAACTGCCGGGTGGCAGATTCGAACTGCCGCCCTCCGATGCTAGACTTTCAATAACACTACTAAACACGCTTGACCACCGAGACAATTCATGAAAGAATCATTTTTGTAATAATGCTCATATATCGCTCCAAGCGCACGTTCACAGCTGAAGTTTTAAATAGTCATTTTCTCCCTATATCAGTAATTTCAACTGAAGATATTGACTGATTTTGCATATTGGAACTGTGCATGAAGTGTGAATTGCATATTAAACGCAGAAATACGTAGTTGACTCTTCAGTTCATGTTTCTGTTCAATAGCTTCACATGTTACTGAGTGTTTCCTAATACCTGTGTCATTTTCCCTCTTTTTTCCCACGGGATATTCTTCGTGTAATTATTTGACACACTAAGGTTTCATAAGATTAAAGGTTTTTTGCTTATAATTTTCTTATTTTGCTTTATTTTTTCTCTAAAATAATAAATAATTATGCGTTATTACACTGCTTTGTTAAGGAAAGCACAAAGAAGCGATAATATAGTCAGAAAAGCGAGTTATTAATGAAAATGTGGAAGTTACAGTATATGCGAACTTTTTTTTGCGGATGAGGATACCAACAAAATAACAGCCCCTAGCCCCTGTAAAAGCGCTTACACAGTATACAGGTATGTGTCAAGTGTGAAGTACTGGCTATGACTAGAATGAGTGCCTTCAGATTTGTTGTAATGCTCGGGAAGTGATGTGATCTGCTATCCATTATTTAAAACGATTAACTGAGTCACATATATTAAACAATCATAACCTACAGCTACACATTAGGAATTACTGTTTTCCACATTTTGCAATATCGAATAATGCTTGAATAGACGAGAGTTCAAAAATTGACTCATCTGCGCAATAAAAAATGATAGTCATCAAATAAACTCATGATCAGTGTAGTACTACTGGTGAGACTTTCAATAAATATTCAACTGTCAGTTAATAAAAGCATTTAAAATCGTTGATATATTTTACATCTTTTAAAAATATAATCAAACAAAAATAATCACACACAGTATATACGAAGTTCGATGACCAAACTAAGTAACTTAATTTATTATACCAATTGAAAGAATTAAGAACAGTTTTAATATCTGTAGGTCCAAAGTGCCTTCGTTTGGAGTTAGAAGCTACCTAAAACAGAAAAACCCAGTTCGCAAACCACACAGGGGTAAAAGTGAGGCGGAACTCGGGGGACATAGTCTTCTCACTTCCAGAAAATATATGTGGCATCCCATTGCTTTAAAAAAAAAAAAAAAAAAAAAAATGGGTAAAGATAGGCACGGGGGACGGCTTGACGTCAGGCGTCCCCCTACCTTTTCAGATCCCTTTTACCACTGAAACCACACAGTTTCTATGCCCTCAGTATTAGCTCAGGCTCTTTAGCGACTTCCTTAGGAAATGACAGGGGATCTTTCTATGCATACATGTTTCAGAATCTTGCACTATCTATGTAGATTGTGTATGGACTGGCATTTAAGATAATGCATGATTTCCAATGAATTTAGTGGATAATAGTTGTGTAATTATATATATATATATATATATATATATATATATATATATATATATATATATATATATATATATATATATATATATTCTGTTATATTCTGTTGATGCAAACACGTTAGAGCTCCTCCGTGGCTAAACGGTTAGCGTACGCGTCTTTGGCGCGGGAGACCCGGGTTCGATTCCTGGCGGGAGCTCATGTGGTTCGGATTCCACGTTAATCAGTAGGTCCACGTCTCATATAGCCTCGCTGCTGAACGGGACGTAAAACTCATAATCCATCCATCCATCAGCAAACAAGTTACATCATATTTTACTTTCATGAAATACATCATCTTCCGGAGTTGTGTATCCTCTTGCATTATTTTCGTTACAAAATAAATGTACGTTGAGTACCATAATTCCATTTTCATGATTTAATACGAGGATCGTTCAACTCAATCCGGGACTTTTTTTCCTTTGCAGGTTTAAATGGACGCCGAGGCTGGAGGTTTCGTATATAGTAGAAACTGTCACATGTTTCCTGTTACTGGTAGACGGCACTCATTTCCCGCGCTTCTGGATAGACCGTTATTCAAGATGGCGTACAACAGTGTGAACGTCGACGTGGAACGGCGTGTTGTGATGAAGTTTTCAGTGTACGAGGGCGTAAAACCTGCTGAAATTTACAGAACACTGAAGGCTCAGTACGGAGATGAGACACTCAATCGCAGTAAGACATTTGAATGGTGTAAGCGCTTCAAAGATGGCCGTATCTCCATTACTGACAATCGCGGTCATGGTGGATCACATTCCACAGTAGTCATTTCTGAGAACATTCAGCTCGTGGAGCTGCTGACCCTGGGCAATCGTCGCACAAACTGTCGTGAAATCGGACATTATATGTCGAAAATAAATCCACTTTCCACATTTTGAGATTTGTTCTTCTATGTTTCTTTTTTTTTCTTTTTAAGCCGCGGATTGGCTTGCAGGAGCTCGTATGCTGATGTTGGTATAATTTGCACGTGCATATACCATTTAAAAGTAAATTTATTTTATCGATAGTTTCTAATTCGAATTTTAATTACTACGACTATCATCTGAGGCTAAGAGAGATGCGCTGAATGAGATAAGGGTTTCATAGGAGAAATATAGTAAAAGTAAAAAGGTGAGTAGAAACGATCAACCACGTAGAATTATGTATTTCTGTTAGTGAGAATAGTTGTATTTCTGTTAATGATACCTAACTTGTTTAATTTAGGTATGTACTGTTACGAGTTATACAGAGTAGTTGTTTTTCCTCCTACTTGAGGCCAGGTCCATAATACCATATAGAATACGAGGGCCATTCAATAAGTAAAGAGACAAAGTCTATATTTTTAACACTAATCATTTTTTTTTTTGGTTTTGTTTCAGGGGTGTTAGCTGGCAACCTTGGGATATGCTCTGATCTGCTGTTTCGTAATTTTATGTCAACATAACTTCAAAAATATCAATTCATCATGGCAAGTCCTCTAGAAGATTGCACCTTAGAAAAACAGCGCTCAGTCATTAGGTTTTTAGTCGCAGAAGGTGTAAAACCAAGTGAATTGATTTCTCGAATGTTGAGACAGTACGGTAACAGTTGTATGAACCGTGCGATGTGTACAAGTGGGTTGATCGGTTTAAAAGTGGCCGAACAAGTGTAGGTGATGAACCCCGATGTGGACGTACAGTGGAAGTTTCTGGTTCTTCGTTGGAATCGAGGATTGACGGACTTATTCGTGATAACAGAAGAATTACTGTTGAAATGATAGCTGAGGAAGTTCAAGTAAGTGTTGGAACTGTTCATAATGTCACTAGGAACATTTTAAAGTACAGAAAAACGTGTGCCAGATGGGTTCCCAGACAGCTTACAGACGCTCATAAAGAATCAAGGCTTTCCATTTGTCAAGCCTTAACGCAACGAAGTTTGATGGAAGGAGACTTTTTTTTTTTGAAAGAATAGTGACTTGCGACGAGGCCTGGATCCATCACTACGACCCCGAGACCAAATGGCAGAGTATGGAGTGGAAACGCACAAGCTCTCCAGTTCGCAAAAAAATTCAAGGTTCAACCTCCCGCTGGTAAAGTGCTGCTGACCATCTTTTGGGACTCACAGGGTCCAATCTATTGCGATTTCCTTGAAGATCAGCGAACTATCAATAGCCTATACTATTCTGAGATGCTAGAACACAAAGTTAAACCAGCTATCAGGAGCAAACGCCGAGGACTCTTGTCAAAAGGAGTCAATCTTCAGCACGATAACGCCCGCCCTCATACAGCCCAGCTGACCCGAGATAAGCTTCAAGAATTGGGTTGGGAGGTATTACCTCATCCTGCCTACAGCCCATACCTCGCCCCATCTGATTTTTACCTGTTTGGACCACCCAAAGACGCCCTACGTGGAAAAAGATTTGCTAACAATGAGGAAGTTAAAGCAGCGGTGCAAAGGTGGCTTCGGGGTAAATCGGAAGGTTTCTTCGCCAAGGGAATTAGGAAGCTGCAAGAAAGATGGGACAAATGCATAACTGTAAAGGGTGATTATATTGAAAAATAGTCTTAGTTTTGAAAGATTGAAATAAATCTTTATTGAGCTATAGCAATTTGTCTCTTTACTTATTGAATGCCCCTCGTATAAGTCTGATACATCAAACGTACGTATAAGTTTATAAACGCTACCGCACATGATAAAATAATTATATTTGTGTGTAATTTAGTTCAGTTTTCCATTTCATAGAATCAGTGGAGTATTTACGATTTTGTTTCGGGGAGCTTTGCTTGTTTCGGGAGGAGCTTTGCTAACTTTATTCCTGAAAATATAAAAAGTTGCTATGAAATGTCGGTGAGTGCTTTAGCTCGGAAGACTCCCCTTAAATATGCCACTCCATAGAATACAATATTAAATATCTTGCGCCGATTCAAATAAAGTTCCTTCTGAGCATTAACTTTTCTAGTGAAGTCATTATCACATGATGCATTAATTAAATGCAGTATTGTATTTCCTTTAAAGTGGGAGATGCAAGTAACAAACGCTTATCCAAGCAATGTGACAGCTAACTGCAAGAATGTGCTTTTTTTTTATCTCTCCATTTTCAAATATGCAGGAAATGAAAACAGCAACTGAGAATTAAATTTCCCTCATCCCCCCTGCAAATCTCAGACAGAAGAAAGTATGAAATGAACTTCAAAATATTTGTAGTGGAGCTAAATGGCAATATTCCATTAATGCATATTGCGTCTTTTCCTCATGTAAATATTTGTTGAATAATAATAATAATAATAATAATAATAATAATAATAATAATAATAATAATAATAATAATAATAATAATAATAATAATAATAATAATAATAATAAAGTCTGTATAGACCACTTTCCGTCTACTTTTGCTTATATATTCATACTTTCTTGTTAAATTAAACAACAATAAAACTGCTGCACATAAATTCAACTCAAAACAGTGCTAGAAATACAGCTAAGAAATTTCTTTAAACTAAATAGGTTTGGTAGTTTTTTTTTTTTTTTTAACTCAATAAGGAAAATAGAATTATGAGTGTAATATTAAACATTTTATGATACATTAAACGTTATTTGTATCATTAGTTTTGTCGGGCCTACCCTACTTGTGAGATTACACATCGCCACTGTCCATATATATGGCCTTTGTCCACCATATAGTCCCATAGTGGGGTAGGGTAACCGAAGAATCTTGCAAATCGTGATACAAACATGCCATTTGGAGATGTGGTAGACCAATACCTAAGGATAAAATTTAGATGTAGACCCCAAACATCAAACCCTTTATTTGCCCCTGTGACGTCATCATACAACATGGCCTCCCGGACATTACAGAAACACCGTTTCTCCCAGTAAAGGCTCATAAAACGGTGAATACAAACGATTCACATCAAATTTTGAATTCCTATTACTCATATTTGCTAATAAAATGTACATTTTTTGTCACTGAATGCTGTAATTAGTATTATACAGGGTGAAACAAAAGTCCGTTGAAGTTGGCTAACTCCGTTATCATTGCAGAAATAAAGAAACGTAAAGAGAGCAAAAATGTTAGAAATATGTCTTCAATTTAATATGTTGCAACTTTTAAAACTGGGCGGACTTTGTGCTGTACAGTCACTCACATAAGTACCTGGACCTCAAGTAATGGAACTATAATAGTTAAAAGTACATGTACATATCTGGGCGACCGTACAATGTTATGAACCCCAATGTTAAAGGTAAATGTAATTGAGATTACCTATTGTAACGGACATATGTTGCACCAATATACGTGACATAATATGTTTTTGTGTAGTTTATTACCTGTTCACTATGTACCAATACACATTATTCTAAAATAATGGTTTCCTTTGTTTTAACGATTTAGAAGACATAAACTAGTTTCTTGAAGTCATCCCATTACCGATCATCACCATGTCCAAGAAGAGGAAATGTGAAATCATAAATGTTACGGATGATTTCCGTACTGATGTTAACGCGTCTAGTGGTATAGACTAGGCATTGTGCTTACAGTGTCAGCAAAATTCCAGTGAAACTTTGGTGTTTCCTGCGAGAAGCACTCGTGCAGACAAAGGAATGGGATATAAATCCTTATGCAGAACTTCCAACAAACGTTCAAATTCATCTTTTTGATGATGGTTCTGGAATGGAAGAGACCTTTAGTAACAAAGAAGCGAAGTTCCATAAAACATGCCGTAATAAATATAATAAAACCAAACTGGCCAGAGCTAGTGCTGTTAAACCTAAGCAGCAGGGGAAAATGAGCAAGGAGGTCCCTCTACTCGTTCATCATTACATGTTGGTGACGTGAAAGACAAGTGTTTCTTTTGTGACAGTGTATCAGCTGACGAAGATTTAAGTAATGCTCGCATTTTACAAGTGAGCAATAATGTTCGTGAAGCAGCTGTGACGCTTTGCGACACAAAGCTATTGGCAAAGTTGAGCAGTGGTGATATGGTGGCAACGGAAGCAAAATGTCACCGGAAGTGCTTGGTCCAATTTTATAATCGGGTGCGCCAAGCAAAAGCGAAAATAAAGTGTCCAAAAGATAGTAATCTAGACTTACTTATGGTATTATGTTATCCGAAGTGATTACATTCATTCAAGAAACTTTGCAGTGCAGTGAATCTTCAGTATTTAAGCTGTCAGAGCTTGTTCGTCTCGTAACTCGACGTATGACAGAATTAGGAGTTAGAGATGCTGATAAAGTCAGTGATGTCAGTGTCTCAGTTACTCCGGTTTAACGCAGTGACGCGAGAAAGAAAGCAAGGACAGGGAATTGTACGCCATCCACTATCTAGCGAGACTCCGCTGCCCCTGTACATTGGATTAATGATCATTCAAAAACGCGAAACAGAGAGATCATAGATAGACTGAATAAAGTAGGTGAGAGTGTATCATATGATCGAATTCGGGAGGTATCGGCCACCATGACCAATGCACTGTGTGAACAATTTGAAACCAAGAAGAGAGTACATCAAGATAACCTTCAAACAGGCGTTTTTACTTGTGCTGAATTATAGACAATATCGATCACAACCCGTCGTAAGCAACTTCTACGCAAGCATTTCACGGCACAGGGATATCTATAATTCAGCCATCTTATCCTCGCAGCGATACTGGGGTTATAATCAACAAGTGGTCCCGCAAATGCAAAGGTGACTTGCCTGCATGGTTCACAGATGTCCTTCAGATGTCAATGCTCAAATCATATGTGCCTCTTTCTACCGTTAATAGTGTTGAATTACCGCTACAGGAAGATATTTTATCAAATATGTGGTTGAAAGCAATCGAGATTATTGACACAGAAAATTATAGTATTTCTGAACAACATATTACCTGGGCAGCTTTCCATTCTCAGCAACTTCGTGGTAAGATTCAACCTACAAGTCCGTGTGTTCTACTACCCTTGTTGCCAGACTCCATAAATTCGCCTGCCATGATTCTTCATTGCATTGACATAACCATTCAGACTGTGTCATCACTTAATCCTTCCCAGTGGTTACCTATGATCAACCCGTTTTTGCCATAGCGAAGCAAGTTCAGAGGTTCCAGCCTCTTCAGTATGGGGAAGACAAGATGGTAGTTATGATGGGTCCACTTTATATTGAAATGGCAACCTTAGAAATGTTGGGTAACTGGTTGACTGAGAGTGGATGGACTAATCTTCTAGTGGAAGCAGGCATAACCACTGCTGGAAAAGAAGATAATTGCTTACATGGATTCCACGTGAAGCGAGCGAGATATGCTCACGAAGTGACATCTGCAACCCTGTACATAATGCTGAAGAAAGCATACTCAGAGAGTGCATCGCCTGAATGTCCCCAAAGAATTGAAGAGTGGGTTAAAATTTGACAGAATGAATCCATTCAGTTTAAATACTGGTACACAGTATTGGAACTTGAAATGCTTCTCTTTAGGCTCTTGCACAGCTTGCGTTCTGCAGATTTTGAACTCTACATCAGTTCCCTATCAGAGTTGTGTCCTTGGATGTTCCCCTTTACCACACGCACTATGCACGTTGGATGCCAATATTTGTTAAGTCATTACAGGAGCTCAGTTGCAGACATCCTACCATTTATGAAGAGTTTGTGCGAGGAGGTTTCGTTGGTACTAAGGCAAGTCGTCCTCATTCTTGTATGAGTCATGATCAAATGCATGAACAATGCAACAAAGTCGTCAAGTCTGAAGGCGGAGCAGTTGGAATAATTGACAATCCTTCAGCGCTCTTGAATTGGATGATGTCTGGTCCAGCTATTGCCAATCTCACTTCCAATTTCGAAGAAGAATATAGATTGTTAGATGAAGGTGATTGTCAGACTCTCATGAAGACACTGTGGCTGTCAATAAACGATTTGTAAAAGACGTCTCAAGACTGGTGTGTACATTTTCAGAAGACGACAGAAATCATTTCACGCAAGACGGCACTGACTTTGTAATCATAGTGTCTGACGTCATTATGAGCGAAGATGCAGTTGCATCAGTGTACAATGCTGAAAAGCTCGGCAGAGACCAGTACGACAGCTTCAAAAAAGAACGCTTAATGCAGTGCAGTAAATCAATTTTGGAACCAATTCATCGAAATAATCTAGCTCTCCACCGCAAACAAATCACAAAGACCACTGCCGCACACCGCAAGGTTATTATCATGAAAAATGACTGTTCTCTTTTCAACCGAATGTTTATTGCTTGTCAGAGCCGACAAGGCGATCTTTCTGACTTTTTCGCTCATGAAAATTTGGAGTTTTCTCCATCACTTTCTGATGATGGTTTAATTCTCAAGGGAACTAAGTCAGATGTTGTTACGTGTCTGGAAAAGTTCCGAGATTCCTAGCATGATGCTCCCCAGGCCACATGTGTGATACTTGATGGTTCTGCTGTCATACATATGTTGAAACCATCTCCTACAGAAACCTTTCGAGATTACTTTGATACAAAAGTGAAACCAAATGTATTATCAATCCTCACGGACAAAACTAGAGTGGACTTTGTTTTTGACCGTTATTTACCAGGCAGCCTGAAAAGTGAAGAGCGTCGAAAACGAGGGATTTCGCCACTAGTACGAGTTGGGGACTTTACGCGGATTCCTAAATATTGGACCATGTTTCTGAATAATGAAAACAACAAACAAGGGTTATTCCAACTCATTGCAGACTTCTTGCCAAATATTGACACACCAGAAGGCAAGACTGTGGTCTGCACTAAAGACACTGGCATATGGAGCACGCCCAATGTTGATGTTTCCAAACTCGCACCCTGTACACATGAAGAAGCGACTACTTCTGCATGCCAAACAGGCCAGTGACTCTGGTCACAAATCGATTGTCATCAGAACAGTTGATTCTGATGTGGTGGTGCTAGCTTTACATGCTTTTCCCAACCTAACCTTGTCTCATCTATGGATTGATTACGGAGTTGGAAGAAATCTAAGATACCTTCCTGTCCATGAGTATGCAAAAAAAGCTTGGAACCAAGATTTGCAAAGCAATTACATTCTGACACGCATTCACTGGCTGCGATACGGTATCAGCCTTTGCAGGACGTGGGAAGAAAATAGCCTGAGAAGCTTGGCAAGCAAACTCGCATGTCACTGATGCATTTATGAAGCTCTCACAGTGTCCTTCAGAAATTACAGACACTTCTTTCAGGGAAATGCAGTGCTTTACTGTGTACTTGTATGATCGCAGCAGCAACGCAGAGAGTATTAACGAATGTCGGAAAATGCTCGTCACCAAGAAAGGCCGTTCACTGGAAAGTGTGCCTCCAACTGAGGGAGTACTTCTTCAGCATGTGAAACGAGCAGTGTTTCAAGGTGGACATATTTGGTCTCAGTGACATAAGTTAAAACCTAATATGCCCGATCCTCAGCAATGGGGCTGGAAGAAAGCTGGTGCTTCATACTCACCTTTATGGTCTTTACTGAAACAAATATCTGAACTCTGCCAATAGCTTGTTCACTGTGGGTGTAAATCACTGTGTTCGTGTGCATGTAAATGTGCTAAATTATCTCTTCCCTGCACACCTTTGTGTGTGTGCGATGGTCAGTGTAAAACAAATACTTCCAATGGAAATTAGTGATCTGTGAGTGATGGAGGTATGCTAATGTTAGGAAAGAAATATCCTGTAATCTGCACACTCTTGACAATCTTGATACGAGAAGCGGCTTGTGACGGAAGTTACACCGGTAAAAATTAATATTTTTTTCTCTTCAAATTAAGTAAAAAAAACCTAATTAATATAATAATTGTTATATATAACAATCAGTAAATTATAAAAGTTTCCATCTTTCAGTTTTACTAGAAAAATCCAAATCTTACCTGTTGGACTTCCCTTGCGAGCCGCCTCTGCTTAATATTCGTTATATAGTGATACATTTTTACTATTATGGCAATGTGGAAGACTTTAATCAAGACATAATTTAGTTCATCACCTCAAAATATAGAATGTATCGTTTGTAATCAACGATATATGTGCCTTTACTGTGTTTCTGTAATGCCCATGTCGGCCATGTTGTATGATGACGTCACAGAGGCAAATAAAGGTTTTGATTTTTGGGGTCTACATCTAAATTTCATTCCTAGGTATATATCTACTACACTACCAAGTGGCATGTTTGTATCATGATTTGCAAGATTCCCCTATCTCGTGACATTACCCTACTCCACTACCAAGTCATGATTGAACCAGAGAGTGGTGGTAATTTCTTAATCACTGAACCATCACGGGCTTCTACGACTGCCGTACACGATCACCAAACACAAGTCTCGTACATTTAGATGTATGCAATGCTAATTTATATTCAATATTAGAGCACAATGCACAAAAAAAAAAAAACTTTGTTATATCTAATGCATGCTATCGAATCATGTCACATCATAATTAATTGAACTAGCGAAACGAAAGCATTTTGAATTTATGGATATTTACCACACAACTAATACGTAAATATGCAGTGTTACAAGAAAGCTTGAATGAGGTAAATTGGCTAACGGGATGCACAGAAACATATCTATAATTGGTGGCTATTCCACCGGTAAATCGTTAGCATTTGTTACGTTATCTAAACTACAAAACAAGAATTTTAGGAATGGTCAAAAAAAGTGGATGAAAAGATTGCGATCTTGGTCAAGAATTAGTTTTTGGATCAGGAGCCATTCCGTCCCGTGCCAAATTTTTGAACGGACACTAAATTGAGTTTTCCTTTTTTTTTAACGGAATAAGCACGACATACTGAATTATGTGATATTTTGGTTTCGGCTACAGTATATGTAGTTATCCAGATATAAAGCATACAATAATTTTTTTTTTCTAAGATATATTGGATCTTTTGATCCAAAAAAATAAAATTAGACATGTGAAATTTAAGTACGATTTGTGTATGATAAATAATTTTAATATTTCCAATGATATGCTTTAATTTGAAATAGCAATGAAATAGCATGATACTGTGTGCGTGTGTGTAAAGCACACGTAAACACATACACACTCACATGTATGAAATACCGTAAATTTGAAGCGTCTGTTGTTTGAATATCTTTACAAACTGAAAATAGCCTCTTCATCGGGAACTGTTTAGAAGTAACACTACCCAAACTTCAGCATCATCAAAATATTCAAGTATATTCACTCTTGAAAGTAAAAACAGAGTTTTAACCAAAAAAAAAAAAAAAAAAAAAAAAAAAATCTGCATTTCTCAACAGTATATGAGCTCCAAATATAGACTAGGGGAAAGTAATTCAGGAATATTTGAAGTTTAAACCTGAAAAACAATTGAATCTTAGGGATTAAGGTTTTCATTACCGCAGATATTCATGCTTCGAAGGAAATGAAACAAAGCAAATGATTGATGTTAACGACTAGGTTTGCTAAAGTATGTGTAAGTGTGTATGTTTTAAAGATTCCATTAAATTTCTTCTTGTGACAAGACCATCAAAATGATAAATGAACTTTGGAGAAGAAGCTAACTGAGAAAGCATCATTCTCAGACGCTTTTCTTGTCAAGGAGATTTTGAATGTGTTGTTTTCCTACGTTATTTGCTTCGAGAAGGAAAAAGAAAAGGCATATCTAGGTTGACTACAACTTACGTTCATTAAACCTCAAGTAAAAGATCCAAAGGCTTTTGAAATATGCACTCGAAAGTCATTAAGATATGCTGTCACATGTGTATATTCATAAGAGAGTCGTCACTCATTCATTCGTTTCGTCTTAAGGCCTGACAACATATATAATCATTTTTTTTTCTTTTCAGGCGAAAACAAATATTTATCGATGGCAAGACGTACATAATTTGATGAATATTATGTCACGGAGATAATGTTTCAGATTTAAACTCAGACTTTTTTCTAAATTTATTAACTAGCTAAAATACCCATTCGTCGCGTGGGTCAGATAGAATATCTATGTAAACAAACTGAACAACGGAACGAAAAAAAAAATCGATCATTTTCTACTGCTTTTACATATCCCGATAAACGCCCCTGAGATCTCTTGGTTCGAATTAAAAAATATAAAAAGGCCTCTGGTCTCCAGCCGATGGGAGTTGTATTTGGAAGTCAATGCCTGTGAGAGTATCACCGTTCATCACAGGGACCGCGAAAACTATGCATTTGACACTAATATCGGTCATTTTTACATTTCCCGGTAAACGCTTCCTCCTGTGACCCCCTGGTTCAAATTTAAAAACAAAAATGCTTCGTCTTGGTCTGGGACATGGACCAAGGTACTCGTGACAAAAATTCGGTCCACAGACAGACACATAAACAAACTCTTTATTTTATTTGTTAGATTATTACGAGGTATATCCGAAACTAAATATCCTTTTAAAAATAAAATACTAAAATAGGTTTGTTCAAGCCAAATTTATTTTTACCTGAAAGAATACGTCTTAAACTATTTTTCCACAAATTTTTCACAAATTTTCAAACACTTGTCAGAGCGGGTGACCAACACCTCGCTGGTGTAGTTGTTAGCGCGCGTGGTCCCGAGTTCGATTTCCAGGGGAGAGCGTTAAGAATTAGAACGCACCACAGTGGTTCTACCTTAATTTATAGCTCCGCGTCTCATTGTTGCTGAAAAAGGATACTTTGTTAGACAATCGTTACTAAATGGCATTGCATATCTTTATTAACTAGGGTAAATATTTTAAAGACTGTAGTGGGTCATTTTTGGCATGTATTTCGAAGAGCCAAGACTCTTCAAAAATCCAGGGGAAAAGGAATTGCCCCTACTGCGGCGGGCGCCCTTGTATACAGTGTAATCATTGTATACAGTGGACTCACACAGACACAGACACACACACACACAAAATTTGTAATCATTTCACTTCTACTTATCACTCTCGCATACAGTGACGTAACTCGTACTTCTGCCCCGAGGGCCGGATTGGGAGGGAGCAAAATAGGACAGGTATTTGGGAAACAGTTTTGGTTTGGTTGGTAAGGGGGCGCTAAGGCGAGTTTTTCCCCATGGGACAACTAGCGTATTCTATTTGCGTCGCTGCTCTCACATACACAATAGTAGCAGAGTTACCAATGGAACATCTGAACTTTCCAACTCTCTAACGATGTTGGACACAAAACGACAAAAATGTGTTTAAAAAATCATTCTTTAAAGGTACATTGTAACAATTTAACATCCTATAGAGGAAGCTCGAACAATGATTTAAGATATACAAGAAGAACTGGTACTCTTCCGCTTCTATAGATTGATACAAGAAATATGGATCTAACACAGGGTTAATGTTCAAGGTACTCCTAGACGCTGCCTAATCCGTCTACTCGCGAGGAACCAGGTTCTAGAAAGGAATCTAGTTTGAACGTGGCAAAATGAAAAAAAAATATATATATATATAAAGCGGAAAAGAACATAGGAAATTTTAAGTTAGGAATAATACCTAAATTTAATATATATAAAATTTTAAAGGGCAGACGCTGTCTTCCTTGTCTCCCCTCAAGCCTCCTCACTGTAGAAAAAGTAATTTTAAAAAATAAATTTATGTAGTTGTGTTTTATGGGGAGCAAAAATATTTTCCCTGTGTTATTTAAATAGGATACTCTTTACTTTCATCATGGGTCGGCACTTACGGTAGTACTAAAGTGTTAACATTTGGCATGTTTGTAGCCAACTGAAACTAGCTCACAGAAGATTACTAGAAATGAATATTGCTAGCATTTAGGGGGTATAAAGAGGAAATAAGAACAATAATATGGCCTTGTTGCATACGCCAAATTATAATAGAAATTCAAAATTAGGCATGTTTGAAGGTTCTTAAAACTGAAAAATAAAAAAGACTAAAATCGTTACAAATAAATGTTCCTGTTTTGCGAGGGACTATGAGGATTTTAAAATTCGAGTCTATGCATTTTTAAATCTTCGTAACTTCTTTAATATTGATACTAGAGGGATAATTTAAAAACAAAATGTGAGAACACAAGAAGACTGTGAGGGGGAGGAGAGACAGAAATAGGAGGTGCAAGTCCGTAGGACGAGCAAACTCGGAGATATGGGCCATCTCCAGCTGACCAGAGGATAGTATGCACATGCATAGCTCTCGAGTAAGTGAAGCAATTTCAACTAAACTTTGTACCATTATAACTTGCAAGCTGAAAAAAGTACCCTAGATGTAAGACACCCCTAGATTCATTTGGGGACTAGAAATGGTTGGTATACAAAAATAAATCCTAATCAACTGCAATTGGTGTCAAATTCACGGTTTTCACAATCACTAGGATTAGTAGTGAGACTGCAAATGCCGTTTAAAACCATGTTCAGACACCAGCGGGGTTAAGACGCCATAAGCACTCTCTAGGGATGCGAACATGGGCGACGTCAAAATAAAGAAGGAGGATAATATTAGTGTCAAATGCATAGTTTCCATGGTTGTTGAGATGAATAGTGTCAATCCTGATGCCGTTTAAATCAAAATTTAGCCCTATCGGCATAGATGCTGAGAAGGTATGATAAACAAAATGTCAGAAATACCAAGATTAGTGTCTAATAAGTATATAATATATAATTTTCGGGATCAGCAAAACGGCTGATCCGTTTAAATGACTTTTACAACAAAGTTAGTATCCACATCAAAATCAGTTTGATTAAGGGACATATTGCAGAGCGGATGAAATTTTAGAATGCATGTCAAAAGTGGAGTTTTGTCATTACTCTTTGATTGAAATTGATATCCTTAGGGGTGAAGAAGATTCACATTAATACGAGGGTTGATCAAAGAAAAAAGTTACAAATCCTATTATGGTCTTTGTGTGAGACATACCTGAAAGATCGCCATACCTGATGATAGAGGATACTCAACAATAGTCTTCGATATAATCACAGTTTTTGTCCAAACGCTTATCACAACGACACAAAGTTTTACATACCATTTGCATTGAAATCCGCCTCAAGTTATCGTAGCTAGCTTGAGGCAGTGGTTTTGGCATAATCACATGACATATAACGGTGACCAGCCATTGTTTGCTTTAGTACAGAGAAAAGATGAAAGTCACTGGGGCTAAGTCAGGGCTGTAGAATGGGTGCACTAATTGTTCCAAGCGTAATATCAGTGGTTGAAGTACTAGGTCTACCGCTATGTCCAGAGTTGTCTTAACAATGTGGGTTCGTCTTTCTTTCTTTGAAAATACGACATTACTTCCCGACATGTTGCTTTGAAATTTACGCCTTCTCATACACATCTACAATCTGCTTATGAATATCAATACATGTAATCGTTTGGGCTCAAAGGGACCTCACCACTTATATCACTTTTAATCTTGACCAATTTAGTCCGCGTCTCGGGTATACATGATCAGAATCCAAAGTCTTCAAACCTAAATCAAGGCAGATACGTCATTAATCTACAAATAAAAGTTTTATGCTTTATAATCTTTTTTCGATCATCCCTCGTATTTTCTCCCTGTGTGAAGAAAGGGCATTTCAGCTAGTTTGAATAAATAGCAACCTTTGCCAAATTCATGTTCGTATATGTTTTATCTTTTTTATTCCTTGAGTGCGTTATATCACAATTAATAATATCATTGGAGCGATGGCTCCTTACTATAAATGCTACGAGTCAAGAAAGCAGTTTATTATAACTGTGTTTTGTAAATCATTCTTTAGTTACGAAATCTGAAGAGTTGAAAGCTTCTTCTGTTTCTCTTAAGGCATTTTACAAATCTTTACAAGTTTTCTTTTCAGTCCTTAACTCACCAACAAACTTTTACTCTGATTTTAAGAGAAAACAAAGTTGAAACAAAGTCCAGAAAACATTTCTTTTTTTCTTCTTCTTACATGTTCCACGTTTCTTCTTTCCTTTATTTATTTTTAAAGGCGCATTTTTAGAAAGTTTCTGAAATATCACATTGGTCATTTTAGACTGAAACAAACAAGCATTTATAACACTAATAAATCAGCGACGGAGGAGCTTTTATGTTTTATCATAACTCTGAAGTACAGTAAAGAAAATAATTGCATTTAGTATAAAGTAATCTCTCAATTTTTTTTTACTATAATTACAAACTGACGCAAATGTGTAGGCGACATTGTTCTAATTAACTTGGCCAACATGTATTAAGGTCAGGTTTAATTCACAGTTACTTAAACTAATACATAATTAGAGATTAGGAGACACGGTGGCTCAGTGGTACAGCACTTGCCTCTGGTTCGCGGGGTTCCTGGTTCGAGTCCCGGCCAACTAAGTTTGTGATGGACAACATCTTGTCCGTGGGTTTTCTCAGGGTACTAACGTTCCCTCCCACTTTCTCATTCCATCAATTTTTCCATTATCATTCACTTGCCTTAATCACTGTCTCCCTTAGACTAGAGGGCATAATAGTGGGACGTTAAACTCAAAGATTTCATTTCAATTGAATTAAATGTTATCCAAGAGCACTTTTTGTCTTGAAATTCTAAGGATGAGAGTAAATTTTGCTCTTTCATCCTGGCAACTTCTAGTAATAGGTGAGTTATTTTGGAGTAAGCTTCGCGTTCAGCACCGAGAACCTATGCGAACCAGATGTGCTCCAACCAGGAGCCAAACTCAGGTCGTGCGCACCTGAGACGCGTACGTTAGCCAAATAGTTGCAAGGATTTGCTGAAGCCATAGGAATGGCAAATAAATTTCACATAAAGCACATGCTTAATTTAATCAAAAGCTATATATATATATATATATGAAAAATAAAGCATGTGTATATATATAGGAAAGTTATCGTGGATTTTTTTAGTATTACACAGTTGTTTGCTTATACGAGGGTCGTTTGGAAAATAACCTCCGATTGGTTAAAAAAGAAACACCAAAGTAATTAAGAAGAACTTATTATATACATCTGAAAACTATCACTTTGCTTTATTTTTCAACATAGCTTTCATAAGCATTCAAGTACTTATCATATTTCTGCACCAGCTTACGTTAGAGTTTCCTTCAGCATAAAAATCTCCCTCCTGTGACAGTAGCCTAGCTTCTGTGTTGCTATGTCAAATAGCACAGTCCTAAAAAAAAAAAATGTGGAAATTCGTCCGAAAGCTCCGAGATTGTTATTCGTCGATTTTCACGAACTTTTACATCAATTTGTTGAACGAGTTCGTCAGTGACCACTGATGGCCTACAAAGCCTCTCTTCGTCATGAATGTTTGTTCGTCCACTTTTAAATGAACGAACAACTCCTTCGCTCATGACATTTGGTTCATACACGGTACAAAAGTCCCTACAAAAGCTGCTGCAGAGTATTGCTTTGGTGTAAGAAAAGTATAACACTTCGCATCTCGTATTTGGCGGGGTACTCTATTGTAACATTTATTTTAAGACGCTACACAAGTAGAACTAGTGATCAGACAACCTTCACTCTACCACGGCTGGATGCAGACTGATCTACAGCTAAGGCCTCGGCAAATATGGTAATGCTGATCCCACTTCTTCACGATCAGTGACCAATCGCATGTTACTTTCCGAACGCGCCTCGTATTAGCGTTTGTATGTGTGAATCAAGTTGAGGATTAATCACTTATCTCCAAGAGCTCTCCCTGGCTATACGGTTTGCATTGCGCGTTCAGCGTGGAAGACCCAATTGGGTTTCCAGGTACGACCTGATATGGCTCGAATTCCAAGTTAAACTGTAGGTCTGGGTTTTATATAGCCTTGGTACTGAACATAATACTAAAAGTTCCAATTCAGTTAAACAATCAGTTGCTTCCTTTAAAATTCCAACCTAAAACAATAGGCTTCTTTGCAACCTTCAAAAATGGAGACATGTAAAAACCATAGGCGGCCTTAGCTTTTACGAGGCCTAGAGCGGTGGAACCTTGCGCGGCCCTTGGCCAGTTGCGTGGCATAATATGAAAGGTAAATGTGTCTATAACTAGATATCTGCCATTAAAATATTATCAAGAAAACATATATTAATTCCCGATTTCAGAAGTATCTTCGTTTACAAATGACAATAATTATTGCAAAGTGTTGCTTAACATAAGTAATATTTCATGTGTATGGAGGTGGTACTTGGTTTTTAACAATTTTTTTTTTAATTTCTTCTTTTTCTTGTCATGAGGTTCGTAAATTAATTTTGAATATTCTCCCGAGATGATTCGTGAATGATGAACTGTATGGAACTTGATACGACATAACGGCTCATAAATAGCCTTTCTGAAACACGTTACCAATGTTGTTGTTCTACTCGAATTTGAATAGTGTTTATAGGATAAGTTGGTTAGTTGATTTGAAGTTTGACATTTTTTCAGCACACAGGCTGTACGAAAGGGAACCTACAGTGCAATGTGGCATCGGAACCACATAAGCTCCCAGCGTGAATCGAACACAGTTCCTGCTCTAACATGTAGCTAGGTAGGATTTATATAAAATAAATAGGAAAAATAGAAATGATGTGGACAGTAGCAATCAATATAGTATCACATAACAGTAATACGCTTTTCCTAGCAAGCAGAAATCGCACTTGCGGATTTATATTGCGTTTGACAGCTAACGTTTGAGGCTTTCAACTAACCAGACTGCAGGTTGTGAAATCTGAGAAAACAACTCTCCAACATATTACCAATACTCAAGAAACACAGGAAGGCGCACACTGTTCAAAGTCTTTGCTTAATACATAAAATTTTAATCATGTTGACATAACTCAGCTATTCGGTTGATAACCCCCTTCTTTTAGTCTCTTACCCAATTATCCCGCCAAATGAATGCTATGAGTAAATTGAGCCCCGTCATGGATAAGCGGTTAGCGTACCTTTGGCGTGGGAAATCTGAGTTCGATTCAGGGCGGGATGTCATGTGGTTCAGATTCCACGTTAAGCTGGAGGTCCACATCTCATATGGCCTCGTTACTGAAAGGGACGTTAAACTCAAAATTAAATCAAAATCAATGAATAAATTTCGAAGCTTCCTTTTAGTTAAAAAGACTGTATTGATGACAACACAGAGCCCTTCCCTGACGGAAATTGATCTACAGAAATACAACTTTGTAAGTTGAAGGTCAACATGACCTACTAATACACAAGAACATTCAGGTGGAAGGAATACTGAGAATATTTTTGTTCATAGTACATGTGTTAATATCCAGCTGATGAACTACTTACAGAATTGTAATTGGTTTGATGATATGAAATTTTTTAAACTTGGAATTTTATTGAATGATGACTAATATATCGTCGATAAGGGTTTTTAAAAATCAAGGGTATTACTCTAACGTATAGGATACTTCATTGCGAGGAGCGCCGACTAGTTGCTCGACATGCCTGTTGTAAAGGGCGCCACTGCATTCTAACTTCTGTGAAAATTAAAGAAAAAGTGTTTTGAAATACGTAGAAGATACAAAGATGCACATAAATACTTCTTTTCCGAATCATATAATTTCATACTTCCAACATAAGTGTACGATTTTACCGTTCAACGATATATCTGTGTTTGCTGCGTAAAAGGTGATTAGTTCAAAAGTTATAAATCATAGTCATTTGACAAAGATTGGGACTGAAAATTTTAAATCTTTGCATAAATTGTTTCCTATAAAGTATTATAAAAAAGTTTTTTTTAAGTGGTTGTAAAAATGTCTTAAACGTTCAGAACATTTTGAACTTAACACCTTTTATGCAGCAAACACAGATACAATGCATGTAGTATGTTTTTTTCTACGTTCTATTTATTTCAACATAACTTCCCCTTCTAATACGTTCGAAAGAAAATACATTGTTAATACTTTCATTTTTTTTTTCAAGCTCAAAGTAATCTGGAAGCTACTGCTCAAGAACTTGCCAAAGTACACCACAGTTTCGACACTTTACGTGTGTGCGTGGGTGAAGGGTGAGACGTATAGTTCTGTGTGTACTTGTGTGAATGTGCGTTTTTGTAACAGTGTGTCTTATCTGTGGCCCCTGACTCAGTGCCTTAGGGTTGAACTAGACAAAAACATAAAAAAAACTCGGCCTGCTTTCAATCGATCCATTCGCTCAAAAACATCGACTTCTCCTTTGGTTGGTGGTCTTTTGCTGTGAGTGTTTGGACCCCTTTTTCCCTCGTTTCATTCTTTTCTTTTCTTTGCTTTCTTTTCTCCTTTCTTTATCCATACAGTTTCACTTTTTTTCTTTTTGAGCTTTCTTCTCAGAGGATAGCCCACTTGAGTTGCGACGACCGTAAGACGAAGAGTTCTCAGCCATTTTTTTTTTAAAGCAAAGTTGAACTAGCTACTATAAGCTGATACCCAACTGTCGAATCACTATTTCTGATCTTAGTGTACACGTTTCCTGAGGATAAAGCAACTTCGTTATAAGTATGGTGATAGAAAAAAATAGCTTAACTTTCTCTAACGTTTCCAGGGGTAAAATAAGTTCACAGGGCGATTAAAATATACAGGGTGTTTCAAAACAACGCCGACAACGTTTAAGAGGTGTTCCCTGACATCAAGATTAGACAAAAATTATAGACTAACCTGGGTGCACAAATGCTTCCTTTCGGAGTTATAGGCAGTCAAAAGCATGAAAAAGCCATCGGGTCAGTTCAGCCGAGTCGAACCGAGCTGATGGACTCGTTTCAATTGAGCCGAATCGGTGGCTCATCCCAACCAAGATCAATTGAACCAAGCCTAGCCGGTTGACATCACTACTCGGATTGGGCTCAAGAATTCGGCCGCGCAGGTCTTAGCCTTGATGGTACACTGTTACAAATGGTTTCTTAAATTCGAGAAAAAAATCTCGTATTTGAGAACATCCGTTTTTTACCTGTGCGCCGAGTAATACATTCTTAAAATGAGATTTTGATTTTCTCAAATCATTTTGAGAAATAATGACTCAAACGTGAAGAATTATACCTCATTTCTGAGGGTTCAAATGCTTTCTCAGATTTGAGAAAAAAATGTATTCTTTCTTAAAATTGAGAAAGGAACATCTGAGCAAGTGATGCATATAACCCCCGTTTTGAGAAACACTTTTCTCAAAAATAATTGAGAAATGTCTTTCTCCAAAGCAAGAAACAGTACACAAAAGCAGTGTTCTCAAATACGATAAGGAGAAGGGGAAAGGGTATAAACAAAATATAAACATGCAAAAAAAAAAAAATCAAACTATTAGTACATACAGAATTTATATTAAATACACATCTACAGTTATATTATATAAAGTATAACATATTTAAACCTTCATTTGAAGAAAAGTACATTCCTTAATAACGAAATATTTGTTTTGCAACAAATAAAATACAATAAAATAAAATAAGCAGATACATTCTCAAAAAAAAAAAAAAACTGCAAAGCAACGAACGTCCACATTTTGACTACACCATTATTATCCATCTCTATTACTGTCATTTAGCCTTGGAGCATACTTTTGGGACGTTAAATAAAAAAAAATAAAAACTTTGAGTTTTACTTCCCACAGTTGTATCGGATAAGCTAAAGGGGACGATGATGATGAGAATGAATGAGAGAATGGAATGAAGAAAATGGAAAGAAACGGAAGAATCCCGAGGAACCCATGCACACTTGTTTATCTACCACAAATCCCGCTTGCCTCGAGCTGGGACAGAACTAAGAACATCACGCACCAGAGGTGAACGCTCTATCACTAAGTTACAGCTGACTGTACGTTAAATTAAGAACAAATGGGTATATTGCTCTATGCAGTTTGCGAATTGACGGGGGATGCCAGGGATTTACTCTCTGAGAAAAATCTAACGCCCCCGGAGAAGAAAGTTTTTATCCCTGGTAGGGATATCTTTTCAAATTCTCTCCCTATAGACAGTGTAGTTTCGTGACTACTGGATGCTTATATGGGTGAAATTCATCCCTACCCCTGGGAAAAAACATTTGGTGCAGATTGATTATACGTATTCACATATTTGTAAACTTTACAGAGGAAATTTGCAATAACATTTTAATGGAATAGTGCGTAAGTAATCAAAATATAGTGTACTCTTACCTGTGAGATGCGTATATACGTGAAAATATATTAATGAAAGTCGAACATCGTATGAACGTATTCGCCCATAAGATAAGTAGAGATATTAATATGTGTAGTAGTATTAATTAGTATTAATAAAGGACAATATGACGGCGACGAATGTAACTAGTAAATGACTTTAACAAAAATATATATTTGTATCGTGAAACCAATGGTTTTCCATAATCCTTGTTTACGAGTATACCCACCATCGGGGGACGCGGTGGCTCAGTGGTAGAGCGTTCACCTCCGGTGCTTGGGGTCCTGGGTTCGATCCCAGCTCGCGCCGTGTGGACTTTGTGGTGGACAAACACCGTGCTCGTGGGTTTTCTCGGGGTTCTTCCGTTTCCTCCCACTTCCATCATTCCACCATTTCACTCATCTCTCATCATCACCGTCTCCTTTAGCCTAACCGGCATAATCGTGGGACGTAAAACTTACAGATTTTATTTCATTTTATACCCACCATCGCCGACGAGGCTGCCCCATCCGGAGACAATCCCGCGAGGCACCATGCTGCGGACATGCCCTGACTCGGTTACATAGAATTCGTGCTTTTTAGTGGCCACGTAGCACAGGTTGGTTGCTTTTTGGACAAGACCTCTTAAAGTGAATCTACACCGGGGAATGTAAGTGCACATCTCAATGTAAAAAACAAATGATTTTAACAAAAACATACGTATCTTTGCATCGTAAAAACAGTGGTTTTCCAGAATCTTCCTTTACGTGTATACTTCCCATCGTTGACGCGCCTGTTTCCTACGGCACCTTGCTGAACACCTGCCTTTACTCGGTTAGATAGTATCCGTGCTTCTTAGTGGCCACCTAGAACAGGTTGGTTGGCGTTTTAAGCACAAGACATCTTAAAGTGAATCTGCACATGCGAATGCAAGTGCACACCTAAAAAATGATCGCTGAAGGTACAGAAAGTTAATTCAGAAAGAAGTATATATTTCTTTTTCTTTTTCTTTTTTCCTTTTTTTTTTGTATTGATTCGTATAATGATTCTGCACGAAATATTCAATTCGCACAGTGACTATATGCCACAAATAGCCTGCAAACGTATGTCATTAGAAAGATTACTGGTGAGGAAAAAGGAGTCGCCAATCTATATTAGGTCATCAATACAAAAAAACTTTGCATTACAATACCATAATAATAAATCACACTTTTTTCAACGCTGTTTCTAAGTACACAGATGACTTATGTGTTGTTTGTTTTCATACATAAGCTATTTTGCACCTTATAACAAATGGGGAAGGGTGTAAAACATTGTTGTGCCTCCTCATTCTACTTATTGTTACATAATAAAAAGGGTATTTACAGTAATTGATCCATTTATTCTTTACCTTTGCTCTTACTGTAAACTCGGTTCAATTACTACAATAGTGTTCCACCATTAAACTACATGAACTTACATTGCAATATTAATTTTAATAGAACACAGGTAATAACTTCCATGAATCTTGTCTGATCAAATCTATATGTTTATTTTCATATGCTGTTTACTTCCTCGACTCTTATAATGGTATGGCGTATTCATACGCCACCTCAGCTGCATCGCCGTACTGCATACTCATATTCATTCGCACCCTGCTATCACAACTGAAATATTTTATCTCGTTTTCTGTATAGTAATTAAGCCCTAGCAATATTACACACTAGTAAAATATAGTAATATTATTTCGGTAAGATTGTTACCGTTATTTTTTAGTCATCTATTATATTACAAACCACGCACTATTACATTCTCATTTTTTTTTAAGAAATGGGAAAATCTCATACGTAGGAACCTGAAAATTTGCCTTGAGCTCACAAATGAAAACACGTTTGAAAATAATGAGAAAAAATGAAATCTTTGAGTTTTACGTCCCACGGTTATGCCGGTTAGGCTAAAGGAAACGGTGATAATGAGTAATGAATGAAATGGTGGAATGAAGAAAGTGGGAGGAAACGGGAGAACCCCGAGAAAACCTACGCACACGGTCTTTGTCCACCACAAAGTTCACTTGGCGGGGGCTGGGATCGAACCCAGGACCCCAATGAAAATAATGAGATATTTTGTCTCAAATATGAGTAAAAATTACCGTACTTATTTTGTTTTGAACATGCATTTTTCTCATCTCTGAGCAAGCAAATTTTTAAGAGTGTGTGCTTTTATAATGTCCGAAATGGGTGACAGCATAATTTTCCAATAATAATTGTGAACTTTTGTAATTTTATTCTGTAGGTGACTACACAAATAGCATTTTAATTTCGATCTTTTTTAAATATTAACATATGCCAACATATTGGACCGAAATCCGGACGTTGACACATACAATTTTATCCACACATAACTCAATGTATTAATAACCATATTAGCATGGGGGCAATTTGAAAAATTTTCTTATAATAATCTTAACCATTTAATTTTAGGTAGAGCAAATAATTAGTTAAGATGGATGGTTATAATTATATAAATAAAAGTAGAGATATCAGATCAGAAAATTACCCAAAACTGGTGCTGTGGCCTTACGTTAGAATTTATAATAACTGTCATAATTAATTTTGAAGATAGGATGTGAAGTAAACAAATTTTGTGACAAGGTCGAGTAATAAAGAGTGATATCAGATAGTAACCAGCATTGTACTCACCCAGATTTTGACGAATGAAGATTTTTGAGATGTCGATCCTTCTAGTCAGACGGTAACTTCAGAACTCTCTCTAGTTCCCTACTCTTTTTGTCCACCTACCTTTTCTTTCTAGTTTTGGTAGCGTCATTTCTTCCGTTTACCATTACATTTTTAGAATTACTTCATAACGTGAAGTAGGAAGTGTTATTATTTCCTTGATACATTGCTATATAACATAATTTCATATTTCCTATTTAAAAGAATGTTTTAACTGGACATAGTTTTAAATTATTATGATACTTCCTTAATTTCTTTGCACGTGTGAATGACCTACAGCACCAGACTGGGGATTGAATTTTATTTGCATTTAATATAACAAGGTTTACAAAATATTGAAGCCAAAATCAATAAAATATTAATCGTCCTTCACCAAAATGCTTTAGTCATATTACAATATTACCAGTTAAACAGGTTGAATTTGTTAATTACAGATCTTCTTTAGTTACTCGTAATGGTCGGTGGTGTGATACTGTTGTTTTAAATGTACATGCCTCAACAGAAGATAATGATGACGATATAAAAGACCGCTTCTACAAAATAGTATTACGGGTATTTGACCAACTCCTACGATACCATATGAAAATTCCAAAAAGGGATTTCAACGCGATGAGAGGATATTTTCAAACTGATTATCGGGAATGAAAGTCAGCATAAGGAAAGCAATGACAATGGCGCTAGATTTGTGAACTTTGCAACATCCAAAAAAAAACTTATCATGAAGAGTGCAAAATCCTCACATCGCAACGTTCACAAATACGCATGGACCTCTCCAGATGGAAGAACACACAATCAAATTGATCTCGTTTTAGTAGGTAGAACAAGTCAGTCTAGCATAATTGATGTTCGGTTGTCCAGAGGATCTGACTGTGACACTGTTCACTATCTGGTAATAGCGATAATAAGAGCGAGATTATCGTTGAATAAAAAGAATATTCAACATCTGAAAACCAAGAGGTTTAGTTTAAGGAAATTAGGGAAGAACCAGATGAAAGGGGAACATCAGATTGAAGTGTTGAATAGATTCTGGACTTTAGAAGATTTTGAGAGCACTAATGTTGAGACTACTTGGGTTCATATTAGAGATAACACTAAAATTTCAGCAAGAGAAAAAAATGGGTCATACAGAAATATGTAGAAGTAAACCATGGTTCAACCAGAAATGCACCAAACTAGCGAAGAAGAAATAATAAACACTTCTGACCAGAGTATAAATACTTGTTTACTAAAAACTAAATTACAGTGTAACGGTTTCGACAACCTCGAAACCGTTACACTGTAATTTAGTTTTTAATGAACAAGTGTACATACTCTGGTAAAATGTGTTTATTATTTTTTTAGAAAGTTCCAGAGTCGTGATGGATACATTTGTAACGAAGAAGGTAAAACAGACGAAACTGCGTTGGCTACAAAATCCAAACGATATAACTACACACAATTTCTTCGACATCAGACGGGAAACTTCCAAAATGTTTAGAAGAGAGAAATGCGATGTTTTGAAAGCTTAAATTTATGAAGATAATAGTGAAAGAAAACAAATCGAGACATGTTGTGACAACGAATTTAATAAATTGTACCAACCTCACGCATATATATTAAAGAAAGACGACGGAACAATTCTTATTGATATATATAGTATCTTGAATAGATGGAAAGATTTCTTTGAAGATTTGCTTAACACCGAGCCACAAGTAATGTTCATGAGGAATGCGGACTGCATATAGCAGAACCATATATTCCAGAGCCTAGCCAAACAGAATTAGAAACCACTATAAAGAAATTAAAAAAAAAAAAAAAAAAAAACAGATCTCCAAATGTAGACGAAATTCCGGCTGAGTTGAGTTTAGCTAGAGGGAAATAAATTGTGAAAAAAAAATACACAACTTCATTCTACTTATCTGGAACAAGGAGGAATTACACGAGAGTGGAAATAATCGATCATTTTTCTAATTCTCAAAAAAATAAAGAAAAAAACGATAAAGTGGATCGTAATAATTATCGAGACATTTCTCTCCTGTCAACATCCTATAAAATATTGTCAGGTATTATATTAGCAAGATTGATTCCATACGCAGATAAAATTCTTGGAGATTATCAGTGTGGATTTAGACGAAATCAATCAAGTATCTATTATATATTTACCATTCGAGAAATACTCGAAAAGAAATGGGAATACAATACCACGGTACATCTGAATTTAGAAAGGCTCACGATTCTATTAGAAGAGAAACATTGTACAACATTCTTGCAGAATTTGGAATACTGGAAAAGCTATTTACGTTAGATTAATTATGATATGTTTAAATGAATCCCAAAGTAAAGTCCGAGTAAGAAAATTCTTGTCCACGAGCTTCCATGTCGAGAATGGCCTGAAACAGGGAGATGTGCTGTCGACATTATTATTCAACTTTATTCTAGAGTACGCTATAATGAAATTCAAAGACAGCAACCAGGGCCTAGAGCTGAATGATATTCACCAGGATATGTCGTATGCGGTGATGTAAATCTGATAGGAGATGATTGGAGAACATGTAAATAAATCCAGAAGTCTTATTAAACACCTGCAGATTTACAAGTAAATGCAGAAAGAAAAAAACTAAATACATGGAAGCTCGCTGGGATCGTAAAACTGTAAATTATAGATACGTCAAAGTACCAAATAATAGTTCTGATAAAGAGGATACTTTCAAATATCTAGGATCAATATTAACATCCGAAAATCATATCCAGGAAGAAATTAAATGTCGACAGAAAGCAGGGAATTCTTGTTATTATTCAGTTCAAAATATTTTACCATCGCAAATTCTGTCGAGGAATTTGAAGCTTGGAACATAAAAAAACGATAATCATGTCTGTTGTTCTGTATCGTTGCAAAACATGGTTGCTTACTTTAAGGGAAGAACGCAAACTGAAAGTATTTGAAAATAAAATCCTGAGACGATATTCGGATCCAAGAGGAATAGGAATGGGGAATGGCGGAAACTTCATAAAGAGAAACTGCATAATTTATACAATTTACCAAACATTGTTAAAATCATCAAATCTAGGAGGCTCAGTGGGCGGATCATGTAGTGAGAATGGAACAAAGTAGGAACGCTTTCAAAGTTTTGACTGAAAATCCAATCGGATAATGTCCATTAGGAAGACCTGAGAGCAGATGGGAGGACAATATTAAGCTGGAACTCGCAGAAATAGAAATACAAAGTAGAAACAGGATCCAGTTTCATTGAACCTGTGGGTTTCATAGGCCATTGAGTTAGTTCTTTCACGGTAAAAAAAAAATATTTTGTGAAATATAACGGAAATTCAGAAGTAGCCTTCTTTGCGAATTTTTTATTATTGATCGACGGAGGTGAAGAATATGTTTAATGTTTGTATTTGAAATCCACAATCTCGTTTGACTACTGCATAGGTTTGAAAATATAGTAATTGCTTAATTTCTTAATGAATGAAAGTTCTGAATTTACGGGTATTTAAGGTTACTTATTAATAATTAATATTAAAAATACACTAATATACCTTCTCTCTCTCTCTCTCTCTCTCTCTCTCTCTCTCTCTCTCTCTCTCTATATATATATATATATATATATATATATATATATATATATATATATATATATATAGTATTATGTAGATAGATAAGACAGAACTATATACTATGCACAGGAAAACTATTCTGGAGATAGAAGTAGTTGATGGAGAAATGATCCCAATAAATTCCTTCAAATTGTAAGCATTTCGATTCAATGGAATAAAAAAATCACTGGGAGTGATCCGCCTTTGAAAAAGACGAAATTCGTTGGGTTAAGTTCTGACCCCTTGAGCTCTTACTCTACAAGTTCGAAAATGTTATTATTCGTACACTATTCCACTTGTTTGCCTTCATTTTTAATATTTCCGAGCAAGCAGCAGCTTACGTGTGTTTCTTAACTTCTCACATTTTCATACCTTCATTTTCACTGCAGTGATTAATCCAATTGGGTAGAAAAGAATGATTAATTAAGCAAACCTACCACCATCACAACGCCGAACACGAATTTCAGAATTTGACAGTTTCCGATTTTAAAAACGCTCCTGTGTAGTCTGTAAATCATTACTCGACACCTTGTATTTCGTATCGTCATTAACAAATCTTATACAACAACTTTAAGTAAGAATAAAAGTTTATTGTGACTCTTATTGAAACGTTTGAATTGCGAGCGTAGCAAGCAAGAAAATTAGTAACATTTTTCTTTCAAACTAACAACAATATTGTTTTAACAGGGCGCCAATACTTTTTCTGGGCGCCGTGTCGATTACTCTTTTCCCATACTTCTTTCTTCTTGCTTCGTTCGGCACCCAATTGTCATCAGCGCCTGGGCTAACCGTCCCGCTTGCTTCCCCTAGCTACTTCTCTTCAAATCTTCCATGTATAAGGCTCAATATCTCTTAAATATAATTATTTACAACTGCAAACTTGGTAGGCATATTTTTATTTTATATTTCTCGAAACAGTAGTGTGACGAGGACGGCCCTGCTATCTAAAGCACTGAACCAATTTCAAAGTACAGTATATATGTATTGTGTTCAAACCCTGCTCAATGTGTTTATATCGGGTATTGTTATTTCATCTGTCTTCCCATTAGTATATTTCATACCCGTTTCAAGATGAGCTAGTTCTGAGAACTAACGTATTAAAAAGAAATGGATTCATTCAAACGGATCTAGATATTCGCAAACACACTTTGAGAAACAGATCACAATTTTGGAACATTGGGACAAAGGGTAGAAATGCTTCATATAGTTACACCTTTCTTTACAGTTTTTTTTTTTCTGTAGGTTTTCGTCTCAAGAATTGGGTTGATTAAAATTTCAGATTCTATTGACAATTTTAAAAATGAGAGAGAGAGAGAGAGAGATCGCTGTGCTGAACACAACTGTGATAACTATTGGACACCTAGTGAACATTGTCTGTTCCAACCCAAACACAGATACCAAATAAAATGTTTTTTTCTCCTTAGACAATACACTACTTCCTCACTGAGCATCCTTCCGTCCGTAGTTACCGAAAAATAAACTACCACATGCAAGTCGAGTCGAGTCGAGCCTAGTCTAGCCTGTCCCTAACCAAGTACGGCCACCAACAATACAATTTCTTCTTTCCTTGGCCATGATCTATTTGCCCATCAAATTTGGTTCAGGTCCGGCAAGTAGTTACCGAGAAACAAAGTCCCATATGCGAGGCGAGTCGATTCACACAACACACACACATACACTTGGAATTTGTGGTCCACGGTGGCTCATTGATAGGTCACATACCTCTATTTCGTGATAAGGCCGCGGTGGCCCAGTGGTGCATGAAGTCCTTGGTTCGATCACAGCTCGCGCCAAGTGAACTTTGTGATGGACAAACACCGTGTGCGTGGGTTTTCTCGGGGTTCTCTCGTTTCCTTCCAACTTTCTTCATTCCACCGTTTCCTTCATTTCTCATCATCAGCGTTTCCTTTAGCCTAGCCAGCATAATCTTGGGACGTAAAACAAATATTCCATTTCATTTTTTTTATATTTCGTGAGATACCTGGTTTGATCCAGTTCCAAGTAAATGTGATATTGATTGATTGCGTGAAGGATTAATGAGGACTTTAACAGCTAGGCCATCTGCCCCCGTCACAGTAAGTATGTGGTGAACAACGTTGTATCTGTGGTCTTCTCAAGGCACTTGCATTCATTACCCATTTTAATTCCATTGTTTCCCTTAGCTAAAGGGTATAATTGTGGGGCGTTAAGCTGTAACACTTAATTTTTTACACCTAAAATGAAACTATGAGTTCCAGTATTATTTTACTACTACTACTACTACTACTACTACTACTACTACTACTACTACTACTACTACTACTACTAATAATAATAATAATAATAATAATAATAATAATAATAATAATAATTCTCATAGACTAATATTTTTTTTAAATAATACTAAATGTAAACGTCATCTACAGAACATTCAAGTTCGTTTTAATTCAAAATTTAGATCTACAAATGTTAAGAAATTCTGATGATTGTGCTATTGCAATTAGTGCCACGACCTGCTAAGGCAAAATGAATTTACGAACCAAAATTACCGTGTCTAAGAACTGCAGAATTCGTGAATTCATCTGCTTTCAGAGAAGACAGCTGAGAAAGCAAAAATGACAATCATCGTACTAGACAGAGGAATGTGAATCCGCGTTTTGTAACTCTGAAGCGCAAAGCTTGTTTCGCAGACCACAAAACTGTTCTGTGAACTCTATGGACCAAGCTGTTAAACAATAATTATGCCTTACAGTTTATTCCGTTTTAGTTTCACTACTTTTCAATTTATGCTGCATTAATCTTAACAGGTTTCCATGTAAATATAATTAAGTTCCTGTTTTTGTTACAATTACACTTCCCTCATTGAAACGAGGCCTTTCAGTGATTAGTTTTTAAATTGTTTTCTTCATATTTTACATGAGTCTTATTACTAAGACGTGAAGCTATTGTGGAACAAAACACCTTTATTACACGTGAAATATACATAGTCAGAAATGGAAACGTTCTACAGTTGATTTTTTTCCCTCCAACATTGAATTATAATTGCTATATTACAATATTTCTTATGGATGTATTATGGCCAACAAATTGATTGATGCGGTACACCCGATCTAACTACGGGAGACACCAATGTGTCGCGGCACACTGTACTTCAGTATGCCTGGTATTATAACTTACAATTAGAAATTTAAATGTATTTTTCTGTGTTTAAATGTATTTTTTGTGTTAATATATACAGTATTAACGGAACTTTTTCTTAACATGAAAATAAATGCACATCGGGCAAGCATATATACATTGAGAAAAATCCGTTATCCTGACAGCTGTATATTGTGCAATCCTTATGTTTAGTAGAATCCTTATGTTTACTATGGAAATCTGTTCGGGGCATGCGTTATCCATATGCTACACACTTTTCTCGGTTAGATGTTACATCATGTCCATGCAGGATGTCTGACATGTAAGAGTCTTCCGTATATTATATACGTATACGTACGTTACATATGTCATCTATATGCTATATACGTCCATCTGTATGCGGGATCTTGACCTCCTATATACAGTGCTTTACTTCGTACGGAAAGTGCATTTATTATGAAGATTTATACGAAACGTAAGTTATGCATAAAACATACGCTTTCAGTTATACGTTATTATAACTATTATTATTACTAGCATTAATTACCCACTTTTCTGGGTTAAATTAAAAAAAATAGTAATATGTTCCGTTAATAAGTCACTTTTTACTACAGGGTGCCCCCAAAAAATGCAGGAAATTTATTGTAGATTGTGTAATATGAGGGGTACACACATATTTTCATTTTTACCGACACTGTCACTTGAATGTTCATAATCAATGCAAGTGCTCAAAATTATTCCCTTTGGTTTCCACACAGCGGCGTAGACGTTGTAACCAATTTTCGGTGGCATTCTGGATAGTTTGAAGTGTAACGTTGTTCCAGGCGTCTGTCAGTACAGCTTTCAGACCATCAATGTTTGTGATGTCACTCCTGTGTTCTTGAACCATGTGTAGCAGTATACCCCAAATGCAATAATTCATCACTTTGAGATCTCGACTTTTAGATGGCCAGTCGTTAGGTTCGATGAAGTCAGGAGTATTATTTCTTATCCATGTCACAGTATCAATTGCTGTATGGGCCTTCGCACCATGTTGTTGTCATGTCCATTCGTGATCACCCATAACTGTGTTAATGTCTTGGAACATCTGAGTGCACATACATAATATGCACAATGGAACAGCACAAAACTATACAACTGCACGTAACACACATTATTGTACATACAATCGCTCTTATTGTAGAAAATCCCAATTTCATTTTGTTTTCTTTTTCTTTTTTTTTGAGCACGCTGTATTACTAAAGCGCTCTTTGATATCGGTCAATTTCGATGATTTTTATACGTACCCCTCCGCTCCTCATGCTGGGGGGGCATATATATCCCCCTCTCTCCTTCCCCACCTTTAAGTTACACCGTCAAAGTGATATAAAAATACATCTCAGTTTTAAACTTAATCTAGGTTGAAAATTTGATAGAGGTCTGTTCGGTGCACAGTGGATCAGAAACCCCGAAAACTTGGCCAAAAAACAGACAAGCCACATGGACTGCATGTGTGGTTTGAAATCGTTAGAAATACCGAAAAGAAGATTATATGAAATGTCTGAAAGAATATTATGACAATATGGATAGAAGTAACGTATAATTTGTATGCAAGGAAACTACAATATAACCTCAGTCTGTCCTTTTCACTGGCATCTGTGACATGGACCATGAATGGTTGTGGAGCGTCCAGCAGGCGTAGTATTTCACATGATAGTGGCTTTCGTTTTTGTCTGAGTATCATTTTATCCCGCAAAGTCAAAATGATAGGATCAGAGGTAACGAGAAGGCGTTGCATTACTTATCACATGGCAAACTTCCTTCAACTCTTCCTGGCCTGATGCTCCCGACATTCCTTCAGGTGCTTGTTGCGAGCTTCCTGCGCTTCTTCGGACATCTGTCTAATATAATAGACAAATTGGAGTAAGACATGATAGTCGCACCATGAAAAGGCACCTTGTGCACAGACGCAGGCATGAAGTACCAGGGGTATTACGGTATGCAGAGTTGCGCTGTTTCTAATGAGTATGTTTGAAACTTCTGCGTATTGTTGATGTGACCGCTTGACATGGCTTGTAAGATACACGCACATTTTTCAATAAGATCTAATCACAGGTCGGTTCTGTTTGCAACCTGATCAGGGTGGTCAAAGAATCTTCTCGCCGTGTTTCCGTCATTTTTTTGTCCCCGAACTGCCGGTCTGTGGCTGATCCACGATGAGTGCTTTCTTTAGTTGGCATTGAGCATGTGTCTTCCGTTGTTCTACCGTACATTTATTTTTTCTGCCCTCACCTACCATGATTGAATATCGAGATAATATGATACATGCAGAAGCCATTCAATAAATCGAATCCAGCGTGAAGCGTGGAGAGTCCAAATTTGAAGATATCAGGATGTTCCTTTGTCTTCCTCTTTGCCATTCATGTCTTTTGGAGTAGCACCACATACATAACACTTTTGACTCGATGTGGTAGTGAGTGCGTTACAAATCTTCCCATCTACCATGGTCAGTTCAAGTTGATGGTGGACTTCTGTAACTTGACCGACTATTGTAATTGTTGTTGCCTTGAGCCGCATTTGTTGTTATTGTATATATTTAACCTCACCTCTAGCGAGCTATTTTGTTTCCTTCCTCAGCTGTATCCGTATACTGGTTGACAAAATCGGGTAGATGATGCACGTGGATTGTGCCAGGTAATGACTCTTGATTAATCTTGCATGATCGCTAGCAGCAGGAGTGGAACGATGGATGTAAGGAATATATCAGGTTCTCATAAAGTTTTGTTGGTTGAATACACATTTTGTGATGAAGTTCTGAATGAGAACATCTTCCTGGACGATAGCTAAGCGTTGAGTTGTTGTGGTCCAAGAGTTCCTGAAGCAGGACCTCTGCAACTGATTCACACCTTATAGTCCGTGTGTATAGCATTGCTTTTTTGACTTGTTTCTTATAGACTGGGTAAATATCATGCTGTAAATCCTTTGTTCCAGACCAAATAAGCTGATATTGATGTTTATTCATGCCACCCTCCAGGAAAAGTGCAAGTGCTGCATCAGGCATATATATTCGAATTCCTGATTCCGAAATCTCATATTGCCTAGATATCCATGCTACTCTTACTTTTTCCCTACTCGGAGAACTCAGGCTTTCTTTCAGTAGCTTCGCTTTTTCCACCTTTCCTCCTTCTTTTAATTTCAAAGTTGTAGCTTCTGCTAGTATACAGCTAGTGTAGGATTTCCTTACACGGGAGGGTCCCACAAGTTGTAGCTAAAATCTGATTGCCATATAGCACATCTGAAAGAGCATCATGTGAAATGAAAACGAGAAAAATTTAAGGTGCTATGGACCAGAAGGATAGGAGCTACTGGGCTTCAAAATTTGAATATTCAAAAAATTATATCATGGAATTATGTACGTTTAAAGTAAATATTTTGAAAACCATTAAAGCAATCAAAACAAAAGTTATACAATTTAATAAGAACAAAATGTCTTATCGAAAACCACAAAAATGTTGCCATAGGTGAAGCAGTGTTGCCAACTCAGCATAAAAATATTTTGTTTCAAATAGTACAATATACACGTGTGCACAGATTTAAAACACACATGTAGTAGTAGTAGTAGTAGTAATTGTTTTTGTTGTTGTTGTGAATAAACCCTCATAAGACTACGCGAAGTACGTGGATGAATTCGTTTGTTCATTTTCTTTTTTTACTCTAGGGTTCGTTCCCCTCCTGAAACTAGTTGTTCCGGTTTTCTTCGGTCTCACCTCCTTGTCCACTTGACATTCGATGATTTTAGAACTGAAGATCTTCCTGTTTTTTGAAATTATGGGTCATAGTAAGGGTCGATATCTGCCCATCAATGGAGTATAATGAAAATTGATACCTGTTATCTACACGATATTCCGCGTCAAAGGTCGTCTAGATCATGTTCAGATAATTTCCGGTTGTCCCTGTAGAGCGTCCGGAAGTTACCCCTAACTCCAACCTTCGAAAACCCGACGTAAGTGCGTGACAAACGGATTTTCGTGGAAAGCGCCAACATGATGGCAAAATTCTTAATATTTTGTTCTGCTGATGAAGGCACATAAAATAACCAAATAGCAATACCACAGGTTGATTTGTTACATCATAAGAGCAATTTGTTTAGGAAAAAGCGTGTTCGGTCAACTTGTGTTTCGCTATCAATATTCGTTTTCGGAGTTGTAGTAACAATAGAGCGGATACTCAGAACAACACCAAAAATTGCCAAACTGTAGTCTGGTATGTCTGCTTGAACATAGTAGATACTCAGATTTTTCTTGAAATCCACTATATATAAAACAAAACGTTGCACTTGAAATCGCATGTATGATATTAATTCACAGTAAAGCACAAAAAATCAATTATGCAAACAATAAACTATCAATGGAAAATATGTGAAGACTTTTGTGTTAAATATCGTCCTGAAGAATGCTTGATCGTATTCTGCATCGTCAGTTCAGTCATCATCCACTTTACCCTGGGCATCTTCAACGTAATCCTCCTAAGATGCTGGGCCATGGGATGCAGTTGGGTCGTGCGTGAGAAACCCTAGATACCACAAGACCGAAGTTTCGTGAGCACAGCAGCCTATCACCCTGGCACCGGCCTTACACGGGGAGTACGATTCCAGAATATCAGCAACATCATGCTTTATCCAGATAGTGTAGGTGCGGGAAGCCGTGTGGCGAGACTGGATTTTAACACGACTGACATAATACTTCTGCTGATTAAGAAAGAATTCAGGGTCGAATCCATTGTGCACATGCTCCCTAGTATAGCTATATGTTTTTTTTTGTTTCTTTTAGTTGGAAAACGTTGATAGTTAGCTTACGCAGCATCTCTTTGGATATTACAGGAAAGTTCAAGAGATCTACCACATCCATCGGAGCCCATTTTATTTTCTTCCGCTCGCGATCCCAACCTTTCTTGGTTAGCGTTGTTTGGAGTTCGTTTTCTTTGTGAAGAAGAGCATGCATCCTTCGTGCAATGTACTCGTCGTGGGAGGTGTCAAGTATGAGTGGAGGCCTAAATACATTACAAAACGCACAGACAATTCGCACATAGTCCCCAATAATGGAATCTGGGTATTAGCCATAATATGTTCCAGGAACTTCAATCTCTTCATTCTGGAATTGGCGGATACAACAACACATTTTTGTTGCCATACGAGACTGGTTGGCTTATTTCACGTTCACATCTGGCTTCAAGTTCTTGCTATCGAAGTGATGTGCGCATCACCTGGAGCTGTCTGGGACTATGACATTAAACTTCATATATATCTGCGCTTTTGTCTGAGTGGGAATTACAATAAACTGAACTGTTTGGGCAGATAATGCACTTGTTGTGAGCAGAAGTTGTCTTCGTCAGGAGAAATGCTATCGTTTATGGGCTTTACACACTTTTGTGTTGCTTCTGGAACAAACTCTAGATCCTTAGTTGCCTTTTATGAAATTTCGTTTGGTTGACTGTTCACCGTGACCTCCTGCTGGTCTGCCTCTGATAGGTGCTGAGGTTGCGTCTGCTGGTTGATTATGGATTGACGTTGAGGGTTGGCTTGATAGTTTATCTTTGTTTGGCGTGGCGGTACAGACTGATGCCTTGTTTTGGGTCGAAGTTGCAGGCTGGTCGGATGCTGTATCCTGTGTAATATTTTGTAGGATGTGTAGGAAGCGGCAGATCTCTCGAACTTTCCAGTATTGTAAGAAGAAATGCTGCGTAAACTAGCTATCAACGCTTCCCAACTCAAACAAGCATAAAGCTATACTAGAGAGCATGTGCGCACTGCAATCGCCCATAATTTTTTTTAATCAGCAAAGGAATTATGTCAGTCGTGTTAAAACCAGTCTCGTCACAAGGCTTCCCGCACCTACACTCTCTGGATAAAGTACGATGTTGCTGATATTCTGGAATCGTACTCCCCGTGTAAGGCCGGTGCCAGTGTGATAGGCTGCTGTGCTCACGAAACTTCGGTCTTGTGGTATCTAGGGCTTTGCACGCACGACCCAACCGCATTCCATGACCCAGCATCTTAGAAAGATTACGTTGAAGATGCCCAGGGTAAAGTGGATGATGACTGAACTGACGATGCAGAATACGATCAAGCATTCTTCAGGACGATATTTAACACAAAAATCTTCAACATATTTTACATTGATAGTTTATTGTTTGCATAATTGATTTTCTTTGTGCTTTACTGTGGATTTATATCATACATGCGATATCAATTGCAACGTTTTGTTTTATATATAGTGGAGTTCAAGAAAAATCTGAGTATCTACTATGTTCAAGCAGACATACCAGACTACAGTTTGGCAATTTTTTGTGTTGTTCTGAGTATCCGCTCTATTGTTACTACAACTCCGAAAACGAATATTGATAGAGAAACACAAGTTGACCGAACACGCTTTTTCCTAAACAAATTGCTCTCATGATGTAACAAATCAACCTGCGGTATTGCTATTTGGTTATTTTATGTGCCTTCATCAGCAGAACAAAATATTATTAAGAATGTTGCCATCATGTTGGCGCTTTCCACTAAAATCCGTTTCTCACGCACTTGCGTCGGGTTTTCGAAGGTTGGAGTTAGGGGTAACTTCCGGACGCTCTACAGGGACAACCGGAAATGATCTCAACATAATCTAAAGGACCGTTGACGCGGAATATCGTGTAGATAACAAGTATCATTTTTTTAAATAAAAATCCATTGATAGGCAGAAATCGGCCCTTATCATGACCCATCCTTTCTTGCGTGATCTCTGCTAGCACTAGATCATTTTTGATTTTGCCAATCAACTTTAATGTATGTATTACCATTATTTTTATTATTATTATTATTATTATTAGATGTTTTAACTCAGTTAATACATGTAATGTTCTTTATCTGTGTAATGTAAGGTCTCACCTTGGATATGCAACTGTTATCTGAAATTATGAAAGCAAATATTTTGCTGGCTTTCTTGAATCTATTCAAAATACTTTTATCCTGTAGCTAAGATGGAAATTTAAGTATCATAATAATATAAGCTTAAGTGGTATAATTGAAGATTTAAGCTTATTAGACTAACCTTTGGTGATAGACGCAGTTTTTTTTTTTTAAATTTTAAATTCTTACATAATATATTACATGAAGGTTTTTCTTTCTTTACATGATTTCATTTCGTTAAGAACTCTTTACTGTAGAACTAGAAAATATACCAATTTTGTTTGCAGTAGGCTATTTTCTAAATCTTATATTTACAGCTGAATTGAAATAGGTATTAAATTATTTTATACACTTGATTTATTGCAATCTAAATTTTTTAATTATTACTCATCATATTTTTAACCTTTGAAAAGAAGTTAATTTCATTATGATGGATACCTTTATACATATTAACATGTTTTCTTTTCTTATCTTTGTATATCACTGATGTTCTTAACGTGCTTATTCTATTATTAATATTTTATGTGTAATTTGTTTATGTTGTAATTATATTTTAACGCATTTTATTGCACTTTGTATTGTATTTGGCGCATTTGTGCCTATAAGGTAAACTACTTAAGATTATTATTATTATTATTATTATTATTATTATTATTATTATTATTATTATTATTATTATTATTGTAGATAATATTGCAAAAAATATATGCAACAATTTATTATCTTACAAAAAAAAAATACTAGATAGTGTTTATATCAGTGAATGTTGTTTGGGATACACAGGTTTTAGAGCACGAAATCTTAGCGTAAGAAGGAGCACGATTTTAGTTACTCTGAATTGGAGATGTGAATAAAATAGAAATGTGATTGATATATCCTTTAAGAACATAATTTTAAGACCTACTGTATGAAACAAGTGAGAATTTTGTGATAGCTGACGGATAGTTATATAAGCAATGACGTTTAGAAACATTAGATAAGCTAAAATGTAATGTTAAGACTGCTGTTCTTAGCATTTCTTTGTTTTAGATAGAGAGCTTGACAAATTTTACAGCGTTGCCGAGTAATTATGTCTGCTTAATTGATTTTTATCTACATTTCGTTTTAAATTAATGCTCATATTTTTACTGTTTCCTTATTTATTATTGTTATTATTATGATTAGTATCATTATTTCACAGTAATGTTGTGCTTTGATACCACACAACGTGCTGCATTTTTGCCAAGAAACAATTAGCGCTACTGAAGTAAATATTATTATTATTATTATTTAATTATTCCAATGTAAGCTTTTCTCACTCTCTGCATATATAAGTTCGTGGAATGAGTGAGTTATAAACAAAAATAGAAAATAGAAAAATACTGAATTAAATGTTATCATGATCGTGTAATATTCTGCTTAGAGTGTCACATTTTATTAGAACATAACTGTGCTGTGACGTTTTGAACTATGCCAATTATGTGTCAATTAGTTGCTCTTCAATGGCTACGTATTATTTGAAATGTTGTTTTCGCAAAAAAATAATGGACATGACGTAAAACTCTCGTAAACAAAATCAATACAGACACCCCTAGCGAAATAGAAACAGCAGTATATATTCAATGTGCAATAGACACTAAATCGAATAGGCTCTGTTTCCTCCCACAGATGGATAAACTGTCCTCGATTGGAATTTACCACTTGAGTGCTTCAATGATCACGCTACGCATCTGTTCTGTTCGTTATACGTGTTAATATGCTCACAGTGCATATCGTGTCGAGATCAGGTTCAGAATAACAGGTGCCATTTCAGACACAGATAGAACTGTTATACTGTAGTAAATGTGTTATATAGTTGCTGTTAGCTTGAGGTTTAAGCAGAGGTCATATATCTGCTACTCATGCTTCTGTCTATAACGTAGTTAGTGTTTCAAGATCCATTTTTTCCTGCAAACAATTGTCTAGTCATAATTTTGCCTTCAATGTACATATTATCATTATGTACGGAACTAAATTATGCCTATATTTACGTTCTTGGACTATAATTTTAATGTTCCCGACAGTACAGTTGGTTTAAAATGATCACTCAATGTCATGCCACATTTTTTTTAATCCACAAGCACTTGGAAATAAATATTTCCAAAGCAAAATCTACCTTACTTGCTTTATCGTACCTGCAAATGGGCTTTGATCCAATTTCATGAAAATCATTAAGCTATTATCAAGAATGATGCTGTTAAAATATTTCGAATAATTCTTCAAGTGTTCTTGATTCAAATTTGGTATTTTCTTTCTTAATCAATTTATTCTTTTGCAATTTTAGTATTTGAATATTCGTCACCAATATTTGAACAATTAATTAAATTCATTCATTACTTAATTAATTTAGGAGTATAGTGAGAGAGGGAGTTATGCAACTTCGACAGGAAATTAAAATAAGTTGAGTTTTCTAAGCCATCCTGTTGCGTCATAATTTGTATAACAAATGGTCAACGTTTTTACTTCTTAAAATATTGTTAGATAAGTTATGCAAAATGAAAGAAAAAAAACGATATGAATTTCAATGTAAATAGTATTTATTATGAAATGCATGGTATACTGTTTACAGTACCCAAGTGGAAAATCAATTCAGTACTTCAAAGAGTTTTCACATGACTTAAATACTTTTGCCTGAGTGTAAATCATGTCCACAGGTTTACATATGAACTATAGAAAGACAACGTGTCTTCTGGAGTATATTCACTGCACATTGTTTCTCTGAGTGTTAGATTTAATAAACACCATGAAAAGCTGGGCGAGTATAAGGCATTATTGTCATGAGATATTTTAACTTCAGGGCTGACATTAGTCGTGAATAGAGTAGTTGTATCTCTTCAAGAAGTGTAGTCACATATGGATAATTGACACAGTTACATATGGGTAGTGTTGTGTCAAATTTGACACAGTTATTTTCGTGATATGAAAGTGAGCACCGCATACAGCAATAACATACTGTACTATTTTACTGTTTAACTGTTGGTGTCTTTTCTACTGCTATACCAGACGCCATAGGTAAGTGGCACATCTCATCTCACTCAAATTGCTGCTGAGGACGTATTCATGAACTCAGAATATTTGCTGCAGAAAACGTGGGAGCTAAGTCACATGATTGTAGTTCACATTATAAATGGCATATGGTAATAGAAGAATACAAACGGCAAAATCAAATTTTCAAGATTTGTGGCATACCTCCCTCTCTTACTAAACCCATCAATTGTGCAATTAATTATATGTTGTTCGAATATTACTTTCGAATGAGTGTTCGTTACCCGAATAACTATTTGAACAGCTATTCGAGTAGCAAATTTTGTTCCAACATTAGAATAACCAATATCCAATGCATTCATGATTATATTATCTCAATGTGGAATTCTTATAAATTAACCAGTTCTAACCAAGGGAAAGTATATAAACCGCTGAAACTCCCATCACTCGATTCAGGTTGTGGGGTAAAATTTATTGTTCGTAAGTTACGCTTAGTAATACATAATACGATGACTGGCTCTAAATCTGAGAAATTATAGTTTTGTTTATACAGTGTGTCCATAAGCTCTGGGTACATATGGAATTATATATTGTTTGTTTGTTTTGCAGATATGAATTTTACTAAAAATTGCGTGTTGTTCAGTGATGAAGCTGTTTTCTGTGTCAATGGTGAAGTGAACACACAAAATAAGCGATACTGATTTCAAGGCAATCCATGTTGGATGAATCCATCAAAACAGAGGGGCTGCCTAAAAGTGATGGTGTGGTGTGGTTTGTGCAAAGTTCATTTCCTAGGGCCTTTGTGATTTGATGAACATGTAACGGTTGAGACTTATCTGAGCATGCTGAGAGACAAATTGATGCATTAAAATGAGCGATTTTTGAGTGAGGGACTTTCGACTGGTTTCAGCAAGATGGAGCCCCTGTCCATTTCGCTACAGCTGTTAGAGATTGGTTGAATGACAATTTCTCTCATTGGATTTTGAGAAGAGGTCATGTGAAATGGTCCCCTCGTTCGCCAAACCTTTCTCCCCTTGATTTATTTTTTTTCTGGGGTATGCTGAAAGAGAAAGTTTACTCTGTGAATATTATAAATTTCAACCACCTGACAAAGCACAGCACTACTCAGTGTGCTGGAACCGACGGCAATTCAGAACTAATCTATCGAGTTCACTTTAATCTTGGAAAGCGCATCAAATTATGCATTGAACAGCAAGGAAATCATGTTGAAGATATTATTCATTAACATTAAATTGACTAAAATGTGCTATTTCACCATGTACACAGATTTTATGGACACCCTGTACATATTAAAACAAGTGCTTTTACGAGTTATAAAGGAAAATATTTTACTAATGTTGATGTACAGTCAATTTGTTTATTTTATTTTATTATTTTTTTGTTTATTTGTTTGCAAAATTTGAAGAAAAGTATAAGAAAGTATTACGAAAAACCAAACAGAATTAGCTAAATACTTCTAATGTGCTGTAACTTCGCAATTTACCAGAAGTATGTTGTTTATTGTTAGGAATGTTAGAAGTGAGGTAATCTGTCAGATAAGTTGGTGTTTGAGTTTTGTTGGACATTCTGTTGTTATGTTTGAAACAAATGATGATTAAATATCATGATATATTTTTGATGCCTTATACAGATTGTTTTGTATTAGCTTATATTACTAAAAGGTTCCCCTTACGTCAAACGCCTTACTTTACATCCACTAGTGAAAATGAACTACGGTATATAATAATAGTCGGAAAATCTACTTTCTTTCTATTCCTCGATCACACACAAACACATCTTTATCTACAGTCAAGTTTCTGGTAGAAAGTTTATATTCAAAATTCAAGTTACAGCCAAACCTGACTATTTTTCCGCCTCTCTATATTGTCCATCTGCTCACCTGGTTCGTCTTGAACCTGCATTTTCTCATAAAATATTGTCCACCTGCTCACCTGGTTCGTCTCGAACCTGCATTTTCTCATAAAATATTGTCCACCTGCTCACCTGGTTCGTCTTGAACCTGCATTTTCTCATAAAATATTCGTTACTTATTATTGTAAGTTGGCCACCTATCTATCTTGGAAGTTGGTCGTATTGAAGAAATGTTTACTCTATGATGATAATGATAAATTTACATGTGTGTCCTCGCCACGCAAAATACCGTTTTGTTACTATTCTTAACTCTTTCATATTCCCATGAGAGGTAGATGTTCAATATGTGACTGAAGACAAAGTAGCATAGATTCTCAGGATTTGTTCTTCAAGGTCAGTGGCCAGAACACTACCCTGATAAACGGGGTGGTGAAGGAAGCTGTAAATAAAAAATAAATAAAACACGTACAGGAATTCAGGAAATTGGCGTACATATTTGTTTACTCTGTCCGTTTTGGAAAAACTATTAGCCACATCGGTTCATTTCGTCAGTGGCGAGCTTCAGTTATTCCGGAAAATTTTTAAGGTTAAAGCTAACCACCTCAATTGTTAACTATTGACACCTGACGGCTTCTCGAAAGGTAGCAAAGGTATAAACTTCCATAATATTTTCTCAAAATATATTTTGCTTTCACGGGAAATATTGTAGCTCATTAACAAGAGGTGTAGCTCATTAACTATAAAATTAGAATGTGCATATGTGAAAAAAAAATGAATAAAAGAAATACGTCTATAATGAACCACCATAAATAAATTTGTTATTACGTGTACATATATTAAGCACATTGTATACTAAGTTTGGGTGATTCCGGGCTGAGTACGAAGTGCAAAGAGTATTATATGTAGCTTCGGCGATGGGGAAAATAAGAAGAAGAAACAGGTAAGTTGATGCACGTTTTTTGACCTGATGTAACTTTTTAGTGGAACATGTTAAAGTTTTACACAGAAGTGGTTATCAGCAAATGGTTAAGTAAGACATATATAAGGGTTAGGGTTAGCGAAGACACTACTTTACTCGTTTCATATTGTAAGAATTCTATTACTTTGCGAGTGCCTGCTCAATGCGTGCACAAGTTTACAGTGCTCAAAACGGGCAAATCCGGACGTTTTGGGAAGGGTGAATTCGGACACGTTTATTACGTTAAGAGTCTTCATCCCGGCGAAATTAAAATACCGCTAATTTTACAGTAATTATGTTATATCTTCAAATAGATAAAAGATAATGGAAATGTGGAACAAGAGCGCCCTAGACAATATTATTTTACATGAGAAACCGTTATCACGACTCACTTATCTGCTTTCGATTTCGAGCCATTTTGAAAATCGGCATTTATTTTCGCGTTTCTAAACAGCTGAAAACGGAAAGCCGCTGGGTGACTTGTGATAACGGTACCTCACGCAAAGTAATATTGTCTAGGGCGCTCTTGTTTCATATTTCAATTATCTTTTATCTATTTGAAGATATCGCATAATTACTGTAAAATTAGCGGTATTTTAATTTCGCCGGGATGAAGACTCTTAAGCTGAATCCGGACAATGTGATTAATGAACTAAGAGGTTTCAGAATATACTCTCCTCCCTTGCTTTTCATGTTTATGAGTATGAAATAGTACGTGAAGTCTATTGCTTATATCAAGTGTATATTCATTTTTGTCATAAATGAACTCCGATGAATCACCAGAAAAGGCTATAAAATTATCTTAGGATCTACAAACACAACTAAATTACAAAATGCTATGGCTGCATCACCTGGTATATTCCCATTTGATCTGCAACAAGTTCGGGAACATGAATTTCTTTTGTCGAAGGAGCATGATCCGCCAGTAGCTGGAAACAATTCCTCTTCTGTCATGAGAATTATCCTCAAACACTTCTCAATTGCCTTCGGAGTCCTTAAACAGTTCATATCGTTTCCTGCTGTAGCTTCTTCCAAATCCACATCCCAAAGGCCAGGTGTTGCTAAAAGATCAAGTGTCACGAATTGCAGTTCGTTTCAAACTGTCTCCTCAAACACAATCGAAAATATGGATGAAGACAACTGTGGATTTTGGGGGGAGAATTATTATGCACCATCATCAAGCAAATACGGTTCCTGGGTGTCTTGTACTGGGTGCAAGACCTCGTTTCAAGACAGATGTGTGGGAGGAGATAAGGAATTGTATTTTATATGTGGACGATGTGTCTGAATTATGACTAATGCTTTACGAAACTGGCAGACGTCATTAACGCAAATAAATACATAAATAAATTTTAGTCTCAGTGCACACATATTATACCTTTTACTAATAATCTAGTTTTGTTACTAGCAAAAAATAGTAGTACAATGTAGTTATACTGGAAACAAATGCGATTACTATGTTTAACGATTAAACGCTATAGCGATAGTTACACTACTGTGCATTTAGCTATTTAAACAGTAATTAGTATAGAAACTACTATGTTAGTAATTATATGTATTTATCATATATTTGAATTTATATTATGTACTTATCATGTTAGAATGTTAGTGTAGCAATATAGTATGCTAAAATATACTTATCATGTATATATCTTCCTTCAAAGTTCAGTATCCGAAATCGCCAACCTACTGTCCGTATTCAACCTTCTAAATTTTCAAACCAAAGATTTTGTCAACTTTCAGATAATTATTTTTTTTTATTTCTTTACATGCCATTCCAGTAAAACTATTTCAGTTGTACAGGCATACCAACATATCATTAAATAACACGACGAAGTATCGGGTATTTTCGTTTAGCGGGGTAGTAGTAAAAGAAAGAAACATCAGGAGTGTCCGGATTCACCCAAACTTGCCCTAATATTTTTCTAGTACTGTATATTATTTTTATTATTTTATTATTTACTAAACAAATTCCCAGATACAGCATAATTTTGCCACTTTACACAGGGAAATGTTAACAAGCAAGGAGAGAAACAAAGGCCAAAAACAAGTTTTATGATTACTCTATATACATTATTTAAAGAGTAGGTGTCGTGCCATTGTTTATTAACATTTTACAATCAAGTAATATTACGAATCATATTCTAAAAATGGGCCAATCTCACTTATTTTCAGTAAGCTGACCACCTGTTTATGTTTACCACTTTCCAGTGGAACCGATGGTGACTAACGTAGACAGGTGTCACTGCAGCGGCGGGTCCAAGGAGGGCGATCAGGGCTGTAAGGAATTGTAATATTTTATTTTATCTATGTATTAAAATGCTACAATACATATTGAAAATGTTTTTTTTCTGCTAGCTGTGGCTAGCTACCCGCCCGAGGGTTACGCCCTCCATGGAGAGAGAGAAGTTTGGCAATTGACAGGAAAGGACTGGGAGATGGTCTAGGGGATTTTTCATTATTTTATTATCTCTTTATTTCATAATATCTAGTATATAGAAGGTGGGTATTGCTATATTTGCGACAGCAATCATAAAGTAGGGGAGTGTCGGCATTGTTTGATAGATTGATTACAGTACAGTGTAGGATTGGACAATATTTCTTTATGGAGGAGAAAAGAGGAACGAGATGACTATCAGATGAGGTGCACTTGACAACACAACACGAAGGTGATTGTCAGAGGACAGATGCAAGTTAATCTTCTCGCTTGGAGGCTGCTTCAAGCATTGATGAGAGACAAGGGAAGCCCTGTTAGTAACAGAGGACTACTGTACGGTATATGACGGTATGATATGAGGTGGAGGATGGTCGATGAGAAAAGTACGAGTGAGTGGAAGATCAGGGTGGTCGGGTGGTAGAGAATAATGATATAATGTGAAAAGAAGGGAAAGAGGAGAATGTGTGATGGTATGCAAAAGATCAAAGTTGGTATGAGCGTTAATAGTATCACGGAGTAGCAGATGATGAAAATGGAGACGTGTCTGAAAATATTTAAAGCGAAGCTTTTCAAGATGGAATAATATGTGAGGAAAAGGCATTCGATCGTATAGAATCTGAGTTAGACTCGGAAGTTTGATGCGGTAGGCTACGAAGGGCGTGTCGTTCGAGAACTTGAAGTTTCTGATAATAGGAAGGGGGAGCTGCAATCCAGGCAGGATGGTCATAAGTCAGCACCGGGTGAAGAATTACTTTATAGGTGCTTAAAAGAAGTTCGGAATGAAGACCCCAAGTTGTACCAGTTAGGCGTTTAAGTAAGTTAAGTCGACGGAAAGGTTTCGCTGTGACATCCTGTAGGTGTGCTTTAAAGTAAGGTGCCTGTCCAATGTAAGTCCCAGGTATTTGACTGTTTAAGAAAGCTGAAGACGAGCGTCGTTAACGGTGAGATTCAATAGAGATGGATTGCGATGAACTTTGGAGCGTTTATTTGGTGGCAGGAATACTGTGGTTTCAGTTTTACTGACATTGAGCTTAAGTTTCCATTTATCACACCAGATGACAAATGTATTTATCACCTCTTGTAATGCTATGTTGAATTGGTGAACAGTGCGGCCCACGGCAAGAAAGGCAGTGTCGTCAGCATATTGAAATATATAGACGTTGGCAGGAAGTGGAGGCATGTCTGTGACATACAGGAGGTGGAGTAGAGGAGAGAGAGAAGAGCCCTGAGGCACAAAGGAATGTAGGAAAATGGGATATTATGATTGCTGATTGATGAAAACGTAAGCGAGGCGTCCAGATAGGAAATTATAAATGAATCGTATGTATGCAAGAGGAAGGCGAAAACTGAGTAACTTACAGAGAAGTCCCAGATGCCAAACTTTATAAAATGCCTTTTCCAGATCAGAAAGGACCAGGCAGGATGGTTTAGCTGTATTGTAGTGATTAGTGATATAGATTAGAAGACGCATGAGCTGATCATTAATACTGAATTGTGATCGGAATCCTGCTTGGTGTAGCGGCAGAAGATCGTACCGTGAAAGATGGAGATGAAGACTTTGGACTATGTTTTTTTTTTTTTCAGAATTTTAGTGAAAACCGGTGAGAGCTGAATTGGACGGTAAGAGGATACTTAGCCAGGAGGTTTCTCTGGTTTAAGAAACACAAGAACCTTAGAAGTTTTCCATGCAGTGGGTATATATCCGGAACTACATTCGTGATCTCGGTAGGAGTGATAGAGGCAGTGAGTGCTTTGTGAGAAGAGACAGTGTGATTGACATTAGGTTAAATATGTGGAGACCAGAAGTTAAATTGCTCTGTATGATGATGATGAAAATGGCGTGTAGCTGATAAAGGCGTAAAGATATCCTGTAAATATGTAGCGAAGGTATTAGCTTTATCTTGGTCTGAGTGGAGTGCTTGATCATGATGAATCAGTGGATATGACGTTCTGGTGTATTTTCCGGTGAGTGCGTTGAAACACTTCCAATATTTTGTAGGATGGAATGTATCAGAGACTGAATTACAAGCCTTGATCCATTGTCTTGATTTGTAAGCTTTAAGGTAGTTGGAGACTGTACGGTGAAGAGCTCGATGATGTTGAAGAGCTTCATGGTTTCCAGATAGTATGTATTGTTTTATAAAACTGCCGGGAGCGCTGTTTGAGAGTAAGATATTGTTGGGGCAGTTTAGGTTTGTAGGGTGAATATGTAGATTGATGAAGGAACTGTTCGGAAGGAACTTGTATATGATTAGTGATATGATCCAGGGTAGAGTATAACTCATCTTCTGTAGTGGGAGGAACGCATTGCTCAAGAGAGTGACTTAAGTAAGTTCGATATTTCGACCAATCTGCTTTATCATAACAGGGGATGAACCTTGGAGGGGGCGGTGTGTTAGTGATAGAGGTAGGGAATACTCGGAGGTTGAGTTTAATTGGGACATGATCGCTAATTATTGGATCTAAGATATCAATGAGAATACAATGTGATAAAGAGGATGAAGTTATGGCGGTCTGGAGTAGTATTGGATTCTGGGCGGGTGGGTTTAGGTAAAGGATGAATTATACCGGTCGTAGTTGTGGCAATTAAATTCGTGAAATTTGTCTTATCTCTATTAGAGCGGTTGTGAATGTTAATGTCTGCTAAAATGATGTAATGACGGAAGTTGTTAGAGGTGTAGTGAAAGAATAATAGTGCATGTGATATCCTGGAAGGTCGCAAGTGAGTTTTGTATGAGGTGCGTATCATTCAGAAAAAAGGTGTTGACTTTTTCTTCTAGTAGAAGTTTTTCAAACAGAATTTTATGAGTGAAAAATGAGCGGATGTTGAGGAGTAAGAATATGAGAACCATGATAAAAGCCATATTGGAGATGAATTTAGACAGCAGTTGAGAGTGGAGTTGCATGGAAATGTACGTAGGGGACATTATAGGTAGCATGGAAGTGAAGATGGAAAAGGTTGCTAGCGGCATTTTGAACATGCTGTAGCATGAGTGGCTGTGCAAAAGGATGGACGTTCTGAAATGTCAAAGTGATGAATGCTAATAATTGATGAAGGGTGACATATTGATTGGGTTCCAGTAGTGTATCCACCGTTTGATTCTGAGCGTCGTGAGTACGTAATGGTACTACTAGTTCTGGTTTAGTCTCTTCTGGAGTAGGCCGATATTTACATTTATAACTGTAAGTTGCACGAGATCTTTCGTGGCAAGTATTACAAGTAGGAGCTTGTTTAAGATTAGTGCAGGTGCGAGTTGGATGAGGTCCAGAACAATAACCGCATTTCAATTGTTTTTTGCAGCGATCAGTGGAATGCGTGTTGTATTCCTGGCATCTTTCGCATCTAAGAGGAAGTGGTGCTGGTGATCGTGACGGTTCTACACAATATCTCTTTTTGAAGATGAATACTCCATTATCTAGTAGATTGATTATGGTTTCTTGTGAAGTGGTCAAGATCCGGACCATGTAGGTGGGCCCCTGATCTTTCCGAATACGGATACATTTTTTTTTGAAGGAATAGGCTTCCTCTCGTAGTTCATCTTCAATCTCTCCATCTGTTATCGACGGATCAATCTTGCGGACCACTACTGACATGGTAGGTGGTTGGCGTGGGGTTTGGCACTGTTTGTGCCTATTGTTAGTCAGTGGAGAAAGTGTTGAGGCTTTTCAGAAGATTTCAAAGCTATGTTTATCTCGGATGGTTGTAGCAAGGTTTGCTGATGAAGACTTAATAATGAAGGCGTTCTTGGTTTCTACTATTTGTGATATCTCAGAGCGTGGTCGGTATTTCAGAATTTGTTGAAGAAGCAGTTTCTAATTCCGGTACTTAGGATCGTAGTTTCGAAGAAGATAGCTATAAACTTCCAGTTGTAGCTTTGGAGGAGGTAGAGGAGGAAATTCCTCTTCGTCAATGATGAGACGGTCATCGTCTGAACTAGAGATGTTGTGGGCATATGTATGGTTTTTCTTGGATGGTGGCGATCTTGACGACCGTACTGGGCTGCTAAGAGGTGAGCGAGATCGATCTGGGCTTGTTTCAGCTTTAGATTTTTCCCTACGAGGCTTCCGCTTTTCTGTCTTTGTAGATATAGTAGATGGTCGGGAAGCTGACGGTCCTTTAGCCTGTCCGGTATCCATAGCCAGATACCATAAGCGATGAGAAGTTTTACACAGCTAACGGTGAAGTGATGGAAGCGAAGCGAAACGAAGTAATAATAAATGATGAACAAAAAAATACACAATAATGGTGTACTTCAGCAGGCTTCCACTTGGGTGAAACCCTCGATCTCTCGTAACCTGTCGCCTGAAACTGAATTCCGGTGAAACTGCGACCACGTGTACGCAAAGAAGACAGTCTACACTTGTTACGAAAGCCATACTGCGCCAGCTGGTTAAGTAATGCCAATTGAAAACGCCTGAGCTTTAACCTATAACTTTGGCTTTCAAATCTTTCATTTACGGTTATGTGTGATTTCACGTTTAACAGAGACAAACACTTTGAGTATGTGTACTTTACATAAACTATTTAAATACATTTTTTCATAAAGTTTATGTTTTAAAATCCTTATTCAAAGCCTTTGTATTTAAATAAACCTTCTCCAAAATCAATGCAAATTATCTGTGCTGCTATCTTTGGAATTCTTTTAGATCATATGTTTGTGACCAATGAGATCTCGGAAACTACAGGCTCTAGAAAGATGACGTTTTCACTGATCGATTGCAAATTTTGCGTAGATTATCCAGTTCTAATTGAATATTTAAAAACGGTGGCCATTATTTCTTTATTACATTTTTACAGGTACACTGGAAGTGTTGAAATTAAAAAAAAAAATCTAAAGCACCATATCCTACACATTATACATTCCAACACCACATAGTTGAGTATATTAGGGTTGTATATGTCCCAGGCGTTTGTTTCATGGCCAAATAATGAAAAAATTAGGATAACCATTTCTGTAGTCTAAGATGAATCTCTATTTTTGGAGTGTTTTGCCCAATGATCACCATATATAACTTACATTATAATTAATTGTGTATTTAATGTATTTGTTTATTACATACTGCATGCAAGAAGAAAGAATACACTTATACATGAATTAGAAATTTCAACCGGAAGTAGGCTCAAATCTTGCAAACGGCCCGAGATATTGAAAAAATAATAGAAAAAATCTCCCTTTCATAGTATCCTATGCCGATTTTTATCACGACGTCTTTAACTTTTGTCTGTAAGGGACATGTACAGATGTGAGAAATTACAAGGAGATTCATGCTTATTTCGAGTGACGCTCTGTGTAGAGAGCGCAGGTTCAGCTAGTATATAAACAAAACTCCTCCCAGAGTTTGGAGCTCTTAAAAGTAGCTCTGAGTAGCAGTATTATAACCCCCCAGAGAAGTCCGTCCTGGATCCGCCCCTGTGTCACTGTAGTAGGTTCAGCAATTTCGTAGTCTTAGAGATGAGTGAGTAAGTGGATTTAAAGCTAGATTATCATCATACACAAATGATATATGATATATCAATAATATAATATGATTAAGCAATACACCAGTAATTAAAAATATTATTGCGTCAAATTAAACTTACTTAGTATTACTTTTCTTGTTATTTTAAATATTTAACTTTCAGCTTGGCTTATTAATTTATAATGTGTTTGTAGCAGCTATGTGAAGTTCAAAAAGATAAATGCATTTCAACAGTGTTGTGCCAATTAAAATAATTACTTAACCGTCAAAAATGTCGAACAAAATCATTATTAAAGTGTAATGTTTATTTAAAAAAATCAGAATAATACAGTACGGGAGATTTCTGAACTCTAGTGTAAAATTCCAAATACCACTATGAATAGATTTTCACTTTATCAATACGTGTACATAATACTAATAACCGCAAAGTGTACACGCTGTATTGACAACGAGATAGTCTCGTTGTGCGGAAATTTGACGTAGAATGAAATCATTTGGACGTTGCACAATAAAAGCTTTACCAGCGTTCTGTATCATGTCCATTGACAGGTTTTCAAAGGGCAGGAATAAATTATTTCCATGTTTCAGCACCGTTTCAGAACACGGATTAAATAATCCTTGATGAAACAAACCGTCGACTGCAGGGTCACCACTGGTTCGCAAAATTGGTATATACCCACGGGAAAGAACAAACCTGCTATGAATAACGAAACAAACAAATATCGTATGAAAACAAATCTCATTCCATTGTATCCTATATATTTCGTTCTCACTTGTAGCTGTATGAATTAAAGGAATTGTGCATAACAGAACTGATGTCGATTTATATAATCACATATTTCAGTATAAGGTTGATTTAATTGTGAACTACCGTTAGCATAAGATAAAAGTAATAATTATAACTTTGTAGTCAACACATATCACTGAGATTTTTCATTATATTTTCGTTTACTACGGAATTTGTGCGTCTTTCTGATTCTAATGTTCCACAGTCTGGATAAATTTGAAGACCTGAATTGCAGAACATCCCAAGTCCAAAAATAAATAAATAAATAAATAAATAAATAAATAAATAAATAAATAAATAAATAGACACAAAATACGAAGATACAGAGTGAACTGGGATGTTATGCAATTCAAGTCTTCTTTTAATAATTGTTACTAATATTATGGGGTGTTGTTATTAGCACTTAGTATCATCATATCATGGTGGAGTAGTATTTGAGTTTAATTTGATTTAAAGTAATTAATTTTTAAATAATAATTTCGTGCTGTTTGCGGTATTAGCAAAATGACAGGTGTGTTCATCGTTTAGTTACTTTGTCCCGCATTAACTTTCTAATCTCCAAGAATGGGTTACGATGATCCAGACACTATTTTTTTAGGTTATTAATGAATGCATGCAACTATGAAATATTATTCATTCTTCAAACAATTGCATGCTACATTTAAAAAATCGTAATTCGTATATGCCTAGGTATATATATATATATATATATATATTGACCAAATGTGACTCTCCACGCTATTGCTGGCCTTGGTGTTTTTGGGCTGCAAGTATTCTAGCCGTTCTGACTGTTAAACTTAGAATTGAAAAAAAAATTGGTTCCGCATGTTTATATTTTTTTCTCCAGACTGTATGTCGAAGCCAAAAAGAAAAGTTTCGGTTTCAAAATATAACTTTATACTATTGGATTCATTTTATTTATTCCAGTAATACATCAGATATCCAAATATAATATGTATCAAAATCTTGAAAACGTGCCACGAAATTAAGAGGAAGCCGGAATACAAAATTTCGAGTATCATTTACGTGTCACGAAAATATTTATGTTGATTTTCTTTTACACTAAAAGTAGTTTTGGAAATCAAACATGCTATAGTGTATAAAACAATTGTCCTACAATAGAAATAGAGCACATGAGAGGAAAGTATAGATGACCACTCTCCTTCAATTAGTAATATGGATTGGAAATCGTTTCGTTATTTAGGTTTTGAAGTTAGTTTTTCTTACTGTTGTTAGATGGCATTTCAATCCAATATTTGAAGTGAGGATTCGAAGTAAATATTTCCCGGACCCAACATTGTACCAATAAATTTATATAAGACCATCTATTAACACTACTACATTTTTTTCAATAAATATGTAATTTTCATCATGTTTAATTAAGCAAATATTTCCCGTATGCAACCAACTATTAGTATTTCTTTTGAATGTCCCGCTGGAGTAAAATATATTACATATAATAACAAAATTATGTGATGCCTACTTCTCCTAATTTAAATTATATATCTTATAATTTATTACGTCATTTTAACATGGATTGTGATACAAAGCGTAGTACCTTTTCTTCTTATTTTTTATAATAACTTTAGGTGTTACTTTTGTGATAGTAATTTCAAATTTATATTTCATGATTTTCAAAACATGTATTTAGAAATATCTATATCTATTTAATTTTCGTTACATCGCTGATCTTTTTATTGATTTACGTTAAGTATTGATTTACCTGATATTGACACACACAGTAATTCTCCTATTCCATTTTTTTTCCTTATTTAAATGGTAAAGCTTGATTACAAAATTGTAGTTAATAATTTAAATTTTAATACAAGAAAAACGTCAAAAAAAAACTTATTAGTATTTGATTACCAAATAATCTGAAAGTAGCATGCTTGACATATTCTTATAGTAATTCATATTAACTGCAAATCACAATATTTTTGGAATTATATCGGGATGTGCATATATTTAGAATGAATCAACAGTTTGTTGCTTTAGAATAGAATATTTAATTATGATAAACAGTGAAGCTGTTGTCTCGAGTGTAATATTTAGGACATTTTGCAAATCTCTTCAATCGATGTAAGTTAAATAGACACACAAAAAAAACTGCAACAAAAATTTAACTTTGAGGGCTGTTTTGGCTCCAAAGGTTTTTACAATGTCCTCAAAAGATAGCTTTGAAGCTGACTTATGATCTATGGATACGATCTTATGGTTGATGAGTCGTTGTTATCCTGTTAAGTTTCTGAGGTAATTTTTATTATATTTAGTTTGCTGAAACTCCGTTCCTTGCCTTATAGTGAACCTATGATCTTTGTAAAGGTGTAAGCCTAACGCGTCTTCCACCATGTGATTATGCTTAAGGTTTATTTTAATTGGGGTACATTGTGAGAGTTTTTGTGTTTTAAATATAATTAACTTCCTCCTATATTTTTGATAGAAATATATATATATATATATATATATAAATTAGGACATTTTAGGTGTGAATAAAAGATATAAGTTTTAAATTTGTGATTGATTTTAATGTTTTAGATTAGTTATGTAGTGTTTGTGAATTGGTTTATGTGTAGAAATATTTTTGGCAGTTGACAGAGTTTTTAAGTATATATTTAAGTTTTTTGTTGAAGAAATTGTTTTATGATTCTTATTTGAGGTTTATTTTTAGTATAAGTTTTTAATTTGATTGGGATTGATAAAATAGTATTTTTTTTAATTTTATTTGATGAAGGTTATCATGTTTGGTGTTTGAAGATAAAATGTGTTTTTAATATCTTATTTATATTGATATTGTTAGTGATATATGAATGTTGGGTTACACTTTATTTCGGAAATATTGAGAGATTATATTATTATTATTATTATTATTATTATTATTATTATTATTATTATTATTATTATTATTATTTTGCTGAGTTTGTTACTTAAAGTGATGTAGAACTATACTATGATTTAGAAAAATGGGTTTATGTATAAGATTGAATTTGGTTGAGATGAAGAAATTTGTTAACGCAAGATTTACATAATGAGGAAGTTCATTATGTAAGATAAACTGTCTTTAGCACATAAAACGAATTTGTAGACAAATTACATAATAATTTGTAGCATTTTATTATAGATTTTTGATTTGAATTTCTGTAAAAGATTTTTTTTTTTGTTTTGTTTATTTTTAAGAATCAAATTTGAAATTAAATTATATTACAAATGAAATGTTTATAACTGGCCGGTTACAATATTTGCCCAGTTTTGTGCCCAGCAATCCGGCGCCCGGGGCACAAGCCCCATGTCTTCCCTTAGTTACGTCACTGGCTGGGCCACTGTTAATACATAAAATGAAAAGAGTTAACACTAGCTGTAAGAGGACATGCATATGATTAGACAGAGTAATTTAGATAAAATGACGTTGCAGCATTAACGACTGATATAATAATTTTGTACGAAATCAAAATCAAGAGGAAATAGCACGAAGCAATATTTTCATCTGCAACGAAGTAGCAATTAGGATATTAATACCGTTATTCAGAGTATTGATCAAAGCTTTAATTAAATAATTCGTGATCCTTAATGACAAGGAAGAGAGAGAATGTGAAGAATTAAAGCCAATAAAAGGTTTGAGTAGGAAAAAGAAAAAAAAAACACCGACAACACCTACCTTTTTCTTTTTCAATCGGAAAATAATGGAAGATAAAACGAAACAGCACTCTAATTGTCACAGATAAAAGGATTTCGCTCCGCAAGTCCACTATTTCTCTTTAATTTGAAAGTTAAGCACGGCATTAACATGAAGGGGTAAATGAGCGTTGGCCACCATTTTTTTCTTTTAACACGAATGTTTTTATTTTTTTCTTTAGAGTTCACACACTAAACAATCCCAGAGGCTGTTTTATCTTACACAGAGAGAGATTGTAATAGTGCAAGAGAAATGCTGAGTATTTTAACTTGTGTTTAAAAACTTATCATTACCTACAGGAAAGAACAAATGATAATGTATGTGTATTTACTAAAATGACAAGAAATAAGGAAAGAAAAAAAAAAGTAAAATGTTTAGTCTGTATCTTTTATGTAAGTAATACAGCGTCATGTTCATGTACGCTGAATTGACTTACAAGGGAATCCATTTGTAGAAATTGACTAACAAGGGAAATACTTGAAGCAGTACTCGGGAATCCGCATGTGTTACACTGTAGATCGTTGGAAAGATCTCGCCGAGTACACCTCACATGTGAAATATCTCGCTTGAATGGAGTTTTTAGAGGGCGTGGTGACCATTTGAAGATAAGAACAAGGCATGCTCTGAAACACCAGAAAACGTGAACAAAAGAGGAAGCTATGATGTAATTGTTTTTGAGACGTAGTATATGTAGTCTTAAAAGGTAGTTGAATACAAAACGGACATCAAATGTTTGCAAATCAAAATGGTGGATCCAACATGGCGGACACAAATTACAAAAAAGTTACAAGTTATAGATCTGGAATTGAGTATATAGAGATATTCGACATCGCTATGTATAGATCGGATATAAAAAGTGTGAAATTCAAAATGGTGGATCCAAGATGGCGGACTAACATCGAAACACTGTTATGGAACTGAAAGCGGGTAGATAGAGGTATTCGTGGTTGCGGGGTACGAATCGAATGTTAAAAGTGCAAAATGCAATATGACGGATACAGTGGGGCGGACAAAAGGTGCAAAAGTTCAGAATGGACATGTGTGTATCAAGAAGAACTTGGGCTCCATCTCGGTCTCGTCTCGATTGGAAAAGCACATTTTGGTCTTAAATTAGAGACGGAACTGAAACAAGATCGAGACGTATCGGTGTCGGAACCATCCCTAGTCATGAGAGTGGGCATTTGTCACACATATGACTCACAAGTGTACAAGACGTAATGTGAAATCGAAAAGGCTGTTGCGAAAGCATAACGATGTTTTAAACTCCAACGAGCACTTTTCACTGTCATTGTTCGGATCTTCAAATGGTATATATGTAATTTTTTTTCAATAAAGTACATACAACGGAGCAGAATCCTGGCATGGTTGGGAAGAAATTTCCCATTAAAGATTTTGAACACAATTACTTCTACTCATAAATTATTGGCGATTAAATGAAGTAACAACACAAGTGTCATGCTATAAATAAAGACCGCTAGTTGTGTCAACATAAAATAGAAAAATGGCAGGAAAAATAGGAAAATAACTGGCAACTTATTGAAAAATGAATATATTCATTGTATCTTTGTCATTATTTTCCTAAAATATTGCATTACACATGTTAATCTACATTAGTAATTGCTAATAGCATTAATTAACAAGTACGTCTTTGAAGGTAGCTATTATTCGAATACTTTAAACCAAAGAAGATAAATGAAAATACAAATTACACAACTATTAGTATCAAATACGTGAAACCTGCCTCATGGTTATGCCAGCTAGGCAAAAAGAGATCGTGATGATGAGAAATGAATTAAATGGTGGAATAAAGAAAGTGGGAGGACACGAGAGAACCCCGAGAAAACACACGCACATGGTGTTTGTCCATCACAAAGCTCAACATGAAACTTGAGACAAATACACTAAAAAGTGCTGTAACCAAAACTACGTGTAAAAAATAATTAAGGATTCCGTTTGTATTAGCCAAACCCAACTTTAGTGTCTGATAAAGTAGTCAAGTCATGTAACACATACTTCACTTCTAATTGAATGATATAATAAGAATTGTATTTCGGTTGTTCGCACAAGTTAAGTCCTCTGTGTTCGTCTTTCCGGTATAAAAAGTTTACAAAATTTGAAATGAAATCATAAAAATTCAAATGAGACCAATGATCACAATAAATAGAAATCATTCAAGGTCTATTACAAAAGTTGCAAAATATGGTATTCATAGCATTTTGCAACAACCACTTGTCTGTAATAATAAAAATAGGCTATATCATATCAAATTAATTACGTAGTCATTAAAGGAATCTCCAAAATTAAATATTAATTGAAAGTGATTGAAATATGAGGCTCCAAGTGCAAAACTTCCAAAGGCCTGATAGAGAGAAGAACAAAAAAAACTTCGTCAATCAGATTATTCATAATTTGACAACCACATACTCTAGCCATCGCTCAGCCAACAATTATATTTTTCTGTTAAAGAAAAGTATAACACTCGCGATGAGTCGTGAAGCTTGACCTAGGACTATGGTTTTCAGTTTCCAATAGAACGTGAGGGTGTGTCTCAGACGTCATATCCATTTATGAAGTGTTGCCAGTGTCGTCTATCTCGGTATACGGAGAACAGATCCTGAGGCCACAGTCTTGTCGGATTGCCGCCAAGTTTCGTCTTGTTGTTGTCGTTGATTTTTTATTTTGCTATTATTATTGTTACTGGTTAATTCGAATAATTGTCAGTGTTCGTATTGTAGTTTTTTTTTTTTTTTTTTTTTTTTAAAGTGCTGTTTCTTTGTCACTCGTTTGACATGTCTTCCAAGTTTGGCAACGTTGTTGGCGCACCTGTGCTGTTTTACTTTTCTTTTGTTTTCAAGTGTGTGTTCGGAAGGCAGTTCCACGAATTGTCCCGAATTCTTCCGATGCATCACACGTGACGGAAAGCTCGGGTTTCACGAGTCGACACGGGCACTATATACATGACAATTACCTCCAAGACTGTTCCTTTGGCCAACTCGATGCGCTTTATCAACTGATATGTTTTATATTTTGACAATATTGCAGGCAAATAATAATTAACATTAAGAGTTGATAATAACTTACAACGCAGGGTATCCCGGTGTAACACGCCGATTTAGATAAGATTGCAAGACATAGAGAACATCGAAAAAGAAGCAACCTGCATTTTTTGCATCGGCCAACAAGCGCATTGAAAGAGTCAAATAGGGCCATGCAAATGGGGTCAAAATGATATTATGTGGAATATAGCGAGAACAAGAAAAGGTATCGGAAAAGGTTAAATGTACGAAATACTGCCCATAGTCGACACAAGGCAATGATATAGAACATACCCATGCGAAGAAAGCAGAACGTCCCGAAATGGATTAATCACGTGTACAGCGTAGTAGCAATGTGTTACGGAAATGAGCGAAAAGGGTGACAAGGAGCAGAAAGGAAGAAGAAACGAAAACGGATACACATGTTTTTGCTTTGGGTGCATATGTTGTCCGTGGGCGAAAGAGACGAAGATTCATCTCAGTGCACAAAGATGGGAGAACACGCAGGAAAGATGCAATCGCCGTTCTTATAGACAGCCAGCGAGGCAGTACTGAATATATCATTTAATGTCGCGGTCGCATCATATATCATGATTGCATATATCACATAATGGGAACAAACATGCATAGCACAGTAGAATGTAATTACAGGTGGTCCACATGCGTAAGAAAAATAGTAATAAAAGTTCCATGCATGAGTGTCAACATTGCATCACTACGAAAGTACACGTACAACATAACAGTAATAGTAACATTTTTGTTTTTGTGTTACTACTGCCTACGCACATTTTCGTTTCCAACATCCATCTCATCGTTGTCCCCATTACGCGATATATGCAACCCATTGCGATGTACAGTCTTACTGACTGTCTATACGAACGGCTTTTTTTATCCTTCCTGCGTGTTCTCCCATGCATTGAGATGAATCTGCGTCTCTTTCGCATATTTGTGACATATGCACCCCCAAAAAAAAATGTTTTCCGTTTTCGTTTATTCTTTCTTCCTGCTCCCTGCCACCCTTTTCGCTCATTTCCGTAACACAATGTGACAATGTTGTAACGTTATTGGTCAATTCCCAGATGTTCTGCTTCCTTTGGATGGTGTGCTCTGCATCATTGCCTTGCGTTGACTGTGGATAGTGTTTCGTACACTTTACCTTTCCGATATCTCTTCTCGTTTTCACTATATTTCGCATAATCTCATTTTGACCCAATTTTTATGTCCCTATTTGACCCTTTCAGTGCGCTTGTTGGCCGATATAAAAGAATACGTTTTTTTTTCGGTGTTCTCTATGTCTGAACAATCTTATCACAATCGGCGTGTACACTGCACCGGGATACACTGCCTTGTTAGACTCTATACCTCATAGCCATACTGTGTACTGCTAGATTACTAAAGTTCATAATGAATTTAATAATGATATATTTCAATAGCACTTCCACTTTGGCTTGGGTATCGTACGACGTCAATTTTTAGGTTTGCAAATCAGTTTGTTTTGGGCCATTTTCCCCACAGCGACACCTTATTTTCTGCATTCACACAAGTCATTTTCCTTAGCTTAACAAGATGTATCTACTGGTATATACAACTTATTTTAGGACATTTTCGTTTTAAGTTAAACATTAATAACATTGTTAAATTGCTGTAAAACTAGGTTGTATTGTACATATTTATTTTCAATGCAGTGTATTAATAAGTCAATAGTGTGTATAATGGAGTATAATTAAGTAACTCTCAAAGCAAGTTAATGGACTAAACGAATTTATTCAGGGCAATCTTCCTGGCAGACTGTTCACCCACAAAGTGATAGTTGGGGATTTTGGAAGCAGTGGATTAAAACTTGTTCCGCGAAGGCGAAAGGGACAAATAAAACCGATGAGAGATTCTGAGACTTCGTTTATCTCTCACCTTCGGTAGGGCTTGGATCCAGAGAGAAAACGCTGAGAGATTAATCGCAGGGTCTGCTTCAGTGGCAGCTTGAAAAGGTCAAGTCCAGAATCTCTGCAAGAAGATACAAGTGAACGTCAACGGATTTTGATCCCAATTACCTCGTCCTCTTCAGGGAGTTCATGCTCTTGTGGCGTCCGATACACTTCTGAATAACTCTGTCGAGGGCATACATCCCTTTTCATTATGTTACTTAAAAGAAAAGTAGGAAAGAAGAAGACAATCAGCCTTTGGATTTCGATAATTAAATTTATCCATGCTTTTCTCTTCCTATCATCTTTGAGCCTTTATTCACAATACAATTAAGTTAACTCAAAAACGAAAATCTGAATTTGTCTGGTCTTGGTATTTAATTGAAACAAATCCACTTTTTTTTTTTTAAAAATGTAAATAAACTAAAAGCGAAATTTAATGTCCTGATTATAAAGGTGAGCATGTCATATTTGTCACGCAATCTTGAAAGGTTAAAAAATCTTTTTTAAGAGACTTGTAATGTTGAATTTACAAACACAAAGGACAAAATGATAATTAATTATAGTAAATAGTAAACGTTGTAATGAGACATACTAATTTCTAATGTAAGCAGTCACGCTAACAGATGCAAATGCTATAACTTGCATCCATTATGCTAATAGATGTCGATATCTGCGAGATTGTTTTGTATAACACAAATGCATGATATTTTGTATTGAATACTTCAAAGTTTAGTCTAGAAAACTGAAAACTGAACAATTAAAAGAGTTACGAACCCGACATTTCTGTTGAAATCTCAGATTGGAGATGTTGCAAAGAAAATGTATTTACTTCAGGTCTTTAAGGCTTAAAGAGTACAGAACCTAGCAAAAAAATAGAAACTAATGGTAATAATTATTTATTAAGATCAAATAAAACCAGTTGAGAACAAACTTAAAAAGAATGGAGAGATGGAGTGGGAAGGATAACTGTAATTGTTCCTACATGAAAAAGTAAACCTTTTTACACGCATATTGTTCTGTTTCTCGAAAAAAAAAAGTTGCAAAATATCATATCTCTATGACTTACAGTATCCGAGATATTGCTCCTTAAATCTCCCGAAATTGGAACTTTTTGGCCCATATCTGGCGAACGATGGCCAGTTGGCCAGTAGCAAGTTGATCAGTGGCCAACGGTTACTATTTGGTACGAAACTGTTCACAATCGTCTTAGGTATTGAACAACACCAATATCATCTCTCTATAACTTATGGTTCCCAAGATATGGCTCCTTAAATCTCTGGAATTCGGCTATTATCTCGGTAACGGTAGGAGTGACGCGAAAAATTTAACCAGTTTCTCAGATAGTTTTTGATGTTCTATTCAATGGAGGGTTCAAAATTGAAAAATTCACAAATAACAGACAGAAACACATACATAGAGAATTCAGTAACGAACCTTTTAAGTTCGTTGAAAATAAGCAAAATACTAAAAACGAACATCAGTTACATACAATGGACAAGCGAATCTTAAAACAAAACAGCATAGAGAAAAATATATAACCCTTTATTTGCATTACAAAAGATTCTCTAGATGTGTACGTCTTGCAATAGATGTGTACCCCAGTGGCACCTGTTCTAGTTTTTTTTTTATCTAGATATTTTGTAAGATGATCTAAAACATTACTTGAACCATGAACAAAATTAATGTTGTCTAGAAGAATGGAAGTTACGATAATATAAATCCGGTCAATAGTAAAATCAAAAACATTTAGCTCATATAGAGTGGCGTCTAACGAGGATAGAACCTTGACTGCTGATAATCGGAGAGTTTAGACAGACTTGTCTATTGTCGCATATATACAGGGTGGCCTATTTTAATTTTCAACGGAAATATCTCGAAAAGAGTTACATATAAATGAACCAAACGAAAACTCAAATAAGAAATGCCATGGACCACATCGAATGGTATTGTCTCGGTACCCCTCAGGGCCGCGCTTCACGGGGACACAAGGCCCAACTTAAAAAGTTTAAATTGAAACGTGCGTCAAGTGATATATCGTTGGACAACACCAGAAAAAAAGGAAAAAGCCGAGTGAACTACATAGAAAAGATTTGAAAATCGCGGGATGGCTAGTGGGATGGGTCGGGTGTACTTTACTATGATGGCGTAAACGATGTTTTATTTTGCGTGAATCCTCAATATAGATATGTAATTTCCTTTGTGTTGATAATATTTCATTTTCTCTGTATATGGGTGTGAAGAGAAATACAGTCAAGAAAAATATTTATAAGACAATTGATGCAGCGTTCTTCTTAGAAGGAAAGAATTTTTAGTCTTTTCCATTTAATAAATATTCAATACGAATTATACACATCATTGCGTCAACGAATTGCATAAATACAATTATATTTCCATGTCCTAAAAATAGCGAAGAGGAAGCAAGTCTCTAAGGAAAAATAATGTTTCAGTGAATTTAAAGTTATCCATAATTGTCCCAATCAAAAATATATCTTCCAAGAATAATAATTATAATCAACTAGAATATGCGTCTTTGGCTTGGGAGACCCGGGTTTGGTTTCCAGTCAGAGCTCACGTGCTTCGGATCCCACCTTAAGCGATAGGCTTTCCTCTCATATAGCCTTTCTGCTGAAAGGAGCGATAACTGAATAATAATAATAATAATAATAATAATAATAATAATAATAATAATAATAATAATAATAATAATAATAATAATAATAATAATAATAATTGTTGGTACGATTGTACCTAGGCAGTTTAATGTTACTTTCAGCATGGAGGCTATATAAGGTATGGACCTATAGTTCAACGTGGGATCCGAAACATATGACCCTCATCGGGAATTGAACTCGAAATTCACAAGCCGGTATTGATGGTATTTACTTCGAATATTAATTTGAGCATAAATAAAAAATCTTAGTTTCTTTTAATTTAATACAGTGCTTTACATCAAAATAATTTCCCATAAACATGTTTCCAGACGTGTGGTTGAATGTAATATTTTCAGTGGGCAGATGCACAGCTTAAATTAAGCCACATAAATTACTATGTTCTGCATATATTGCAAAGTACGCATCATCGTTATCATTTTGGATGTAAATTTTGATCTTGTTTTCTCTCAGCTTCCGCGGCATGTTGAATATTGCTTTAACATTTATGACAAGCTTGGATCTCGCTGTCTCTTCCATCATCAGTCTTCGTTTATTATGAAGGCATGTCACGAAGCCAGCATTTCAGGATGTTTCTCTTAAGAAGTCTCGTCATTCGAGTACACTCCTCAAAGGAAAAATGACAAGCATCACACATGTTCCCCCCTTCCCCACGGTGATGAGTATGTTTGTTATCAGTCTTTAAAGAAGAGAGAGATGAATGCACGCATTGCTTAGCTTTTCTATTGAGAGATTTCCGAAAGGGAAGTTGTCTCATAACTCATGTTATGGTTGTTCCTTTTATAGCGTTATGATACTGTCTTTGAAATTCATTCTGGCATTGTAATTTCTCTACACTAATGTTTAGAAGAAATACTTTTGTTTGCTTGAAGAACATTAAAAGAGCGTTTTAACAAACAGTGCGTATTCTAAATAGCTTGTGCTAAAAATATATATATATATATATATATATATATATATATATATATATATATATATATATATATATATTATAAACTAAAAATAAGTTTCAAGAAGTGCGCAAGGGGGCAGTAAATACAATAATGAATACTTATAGTTGCAGTTGTATAAATCTATATGGAATATCCTAATTATATATAAAACTGCATGAACTGGCATAAAATAAAGGGGTACTTTCGTTTGACGTGGATGTTTTAGATACTTTGAATTGTAATACAAACTTGAAATTCGGTGAAACCACGTTTTGTTAGCGTTATCTAAGTAAATCACTAAAAGTAACAATTTTAAACTTTAGTGTGGTTTTATGGTAAATTGAAAAATCTTCCCCCATGTTATCTGTATTGGACACTATTTATTCCCAAAATTATTGGTTACTTACTGTAGGGCTACAATGATTAAATTTAACGTGATTGTAGCCTCTTGGGACAAAACGACAGGAAAACTGCCAAAAGTGAATATGTTTAATTTTTAGTGGGTCTAAAGGGGCCATGAAGAAATTCCCCATGTTATTTAAATGGGTCTGTTTTTGGACCTATAATCTCACATTTTATGTACTTGGAATTGAAATAAAAACTTGAAATTTGGTATCCTTATACATTTTTGTTAGCGTTACCTAAGTTAATCGCCAAAAAAAAAAAAAATCCAACTGTGGAGTGGTTTTATGGGTAACTGAAAAATCTTTCCAATGTTATGTATATGGGACATCTTCGACACCCAAAAATGTTAAGGCATTTCGGGCAGGATTAGAATGGAGAAACTTGGCATGATCGTAGCCTTCCGATTCTGACCCACAGAGAAATTGCGAAAAGTGAATATTTTCAGTTTTCAAGGTGCGTAAAGGGGGATGAATAAATTTTCGTGTTATTTAAATAGGTGTTTTCTTGCGATCGAAAATCTTATCTTTAAATAGTTGAAATAGGATAAGAAACTTGAAATTCGGTAGAATTGTGGGCTTAAAAGCTGCGAGGCATTAGGCTTAGTAAACACGGTCTCAGGTGTCAAAGCTCTCAGCTGGGCCCAATTCAGGAAATGTAAAGAAAGAGCTAATGCACGAAATTCACTCTCGATGCACAAGCTGAAGCATAAGAGATGCTAGGTCGTAGGTCGAGTAAACGCGGGATCTCGAGGTTCTTAGCTAGCCAAAGGCTAGGGTGTCCCAAAAGTAGGTATACAGTCCGGTACTGATCAACTTATTGCTTTTTATATAATTCTTCTTGTTATCCTTCAGATAGACTTAGTCTCTTTATTATTTGTTTTTGAAGCCTTTTTGCTTACATCTTAAACTCAGAACAGCCGTGGCAAATAAACCCATAAGCTAAAATATTATATTTGATCAATGTAGGTGTGTATACCTACTTTTGGGCCACCCTGTATATTACAACTTAATATTAATCACAAACACAGAAGGAAATTACTTTTAGGAATGCCTTATTTAAATACAAAAAAAAATCATGGTCGTGCTTAGTAGGATAGGATTTCTTTTTAATATTTGTCCCGCCCCTCCTGTTAAAAATATCACAACAAGTCAAATATCGGATTTTCTAAAAATGGCGTCCATGGACAGGAGAGCGCTATTCTTCAGGGTCACTTTTTGTATGACGACAGGCTATCACTGAGGGCAGTATCTTGAACTTCTGCCGTATTCTGTTTGTAAAGGCGTATGTGGAGGATCTTATGTCATTCACTTGCAGAAATTCAATACGAAAAACGCAGAGAGAGGACGCTAAAGGCGGAAGTGGAATTTTGCTTTTATCACGTGTTTGTGTAAAATAGGAATGGCCGGATCCGAAGATCCGTATGTGATTGGGTCCAGATCCTTAGCATCTTGAGTTTCGGATCTGGGTCCGAAATCCGGATATCATTTCTTGATTCTTATCCAAACCCACATCCCAAATTGTGATAAACTTTAATATCTAACGTTCGCCGGAAGTAGTTTCAAGAAGTACCGAAAGTGAAGAAGAAAACAAAAAAAAAAAAAAAAAAAAAATAAGACGAATATCGACAAGTCTATTTGTCTCCCTCATTCTACCCTAAAGATCGAATGCTTGCGTTGCAAGGCGGTCTCTAACCCTTGGAGCGCGCTGAGATTCTCCCTATCTAAAAGCATGTAAAATTTGGTCATGGTTATTTCAGGAACTACTGTACTTAGAACAGTGTAATTTTGGATAAGTGTTTTAATGACCAATCTCAAGGAAATGACTGAGCAATTTTATAGATATCCCGTTTTGTTTTGCAGTTGATTTTCATCGATTAAATTTGACAATCATGCAATGAAACTCGTCGCTGCTAGCCCGAGCAGACATATTCTTTTTTTTTTTTCTCTTTGGTCACGTTCATTGTAACTCAAGAAACATTTCAACGCTCTGCGTCCGCTTTCCTGGTATAGTTACTGTGCGATGCCGACACACCACGGGTGGTGGACGATGTCACCAAACTCAGTATGAGGACCTACTTATGGCTGGTCGAGGGAAAGTTGGTGAGGGTTACAGATCTGTTGTTGCCGCATTTCCATTTTGTGTTATTTCTATATATATTTCTCAACACTTTTGTTCCATGCTTTTATGCTGTAGAATTCACCCACGCCAGTTATAGCTGTAGGTTTTGGTTTCACAAATGCGGTTCCTAAAACAATTGACTGCAAAAAAAATCACGTATTTCTTTCATAAAACAGCTCAACTGAATTTTGTTTAGTTTTGCTGTGTGTTGTGAGGAGGTATGAGTTTGAAATACTAACATTGGGTCTTTGAGACATTCTGTCGCCTTTTGTGGTGCTGTGATATTTCTTCTTTTTTCTTTTTATTATTAGGTACAATTCTGAGCGATTGCACTGGTTGTGTTTAGAGTGCGTGGACAAGTTTTCATTGTTACACCCGTATTGCTTTTGTAAGTCTCTGAGTTTCGGAGTAAAGAAAACAACGTACCTAGTATTGACTTTTGTGCATATTTACGTAAATACTAACCCATATTTGGCAAAATGAGCGATACAGAAGATTCGAAAGTAAGAAGACGAAGAAGATGCTACTCTCGCCTTCCGAAAAAAACAATCCCGTCAGGGATATTTTCTGAAGAAGTACTGGGAAAATCGACGAGAATGTGAAATGGACAGGTAAGCAAAACGAATGTCTGCTTCTTTCAAGTATTGGATTGGTGCGATTGAAATGTCTATTGTCACTTTCAATGGCAGTAAAACCAAATAGAAAGTATAATTACTAATTAGTTATTCAAACTAGTCTGCGGTTGCAGCCACATACTTTGCGTTCTCTCTGCCAACAATTAGATTCCATCAAGAAAAAGTCTGAAATCTGCAGTGGCGGAAATCAGGCCCGTATAAACGAGGGGTCTGAGGGACCTGCCCCTCAAATGTTTTACTGATCCTCCTAAAATTTTCACGGTATGCTTGTAAATGAACTATAATATGGTTGGATCGCCCCTCCTAATTTCTACCGGCCCCTCTTACATTTTTGGACTGGCTACCTGCCTGGCAGAAACGTAGGGAGATCAGGCCTCCCTTCTCATTAGCGACCATGTTATTGCTTACTAAAATATCGAAAAACATGTACAGGTCGGGTAAATACTTTTTTGCTAACAAACATTCAAATGCAATACAAACTTCTGATAACCCTAAAGTACCACTAGAAAAATATTAGTAGTTTTGAGTTGTCCACAAGAGAAATATAATATGTGTAAGCCATATATAAGAGTTTCGAACCCAGACATACCTAATGCTGAATCAACGAAGTGACAAGCAGTGAATCAGTGGCTGCTTATATATATATATATATATATATATATATATATATATATATATATATATATATATATATATATATATATGTGTGTGTGTGTGTGTGTGTGTGTGTGCTTGTGTGTGTGTGTGTGTGTGTGTCGTTGTTAGTCTTGTTCTATGATGTCCCTGGGAATCAACATAAATAAAAGAAACGGACACCTCATTTCTCATTCCAGCTTCTCAAATTAGATAATAAGCATGTCACACTGAAATATTTATTCTTAAACTAACCTTCGGCTAGCTGGGAGCATGTCGTCCCCAGAGGCCCATATTGGCTTGACCAACTATCTTGCACTTCATATACCTGCAAGCATACCGAATTTCACTTCCAATATCAGGTTTCATGTCTCTGACCTTCCGAGATCCTGCTATACATCGAATTACAGTTCAAGTACCAGGGGCTTCGCTCCCAGACCTCCTAGTTTGCTCGGCCTGCGGGTTCGCGCTTCATAAACTACCAAGTACACCAAATTCCAGTTTCAACACGAAGTTTCATGTCTCTAACCCTTCAGGACCCCGAGATATGAACATATAATCATTGTAATCCTCATCCATATTTCTTCCCGTCCCTTTTCTTACCTTATAGACCATATATAAAAATACCGCTTATTGAGAAGTCGAAATAGCAAATTGCATGTTTCTAATTTTCAGAGATTCCGAGATAACAATATCTTTATAATTGCAATCCTCACCCCTCATTTTCCTTTCTATCTCTTTTCATATCCTTTTTATTAAAATGCTGAATCACGTGTGAAATTATTTTAAATGTGAAGTCCAAATACCAAGTTTCTTGAAGTCAATAAGGGTTTGTAATAATGATTGTAATTCCCACTCATTTTTCTTTCCGCTCCTTTTATTCCCTTCAAAACCATATTATGGGGGGGGGAGCTGAAAACACGTATCTAATATGAGTTCAAATACCAAATTCCATGTTACTTAAATCCTATGTATTGTCCAAATTTCAAATTTCTGGTTGTGGATTAGCCCTTGCATAGTGTCAGCCAGTCATTCAGGACTTCAATATTTTATTTAATGAGATTCAAATAGTTTGTCTAATTAAAAAGTTTACATCTAGTATGGCCGAAATTGTCGAAGGATTATTTCTCGTCTCCATTCCGTTTTTCCCATCTCGTCTCGAAAACTTCCTCGTTTTTCTTTCTGTATAATGATTTGAACATCTTTAAACGTTAATACGTGCTCTTCATTTTGTTCGTACAATAACTTTGTCAACTTATAGGATTATATTATGCATCATTGAGATCTAATATTTGGCTAAAATACTGTTTCCCACAGGGCTCGAGAAATTTTTCGTTTCATGTGGATTGTCATGTGGAAAACAAGGTGAGAATTGTCATGTTTCTTGTCTTGTCTCGAATTTAAAAATTACTTGTTGCCTCGATTTCGAGACGAGACGAGACATTTCGTCTCGTGACAACACTACCTACCACACCAGCGCAATATCCTTTCTGAGTCCTTCACAAAAAGAAAAAAAAATGTACCATATTACAGGGTCAATTATGAAATACTATATTTATTCTAAAAATTCAATTTCTATAGCATTTATTCACAAAATTATAAGAATCATTCCTAACAGAATCACTAGAAAAGTCACTCAAATTCCGCTGATTCTATTTTGACAGAAATTATGCTATATTCTATATTTACTAATGAAATAAACTCTGGAAACTACAGTATAGAGCAGCGTTTCTCAACCTTTTTCAACTTGCGGCACACTACAGGTGTAACTTAAATTCTCGCGGCACATTCATATATTATTATTATTATTATTATTATTATTATTATTATTATTATTATTATTATTATTATTATTTGTAAATATAAAATACCGTTGTAATTTTTTTTCTGTGATTACTGATATCATTTTCACAGAGAAGAAAACTGGATCACTTGTTTTCCTCCGTGGTAAGTCATTATGCTTATTTTTTTTATTATAATTTAAAAATAGAAAACAATTACAATGAAGTACTGGTATAGCTCTCAGGTTTTTAAAAATACGCTTTCTTTTTTCGAAAACTGTATCCAAACTTTAATTAAGAAGGAAGATCATTAAAGAACAAAGAAACAAATCACTTGTACTTTTAAAACACAAATGTAGGTCATTTGTATCCATGTTTGTTTTGTCGAAAGGATTGAATGATCTTTTAAAATTTCAAGTTACGAAATAACCTGCAACAATAAAAATGTACAGAATATTAACAGAGTATGAAACTTAAAATTGTAGATTCATAGTAATGTGAAACACAGATATACATTTTTCCTCATAAATATAATGTGAGAATCAATGTATTACAATTTGATTGTAATATAATTAGTCTAATAATTTTGTTTCAATTTCCTCGCGGCACACCAGCGGCCCATTCGCGGCACACCAGTGTGCCGCGGCACACCGGGTGGGAAACGCTGGTATAGAGTATCAAGTGATATTTTCTATATTAATATTGAAACCGAAAGTGATACTAGATTTATGCCGCTTCCGGTTTTAGTAGAGATATTTGAATGGACAATATATTTTTTCTTGACTACAGAAAACCGTTTCTATCTTGGTAATTATCTATTAGTCTTTTGTCTACAGTGATCAACATTAAAATGTCAACATCAACATGAACTATGTAACATATGTACAAATATGTAATATACAGAACACTGTTAGATATAAGACATCCTGCAGCGACATGATGTGATATCTAAGCGGAAAAAAGGCAGTACTAATGTAGCATATGGATAATGTGTGCTCCGTACAGATTTACGTAGTAAACATATGGGAATCAGTATACTTGTACAATATACCGATGTCCGGATAACGGATTTTTCTCTGTGTATTGTGACTTGAACAGACTGGCCACCCACTAGTCATACAAAAGTCATATTTAATCAATCGTATGCATGAAATTATGATGCGACAGCTTGAAGAAACATCTCAGTTGTCCAAAAGAGATGTTCTTGTGTTGCTCATGATGAATAAAATCGATGGATGTCAAAGAGTTAGGAAAGTGACCAGACATTTTTTGAACCAGACTGTACAAGACTAAATTAGTGATGGAACAAATGAATTCAGACCCAATAATATTGTATCCTACAGTGCTTAGATTGAACACATTCTTCACTTGGTTTTGCTGTGAACGGACTTAGCCTCAAACTTGAATATATATATATATATATATATATATATATATATATATATATATATATATATATAAGTTTCGAAAAGGAGTGTGATTCAGTACAATCTTATTCACTATAATTCTGAACATTAAAAATATTTTACTATGCTTCTGCTGTAAGAAAAGTTGCATTGTCTGTGTCTCAGCCTATTTTCAGATTCGAGTGAGAAAATGACTGAATAATAATAGTACTCCAATAAGCTGTAAAGAAAATGAAACTTCTTATAAGCATTTCGTTTAGGGAGAGAGAGCAATGCGAGGAAGAGGAAAGAGAAAAAAAAAACTGGTCGATTGTTGTTTTCCGTGCGAGCAGCAACCAGTCTTATTGCGCGGTTGTCAAATTTAAATGATCAAAGTCCACTGCACAATGAAACGGGATATCTATAAAATTGCTCAGTCATTTTCTTGAGATTGGTCATTGAAACACTTATCCAAAATTACAATGTTCTAAGTAAAGTATTTCCTGAAATAATCCTGACCAAATTTTACATGCTTTTAGATAGGGAGAATCTGAGCGCGCTCCAAGGGTTAGAGACCGCCTCTGATTTGACCCGGATGAGAGTTTGAATGTCGAATCTACGACCGTACCCGGTTCCAGGACCGAGATACACACCTGGGATTTGGAACATCTAAAATTAGTATACATTTGAAACCAGAATACAAAACTCGAATATTTAAAATTCCTCAAGAGACCTATTAGAAACAGTTAAGACAAGTATTGACTAGTTATATTCTAGAACTAGCAAATGCTGACGAAATGCTAAAACGTTTGTTCCAAAATTGGAGTGACGTCGAATCGAGTCCTCCAGTCGACAATGTGAATGATTTTTTTTTTCACCAGGGTTTCCTTCTGACTTACCATGGTAGATGACACTTTCAGTACATAGGGTAGTATCCGCCGGGAAAGTTATCTGTAGCGTCATCATCTCTTCCTCCTAGGTCAAAACAAGATTCTAGGACAAGCCAGAAAATCGAGTTAGCGGAAAAATATTTTGAAAAGGCTAGAAAACAATCGTTTCCAACTAATTGCGGAAATTATGTCTCATGATCTCAATGAAGATTTTGTTGTATTTATGCGTTTCTAAATCATTATTGTTTTCATTGATAAAATGATGGTGACTACTTTTTTTAATTCCGTAAACTGGATTTGCCTATTTTTTTTCAAAATTACCATTCTAACATCTCCTAAAATTAGGGAAGTAATTTAATGACATTTCTCCCTGTTAAAAAAAATCCTATGGCTTTCTTTTGAAAGCAGTAAACAATCAGTGTGACCAAGAATGATGATTATAGTTCCAATTTTATGATGGCATGCAAGATTTCTCATGGTTGGGGTAACTTTAGCCCATTTGTCAAAATGACTAATTAATACACCAAAGTATTATTGTAGCACTGTATTTAAGAAGCGGAAGAGAAGAATAGAGTATTATAAACACATTGGTGAAATTATCAATGATTTTACTCAATTTCAATCGGACGAGAAATATCGGCTGACGAAAACATGTGTAGGCCCTATCCTACTTGGATGAATACGAAACATTTATAAAAGAACGCTACAAATTTCTGAATACTTAACTTAAAATACCGATATTACAAACATAGTGGTGAAATTACTTTGTTCAATTTAGAGTAAACAAAAATATAGTTCAATGAAATTCTCTCTAAGTGTATGAATATTTAACATCCAAAAATAAGAACACCACATTCTTCAGAGTAATCTGCGGAACGATACTGCTCAGTTTTAGGTAGAAAATTATTGCAATTCAGGTACTGCATTATATACTCTTTCAGAATCTAGTGGGAAGTTATCTTCCTTATTACATCGCGCCATTTGTACGCCATTTTATCTTTAATATTGGGCCATTACCAACACAGAAAATATAGAATAATGTTGGCACAAAAATTGGGCCAATGTCACCCCACACAATTAAACGCTTAATTGTTTGTGTGTAATTGAACAAACATTTAAGGCGTTAGCTTATTAATATTCGTAAATAAACATGTTTTTATATTCTACTTACTTGTGCATTCAGGATGTTATTTTAATGCAACGAACAAAAGTTGTGGAACTTGAAATATGATAAACAGGGCCCGGATCTTTTTGACCTAAAATTTTCTAAAAAATGACCTATAAAATGACAATAAAATTCCTCTAAAATGACCCTAAAATTCACAAAAATTGACCCTAAAATTTGTTTTTTAAACGTTTATTTCGTTAAACATTGTCATTTATGAATATCTATTAGATTTTAGTTACCATTTTTGACTCATTCTAAAAAGTTTTGTTTCAGTTAGTTGCAGTCTATGGATCAGTCCATTGTACGGCATTGTACGTACTGAAAGCGTCAATTCACTCCCGAATTGAAACTAGGAAACACACTTAAACAATAGAAGATCGCAAGTGTAGACTGTATACATGAGAATAATAGATAAAAACCCCGTTTAAAATCTTTGTACGTCTTCTAATCCATTGTTAGTTATTCACGTAATCACATCCTATGTGGTAAATGATCTAAAACCATCTGTTTGGCCACCGACCAACCCCTACCCATAGTCAACGGGCTACAGCTTAGTGTTCATTAGCTTCTTAGGAATGCAGTTTCCCACCCCAATAATCAGGAACCAGGAAAAGAGATAACTTCATATTTTTCAAATCCGTGAACTGTGCTCATTTTAAGATTTCCTTATGTACAAGAAAAAGACTAAAAAGACCATATGTGACCTGAAACTTACCTTAAAATATTAAAAAAAATGACCTGAAACTTCAAAACGGCATAAAGTGACCAAAAATTGACCCTAAAACAATATACTTTTAGAACCTTGAGTTGAAGGATAATGTTTTTATTTGAAGTTGCCTTATCATATGCGTAACATAAAAAAGTTGACTTGTCAACAAGATCCGGGCCCTGATGATAAATGTTTACTTGTTAACAATTGTTAGCTTTTTGCTTCCCACATTCTGGAAACAAATCCATAGCGCCAATATTCTTGTGTTTCCAATGTTGTAATACTTCGCTCCACAATTTTTCTTACTGATAGAAACCATAATAACCATGTAGAAAAAAAAATCAAATCTTTGTCTTCCTTTGGGACAAAGTTGCCTTTAAAGAGCCAAAGTATACCCAGTTTACTGTTCTTAAAAGGTCCAACGCGCTTAGTCGAGTGGTCTGAGTTGCTGATTAGTGAGAGTGAGATTAAACAGCGTATTCAAGTTTCTTTTCTTCTCGGAAAGAGTCTAACATGGTTTATACTGGTTTCTAATGACGTTGCGGATCATTTATGATTTTCGTTTTAACCCTACAGATCTCCCTAGTGATTATATGAATAACGTGCACGCTTTTTTTTTTTTTTTTTTTTTTTTTTTTTAGATTTGTGGTTCCAGTCTGACAATCGCCAAAATCAATTTCAAACCATCCTACAAAGCATTTGAGATAATAATTATTGTAAAACAGTAAGTAACCTAGGTAGCAATAATTACCTTCTTCAGTATCCTTCCAACTTTTCTTATTTTCTGGCATAGAACAAGACGTTATGCGACAAAAAGGACTATATATTCAGAGGCGTAGCTGTAAACTTAATCTATAATTAGAATCATAAAATAAAACATGAAATAAATACAAATTGAGTGTATTATTTAACTATTAGTTTTTTTTTTTTTTTTAATCACAATCTAAATGTAGCCTACGGATGTACTATTCTGTTTGCAAGGTATCCCAAAAGTAATAACTGTTTCCTTACACCTCACTCAATACTATTAATCTGTAATACCCTCTTACGGGTACAATTATAACTCCTATCCTTGCCTGCGCAATTGGACGAACGACTAACACTAGTATTATTATTATTTGAGATTTTGAACTTCAAAGCTTTCACACGGAAGTTTATAGAAGTAGTTTCGTTGATATGCCGGTAGCACCAGATCCGAATGGGTCTGTCGCAACCTTCGATATGTTGTAAACTTCTATCGAACTTCTTCCGGATCGTAGACCCAGACATATCCAATTGAGTTACCGCTAACTGTAAATAAAAATACAATTTTGCGTTAATTATAAAGTTTATTTAATTCGGGCTCATTTGATTATCACACGAGCTCGGGCAGGGCTCGGGCCTAAATGCTAAAGCAGATTTCGGACTCGGGCCGCGCCGGGCTCGTTCTCAAAATTCTGGCCCGGATTGCGAAAGTTTAGTTTTACGTCCCACGGTTATGCCGGTTAGGATAAAGGAGACGGTGATGATGAGAGATGAATGAAATGGTGGAATAAAGAAAGTGGGAGGAAACGTGAGAACCCCGAGGAAACCCACGCACACGCTGTTTGTCCACCACAAAGTTCACTGTAGCAGGGTTTGAACCCGGGACCCCAAGCACCAGAGAAGAACGCTCTACCACTGAGCCACCGCGGCCCCACACTTATGTTCGACTTAAACATCTTTCACCATATTTCGAGGGTGAATTTCGATTTGTTTCAGCTCTTCGACCATATTATTTATGCTTAACGAGTGTGTTAAAAAAAAAATGTGTATGACAATACATTTCGAGTCGTCGATGACCTAGTGGACTGAAAACGAGATGTTCTGTATCTTTTCTTCCCGAAATATTACACGGGTTTTAAATTCTACTGCTAATAGCTGGTCTTATTGTATTGAATATGATAGTGGACTGGTTGAGACTGCCATGTAAATTATTTACCACATTTGATGAATGGCAAATTTCTAACTTTTCAGTTGAATATTAATTTTGACTTACTTTGATAAAGTAAACGCATTTTCAACTTTCCATTATCTGCCGTTTTCTTTTTCTTTTTTTTAACTATTGTATTTGTTATATTAATTCTTCAAGATAAGCTGGAGGAAAATACCCAGCCAATTTTTGCTGAAAGACAATTCTATATCTAACCGTAATTTTGCATAGATAATCTCCTTAGTTCATGCAGAGTTCCATTTCATTCATGTCAAAGCATGTTTCTCAGGATAATGTCAAAACAATATAAGATTATTATATTGTTTTATAAACGTTGTATTCTGCTTAAATTTCTGAAATTCGAAAATTAGATATTTAAGTTTTGCGTCCCACGGCCATGTTTGATAAGCAAAATATGACGATAATTATGAAAATGAATGTATATAGTGAAATGAAGAAAGTGGAAGGAAACGGAAGAATGCCCTGAAAACCCACACACACGGCGTTTGTCCGCCATGAAGTCAACGTAGCGAGAGCTGGGATCGACCCTGAGATGCCACGCAGCAGAAGTGAACACTAGCCACCGGGGTTTGCTTCTGGATTTCAAAATGACAATTTCTTTTCAGACTCATATTATTGTTTTGAAACAGCGGTGGTTCAGTGTCAGAGAGCTCAGCTTTCGTTGTGTGGCTCCCTCGTTTGTCCAGCTCGCGTAAGATGAGTTTTCGATTACAGGAAGTCGTGTGTATGCTTTTCTTGGGGTTCTTTTGTTTCTTCTTACGTTCTTCATTCCCTTATTGCATTGTTTATCATGCTTTCTTTTTCATTTAGCCTAGGCTCATAATCAAGGGACATTTATTTCTTTAAATGTTATTTTAAATATTCTGATGATGGGCCAAAACGTGTAATTTAATTCTCGAGCAGTATTTAACTCTTGAGTATTTATTTAAGAAACATATAAACGCATATTTAAGAAACATATCTCAATATAGTATCCGGATTTACTTTAAGTTGATTATTTTATTTCTCGACATTATTCAAATCATTCTATAAACACAAGAGCGAACAGCGTATTATATATAATTGCTTTACATCGTCCATTTAGTACAGTGCTAATTAAGTAAGGGAGAATATCTGCAGGAAAATTAGACCACTTAATCTTCTATTTAGTTAAATGACACTCCATGTGATCTCACTAATAAGGAAAGGGACTAAAATCACTTAGCTTACAATTGAAAATATGTCGTTCCTATCGAAGAAATTCCTATACTTTTTATTTTGCCATTTGTAGTTGTCCTAACCATGAGAAATCGTTGCCAAACGGTTCCACCGCAGGAGAGTTGGACAAAGCATAATTCATTCCTAACAATACAATCTATCGTCGTGACACGGCAAACAGACTACAGCAAAAATGCTTTCAACTAAGTCGACGGATGTTCTTCATTAAAGAACAGCACTCATTTTCGGCCTCTTTACTATTGACATACAACTTCGATTTATATATCGTTTCTGTTAGAAATTCTCTCACGGCCAGATGCAGAAGATGTTCTATGTTTTTTTTTTATTTTTCCTCTATATTTGCTCTATTTTATCTATTTATTGTAAATCCATACTTTATTGCTAATGAGTAAGGCTGTGTCATTAGAGATGTTTTATGCTCATTTGGTTCCTTCTTGTTTTTCCGTTTTGATAAATTGCATGCTAGCGTAAAAGGGTTTAATTCATGCACATAACTTCTTCTTCTTTTTTTTGTATTTTACTAAACCTGATGCATTTCTTTTAAGTGATTAAATAAATTTGAAGGATGTAATGTTTCAAACTCAGACGCATTAAAATATGAAAGAAAAGTTTATGCGCTTCATTTGACGAGACTTGTTTTTTTTTTTTTTTTTTTCTAATAAAACCCAAATTTTGACACAAACTTTATTTTTTTAAGCTATTTTATAAGCAAGAGTTGACTGTTGAAAGCGATTCATCTCGTTTATGTATTTTCTTTTACTTATTTCAATTCATTTCACTTCGCGAAATTGTTGGATTCTTGCAAATAAAATTTCCCGAAATATAATATATCATACTGCTATAAAGTACACTATTTTTGGCACCAAAAAATAACTTTTATCCATTTTTGTTCAAACCTGTAGAACAACTTTGAAAATAAATCTTACAATGCACTCAAACTAAACTACACGATGCACACACAAAGTGGCTTAAGAAACGTATTGTGAATGCAGACAGTATAATCTGTTTAATTGTGAATAACTCTGAAATTGATTAACAAAAGCGTTATACTTCATGTTCTACTTTAGCATTGCATTTCAATAATGGTTCATTGATTGATTGGTTTTGAGTTTAACATCCCGTTCAGCAGCGAGGCTATATGAGACGTGGACCTACTGATTAACGTGGAATCCGAACCACATGAACTCCCGACAGGAATCTAATAATGGTTCAATTTATTATTTTGCGCAGATGGCGTGAGTGAAGTCAGAGATTGGTGTACGCGAGTGGTTTCATAACGTGGTCGACAGCGACGAAATGTTTGTAGATATGGTTGTGCTCTGATGAAGCCATATTCAAACTCAATGGCACAGTAAAATGACAATTGTGTCTACTGCTCCGCTGTAAATCCAGAAATTGACATAGAAAAAACCGTGAATTTACCAACAGTGAATGCGTGTAATGGGTTGCCTTAAGCTGGTTTCCTTGGGCTTCTTTGATAATAAAATTACCAGTGAGAAATAGCTGCAGATGTTAGAGATGTACATTTTATCTGCCATCAGAGACCCCTATGGGGACGAGAGATTTTATCTGTAACAACACGGTGTCCCACCCCACAACCATAATAATGCCATTATGCAGTTTCTCAATGAAAATTTACCTGAACGATGAATAGGTCGAACAATGTTTGTTCAGTATTCCTCACGTTCCCCAGACCTCACTTCACTACACTTTTACTTGTAGAAGTATGTCAAGGACGTTGTTTATGGATAAAATCTTTATACATGGCACGAGTTACGAATGCCCATCGAATCTTCCAGTGCAGGTATCGACCTTGGCACGTTACACACGATATTTCTTGGAGTAGTTCGGCGGCACCAGCAGTGTATGGATTCTAGCGACCAGCACTTTGAACACGTAAACCAACACTAGTTCTTCATTACGCATTGCACGATAAAAATAACCTACCAAATGAAACGTTTCTGTCAATCCATTTGAGTTTTTCACAGTTACATACTATAAGCATTTTTGAGCCACTTTTTACACTTGCAATGGTTTTCAATTTAAGTGACGCATTAAATGACAGAAGAAAAATGAGAGTTTGAAAAATAAATAAATAATTATAATTTGCTGGAGTAGTTTCACTTATGATGAAGAAAACGCAATGCACAAATCACGGACAATGTACTCTCAGTTTCTTAAATTAAATCATTTTATATTGCAGCTATTACTTAAGTATTCTTTCGGAGAGTGTGCAGTGGATCAGTAATGGTGTGTTTACATCTTGTGCGTGGGGACCTAGTTCCATCCCGTTTGCGTCTAGTAGAGTTTTGGTAGTGAAATACATCCTACGTGTATTTTCTCGGGAATCCTAATTTCCTTCCACGTTCTTCATTCCACTATTCCATCCATTATCATCATCACAGTGTTTTTCATTTCTATCATCGTAACCGTGCGACGTAAAAATTAAATACTTGTCTTTTTTCTTTTGTAAAACATGAACAAAATCAACTGAGCCGTTTCTGAGTAAAAAATCCTTACAAGAACAAAAAACTAAGAGCAAACATTTTTTTTTTAAGATGCAAGACAATTGTGTATTCTACATTCGGGAATTGTGAATAAATATGTGTTTTTTTAAGTATGAACACAATTGCATGCATTGTTTTTGGGTAAAGTGTCTGAAAATAATTTCCAAAATTAAACTATCTTCGTTGACTAACTTCTCTTGAAAAAAAAAAGTTTATACCGTGTTGAAGGGTTTACATAAAACAGTTGTTTATGAAGTATCAACAAAATCATCCGTGTCGTTTTCGAGTATATCACCCTACGATATTATTCCGCATGAAATATACGTTTTTTTGTATTGATTGATTTTATTTGTAATGCATTTTATATAGTTAAAATTAATGTAAGTTATTAGATAAAATATTATTCCCTATTGTTCGTTCTATCTAATAATAAATTTTTGTTTCAGATGAGGCCACGTACGATGGAGACATTCTAATTCAAGTGTACATATGGAAATCCACAATGCGCGTCTTCTTATCGTTTCTGGATTGAAACTAACTAAGACATTCTGTAACCCAAGAACATTTTTCATTTCAAATTCATGTATGATCAACTCCATCGGCAAATTTCAGAGAAAAATGCATATACCAGGTTTGATGAATAAGTACGGGATGGCATATTTTATTCTATATAAACATATTCATTATGTTGTGAAACCTCTGCCTTTCTTGCAGTATCATTAGTGTTCGCTTGTGCATTTGTGGCTTTCGTGCGCAAAACTAAAATTGGTGAATCATGGTGTTTTGAAATTTGAAGTGTATGTACAGTATTAATGCAAGGAAAAAATATAGCAAAACATATCTAACACAGGTGGTATGTAAGCTCGGGATTTAAGGAGATAGACGCAAGGAATGATAATTCAAGGGTGGACCTGTTGTTTCATCCTAAAAGGAACAATAATGACCTAATATGTATTTTTTATATACTAAATATTTTTTTCTTTCCAACAATTTGCGGAATCTTGCATTACAATCTCACCAATCATATTTAGGCATTTAATAAATTTTCGACGATGCTCGTTATCAAAACATAACTAACTAACTAACTAACTAACTCTATGGCCTATGGAACCCGCAGGTTCAGTGCCGCGTTCACAAAAGCTCTCCACTGATTTCTATCCTTAGCTAATTGCATCCAGTCGTTACCAAAACATAACGAACAATTTAAAATTCCCCGAATTTGTATTTTTGGAGTTTCCCAGACGCCTATTCGCCTTAAAAGGATTCAGTGTACGTTTTCAGACTTTAAATCAAGTTATATTTTTAAATCAGAGCATCTCAGTGGCAACACATTTATTATAAGAATTCATATCTTGCATAATTAAGCAAACGGACGAAAGTACACATATTATTCACCAGTTTATGGTATAGTGATTTTTCTGTCTCGTCTCGGGGATATGAATGTTCTTTTTTACAAGAAAGTGATAAACAATAACTGTTCTAATCACAGTGAGGATTGCACTTATTCTAAAGTTCTAGAAGATAATACAAATAGAAGAATGACAATGAAAACCTGGGCTCCAAAGAAGGAAATGTGTGTGATTACTCCCTGCATCAAACAATACACAAAGTCGCACAACATTTTACGAACAGCTCCCTTGCCATGCATGGGAACATTTACAGATTCATCTCGGTCTGACCCAGATTTCTTTCCCACCCTTGATGTTTTAGAAAAAAAAAATCTCGTTGTGTTCCACTTTTATAATTAGATTATCTGCAATCAAAGTGCGTAAAGCATAGAAAGAAAGTAGACAAAATAAACGTTGGCTTTATTGGGTTGGCAAAGTTAATGAAAATTATTTTTTTTTTCAAGCCGGAAATTGTTATGTGGGTCATTCTATGTCAAATCACTTAATTTTAAAACATGACCGTGCTTCAATATCTCAGATTTTCTTCAAAAAAATTTCATACATTAATACCAATGAAATTATGCTAAAAAAAATTTTTCCGATTTTTTGGATGAGAAATGGGCCGGGGATATTTTTTTTAATGTGAATTTTGCTTCAATTTCACTTTTTGGCACTCAGCATCATGGAACTAAAATTACACTAACTTCATTATATTTGAAGTTATTTTGCTCATCCAGGTGTCAAACGAAAGCTTGATTTTTGCTCTTTTGGCAGGTCCTAAGTAACCTTGCAAACAGTTAAACTGTCAAACAATGGGCATACAAATCTTTTTTTTTTTTTACAAATTGTGCCGTTACTCAAAAGTTACAACTATGAAACTTTTGGAACTTTTTTGTACATTCGTCTTAACACGTGCATGGTATGCCTAAAAGTAAAGAGGGTGTTTTTTTTTTTTTTTGTATGTTTGCAATTATTATTTTTTATGTACGGAAATATACAGTTTTAAGTTTTGTTACAAATTGTGTCATTGCTCGTAAGTTACAACTATGAAAGTTTTGAAACTTTTAAAATAGACTCATCTCAGCACATACATGATATGGTAAAAAAATAAAAAGTATGCTTTTGGTATTTTTTAAATAATAATAATAATAATAATAATAATAATAATAAAAAGCACCCTTTTTATTTTTAACCATATCATGTATGTGCTAAGATGATTCTATTTTTAGAAGTTTCAAAAGTTCCATCGTTTTAACTTACGAGCAATGACACAATTTGTAACACAACTTAAAACTGTATATTTCCTTACATAAAAAATAATAAATACAAACATACTAAAACATACCCTCTTTATTTTTTAACCATACGAAGTACGTGTTAAGGTGAATGTACAATAAAATTTCATAGATGTACAAAATTTCCTAATTGTAACTTTTGAGCAATGGCACAATTTGTAAAAAAAAAAAAAAAAAAAAAAAAAAAAATGTTTATATGCCCGTTAATGTCTGACAATGTAGCCTTTTGCAAGGTTACTTAAAATCTGCTGAAAGGTCAAAAACTAAGCTTTCATTTGACACCTGGATGAGCCCAATAACTTCAAAAATAAGGAAGGACCTAACTTCGATTCAGGTCAAAACTTTCAAATAGGAAGAGGTTCATTTGACATATCATTTTGATGTAGCGTTTTACTAGAAGCACAAATCTGGCACTATTTTAAAAATAGCTTTAGTGGTATAAGAATTATTACCTGTGAAATGATTTCTCCTTTTCAGAGGTAATAATCCTTACATGACTAAAAGTAAAGACATGAGTTTGGCGCAAAAAGAACGAAAGGGATATGCATAGCTTCTAAAGGAAGAGGAACGTGAAAGAAAATACACTTCTGAAAATGATTTGTTTGAACTTTATACACGAAAAGACATGGAGCAGTTCAAGTAATGAAGAGGAAAACCCAATTGCTAACGTTAGAGAAAATATAAATACGGATGCGTGTGTGTCTGGTCCCTCCAAGAGATGTAAAAGGGGAAAAACTAATTTTATTACTCAAAGACTAATTTTATTACTTTGTTACTCTTGATTGATAAAAAGTCGCTGATAGAGCAGCAATACATATTCTGACAGCGACGAGAGAAACATTAGGCCATAAGGTAGGAGAACTAGTAATAAATGGGTCTTTCTTTCGCCGATGCTGAGAGAAAATTCGCAGGGAAGTTGCACAGAACCACAGAAAACAATTTCAGAGTGCATCAAGTGCGTTAGTTGTGCATTGGAACTAAAAATTACTGCCGAATTTGACTGGCAGAGAGACTGCTGACGGGTTATCAACAATTATTACAGGAGATGGTCATGAGAGGCTAATTGGTGTTCCCATTTTGTAATCATCAAGAGAAGAACATGTTGCTTCTACTATAGCACATTTGCTTGAAGAACGGAACTTAGTAAAGTTCATGCAAACAGTTTATTGTGACACTACTCCCTGCAATATGGGTCATGTCAACGGTGCTTGCATTCTGCAAGAGCAGTAGCTCAAAAATAACCTTCCTTGTAGACACCACATTTATGAATTAGTTTTAAAATGTGTATTTGATATGTGTTGTGTTTCGTTTGCATCTGGACCGGGTGTTCTCTTATTGAAGTATTTTCAGAACGAGTGGTCTAAATTAGATTGCATTCTTTATTCCAGGAATTGATGATGATGAAGTAAGGAACAATATTTCCGATGTAAGAAATGAAGTGTTGAATTTTGCTATCAAACGTGTAGAAGCAAAACACCACAGAGACGATTGCAGGGAGTTTTTAGAACTGACCATCATATTGTTGGGTGGCATACCTCCTTGAGGATGTTCTTTCGTTTGCCTGGAGCAATTCACTATGTAAGGTGGATGGGAAAAGGAGTCTACTACTTAAAACATTTCTCTTCTGCAAACAGTTTCGTTTAACGAAGCAAATAGAAACGGGTCTTCGGAGAGTATGCATTTTCTGATTCGGATATATGTTCAACTTTGATTTAAATGTGATCAAGCATCCCATTCACCATTACAAGACCTGCAATTTTTGAAAGGTTTGCACATACGGTGTATATAGACAAATAGATGCTGAATTATTTGAAGTGTTTTTTTTTTTTTTTTTTTTTTTAATTTTCACGCCAACTCTGGTACTTGACGAAGGAACACGTAGCATTGGGGTTTGTTGATGATGGAGTTACAATAATGCAAAAAAAAAAAAAAAAAGTTGAAAGAATTAAACCTGTAAGGGGAAGCCGTGAAGCAGCAATAAGGCTTGACGCAAGAGGTGATACCATACAAATTCTTGTGAAAAGAAAAATTAGTGATTTTCTTACAACAAACACATTTTTTTTCTATAAATTTAAAATACCCAAATGGTTTCTTGAGTGTGATTCGATTTCATGGTCAAATAACAATGACTATCTTCAAAGAAAGGCAATAGTTAAATTCATCCACACAACAAATGGTGCAGCAGAAAGGGGAGTGTAACTAATAGAAGATTACAACAATGTTCTTACGAAAAATGAGGAGCAGAAACAATTTCTTTTGCAGATAGAGAGGGCCCACAGACAATCTTTTCCTAGATGCGACAAAAGTGAACTATGTAGCAAATAAGATTAATAACTTATCAAAAAGCTACTACATAAATAAGGGATATTTCAATTTCTTCCAATTATTTTTTTTTATTTTTTTCTCATAATGGTCTATGAATCATCTTGATGGAAAAACTTATTTGTAGTTCAAAGCGAAACAAGCAGTTTGTTTCAGTTTATGTAAAAGACTTTCAAATTTCTTACAAATTTGTGTTCCATAACGACAATAAAATAACATTACATCGAAGCTGTTTGTTTTTCACACTTAATAACTCTTACATGAATATAGGTAACTTGAAAATAGTACCAGATTTGAACTTCTGGTAAAATGCCGCCCCAGAAAGATGTCACCTTGCCCTATTCCTAATTTAAAATTTCACCTGAATTCAAGGGTGGCCGCCATGATAGTGCTATACAAGATTAAGTTGGTCTTTTCCTCTATTTCCATTATCCAAAATATCTTTCCATTCCCTTAAACCGTTTCTAAATTACAATAGTTTATTCCAGCTTTCCCCCATATACTATTTATTGTAAACACATTCAAAATTTTAGGTCGTTTGAGGCACCATTTAAAATTATTCAATGGATCTAATTTTTCTCCTGGCTTAATTTGGTCCCATATGGAACCATTTTACAGGGTGAGTCCAAGGAAATTCGTAAATTTATTTTTCCCCATATAAATATGGACCAACCTATTGCGCATGCAAAGAAGTTAGTACTAACCAAAACACATAGTTTACCATGTAATACAGAATTTATTTCTCATTCTATAATATTATCAAATTAAATTATTTGCTTGTTGTAATTTAGCTATGTCATACAGAGTTTGCTTATTACTCCGTAATATTTCTATTTGCGTTGCGTTGTTTCTCCAAGGGATTCTGCTAAACAGAAGATTTAACAAACAAGATTATAGCGCATCCAAATGTTTTTCTTTCTTTTACATTTTAATGTTCACTATCCTGGAAGGTGGGACTATTGACATACACGTGGCACTTATTAAAATTTGCATACTTTCAATTCACGAATTTGTATAATGATCCCATATTCTTTATTTGTGCTATAAAGAAACACATTAATATGCTATAGATATACCTAGGTATAATAATCATGTTGATACACAAATATTAAGAATTCCATGTCTTAATGCAGTCAGTCACAAGCACATAATTTCATCAGAAGGGACCTAAAGAACAATCATATTTTTACTAGTAATAATGGCAATATGCGTTGTTTATCTTATCAATGATTTCTTAAATACTTAGCTAGGATGCGTTCGATTTTTGCATTATTATACTAATATGGTATGATTTTAATAATTACTAACTAACTCTATGGCCTATGAAACCCGGGGGTTCAATATCGCGTTCTCAAAAGTTCTCCACTGACTTCTATCCTTAGCCAACTGGATCCAGTTTCTATTTTGTATTTATGTTTCTGCGGGATCCATCTTAATATTTTCCTCCCATGTGCACCTACGTTTTCCTAACGATTGTTTTCTTTTTGGACTTCCACTTAAAACTTTAAAGCGTTCCTACTTTCTTCCATTCTGGCTACATGACCTGCCCACCTGAGCCTCCTAGGTTTGATGACTTTAACAATGTTTGGCAAAGGATATAAATTATATAGTTATCTTTATGAAGTTTCCGTCATTTTCCTTTCCCGTTTCTCTTGGGTCCGAATATTTGTCTTAGGACCTTGTTCTCAAACACTTTCAGTCTGCGTTCTTCCCTCAGAGTAAGCGACCATGTTTCGCAACCATATACCACAACAGGCAGGTTTTATATATTTAAAGCTTCAAATTCTTCGACAGAATTCGCGATGACTAAAGGTTTCGAACTTAATAATAACGCGAATTTCCTGCTTACAGTCGACATTTAATTTCTTCGTGAATATGGTGTTGGCATCTTAATATTAATTCTAGATATTTGAAATCGAAAGTATTGTTATTATATGATTATACTTTACACGAGATGCTTTTAAACGCGATAAGTCCTTTTGAGTATGCCACTAGCGTGATACAATGTAACCTAAAAATTAAACATAATACCCACATCAGTGCATATAACTAATTATGTTTACAGTTTGAAATCCTTTGAATTTAGAACAAAAAGACATATTAAAAACAACAAAATACAAAATAGGATGTAGAAATGAAAGTTCTTCTGAGGGTTAATGTGCATAAGTCAAATCCAAAAGTAAGGACGATCGACTTGATGCTCTGATCGCCAAGAAGAAATACCATCCTGCAATTAAGTAATGTTTCATTTATATTTCACGATATTAAATGATATTCTTAATTCGAGCCTGATTCTATTGTATAGCGCTCCGTTCTGGTGTCTATAGTGAGGGCTGGTTTGGAAAGGGTGACATAAGATCATTTTTTTTATAATTTCACTTCCATTGAACATAATAATAATAATAATAATAATAATAATAATAATAATAATAATAATAATAATAATAATGATAATAATAATAATAATACTTGTTATGCGAGATCGTGACAGATGATTTGAGAGAGAGAAGAGGGAGGTAGATTCAAATACGGAGACAGAGATTCAAATACTGATACATTTGCATACGCAATGCTGGACTTGAAGGAACAAATTATCGGACATCATCCACATTCTGAGGAAAATTGTGAATTTGAGAAGCATTAAACTGAAGGAACATATAGTAGAAATTCAAGAAAGGAACGTTTTAAGTTTTACTTCTCACGATTATTCCTTATATGCTGAACGAGGAGGAAAATGGAAGATTGTACTCTTCCACTTGGAATCGAACCCGAGAGCAGACGAACCAAAGCCACACAAACCACATCTGTTTTTAGTTAACTGATTTACCAATCTTCCCCAGTAACTTAATTCCCTATTTATCATTATTTTCCTTCTTCACTTTACTTTTTTCCATTAATCTTTAAGAACAGGGACACGAATACAGAAGCATCGAGGAAAGCTAAAATTCCAAAAGCAATCCTGTCGGGACACCGAGACCAAAAAGGGAAGATTGTAGAGGATCAAGACGAACATACAAATAAGATTTTCCATAGATCATAATATAAGCTTTATACCTTTTTAAGTTGTACACCTTTTTGTGAGATTTTGTATTTTTACTAATCTAGATTAGTACTTTACGATTATATATACACCATTTCTAAATTCCTGAGTGTTGGGTGGGAAGTTACTTGTGAGACTTGTAGTACGTTAGACGCAAAACTTTCTCGATTAGCATGCTCATTAAACATTTGTTAATACATTGTAACTCCTGTTTAGGTATTCATATTAAATAACAATCCCTAATAAAAGCAAAATTAAATTTCAATTGTCATGCCTCAAAAGTGCGGACATTCTTGAGATATATGAGGATAACATAATTCATCAGGTAACATTCTCTTTGAGTACATAACTAACATAATGGCTTCATAATTCAGTGGTTCTTGGTTCTGAACTCCTCTCCGAAAGCTGTATGTTTCTTCATTCTTCATATGCTAAGATTTTCTTTTCACTGCGCAATCAACATATGATTCAGAAGAAGAAGTATCCACTTTAATTTGACAACTGCGGATGTGATGCTCGCAAGTTCGACCAAGAAACTTTAATTCTTATGCCTCACAAAATCATAATTTTCATCAGTATATAAATGCCATGAGATCGTTTGGGTCTCTAATTATAACATTGTATATGGACGAATGTATCGCTCTGTGTTTCTATATTTGAATCTCTCTTCTCTGTCTCAATGCCTTCCGTAACGAAGTTGCATGACGTGTGTTAAAATCTCCGACTCTTGAAAGCAGAAGCCTCTACCAGTAGCCACCGCGACTTCCTATAGGTTTGCTTTTAGTAAGCTGTGAATATGTGGGTACTTTAAACAGGAAACTAGATACAAAAGTAAATAAAAACAGTCTCTTTCTTAGTGGAAACTTTGATCTTCAAGTTGCTTCTCGGAATGGGTCAACAATCGCAGAAAAACTGCCTGATGTTCTGGTATCAGTGGACCAAGACCGGCAGTAGTCATCGCCATTCACCCAAACTTCCATCAGCATTGTTAAATCATTTGGTGAAAACTGGCTACAAAGTGGTTGTATGCAACCCACCCTACTTTGCCGAATTCCTGGTTGTATATTTTAAGATATTTTCCCATGTGTTCTCCAAATTATTTCTTGTTAAATTAATTAGTTAATTATTACTGTTTTTTTTTTATGTTTTCCTATGATTTTGTATACATCTTTCTTGTGAAAAGCTTAGTCCATTAGTACAGATAGCACCAAAATAAGAACAAAGGTTTTCGAGATAATCGTTTACATACATACAAACATACATTAGGTCAAACTAAGAACCTCCTTGTCCATGTTGGTTAATGAAACAAGCCATATAACTATTTTTCTTTTGATTTATTTTCCTGAAACTTCAAGGTTTGTTTGTGTATACCAGGTTCGCAGCTACGATACTAGGACAAGGGAAATCACATCATATATGGAGGGGCTAACTTAAGGTAATACTATATTAATTTATGTATAAACAGCAAGCGATTTAAAGTTTCAGAATGGTGAAAGAGGACGCAAGGACGCTGCTCTTCCACGATCACCTCTTAGCTACGAGTCTTGAGTAGACTACAATTCAAATGTACATCCGATTTCTCCCTTCAAAAAAAAAAAAAAAAAGTTGACTGCACTGATCAGGCTGTCTTGAGAGAAAATATATATATATATATAGAAATCCAAGTAGTATTTGATTCATCAGGAAATCCTGGTTAGTGTATAGTTCAGTATTATCTTCGTTATTCAGAGTTGAATAGTTGTCGTAGAGCACTAGTTTTCAAGACTGCAAGAAATGTTTTTTTTTTGTTTCCTTTATTTTCTTGAAAATTCAGCATTCGGACTTACACTCATTAGTATAATGTTGTCCAGTTCAATAATAATATCATACCATATATATATATATATATATATATATATATATATATATATATATATATATATATATATATATATATACATATAATATTGTACGATAGATAACCAAGAAAATTATGTCGCTTTTTCACCCACCACCTTCAAACATCGATATGTCACCTAAGACATACCTGTAACATCAAACATATTCCCCATCAGCATCGATGATAATCTACAAACGTTCTGGAAAGTCATGCATTTCATCGCGGTAGAAATTGGTGAGGCGTGAAGCGAAAAAGGTATCAAGCGCACTTTGCGTCTCTACTAGGGATTTGATCTGGTGTCCTCTAAGGTGATTGTCCAAGGAATAAAACAGGTGATAATCGGACGGTACAATATCCGAGGAGTATGACGGATGCAGTAGTGTTTCCCATTCAAGGCGAAGAATAGTGTCCTGAGTCATCCTATCCACGTGAGGCTTAGTGTTGTCCTGTAACAGGAGGACCCCATTACAATTCAGAAATGCTGGCTCGAGAGCTTTGATTTTATTTCTTGAACATTTCTCAACTGCTGACTGCACACAGCTGCATTGATGTTCTGACCAGCAAGTAGCAGTTCCGCATGCAAGAAGCCGCGAGCAATAAACCAAACACACAGGAAGGACTTCTTGTGGTGCAGTGCTGGTTTCGGCTGTTTTGGAACCGGTTCAAGGGATGCTAACCAATGATAACGGGACAGTGGAGCTTCGTATAGGACTCAGTTCTCATTACATGTCAACACAATGTCCAGAAATTGTGTCTTACTCAGACGAGACAGCAAAGAAACGCATATCTGTGGTCGCGTTTCCTTCTGGCCCGGTGTCAAATCATGTTTGACCCATCGACTCAATTTGTAGTGCTTCCCAAGTTCATAGAGGTGCTGGCGAATAGTTTCCCCACTAACAATGAATTGTAGTCACAGTTCCTCACACGTCTGGCGTCAATTACTGCCTGAAGATCTTGATTTTGTACATGTGTTGGTCTTCCGGCATGTCGTGCGTCTTCGACTGATTCGTCGCCGTCTTTAAATTTGTTAAACCACCGCTGCACTGTCCGCGTAGTCACGACAGCGTTACTAAAAGACTGTCCTATGTTCCGCCCATCTATAGAGGCGTTTTATCCCAGTTTGAACTCGTAGAGCATACACGCCCATGTGACGGTATGAGGAAGTCTCATGTTCACTCAGACAGGCCTCCACAAAAAGCGACAGAACTTTCTTGGTTACTTATATATATACAGGGTGGGCCATTTTAATCAATCCACGGAAATATCTGAAAAATTGTAAAACATAGAAGAAATGTTTAAAGTACACGTTATAAATCGCTAAGGGGGAAAACCAATTCCGCCAAAAGTACCCCTCTCCGCCCCCCGTAAATGGGGGGAAACGGGGGGTAACTTTGAAATGTCAAATGGAAAAATGGGTCGAGTAATACCTCGTTCGAAAGGTCTTGGAAAACTAAGTAACGCTATACCAAAAGATGTTTCATATGGAACACCAGTTTCAAAATGGCCGCTATGATATGGTTCCGAAACTCCAGTACCCGTAGTGTGAAAACCATGGAAGTTAAATGAATGGAACAAAATTAAAATACGTAAATATCATATGGCATATCGAATACTGTGGCCCCTATGATCCCAATGGCCTCCATGAAGGGGTATTGTGGGCTATCTTCAAAATTTCAAATAGTAACATGAGCCGATTGGTACCTCATTCGATAAATCTTGCAAAATCAAACATCTTGCAGGAGAAAACGATTGAGCCGAAATGGCAGTGTTCTCTAAAGGCCACCGAAACATAGTATCCGTGCCAGAGAAAGGTTTCGTGCCTGTAGTATGAAAGCGATTGGAGATAAATCAACAGAAGAAAAACTGGAGTAGGTAACTGACGTAAGGCACATCGAGAGGTGTTGTCGGGGTGACTCCATGGGCCAACTGAAAGGTATCCGGGGCCAACTTGATAATTTCAAATAGCAACTTGAAGTGAGTAACATCACGTTACATAGACGAATGAATATTAAACAACTTCTGTAAGAATATTTTCGACATTAGACGCCGTTTTCAAAATGATCGCCAAGACATGGTGACTGTGTCTAAGAAAACGTCTAGTACCCATACTATGAATACGGTTAGAGATAAATGAAAATAACGAAAATTAAATAGGAAAACCACGGAGGCGTTCCATGGCTTGAGAATGATACAACAGAGACAAAAATGTTAGAGTAAAGTTGCCATAATGTATAGAGAGAAAGCCAACTCCTGCAAAATAATCTCCCCCTGCGCTCTGTATGTGAGTGGGGTGGAAAGTAACTGTGAAAGTTCAAAGAGAACTCTACTTTAATTCGCAAATTAAGGCTACACTACAAATAGGTATGGTGTGGTTGAAACACTTGTTTGTAAGGATGACGCTGTAGTAACTAAAAAAAAGGTGAAATTTTATTTGAATGGTAACGCATATCTGTATGGCTGAGTATGATTTGATGCGAAAACAGAAGGAACGGTATACGAAAGAAGTTGTCGAATAATGCAGTTGATGGAACTTACAAACGTGTGAATTTGCAAATCTCCGTCGCCACAGAAACTTTTATGCAATGCGTGCTGGTTATTCGGAAAGCATTTCGGGGATATACGTGCACACCGTTTCGTCCCTCAAGCTCACAATATGACATGAGTGCTAATAGTTAATCAAAATGTAAATGTGGCTATCCGCATTAACTCAGTGCACCAATTCTCTATCCATGAAGTCTGCCTTCCAAACAGCATTGGGTAGGTCAAGCGTACGCCCGAACCGTTGTCCGGTCGGACATTGAAATTTTGAAGTTAGCCCACAAGAACTCTTCACGCAGGCCACTGGGATCACAGGGATCACATCATTCGATATGTCCTATGATATTTACGTATTTCTATTTTGTTTCATTCATTTACCTTCCATGGTTTTCATACTACGGGTACTGGAGTTTCGGAACCATATCATGGCGGCCATTTTGAAACTGGTGCTCCATATGAAACATCTTTTGGTATAGCGTTACTTAGTTTCCCAAGACCTTTCGAACGAGGTATTACTCGACCCATGTTCCCATTTGACATTTCAAAGTTACCCCTCGTTACCCCCATTTGCGGGGTGCAGAAAGGGGTACTTTTGGCGGAATTGGTTTTCCCCCTAGCAATATATAACGTGTACTTCAAACATTTCTTCTTTGTTTTATAATGTTTCAGATATTTCCGTGGATTGATTAAAATGGCCCATCCTGTATATATATATATATATATATATATATATATATATATATATATATATACACACACATATATATATATATATATATATATATATATATATATATATATATATATATATATATAAGTAATCAGTTCCGCATGAAAACACTCTAAAATTGGAAATTTTTATTTGTAAAACGTGCAAGCATACTGTATTTCAAATTTGTATTGTAATTTACCTAAAACACCTAAAACTAAACACTAAACCACTAAAACACTAAACACCTAAAACTACCTAATTCTAAGTACCTAAAACATGAGATTATATGCTCCCCCCCAAAAAAAGAAACACCCATTTAAATAGCATAGGGATATTCTTCATTCCACATTATACACCCTAAAAATTAAGAATATTCACTTTTGGTAATTTTCTTTCCGGTTAGTCACGGAGAGCTACAATTATGCCAAATTTCAACTTTCTACGTCAACCGGAGGTACCCCTTTAATTTATGTCAGTTCATGTAGTTATCTCTCTCTCTCTCTCTCTCTCTCTCTCTCTCTATATATATATATATATATATATATATATATATATATATATATATATATATATATATATATATATATATATATAGAGAGAGAGAGAGAGAGAGAGAGATAGATAGATAGATAGATAGATAGATAGATATAGATATAGATATAGATATATAGATAGATAGATGCATTTGGTTAGCTGGGGGCTCCGCCACGCCCCCCCCCCCCTCGTTTGCTGGGCCTACGACCTCTCATGTCTTATGCATCAACCTTTGCATTAGGCGTGAATTTCATGCATTTTCTCTTCCTTTTACCAACAAACTCCGCCTTTGATCGGCCTATGACCTCGCACATCTTAAATCCACAATTTTACCGAATTTCAAATTTATTTTCCTATTTCAAACATTAAAAGATAATAATTTCTATCCGAAGAAAACACCTATTTAAACAACATTGGATTTTTTCAGCCCTCCTTTAGACCCCGTAAAAATTTAAAACTTTCACTTTTAGCCATTTTTTTCTGTTGGTTAGTCGCAGAGGGCTATAATCTTACCAAATTTGATCATTGTAATCTTGCCGGAAGTGCCTAAATATTTTGGGGTGCAGAAAATGTCCCATATAAATAACTTGGGGAAGATTTTTCAGTTCTCCATAAAACCACTAAAAAGTTGGGAATTTTTAATTTTACTGATTTACTTAGTAAACGCCAACGAAAACATACAAGGATACCGAATTGCAAGTTATTTTAATTACAAATACCTAAAACATGAGATTATAAGTAAAAAAAAAAAAAAAAAAACATTTAAATAACATGAAGAATTTTTTCATCTTCCCTTTAGACCCCATAAAAACTAAAAATATTCACTTTTGGTAATTTTCCTGTCGGTTAGTCCCGGAAAGCTACAGTGATGCAAAATTTCAACTTTCCACTTCAACTGGAAATACTCCTCATATTTAAGTCAGCTCATGTAGTTTTATATATAGTTAAGAAAAAAATTTGCTAGCTGGGGCTTTGCTCCCAGACCCCCGCCTTCGCTCTGCCTACGGCCTTGCATCTCTTACGTACACAGAGAAAAATCCGTTCTCCGGACAGCGGTATATTGCACAAATATACGGTATCCTCTTGCTTAGTATAGAAATCAGTACGGATCACATGTTATCCGTATGCTCCATAGGCACTGCCCTTAGATGTTACATCATGCCGTTGCAGGATGTCTGACATCTAACTGTTTTCCGTATATCACATGCATATACTTATGCTACCTTCGTCAGCTATATGTTATATACGTCCATTTGTATGTGAGATCCTAACCGCCCACATTGTTTCATACAGAAAGTACGTATATATGGAACACTTATACAGAAAGTATTATAAAACATGCGTTTTCAGTTATACGTCTGCTGTACGTTAAATCCAAAAAAAAAAAAAAAAAAAACTACAGGAATTACGCATGTAACCTATCTTTTTAAGTACGCCACCTACATTTTTTTCCTCAGTGTATCAGCCTTTTCATCAACAGTAAATTTCGCGTTTTTGCTCTTGATATTTCCTGAATTTGTCCAGCTGGGGGCTTCGCTACCAGACCCTCGCACCTCTTAAACCCACAATTCCACCGAATTTCAAATTTTGTTTCCTATTTCAACTATCTAAAAGATAAAACGTTGTATCCCGAGAAAACGCCTCTTTAAATAACATGGAGATTTATTCATCCCCCTATAGACCCCTTAAAAATTAAAAATATTCACTTTTGGCAATTTTCCTGTAGGTTTGTCCAGGCAGACTACAATCATGCCAAATTTCATCATTCTAATCATGCCGGAAATGTCTAATCATTTTGAGGTGTAGAAGACTTCCCACATAAATAACATCGGAAAGATTTTTATTTCCTTATAAAATCACTAAAGTTGTGATTTTTTTTAAAATTTCCCTGACTTACTTAGGAAACGATAGCGAAAGCATAGAAACAACCAAATTTAACGTTTGTATTCCAATTACAAGTACCTAAAATATGTCATTCTATGCCCAAAAAAAAGCACATTTAAAGAACATTGGGAATTTTATCTCCCCTTTAAACCCCCTAAAAATTAAAAATATTCACTTTTGGCAATTTTTCTGTAGATTAGTTCCGAAAAGCTACAACCACGTCAAATTTAATCATTGTAGTCCTACAGGAAGTGCCTAATAATTTTGAGGTGTAAAAGGTATCCCGTATAAACAACATTGGAAAGTTTTTTCATTTCCCCATAAAACCACTCTAAAATTGGAAATTTTTACTTTTACTGATTTACTTAGCTAATGCTAATGAAAGTGTACAGCGGTGGACACTTCTAAATGGTACAGCCATATGGAGATTTACGGCTAAGGTGTACCATTTAGAAGAGTCCACCGCTGTACAAGCATACCTAATTCCAAAGTTTTATTCTAATTTCAAGTACCTCATACATTAGAAAATAAATCCAAAAAAAAGAGATCCATTTAAATAACCTGAGGAGCTTTTTAATCCTCTCTTTAGATCCAATAAAATTTTAGAAAAAAACAATATTCACTTTTGCAATTTTCATGTCAATTAATTCCAAAAAGCTACAATCATGCCAAATTTCAACTTTCTACGACAACAGGAAGTGCCCCTTTAATTTATATCACTTCATGCAGTTTTATATATAGTTAAGATATTCACATATTCACATTGCATATGAAAACGAGAGTAAATTCTTGACTTTTTAACGATTTCAGATTTGTACGTACAATCATGATAGAAACGTGTTGTTTAAGTTTCGATTTCCGATAATCATGAATGGGATTGGAAGTAGCTGTAAGGTTTATATGTAAAATAATTGGCCTCGCTTAGTTGTTCGTGTTCAAGTGGCTTACTAGTAGAGATGTGATTTGATTTCCAGCGGCTGAAAGCAGTAGATTGTTTCTATTATTGATAATCATAACTTGTTGTCTCACGCTATTACGGAAACATACGATGAAAGTTGTAGTTGCATTAATATTCCTTTGGGCGAAGAGTGTGAGAAATGGAAAATGCTGAATCGAAGTTTACATTAAAGAATTCATGGTACATGTAAGACGTTGGAGTAAGTCGCTTCGGTTGATAAATATTTTTCTTTTTTTTACCAGCGACAAAGAAACATCTCTTGTTGATAGAATTCTTGTTGTTTTCATTAACACCACCGAGAGTAACGTGCTGTGTATATATGTCCTGCAGAAAGTAATGTAAACTTAATTTGAATTCGGATATATAGTTGGGAGGGCAGGATTGGCTCTCAAGATTCTTGAAACAACGTCATGAATTTTCGCCAATTAAACCGACAGAATTATTACACATTCGTTCAAAGGTTCGTAGAAGTTTCTGTGAATTTTGAACGTTGTGCTGATTGCCTGTTTATGGTTTTCGAAAGAAGAATACTGTGGCTTTTATCCTTAAAGAACCAATATCTCATGAGCACAATATAAATTGCAGGAGAGTAAGCTCTCACACATTATAATGTCTATCAAGTAATCTAACAAGAAGAAAGCAGATTTTCGTAAATGAACTTTGGGGCCATCTTTCGCGAGTGCACATTTAAAGTGCTAATATTACGAACTGGGAGAGCGTAATAGCCAAAATGTGGGGAGAAAAGAGTCTTATAGTTTCCGACTCACCACATTTATGATACAAAAAGTTATCAAGTAGGGGCGTTTTAGTGTGAGAAACATCTATGGCTCACGTCAAGAGGGTTCAAATTTCGATTCCCTCTCCGGTCACTTTCTTAGTTGTAACCAATAATGTAGCCATTTGTAACTACACGTAAAATATTAATTCACCATATGCTTATAATGCATGAAACAATAGAAATGTTCAAATCAGCTGTAAAGTCTTTCAATGTTCCGTATTAACTAGCTACAAAATGTAGCATATTCTGTAAATATATTGATATCAGTAGTTAGATGATGGTAACCACAGTCGCTGTGTAAACAACGTCCTTGATGCTTAGTGTCTACATCTGTAGACAATGTCGTATTACAAGGAGAATGAAGGGAAATCCCCTTTGATAATACTGTATGCATACTATAACCAAAGATATTTCCCCTCATCTCCCTTGTAATACGCACAACATGGAGGAGGGAGAAGAGGTGAGTATATAAAAATGATCGAAAATGGCCGATATTAGTGTCGAATCCATAGCTTTCGGGGTAGCTGAAATGATCAGTGACACTTTCGATGCCATTTAAATCCAAATTCATCCCAAATTAGTATTCCCAAATAGGGAGGGCGACATGTAAAAGTAATTGAAAATGACTTATACTAGTGTCGAATTCATAGTTTTTGGGGTTCCTAAGTTCATTTGAAATAGTTTTGATGTTCTTTACTCTGCTCAAATTTACGCGCTTGGTGCATATATGTATATGCAAATAAGATAATCTCTCTTTTTGAATTGTTCGAAAAAAATGTACAAATAATAAAGAGATTTTTATCAGAAATCAGAAAACTAAAATATAAAACTAAAAAATGTTGCTTTAAGTATTTTTCCTGCTAGTGAAATACGTTGTGTATATGCTGCAGACAAGTTACAGCAAATAAGATTAGCCTCAGGCGAAGAAATAGTTTTTAAATTATATTTTCCGGGTTTTCCCAATATTTCCGAACAAAGGATTTTTTTTTCTAATGGGTTAAAAATTTCAGAATCAAAGAAGATTCGTATCTCCAAAAAATATATATTGTATTTTAACATACTGGTATTAACTAAAATGATTCTGGTCCTGTTATTTTAACACTTTCCTGCCATAAAACGATAACTTTATAAGATTACTGAATATATTTTAAATGCGTCTACATTAATTAATCTAACAATGATTATATTTTATTATCTTTTGTAGCCATAACTCCATTCTATCACGGTGCTAACTTTAAAGGAGTTATGCAAATATATTTGTTGCCTCAAAATTCGCCTATTCTAATACAAGAAACATAACTACTAATGATCTTAACTGTTTTTTTTTTTTTTTAATGTAAAACAGTTTTCATTTTAAAAGCATAATATAGTAAAATACTCGAAAATGTCAACTTTTCCCATTATTTCTGTTTTTTTTTCCAAGCTCGGGGTAAAAAACGATAACAATGTTTTTTTTTTTTACCCAAAATGTCCGTTTCTTTCCAGGCCTTTACAACACTAGTCTTGGCATTAAATACCGTGTGTGATCCATTCTAAATAGCAATTTTACTTTTGTTTCAAAATATCACAGCCTAAGCTCCAAGGTTGATGAAAATCAAATTTTTTTACAACATAATATGTCATGTGTGTACTAAGCTCCTCAATTTCTACCACCATACTAAATTTCGTTAATATAACATAAGTTTAGTTGATCACGTGTAATGCTCTTGTGTATAACGTATTAAAAGAAAGATCATATGAATGAATGTGTTTGATTATATACAGTAAGTAATTGGAAACGTCTGTGTAAGAAGGGGATAATTATGATGTAACATTTGGTTCAGAATATATATATTCGTCTTCCTGGTTTTCCTTCTGCCTTTCCGTCTAGCAACACGGTGATCCAATCGGCCAAGCATGATGTTTCTTCTTTTTTTTCCTATTATCTTCATGATCTGTCATTCTTCATTATCTTCCTTTAGTATGTCTTCATTCCTTTTTCTTTCGGTCCATGATAGGCGCAAGATTCTGCACCAACACCACATTTCGAATGCTTCCATCTTTTCTCAATGTCAACTTTTCTGATCCCTAAAGCATCACGCTCCATACCAGGGTCTTAATAAATCGTTTTTGAACGTAAAACAACACATTCCTTGATGTTAGCAGTTCTCTTTTCCTATTGAATGCTTGTCTAGTCTGCGTTATTCTTGAACTTCCGACTTTTTTCACTTCTTCCATCCGATGATACTAAACTTTCTGAATAGGAGAACGACTTAACGTCTCCGATTTCCTATCCCTCTAACCATACGTTTGCACCTCCCTTTTCTGCTCTTGTCCATTTCAACACTTTAGTTTTATTCTTATTTATCTTCATTTTGCATGATTTTTCCCAGTTGATCGTTCAAGTTTTAAAGTGCTTTCTGCAAGTCCTCTTGTTTCTTCGCTATCAGTGCTATGACATCAGCAGACCTTATTGTACTGAAAACCTGACTATTTACTTTAAAAATTATATATTGGAGGTGCAAGTGCAATGGTTTGATTAGTAACATTTTTGTTTTCAATTGTGAACCGAACATAATATTGGGTTGCCCATTTCTTGCATAGAAGTCTTCAATTTCATTATTTACACATATTAAGTTAGTAAGTGTGTACTTTTTGTGTTACTGATTCGAGAGATTTCCTTTCTAGGTACCATTTCAGTGTCAATAAATTGAAACGTTATATAGAAGAAAAACATTACTAGGTAATAATATATATATATATATATATATATATATATATATATATATATATATATATATATCGTTTACGTATGTTTGTATGAATTTATTTATTTATTTATTTATTGAACGTTAGCCGTAATATTTTTAGGCAGCTGATAGATATATGCAAAACTTTATTATTTTCTGTTTTGTAACCGATACATTGTACAATAAAATATGACTATATTATATAAAAGTAAATTCTCCAAACCACAAAATGTCTTAAGATAGCCTCCTTTTTCACCCAATACGACATTTCTAAAAGTGAACGAAAGAAAAAAAAAAAGTAAAATAACTCATATTGCAAAACACGTTTGGATTTTTGCCAAACTCCGTGTGTGTAGGGGATAAAATACGTGTTATGTTGATTGCCCTCTCGCGCGATTAACTCCTTTACCTTTTTCTAGATGGGACGCGATACGCTGGCTTTATGTGAAAAAGGGAAAAGGAGAGAGATTCGATAACATATGGTTTCAACATTTGTGTTAAATCATGTTGCTCTTCATATATTACATATCTATTTCATTTTGCGAGGGAGACATCTTTTGCAGTTATATCCGTGAAAACTCATACAATAAGACATTTATAACGCCAGTAAAGAAACTGACAAATCGATTGTACACATGTTAAGGAAAACCCTGTGCGTCAACCAGAAGTAATTTATATTATTGTAATCGAAGCAGCTTTTTTCATTGTCATATGTTGGGGAGCGAATTTTATACCGCAGAGAAAAGGTTTGTAAGAAAATTGCCATAAACAAATAAACTGAGACAGTATATCAGACAGTTTCTAATATTTATATACTTCTGAAACTGGTTTATTATAAAAATGATAGTAATCATTTATAGTCTGCTATTATTGGCGGGTCACTTGTTGCAACTGAGAAGGTTTCACGCTCCACGGTCTTTCGCTAACTTCTCCGTCTTCATGTACGATTTTCCTGTTTTGATATTGGTCATAAATTGTAATCTCCTTCCCCTTCTCCCTTTCTTTCCTGCCTCCATACCCTTTATCACGTCCCTCATGATACAGTTCCTTCTTAGACAGTGTCCCAACCAATTTCTCTTCCTGCCTTTGCCGTGGGAGACCCAGGTTATTCCCGGCGATGCTAGTGTGATTCGGATTCCACGTTAATCAATAGGTCTCATCTCATATAGACTCGCTACTGAAACGACGTTAAACTCAAAATCAAATCAAATAAATTTATCTTCCTGTTCTTAATAATGAATAAAAATTGTTTTTCTTCTGTTTCATTTATAACACCCTCTCATTCGTTTTCCGCTTGATCTAGCCAATAGATTCCACTCTTCTCCACACACACATTTCGAAAGCTTCCAGTATTTTTTTTTATCATATTCGTGTAATGTCCATGTTTCTGTTCCAGGCATTACAATACCCCATACGAAATATGTAATCAGTCTTTTTCTCAATTTTTCATTCAAGGTCCCACAAAATAGTATTTTCTTCATCCTAAGGGGGTTTCCTTCGCCATTACTATGCTTGCTTTTTTTATTTCTAACTTCATATCATCACAAATAATATTACTCATGTGTGTAGTATCATTATATCTATTATGTTGATATTATTATGTGTTATCTGTGTGTATTGAGCACATGGGCAGATGCGCACATAAAACGCATGGGCAGTAGTAGATTGTGTGGGTAGTATTACAGCCTGTATATTTTACCTGTGCCCTTGGAAAATATGCGAACTATACTTTGGCCCCACCCCCGCCACCCTCTGACGGAGGAAATTCTCCATTTGTTTACGGAAAAGAAGTGAATGACCTCAGCTCTGTTGCCAATTTGTCATTCTATCGTTTAGTCTTGACGAGTGAAGATCGTAGGCTACTTAGAGTGGCTAACAAGACGGAACTCAGCGAAGATCCTAAGATAACTCATTGTGGCAACGCTTCCGCATCCAACAATTGAAAGATCTCGGCCGCAGCAACTTGTCCCTCCTCTTTCGAGGGAAGTACGGGAAAACACACATCGACAGCAGCGCCAGAAAGGGCACAGTTATAATAGAAAGGCTATAGCGTAGTATATTAATATGTGTAATCGTCATATTACAATTTTGAGGGTTACAAAAACTTAGCCTGCTTGTCAAGATTTAATCCGCACAGAGATGATCTTAGATTCTTTCCAATTCCAACAGGTCCTCTTACAATGAAATATATTTATCTTACATATTGTCACACAGCGTAACATGCCCAGTGTGTTCGAGTAGTAGACCCCTTATGGGCACGTTCATACTAAATTAACATAAATTTAGGGGTTCGACCGAACAACGGATCAAGCGATACTGAACAACTTATGCTCGAGAGGAGATTTGAAAAATTTGAGTTGATTTTGCACTCATCTAGGAAGTATTGGTAAGTGTCTCGTTGTTCCATTCAACTTCACACAACCAGAAAAGCTTCAGTAATTACTTGCCAATCGTTTGTTTCACCAATACCTCGATGCGCACTGAAAAGTCCAGATTTGCCTCAGTCGCACGCCTCATGACTTGCAGAAAACACTTAGACGCGATCATTTTAAACTGAATGATATATGACGTCACAGTGTGCTTTTAAATTTTTTAGTGAATCACACGGAGAGAGGAAAAACAGGCAGATAACTGGCACAATAATAAAGAAGGTGGTTAGCAACTGCATTGATAAAGTAGTCGATGGTTTTGCTGGTATATTACGATCCACGACTACGCATGCGCTGACAACACCTGTTTATTTAATTTTACTACCTCATATTCTTTCCTCCATTGCTCAACAGGTTCTTTACAGGTGTTTATCTGATTGGATAAGCTTGCTTCTACGTCATGCATTATCTTGTTAGAAATGACTGCTTATAAGTAATAACTTATTTATTTATTTATTTATTTATTGTCTTCAACAGAGAATACATTATCCAATTGCAGAAGATCTGAACAAAATATTTTACAATTGTATTATTGTAATAGCTTATATTTAAAAAAAATAAAAAGAATAAGAATATAGATATATATTATATAATTAATTTGCTAACATTTTTTTTAAATTGAGATAGCTACAGTAGCAAAAATACATTAAATTAATACATCTATAAATATATATATGACTATATAGAAATTCATAAAATATTTTTTCGCAATAATTAACAATAAGTTTGAAATGGCATACTCAAATCTAAATACGGCAATTTCTGTGATATAATATTATATGTTTTGCACAATCAAACCAATGGTGAATTGCTGTCATGCTCCGTTCTAGGTGTATCATATAATAATAAGCATCTCTGTCGAGTATTAGCCATTTTTGCGTTAAATTTTAATAGTGCCAAAAAACGAATTGTTATTGTATATACCTTTAACCAGTTTGTACAAAAAAATATTTGTTCATTCATTTTTTGTCTGGAGAATAAATTAGTATAACCAAATTCAATTAATAATTGTTGGTATATTCTAAGTCTTATGACTGATACTTGATATTTCTGGAAATATAGGTAACGCAGAATACGTTTCTGAATCGCTTATATTTTATTGGAATGGGAGAAGGCAAAATTTTTCCATATTAATGATCCATTTTCAACTTACTTTTTATTAGGCTATTAAGTAAAGTTTTGCCTAGAATCCATAGTTTTAAAGTTTGCTGAATTTCTGATTATAAAACCTAACTGTATGTATGCACATTTCACTATATAATCCATGTGATTGTTAAATGTAAGTTTCGAATATAATATTACACCTAAGTCCTTAATATGATTTATCTTCTGAAGTAACTGTTTATTAATTGCATATTGGAATTCCGGACTCTGTTTAATATTACTAAATGCAATATAATTACACTTCTTAACATTAAATTGAAATCTGTTTCTTAACGACCAGTTATACAATTCATTAATATATGTTGTAGACATAGGATATCCTTACGTGTTTTTTTTTTTGTCTTTTTTACTTCAATAAATAATTTAATGTCATCTGCGTACATTAGATGATTGGCATATTTAACCGAATTAAATATGTCATTAATATACAATATAAAAAGAAGAGGTCCAAGGTTGGACCCTTGAGGTACTCCGGTATTACATCTATATTCCACCGACTTAAAATTGTTTGAACATTACACATTGCATTCGATTCGTAAGGCATGATCGAAAGAGCTTTATATATTGTGAACATAATCCAAATTTATCAAGTTTATCTATTAATGTAATATGATCAATCTTGTCAAATGCTTTGGAAAAGTCAAAATGGACTGAGTAGATAGATAAACGCCTATGAAAAAATTATATATATATATATATATATATATATATATATATATATATATATATATATATATTGAACCTAATTAATTAAATTTGTTATTGTAGATCTACCACTGGAAAACAAACATGTTGAAACTCTGAAATATGTGGTTTGGCATTCTTTAGAATTCGATCATACAAAATTTGTTCAAATATTTTTGCTGATGCATATAATATTGCTGTAGGTCGATAATTTTCTATTATTTTACTATCTCCATATTTCAAAATAGGACGTACTCCAGTTGTTTTCCATAATGTAGGGAAACAACTAGTTTTTATAATCATATTAAATATAGTGCATAAAAGATTCGTAGGTAATTCAGAGCATGCCTTAAGTATATAAGGAGGTAGTCAATAACGAAGCAAAATGTAAACATCGAAAGCTACAGGGTGTCCAATATACAATACAACCCGGAGTTTGTTATAATAGAACTTTTGAACCTGAAGTGATACACGAATAATGATTATACCAAAATGAAACATTGTTCATGCATATATTTTTAAACTAGGAAGCAACGATCTAAGTACACTGGGAACCACACAGTGTTGCCATATGTAACCGAAGGTGTAAATCATTTTTTTTTTTTTTTTTTTTGCAAAACATCTAAATTGACTCATAACTCATACGTGTGAATGTTCTGTCGTTAATTTTCAGTTTGTTTAGTTGGAGTAGCTTGGAAAATATGGAACAGAAAAAAAAATCATTTCCATCGATAGCTAATCGGATGAGACCTCTGTAAGGAGGAACTAGGGAAATCTTAGTTTTCATAAAATAACACTCTGAATCGGCAACTTTGCTGATGTTTCAGTGCATCAAAAGGTTTGTTAAGGGTCTGTCTACATTATGCAATTCCTGAGAACAATTAAAAACAAACTTTTAAATTATCATGATAAAACGTTTACTTACATGCACCGGGCAACACTGCTACTATCAGAAATGAGTTACCAACTTTACTTCGGATGCTGGAAGTGTCCCCTCTTTTGTTTCAAACACTGGTTCACACGTTTCACCAGATTGGCAGCAACTTTACCAATATTAGAAGTGATAATGTTCTCAATAGCACTGCGAATGTTCATTTCCAAGTCTTGAATAGTTTGAGAATTGTTCTTGTATACCTCTGGCTTTAAATAGCCCCATGTAAATGAATAGCAGTGTTGCCGGGTGCATGCAAGTAAAAATTTAATGATGATAATTTCAAAATTTGTTTTTCTTTCTTTTCAGGAACTGCATAATGTAGAAGATCCTTAACACACCTTTTGATGCACTGAAGCATCAGCAGGGTTGCCAATTCAGAGTGCTAATTTATGAAAATTTCGATTCCCCTAGTTCCCACTTACAGAGGTCTCATCCGATTAGTTATCGGTGAAAATGAAAAATCTTTTTTTCTGCTCCATAATTTCCAAGCTACTCCAACTAAACAAACGGAAAATTAACGACAGAACATCCATACGTATGCGTTATGAGCCAATTTACATGTTTTGCAAAAAAAAGAAGAAGAAGAAGAAGAAGAAAGAAAAAGAAAAAAGAAAAAATGATTTACATCTTTGGTTGTATATTGGACACCCTGTAGTATAAGGCTAAGTGGCTGGCAAAACTGAGAATCCAAGCTAGTAGAGGTCGTACTACAACCAAGCGGTTCCCGATCATTTTTTTTTTGAGTTGATTTTGAGTTTAACGTCCCTTTAAGCAGCGAGCCTATATGTGACATTTTTTTAGTGACGACGCAATTTGTTACATGCTTTACGACATACACGACACACTTATCTTATTTATTTTGTTACTAATAATAATTCAATTATAATACATCGTCTCCTTTAGCCTAACCGGCATAACCGTGGGACGTAAAACTCAAAGATTTCATTTCATTTCAATTATAATACATTGTTTCTATTCTTGAATGGAATGATTTTTTTTAAAGTTTAACGTCACACGCCAATGAAGGAGAATGATTGTAAAAGCAAATTGTACTCTTCTCCCACCAGAAATCGAACCAGTGTACCAGATTTACCAAAGACGCATTCGCTAGCCACTAGACCAGCCGGTGAGGTCTATATTCTTGAAATTCCCCTTCTTCGTTTATTTGTCCATTTTGATTTATTAAAGATTTAATATTTCGAGTGTGCAATATCTGGTATATTAATATAGTCAATGTGTTCGAATATTTGCGTAAATTACATGTATAGGAATGACATCTTATGTTTTTGGTGTGGTGTACCGCATATGTGTTCTTCTTTTACGATTAAACAGTAACACAAATAAAGCTGAGAAAAAACGGTTTTGTTGTTACGTCGCAAAATGTCCAGTACTGAGAATGCATGGCACGGTGCACAACACTGGGTCACAGAAAAAAAAATGACCTAGGGCGTCATGCCACAAACCGCTCAATTGTTCTCACTTCCATCAAAATACTACTAACAAAGTATCCTAGCTATCGACAGGTCACTGCTGATCCCGTACGTCGTGCACCCCTTCATATCAGTCATATTTCCAGCTTTTAATTGTGCATCTCAAAATGACAACGCTCCTTAGCACAAGATCAGCATTGTGAAGTAGCAAATCAAAATGTACAACTGCGAAGTTTCAATTGCTGCAATCTGCCCTAAACTCACCCAATCTTAACTCAAAGGAACAAGTAGGGTAAGTTCTTGAGCATCAGTTCTTGAGCTTGCCAACTCCCTACGATGGATTTACAGAAATTGAGTCACTTATGTGTCCAAATATGGACCGTCTTAGTTTCGGACACCCAATAAGATATAATTGCTTCCATGATAAACCCAATTGCTACTGTTCTGTGTTTCAAATATGGATATAGCAAATGTTAGGCAGGTCGTCAAAATGTTCTGGCTGGACAGTGTATGCTATCGTGCAGTACCAACATCATTGAGGCGCAATTTCAAAACTATCATGGCGTGTAACGCCAGCACCATCTCTTTATTATATGTCTAAATGTAGCCTCATACTGTCGGACTTGTGGGAATAATCACTGGGTTGATTGTCAGTTGAAGCACATGATCTCATACGTCAGGCAGCGAAGTTCATAGATTGATGTGACAAAGATGATACTGGCCATAAAATATTTACGAACATAAAGCATGTTGTATATGTGTGTATTCTTACTGCCAATGTAGCAAAATAGGAACAGTTTGAGTGAAACTTTGTTACCAGAATAGATAGAAAAGTTCAAAGCAAGAAAAAAAATCACTTTACTATGAGGTCAAATTTGTTCAAAATATTAATATTTGCTGATCTTGAAGTGCTTTCTTTTGTAAAGTTCTAAAACGTTATGGAAGTAAAATGAAAAAAAAAAAAAATGGTTGAAAACTCTGCAGAAAAGATGCTTGCTCTAAACATGCTGCAGCAAATGTTTGCAGGTAGCTATCTAACTCGATTCTGTGTTTGCTAGGGCGAGACAAAATTCATATATATATATATATATATATATATATATATATATATATATATATATATATATATATATATATATATATATATATATATATATATATATATATATATATATTGTTGATATGAAATTTCTTTGTGAACATATATCGGGTTTGTCGCAATATCGTAGCTACCTTGAACACAGCTGCAATGCCAATTTCTGATCGAAGTACTACGTATGTGGGTGTGCATATTGAGTTTATTTCTTTTTTTTTTTCAAAATATATCCTATATATGGTAACATAAACGTCTCTTTTTTATTATTGGTATTATTATTATTATTGTACGGGATGAGAAATGCCTGGAAAATTTTCAAAGTTCTTCACCTGCTACGTCTCAAACGTAATACCAATAAAGCTTAATAATTCGGTTTACCAAACTTTATATTATAATTTTAATTAGAACCAGTGGCGGCTCCAGAGTTCTATAAGGAGGTAGTCGCATTAGCAATAAGAATGAAACCGCTTTTCCCTCTTCTCCCCTTACATATTACACTGGTGTGTCTCACACCTTTCATACACAATTTGACATCAACATTTTGTGTTCCTTACACAGCGCGTTTATGCAACGAGAAGTGATATTATTAATGCAGCTTCGCTTAGAAAAGATACCGGTGACTAATGATAAGAAACACACATGATGTACTAAATGTATGTATTTCATTGAACTAAATTCTTGGAAATGCTGATTTATATATTCTAGTTATTGGAATTTAGCCTATGCCGACAGGGGTACTAGATTTGTACGAGAGTGTGAATGTATTTATAAAAATAACCAAGAAAGTTCTGTCATTTCTCCGGAGGTTTGTGTTCTATTGGCGGTAACACCAAGAGTTGAATGCTAATGGAGATAAGGCGAAAGTCAGTTTTTGGTCTGGGTAAATCAAACATACAGCCTGGTTGTGGCAGTTCAGTTACACCGTGAACTTGCGTAAGGATATAGTAAACATCGGACCTCCACAGAGTGTCATAAGGGCGTGTATGCTGTGCGAGTTCAAACTCGGGTCAAACATTGCGGCAGTCCCGCGGAAGCGTAGCAGGCCTTTGTTGAAGGTGCCATGAACACGCGGACAGTGCAGCGTTGGTTTAACAAGCTTATGGACGGTGATGAAGCACTCGAAGACGCACCACGTGCCAGACGACCAACTTATGTAAAAAATAAAGATGCAGTGCAAGTTGGGTTGATGGTTCCAAGGCAACGCGAGCAGGCACCTGTGTTTCTTTGCTCTCTTGTCTGAGGAAGGTACCATTTCTGGACAGGGTGTTGAAATGTGATGAGAAGTGGGTCTTATAGGAAGCTTCACGGCGCCGTCATCATTGGTTACCATCCCATGAACCGGTTCCAAATCACCCGAAACCAGCACTGCACCAGAAGAAGGTTCTCCTGTGTGTTCGATATACTGCTCGCGGCATCGTGCATGAGAAACTGCTACCAACTGGTCAGAGCATCAATACAACTGTGTACTGTTAGCAGTTGAGCCATGTTCAAGAAAAAAAAAATGAAAACTATGAAGCCAGCACTTCTGAATCGCAAAGGTGTTCTCCTGTTACAGGAAAATACTAAGCCCCACGTGGCTAGGATGACCCGGGACACTATTCTACGCCCTGAATGGGAAATACTAATGCATCCGCCATACTCCCTGGATATTGTACCATCCGATTATTACGTGTTCCATTCCTTGGACAATCACCTTAGAGAACGCTAGTTCAAATCCTTAGTAGAGATGCAAAAATGCACTTTATACTTTCTTCGTGCCACGGCCCACCACGTTCTACCGCGATGGAACCCATGGTTTTCCAGAACGTTGGGAGAAGTTCGTTGATGCTGATGGGCATTATTATTGGTCTTCCAGGTATGTCTTAGGTGACATATCGATGTTCAAATGTGGTGGGTGAAAAAGCGAGAGTAATTTTTTGGTGACCTTTATATAATTACTAAATATGACATAATAATATCATAGTCAATTAGACTTCGTTACGTTGAAAAATAATAAACGTAATTAAAACAAAATAGCAATATACGAAAAAAATAAGCAAAATAATGCGAATTTTTATAAGTTTATTTTCCAGTCATAGGCGGCTCTATAATGTACTCACAAAGTCATGTGCCTACCCAATTAATACGATGAAACATATAAACAGAAAGAAAATAACAATTATGGGCATTTATTCTTGTATATAAATGATGAAATAAGAAATTAAATATTCATGTAATAAATATCAGTGTAGCGTAAGTCGAAATTAATAATGTTACTTTATCTTCACATGTTTTGGATTGGCGCTTTGTAGCGTACGCTGCTATCACAGAACAGCTCTTCAAGCACCTGTCCTTACGTGCAAGGTAATCTCACAATTTTCTTTTAATTTCCTTCATCCTTGCTGCAAACTGGAGAGAAGGGCGTATACAAGGGGTGGAGTCTTAGTATAAGCTCTATCGTTTGTTGCAAGCATGGAGGGTGGCTGTTTCCGGTAGGAAAAAGAGTGAATCATATTGTTTGAAAGATAAGCGAGTTCTCTCCAACATCTTTTCAATAAAGGATTGTACTTGCTTTACTACACTTGTATGCAAATGATTCTTTAAAAAAAATCACTTTATAATTTCGAAATCCTTTTTTTAAAGCGTTTAAGGGACGAATGAAAATTCTTGGAGCATACTTCTTATTAATTTAATACGAAATGTTACTATGAAAGCATGTATTCGAATCCACAGACAACTATGTAACTATTGGGGATTCAAGTTTCGCCTATTGAAGATTCGCCTAATGCATCCTAGCTATGCAAATGCCAATGAAAGCGATGACACAGAGGTAATTTTCTTATTAGTCGAAAGTTGTTTTTTTTTTTAAGTTAGTTTTATCTCGCATACGTTGGTAATCCTGCACCTCATTAATAATTAGCATTTCTTCTTGAAACTATGTTCGCGCCCTTATTAAATTGTTCAATATTTAGGGGGAAATTTTGACAAACCGAGCAGAAATAAAATGTAATGAAACTTGCAGGATATTTTCCTTTCATCAAGTATAGGAATATCCTAAAAGTTTCCGAGCATCTCACTTAAGCTTTATCCAATATGGCTCCCTATCAAATTTGACCATTACCGTCTATAGAATAGTCGTGTTTTCCTTGATTTCTCACCTTGGTTCAATTATATGGTCTTGGAACTTATAACAAAATATTTTGTAATTAAAATATCCTTTGAAATGATATGAAATTTTTGAGTTTTACGTCCCACGGTTATGCCGGTTAGGCTAAAGGAGACGGTGATGATGAGTAATGAATGAAATGGTGGAATGAAGAAAGTGGGAGGAAACGGGAGAACCCCGAGAAAACCCACGCACACGGTGTTTGTCCACCACAAAGTTCACTTGCCGGGGGCTGGGATCGAACCCGGGACCCCAAGCACCACAGGTGAACGCTCTACCACTGAGCCACCGCGGCCCTAAAATATCCTTTGTTTAACAAATAATTTATATCTGTAGCTCAGATAGATAGTTATAAAGTTACAAATGATAGAGTAGGCTTGTATGCTTAATCTTATATCTGTGTTTCTTTCAAGAGCATTTTTCTGATTTTCCTAACGATACGGTTGAGTTTGATCAGATCCACTGCTGATTCACATGAAAAGAAAAGGTCGTTGAAACGACGCATTTTAAGGAGAGTGTCTATATATTTGTAATTTAGGTTTCGTATAATAAACCATGCTTCTTTCAGAACAGGAAAGGTACGGATAATTTGCAAATAATAATAATAATAATAATAATAATAATAATAATAATAATAATAATAATAATAATAATAATAATAATAATAATAATAAAACAGTGCGTTATCATGGTGTGATGCACAAAAGTGTAATTGCAAATGTTATCCCAATTTTACTAGTTCTTCAGGATTCGTTGTAGATTTAATGAATATACTCACAACTTGTTGCACTTAATTGTCCATGTCTGGAGTAGTTTCTAACAAGTTTTCCTCCTTTTCTGGAACATACACACAATCATGTTCCTTCTTGAAAATGAATGTAAAAACAGTATCCATCATCCATATTTTGTCCTGAATTTCATGTATTTCAACATTGCTCGTTGATGAAATTTGTCTTTTCTATGTGATAGTTTTAAAAATAAGAAAAAAAATACGCTTGAAAGAAACAGATACAAGATTAAGCGACACAAGCCTACTCTATGATTTGTACCTTGATATCTAACTAACTTACAGAGATGTATTAGGCCTTATCAAACGAAAGGGAATTGAAAGACATCAAGAGTTCATTCGTGGCTAGCGGTTAGTGTACGTGCCTTTGGCGTGGGAGACCCGGGTTCGATTCCCGGTGGGAGGTCATGTGGCACGTTAATTAATAGGTCAACGTCTCATATAGCCTCGCTCTTGAAAGGGACGCTAAACTGAAATCAAATCAACATATTAAAAGACATAAAATGTGCCGTATCCAAATAAATCAAGGAAAATAGATTGTTCTATAAACTGTGGCGGCTAAATTAGATATGGAAACCATATTGAGTGAAGTTTAGCACGGATATCTGGGCACTTCTAGAATATGCCTATACTTGATGCAAAGAATCTCTCCTGCAAGTTTCATTATGCTACCATTTTTTTCCCTGGGGTCAGACCCTACCTACTGGACTAAAAAGTTTGAACTTAATTAAAAATTAACATTTCTAATGTCGAGGTTAGATGTCAAGCGTATTCTACCTATTCATATACCGTAATTGTGCTTATGCTGATTCTTGGCGTTTTGTTTAATTTTATTTTGTGATTTATGGAAACTTTCATGGAATTTATGTTACTTCATTTTATGATTTCCGTAAAACATTTTGTAACTTCCAGAAATATTTTCATATCTGGATATCAAACATATAATATCTAGTCACATACCATATTTTTTTTCTTATACTGTTTTCATATGTATTTTTTTTTAAAAAAATATTATTTTGGAAACTACAAAATTTATGTAATTTATTGTCAGTACTACCAACATAATTTCGCCCTGGTACGAGATTATTATTAGACTGGTTTTATTATTAGACTTCCAACTTATTTTGTACATCAGTGTCTTAAGTCTTATAGAACATCCCTATCCGTTCGTGCATTCATGATGTTTGACTGTCGTTAGGTATCGGAGTAAGGACTGTTAGAGGTTTCTTTTCTATTTTTTTTTCTTTTTTTTAAATCACTTCAACGTCTCAAGGAAATATGTGGTCACAATCTAATTACAACACTGTACAGAGCCGGAAAGTAGTTCAAATTTAGTACTACTTCCTTTTCCGATACGTATTTCTATAGATCAAAAGTGGTAAAAAAGATATTTAGAAGTTACTATTTTAATTAGTGCAGCGTCTCAAGAATATATTTCATATTCTAAGAAATATATTGTAGGATATAAACTATATTCAAAAACCGGAACTGGTAGAAATTGAAAAGGAAATCCATTTATCGTTACGTTAGGAAGTTTATCGTTACAGAAAAAAACGGTACTCGATAGCGATAAGTGGATTCATCACTATAATTAGTGTCACAAGAAAACATACCATCACTATTCGTAACAGTCTACCAAACCGACAATGGTTGCAATTTACTGGCACTTCCGGTTTCAGTATTTGTTTTCATAGAACAAATACAATTCGGAATATCAAGGGAAAGTTTCGTGAAGCACATTTCGTGTCGAAAATAATGAGTTTTGCCTTGATTTTCGTCTACGTATTGACATTGAATGTGGTGGAAACTTACATTTGTTCGATTACTACCCTGATCGCATTGTGGATAAAACGGATATGACGAAAAACTGATTTTTGGCGTGGATTCATTACCAAGAATATGTTTCATTTGTGAATTTCTTTTTATTTATTTATTTATTTATTATTATTATTATTATTATTATTATTATTATTATTATTATTATTATTATTATTATTATTATTATTATTATTATGGTAATGAGAAGTGATTTGTATCAATAATAACTTCCAGTTTTAGTTCAATCACAATACGGCAAAAGCAATAACATATAACGAGCAATTGCTTTTTTATATATTGGTTCAGTGTCCGAGAAACGTAGTGTACTTTTAATCGTGTTTCTCTATTGCAACTAGTAAACTATTGCAACTTGCAATTTGATGCATTATTCAACGTTCGAGTAGTGAACGTTCACCTCTGGTGCATGGGATAATTGGTTCAATCCCAGCTCGCGCCAAGTGAGCTTTGTGGTGGACAAACAATATCTGCGTGAAATTTCTCGGTGTTATCGCGTTTCCTCCCACGTTTTCATTCCAACATTTCTGATTTCTCATCATCACCGTGTCCTTTAACCGGCATAACCGTTGTACGTAAAACTTAAAGATTATATTTCATTATGAGTATTGAATTCATTTAATTTGGAAGCTAGTTTCGCACTGCGAAAACCTAACTTAATAATAATAATAATAATAATAATAATAATAATAATAATAATAATAATAATAATAATAATAATAATAATAATGAACAACATCATAATTTCGTTTATCCTCTTCCTACTTTTTTCTAGAATTGCATTTATGTTTTAACTTACTGTCATATAAACAAATTATTATAAACTTTATAATTTATTTACTTAAATAATAATTTTTGACTGTGAAAGGTAGTTTTTAGAACGAGCCATGTATGTAACTTTTATCACTGGTTTGCTGGTTAATTTTGAGAAGAAAGAGCTTTGTGAACTCGGAGAGACAAAAATTCATTGGCTCTGATCTCATGAACCTCTCCTCGCGTCACCTTTAGACCATTATCATTGAATTACCACTTTTTTTTTTTAACAGAACCGGCAGCACCTTTTGCGGGGATGTCTTCCTGGTTGATAACACGTAGGGAACGACCTCTAAGGCTGGTTCTCCTGATCGAGTTATTGATTCATCGTCCAGGCATCTGGCAGGGTTCCCGAGCTGACAATGCAAGTAAACCATCACGGTCCCGGGTTTGCCTTCCTCTTCGAAGCAATTGTCGAATCTTGACCCTTGGTAGTCATTGAATAAATCTTTGCTACACTTCTTCTCAACGTCTCCTAAAAATATTGCCCTTCAGCGATCACTTGGTGGCATCGTGGCATCACTCATCAGAGTTCACACGTATTATTTGTTTCTCTTTACGTTAGCATGACTAATATTTGTATGAACTTAAATGCATATTGATATTTGTTAATGTCAAAGTGTAATTCACCTAATGCATTTTGGTAATTTTCGCGTTCAGTAATAAAAAATAATGTTTTACGTTTCTCTTAAGAAGTTCACTGGAATTTGCATAAATCTGAAACATAGGACCACGGTGGCACAGTGATAGAGTTCACATCTGATGCATGGGGTATTTGGTTCGATCCTAGATATCACCAAGTAAAATTTATGGTGGACAAACACCGTATGTGTGGGTTTTCTCGGGGTTATTTTACTTTCTTTATTGCAAGGTTATCATTCATCTTATCATTATTCTCTCCCTTATTCTTGATGTATAATCTTGAGATGTGAAAATCTAGAAAAAAAATCTGAAAATTATGTTTTGTTTTCTAGGGATATTTTGGTTCAACTCTAGGGATATTTTGGTTCAACACTTACCTCTAAAACGAGGTTCCTTAGTTCAACCCTATACCATTGAGTATGCAGTAGAAAACATTGTGTCAGTGGATTTTTGCGAGAGTAATATATTAGATCTACTACTTAGTAATCGCCTCTCGTCCTCTAAGTTCACCCAGATGCCTTTTACCTAGAACTCTCTACAAATAGCGCGTGTTGTATACACAAAACATGATAAAGAGAGGACTACACCATGGGTGCACCCATAGGGGCTCCATCGGCTTTGGACCTTTCCCCAAAACTTCCAAACTCAACATACATTTGCACACGTTCTTAATAAAACTGTAATTGTTCAACAGGAAAATGATTGATGTACCATGAACATTTGATCTTACACTTCATATGTACTCTTTCCCTTATAAAGGCATTCTAGTTTTATCATTTAAAAAAAAATATGTAGGTAGAAGTATTTTACAATTACTTATGGGGCAAAGAATAATATCCACTCAATACTATATAGACATAGAGGTTTGTAGTATTCTCCCACCCCCAAATGCTTGAACACTACAAGAAAATAATTATGGGTGCGCGATTGGCGTACATCATGATTGAGTTGATTTTAGTTTAGCGTCCCTTTCAGCAGCGAGGCTGTATGAGACGTAGACCTACTGATTAACGTGGAATCCGAACCACGTTAGCTCCCGTCGGGAATCGAACCCAAGTATCCCACTCCAAAGGCGCGTACGCTAACCGCTTATCCACTAGGGAGCTCCTACACTGTTATTGAGTAGTGACTATTGTAATAGCGACAAAAACACTATTAGTAGGATGAATTTGCAACATGTTTTACAATGAAAACATAAATAAATATAAACGTGTCATTTTAAAGTTGACTTGATTTTGAGTTTAACGTCCCTTTCAGTAGCGAGGCTATATGAGACGGGACCTACTGATTTAAGTGGAATCCGTATCACACGAGCTTCTGCAGGGAATCGAATTCGGGTCATCCACGCCAAAGGCGCGTACCCTAACCCCTTATAGAGGAAGGAGTTCAGGTTGTCATTTTGATGGTGTATCTTGTTTATTTGATTTGACTTTCGGTTTAGCGTACCTGTCAATAGCAAGGGTATAGGAGACGCGTAGTATATTGTTTTCTGATTCACTACTAATTCTGATATTTTTTACTAACGCCAATAGTAATACTAATAATAATAATAATAATAATAATAATAATAATAATAATAATAATAATAATAATAATAATAATAATAATAATAATAATAATAAAGAGAAATGTCTGGGTAGAAGATCCTTTATTTCGGATCATTGCTTTGATACCAACAAATGTAAGCTTGTGATGGATAATATTGTTCCTTAATTTCCTTTCCCGATTGTCGCATTTTCTACCATATTCTCACCCTATCGGTTATTGCATAACCATTCACTTTGAGTAACCATCCGCCTCATTTAGCCTCAAGAGCATAACCCTAAGATTAAAACAACTCGAGGTGAAATGAACTCAGAAGTTTCTGTCGTGCAAAACAGTCTACCTTGCTAAGTTAATTCTGTCCCTAGCCAAGGTCTGACACCAACTGTAAATTTCTTTATTTTTCAAATAATAAGTTACTTACTCACCAAATTTCATTCATTAGCTACCGAGGAATAAAATTCCGTATACAAATCAAACCGAGCCGAGCCTGTATCTGCCCGAGCTCCATCACTAATTCAGTAAGATTTACTCCTTACATTATGTGCTATTTTCCAGCAAATTTCATTCAGATCCAACCGGTAGAGTATATATAGAAACTAGAGGAAGTGAGTATCTATTGTTCCTAAAAAACGAGCTCGGTATTGTGCGAGGAAATGTGTTTAGTGAGTAGAGAGTGATACTGAAAAGGGAATATCTTATATTGATAGTAGTATTGCCCAATCAAACAATGAGCAATCGATAGAGGTCTGACGGAAAGTGAGAAATCCAAAGTTTTACGGGCCGACACACAAAAACACAGACGATACAGAGGAAAGAAAGATCTAGAATTATGCGAAAATAACAATGCAAAAGACACACTGACACTGAAAGAATTTCAAAATAGTTACAGTGATCAAAATGACATTTGGACAATAGTATAGTAAGCAAACATTGTGCCCACAGACATGCTCAATAACATTATATTTACAGTGTTGCCAACTGACCACAAAATGAAGTTTTGTTAAGTGGTACAGAACACAAAATATAACATCTAGAAAATCTAATTATAAATATAACCGTACCTGTGAAGAATTGATGTGCAGTGTTGCCAACGTTTGAAGATAGACCTATATGAATTCCTATGTTAATCTTGGATGTAGAAGGGCACATAGAATACATGATTCGCTCTAATTGAAACCAAAATATGAGACCACAAACAATAATATAATCACTGAAGTACAAAAAAAAAAAAAAAAAACAGACGAATCGTGTACTGTATGTATTATTCCACATCTAAGAATCATATAGGAATTCGTATAGGCCTATCGTCAAACGTTAGCAACACTCTACATCACGACTTCACAGGTATGGTTCTATTCATAATTGGATTTTCTAGATGTTATATTCTGTGTTCCGCGCCATTTGACAGAACTTCATTGTGTGGTCAATTGGTAACACTGCATTACATATGACGTTATTGAGAAGTGTATGTAGGCACAATGTTTGCTTACTATACTGTTGTGTAAATACAATTGATATTACTGTAACCATATTGAAGTTCTTTCTGTGTCAGTGTATCTTTTGCATTGCTATCTTCACATGATTCTAGAACTTTCTTCCCTCTGTATCGACTGTGTTTCTGGGTGTCGGATCGTAAAACTTTGGATTTCTCACTTTTCTTCAGTTCTATACTGTTCTTCAATTGCGCATTGTTTGATTGGGCAATGCTACAATTAACATAAGATGTTCCCTTGTGAGATGTGTGTCAACGTTTCGCGTGTGTGATAACGAAGACCCCGTGAAAAATGGACAAATGATTATTTAAGACATAAGCGAAAAACTGGACCAATTATTTAACTATAAAACAATAGCAAAAAACAACACCACGTATTAATTAGAAGAAGAAGAAGTTTAAAAAGTAAAAACTTCAGTGTCAATACAGTATTTTCGGATTGGTCATTCACTCATAGTATCTAGTACTAGTAGCTGCATGAACAATCTAATTTAAACTGGTGCGTAAGCAACCCTTTAGACATTGTAGTATGATGGGTTGCATAACACGCCAGTCGTTTTCCTTATGAACCTGAAATACTATAAATAATACATTTACCATTTGTCTTTTGCTTTTTATTCCATAAGTGAAATCAGATAATACAATTCAGCTTACCACAAACATAGAGTTGAGTTGAGTTGATTTTGAGTTTAGCGTCCCGTTCAGCAGCGAGGCTATATGAGACATGGACCTACTGATTAACGTGGAATCCGAAACACAGAGCTCCCGCCGGGAATCGAACCCGGGTCTCCCACGCCAAAGGCGCGTACGCTAACCGCTTAGCCACGGAGGATCTCACAAACATAGATAATGCTATTATACAACAGCAAATGTGGACCTGAAGAATATTCAGTGTTGTCATCCATAGAAATTGCAGTTTTACCAGAATAACATTTCCCTCAAAATCTAAGTTAAGGCAGCGACTAGAGGAACGCATTCAACTGCATTTGCTTGCGTATCATGTTGTCTTGGAATCCTGTGAATTGCTTTATAACCTCCTTAGTGGATTTATACAGTATACTGTACATCGAACTTTGGTATGCTTTAGGACCATTTTTTAAATTATTTATTTGAGATAAAATTATAATTATTCATCCTAGCATTTATTTGGACCCTTAAGGTACTTTATATAATGAAACATTTTAAAAAGATACAGGTTGGTAGGTAACTCCACCGACAAACTTTGGGAGGTGATTCCTTATATGAAATGAAAGAAAAAAAAGTTCTGATAAACATAAGTAGAAAAGAAAACGTCTCATTTCAGAGCTATGAACCGCCGAAAATTCGAAAAATCATGTTTCGAAACGCCCTGCCTTAGAATCTACAGGACCTATCCCAAGCGGTTTAAGGAATTACACAGGAACTAGTATACGATCTATCTAAATATCCATGTTTTGCCATCCTCCGTTATCGGAGAAATGAACGCTCCATTAGTACTTAAAGGAGTATCAATATAACTCAACTTCCTTTTTACAATTCATTTCGCCGATAACGGACCACGGTAGAACATGGATATTTAGATAGAGCGCATACTAGTTCATTTGTAATTCCTTAAACCGCTTGGGATCGGTCCTGTAGTTTCTAAGGCAGAGCGTTTCGAAACGTGAATTTTCGAATTTTCGGCGGCTCATAACTCTGAAAAGAGATGTTTTTCGCCCCATGTTTTTAGAACATTTTTCTTTTATTTCATATAAGGAATCACCTCCCAAAGTTTGTCGGTGGAGTTACCTACCACCCTGTAGGCATCTACATATATTTTTTTTTCAAAATGTATACTATAATGTACATTTTCCTTCAGTCAGTATGAATTTGCCACGGAGGAGGTTAAACAATAGTTGCATTTAGTTTGTAATAAACAAAATAGTATTAACATACAATTATTAAAATTAAATAATAATGTCATTTAAAAAGTAGCACACAAGGTACCAAAACAACACAATACGTAATCAAATGCAGTTGAGTTCGTTCCTCTAGTCGCTCCTTTAACTTAGATTTTGGGGGAAATGTTATTCTACCAACACTGTAATTTCTATGGGTGGCAACACTGAAAATTCTTCAGTTCGTATTTTCTGTTGTAGAATTATATTATCTATGATTGTGGCACGTTGCATTTCATTATCTCATTCCACTTATGAAAAAGAAGGAAAAAAGAAAAAAAAAAACTTTTTTTTTTAGTATGCCGAGCTCTTAATAAAATCGAACCATCAAATATAACGATCTTTTTGTCTTAGACTATGGACTACTGTACTTGCTCGCCAAATTAAGACTAGATCCAGCCAGTACTTACCGAAAAATAAAGTATCCCATAAAAGTTGATCATGACAAAACTCGGCTACCAAATGTAACAAGCTTCACTTCTTAGAGGAAAGGTTACTTGTTCAATAAATGATGTTCCGAGCCGACCAGTAATTCCCGAGAAATAAAGTAAAACACACACACACACAAACACAAACACAACTGGAGTAAAACTATAAGCTCTGTATAATTACGCCGGGAGCTTAAAGAATAAATATTTCATTTTATTTCAATCACAAGAAATCCATTTTGGATACTTAAAGTTACTGAGTTTCATTTTGGGCAAAATAAAACAAATCCAATTAATGAGAAGAAATCAAAGATTACAAAATTAATACTTGTGTTCTTAAGTTACATGACGGGTAAGGTATTGTTTACCATAGCTTACTTCATTAGACTTTGATAGCAATGAATATTAGAGGCAAGCTCTTCAGTATTAATATGGCTACCTTAGAAGATTCACGATTGTGTAATTGCTTCTATGTGGAAGTACATTTAGACATTTGTAAGCCCCTCCGAATAAGACGAGCGTGCAAGCAATTAAAGCAGCTCATGTAACGATGCACTTCCACGGAGGGCTCTTGTAATCCTTATGTTTGTTCTAAAGACAATAAATACTTCTGGAGTACAAAATGGAAAGAAAAAAATGGAAAGTAAGACAAACTAGATAAAGAGAAAAGTGTTAGTTTTGAACTCAGAAGTCCCTTCCACATGTACCAGAATATCGGAAATAGTTAATCGAAAGAGCATCTTTCCCTTCAAGAAGAAAGAAAATCGCAAGTGGCAACAAACTTGAAGGAAAGAAAACTTAGAGGATTATATATAGTTCAGAAACTGCTGAAATGCCAACGTAACATCAGGAAAGAAACAAAAAAAGTATGGTCCGTCAACAAGTAGCAAGCAGAAAACAATAACTTCACTTTAACTTCTTCGGTAAGTACATAGATCAACATTGTAGTTTTCTATAGACGAAAAGAAAGGAAAAAAAAAAAGATTACGGGAACATCTCATTCAAACCCGTGATGTAATATAGAAAACCAATTTAACAGACTCAATAATTTAATTTAATACCTTTCGTGTAAAGTGAAAGTAAAACTGAAGTAGTGGTCAATACTAAATAGCTAATTAAAAGCAAATACTTTAATTTGCTAATTGTTTATATCATCATCGGAACAATTCTTCCGTTATTGGTACATCACTTGCCGCAACTGAGAAGCTTCCATACTCCACGGTCTTCCGCTAACACATTCGTTTTCACGTACGATTTTTCTGTTTTGATATCGTCCATTAATTGTAGTCTTCTTCGCCCCTTTCCTATTTTACTTGCCACCATACCCTCTATAACGTACCTCATGATATAGTTCCTTCTTAGCCAATGTCCCAACCAGTGTCTCTTCCTCTTAATAATATCTGAAATTGTTCTTTTCTCCCCTACCATTTCTAACACCCTCTAATTCGTTATCCGCTCTACCCAACTAATTCTCTCCATCCTTCTCCACACCCACATTTCGAAAGCTTCCAGTCATTTTTCATCATTTTGCGTAATGGGCATGTTTGTGACTCATTCTGTGCAATACTCCACAGGGAGCATTTTATGAGTATTTTTCTCAACTTTTTATTCAAAGTCCTAAAAAATAGATCTTTCTTCCTCCTAAAGGCTTACTTCGCCATTCCTATTCTTGTTTTAATTTCACGTTCACACTTCATCGCATCAGTAATAATACTGCCTAGGTATCTAAAACGAGTCAACTCTTCTACTTTCTCTTCTCCTGCTTTCATATTTGACACCGACTGCTTCGTTTCAGTCACCATGCCTTCATCTTCCGATTTGTGATATAGTACCACAATTTTAATGAAGATAGTTAACACTATTGTTTAGGAGACACTTAAGCAGTTCCTGAACAATATTGATACTTTGGTTCAGAGCGAAAGCATATATGTTGATTATAACTGTGCAATTTCTAGACATATTTCTAGACCTTGGAAGAGAAAGGGCGAACTCGAAAAATCATTTTTCCCCTCGCATCAGACAGGTCTTGAGTAAACATAGATCCCCAAGGGGGTTTTGCCCTGGTCCACCTCACAATTTCTAGGTAAACAAAGATTCGCCTTTGCTACCTTGAAGTACTTGCAAAACTTTCAGCTTGATTTCCCAACACCCAGGAAGGAATCACCCTGATCGCCCCCTAAAAGAGGAAACTTTATTATTTTATGTATAAATAAAACCTCTCCCAGAGTTTGGAGATGTTGAAAGTAGCTGTAAGTAGCTGTATTACAAACCACCGCCCCCCATAGAAGTTCATCCTGGATCCGACCCTTTTCCAAGGTCCTGATATATGAATTACTCATATATGCAATTTTCATTTGCGGTAATATATCTAGTATTCATAAAACGCTCTTTTATATTTTTACCAAAATCGAAGTAATAAACAAAAACGAAGTAGAAATGAGGAAAGCATAGGTAAAATAGTCATTTAGGACAACAAAACGAAGAACGGAAACGCAGGAGAATGTATCGAAAGGAATAAAGGAAATACTAGTATTAAATAGAATCTTCTATGAATTGAAACCACAAACTCCTTGTAAATTGGAAAGAACGTATAGTGTACTTCAATATATCAATACTGGGAAAACATGTTTCAACGTCATAATCAGAAAACATATGCAGAGCTCCCGCGTGATTACATGGTTATCATATGCAGCTTCAACACGAGAAACCTAGATTCTGTTCTCGGTGAGAACTCAACTGATTCATATTTTAGGTTCATGTGCTATCAGAGCTGCCCTAGCAAATTTACCCCACCCCTCGTACAATGGCCAAATTTGCCGTGTTCTCCTTTCTCCCGAAAAAAAATAAAAATCACGTATAATATACCATCATGAATAATGAAGGGGATGAAAAGTGCACTCGCACTCAGAAACTCTTAAAAGTACAAATACAATATCGTTATGTCTGTTTTTTCCCTTTCGACAATAATAAATAACGTTATTCAAAGATGAAGGAAACACACATGCAGAGGAAATATAGTAATCTGTTATATATATATTATATATATATATATATATATATATATATATATATATATATATATATATATATATAATTCAGTATCGAACTTCAATCTCAATATTTCAGTTTGCAATTAAAATGCAATTTGCTCTTTTATGGTTATTTATTGATTTTCATCTACGTCTGTTAAAAAATAAAACAAAATCTGTTTTTCACCTTGAGTGATAATAAACTTGTTTGTAACAAAGACAAGACTAGTTTTCATATCAAAACTGTGATAACTAAATAAATGGAATAGGTGTTCTCTACTGTTTGAGAATTGAGTTCTTGTATTTGACAGCAACCAAATAATTCATTTTGGGATTAGTTTGACCATTTGCTTTAGCACTGTCAATGTGACCTAAACATGATTTATGAAAATAGTATTCAAATAGAAGGTTAGCTTAGTAAATTTAAGTACCATCATTATAAGTATGTTTCCAACAATAAATATTTATTTTAACCCTTATCCGGGCAAGACATTTTTGTAACGTAAACGGGCAACCGGGGCCTGTGAGGCCCAGTATATATTTTAAGTGCAGAATACACAAAATCAATGCCTATTGTCACTTACTGTTTAGACTAGTCTAGAATGTACCGGTATATATTTTTGTCAAGTAGCGAAACTTCGTGTCACGCTTTTGTAAGCCAAGCAGAATAGCAAATCCGGTCCAGACATTTTTGTAACGTAAACGGGCAACCGGGGCCTGTCAGGCCCAGTATATATTTTAAGTGCATAACACTCAAAATTCAATGTCTGTTGCCGCATACTGTTCCGACTAAAGGTTACAATAGTCACGTGTTCAATATATAATATTGTGACAATTTGATCTAATATTTGACAGGAATTTCACTAAAGTTATACGGGGCCTCCTAGGCCCCGGTTGCCCGGTTACGTCAGGAAAAGATTTCCAAATTTAAAAAAAAAAAACATTAGCTTTACCAACTCGATATGTTCATGATTTTAACTTCGACGAAAGATAGAAGAATTCAGTATTTTATGTCTTCGAAATATGTATGGTTATTGAGAAATTTTAGAAAAATGAAGCTACTGGGCCTGGGAGGCCCCGGTTGCCCGGATAAGGGTTAAATGATATAGCTATGACAGTTTTTGCCGCCGTGTGCAAAAGAAGGTGTTGCATATATGGCAGAGCGTTATAAACCCCACTATTATTATTATTATTATTATTATTATTATTATTATTATTATTATTATTATTATTATTATTATTATTATTATTATTATTATTGTTGTTGTTGTTGTTATTATTATTATTATTAGTTGGGACCATAAAATAAATATAAATGTTTCATTACATATTGAAGTTGAAAGTTCTCTCCTGAAACACTTTAATTTTAGAGTGACGGCACTTGGGATCCAAGCGGGTCCAATTGTACTAGCAGTTTCCTAAAACAGGAACGTGGTCCAATGAGGGCAACTTTCGATCATATGCAAGAATGTATCTATCAAAGATACTTTAATTCTAACTAAAGATTCAAAATGTTGCTTAGTTTTAGTTTAGCGTCTTTTTTAAATAAACTTTGTTCCATTTCTTCAAATTCCGACAAATCCTAGACATATAAAAAGAACATCCAAAGAAAATCCCTATTTATTTGGTCACATATTGTTGTTGAAAAATGCAACCAGTGACAACAGAACGACCAAAGGTTAATAGTTAAAGGTAAATTGAGCGCAATGTTCTTTTTTAGACTGTATTTTATGTTCTCTATTTTTGGTGGTGTAGAGCTAGATTTGTGTGTGTCGACGTTGGTACGATAAACATTTAAAAAAAAAATGAATAAAAAAAAGGAAATATCCCCACGGGCAAACTAAGTCCGGAAGATTTCTGTGTCGTTTCCGCCATAAACATAAAATAAGGCCGATCTAAAAAGTTTGGCTTATTTTCTGTTTCTTTCTTTCTCTTTGTTCAGCTTACTGTAATTCTTTTCTTTCCTGCGAATTCATGAAAAACCAGCAATACCCAAAAGCTCAGATCGTTGAAAGCAAGTGTGTTTGCCCAGATATCGTTGAGTTTACTGGCTTTAACAAAAGCCTGTTGCAAGCTGTGAGATATACAACTCGCAAATTCGTGTGTTTCACAAGTGTGCTGTCGTCTGCTTAGTCATAAAAAAAACATACTGGAAATAATGAAAAAAGAAAAGAAAAGAGAAAAAGATAAAAAAGAAATTGTTCTACATGGTAAGAAAAGCATATGTCTTTGAAGGCGTGAAAGGAAAAGCAAGAGAGAGGATAGTTCTTCAGATAATTGACAAGAATTTCTACCACAATGATCATAACTGATACTGATCTATCAAATACAATTGGGAATTATTTTCAGTCTCATTTGCAACTGATATTTGGTGATAGTAGTTTTATGTCAAACTTTAGAGAAAGTTTTCGAATAAAGTCTATATTTGAAAGAAAATATTCTTATTTATTTTTTTCTTTAGTTCTGCCGAAACTAAACCACATTAATAAGAGGTATAGTTTTTTTTTTTGTTTCACCCTTAACCTACTCTATAAAATTGAAGTTCTGAATATTTCATTTCCAATACTCGGTTCTGTTACGTCAGAGGGTGCCTTACTCACAGAAATATTAAAGATAAGGAAGGCAGAGTGCGAGGTGGAGAAAAGGTTGTAGAACAGTGCTAGTAGTACGCCATCAGTCTACTTCGTTGTAGTTTTTTTTCCTATCACTACTGCATGTGTGGAACGTTAGCTTTCACTTCCTGCTCCTTATATATGTTCATCTGGTTTAAAGAAACTTTGAGTAGCAAGATAATGCGGTAACACATCAAGTAGGCCACATCTCCAAACTTCACACCTTTTTACATTAACTATTTCTTTAACTTCACCACTTGCTTGACTATTTATTATTTTTACCTCGGTAAATCGGCGACTAATACAAATTTGGCCATTTTATTCAGTCATTTACATTGTTCTCACCACAATTTCTTGAAAAAAAAAGAAATAAAAGATTGTTGGTAGCATCTCTGACTTTGCTATCTTACAAAATTGATGGCATTTCTAACTCTGTCCTCTTATTTAGTTGGCATCTCTCTAACTTCGCCATCTGCTCAAGTTGATTTTTCTCTCTAACTTTGCCATTTATTTAAATTGGTCACTTAGGTAACATACACATGATGTACTTCAAAAAAAAAAAAATATATATATATATATATATATATATATATATATATATATATATATATATATATATATATCCATTTCATCTTGAACACTTGCGGGATCTCCAGCCAGAAAACAGTGAACAACATCTTGAGTTTTGTGAATGGGAACAAGCGCATCCTAATGTTTTGGCATTCATTATGTTTACTAATGAGTTCGCTTTCACCCAAAACGGGATCAACAACACCCGCAACGCACATCGTTGGAGTAACGAAACGCCTAGGGGGATGACAGTAAGAAATTGTCAAGAACGATTTGTGGTAAATGTGTGGGCTGGAATTATTGGTACCTTCTTCCTGTCTCAACGTTTTGCCTGCGAAACATACTTGCACTATCTAGGCGATGACTACCCATGACTGCTACAGAATATCACTATTTAAACTAACCTGCCGTTAATATACTACAATGGCGGATCACTTTCTCATGCTACCGAGGTTGTGCGTCAGCCTCTTCATAAAAAAAAATCCAAATCGCTGGATAGGATTAGGAAGATCAATTAACTGGCCACCTCGTTCGCCAGATCTATACCTATGGATTTTTGCTTGTGTGTGTGGTTGGGTGACCTTGTGTACATACAAAAATGTAACTCAAGATACGAATTAGTACAGAACATAGTCTAGGCATTCGGTTCTATCAAGAAACACACATGAGACATCAGAGAGCAACAAGACATGTAGTGACCCAGACTGCAAGTTCCATCGAAGAGGATGGTGATATTTTTGAAAAAAACTTTCTTTGATCACATATCATAATCAGTATAAAAAATCCCGACGTTAGGTTTCTGTTTGGTATCTATGATATATTCTTTTACTGAATCTGCCTTTCTACTGTATCGCACACGGACGGATCCAGGGGGTGATGATCGGGGCGATCGTCCCCCCCAAAAGAGGAAACTTTCTTATTTTAGATATAAATGAAACCCATCCCAGCGTTTGGAGATATTGAAAGTAGCTTTAAGTTGGAGTATTACAACCCACCGCTCCACAGAAGTTCGTCCTGGATCCGCCCCTGGTATCGCAGAAGCTGCGATCAATTATCTTTTCAATACCTTCCTATTTTTGTACACGTAGTATTTCTATACTTTACATTTTCAAGGAACTTAAAAAAGTTCGTTACTGAATTCTCTATGTCTGTGTGTGTGTGTGTGTGTTTGTATGTGTGTGTCTGTCTGTCTGTCCGTCTGCCTTTTATTTGCGATTTCTTTTTTTTTAAAATTTTGAAGCCTGCATTCGATAGAGCATCAAAAAACTATCAGTGATTCAATTTTTTGCGTCACTCTTAACGTTCCCGAGATATTTATCAAAAAATGGCCCATTTCCAGAGAATTAAGGAGCCATATCTTGGGAACCGTAGGTCATAGAGAGATCCTATTGGTGTTGATCAATATCTAAAAGGATGGTAGATATTTCGGTACCAAATAGTTCAATGTAAAACTGGCCACTGGTTTCGCCAATGGCCAGTTGGCCAGTGGCCACCAATTAATATCGGTACCAAAATGTTTAGCATCCTCTTAGGTATTGATTAACACTAATATCATCCATCTCTCTATGACTTAGCGTTCCCGTGATATTGGCCAAAAATGGTAAATTTCTAGGTATTTAGCGAGCCATAGCTCGGGAACCATAAGTTGTAGAGAGATGATATTGATGTTGGCCAATACCTAGGAGAATGGTAAATATTTTGGTACACTCCGCATCAAAAAATTGCGACAATTATCGCCATGCAGTTAGGCCACCCAATATACACCTTTTTATCCCATAATCGTGTCAGGTAAAGAGACCCCCTCTCTCTCCTCCTTTCTTCTCTCCCATACTAAAATTAGCTAACAACATGAGCCCAATTCTAATTTCAAACTACACAAGTATTAGTTTCGATAAAATAAAATAGCAAAACCGAGACGAAAAAGATTCATAGGGTGATGTAGGGAGAAACTGAAACACACACAATGAAAAAAATGAAACCAATGAATGTCTATTACACAGAGATTCAGAAATGAGGCAAATAGAGAGAGAAGGGGAGAAAGGAGAAAAAGAAAAGGGAGAACAGATAAAACTGTGGAATTCAAACGTAATAAGAAAATAACCTAACATTATTTAAAAACCTCTACAATTGGAAATTTTTATTTTTGGTGATTTACTTACGTAACGTTAACGCGAACGTACAAATATAAATAATTTCATGTTTTTATTTCAATTTCCAGTACCTAAAACATACGAGTATAGGTCCAATAAATCGCCCACTTAAATAACATGGTGAATTTCTTCGTCTTCCCTTTAGATCCCCTAGAATTTAAAAAATATTCACTTTTGGCAATTTTCCTGTGGGTTAGTCAAGGAATACTACAATCAGAACAAATTTCAACTTTCCATGTCAAATAGAAGTACCCTTTCATTTTATGTCAATTCGTGCAGTTTTATATACAGTTAGGATATGATTTTCTTCCAGATGACTTTTTCGTGTTACACTGTTGATTTTTGTTTTCAAATTCAGAACATAACTCAAGGGTATCCGAAGCTTTTATGCGTGCTTTTCATTGGAGGATACTCTCTTCTGGATGTAGTCCTGTTTCATTTAGTGCTATTTTGTCATCCCATAAGTACAGCACGTTCATGAACAGTAGTTTTTTTTTTTTTTTTTTTTTTTTTTTTTTAGTCTTCGAGTTTCCTTTTAAAATATAGTGCTAAATAGTTGATACACAAACTGACTAGAGTAATATGAATACTCACATACCCGCTACTCCCTCCGTCATACATGTATAAAGTTAACACAGTGTAAATAGAGCCGCCATGAGAAAGAGATGAAACATCTCTCCGTTGGTGGTATAATTGGATTTGAATTCTAACAGATTCCAGTCGAGACAATTACATAAATACATATATTATCGCGGTTATTGTTACCATCAAAATGCACAACAATAATTTAATCCAATATAATCATAATAGATGGTGTGTTATTGTGGTCAAGGATGTTTCAAATCTATTAATTAAATTTTCCATATAAAATAAAGAAATTATATTAATTATTAAACATATGAATTAAACGTGGTAAATTATAAAATTAAAGACAGTTACAAATAGTATCATATATATATATATATATATATATATATATATATATATATATATATATATATATATATATATATATATATATATATATATATATATATATACCAAAAACAAAAAAAAAATGCTTAGCTTGTGTATGTTTACACCCCTTATACTAGATAATTCCGCTTTAACGAAGAGCAAAGATGGTTGCATACGAGTAGGCTAATATAGAACTTTTATATCAAATAGCATATTAGATGCAAGCGCGTATATAAGTATATACCAATATGTGCAAGAAAGAACGGAGTATTGTATTGTCATTTGAAAAAAAATGAAATGAAATCTTTAAGTTTTACGTCCCACGGTTATGCCGGTTAGGCTAAAGGAGACGGTGATAATGAGATATGAGTGAAATGGTGGAATGAAGAAAGTGGGAGGAAACGGGAGAACCCCGAGAAAACCCACGAGCACGGTGTTTGTCCACCACAAAGTTCACTTGGCGGGGGCTGGGATCGAACCCGGGACCCCAAGCACCAGAGGTGAGCGCTCTACCACTGAGCCACCGCGCCCCCCTGTATTGTCATTTGAGTTATGTTGTTTTGCAAAATCGCAAAAATGTATGGCGTCAGAAAATGAATTGAACTAAGATTCCAATATCAGAGAACACAGTTCATCCAAATCATATAAAAGAAGATTATCTTAAATATTCATTTATATATCTATAAGGAGCACACACGTATTAGACAAACAATTATTATATCTTGGGTAAAAATGAAGTAGTTATCTGCTGGATATTATTTCTTCATTTTTTCTTCGTATAAAACCAAATAGCAGCAGTTAGAATCTTCTATTTCTTGACAAACTTTGTAGTTGCACATGTAACTGGGCTACCTCTTGCAGCAAAGATAGTTTGGATTTGAAGCGTAGTAATTGAAATTTCAGTGTCAAATTATAAACAACGATAACTCATGAATCGCGATAATTGAGATATTCCCGTATGCTGACCTCATAGAGGTATTATCGTGAAAAGAGAGGTGAAATAAAGTTTTATTTTAAATAACTGTGTATACTTGTAGCGTTTTTTTTTTTAATGTATATATTGTATTATAACCCTAAGCCAGTCTTTTACATGCGCATTTTCTACTCTAGAGTGACATCCAATTATACCCTTAAGATCTCAATGTCTTTATTTTGTTTTTATCTTCTTTTGTGTCGCTCAGAATCCTGTACTCTCCTGGGTCATATCGTTCTCCGTACCTCAGACCATCTGGGTCTCAGGACGAAAGCGGCAAAACCTGAAAGAGAAACATAACAAGAAGCTAAGAAAACATATTCAGTTCCTTGACATTCACCGACGTGGGAGCGAAGAATATTCTCATTCGTACACTCAGGACGAGGTGCGGATGTGAACAGCTGAATGAATGAAAAAAAAAAAGTCTGGCGCAGAGAAGAGACACACACATTACATTTTCCCACACAGCAGCTGACGATACCTGCTCACACCTATATATGAGGAAATGTTTACAGAAAACCACCATTGTAGTCAAAATGTTACGTTCCAAATTGCTATCAATATTTTAGTACTAACCTGGTATAAATAATGATTACACATAAGTAAACACTAGGATTGTTCAGGTGAAGGGATTTTTCCCGCGTTCCCTGCTAGCCTAGTGGCTAGAGCGTACCGTTTTCGTGTACGTGGTTCCGACTTCGACTTCCATTCGAGAAACATTAAAATGCATATTATTCATGTAAATTAGTTAATATTCATACTATGACTACTATGTTCATTGGTGCATTGGAACGATTTTAAACAACTTTCTAGGGTGATCGCAGAATTTTAATTAATTAATTTATTTATTTTACTTAATTTTGTAAATAGTTTGCAATAGTATACCCCGGTTACCGTAGCACCATTTCTAGAGAGTTCACCATAATAATGCTCTCAAAATTCTATAAAACAAACCACCAACGATCTGACGTGAAGTATTTTGGGAGTGAGGAATGGAACGTATATATGATTCGAAATCATTAACGCACATACTGAGAAACGAACATTTACTAAAAATTTGCTTGTATCATATTTATAAAAATGAATCATATACTGGCTGACAACCGAGCACTCGCTCACGTTTTCTTCCAGAAACATTTTCCAGGAGGCAAAATCAAAATGTGTTGAGGCTGCACTGATGTGCTATTTGATATATCTTTGGTTCGGGGTAGGGCAATTGATCAAATGATCGACATGCTCTGTGTGGGAGGGGAAAGAACCGGAAATATACCTGGAGAGAATAGTACCGTCACTCCGGGTGTGTTCAGCATTCAGACATTTGTAAATTTGTCTGGCTGATCTTCTCCTCATGCTCTTCCACACATCTGTATGTTCAGCACTTTGTTAGAGTATTGAAACCTCTTACTCGAAATGTCAGTGGTCTATGTAATACACGAAAACTATTTGATTCTGCAATACCATGCCCATGGATGACATCAATGTCCTATGAGTCTGTATGAAAGATGCAGTTCATCGAAGTTCATCTGTAATGGAAGTCTAGCACTTTTGAAAATCTGCAACTCAATTTATCACAGCAACATTAGATGGTGCAAGTTTCTTCAACAACTGACGCATATCAAGATGGATTCTTTGGGGCCATGCCACTTTTGTACACGTACTCGATAACTGCTAGCTTTATCGTGCATTATTTTTTTGGACATGCATATTCACAAGGTAGTATTGTCAATTTGAGTGGCCTGGGAAAAAAAATGAAATGGTGAGCCAATGATGTAGCTGAGAATCCCATATCCCAGATAGCTCGATTTTAACTGAGCAGTGTTTGGCACATAGCTTACATTTTGACCTTAAATAGAACTCTTCCACTTTCGGCACTTAGCACCATTTTATCTTGAGTCTACATTTAAGCTTTTAAATCATTGAACAACATTCTCGAAGACAAAAGAGTTTGAACGGAATATAGGCCATATCAGTTGCAGTTATTTGTTTTTTTTTTTTTTTAAAAAAAACAAGGTGTCAATAATAATAATAATAATAATAATAATAATAATAATAATAATAATAATAATAATAATAATAATAATAATAATAATAATAATAATAATAATGTTTATGTATGTGCCATTAACCATCTAATGGCAAAAACTCAGCACCTTATCAGACAAAAATAAACACATATTCCAGACATTTCAAATTAGATAAAAAGGAATGACTATTCTTCTTAATGCATGAAGTCCCATGAGACTCATTTGTGATTGGCGAGTAAATATTTTTTTTCTGTAACCATCACTGAAGTTCTATCAAGTTTGTTTACACCTCATTCTTGTAAACTAAATAAGAACTTACGTAAATATGGATTTAAAATATGAAAATTTATGTTTTTTTTTATATAATATGCAATAAATTTGTTTTCTCGATAATTTTTACATCAAGGTCTATTCGAATTTTGGTTTTACATTACAGTAAATTTAATGTGTACATTTTACTACACTGGATATAATTGTTCAACAACACTTAAAGTTTGAAACGTATATGTAAGACCATTGTCGCCAATTGGCCGTAGGGTGTGGATTTTTTTACCAATTTGTAAAGTTCAGGAAAGAGTAGTATTTCCCTGATTTTTATTATAAGTTTCCAATACTGTTTTGAAAATGTGATAGAATGAGAGTCAACTACATAACTGGTGACAACACTTGACAATCAGTTTTGTTGCAAGAGGCAGCACTTACCTGGTTTATTGTATTTGGACGGAAGAACAGTGATTGCGCAATAGGGTTCGAAGTATGTACATGCTTATTTCGCCTTATTTGCTTTCAAGTCTAATAACATTACACTAATGGGAGTTCGGAAATTGTGATAAAGAATATAAACGGTGATTTTAATCTGCTTTGTGTGATCAAGGAAAGTGGGTTGAATTACTGTCATCTGTTATGCTAGCCCATAGCTTAACCTTTAATTTGTCGTCAGGCTTTTCTCCGTAAAAAAAAAAAAAAAAAAAAAAAAAAAAAAAAAAAAAAAAAAAAAAAAAACTTTTGAACGGATTTCAAGCAAGGATGCTCATTAATCAATTTTTGATACCTTTTATCCATTTCAAAATAACGCTGAATGTTTACAGCAGCTTCAAGAAATTCGAGGCAAAGTACACGAAGAACGGTTGACGGCATAGAGCAGCTTCGATTATTCTTTTATAAACGTCATTCGAACCCGGACTTTAAAATAGGAAACTAAGTTTGAATTCTAGACAGAATTGTAAAGAAAAGTGCTATTAAAGGATTTAGTGGGATTTCCTCTAGTTGCAGAGCATTTGGTTTTGGTCCAGGGATACGTCATCAACAATGACAAGTTATATTTCGTGAAGTTCAGAACTGAAAAAAATAACACGAGAAGCAAGGGAAGGAAAATCATGAAGAGGAAGAAGAATATCACATTGAAGATCTAGTGATGAATGATTCGTCGATGAGTGTGTGTTCCGAAGATAACACCAAATAGAAGAAAAACATATTGAGAGATTATTTTTAACCCTGCTGCAAACATTATAGAAAACAATGAAGAAATTGCATCCTTGAAATTTCGTCAAATTGTGGTAGCAGACCAATCACGTACACGGGCGAAGAATGAAAAAACAAATCATTCTGGAAAGTAATCGGATTTTTATGATAAATCTAGTATAAATAAGAAAATTAGCTTACAAGGGGAAACGCCTGCAAAAGTTTTTGAAATATATTTTAACGTTAAATCTTGGAGTATATTGTTAAGTAAGTGTAAAGTACTTATAACATAGGAAACAGTCATGATTTTACTTCCAAACATGATTGTATTCGTATATTTTTTGGTATTCTTAAGAAGTGGAAATCACACTCTTCCTGAACAATTATTATATTTGTGCGAAGAGAATGATATGGATGTAGGTATTGTTAGAAAGTGCATTGGCAGTAATCAATTTATGGATATTAAGAAGTATGTTCTTTTTAATGACAACGAAAATTAGTGTACTACATCTATCTGTGGGTCCCTAGGCAGTGTGTCAGGATTATACCAACGTTCTTGGGTATTACACTAAATTTTGTCGCTGCAAAAAACAATCACAACATGGATTTACCTAGTGTAGGATATCTGGTGGTTTCAAATACAAATGAACACCATTTTCAAATCATAGATGCGTTGTGTCAAAAAGATTAAGTGTAAGTTTGTAATTACACCATTAACAATTTACGTTGTTCATTAAAACTTGTCATGCATCACGAGGGAATAGTAAGACAAAGTTCACAAACTATTAATTTAGATTGAACTAGGGCAATAGCAATGACTACGGAACTGAAACTTAAGAAGAAAAAAAGTGAGATAAATATGAAACACTTACTGAAAGGTCAGCAGTTTGACATAAGTTCTGGGTACTTAAAGTAATGAATAATAAAATATTTAACACATTTAGTAACAATTTAGCGCAATCTAGTATCCTTAAAACAGAAAAAAATGTTCGTTTCCTTTTTTTTTTTTTTTTTTTAGAAATTATCAAATACAAACGCTGATTAGTTAGCGACATTCTAAACTAAGACTCCTCTCGAAGAAACAAAGAAGGAAATGAATGATAACATTATAAACTATAAGCAAATAGTAGTGGAAAAAGTTTATAAATACATAAATAATCACCGAGCAGGACTCGAACCTGATTCAGAAGTATTGTAGCCTAACACGAAAAGGCAAATTAACACATACGACTATCGAAACAACTATGCATTTCCTTTTCAGTTGTATCGATTTCTAAGGAATTCTTTAACAACCCTCATTGTTTCCTTATGATTTTTTTTTTTGTCGAAACGTATGTGTGTTTTTCCTCCTTGACCACATTAAAATGTTCGGTATTTGCTAAGGTACTACTTTGTTCTGAAAGTAGAGTTGCACTAAGTAAGGAAAGAGGAATTCAATACTTCAAACAATAAACAATGAGGTGTGTTTGGGAGTTCTTCATTACTAGACTCTTCCCTTTTCAAATACGTCGTTGCCAAATAACTTACTTTAAGGGACTAGGAAAAAATAGTAAGCGCAATTACGTTTTGGAGGAGTTCACTTCTGAGCAGGTTTTCAATTGTCCAAACTGTATATAAATATCCATATTATGGAATATGTCTTGAGTTTTATTAAAATTGACAAATGAGATAAGATAAAAGGGTTTTGGAAAATAGAGAAAGGAATCAAGTTAGTTGGTTGGCGTATGTGCAAGAATCAAGGAGCTTTATTGTGTTGTTGTCGTCTAATTGGCTATGGGTAATATAAAAACAAAACGCAATATCTGTGGCACTAAACAGTCACTTTCCTTACGGTAGTATTTGAAACGTTTCTTTAATATTTCAGCATGGTGCATGCAATATATCTTGAAATATTAATGATTAACGTTCATATGGTGCAATAAAAAGAAATAATGTAAACATTTCCTTAAGCTTAAATATAATGCTATAATAATCTGGAAAATGCAATTCATGATTGACTAAATAACTTGGTTCATGGTTTGTTTAATGAAATACATCAATTGAATTCGCAATTTATTACATGTTTTATATAGAATTAACTAAACATTGTATATAATATTAGTATTGTCTATCAAACAAATAAATGCATGTTTTCTGCGGGATAGTATCTTGCCCCTTGCTGCTATGAAAATAAAATACTACATATTACCCCATATCATTTCGCCAGTAGCTTTCTGTATGCTGATTAGTTAAAAACTATTCCTGGGCACCGTGGCAAAAATGTATTTCCTTTTTCGAGCATTGTACTAAAAGCACAGAGTGAACGCAATAAAAAACTAAACAAGGGTGAAAGATACAATGCGATGTAAAGTGCTTGGACTCTTTCGACAAATCACTCAATGTAGCGCTTTCCTTGCAAGCAGGTCTTGATGGTGTAATCGGTAACACTTTGGGCTCAAGTTCACGGGGTCCTCAGATCGATTCCCCCTGAAGACATACTTTTTATTTCCTTTACAACAATAGAAGTTTTTTTTTAATTATGTAGTCATCCTAGAAAAGGAAATTGTGTAGAAATGCAACATTTCACCTTAGTATTCACATTATTGCGAAGAAATACGATCATTTCTTGTAGTCCAAACCGTAGACAATAAGTTAGTGAATAATGTTTTTGGGTCTTTTTATAAACAATGTCCAGTGTGTTGTCGCCGGCAGAGCTCTACACTGTAGACCTTAAAAGTCGCAAGTTTCTGAGTAGAACCGTGTCCATTTATTATTATTATTATTATTATTATTATTATTATTATTATTATTATTATTATTATTATTATTATTATTATTATTATTATTATTATCAGAATGACCAAGTAAGGAAAGAAAAAGACACATAGTCGAACCCCGAGAAAACCCCACACACACGCCGTGTCCACCAAAATGTTCACTTGGCGCGAGCTGGGATCGAACCAGAGACTCTATGCATCAGAGGTGACCGCTAAACATTCTTTTTAACTTCCTGACTTACTCTCTATTTCAATCAGATTCCAGGACTCCTAGAATCGACAGGAACACGAATTCAGAAACATCGAGGACAATTAAAATTCTTCCCTTCCTACTACAGAGGGACTCGAAAACCACACGATCATCAGTCTAATAATGGTGTCAAAACGGTCGGCTCGAGCTCCGGCTCGGATCGGTTAAACATAGCCAACAGCTCGAGCCGGCTCGGTTCGGCTCAGCTTAAGTGAGCCATCGGCTCGAGCCGGCTCGGTTGCGATGAGCCACTGACTCGGTTCGACTCGAACCGGTTCTTTTGGGATAAGCCATCGGCTCGATTCGGCTCGACTCAGGTGAGCCATTGGCTCCAGCCGGCTTGCTTGGAATAAGCTATTGGCTCGCTTCGGTTCGGCTCAGGTGAGCCGTTGGCTCGAGGCTGCTACGTTGGGGTGAATCATTGGTTCGGCTCGGTTTGGTCCAACTAAGCCGAAAACTCGAGCCAGCTCGGTAGGGTAAGGTATGGGCCCGGCTCACTTCTCGGTTCGTCTCGGTAGTGACTGGGCCGTGAGCCGAGCCACCCTATCCGTTGGCAACACTATTTTATTGTTTCTTTAAACAAATTACGTAATGACCCACACCTTTGGTTTGATCTTACTTGTAAACTCTAAATGTCATGCGTCTCGATTAGTTTTTTTTTCTTTCTTTTGCCTTTTCTACTTGTGCTCAATAATTAAAAATTGTATTGTGCGTGGATCGATCCGTGGACTACAAGTTCTTTAGACCACCTTGCTATCGAATACTGTATGAAGGAGGATGGCCATAGCAGAGAAACTGATTTGTTTTTTTGTTCAAGAGTCATACACACATTACTCTTGCTTCGTTACCTCGATCTGTGTGCAAATTTACATAACTAACACTGTATTCAAATTTAACACGTGATTTCGCGAACAAGTTATTATTAAATTTAAAGCTACAGCAACATTGATAAAGCATTAAAGGAATAACACAAATTAAAATAGTGATCGAACTTACAACTCTAGTCACAAGAACGATTCTATTCAATGTATCACCTCACCTTCCTATCTAGAAAAAGACCCGGGTTCGATTCTCGGCAGGAGCTCATGTGTTTCAGATTCCGAATTAATCAGTAGGTCCCATTTCATATAGCTTTGCTGCTGAAAGGGACGTTAAACTCAAAATCAACTCAAAGTATCTAGAAGAATGGCGAAACAAAATTCTTTACTGCTACCAGCTAACAAATATTTATACTCCATTTCTTGTTCTCATCAAATAATAATTCTACGTGTCAATCCATAAATGTAATAATAAGGTATTATTACGTTGATGTGTAAATCTGAGAAGAATCTGAAAAAGTATGTCTCTTCTGTTCCTATCAATAGCTTCGACTATGTGTCTTTTTCTTTCCTTCTTTAGTCAATCTAGTAATAATAATAATAATAATAATAATAATAATAATAATAATAATAATAATAATAATAATAATAATAATAATAATAATAATAATAAATGGACACTGTTTTCCTCAGAAATTTGGGACTGTAAGGTCTACAGTATACAAGTCTGCCGACAACACACTAGACATTGTTTATTAAAAGACCGAAAAACACTATTCACTCACTTATTTTCTACGGTTTGGGCTACAAGAAATGATCATATTTCTTTGCGATAATGCGAATACAAAAGTGAAATATTGTGTTTCTACAGAATTTCCTCTTCTGGGATGACTGGATATTTAAAAAAAAAATCTATTGTTGTAAAGAAAATTAGAATTATGTCTTCAAGGGAAATCGATCTTAGGACCACATGAACTTGAGTCCAATGTGTTACTGATTACACCATGAAGACCAGCTTGCAAGGAAAGCGCTACATTGAGTGATTTGTCGAAAGAGTCCAAGCACTTTACATCGCATTGTATCTTTCACCCTTGTTTAGTTTTTATTGCGTTCACTCTGTTTTTTTCGTACAATGCACGAAAAAAGCAAATACATTTTTTTGCCACGAAGCCCAGGAATACTGTTTTAATTGATCAGCATATACATATAAAACTACTGACGAAATGATATGGGGTAACGTGTAGTATTTTATTTTCATAGCAGCGAGGGGCAAGATACTATCCCGCAGAAAACAAGCATTTATTTGTTTGGCAGACAATACTTTTCTATTCTTAACCATTCAACAAATAATGAAAGCGATACAATAAATTATCCGCCTCTTAATATATTGTTTTCTACAAAACAAACACATTTAAGGGGAATACGTTATGAAATGAGAATTGGCAAATTTCCACAAATCTTGCTTTCGTGTCTGAGTACAAACATTCTATACTGAACATACGGAAACTGCCATCAAAGAAAATTAATCGTCTTGTTACCGCTCTAAGAGAAGAGAAAAATTGTTTTCTCATATAACGTATCTTTGTGTGTAGTATATCGTCGGCGGCAATTCAAAACCTGCTATGTGCATTTTGCAGGAGAAGCGAAAAACAGTATCCTGGTTAGCTTTTTGGCTTTATAAAAGTGATGTTATAAGTAATATTTGATGCTGCACGTAACTGGTACCTTCTCAAGTAACTTGAGAAGGTACCAGTTACGTGCAGCATCAAATATTACTTATAACATCACTTTTATAAAGCCAAAAAGCTAACCAGGATACTGTTTTTCGCTTCTCCTGCAAAATGCACATAGCAGGTTTTGAATTGCCGCCGACGATATACTGTATGTATACATAACTTAATTTGCGAGGAAAGATAAACAATTTCATTCGTTCATGCAACAGATTCATATATTCCGCACGCTTCCTAAATAACCAAACCTTATCCAATGTGGAACATTTGATTTACTTATTTATTTACACATATTTCTAATGCATTGCTTGGATCTATGACATTAGGCACGTTACGTATGAGGGATGACGTCCTGGGAAAGATTGGGAGTAAATTAATGGTACAAGAAGGAAACAGCCTGAGACTTGCATGTCAGGTATCACGGCGGCATTTGCTGCTCGAATGAAGAAAATCTATGAAAAAGATAACCACATTTTGAATGATTAGCCAGATTAAGATATGATACCATTTCCACCGAGTATCCTTATCGCGAGTTGAACCCAGTACCGCTCATAACAAAAGAGAGAGCTTAAACGACTGCTCTGCGCGGATCCACTTAAACAATTTGTGACGGAGGTAATTGTTAGTAGCGTCATATGCAACATAAATGAGCATTTATAAGTATATGTGAGTTTGAAGTCATCCCTTTGTCTTCAATTGGTACAATAGTAAGCTATACAGATAGTATACATGCCAAAAAGTATACTTCATTTTTTATTAGAAAGTGCAAGATTTTAATTCAACATATACACTAACGCCTTTCTTGGATTCTATGGAGCTGAATTTATCCGTAGATATCCATCAATTAAAATATAACAATCAAGTGTTACTCTAGAGACTCAATGAGTATTTAGTATACATTGTGAGCTAGTGGTCTACTATGCCACGCTTAATTGCATGCATGGAGAGCATGCTCACGACCGTTCGGTCTATTTAATGGACGGGTTCCGCAAGAATGTAATGCACCCCGCCCGTAGTTGCACAATATACGCTATTATTGCTCGTGCACGAAGTGCACCGTCAAGATTTGTCCCTTAACCTTGACACCTAACTGTGTCACCCCCATTCTCTGAGGGAGTGGGATACGCCCACTGCGCGGCCAGACCAAGGTCCTGAGTGCCTACCAGTAGACCAACTGGTTGAGGCAGACTGCTAGCGAGTCAGTCCTACCATGCTCTGCAGGCATGGCGCCCGAGCGCTATAAGGCGAGCTCACCTCCCGCCCGTGTTCACCGTTACCCAGATTCCTGGGATTGGCTCCCACAAGCTACCGAATCCCACGGTATGACCACAGCCCGGTAGAGTCCAACCCAATCCGGGGCCCCAGGCTACGCCCGAGGGGGGCTTGTTCAATCCCGGCCCTGCCTACCTCTATCGTTCAACTGGCTACCGCCTTGTCGTGTAGAGGTACCACGCACACGTCGAGATACTCCTGTATCTCATCCCGGACCCAATGGTACGTGTTGAGTCACCATTTGGGTTTGGTGCCGGCCCATGTCCCACGGAACTTCCTCCCTTTAGCAGGATCAGAACCGTTGCCCAGATTCCTGGGATTGGCCTTTCCCCCACCTCCAGTTGGTCCTCCCGCAGGCTGGAATCCGACACTCCCCCCGGTAGGGTCGTCCAAGCAATACCGGACTTCCTCTAGCTACGGTAGAGGTACCCCGTACATAACCAGAGCCAATGACTGATGTAGACCGTTTGCTCAAGGCAGACGTTGTCATTTGGGAGCCGTGTCTCCCGAGGGAGCCGTGTCTCCCTGGTAGGCCCGCCCAAACAATACGGGGCTACCTATCTTTAACGTGTTTAGGTACCACGTACACGTTGTAGCAGAGCTACCTGTCCGAATCCCAATGGTACGTGTAAGCCACCATTAGAAGGGACATCCACACCCTTCCTTCGGTAGGGTCATCCAAACAATACGGGACTACCTCTTCTTACGAGAGAGGTGAACCGTACATTACCAGACCCAATGGCTGATGTAGACTGTCTACCTTTAAAGACAATGGCCATTTGGGAGCGGCGGCTCCCCTGGTAGGGTCGTGGCTCCTGCACCCAGTTGAACGCAGAAGATCTGGGACGAAGGAGTGACCCACTTCCTCAGCACTCCTGAGGTACAAGTATGCGTTAGATACTAAGTATCCCATCCCGGACCTAAGAGAACGCATTACACTCTCTTCGAGAGCAGCTACAACTCTCCCGGTAGGGCGCCGGATCCGCCCACACTCTTGGACACACCAGCTACCCACTCTTTTTGGCGTGTTGGGGTACCACGCAGCCTTATCTCCCGGACCCAAGGGCACGGCCTACTTGCCCATTTCGGGGGATACCCAAGGACTCACCCCCGCCGGTAGGTACGGCAGCCTAAGCTACCTACCCCACTGAGGACGTGATGGGGTCACGCGTACTCTCCCAGATCCAATGGCACACGTTAGTCGCCCATTTCGGAGCATTACTCACCTCCGCCGGTAGGTTGTTGTCCTCCCTTAATCCAGCCCATAAAACAGGACCGACCGAATCGGTTGGACATCCAAGATGGAGTCTGTTTCCAAGATCCACTCGAACCAAGATCCAAGATCCACTATTTAGTATACAGGGTGAACCATAAGTCCTTTACCACCCCTTGTAAAATCTGTGTTCATGGAAAATAGTGAACAACAACCATGTAGTAACATAGTAGGCCGAGGGAAAGTCAGATTGTGATGGTGACCAAGATGGCGGCCACCTTGAAAGCCGCCATATTGAGTTCATGTCAAAATTTTTAAATAGAAACATGACCATACAGCACATCATTTTAGGCTAAAATTTAAAAATAAAGACAATGGTGAAATCGGTTCGTTGATATTGTAATTTGTTCAAAAGTTACATGCATTTCAAATTGCTAATTTTACCTGTCACGCATGGCGGAGCACGTGCTCTACGTGACCAACATCACGAGTTATGCACAAGATAAGTCGTAAAACCCAATTGTCTATGACTCTCGAAAGAGTTTCTGGTGAAATATCGGCACAGGCTGCAAATATGCGTTCTCCCAGGTGTTCAAGATCCCGGATCTTTTCAGCGTATACTTTCGATGATATCCTTTAGATGACCCCACAGATAAAAATCCAAGGGCGTCAGATCTGGTGATCGTGCTGGTCACTATAAAAAACTCCACCAGAAATAGCTTTTTTTTTCTTCCGACAATTGTGTCCGAAAATGCCTTATTATTGTGTTCGTATGTAATAACTGCAGCGTAAAATAAGGCGAGACAGTGCAGTGCAATGGAGTGTACATTTTATTTATTTTGTTTTATAAAGTTAAAATTTCTCCTATCTAATGATAATCGTAACTTAATTTTCTTATATACGCCAGTAGGTAGGCTTACTCAAGCATTCGAAAATGGAGGTGGAAACACCTTCGCAAAGATTAAAACTTATAGCTTCACATGAAATTGAGCAACATAAGCTTCCACCAGAAATGTTACCCAGGTCTCGCCGGAGACATGTACGTTGTATTATAACCACAAGGGAGATCGACCATTATTAGTTACTTTTTTTATAAATATATTTTCCGTTATTAGTTAATTGCTTAATACGTTTTCCAATTTTAATGGATTTCCTGTCCACGAGGAGGTTCCTACACGTGCATTTCGATCGTCTTTATTATTTCTAATATATATATATATATATATATATATATATATATATATATATATATATATATATATATATATATATATATATATATATATATATATATATATGTATATGTATATATATATATATATATATTACAAAATATTTAATTATTCATTTTCCTATAATAACACTTTCATTTTGAATTTGCACATTGAAAATAATACAACTTAGCATTGTGAATAGTATATATATATATATATATATATATATATATATATATATATATATATATAATTTTTATTTTTCTGTTTATCTTGCTTTTACTTCCTTCCTTTGATTTTTCCTGAAAAATCGACAAAACGATATAACTCCTGAGTTCAGCCAAACTCATCCGATCGGGTCAAAGTTGAAAAGTTGGTCTGGTGGCAGACCTTGATCTAGTACATAAATGTGTAAAACACTTTCCTATGCAGGCTTTGGATTTCGGCTTATAGTAGGTTAAATTTGGAGTTTTGGACGCCATTTCCAAACCATAGAGGAGATTCAGAATAATACGATGAGGGATCTGCACGCCATCCCAGAAAGTGCGTTCCAGGAAGCTTTTCAAAATAGATGAAACGCTAGGAACGGTGTATTGCCAGTAAAGGGGACTACTTTGAGATAAACCGTGCTTCAGATATTGTACAAAGAGCAATAAAGATATAGAAAAAGTTCGATTCCTCTTTGAACACACTTTGTATTTCTGTTTTTATGATTGTATTGAAACCAAAATAGTCCACTATGAAATAAAATGGTGAGGGATAGCTCTTTTGTTTTGTTGTGTTTTGTTATGTATTCGAACTCCTAGCAAGGCAAGTTCGGGAGAAAACACTTACTTGCAGAGAAACTTAGCATACCATTTGAAGGACCAATTTGTGCTGCTTACAAGAAGTTAATAACATTCCTGTACGGTTGAGAACTGTTCGAGAGATTCAACTTGAAAGTTTATGTAAAAAAAAAAAAAAAAAAAAAAAAATGAGTATACGCGTATTTAAACGCGTTAAGTACGACATTAGCAAAGAATGTTGACATACGAATTAAAATTATCGGAGGTAACACAACGAAACTGTTTTGCAATAACGAACGGGTTTGTTTGTTAAAATTAATCATTACATTGTTCACAATAATGATAGGTTAGAGATGAAAATTGATCACTGTTATTCTTCTGTTCTATGAAGAAATACCGGAGGCAAAAGACTTCCTTGCACCGTGAATATTTTATATCTGTAATTGCGTTGCATCCGTCAAGGGAACAGGTCTCGTAAGCAAAGCGGAAAGCAAATTTGGCAGGTGATTGAACAGGTGTAATAATTTGTTCATTAGCATGCCTTGTGGAACGCAAAGCGAAACAGTTCAATGTATCGCGGTGATCGGAACTGATTCATTAACCTGGACACGAACTTTATTTGATTGTTTCGTTGGTACATCATAACGTCCGGGTGAAGGAGTTCCATACTATGTACAAATCTCATGCCACAATCTTTGATTGGTCGGAATCCAAACATATCAAATGGTTGTATATACAAGTCGTGTGCAATTTCTTTGGTATATTCTCAACCATTACATTTTTGACATCCGTCATCCAACTTGCAATGGGTAATTTGTCTGTGAATGAATCCTGGTGATCAAGCAGTAACAATTTCAAACCATCAGTAACAATTTCAAACATAATAACGGTTGGTCGCTAGGAGACGCAATCGTGTATTTAACGTTGAATATTTTTGAAAAGTTCTCAACCGTACACGAATATTATTAGCTTGTTGTAATCAACACGGAGTGGCCTTTCAAGTGGGATGCTTAGTTTCTCTGCAGGCGAGTGCTTTCTCCCGAACTTTCCTTGTAAGAGGGAGTTAAGTTTCCAGTCATGTTCTTCCATTGAAAACGCAAGTGGTATTTCTACCTTATTCAACTTCAAAATTAGATTCCCAGAATAATAAAATATAAAATATATATGTGCAATCACAACTCTAAAAATAAATTTTGCTCTTATTAATAAAACCGTAAACGGTCGTAACAGAGGAAAATGATACGATATAGCGAAAAAAAAAAAAAAACTTTTGATATTGACTCTGCGTTCCAGTGGTGGGTTACGCTTTCACCGTTGTTCCAACACCGCAATTGATAATAGTACATTAATCACTCCCAATTTCAATATTGGATGTCAATACTTTGAAAATGTATCGCATTCTTACAATTGCAAACGAAAATCATTGTTAATTTATTTTAAACCATATATATATATATATATATATATATATTTCGTAGACAAGCAAGAGGAATTGCTAATATAAGTACAGCAGTTAAACATTTTTTTTTAGTTCATCCACTTTTAAGCTAAACTGCTAAGCTCAAAACACATACTTCTTTGTATCCCATTAATCTTCTTTCCTTTAGCAGGAACTAGATAATTTACATGTTGCTGGTAAACAAGTAAAACAAAAAAGTGTCAACGAGGACATTTCCCATTTTTAACTGCCCTTTTTTGCATAATCATTTTGACGAGTTCTACATGTCTATAGTTGGATATTGTACTTTAGCAGATTTTTCTTCCTATTTTCTTTTCTTTTCTTTCTTTTTTTTTAAAAAAAAAGCATAAGCCTCTACAAGAATTTAACTGTTCCTGCTAATCCATCACTGTTTTCCTTTCCAATAATAGTGTGACCCAGTTACATCGAAGTCTGTGAGCCAACGGTACTCATTAAAGAGGTAATTCAGTTTAGTACGAAGGATTTATGAGCCTCGGACGTGTGTTGTAAAATGAATTACTCTTAAGTTAAAATAAAACTTTAAAAAAATACATTTCTGTCTAAGAAGTTGAAACCTGAATATATTTGCTGTAAAGTTATGCATATAATAATATGATATCATACACTGTTTTATGAAAATATATTTTAAATTGATATAATTACTTGTGTCAATTATCGCTTGACTGGCTTAAAATAAGAAGAATTACAAAGATGTTCCGTTAGTTAGTCACTTTTTATTATTACTGAAGTGCTCTCCGCTATCGGTCATTTTCAGTCACTTGTATATATCCCCCTCCCTGTTAATAAGTTAAAGTGTCAAAGTAAAATTATAGGAACAATCTCAGGTTCAAACCTCATGTAACTTGAATATTTGATCGAGATTGGTCGGGTGGTTCAAGAGTTATTAAGCCACTGACATGGTCACTTTCATTTTCATTTCCAGAGATTTTTATTATTTGGAAATAGGTCCATGAAGTTGATAAATAAAATAAAGGAGAATAGAGAAATAAATAAGAAGGTACATCCTCCTTTCCGAAACCGGTTTCGGTTTTCTTTAAAACCGGTTCGTTTTTTTCACTGAAACCGGTTTCGGTTTTCTCCAAACTGGTTTAGGTGCTAACTTTTGAAAAACACATAAAACTATTTATGTGGTAACGGAATCCGTTTCCAGTGAACAACGAAACACTATTCTGTTCAGAAATAGAATTAATTTTGAAAAAAAAAAGAACTGGTTTTGAAGAAAACCGAAACCGGATCCAGTGAAAAACTAACTGGTTTTGGAGAAAACTGATAACCGGTTTCGGTGAAAAACCGAAACCGTATTTTTAATTTTCAAAAAACGGTTTCATTTTTCCTAAAAACCGAAAACCGAACAACCGCTTTGTGTGTGCCTACCACTAATTTAAACGCCATCGGAGCTGTCATTCTTCATTTCAGTGACCCTGTAAACTATGGACTCGACACCCTTATCGGTCATTTTTGATCATTTGTTTTGATCATTTTCATATATCTTCCCTCTCCTCTAATTTGCACCATCAAAGTGAAATGATAACAAACATCCCAGCCCAGAACCCCATATATGTTGAAAATTTGATCGAGATTGGTCGAGTGCTTCAATCGGTGCGAAGTCATAAACACTTTCATTTATATATGTACAAGGTGTCTTAAAAGTCCCTGACATACGGTAACTGTTATTATCAGAGTTACAACAAAATGCAAGACGAGAAACTGTCTCTAAATATGGTGTTTTCAATCTAAAGTGAATGATTTTTTTTTTAACCGGACGAGCCGTTTCGGCAGTAAATACTTTATACTTCCAATGTTAAATGAAAATGCCACGTTGCCATTTACTGGGAGGTGGGTAAATTTTGTAAGAGTATGGTCAATGGGGGTGTGTTTGAAATGGGGGCTGGTCATCGACACGTAGGGTAAAAGACAGTATCTTTACTCATATATGTTATGGGTCCAGTTAAATATCAACGTTGTATTTTCATTTAACATTGGGCGCATAAAAAATGTGCAGGTCAAACGGCTTGTAGAATATTAAAAAAAAAATCCTTCACTATTAGATTGAAAATATTATATTTAGAGACTATTTCCCCTCTTACATTTTGTTGTAACTCTGATAATAACAGAGTTACCTTATGCCAGGAGACTTTTGAGACACCCTGTATATCATGCCTACCTTCTTTGTCCAGGGCTGATCCTCCTTTCCTACATTAATGGCCCTTCTAGTTCTTGTTGATTAATTAATTATCGTCATAAAAGGTATTGCTACCTTGTTTCACAAGTACTTTTTTTTTTTTCTTAACAGCTGATGTTCAAAGAGTGCAAGGATTATTTTTGTTCTTCTCTCTTAACTATTCCGAAGTTATAAAAGTACTTCTCCAAACTGTTCACCTTTATTCCCTTCTACTTTTTGGTTCAGTAGTTCCCAGCTTGTGACATTTTTCTCTTCAACTATCTTCTAAGATATGCAGTTCCAACTACAGTGAACAGATGATTATTGCGCGTCCCATAGCTAGACAAACGTGCTTGCTGAAATAGTAGCAAGTTACAAACTTGTCCCTTGACAGATTGAAATTAATGACTATTCAACTTTGCCTCCGTAATTCCGTTCCTATATATATTATAGAATTGTTCGTGCGATGAGGCCCCGATGTAATTAAAGTGTGGTCGGATTAGAGTTTCCAAAATTCAAATTTATTTTTGTTTTCTCGGAAAGTATAAAATGAAAAATCAAAGAAAGGAATTATGTTCGTGGAGTCGAAGGGAGATACCTAAGGAAGAATGTTATCCTATATGCGACTAAAAGAGGTAGTAACTTAGTGGTACAGTTTTTGATGCAAAAAGTCATGGTTTCGATCTCAGTTATGAGAGTTTGCCTTAGAACATGTCTGTGAGATGTACAATCCGCAGCAAAAAACCTGCAACATGAACATGTAAGTTCATTGTGAAACTACGCCTAACAGCGTAGGGAATCAACATAACGTTTAAGTGGCACGAATCACGCCAGGAGAAACCTCGGCGTCCTTCCCTCAACACTTAGTTTGGAGGAAAATACTTCGTCGTTTCACAGTAAAATCACATGCTAATGTTGTAAGTTTTTTTTTTTTTTTTCTGCGGACTGTGCCATGTCATTTCCGTTGCAATATGTCATCACCAAATAAAAAATGTTATCTTGAAATGCTCTATGAAACGATTTCGTTTTGTTCTATGTGTTCTACAGTAGTGGTTTTCAAACACTGGTTCGCGATCAGGTACTAATCCGCAATTTTTTTTTTATTATCCACAATAGCGGTTCGTTAGCTTTGGCCTGTCATGGTAACGCATTATCATCTTGATGTAATTTTAAAGGCGGATCATAAGGGAAGTTACATGGGAAAATTAGTGTTGTTGCTTGAAACTAAGGTTATCTAATGCATTTTGTTTTTAGATTAACCTAGTCCCATGATTATACAGTGATTCTAAGGAAGCTGGTGATGACGATATGGATGATAGTGCTAGAATGAATTGTGATGACACTGGAACCCCGTGGGCCAGAGGAAACTTTCTACCACTGAACTACCCCTACTCTATACTAATTGTTGTATACAACAATTAGCACACAAAGAAAATATTATCCCTTTAGTTCCAAGCTAAACAAACTTAACCATTTCCGGATCCATGGTACAATTTGTACCATACGTGTTTTTCATGGTACATTGCGTTATTTCTCTTCTATTTAAGCTTTTTCGTCCGTTTTCTTTTTTTGTTTTCCAAGTCCAGAGGCCATGTAGAAGACATTACGTATGACTTCAGACCTTCCTGCGTCCAGACATAGGAGGTGATGACGTCATAAGTCAACAATTTATTTTTTTTCATTTACTAAGCCTCTGTTCAATATTTTTTGGCGGGCTTATTTTTCTACGTAGAAGATTGAAATTTTGCACAAACATTCAGTCCACCGAATAGTATTTACCAGATTTTTTGTTCCGATGTCAGTGCTAAAACAGGGGGAGGGAACCAGAGGGGCAAAGGGGTAAAAAGGGATTTTTACCCCAAAAATCCCGTTTTTCGTCATTTTCCCGCCTTACATACATGATAGGACCACGTGAGACATACCGTCTGAAAGGCAGTTCCATTCTAAAGAGAACGACTGTCGAATTATTATCCTAGGGTAATTAGGGATGTCTCAGGGAATTTTTAAAAATATACTTCTATATAGGAAAAAAATAGGGCCTTGTCGGTATATATATTTTTGGCGGGCTTATTTTTGAACGTAGAAGATTGAAATTTTGCACAAACATTCAGTCCACCGAGTAGTATTTACCAGATTTTTTGTTCCGATGTTAGTGTTAAAACAGGGGGGGAACCAGAGGGGCAAATGGTTAAAAAAGGGATATTTTTACCCCAAAAATCCCGTTTTTCGTCATTTTCTCGCCTGGTGCTACTAGACGTCTTCCAGTTTCAACATTGGGCCCACAAATGGAAATTATGTTTACAGATACACAACAACAAATGTGACATTGTGTTCATATATATATATATATATATATATATATATGAATATATATATATATATATTCAGTGAAGATAGATTAAACAGAATCATGTGATTGTAAAATGTATAAATCAAAAGTACAATGTAGCTTTATGTTCAAAATGTGTTGTTTTAGCCAGTGTGGAAATTGAAGCACTTCGAGGAGGGGGGGAAGTTAGTGTGGGCCAAAAACATACTTGTACTAAGAGTGTACTCTTGCAGCAGTGGCGTATACTGGTTTGATGGCTTGGGCTCCCACTAACCTTTATAATACCTGTGCATTGTTATTATTATTATTATTATTATTATTATTATTATTATTATTATTATTATTATTATTTAATAATAATAATAATAATAATAATAATAATAATAATAATAATAATAATATACTTTTTTCCACTTTATTGCACAATCTTCAAAATAAGAAAAAAAAACTTTACGCCATCCTTTTATCAAGTAGACAAATATCATTTTATCTTCACTAGCAAGAATTATATTATCTGATTATTATTACTGAAAAACGATCGTATATTTTTACCTTTATTTGTTGCATAAAGTATCACTGCATTTCGCATAGGATAGATGGTAACCCTACTCATTAGAGCAAATGGAAGCTGTTCGAGTAATAATGAACACTGAAATAGGCGATTAGAAAAGAAGGAGCCTCAGTCTGTGAGAGCTACGCAAACTACTGTAGAACACAACATTTTCGTTGGGTTAACGCAAATCAATCGTGATGTAAAAAAAAAAAAAAAAAAAAATCACATTGACACCAAAAATGCACTGTCATTACTCGTATAATTTCCTTCTACTCTTTACTCACACCAAAGAAACCGATTTATCTAGAGGCAACTGTTTTTACCTGGCAGCCTGTTCGTACACTGTGGGTGGAGGTGAAGCAAAGGGGAATGCTTTGTTATGATTTTTACTGTAGTAGCTAGAGAGTGATTTCTGCTGCGTTGTCATATTGAAGACTCTTAAATTCGCGAGACAGGCTGAGTGCAAAGAATTCAGTGTATCTTTCTAAATCCATACAATTCTCAGAAACTTTTATCATTGAAAAAGTTACTAAAGTATAAAATTATTAATACAATTTAGTTCATATTATAACTTTATTTTGTAATATTTTAGGGCTGCTGCCGGTAGGCTCGATAGTCCACAAAGTACTCCAATGTCTTGCAGACTGTGTTAATTTCTCAACACATTCCAAAAGAAATTTGTACTCGGCAGGAAAATAACTCTGTACAATATGGAATAGGTTATAATTTCTCAGTTCACAGTATTTTTCTTTGAATATTCATTCAAAGTAGTTAACCTTCTAGTTTAAAAGAGGTGTATTATACAAAAAAATGTAGAACAGATATTTGTTAAAAACTGTCTTATATCCATTTTTCACAGTAAAATAGCTTCCAACGAAACATAGAAATAAACCTGAGAGACTGAAACACACCCAATCTGTTCACTGTTCAGGAGGTATTACTTTTCAGCGTTTCGGATAACTACCAGTGTCGTATTTAGGATTTTGTTTCGGGGAGGGCTATGCACAATACGGGGAAGAAGGGGACATTTGCCCACCTGAGTTTGAGAATTAATATTTTAATCAATTGTATACTAATTCCGTACTAGAAAAAACTTGAAACTCGTATGTCGGTGGAGGATCTTACCTCCCATGCAAATCCGAAATGACACTCCTACAAACACACGTTGAATATTTCTAATCTCATTTCCACTTAACTGATTTCATTTTTTTTTTTAATGGAAATGTTCAGTTTTATCTGTGTAAGTTTTTACCTGAAACAAAATGTTGAGACGAGTTGAAGCTGAAATATACTGATTGTAGTTTTAGTGGCAAGAATTGTAGACTGGTGAATCTTATGTGATTTAATACACACACAAATTTAACAATCTATATTTTTACTTTATTCATAGAAGGAAAAGGAAGCATCTTCTTGACGTACCTAATTTCCCGGGCTACGTGTTTCTCCTCTCTTGATTTTCATTAATTCAAACATTTACTTTTCTTTATAACTAAACGATGTAAATATTCCTTTGCTATAATAACTAAAGTCCCGTTATGTTGATATCTGTGCAAGTTGGTGTGGAATATAAGTTTGGCTTATCAGCTTCTCTTAGTTTTGGTGTTACTGACGACGGCCGACTCAAATCACAACCAACAATGCCCAATAACCTTCCCCCTAAATACGCCACTGCACTGCACTGCACTGTACTAATTTGTCAGAGTAGATTATATTTCGATACAGATTCCTCATTAGTAATATGAAAAACTTCTGATTTTTATTTGTATATAAATTTGATTTTTGTAATTACTCATGAAGGTTGGGGTCATTACCAAGGTTGGGGTCATTGCCATTGGCCTCTCCTAGAAAGCACAAAGGAAACGAGGTTCCGGGGAAGTTTTCAGAGGTGCCTGGGAATTTCCTCCATTTCCCCCTTCAATTACCACACTGGTTTTATCATTCATTATTTCAATAATAAACAACATCAAAAACAATTATTAGAATATAAAATTTAAACGAGTTGAGAATGCTCCAAGAGCATTGCCAGAACGAATTTAAAAATAACGGAGAGATGAAGCGAAAAGCATGACTGTGATTGCTTCTACATGAAAAGTAAATTCCGTTATCCACATTTTCTCTTTCTAGCAAAAATTCGCAAAATACCAACTTTGTATGACTTAGAGTTCCCGAGATATATTTCTTTAAACCTCCCTATTCTCGAACTTTTTTGGCCAATATCTGGGGACGGTGGTCAGTTAGCCAGTGGCCACCGGTTACTGTTTGATACCAACATGTTCACCATTCTTTTAGGTATTGACCAACACTAATATGATCTCTCTGTGGCTTACGATTCCCGAGATATGGCTCCTCAAATCTCTCGAAATCGGAAATATGTTTGGCCAATACTTAGGAAGATGGTAAACATTTCGGCACCGATATTAATTGTTGGCTACTGGCCAACTGGACACTGCCCAAACCAGTGGCCAGTTTGGCAGTGGCCGCCGTTACTATTAGGTACCAAAATGTTCAACATCCTCTTGGGTATTAATCAACACCAAAATGATCTCTCTATGATTTACGGTTCCCGAGATATTGCTCCTTAAATCTACGGAAATCGGCATTTTTTGGCCAATATATGGGGAACGTAGGAGTTACGCGAAGATTTTCGTCAGTTTCTCAGTGTTTAATGCTCTATCGAATGGAGGCCTCAAAATTGCAAAAATATCAAATAACAGACACACAGACATATATAATTCAGTAAGGAAATCTTTAAGTTCGTTGATAAGGTACTGATTTTTATTTTGTCGGTTTCCAGGTTATGTTGCAGTTTCTGCAGGTCTGTCACTATTGAAAGGTTGAGAACAGTTCTAAAAAAAAAAAGTCGAGCATTTAAAGTATCTTCATGATGAGCCTAACGATCTTCATGAAGTGTAGGAAATTTGCTGTTTACTGGCACGATTTTTTCCCTTAGATTTTGGGAGAACTCATTGAGGGCGACTAGCCACGCACCTAACAAATACACTGTATTTCTATGTACACTGATGAACATCAGAAGCTCAAAGCAAGAAGGACTCATCGGATTGACCCCACATTTGCAAAATCTGTAGGAGATAGAAAGGTAGTAAAACAGTTAACAGCAAAACCCCGTGATGATCATGTGTGGTGACCACACTTTGGAAATAACAACCGGAGGGAGACTAGATAGTCATAGTTCAGTAGTGATCGAATCTAATGCTAGAATGATATGAGTAGTTTGGACACCCGAAGAATGTTTCATCATCGATTGTTGCAGCAATTGCAACAGGTTTCTAAACTATTTTGCTCAATGATTGTTGCTTATCGTGATTGAAGACTGTTCTCTGAGTCGGAAAGGTGATGCGTAGTACATCAATTTATACTTGATGCCTCAAGAGTAAAAGAAACGTAGTCCCTTATTGTTTGGACGATCTTACCTGTGAAGAAGCCCTGCCTACTGTCTGGAAGTGGTCTAAACAGGCATTGGGGTAAGCTACCCATCCCATGAATTTTGGTACCGGATTCCGATCGCAGTGCACAGGAGGAAACTACTAGTAAATTGAGCAAGCTTCAAAGTCAAATGGTGATTTGGCACGTATAAGTGGATCCGGGATGATATATGATATATTCGTTTTACCTTTACGCGGAAGGTGGCAGCTAATGAACGATAGAGTAGTCGAGGACGGGGGTGCTAATCCCCAGGGTCGCCTGAAGCTCCTGGAATTGGGTTCGACTTTGCCAGACTGTGCTCAAACCGTGGGATTAGGTAATTCATGCACTAAGAAAAAAAATGTAGTTGGCGTACTTAAAGGATAGGTTACATGCGTAATTCCTGTAGTTTCTGGACTGCAGCAGACATATAACTGAAAACGCATGTTTTATAATACTTTCTGTATAAGTGTTCCATCTATACGTACTTTCCGTATGAAACAATGTAGGAGGTCAGGATCTCACATACAAATGGACGTATTTAAAATATAGCTGACGAAGGTAACATAAGTATATGCATGCGATATACGGAAAACAGTTAGATGTCAGACATCCTGCAACGTCATGATGTAATATCTAAGGGCAGTGCCTATGTAGCATATGGATAAAGTATGCTCCGTACTGATTTCTATAGTAAGCAAGCGGATGCCGTATATTTGTACAATATACCGCTGTCCGGAGAACGGATTTTTCTCTGTGTACCTGAAGCAGCAGGAGGTGATCGGGCATACCTTATAGCGATCGGGCATCATACCTGCAGAGTATAGTAGGCCCTGAGTCGCTAGGAAAGCTGTTTCGACCAGTAGCTTAAACTGTTAAGCATAAGGACTTTGGTCCGGCAGAACAGTGGACGTATTTCACTTACAAGTTAGTGTGAGCCACGAGCCACATGTGAGCCACGAGTTGCATACTTATAATGTAAACAACAATGACAGGCAAACCTTAAAGGTGCACTCCATGCACAAGGAGACTTGTTTGCAAGTAGCGATAAATTACGGACTGAATTACGGCCAGCTTTCTAACTCAGGTTCAGAGCCCAAATTCCGTTCTACTAGATGGCGTAAAGGTGGCGGTAGACCATTCTATCCAATATGTAGAATATTTTCCTGATGTATTGTGTTATGATAGAATGCAGTCTCTGAATATGAAACAAGTGACTGAGAATACAACACAAAATGACGTTCAGAATCGCAATGGAGCGGACGAAAAAAAATGCAATAAATTTGTTGAACGTTTTTCCATAATAAAACAGAATTGACAAATTATGTTGGACGATGCCCAATATAAGATTGAAAAGGGTTGATCTTGAGTTTGTCGGCACTTGTGGATGTTTAAAGGTATATACAAAATTGTTTTAGCATTTTTTTTTTTTTAGTTTCTGATTTATTTAATTAATGGAATCAAAATTTATATATGAATTAATCGGCGAACATAAGACGGTAAAATCAAGTTCAGCCTTATGCAGACTCTAACTTCACTTTATCGTTTTAAAGTCTAGAGATTTGAGCAGTACGAAGCTCAAATTAACAAAGAGAAGTACGACTAATCAGAATATAGAAAATTAAAGCCAGAATATTTCAATTTTTAGAATACTCAGCTTTGGATACACAATACTGCAGTATGTATGTGAAAAAATATTGCCACTTTAAAATTCATTTTTCTTTTCCTTCTTCCAGAAGGCATATACGGTACGAAATAATAAAGCTGAAGTGTTTAATAGTAGAAGATTTCCAAGTATAATAAATATTCTTAAATTGTTGTAAGTTTGAGCCGTATAAACTTTAACAAAGCAAGCATTATCTTTCTGCAGAGAATACTTAAAGAAGGTTCTTTAATATATGATATCCGTATCTCCGTTTAATATTTCAGATTTTCCAACAGAATAATCTACACTATTATGAAATTACTTCCGTTTAGTTTATTACGATCGTAATTTTAACAGAACAACAGATCCGCACCTGTAATTAGGAGGAAATGCATTGAAGTAAGGGGGGGGGAATATTAAAAAAAATCTCATTAGAAGTGTGATCTAAAAAAAAGAGAAAAAAAAAGAAACTGTGCTAGTCCTAATGATGGTCCACAAATACTGGTTTCTACGTCAGCAGCCACTCTTGGTGCGAAGTTAATGTTGTGTGAGATGATCAAAATCAAGAGAGAAGAACGCCATTAAATAGGTGTTTGCCCAAATCACTAGAAATTATGCAACGTTAATTTTGAGCGTAATGGATTCTTCAATAAGTAATTACCATCTACACTGTAGCATATCCGAAATTTAAGTACAAACTTGGAATATTTAACAAGCCAAGGTTCTTTTAATGATTATAAGAAAATTCGTTCGCAAACAACCTACAAAGAAGGTTCCTGACGGCATCGTAATATGTGAAGCATTTGTTACTCTTCAGGTGTTATTTTTATAGTATATCTTGCTGAAATGTGCAATATATATATATTTTTTTTTTCGGTAATAATATGCACTGCATTATTTAACAAGAAATAATATATTTAACATGATTTATCTAAGGATTTATTTTTTCATGCCCTAGGAAGCCAATTGATCAGTGGTATATTCTGTATAAATGTGTATAAACAACACCGAAACGCTTATAGACACTCTTTTATTTTATATAGACAAATCTTGAATAATAATGTCGTTTTTCAAAACTAAATAACTACTTTTTTCTATGCTACTACTCACTTCCGAAGCAAATTAAGTCTTACTTTGATTTTTTTAAAATCCAAAATTGTAAATTCGCATTGTTTTTAATGGAGAGTTGTTCAGCTGAGAGAAACAAGTACCATATGCATCAATTTTGCTTATATCACTAACTATATAACACTAGTTAAGTTAGAATAACAAAATTTTGCACGGTACAGACCATTATTGTGGAAATAGTTTCAAAATCAAACGGTTATGATCTCTCATATTCTTCAGGAGTTGTACCCGAAATGACACTACCTCATATACTTAGCACTAGCACAATGATGATGTTTTCTGATCAAACTAGACAGAGACTTTGAGTTTTTTTAGATCAAAATTTGCATGTCTTTGAAAGTTAGAGGGTAATTATATTTAGAGTGTGAATAACAAGAGAGGAATGATAACTGAGGAACAGTCCCATGTTCTCACAAGGAAAGGACATGAAGGTTTCACTCGGACATCCGAATCAAACCTAGCCCATTCGATAAACGTAACAAAGATATGTGCTTGCACAAAAAATTAGATGTTATGGACAACGGAGAAAGTTCCTGGGGTCCATTAACCCTGTTAGTATAAAGAAAATCGTATACTTGCAGTGAAATAGCTATTGTATTAGCTCTATTCATTGGAAAGTCATGGTTTATAGTTCATTCTTTTCAGCATGAAACAAGATTTCCAGAGGTGTAGGTATTGGGCCTATAATGTACTTGAACAGGGAAAGTTGGGATAATGTCGGAAAAATCCTTCCAAAAATCCCTATCGCCAACTTTGGACTCCTCTGGAGTGGCTCTGGGTGAAAGCACACAATCTGCATGTATCTCTAGAAATACTATAGGGGTCAGGAAATGTGTATAACAAGTTTCGTGATGATGGGCGTAATGTATATGAGGGAGAAGCTTGCGTAACAATAAACATTTGAGCGTTTTGAGTCATTCTGAATTGTTCTAGCGTCTAACAAGAACATGGAGAAGAGCTTCATCGTGGCTACCGGTAAGCGTACGCGCCTTTGGCTTGGAAGATCCGAGGTTCGATTCCCAGTGGGAGATCATGTGGTTTGGATTCTACGTTAATCAGTAGATCTCGTCTCATATTGTCTCGCTGCTGAAAAGGGCGTTAAACTCAAAATCACCTTAATTCAAAGAACATGCAGCAGCTTTATGATTAATAGGTGCGACATGCTTAAGTGGATGTAATAATATTAAATTTGAATTTTGAGTAAGGATGGATAAAATTAACTCAATGTATCAAAACAAGAGTAGGGAAGTGTTTGCAGGAATTGATGAGTCAAGAATATTGTAAGAGGTTGAGACGATTCAATTGTTTAAGTATTGCAGGAATTGGCGAGTCAAGAATATTGTAAGAGGTTGAGACGATTCAATTGTTTAAGTATTGCAGGAATTGGCGAGTCAAGAATATTGTAAGAGGTTGAGACGATTCAATTGTTTAAGTATTGCAGGAATTGGTGAGTCAAGATTATTGTAAGAGGTTGACACGATTCAATTGTTTAAGTATTGCAGGAATTAGTGAGTCAAGAATTTTGTAAAAGGTTGAAACGATTCAATTGTTTAAGTATTGCAGGAATTGGTGAGTCAAGAATATTGTAAGAGGTTGAGACGATTCAATTGTTTAAGTATTGCAGGAATTGGTGAGTCAAGATTATTGTAAGAGGTTGACACGATTCAATTGTTTAAGTATTGCAGGAATTAGTGAGTCAAGAATTTTGTAAAAGGTTGAAACGATTCAATTGTTTAAGTATTGCAGGAATTGGTGAGTCAAGAATATTGTAAGAGGTTGAGACGATTCAATTGTTTAAGTATTGCAGGAATTGGCGAGTCAAGAATATTGTAAGAGGTTGAGACGATTCAATTGTTTAAGTATTGCAGGAATTGGCGAGTCAAGAATATTGTAAGAGGTTGAGACGATTCAATTGTTTAAGTATTGCAGGAATTGGTGAGTCAAGATTATTGTAAGAGGTTGACACGATTCAATTGTTTAAGTATTGCAGGAATTAGTGAGTCAAGAATTTTGTAAAAGGTTGAAACGATTCAATTGTTTAAGTATTGCAGGAATTGGTGAGTCAAGAATATTGTAAGAGGTTGACACGATTCAATTGTTTAAGTATTGCAGGAATTGGTGAGTCAAGATTATTGTAAGAGGTTGAGACGATTCAATTTTTTAAGTAAATTGGAATGTCACGTTGGCTGTCGAACACTATTAACACCGAACATGAAGAATGGTAAAGTGTCTGCGATAACTCAATACTTAAATGAAACAATTCGTACATATTAAACTGCAAAGGCGAGAGACTATTATACTTCAACATTGGAGTCTCTTAAAGAATAAACAGATAATTATATTGGTTGGTGGAAGAAATGTCGTGTTTGAACTAGTTGTTCACCCAAGCCTTCGACTAGCCTTCACATTACTTGCACGCTGGCAATGAACCTTGTTTTCTGGTATATGTCAGCATAGGTAATGAGAATATAACACAAACCAGTGGTTGACTAACTTTTTGGCTGACAACACTACTCAACGCACATGGTATTGCGATAACTTTGTTTTTCTATTATTTTAACAATCCATATAATAAAATAATATTTGTATATGTTTGTCTCCAAAGAAAAGTTTATATGTTCGTCTCCAATCCTTTCGACAACGAGATCTCAAACCTCACAAGTGTTAGAAATGTGCTGCTTTCGTTGGTCGATTAAACATTTTGTGTAAATTGTCCAGTTCTACTTGAATATACATTATTTAAAAAAAATAATATGACCGTTATTTCTTTATTGCATTTATAGGAATACACTGAAAGTATTAAAATTAAAAAAAAATCATATCCTACAAGTTATGGATTCCAACACAATATAGTTCTATACAAGAGTTGTATATCTCTCAGGCGTTTGTTTCATGCCCAAATGATAATGAAAAACGAAGGATAACCATTTATACAGTCTAAGAGGAGTCTTTAATGTTTGGAGTATTTTCCCCATTGAACACCATATATCACTGACATTATAATTAATTATGTATGCAATGTATTTGCTTATTGCATACTGCATGCAAGAAGAAAGAACACACTGATCATACATGAATTAGAAACTTCAACCGGAAGTAGTGTCAAATCTTGCAAACGGGGCGATATATTGAAAAACATATCCTGTTTATGGTATCCCTTGCTGATTTTTTATCAAGACGTCTTTCACTTGTTTCTGGAAACCGACATGTACAGATGTTGTGAGGAATGACAAGGAGATCGACACTCATATGCGAATGATAAGCTGTGTAGAGAGCGCAGATTCAGCTAGTGTAAATTATAGTGTTTTTTTATTTTTAGTTTTAATGAAGTAATGACTCTGTTTAGTACTGAACATTGATGCTGAAGCTGGAAGTGTTGACTGGTATAGTCGGTCTTAAATTTGATTTCACTGGTTATTCTTAAATGTTTTGATAATTTTTAAATTATTAAATTTCTGGACATATAAAATAAGTCTGCGCGACACACTCTTTGTGAACCACTGATGTAGACACAGGTCAAAAAAAATCAACGAAGAATTTCTAACGCTGATAAAAAAAAAGCATACAAATAACGCGAATAACATTTATTTTTTTTTTAAACTAAAGTTCCACGTTTACTTGAAATATCTTTGGAAATACTTATTTGAGATGAAACCAAGTCAGTTTTCAGTAAAATTAATGAAACAATAGTACGGTCTTGGATTAAAGTGACTGGCTAATATTGGAACATTGGGTATGCACTACCACAACCTCTTCTCACTGAAAATACACCAGAGGCAGACACTCGAAGTCATTGTAGAAACATGTATTCTTGACACAACGAGCGCACATATGCTACTCGAAAGAATATCCTCCGGTAGTAAATCAAACCCTAGGCAGCAGATGTTCGGAAACCTATAGAACGGGGAAACATTATCAGATAGCTCGCAAGTGAAGACGGAACCAAGATGTGATTTATCTGTTACACTCTCTAAGTTGACCTGCTAAAAGTGGAACACATTCTCTAACATCTTCTGTTCAGCAAAGACACCACCTAAAATTTAATATTATGTATTTTAATTAAAAAAAAATAATTACGTTTATTGTTCCTTATGTTTATGAATGTATGTTCAGAAAAAGAAATATAACTCTGCTGCCATAGTGTAGTGGTTCAAAAGTTCAATTAGCATAATTTCATGAATTCCCTCATGGTTATAGAGTTACTTCATGGTTATGTGGATAACGTGCGTGCCTTATGTGTGAATGAAACTTATTCGATTCCAGGCCGGAGTCCATTAGTTTGATTCTCTCGTTAAGCTGTAGGTTCAAGTCTCATATAGCCCCGCTGCTAAACGGAACGCTAAACTAAAAAAGAACATCCATCTGAATTCCGTGGCTATATTGATAACTCAGTCTCCTTCTGTCTTTTTCTTCATTATCTCAGTATTTCATAATACGCAAACACTAATAGTTAAAACTTCAATGCAGTCGACGAATATAATTTCATGAAGAGAAACGCATTTTCATTATTGTTCTTAAGAAATTTGGTAATTTTAGTTTTCAGTTTAGAGTTTATTCAGCAGCGAGGCCATATGAGACGTGGACCTATAGCTGAACGTGGAATCCAAAACACAAATAAATTTATACGGTATGTATTTCAAAGGAGAAAAAACCCTTGTACAAAATGTAAAGCTTATAGTGTGATTTTATTTTATACTGTAATCAAAATATGAAATGCTTATTTTATATATATAAAACAATCAGGATATCTATATATATTTTTTCACATCAGGATGCTTATATTCCCTATTGCACGTTGAGAAGGCACTCTTCACAAAATTGTAAAGAGAAGTATATTAAGAGTAGGAAAAAGCATTTTCAAACAGATCCTAAACTTTAGGAAGCTACAGTCAGAATCACCATTGCAAATGTGTAGAAAGCATAGGTATAAATATATTCAGATATCTCCAAATAGGGGTTTCATTCTAACTCTCATGTCATTCTTGAATTTTCATGGACATCAACGAGATTGCGTACCAAGACAGCTGCTTAAGACTGTGATTTTATTTCTTAGAATAGACAATTTTATTACAGTTGTTTGACAGTAAAAAAATCACCAATAGGTTAGCCTTAGACTACCAAGGATGGCAAAAATAACGTTTATGTAAACCATAACTTTCCATTAATGCAACATCTTCCCTGTTCATTACTATGAAATGCATACTTTTGTCACGCTATTTCGAAAACGTCTCCCGTACATCAAACAGGTTATTCAAGTATGTTTCTAGACCGTAATGTATAACATTTTAACAGTTCTCGACATGATAATTATCGAATAGACTACTTATATAACAGTGTAAGGAAATTATCATATTATATTTACTTATTATTATTATTATTATTATTATTATTATTATTATTATTATTATTAGTCATTTATTGGTTCCCTATATTAATTATACAGGGAATTGTCACAGGTTAATTATTATTATTTTATTGTTATACTATTTTACTATTCTTCATTTTTTGCTAAGCGATCTCTCTATATTTTTATAAACTATATATGTACATCATATACTAACTACTAAGTTGCTTTTAAAGATGTCTTTCTCATTAATTCGCGAGTTCAATACCCTTCAGAAAGTATGTCAAACTCTTATTATTATAAAGGTAACAAAGGAAGTTCTGTCGCTTTTGGCAGATATCTGTGTTCAATTGGCCCTCACACCGTTAGTTGAATGCGAAAGGAAATAAGACGAAGGTCAGTTGTTGGTATGGCTATTCCCAACATACTACCTGGTTGTGCGCCTTCAGTTACTCCCTGAACTTGCGTAACGACAGAGTGAACATGGAACCTCCACAGAGCGTCATAAGGGCGCGTGTGCTCCATGAGTTCAAACTGGGATCAAATGCAGCTGCAGCGGGGCGGAAGATATAAAAGGCTTTGGTGAGGATGTCGTGACTACGCGGACAGGGAAACAGTGGTTTTGCAAGTTTATGGACGGTGACGAAACACTCGAAGACACGCCAGGCGCCGGAAGATCAACACATGTAGAAAATGATGATCTTTAGGCAGCAATTCAGACGAACAGTGGCCAGACATATGAGGAACTGGAACTACAATTATGTGTGAGTGGAGAAACCATTTGACAGCACCTCCATTAGCTTGGGAAGCACTACAAGTTGGGTCGATGGGTTTCACATGATTTGACTCCAGGCCAAAAGGCAACGTGAGCAAACACCTATGTTTATTTGCTGTCTCGTCTAAGGAAGGAGTCATTTATGGACAGGGTGTTGACATGTTATAAGAAGTAGGTCCTGTACAAAGCTCCATGGCGCCGCCATCATAGGTTAGCATCCCATGAACCGGTTCCGAAAACAGCCGAAACCAACACCACGAGAAGATAATCCTGTGCATTTGGTGGACTGCTCGCGGCATCGTGCATCGGGAACTGCTATCAGCTGGTGAGAACATCAATGCAACTATGTACTGTCAGCAGTTGAGCCGGGTTCAAGAAAAACTTAAAACTCTGGAACCAGCACTTCTGAATCGCAAAGGGATCCTGCTGTTACAGTACAACATTAAGCTAGAATAACCCGGGACACCATTCTTCGTCTTGTTGGGAAGCCCTATTGCATCCGAAATACTCCCAGGACATTGCGTCGTCCGATCATCATTTGTTGTATTCCTTGAACAATCACCTTAGGGGATGCCAGTTCAAATCCCTAGTAGAGTTGCAAAATGCACTTGATACCTTCTTCGCTTCAGGCCCATCAATTTCTACGCCCATGGAATCCATGGCCTTCCAGAACGTTTACAGAAGGTCGTCCACGCTCATGGTTAATATTTTTGATGTTCCAGGTACGTCTTTGGTGACACATCGATGTTTAAATGTGGTGGGTGAAAAAGCGACAGAACTTTCTTGGTTACCTTTATATTACAAGAGAAAGTGACAAATAGATTTCTAAGCCCCAGAGATTTCAAAGATCCGATGATGAGTGAGTCAGTGAGTTTACTGATATATTAGTGTGGGAACAAGATGGCAAGAGTGAATTGCGGTAAAAAGGTGTTATTACTTGGAATGAGTTGTGATAAGATCACATAAGAGTATGTAAGAAATTTAATTTTGGAAATACATATGGATATGACACAGGAAGCATTTTTTGGTGTGTGCCATTGAATTGAATTGGACTGGAATGGTCGACCTTGCTTCCCAATGTATGCAAAAGTTTTAAAAAAATAAAATAGAGAATGACATACCATCATGTTCGTCTGAGATGCTCATATATGCACAATATCTGCAAAGACTACAAACCATTTAGAGAAATGAGTATCGGACTTCAAGTTGGGGTGGAGACATGTTTAAACATTTGAATTGGGACCTCGATTTTCTACAGTACATTCAGATTCTACGAATAAAGAAACAAACAAGTAAATTTAATTATTTTTTAACTGTGATAAATGAAACTGCAATCAGCGAATACTAGTTCAACTAAGGTCGCTTCAATTGATATCCACCACGTTTCATTCCACAATAAATCTGCGATAAATACAACCAAATATTTGTCTTTAAAAGCTTTCTCGCCTTGTGAAATGTAGTGTTAAAGATGGCTCTGCGTTCGACGTGAGTTCAGGTAGTTCAAATGAGACAGGATAATTGAGGTAATGGACGGTCATAATAGTACTTTAATCCCTACTAGTTGAGCCTGGCATATTTTTTTTTTAAATTGTACTCCAAGTTTGACAGCTCGTAGTCACGAATTGAAAGCCTGCACATCATAATACTGTAGTTCAGACGCTTATACGGCAGATTAAGGTCTACTAGAATGCCAAATTTGATTTCAATCAGATGAATTCAATTGAACTCGTACGATGCATTGTCTTATGTTTATATATTGGTTTTTTTCTTTTAATCAACTGAAAAACCATTTTTTTTTCGTAAAGTAGTGACTTATGTAACACATTGCATGCATTGCAGGCCGCGATAACTCAGCAGTAGAGCGTTTATATCTGGTGGATGCGGTCCTTGGTTAGATCCCAGCTCGCTCCATGTGAACTTTGTGGTGGGCAAAACCCGTGTGCGTGGGTTCCCGCTTCCTCCCACTTTCATCGTTCCACCATTTCATTCATTTCTCATGATCACCGTCTCCTTTAGTCTAGCCGGCATAAGCGTGGGATGTAAAACTTAAAGATTGAATTTCCATTTTGCATTGCATGGATTATATTAGCTTATGATAGCTATTAGTTGATAACGTACCACTCAATCACAATTTTGCACTGAGTCGTACATTTTGTTATTCTCCTATTATTTCGTAACTGCAGATATGACTTTGTTTATAGTTAGCTCTAAGATCCAAGATTTTATCTTAAAATTCCTAACGTGAGAGCAAAGAGAGTGCACTTGTCACTCATATAAGTTATCAATAAATAATCTCGTTGTATGTGGGTGGCATGCGAGTCCAAGTCACATTATTCAGAACTCGAAACTAACAATAGGAATCGTACACATCCTACACTGTTCTGCAACCCACAATTATCACCAATTTTACCCGATTGCATAATCCGCAGGTGGTTAGCATTTCATTATGGTATTCTTTGATTTTTTTGAAACAAATTTTCACATGAGTTGAATTTAAGTTGCGATAGTGTTAAGTCTAAGACTGTGTGAACCAAATATAACTCTCTTATATTTACAGTTCTATCCGCATGGTGTGCAATCGATCTAAGGCACCACGCTGTAATATTTAAGTAATTTGGTGAGTGGCCCCTTGACAAAACATGCACTTCAATAACTCAGACATAAACAATGAAAAAAAAAAATACAACAATGATTTCATTGTATGAAGATGACATGAGAATGCATATTCATTCTTCAAGAAGTGTTACCCAACTTTAATCTAAGCTCCAGTCCAAGCCACATTTTCAACAACTCGAAAAATAATATAATGACTCATGTAAATCCTACACTGCCCTGCAATGCAGAAAAAACATCATTTTGTATGGTTGCATAAGCAACAGGAGGTTTGCATATATATATATATATATATATATATATATATATATATATATATATATACACTCTTTCTTGTTGTGATTATACACCTGTCTCCCATAAAACAAAAAAAGAACATTGTTTTCTAGGCTGGTGGCCAATGTATTAAACAAAGACAGCAATGCAAAAGAAAAAAGTGAAAAACAAATTTGCGCTACAGAAAACATTCACAGAAGATCACGAAACGTGCAGTGTAGACTCTTCTCACTAGTTTCTGGTAAAGAAAATATATATATAACGAAACATTTCATAGATAAACAGTAACACACGAAGACCTGCAGTATACTTTATATTATTTCAAGTTCGCGTCCTCCATTTATTAAACAAGGATTTTATATTAAGACTACCATTGAACTCAACGGATCGCGTTCAAACTTGGTATAGTGGTAAACCTTGACTTGTTAGATAAGAGTATAAGGTATTAGGTGTTCATTTTGCTGGTCGTCAGTTATGGGAGATCAAATTTAGACTGGTATTTTCGAAGTAAAAACGAATCAGCACAACTCAAGGGATTAAAAACAAGCTTAATATGGCGGTGAAACTTGATTTCTTTTATAAATGTGTGAATTATTGTGCTTCGTTGATTTCTGGTACTCAAGTTATGGACGGTCAAATTTTGTGTCAGAGTTTCCATAAACAAAAAGACCATGCACCAAAATCAACGTGTTGGGATTTAACGTGACATAGTAGTAGAAATTTACATGCTTCATAATATCTGGAACATTCTGTTGAGCAGACATTAGGATCTCTAGTTAATTTAGGTCAAATTTTGCGTCAGATTTTTTTTTCAACAAAGAACATAACTCTTACTCAATCGCGATCAAATTTAGAATGGTTTACGCTCAAAAGTTATAGAAATGCCATCCCTAGTTATATGAAGACAAGTTTTACATCATATTTTAGAAAACAAACAACCACTCGACCTCATCTGAACGGGAACAAATTTGCCATATACCTTGACCTGCTATACAAGGTGTGAAACTTGATGCATATGTTTACATTCCATAAGTTACGCACTCTTTTGTGTGTGGAAAGCATAACGTAGTAAATAGTGTTTAAATCTCAAATGCATGTCAGGCCTTGGCACACAAATATTTTTTTTAATATATATATATATATTTTTTACGGTGGTTGACATTACATTTGTAGTCGCAGTTCATACGCATTTCTATAGATTCAAACAGACAGAAAGTTCTGGGCCCAAATGCGTGATTTTAAATCAAGACTGATTGCGATGAACTCCATTCGCTACACGAGATAACAGAATCGCTGGTTTCGTGTCAAAATATTTCCTGAATAAGATCATGGTATCGATGGCTAAGAAATCGAACGCAGAGAGGTGTGAAATATTAGGCTAATATCGCATGATACAAAAATGTTGGTTCGAATATTGAACAGAATATTGTATGAAAGAACAAATGAAAAAGTTGAAGAGGAACAGTTCGGGTTCAGGAGAGGTAAGAGTACAATAAATGCAATTGAATTATTAAGGGTAATCAGTGAAAGGTTTGCAGAATAGGGAGAAAGACGTAAGTTGTATTTTTTTTTTAATCTAGAAAGGCTTTATTTTGCAACGTAATTGGAATTTGTTCTCGGGAGTTCTGAAGAAGGATGGATTGGAATGAAAAGATCGAAGACTCATAAGAAACTTATATATGAACCAACAAATAAGTGTTAGAACAGGGGATAAAATGACAGAGGAGAGTGCAATTGGTTGGAAAATTCAACAGGGATGCTGTATGTTCCCTCCATATTTAGTATATGTCTAGAAGATACAGTGAAAAAGAAAAATGAAATGAAATGAAATTTTTGAGTTTTACGTCCCACGGTTATGCCGGTTAGGCTAAAGGAGACGGTGATGATGAGAGATGAATGAAATGGAGGAATGAAGAAAGTGAAAGGAAACGGAAGAATCCCGAGAAAACCCACGCACACGGTGTTTGTCCACCACAAAGTTCACTTGGCGGGAGCAGGGTTTGAACCCGAGACCCCTAGCACCAGAGGTGAACGCTCTACCACTGAGCCACCGCGGCCCTACAGTGAAAAAGAGCCTACACATTGAAGACGGTATTTCGGTAGGACAGAACATGATTAAGGTTATATAGTTTACCTATCTAAGGAAAGTAATGATAATGGTGTTAGACTCTTTTGCAACATCCGACCTTTGCAACATCCAAAAACTTGATAAGTATAAAATTCCCACATTGCAACACTCTCAAATATAATTGGACCTCACCAGATGGAAAGTATATAATCAGATTCATCACGTTTTAGTGGATAACATATGTTCAATTGTTCAAATGAGATATATGACACTGATCATTACCTAATAGCAGCAACAATAAGAGATCATTGAACAAAATAAATATTCAATATTTGAAAACGGAGAGGTTTAACTTAAATAAATTAGAGGAGAGCCAGTTGAGAGGGAAACACCTTATTGAAATTTCGAATAGATTCTCAGTTTTAGGAGATCCGGGATGCACTAGCTTTGAGGATATATGAGTTGACATTAGGGATAACATTAAAATTTCAGCAAATTAGAAGTGAAGCACGCGAAAATAAATAGCAACAAACCTTGGTTGAAGCAGGGGTGCACGAAACTACCGGATATGGGAAAAATAGGCAAAACTGCGTTGGCTACAAAATCTGAATGAATAACTACACAAAATTTCATTGACATCAGGTGGAAACCTTCAAACCCTTAGGATAAAAAACACGATATTTCGAAAGCTCAAATTAATGAAGTTTACTTTTTATGTATTTATTTATTTAATATACAACACAACAGGCTTAATGCCCAATTATAGTGTTGTGTAAGCATAGTAAATACTATTTAATACATACATAAAAGTTTTAATTATTTCTATAGAAAATTTATTGTTTCACATATGATCGGAACCTACTTTCTGATAAACTAAATACATCCACTTTATCAAGCTTATTTACAATGTCATTATATAACGTACACAGGCTCCAAATAGGGTAGTTACATAATATATTGCTTCTAGCTTTTGCACAATAAAATGTGCCTGTATTATCTACTCTGGTTTTACAAGTGGTAATCAGCAGTGATATTTTCGAGACCAACTCCATACAATCAATCTTATTATTTAATAACTTGTATAAGAATAAAGTCCAACATCCATCTTTTTCTCTAAAGTTTGAAAATTAAAATTGGTTACTAGATCAATGTAGGGAAAATATTTGGGATAAAAACTATTTTTTTGTATGTAAGTATTTTCAAGAATGTTGTTTCAATGCTTTATATTTCTTGATAGTATTTTTTATTATTATTGGAGGTCCATAAAGTACAACAATATTCCAATTTCGTTCTAACGTATGCAAAATAAAGGGTTGCTAACGTTGTCTCACTGAAAAAGTATTTCCCTATTCTGTACATTAAACCTAAGTTTCTATATGCTTTGTTTGTTTTCACATTTATGAGTTGATTGAAATTTAGTTCAGGATCAAAAATAACACCTAAATCTTTAACAGTACTTGGCCTAGACAGTTTTTTTTTTAGTGTATAGTTAAAGGTGATGGAATTGATTTTTCTCGTAAAATAAAGGGATTTACAATTAGATACATTTATTACTATTTTGTTGTCATCGCACCATGTTTGAACTCGCTATAGGTCTTGTTGTAGTTGTATGCAGTCTTCAGTTGAATTAATTCTAGAATATAATTTGAGATCATCAGCGAATAGGAGATTCTCAGAGTTTTCCATAAAAGGTGGAATATCATTAATAAGTAGGAGAAATAACAGAGGACCCAGATGAAATCCTTGAGGAATCCCAGACAGAGTACCAAACTTTTCAGTGAAGTGTTCCTTGTATAGAACAGATTGTTTCCGATTACATAAATACGACACAATGTATTCTATTGCCGACTTTGTAAAGTTTAGGCTTGCTAATTTTGCCTCTAGAACATCATGATCCACGACATCGAATGCCTTACTGAAGTCGGTATAAATAATATCTACCTGAACACCTCTGTCTAACTCTGTTGCTATAAAATTTGTTACAACTGCTAGGTTTGTTGCAGTAGATCTATTGGGAAAGAAATCAATGTTGAAGTGTTGATATAGCTGGTTTAACGTGATTCAGAATTCGTGTAAATAAAATACTCTCAAGAATTTTGACAAAAGGAGTTAATATGATTAACACAGAGTCAGAAACTGATGTTCCTGGAGGAAGGGGAATGCACACATCAGAACCAAATATTTTAGAGCTTAGCGAAACACAAATAGAAGTTGCAATAAAGAAATTAAAGGAACACAAATCTCGAGATGTAGATAAAATTCAGACTGAATTAATTTTAGCAGGAAGGGAACAATTGCGGAACAAAATACACAAACACATTCTCATTATCTTGAACAAGGAAAAATTGCTACAAAAGAGGAAACAATCAGTCAGTGTTTCAATTCACAAGAAAGGCGATAACACGGATTGTAATAATTATCAAAGCATTTTTCTTCTGTCAACATCCTACAAAATACTGTTAAACAGTCTGTTAGCAAGATAAACCCTATACGCAGATGGAATTATTGGAGATTATCAGTGTGGATTTAGGCCAAAACGACCAACTATGGACCAGATATTAACCATTTGGCAAATACTAGAAAAGAAGTGGGAATAAAATACCCCAGTACCTCAACTATTTATTGTTTTAGAAAGGCGTACGACTCGATTACGAGGTAAACATTGTGCAACATTCTTACAAAACTTGGAATACCAGAGAAAAATAGTTTGATTAATTAGCATGCGATTAAATGAATTACAAAGTAAAGCACAAGAAAAAAAATACATGTCGACGAGCTTTCACATCGAGAATGGCCTGAAACAAGGAGATGCGTTGTAGCCATTAGTATGTAACTCTGTTCTGGATTATGCTATGAGGATAATCAAAGACAGCAATCTGGGCCTAAAGCTGGATGCTCTTCACCAGGTTACGGCGTATGCTAATGATGTAAATCTGATAGAATATGATAGAAGAACAATATAAAAAATTACAGAGGTTTTACTAAATTCCTGCAGAGACATGAGTTTAGAAGTGAATGCAGAGAAAACTAACCACATGGAAATTCACGCAGATCGTAATACTCTAAGTTATGGATACATGAAAATATCAAATAATACTTTCGACGAAGGAGATACTTTCAATATCTAAGATCAATATTTACCAAACTCATATCCGCGAAAAAATGAACGTTCATATCAACTGAAATCAGGGAATTAATGTTATTGTTCAGTTGAAAACGTTTTGTTTTCGAAATTCTGTGAAAGAAGCTTAAAATATATAAAACGATAATGGTGCATGTCGTGCTGTCTGATTTCAAAATATGATTGCTTGCTGTGGCGGTATAGCTCAGACTGGAAGCACTACTGAATAAAATCCTGAGGCGAATATTTGGACCCACCAGGAACGAGAATGAGAAATGGCGGAAACTTCATAACAAAGAATATAATAATTTATACCATTTACGGAACTTTGTTGGAGTTATCAAGTCTAGGAAGCTTAGATTAACATGTCATGTAGCCAGAATGGACGAAAGTACGAATATTTTCAAAATTTTATCTGGAGATCGAATCATAAAAGTGACCATTAGGAAGTAATAGGTACATACGGGAGGGTAATATTAAGATGAATCTTGTAGTAAAAGAAATGAATCCAGTTAAATAAGGATAGAAGTCAATGGAAAACTTATATGAAAACAGCATTGAATATTCTGGTACCGTAGGTCATATATGCATTTAATTCCAAACAAAAAAAAACTTAGTCAAACAATAATAAAGAAAATAACAAGAAAACCTTTAAAAGTAAACTGAAACTCTGACTTGTGTATTTTCTTTTCATGAGAAATAGCTGATGATATGTACTAGGTAGTGCTGTTGAATTTTTGTGACATTTGCGGTTTTCGGTTTTTGAGAAAACCGGTTTTCTGAAAATCGAAAACCGCAAATGCGTTTTTCAAAACCGAAACCGCAAAAGCGGTTTTCAAAACCGAAACCGCAAATGCGTTTTTCAAAACCGAAACCAATGTTTTTAATTACACCTTTTAACAATTGTGAAAGCATCTATCGATCGAGACAATTGTACTGATTTATGTCTGTGTTTCAACTTTTTTTTTATTTGCTCTCGTTTCCTCCCACTTTCTTACGGTTTAGAACTCCGTAAGTACTGATGTGAACTTGTGTGTTACAAATACTGACCTGGGATCATTTGCACTTTTTTTTAGTTACTTCTTTGATGACACTTCCAAGGTACTTTTCGGTTGCAGGGAAGCAAACTGGACCCCACCTGATTTTTATATATTTTGTAAAGTAGAGCACGAGGAACATGAATCTTAAGGAATTTTGACATTCCGACTTCTCGAACTCGAGATACTAGAACTTATACAGTAGTTTTACATAGTACGTATAAAATTAACGAAGAAAGTTCTGTCGCTTTTTGACCTATCACCTTAGAACATCGATATGTCACCTAAGACCAGGGGTGTAGCCAGCAGGTTTCTGTAGGAGGGGCCCGTCGTTTTTGAAGGGGGGCAGCTACAATCTAAAAAAAAATGTGTTACAGCTAGTGTTTTTGAAGCCTGAAAAAAAAACTGGAAAATTTTGGTTTCCTTCCGGAAAACTAAAAACACTATTTTAGCTTCTTCTTATTCTTCTTCTTCTTCTTCTTCTTCTTCTTCTTCTTATTATTATTATTATTATTATTATTATTATTATTATTATTATTATTATTATTATTATTATTATTATTAATAGTAATTTCATAAATTATATTACATATAGTTTGTATTATGTTTAACCAAGAACTACTGCCCCCGACCAAACATTATACCTTTGTGCATAACTATTTCAATACACAGAACCGATCTATATAGGTAAACAACAAAGTTCTATCGCTTTCTCACTCACCACCTATTGGCATTCATATGTCACCTAACACGTATCTGGAAGATCAAGAATAGATCGACAAAATTCTGCAAACGTTCTGGAAGGTCATTTATTCCATCGCGGTAGTGGTTGGTGTTCCGTGAAGTGAAGAAGTTATCAAGTGCATTTTGCACCTCTACTTGGGATTTGAGCTGGCATCCTTTAAAGTGGTTGTCCAAGGAAGGGAACAGATGATAATCGGACGGTGCAATGTCCAGGGAGTATGGCGGATGCAATAGTGTTTCCTATCCAAGGCGTAAAATGGTGTCCCGGGTCAACCTAGCCACGAGGGGCTTAGCGTTGTCCTGTAACATAAGGACCCCTTTGGGAGTTTTGAGTTTCTCTTGAACACGGCTCAACTGCTGACAGTACACAGTTGGATTGATGCGATGACCAGCTGGTAGCAGTTCCCGATGCACGATGCCACGAGCAGTTCATCAACACACAGGAGGACTTTCTTCTGGTGTAGTACTGGTTTCGGCTGTCTTGGAACCGTTCATGGGATGCTAACCAATTATGACGGCGCCGTGGAACTTCGTACAGGACCCATTTCTCATCACATGACAACACCTTGTCCAGAAATGGCTCCTTCCTCAGACGAGACAGCAAAGAAACACAGGTGTGTGCTTGCGTTGCCTTTTGACCCGGAATCAAGTTATGTGGGACCCATCGACCCAACTTCTAGTGTTTCCCAAGTTGAAGGAGCTGCTCAATGGTTTCGCCACTCACACTGAATTGTCCCCATGCCGTAAGCGTCGGTGGACCACAAATGGGCAATTAGCGACATCACGCCAAACATTGGCGGCGCCCAGCGACGATCCCCGGTGGCCCCTCTACCGTTTTGAAAATTATGCCACCAGCGGCAGAGATGCGACAAAACGCCAATGAACCACAAAATTATTCCCCCAAAATGTTAAATCGGCTATATGTGTGATTTAGCTACATTAAGGTGAGTCTAAAAACACTTTTAAAAAGTACCAAAAAATTACCCCGAAGGGGACTCAAACCACCAACTTTATGATTACCAGGCAAGTGTTCTTCCTACTTCGGTACGATGGCGATGAAGGAAACGTTGCTTGTAAAGGGATAAATCGTTAAGATCTTTTTAATTTGGTCAATCACAGTGCTCCTTTAACCGTGTATATTCGACGATAACTGTTTGGAATTAGATAAAATGTATTCGCCATGTAATTTTGTAACAAAATGACGCGTGTCTATTTACTTTATTTCATAGTTCTCGCATACTCACTTTCTAATGATCGACGACAGTTGTCATCTAAATTCATACAATTATCGCACTTATCTCAAGATTTTTCACGTCATGATGTTGAGACAGAGGTTATTCTTGACCCTCGGAGCTCACTTTAGGAGCAATTCGTCAGCAAAAAATAATATATAATAATAACCGCATGCACATGACTGGCGACAGTTTGTGTTGGTCCCTTCACGATTCTCCGCGAAGAATCTGAGAAGTGCGGACCAAGACGAAGTTCTCGCTGGTCGCTGCTAAGCGGTGGTACCCCGACGCGAGATATATGTTTCGACTCGACGAAACCCGGCCGCCAGTTAGGGCCAACTATCGCAGACCTACGCAAAAAGCGACAGAACTTTCTTTATTACTTTTATACATAAGACTGATTTTCTTTGAAATTGCACTTAATTTATTTTAAGATTTTCTGAAAAAATGTTTATTTATTATTCGTGACTAAAAATACATAATTATTTTATTAAAAAAGCGAACGAAATCCAAACTGAAAAACTGAATAAAAACGTTGCTTTTCACCAAATTTTCCATCTGATAAAAAGTTTTATTGAAACACTAATTACAGCATATAAATAATATAATGTACTTACGATTTAGTATAGTACCATTGTTTTATGATAGAATTTATAGTGGGGGCGCGGTGGCTCAGTGGTAGAGCGTTCACCTCCGGTGCTTGGGGTCCCTGGTTCGATCCCAGCTCGCGCCGTGTGAACTTTGTGGTGGACAAACAACCGTTCTCATGGGTTTTCTCGGGGTTCCGTTTCCTCCCACTTTCTTCATTCCACCATTTCATTCATTTCTCATAATCACCGTCTCCTTTGGCCTAACCGGCATAGGCGTGGGACGTTAAACTCAAAGATTTCATTTCATTTCATAGAATTTATGGTACCTTGTCAAAACGTTTGTCTTCAAACTGTCAAATACAGATCGCCGTAAATTGTGTAATCTACTGTCACAAAAAGTATACCATACTATTTTCGGATCACTATAAGGAAGAAATACCATACTATTTTGTGATCGGTATGGTAAAATACTATTTTTCCATACTATTTTACCTTAAATTATTAATTATATGTAAACATTGTTATTTTTAAATGACTGAAGCGAAGTAATCTCACGATGATGTTTTTACATCTGGTCATTAGGGGGGGCCAGGAAATCATTTGGGGAGCCTGGCCCCGTGGCTACACCCCTGCCTAAGACGTACCTGGAAGATCAAAAATAGTACCCATCAGTATCAACGGACCTTCTGAAAAGTTCGGGATAGGCATGGATTCCTTCGCGGTAGAACTTGGTTTGCCGTGAAGGAAAGAAGGTATCAAGTGCATTTTGCACCTTTACTACGGAGTTGGACTTTAGTTCTCTAATGTGAGTGTCCAAGAAATGGTTCAGGGATAATTGGACGGTGCATTGTCCAGGGAGTATGGCGGTTGCAATAGTGTTTCCCATTTAAGGCGTAGGATGGTGTCCTGGGTCACTCTAATCATGTGGGGCTCAGCGTTGTCCCGTAACGGTAGAACCCCTTAGCGATTGAGAAGTGCTGGCTCCAGGGTTTTGAGTTTTTCTTGAACACGGCTCAACTGCTGACAGTAAACAGTTGCATTAATGTTCTGCTCTGACCAGCCGGTAGCAGTTCCCGATTGTTCTCCAATCCCAAAAAGCGGGTGTTTTTTTCGTGATTAAGATAGCGAGGGACGAATATAGAACCTGACAATCGGGTGGTACCTGCAAAAATCGAGTAATATGACAACACTAAGCTAAATAGAAAATAAGGTATATCCCTATTTAAGATCACTACACCTGCAACCCATGAAATCCAATTTGAAATCTCATCCACTTAGACTGAGATCTTTTATATTATCATTACTCTTTCACTTTGTTTTTAAATAGTACTGCCACTCTTTCTTTTGTTAACAAAAAAACACCACCTCCCTTTCTTAAAAAAAGAAAAGAAAAAAATTAGATCGCAATACACAATTTTATTGTTGATTTGTTGCCACTCCGATAAATGTGAATGTTGTGGTTTTGCATGTGTTGACTGGTTTCTTATCGCAAGTCCCAGACACCTGCAATAGTTCATACCTGAAGGGAACACCGATCATATTTTATTCTATATCTTTTTACTTCCCAATGACGATAGCCGTGCCTCTTTGTGAGAAAATGCAAATTATTTTTTTTTATTCTGCCAATTGTAAAAGAATACTAAACAAGAACTTCCCTACACGTTAAGACATTTTAAGAAAAAATATCTTCTTTCACCTTTGCAAATTTTGAGCATTTTTCCCTACGCCGAGGGAAATTTCCCTCCATCTGGCAACTGTGAGCCGAAGATGGGAAAGATTCTTTGCTGTTTCCTCGTCGTTACTTGATAATAGTGCTCTCGAATTTTTGTGACTTCTGCAGTTTTCGGTTTTTGAGAAAATCGGTTTTCAAAACCGAAACCGCAAAAGCGGTTTTCGAAACCGAAACCGCAAAAGCGGTTTTCAAAACCGAAACCGCAAAAGCGGTTTTCAAAACCGAAACCGCAAAAGCGGTTTTCAAAAACCGATTTCGACAGCACTAGTAATAGGTTTTTTAATACAATATCGGTTTATGAAGTTTAAGCAAAATTCCAAGAGTCGTGTTTGCCAAAATTGTATAAATAGATACTTCCCTCAGAAGTGATTGATTTGCTCATAATTATATGCTTCTAAATGGATATTCATTTATGAGATCTGAACAATATTGCCTACGATTTTTTTTATTTTGATTTTATTTATTTATTTTTTAAATTTTTTTTTGAAAATCATCCGACAGGAACTAAAGATTTAATAGTAAACTACTAATTGTAAGTGTTGCGCAGGTTTACAAAAAATATAGTATATTGTTATGTTATGAATGAAACATTTACTTACGAAAACTTTGAGTTTTACCTCCCACGCTTATGCCGGCTAGGCTAAAGAAGACTGTGATGATGAGAAATTAATGAAATGATAAAATGAAGAAAGTAAGAGGAAACGGGATATCCGCGAGAGGAAACGAGAAACGGGAGAGGAAACAGAATAACCCCGAGGAAACCCACGCACACGGTGCTCGTCCACAACAAAGTTCACTTCATGCGAGTTGGGATCGAACCAGGGACCCAATGCACCAGAGGTGAACGCTGTGCCACTGATCCACAGCGTCCCCACATTTACTTATGAAATATATACAAAATTCGCTAAATTTTTTTTGAGAAAATTGTCCAAAAAAACTCAATTCTCCAATGGTGAACAACTATTTCTGTATTTTTTTCAAGAAAAAAAATACATCAAATGATAGGGTTGCTAATGAAATACTGATATATAATATATAAACAAAATCGTTAGATTTGTTTACGTAATAATTGCAATATATATATATATATATATATATATATATATATATATATACTCTGTTTCAAAAAGAATATACGTATTACGAAGATTATTTTGTCCAAACTATCGATCGCTGCGCTTCTGCTCGTCTATTGGAAAAATGAAATGAAATCTTTGAGTTTTACGTCCCACGTTTATGCCGGTTAGGCTAAGGGAGACGGTGATGATGAGTAATGAATGAAATGGTGGAATGAAGAAAGTGGGAGGAAACGAGAGAACCCCGAGAAAACCCACGCACGCGGTGTTTGTCCACCACAAAGTTCACTTGGCGCGGGCTCGTCTATTGGAGAAAGGAATACATAGTCTAGTTTATATTAATAGCCGCTAGATGTCAGTTGTCTTCTGTTTTGTTTGGTAACCGTCATATGTTTAAAATGGCTACTCCGCAGCAGAAATCATTTTGTGTTCTCGAGTTTGCGAAGTGCAATTCCATGATTACAGTGCAAAGACGTTTTAGGTTGAGGTACCAAATTGATCCTCTGAATGAGTGGAACATTCGCAGATAGTATCGACAGTCTGTATATACAGGATGTGTATGTAAAGGAAAGAGTCCTGGCCGCCCTCGTGTTCCTCAAGAACATGTTGCACGAATTCAAACTGCTTTCCAACGTAGTCCTTCAAAATCAACACGTCGTGCCAGTCGGGAGTTACAAGTGCCGACAACAACAATTCGGCGTGTTCTGAGACGTCGGTTGGTTATGAAGCCGTACAAACTACAGCTGTTACAAGCTCTGCGTCCTAATGACAAACGCAAACGTGTGGCATTTTGTAACGAAATTTTGGATGCTATTGACAACGATAAACACTTTTGCACAACGCATCATGTTCAGTGGTGAAATGACTTTCCGTGTTAGTGGTCAGGCAAACAAACAAAATGTTGGAATTTAGAGCCTATAGAACCCACATGCAGTCGTTGAACATGTACGAGATTCGCCCAAAGTCAATGTGTATTGTGCGACATTCCGATCATCTGTTTACGGCCCATTCTTCTTTAATGGAAACACAGTTAACAGTCAGCAATATCTTGCTATTAGAAAACTGGTCCTTTCCGAGGCTTGTAACGACCCATCTTTCTTATGGATTCTGGAAGCCACGAAACATGGACTCGTTCAAGAATGTTGGAAGAGAAACGAAAGAAAAGTATTTGTAAAATAATAATTGTTTATATTATTTAGGTTGATGCTGTTTATTCTTAAAATTGAACTGTAAATTTATTTATTCCAATGTGATATCATTCTTTTTGTTGTTCTTTTCTAAATAGTAGAAGTTGTAAAATGAATATTTGAACTACTGAAGCAAGAAAAGAATTGCGTGATTTTGGGCGTGGCTTCTCGCTCGAGGAAGGCACGTAACAGCGAGCCTCCCGTTGCTCGCTGACTGTTGCCTTGTTGGATCTGACACAAAAGGAACGGATTGCCTTTCTGTCTCTTTGTTGTAGTTTGAATGTGCCTCGTTGGTAGTGATTCTAAGGGCACAATTCACGAGTGTTTAGTTGTTAGTGCCAGTGAAGACAAAAAGGAAGTTTTACAAGTGCTTATGATGCCTCGAGATGATATGCCTAGTTTTTGCGCTTAAATTTCGTGAAGGTTATTTCTTAAAAGCGGCATTCTCGGAGATTGAGAAAATAAAGACGGATCAAGGAGCCTTCTCGGGGGACCAATTTTGTGCCCGCTGAAGAGTGTATTCAGAGTATCTAATCGTGGATATTCTAATTGCTTTTTGAATTATTTTTGTATTCTTGACGTGGTTCTGTGAAGTTTTTATGCCCACAGTGTTTTTTTTTTTTTTTTTCATCCATGAGCTCCATTATTGCTCTGCTCTATTTTTTGGCCAGTAAAAAGTGGATTTACTTTTCCTTGTTGAATGGTTTTTGAGGAACCAACTTATCGCATAAGATTTCCATCTCTTGTGCTTGGAAATCGGTTGCTTGTGGTTGGTTTCTACTGTGAAGATTGGGTCAAATTACGGAAAAACTTCAGCCTGGCATTGAGCAACCAAACTAACTCAGATTTATGGTTTGGAAGGTTCGGACGAGAGGAGCCCAGTTGAATGTGTAACTGCTACGTTACTAAAGCTAACAAAGCTCATATTATTTGATTGATGTGAGTTGAAATTTTTCTTTTATAGATAAAAGTAGTTGTGTCACGTTAAATTATGTATGTTGGGTTATATGGTCGCCTCTCACTGTTGTGGTTAGGAATCTTTAGCGCTCCGAATTATTATCGTTCAGATTGTGATTTTCGTGGATGCCAATTTAACCGGAAATACGTGAACCAATTTTTGCTGTGATTGAATGCGAAACTTGATCGTGGAAAGTTTGAATATTCAATATTTCCAGTGAGTCTTTCTTCAGGTGTATCTTTTTTACGAAAAAGTATGTTTGGTAATCAGAGTTACTTGGACTCGTAAACTTATGACTTTTGATTATTCTTTTCTTCACCAGTTAAACCCTAGGGCAGTAAAAGTATTTAATTGAGATCTGGTTCTACCTATTTTATCTTTGAGAAATAGTAGATAACTTGTATAGGTAAGGATTGATTTAGATTATCTCTTGCCGACTTTGAAATATTACTTAATTTAATCATATTAGTAAAATTGTAGGAATTTGGTTGAATTGACTTTATTCTCGAATCTTTGTAATCTTTGATTTATCTGATTTTCGACGTTATAGTAATTCTTGGTTATCTAGAAAGTGAATGCAGGGTATGAAATATTCTTTGAAAAGGGAAGTAATTGTAGAATCGAAAAGAATAGGAGATTTATTATTGTTAAAACTTAAAACTTCGCATATATATTTGCCAAAGAAATTTCAAATATTAAAAATTTACATTCATTATATTATTCTACATCAACAGAGTTGCCATATCATTATGTTGTTCTTAATGTGTATCTGTATTATTCTAACGCAATAGTACACATACACAGCCACACATTTTTTTTTCAATAAAGTTGTTATTGGATATTTGAATTTTTGGGTATTTATTTGATTAATTATATATTTGTTTTCCGTTTTCTGTGTTATCATTTGGAAATATTGGATCAAATATCCGACTTAGAAAATTGAGTGAGAAGATCAAATCCGTTCTGCAAGACCCTTCTATTAGGCTTGACTTACTTAGTTCGAATTGAGTTTTTTATATAAATAAATTATTATTATTATTATTATTATTATTATTATTATTATTATTATTATTATTATTATTATTATTATTATTATTATTATTATTATTATTTCTGAAGAACTCTTGGTTCGAATTATATCCGGTCTGCCCGGATGGGAAGGGGCGTTACATTGGCAAGGCAACACTCCTTACTTTACATTAACAATTTTTCAAACATTCATTAGTCCAAAAGATACGTAGTTTGAAGCAGTCTGAATAGTCCGTAAGCAACCAACCATTTTTTAAAAATAGCTATTAAGTATCGTGGTCTTGGGTATATTTTTCTTGTAATAAGTTACATATTAGTGATTTCTTGAAATTAAACATTCCCAAAAGGGTATTTTTACTGAGAGAATTCCTGTTTTGAGAAATTGTAAGAATATTATTTTGTATTTGGAATTTTCCCCCAACATTATCATGTTCCCCCAACATTATCGTGTTCCTCCAATATTATCCTTTTCCTCCAGTATTAGCATTTTCCTCCAATACTAGCATTTCACCAAAGGTAGAAAAAATATATAATAAATATAAATTCACCGCTCATTTCATTGCTGTTACGTTCTTTGTATATAAATGTTATATTAATATTTTTCTCTATCAGTTTTATTTTTTCTTAGTTTGGTTGGATCGATTTCCATTTTATAATTTTTGGTAGTTTGATAGTTTGTAGATAAGGTATTTATGTGTAGGATTAATCTAAATTTTTGGTATTATTTTGTAATATTTTGTATTATGTATTTACTTTGTAATGTGGGTAATTGCGATTATGTCAGCATTGATATTCCTGAATCAGAATTTATAACTGAACATCCTTGTATGGATGGAAATTCTAGTTGTGGTACCCTACATATGAATCTTACCCCTGCTCAGGGTAATATGACTGTGAGATCTTTTCCTTCACTTTTAGGTAATTTCTCCAATCAATGTGTTAAGTTCAGTAGGAACTAATAGGTTTAGTAGATTAGCTAATCCTCCTAGCTATAATAGCTTGAGGCGTGAACAACGAGTTACCTTTTCGGAACAACCTTTACAAAATATAAGGTTTAACTCACCACCTAATGTAAATCCGATTGAAAATCATCATATCCATAACAGATATTTAGAGCTTGGGAATTATTATAGGAGAATTCCTCATATTCTTAGCTCGACCCCTCGAGCAGGGAATAATAATGCTTGCCCTAGAAAACCTAACTATTTTGCATATAGTAGGAATCGTGAATTGAGAAATCGAAGTGGAATTTCTACTAATCCGACTAGCTATCCAGGAAATATTCGTCCTGAACTAAATTTGGAAAATAAATTAATGATGAAACAAACTTTTTTGACATCTTTGTCATATTTAGAGAATAGATTTTCAGAAATTAAGAATGATTATGGAAATGATAGTTGACAATTTTTTGAGATGTTGTATAAAATAGAGGAAATTTTACTTGATACTAGTTATTCATTTAGCATGATTCTGTCTGTCTTGATTACAAAGTGCGAGGGTGTTGTGTTGAAATTTGTTACGTTGGCTTTGAATGAGAATCATTATTGGGAAACTTTAAAAAACAATATGTTGACGAGGTTTATTACTCCAACTAGCATTCATTCACTAATTGTTGAAAAAATTTATAGGAAACAAAGATTGTGGGAGTAAATGAATGAATATGTGAAATCTGCAGTGGTTTCGATGAATATTTTCGATTTGGGTTTGGAGGAAAGAGACTTAGGATTATTCTGAACGGAATGAATACTAACTTAAGATCCAGAATGCTTAATTACTATTTACCGGCTAGTAGATTGGAACTTCTGGAAATAGCAGAACAATTTGTGTTGAATACTTGTGAACAGTTTGAGTACAACAGATCAATGGGGGTTAATAAAGGAAAAGAAATAAAGTAGTTTTTTCTAATAATAGTACTTCAACATTAGCTAATGTTAGTTTGAATGATCGAGAATTCTCCCAAGTACAAAATGTAATATCAAATCAAATGAAGAATGATTCTCGGGTTCCGTTGACTTCAGGTTTTGCTATTAAAAATAACATTGATAGGTCGAAAGCTGGCGAAATTGGGAATAAGATTTTCGGCAGTGTTCCTTCGGAGACTGATGGTGTAGTGGCAACGTTTGATTCGGGAAAGATTAATAACACTTATACAAATATTTGTGTAGATGGTGAATCCAGTTTTAATCTTATTACTAGAAATATGGTGCAGCGCTGTGGTGTCGACAAATATATCTGTTTAGTCCAAGAGCGAACTGTGAATTAAATTTTATTACTAGTGAAGAAGTAACTTTAAATGTGAACTTAGCTGGGCTTTTTTCAAACCGTGGTTTTTCGCATGGTTGAAAATTTACCTGTAACTTTTTAGTAGGGATGCCTTTTCTCCGGACGACGTCGGCAGTAGTGAATTATAAAAATAATTCCATAAATATATGTGATGGGAAGAAAATGTTACGAATTAATTATCGTCGAGATTTCTTTGGCAGTACCAAAAGGCAATTACGATCTGGTGTTTCGGTCGGCCAACAGAAGTGTACCAATGGAGAACATTTTTATAAGAAATCAACATCTACTAATTCATCTGGTTTGGTTACAATATTTCTTAGAGCAGATTCCTATTCTTTTGGAATTAGCGAAAAAGAAATTCAGTATGAAATAGATCTTCATTAATTGGAAGATAAATTGTTAACTATTAATGCTCCGAATTCCTTGCAAGAGATGGATTTGTGAAACTTCATAGAATGTGATTTGTCGAATAATTATATTGGTCCTGATTGGATTCGAAACATGGATGAAGATGATTTATGTTTCAAACAGATCGATGATGATAATGAGTAAGGATAATCAACAAGACAGTTTAGGCTTAGTATTTTCTCCTGATTTGGCACTGATAATGAGGCGAGGCACCAGGCGAGGATCATAATGAGAAGAACAAAGAGTTACATCGAGGTAGCCGTTGGAAAAAAAAATCATCCAGAAGTTTTATCTACAGCCATTCATGATGTAGATTTTAAGGCAACCTCACAGAATAGTTTGAGTAAGAAAACTAAGAAGAAAAGGAAGTGAAAGCAAAATAAGAAGAACATTTCTAGTAATAAACCACAGACGAATGATTCGAAGATGACAGTGTCGTGCAATGAAAAATGTAGTGTGACGATTCTCCAAATCTAGTTTTGCGAAATTCCATCTAGTTCTTCTGAGGCTTTGGATGTGGATGTTGCACAGGCAGAAAATTTTCACGCACCTTTAAGGAGGAAGAGAAAGTATGTTTCCGAGATTATTCCTAATAATTCAACATTAGCTGATCGATCAAAACAGGTGGAAAACCAAAAGTAAATACAGCTTGAAAAACCAAAATTAAGTGAAACCTGGAGTTATCGAAATTCAGATATCGATTCATTCATTGTTTCGATTAAAGAGGAATTTTCAGATGTCATAACAGAAAAGGTTGGATCTATTAAGGGATTTGTAGGCAAGATAGATTTGTCCGAAAATAAGCTCTTTAAACAAAGTCCTTTTCCGATACCAAAACATAAAAAAATAGTTTTCAATGAACAAATTCAAGATTTAATTCAACAGAGAATATTAAATGAGGTTGATCATTCTAACTATGCAAGTAGTTGTTTACTTGTAAAGAACAAAAATAATAGCTATAGAATCGTTGGGAATTATGTCAAAACTAACGAACTTATTGTCAATGGCCCATTTCCTTCTCCAAACATTGAAGAATGTTTGTCTAGTTTATCTGGAAAGAAATTCCACAGCAAAATCGACTTACGCCGCGCGTACAACCAGGTAATTTTGGACGATAACTCGTGAGACATAACAACTATTGTTACTCCGAAGAGTTTGTACCAGTATACGAGAGTTCCAGTAGGGGTTAAGACTGGTAGCAATATATTATTTCGAGCTATGCAAAAAATTTTAAGTGATTTGGAGAAGGATGGAGTAAACTCTTACTTCGATGATGTCTTAATATCTTCTGATTCCATCGAAGAGCATAAAGTCACGATTCGTAAAGTTTTAAAAAGGTTCAAAGATTTCAATGTTACTGTACCTCCGGATAAATGTATGTTTTTATAGTAAAATAAATCATTTGTGATACATTATATCGGGAGATCAGATGGAGATTGACCCAGCTAGGGTTTCCGCAATTAAAAATGTACCGCTTCCACGTAATCGAAGAGGGCTTATGAAAATTCTTGGACTATTTAGCTACTATGCTAAATTTGCTCCTGAATTGCAGGAACTTATGGAACCTCTTAGTGAATTGAAGTCTCCGAATATGAAATTTGTCTGGAATCTTGAACACGAAAAGGTTTTAGAAAAATTGAAGAAAATACTGATAGAAAACATTGTTCTCCAAATTTCTTATTTGCGAATGCGTTTCGTTTTAAACGTGGATGGATCTGGAATAAGTATCGCTGCTTGTCTTTCGCAGGAAAATAGCAATGGGAACTTCAACCGATTTGGTTTTTAAACAAAAAAGCTATCTGAAGCGCACAAGCATCGTAGTGTCTACGAAATAGAATGTATTAGTTTTGTTAAAGCTACGGGCAGATTTAGGCATTATTTGGTATCAGATTTCGATGTTCTCACTGATAACAAGGCTTTGGCTTGGATTCTTAGCAATTCCAAAAGACTATTAAAGCACGGTCCTTTAGTTGAAGCTCTGTGTCAGTTTTCATTTAAAATTAAGCATGTGAGATCAAGCGACAATTTAGTAGCCCATACTTTAACAAGGGTATATGACCCATTTGAATTCAGTATTATAAATAGTCCTGTGGGGTTAGTTGCTTTTAATAATAATTTGAGATTGTCACATAGGTGGAGATTGCCATTGATACAAGAATCAATAGATAAATTGCAAAAATAAGATCCTGATTTGAAGACTCTTATTGAAAAATTAGAAAAAGGTGAAAATCTTCCGGGGTAAGTTCTTAATACGAACATTTTATTAAAAAGGACAAATTGAGTTCACAATCCGTGTCGCATTGTTATTCCTAAGGCCTTGGAAAGAGTCCTCATTGAATACTCTCATGAGGATAAATTAGTTGGCGGTCATTCTGGAACATATAAAACGCTTAAAAAGCTAACGAAAAGATTTACGTGGGGAAATTTAAAAGAAGATATGAAAGAAGTTGTTCGTAGTAACCATAGATGTCAACTTACAAAGGAAGACAATCGGAAGAAAATAGGTCTTCTAATTTCTGAATGTAATAATCGTGTGGGATTGCACTGGATGTTTGATATAATCGGAATTCTTCCAGATTTTAAGGGTACTAAATATATATTAATTGCTGTTGACAATGCAAACCGTTTTGTTGTGCTTGAAAAATTGAGAATGTTCTCTTCATCTTCAATTGTTGATAACATGTCTGATATTTTCAGCCGTATTGGATTTCCAGAAACAATTTCTACAGATAACGCTTCTCTGTTTGTTTCTGTTGTTTGCAAGAAATATTTGATTGGCTTGGGAATCAGACATATTAAGTCCTTATCATCCTGGAGGAAATGGCGCTGAGCGATTCATCAAAGTTTTGAAGTCTTCTATTCAAGCATGTGTTGCTAATAATCAAAATTTGTGGGTAACCGCGATCCCAGACTTACAATACACACTTAATATAGGTGAACATTCCGGATTAAAGATGGGTCCAATGGAAATATTCTTTGGACGTCGTACTTAACATCTTTGGAAAATCGGGTGGAATATCTCGGAATCGGATATTTCAGGTAAATATACCCATGATCACTGGCTTCAGGTCATGAAAAATATGGAAAAAAACTGGACCAGTAGAAGGAAACTCATGTTGCAAAGGAGAAGAGAAGTATCCTTCAAAACAGGTGACAAAGTGTTGGCCCGATCAGACGTAAAACTATCCTTAAGAAATAAATGGCATAGACCTTTTGTGGTGAGAAAATCCTTGACGCCAAATGTTGTGCTAATTTCTGATGATAGAGATAGTCCAGATTCATATAGGCGTAGCCATGTTTCTGAAATAAAATTTTATTTGGAACCGAGACATTAATTGGGTATAAAGAAACTGAAAGAGAACAATTATTAGTTAGTATTATTTAAAGATAAATGTATATATATATGTATGTATATATATATATATTTATATATATATAATTACTATTTTTAGAAATTATGGTCATAATTTCCACAAAAAATGAGATTGCAATTTTATTCAGTGTAATTTAAGTAATCTTTATATATTGTCTGATTATTATAAAACTTAAACTTTAATTATGGGTGGTGTTAATCTTTGTAATGTTTAGATATTTTGAATATAAGTTAGTTAGTTATGAATAATTATTCCCGTTATTGTACATAAATTATTTTTTTTTCTTTATTTTTTATAGATTTTTGGTGTCTGTGTACCAAAATTTTGTGTCAAAATTTTTTTCAAAGGGGCCGGTGGTTGAAACGACCCATCTTTCTTATGGATTCTGGAAGCCACGAAAAATGGATTCGTTCAAAAATGTTGGAAGAAAAACGAAGGAAATGTATTTGTAAGATGATAATTGTTTATATTGTTTAGGCTGATGCTGTTTAGTCTTAAAAATGAACTGTAAATCTATTTATTCTAATGTGATATCATTCTCTTTGTTGTTGTTTTTCTTAAAAAGTAGAAATTGTAAAATCAATGTTTGAACTGCTCAATGGGTTAAACTGCTGAAGCAAGAAAATAATTGCGTGATTTTGGGCGTGGCTTCTCGCTCGAGGAAGGCTACGTGGCAGCGACCTTCCCGTTGCTCGCTGACTTTTGCTTTGTTTGATCTGACACAAAAGGAACGGATTGCCTTTCTGTCTCTTCGTTGTAGTTTGAATGTGCCTCGTTGGTAGTTATTCTAAGGGGGAAATTCACGAGTGTTTGGTTGTTAGTGACAGTGAAGACGAAAAGGAAGTTTTACAAGTGCTTATAACTCGAGATGATATGAATAGTTTTTGTGCCTAAATTTCGTGATGTTAATTTGCTAAAAACGCCATTCTCGAAGATTGAGAAAAAAGACGGATCAAGGAGCCTTTTCGGGGGACCAATTATATGCCCGCTGAAGAGTGTATTCAGAGTATCTAATCGTGGATATACTAATTGCTAATGTCTTTTTAAATTATTTTTGTATTTTTGACGTGGTTCTGTGAAGTTTTTATGCCCACAGTGATTTTTTTCATCCATGAGCTCCATTATTGCTCTGCTCTATTTTTTGGCCAGTAAAAAGTGGATTTACTTTTCCTTGTTGAATGGTTTTTGAGGAACCAACTTATCGCATAAGATTTCCATCTCTTGTGCTTGGAAATCGGTTGCTTGTGGTTGGTTTCTTCTGTGAAGATTGGGTCAAATTACGGAAAAACTTCCGCCTGACATTGAGCAACCAAATTTACTCAGATTTATGGTTTGGAAGGTTCGGACGAAAGGAGCCCAGTTGAATATGTAACTGCTACGGTACTAAAGCTAACAAAGCCCATGTTGTTTGATTGATGTGAGTTGATTATTTTTCTTTTATAGATAAAAGTACTTGTGTCACGTTAAAGTATGTGTATGTTTGGTTATGTTGTCGCCTCTCACTGTTGTGGTTAGGAATCTTTAACACTCCGAATTATTATCGTTCAGATTGTGATTTTCGTGGATGCAAATTTAACCGGAAATACGTGAACCAATTTTTGTCGTGATTGAATGCGAAACTTGATCGTGGAAAGTTTGAGTATCCGATATTTCCAGCCAGCCTTTTTCAGGTGTATTTTTTCACGAAAGAATATGTTTGTTAATCAGAGTCACTTGGACTCGTAAAGTTATGACTTTTGATTATCCTTTTCTTTAGCAGTTAAACCCTAGGGTAGTAAAATATTTAATTGAGATCTGGTTCTACTTACTTTATCTTTTGAGAAATAATAGAGAACTTGTATAGGCAAAGACCGATGTAGATTATCTCTTGCCGACTTTGAAATATTACTTAATTTAATCATATTAGTAAAATTGTAGGAATTTGATTGAATTGACTTTATTCTCGAATCTTTGTAATCTTTGATTTATCTGATTTTCGACGTTATAGTAATTCTTGATTATCTAGAAAGTGAATGCAGAGTATGAAATATTCTTTGAAAAGGGAAGTAATTGCAGGAACGAAAAGAATAGGAAATTTATTATTGTTAAAATTTAGAACTTCGCATATATATTTGCCAAAGAAATTTGAAATATTAAAAATTTAAATTCATTAGATTATTCTACATCAACAGAGTTGCCATATTATGTTGTTCTTAATTTTTATCTGTATTACTCTAACACAATAGTACATATACACAGCCACACATTTGTTTCAATAAAGTTCTTATTGGATATTTGAATTTTTGGGTATTTATTTGATTAATTACACATTTGTTTCCTGTTTTCTGTGTTATCATTTGGAAATATTGAATGAAAACTCCGACTTAGAGAATTGAGTGAGGCGATCTGATCCTTTCTGGAAGACCCTTCTATTAGGCTTGACTTACTTAGTTCAAATTGAGTTTTTTATATAAATAATTTATTATTATTATTATTATTATTATTATTATTATTATTTCTGAAAAGCTCTTAGTTCGAATTATATCCACTCTGGCTGGATGGAAAGGGACGTTACAGGCTGCACAAAGACAAGTTCATTTTTCAACAAGACGGGGCACATCCTCACCGGAGTCCCCAAGTGCGTGAATATATGAATGAAATTCTACCGATCCGTTGGATTGGTCGTCAAGAAGCTAGCGACTTAGCATGTCTCAGCTGACCTCCACAGTCACCGGATTTGGCACCCTGTGACTTCTTCCTGTGGGTTTCGTTAAAGACAATGTTTATGTACCACCACTACCACAGAACCTGGAAGATTTGAAGAACCGGATCCGTACTGAAATAACATCAGTGACGCAGGACATGCTTACCCGAGTATGGAAGGAATTTGAGTATCGATTTGATATTGTTCGTGTCGCTGATGAAGAACATATTGAACATCTGTAATTTGAACTTTGAACTGTAATTTGAATTTGAGAGGTTCATAAATATGTGTGTAAAGTTTCATATTAGTATTTCTTAGAGTTTAATAAATATATACATTCGAAATACGTATATACTTTTTGTAACAGGGTATATATATATATATATATATATATATATATATATATATATATATATATATATATATATATATATATCTACTTCGTAAACTATGCCTGTTTTGGAGGGTTGGGAGAAAATTCTAGAAATAAACTAAAACTAATACTTAAATTTAAAAGTTGGTACGAATATTTTGAACGATGCAGTATCTAAGCGAGTAATCATGTTAAACCGGAACAGACGGTCGAAAATATGTACATTCATTCAATTATATCTTTCTCGGCATGCAGAGTCCATGAAAGGTGTAAATACTTTCAAGTCACGATTTTTCCCCTGAGTCACCATATTTTATTCTGCCTTATCATCGCTCGAAATTAAAAGAAGAAAAAGTTATAATGATCATTACAATCGCTAATTATTATTATTATTATTATTATTATTATTATTATTATTATTATTATTATTATTATTATTATTATTATTATTATATCTTATTACTATCATGTCAAAAGAATATTATTCTAGCTGAATGCCCGTTCTTTGCACGGGGAAAATGCGTTTCATTGTTTGCATAGAGGATACCAAAACTCTCACCAATCAACTTAGGGACCCAAAAAACTATGAATTCTGTACCAAGGTCGGTCATTTTCAATTATTTTACATGCCATCATTCCCCCACTTAGGACTATTGATGGGGCTGAATTTGGATTTAAACAGCATCGGAAGTGTCACTCTTCATCTCAGTGACCTCGAAAACTTTGGATTCGACACTAATATTGCTAATTTTCGACCATTTCTAAATATATATATCCCCCTCTTCTTCCCCTAAGTTTAATCGTCAAAATGAAATGATAAAAGAGAAACCATCCCAGGCAAGAACCTTATCTAGGGTAAATGAAGGGACGTTAGCCATGATGCGAAATTCGCCGTAGCTGTGGTTTTCATAATCGAAAATAAAAACTATGGAGTGCAAACACTCACTTATGCCGCTTTGTTTGCACTGACACTTACAATGTGGTGAGCAAACTAACAAGCAAGCAGTGCAGTTTCTAATGCAGAGTTACAGCAAATGGACGACAAAGAAAGGCGCATATTTATAGTAATATGTTGAAAATCCTTTTTTTCTGTAATGTAAGAATTATATTCAGTCCTGGTAATTATTGATATCCTAACCGTAAACTGTAATAATGTGAAAAGATTTGTTTTGGAAAGCGTGCATGTACAAGTAAAGAAACGTTGTTTTCTTTCGACTACGCATTTGCAGGTAAGTTCGCAAGAGTAAAATACAATGTGGCGAATTTAGATTTTATGGGGAATTTTGAAGTCCAGAAATTCGTCTGCTGTTCTGTTACTTCGGAAGAATACGTGTACGGCGAAAAGATCTAACGAAGTTGTGGGGAAACTGGACGTCGATGATAATAGTTGGCCTAAAACTTCAAGAAGTGAACAATATTAAGACAGAAACTAAAGTGCAGTGGTTTTTCAGCAACCGGGATGTTGTGGAATAGAGATATAGTGGTGAAAGCTAAACGAATCAAGTAAACATTTTGTGGTGACTGTAGAGATGGTTACTTCAATCAAAAATGTAACACTGTGGATTGGAACTAATGCTTAATTTAGCTAAGTTGTTTTAATGCGGACTTCGACAAAGGTTCAGCAAAACGGTGTGGTTTGTGCACAATATGCGATAATAGTGGCGGACTTTGTTTCGATTTAGAATTTTATTTTTTAAAAAAGCGTTTGTTAGAGTAATTTACATTTGTAGATCTATGTTTTTACCTCTGTAATATATTTCAATTGCATGCTTTGAAACATGGTAACTATACGTACTTGTATTGTATGTTTCAGTAGTGTTCTATCTTCTATAATAATTCTGGCGCTTTGGCGACTTGTTCTCTTTGGTAATTGCTTTTGTAGATAGCGCCACATACACTCAAAGTGGTGAAAACATGATATTTAAGTTATGTCGGACTGACAGATAAACTATGCCAAGTCACTTTTTGGCTGGAATTGAGTTATCATATTTTTTTCTTACTTATATTAGTACGAGGGACACTAGGAAAGTTTTGAGATGTGGACAAATGGAACGCAGGAAATGAACATTCTTTCCGTCAATAAACAATCGACGCAATTCAACAAAATATTGTCTTGAAGTCATTTCTTCGCTTCTCCTGTGAAATTAATATTTTATGATTTACACTACCTTACTTCTCAGCCCCAGATATGGCGAATTTCCCAGCATGTGATGAGAAGTTCGCCATTTTTCTTCATTTTCGTATTTTTAATATTACATCGTAAGTATCAGTAACACAGCGTTTATTTTATTTCCTCATCTACAATGACTGTTTTATGTATAGCATAAATTTGGTCCTTTTGCCCTAATTATTTTGGAAGACAAAAAGTAAATGGCATTTTGGTGGCGAACTTCCCCTCACTTACCTTATGTTAAAAATATGGTTGAGATCGGTCAGGTGGTTCAAGAGTTATTAAGTCCCGAACATATTCACTTTCATTTTTACTTATATAGATTAATTATATTATAGATAATGAAGTTATTTATTTTATACTATACGCTCAAGGACCACCATTGCTTTAGAGACCACAGTTCAAGAATTGCTGCTGTGACATATTAATTTACACTTAATTACAACTCACAGTATGGAACATTGCGTTTACATTGTTACCAATATATTATTCAAGTTTGTTTTATTTGAACTTATTTCAACAGTAATATTTCTTTAACGCTCAGTATGCGAGTAAAAAATTAACTCAATTAAGAGCGAATTTCTGAACAAATAAACAAGAAACAAAAAATAATGAACTGATGAAGTGGATGTAAAAAGAAATAACATGAGTTATGCGTTAGTAACAATCACTAATGTATGTGTTTCCCAGCTAGGCTTCATATCAAACTCCATTAATAAATGACTGAATGGCATTTGGTTTGCGTAACCGAGTCCAAATCTGGTTGTGAATTGATTTGTCACACTCTCTACATAAATTTCTGTTTCCACTCACTCTCTTTCTTTCTCTCTCTCTCCCTCTCTCTCTCTTTCTCTCTCTCTTGATTTCTCACATTACATATGGCCGCTGATGGTGTTAGATGATAGCCTGATATTTGTTCTCTAATGCACTTAATCAGACATGCATACTGGAATGAGGAAATCAGTTCCATATCATCTGTAAAAGAATACTCTGGAAATAAGGTTTATAGTCACACATTGCATTTATCTGGAAAATTAATTGTACAAAAGGTTTATTATATTTAAAAAAATAATAAAAAATGAGAAAACAGTAACAAACAAGTGTTACGTGTTTGATGTGTAGAGCATCGTCATTTTGACAGCATTTCAAGTGAGATTCAATTACACTGTATTTCCCTTTAGATTTGGTATTCTCCATTTATTTTCTCGGTGATGTCTGTTGTATTTACAATGCTTAAATTGTCTAATTTATTTCATCTCGCATGTGCGTCACCAGTTTCGTTGAATTAATGGTAGCCAAATAGAATGTCATCACTAATTTTATTGCAACGTTCTTATTTTTTCTTTTATTCTCTTTTTTTTCACTCTTAAAACCTTTTAATGTATCCATACTTGATTCATAACAGACACAATGAATAACTGTATGTCAATAAGGAACCTGTGGCACCTACTGTTTATATATGCATTTTTTTTTTATAAATTGTAAATACTGATATGGACTTATAACGACCACAGTTCGTATATTTATATAAACATGGCTACTGATATATCAAAATACATTTTACACACTGCATCAAGATATTACCTTTTATTGTAGTACGTAACAAGTTAAACAAATACACTCTTTAAAAATCGTACGTGTAAATTTAACGAGATGGGTCCTTTCTTCTGCATTATTTATTTTTCGTTGCTATGACAACTAAACTCACATCGCCGATTTACTATTATAACAAAATATAATCGCATAACAACAGAAAAAAATTGCATCTATTTCTCTTCTCATATTCTTCTTCTTTCTTTCTTGAACAGCTTGTGCATAATTTAAAAATACATTTTGCCCACAAATACAAATATAAAGATATAATAAAGATGTTAAAATACAAGTATCGTTGTAGACTAACAAGTTTGTTTCGATTTAGTAACTTGACTACTGCTTCCTTGAATTTTATCTTTCTTTGAGGATAAAATATAACTTTTACTAAATATTAAAATATATGTAATATCCAGTTATACCTTCTAATACATCCGCGTATTACATCGGATGATATTTACGTTATCTGATACTGTTCCCCATATATAAAATACAGATTTTATTTGGAAAAGTTTAAAATAAAATTATAATAATAATTAGAACAACTGAAAATCATTATACATGGTCTTCCAAAAGTTCTGCAAAAAAGTAAAAAGCTGTAACTTTGTAACCATTTATTGTATTTGCACAAAACTTTTAGTGGACTTGTAAGAAAGTCTGAGATTTTGTTTTCAAGCATTTCTTTTAACGCCAAGCCTCCAGCTGAGCACCATTTAAGTCCAAATATTGCTGAAGTCTTTTCGGAAATCCAAGAATGGCATTTCGACGTGTTTCATCCGTAATATTCCCAATCACATCACGTATCTTCTTCCGGAGGTCCTGAACATCTTTCGGTTTTTGCTTGTAAACTTCTGTCTTCACATGCCCCCAAAGTCAGTAGTCAGAAGGCGTGAGAAATGGCGATCACGCAGGCCACTTGGTTACTCCTCTTCGGCCGATCCATTTGTTGGGAAATTGCTTATCAAGGAATTCTCGCACGTCTCGGGAAAAATGCGGAGGGGCTCCATCCTGTTGTAGGTGGACCTCATTGATGGTGCCTAACTTCCGAAGCTGTGGAACAAGAAAGTTTGTTAGCATATCGAGGTAGTTGGCGCCATTCACCGTGCTTTCATCAAAGAAGAAAGGTAAAATGCAGTGTTTCATTGAAACGGCACACCACACATTTAACTTTCGAGAATCACGAACATGTATCTCAAATTCGTGTGGATTCTCAATTCCCCAGATTCTACAATTGTGTTGGTTTACGTTACCAGACACATAAAACGTGGATTCATCTGAGAACAGTAGCTTTGAAAGAAGCCTTGGATCACTGTTCAACCGTGAAAGCATCATTTCACAAAACTCACTTTTTATGTCACAGTCTTCTTCCGTCAATTCCTGAACAAGTTTCAACTTGTAAGACTTTGCCTTTATTTTCTTACGAACGATATTATGTAGCGTTGTCATTGGCACTCGCAGCTCCAAGGATCTGCGTTTCAACGATTTCTTTGGACTTCGCAACACGCTTTCCTGCACGGACTGAATCACATCAACACTGGTTGTTGGTCTTCCGCTACGAGGCAAGTCCAAGACACTTCCGGTAGCTAGGAACTTATCGTACCATCTCTTGATAAATGAACCTGCAGGTGGTTGTTTCTGATATTTTTGCCGTAATATTCTTCTAACCAAAACACTAGATTTTAACACACAAAACCACACCACGCACTGCGCTTTCTCTTGAGTAGACGCCATCTTTGTCACGTGATTTGCGGTTATGACGTCAACGTTTACATCCGCTCATTGTTGCCAACAAAAACAAAATAACATTTCCACTAAACATTACAGTCAAAATACAAAAGTGTAAGTAGTACTTTCAAATTTACAGCTTTTTACTCTTTTGCAGGACTTTTGGAATACTCTGTATACATACTTATACAACTAAACACAACAACGCACCAACCAAGGCTTTGTGATTATACAACGTTATACAAGTACATACTGCGATAATAACAAAGTAATACTTACGAATAACAAGTTGTCTTAGTCATATTCATCTACATAAATCTGAAGAGGTTAATTAGATAACAAGGCATAGATGGGCAGTTAGAATTATAATTGATGTTTCAGCAACATAATACAGGGTGAGCCAATAGTCCTTGGACACCTGCATAAGTTTGAAAATCGACGGGAAAAGTAAAAAGTGATGATGGGAACAGAGGCTTGATGAGGGGTCGCAACTTTTGGAGTGTATGTCATTCATGGCCGCCATCTCGAAATCCGCCATTTTGGATTCAAGTCATTTTTTAAAAATGGGAACGGGGTGTATGACACATCAAATAACACTGGCTTGAGCTCAGAAATTTAGTGGTATAATTTGTGTCTTTCTATCTTGTACAATTTAGAAGTTATTAATGTTCAAATGTGGGAAATTAACTTGATACTGACCCAGTTCTCTCTTTGTTCCAGGTGATCTAAAATAGGTCTGACCCGTGAACAGAAGATCAAAATCATCCTTATATCAGGGGAAGGCAGCTACCGAACAGTAGCAGCTGACTACAACAGACAGCACCCAGACAGAGAACCGGTATCGCACAGCACGTTGGCTCGCGTGATCACCAAATTCCGGTAGACGGGCTCTTTTCAAGATAGGGAATGTAGTGGGCGACCAAAGACTGCCACCAATGAGGAAACTGCAACAGTGGTTGTTGCGTCGTTTGTGAAAAGTCCTAAACGAAGTACCTGTCGTGTGTCCCTAGCATGTGGAATAAGCCAATCCTCCGTTGTCCGGATATTACACGCCAATCAGTGTCATCCTTACAAGCTGCACATGCAACATAAACTGAACGAGGATGATCGCCGGTTGGAGTTCTGCATGTGGGCTACTGAACAACACGAAGTGGATCCTGCGTTTGCCAAGGGCATACTGTTCAGCGGCGAGGCGTATTTCACTTTGAACGGGGAGGTTAATCGACATAATTGTCGATACTGGTGTGACGCAAATCCGAACTGGGTTGACCCGAGTCGTGAACATGTTCCATCGAAGATGATGGTGTGGTGTGGCATACGGGACACCCGCATTATTGGGCCATTTTTCATTTACAACACCGTAACTGCACCACAGTATCTGATGCTGCTGCAGGACCTTGTGTTTCCTGCCACTGAACGCTGACGGCATTTTCCCATCTTATTTTCAGCTCGATGGAGCCACTCCACACTATGGACTTGGTGTCCGTGAATGGTTGGATGAACAGCTGCCAGGGAACTGGATTGGTCGCCGTGGTCCCGTGGAGTTGCCGCCCAGATCCCCTGACTTAACGCCCCTTGATTTTTATCTATGGGGGCATCTTAAGCAGATAGTGTATGCTGAGACAATCCGTGATTTGAGACACCTGGAGGAATGTATCCAACAAGCCTGTGACCAAATTTGAGGAGACATTCTCCTCCATTTGAAGTCAGAGTGGTTGCAGCGACTACAGTTGTGCATAGCACGGGATGGACAACACGTAGGACATGTGTTGTAGCATTCAGTATCAAGGTAATTTCCCACCTTTTAACATTAATAATTTCTAAACTGTACAAGATAGAAAAAAAAATTACACCACTAAATTTCTGAGCTCAAGCTAGTGTTACTTGATGTAACATGCATCCCCTCCCTATTTAAAAAAGTTACTTGAATCCAAAATGGCGGATTTCAAAATGGCGGCCATGAAAGACATACACTCCGAAAGTTGCGGCCCCACATCAAATCTCTGTTCCCATCATCACTTTTTACTTTCCCCGTCGATTTTCAAACATATACAGGTGTCCAAGGACTTTTGACTATAGATGGAAGGGCTCGGAAAAAAGCGGCTTTTTTGGGAAAAAAACTCGTTTTTTTTCTGATTCGCTTTTTTGTTTGGGGAATTTTGGTCTTTTGTTGAAAAATTTGCTTTAAACTGATAAAGCAGACTTTGTTTCGCTTCTCTACAACAAAAAACTCATTTAAATAGTAGTTGATGCAGATAATAATATGAAACCGCGAAAATAAACCATGAATTTGAAAAAGATTTTTTTTTTTAAATTCTTAACATATTTGCATTATGTTATGTAATAATATTTTAGTTAACCAATATATGTAATAATATTTTAACCTCTTATATGCAATAAGTATTTTAAAAAATGATACACAAATAACTAGCAAAATTGTATGTAGTATTTTTACTTTTAAATATCACACATCCTCTTTTTGAAGCAAAATGAAGGAAAACATGAGAGAAATCTGCACATCAAGAGCTTCGTTTCGGGTGGTTCTGTACATTCTTGAAATTTTTCAGTTATGTTTTAACTTTCATATACATTGTATGAATATTTCGAACAAATTTTTCACTGATTGATCACATACGTAATAATCTGTTACCACCTATCAGGTGCTTCGGATCTGCAAAATCGGTAAAGCTCCAAATTCTGGAATGCACTGACTGCTCCTTAAGCTTGTTCAGAATTGGGAAAGTATCGAATTTTCTGTTCATGGATCATATATGTAATAGACGGTTCATCTGAGCGTATGGTTTCCTAGGCTGTAGAATATATAACAACCATCACGGTTTACCCATTGCTGAAGGTTTCTGAATTTTTAACAAGAAAATTCAACATATAGTTACGAAACCTTTTTTTTTTTATAAAAAAAAAACTATGAAAGTGGAAGAATCAATCACTGTTCCAATTTACAGGAAAGACGACAAAATTGATTGTAATAATTATCGAGGCATTTCTCTTAACATTCTATTAATAAGATTGACCCCATATGCAGATGAAATTATTGGAGATTATCAGTGTGAATTTAGTCGAAATCGACCAGATATTTACCATTCGACAAATACTCGAAAAGAAATGATAATATATTACCCAGTACATCAACTGTTTATTGATTTTAGAAAGGCTTACAACTCGGTAAGGAGGGAAACATTGTACAACATTCTTACAGAATTTGGAATACCGAAAAAGCTAGATTTATTAAGTGTTTAAATGAATCCCAGAGTAAAGTCCGAGTAGAAAAATGCGAGCTTCTACGTCGAGATTGGCCTGAAGCGAGGATATGCGTTATCGCCGTTATTATTGAGCTTTGTTCCGGAGTACGCTATAAGAAAAATCAAAGATAGGAACCAGGCCCTAGAGTTGAATGGTATTCACTAGGTTATGGTGTATGCTGATGATGTAAATCTGATAGAACAATCAAAAGAAATGCAGAGACCTTATTAAACGCTTGCAGGGACATGGGTAAATGCAGAGAGATCTAAATACAAGGAAGTTACAGCAAATAATGAATGCGTTAAAATATCAATTAATACTTTCGACACAGTGGATACTTTCAAATAACTTGGATCAGTATTACCAGACCAAATCATACCCACAAAGAAATTACATGTCGACTAAAATTAGGAAATTCTTGTTATTATTCAGTTCAAAATATTTTGTAGTCGCGAATTGTATGTCCTGCGAATTCTGTCAAGGAATTTAAAGCTTAAAATATATAAAATGATAATCATGCCTGTTATGCTTTGTGGTTGTGCAACATGGTGGCTTACGCTGAGGGAAGAACTCAGACTGAAATTATTTGAGAATAAAATTCTGAGACGAATATTTGGACCCAAGAGGAACGGGAATGGGGAATGGCGGAAACTTCATAAGGAGGAACTACATAATTTATACGGTTTACCAAACATCGTTAGAGTCATCAAATCTAGGAGGCTCAGGCGAGCAGGTCATGTAGCCAGAATGGAAGAAAGTAGGAACGCTTTCAAAGTTTTAACTGGAAATCCAATCCGGAAACGTCCATTAGGAAAACCTAGGCTCAGATGGGAGGACAATATTAAGATGGATCTAGCAGAAATAGGAATACAGAGTAGAAACTGGATTGAATTGGATAAGGACAGAAGTCAATGAAGAACTTTTGTGGCCACACAGAAAGAGAGAGGAGAGAGAGAGAGAGAGAGAGAAAGAATACATTTAAGATAAGCATAACTGCACAACAAACATGAGTGAGTGGTTAGCTTTCGCGCTTCTATCGTGAAGTCCGGGATTCAATCCCGCATTCGGCCATTTTGACAAAAGCTTCCCTTAATCCCATCTGTGAATGTAGAGATAGTGCGTGTACTGTGAGTCCTGGCCGACTTACTTCCTAATCGTTTTTAAATCTTTGTTATTATTAATTGCCAGCAGTGATAGGTTTGCGAAGAGGGTTAGGGTGGGGATGTCTTTCGGATTGAAACATCTACCCCGAAATTACGGAATTTCTAAAACAAACTAAATATTAGTTTTGCCTTTACTCATAAACTTCAATCTGTCCCCAAATAAAAAAAAGTAGGAATTTTTAGAAAAATTAAGCGTTAATAAGAAAAGCCCCTCCGAAAATACTTTTCTAAATCCGCCATTGATTATCAGTATAAAATGGTCTTCAAGGCTGTATCTGGAAGATTATAGCTGAATATACAAACTAAACGAAATATTTGTTATGCCCGTACTCATAAACTTAAGCTGCTCTTAAATAAAAATTAGAAATTTTTAGAAAAAACAAACATTATTCAGAAAAATCCTCCCAAATATTTTTCTAAATCCGATACTGATTATTTCTATCAAATGGTATTCAAGGTTGTGTCCGGAAGATTATTGTTAAATCATTGCGCAACTACAGTATAACGGAAATGTGAAAGTACGCTTTGACAGACATATTGAAAAACGTACGCTCTGATGGATATATTGAAAAACATAAGTTTAATTATGTGCTAGAAGCTAGAGTACTAAGCTCTAAGAAGTGAAATACGGATGACTACAGAGAAATGATCTAGGGAGGAAAAACATGTCGATAATTCAGAAGTTAAAATAAAGTTAAATAGCTTCTACAATTGCCCTGAAATACTACGTACTTTATGTTTACTTTAATTCATAAACCATGTGTTCCATCCATCATGATGGTGAATTCCAGGGCGAAATATGGCATTCAGGTCATGAAATCTTATTTAACTTTAGAGCATACTATAAGAAAGCTATTTAAGCAGAAAAATCATGAAAATAAAAAAGTCAAAATTTCGAAAATTCTCGTTTTTTCCCCCTAAAAAGCCGGCTTTTTATGTGCAAAAAAAACATCGACTTAAAAAGAGCCGGCTTTTTTGCATCTCTACTTTTGACTCACCCTGTATTTTGACTCTTGGTTACAAGTTTTAGATTAACGAAACATACAGTTAATTTTCTAAGAATTATCCCTTATATTATTCGATAAAATATCAAGATTTATTATCAACGAACTAAATAAAAAGAAGGTCATTATTGATTTGTTTATGTGTGGATCTGTCTATCTGCTATTTGTGGTTTTGTTTTCAATTTTGAGTCCTCCATTCGATACAGCACCAAAAACTATCTGGAAAATTTACGGAATTTTTCGAGTTACTCTTACCGTTCCCAAGTTATTGGCCAAAAAATGCTCGATTTCCGGAGATTTAAAGAGCCATATCTTGAGAACTATAAGTTATATAGAGACGATATTGGTGTTGATGAATATCTAAGGGGACGGTCAATATTTTGGTATCAAATAATAGGCCTAACCAGTGGCCACTGTCCAACTTTGCACTTGTTTGACCCTGACCAGTTGGCTAGTGGCCACCAGTTAATATCGGTACCAAATGCTTACCATCCTCTTAGGTATTGATTAACAAGAGTATGATATCTCTATGACTTACCGTTCCCGAGATATTCGCCAAACATAGTTCCCTATTTCGAGTGATTTAAGGAGCCATATCTCTGGAACCGTAAGTCATAGAGAGATCACATTGTTGATCAATACGTAAGAGGATGGCAAACATTTTGGTATCAAATACTAACAGATGGCCGCTTACCAGCTGGCCACCGTTCCCAGATATTGGCCAAAAAAAAAACTTCGAATTTCGGGAGATTTAAGGAGCCATATCTCGGGAACCGTAAGTCATAGAGAGATGATATTTTGCGAGAAAGAGAAGAAGGTGTGGATAAAAATATTTTTCTTTACATGTTGGAACAATGACAGTTATCCTTCCCGCTCTACCTCTCCATTCTTTTTAAGTTCGTTCTAGCAATGCTCTTGGAGCATTCTCAACTGTTTTTGATGGTAATTATGCATATATTATAAAGCTCGGTACGTACACATGAAGAAGTCAAAATAAAGACAAAATACACATTTCCTTTTGTATGTTTCTTCCGAGACATGAGAACCCAGCATATATCGTATAGGGAAGAATTGCAAAATGTAAAATATAATTAGTCTGCTCGTAGCCTTTTAGCTATTTTCTCATCGCCATACACAATTTACTGCTAAAGGCATATAAACAAAATGTACGCGTTAGTTTCACCGTTGCTACGCAACGCAACACGCATTCATCGCGATTTCTAAATGGTGAGCTAATCTTAGTAGGGAGACTGCTAAAAATAAAATTCATATACAACACTAGAATATTATTAAGTGTACCTTTCTGATGTTGTTATGTGGTAAAATTTACATGCAACTACTATGTCTTTCGTACAAGTTCATACGAGGTTATCAAACGATTCTATAAAGTTTTGTTAAGTGTTCATTATTATTATTATTATTATTGTGTATCGGTTTAAACCTGTTTCATCTTAGTATTCTGACGGCCATCTAGGGTAATTGCAGATTTTATTTCAAGAGTTCTTCTCCAAATAACTTACTTGACTATATGACAGCTATCTATTATTACGGATTTTCGTATATATATATATATGCTTATTTTCGTAGTGAATGTTGCACGTAAGAGTCAATGGTACTTCTACATCTATTAGGGTTATTTCTTGATCCATTTTCATAATAGTGATGTCGCGTCTTTACATCTGTTCTGATTTCTCGATCCGAGTAGAGTTTGTATTTATCATTTCCAAGTACTAGACATGCCTGCTATTTGTAGTGCCGCTTGGTATAGGTGGTTTATGTCACAAAAAAACTGGTGAATGCTTTTTTGCAACATTATTATTGTGTCTTTTTTAAGTATTTTGTGGCAGTCATTATACTGCGTGAGTTTGTGATATATTCAATTGTTTCAGACGTGTCTCTGAATTTTCTTTTCATCTGGTGTTTATTTCTTCAATATGTATTTATAGTAATTTCGGGTTGGTATTACTCGGATCTGTATGGTCATCATAAATCCTACTGTTTCAGAAAAAGCACAGTTTTTTTTTTTTTTTTTTTTTTTTTTTTTTTTTTTTTTTGAGGCAGGCAGTTCATTGCCGTTTTTGCGTGCTACTGTCCTTTAAATGATTCTTAAAGCTTCCGTGGAGTTATTCTGATTTTCATTAGCCGTACTTTGTTCATCTGATTCATGGTTTGTGGTGAACTCTGTCATGGCTAGATGGAATGGCGCAGCATTAAGTCTTATTATTATTATTATTATTATTATTATTATTATTATTATTATTATTATTATTATTATTATTATTATTATTATTATTATTATCTTAAAATACAATATACTATAATCATTGATTACTCCTTCCTGTAGAAGTGCAATTTAAGTAATCATCCGTCTATCGCAGCTGTAGGACAAAACCTTACGACTGGAAATTTGATTCCATGTTCTCGTACATGCTTAGGGTGTCCATTATTTTGGGTAATTTCATGTTGCGATACACCCCCTCCCCCTCAAATGTATTCTATGTGACCTTAAACACACATTAGTGAAATAGCAGCTCTCTACGGGAACATTGACCCGTGCCGACTTGACGACAAAGTCATAAAATGATGTTTTCATGTTATAATAACGGAAAAACTAAAAGAGACAGAGAAACGAAACTTTGCACGAGGAAACTAGAGAAAGGACAACATCTGCCCGTGTACGGACGTACAAAATTGGATGAACAGTGTTCACAACCCAAGAGAAAGTTTTGTTTCTGTAAATACTATGACCTAAATTGAATATCATCATTGGAAGCAACAAAAAAAAAAAAAAAAGACAAAAGAGATTGTAAGCTCAGATCAGTGTTGCAAACTTCTCGAGATATAACGTGAAACATGTGTTGGCGCACACAGGGATTGACGTACTAAAGTTTTGTACACCATAAGTCAGATATTGGCAAGAACTATTTACGCTTACACTAAGTCTAGAAGAATCCGCTGAACAGTGTTGGCACCAGATCAAGGAATAAATTGAGTTTCGAAGAGACAGAATAACTCGGAAAAGGCCACTAGTGCTGCTTGGTTTAAAACCTATAACACAAGGCGGAAGATCATGAGGAGTAGTGCCGTGGTTATGTGAGATAACTCACGTATTTACAGACATATTCGGTATCTTATCAAAGCAGAGAACTACGGTTTGTAAAAGACGGCAACGCTGCACAGTGCGGCTTTTTTACTTTTGATGTCATCATGGTTATCAGTGTCCTCAAAAGCCCACGAGTACATAAACCCATGCAAATTGAACGCTGTTTTCATATTTTAAACAGGTTGTTGGGATTCAACCCATTGTGCATCGTTACCACCTTTCACAAACCTTACTTGTCAGCTTTCACAATATATCGTATACCTCGGTCAGCTATCGATCTCACATAACCACGGTTCTACCGTCTTGCATTATAGGTTTTAAAGCATACAGCACTAGTGACCTTTTCCGAGCTATTGTATATTTTCCAAACTCATTTTTTTATCTTCTGTTGATGGCAACACTGTTCAGCGGATCCTTCTAGATTTAGAGTCAACGCAAACAGTTCTTTTCAATATATGGTTTAAGGTGTACATACGTTAGTACCTCACTTCCTGTGTGCGCCAACATATATTACATGTTATTTCTCAAAATGTTTGCAACACTGATCTGCGTTTACCATCTCTTTTGTCTTTATTTTCGTTGTTGCTTCCAGTAATGATATTCAATTTAGGTATTTCCATTTACAAAAAAAAAATCTCTTGGGTTAGCAACACTGCTCATACGGTGCTGTTTGTCAATATATAAGCAGATCTTGCCCTTTCTGTAGTTGTTTCGTGTAAAGTTTCGATTGGAAATTCTAAATTACATTATAATGTGGAAACGTCACTTCATGACTTTATCGTCAAATCGGCACGGGCTAACGTTCATGTAGAGAGCTGCTATTTCACTAATGCGTGTTTACGGTCACATAGAATGCATTCGTGTGTGTGCGTATCGCAACACGAAATTACACAAAATAAGGGACACTCTAATGTGTATATATACATATATGTATGTATGTATGTATAATGTTTATTTGTTTAATCTTAGGGCCATGGTGTCTTAGTCAAGTGTTCACCCCTGGTGCAGGGTAATTGGTTCTATCCAAGTTTGCGTCAAGTGGGTTTTATAGTGGAGAAAGGATTACCCACGGGGGTACACCGGTCCGGCCTCCCGAAATTTCTACCTCAATATACGTCTGTACTGTAAATTTTCTTAATACAACTATACATGTTTAACAGCGAAATGATTGATATAGCAAGAAAATTTGCTTTTACACTCCATCTGCACCCTTTCTCTTCTAAAAACTATTTAGTTCTATCTTTTTTTCTTAAAAAAAAAGAGGAAGTGATTTATAGATATATAGATATGTTGTCTTTTCTGGTGCAGAATAATATCCGTTCAATAATACATATACGTAGTGGCTTGTAAAGTTGCCCCCCCCCAAAAAAAAAAGAAATCTGGATGCCCGCTTGGTGGTGAACAAGTACTGTGTGCGTAAGTTTTCTTGCGATTTTCCTATTTTATATATTGTTTCATTTATTATAGTCGTCACCGTCTCTTTAAGCCTTCCTCACTAAACTAAAAATATTTATTTACCTTGTAAACGACTTGTAAACTATTTCATGATTTTATGGTTCAAATGTAGGAGACCTGGGTTCGATTCATGTTAGTAACCTATGGGGTTTGGACCCTATGTTCATAACATGTAGGTCCACATCTCGCATAGCCACATTACTAACATATTACGTTCTACTTTAAACCAGCTAAAAGCTAAGCAACTACGTAATATGTAGTTATACTGTTGGATTGCATAATGGCGAAAAAGTTACGAAAATTAATATCATTTGACAAATTGGAAATACATAAAAAATACGAAGTGTGCGTAAATGTAAGTACTCCTTTGAAATATTATTATTATTATTATTATTATTATTATTATTATTATTATTATTAATAATAATAATAATAATAATAATAATAATATTTGGTCTAGGAATTAATTCGTGCGGTTGGTACGCACACATTGAAGCTGTAGTACAAACACAAAATACATAAATACCTTAAGAAAAATATTGTCCATCGCTAGCCACCACTTTCGCCCATCTGTCAGGCAATGTACGGATTCCGTGGAGAAAGAAGTCCTCATCCTTGGAAGCGATCCAGTCAGAGACCCATGTTTTGATATCTTCTGAAGAAGTAAACCGCTGTCCAATCAAATCGTTGTTCATGCAATCGAACAAGTAGTAGTCCGAAGGAGCAACGTCTGGTGAATACGGCGGGTGGGGTAAAACTTCCCATCCGACATTTTCTAAATAGGTTTTGACCGGTTTTGCGACATGTGGGCGAGCGTTATCATGTTGAACAATAAGTTTATCATGTCTGTTCTCCCATTCTGGTCGTGTTCTGGCCAGAGCTTGCTTCAAACGCATTAATTGTCGTCGATAACGTTCTCCATTCATAGTTTCACCCGGTTGCAGCAGCTCATAGTACACCACACCTTTCATATCCCACCATATGCACAGCATAACCTTTGCACAGTGAATATCTCGTTTTGGTTGTGATGGACCTGGTTCACCTGGTTTCACCCAGGCCTTTTTTCGTTTAGGGTTCTCGTAATGGATCCACTTCTCATCACCCGTAATAATTCGATGCAGAAACCCCTTTCTGCTCTGTCGTTGAAGCAGCAATTTGCAAATGGTTTTTCGTCTTTCAACGTCTCTGTCTTTCAATTCATGTGGAACCCAATGTGACATCTTTCGAATCATTCCCACGGCTTTCAAGCGTTTGGAGACTGTTGTTTGATCAACGCCTAATGCTGCTGCAAGTTGTTCCTGCGTTTGACACGAATCCTGCTCGAGCAATGCTGTCAATTCTTCGTCTTGAAATTTTTTTGGCTGTCCAGCTCGCTCTTGGTCTGCCAAGCCGAAATCACCACTTCTAAACCGTACAAACCACTTCTGACACGTTCGCTCAGCTAGAGCATGGTCACCATACACTTCCACCAAAATACGATGACTTTCAGTCGCACTTTTCTGCATGTTAAAGTAATGCAGCAGGACACCCCGCAAAAACACTTTATCAGGCACAAATTGCGCCATGTTCACTTAACTACAAACTGGTGTTGTTGACGCTTTAATCCACTGCCCTATACTACGAACGATAAGCGATGACAGGGGTTTGCAACACATGTGTGGATACACGGAACTGTGGAACGCTCCGTTCGTTGCGCCATCTCTTGTCCACCCGCACGAATTAATTCCTAGACCAAATAATAATAATAATAATAATAATAAAGTAAGTTTTCAGTAAAAAAAATATTGTTATATGAAAGCTTGTGTCTTAATCTGCTTTCCTTCAAATTTTTCCCTATAATTAAGGTACTTGTCGTGTCGTACAACAAGGTTTTGAATATAATCATCATAGCAGTCTGCTACCTGATTTGGAAACAATTTCGGTACCCAGCGTGAGCACAACTTTCGACAATTTAAGTGTTAAGTCACAATGTCAAAGAGAACACTTCTTGTAATTTGAGGAAACTTATCAGATAAGCGTCTGTTCTTTTTCACGTTTTCGCCAACTTTCTGCACCAAGTCTTCGGGGATGACAGAAGATCACCCATTTCCTTCCTCATCATGGACATCCGTGCAACAATCTTTGAAAAGCTCTAACCCATTTCCATACCATTCTGTCGCTTACAATATTTTCTTCAGTAATCTGGCGACAAAATTCAGCCATTTCCACGGCTTTAGTACTAAATAAACGAATCGCAGCGCGTATTTTTCTTAGTCGGCGGGATTCTCAAAAGATGGAGGCGTTTTAACTACTTACAAGCAAACGTAAATACGGCCGAATGTTTCCATAATTACGTCTCTGGCTTTCCAATAGATGTAGATACACAGCGCGCATGCGCGGGTGCCGACCGCAGTGCCGCAACGGCATAATTTCGAAACGATACTTAAAAAACAGGCCTCGCATTTATTTTATTGATTGTACTTATATTCTATTTTATTTTATAAAATGCGTATGGTTAACTTTTGTTTCTTACTGACGTCCCCCTGACACCACACTGGCCACTGGTTCAGTCGATGGTTCTAGGTCATATGAACTTGTGGTGTACAACATCATGTTCATGTGTGTTATCGGAGCTCTGCCATTTTTTCTGACACTTTCATTACACAAATTATTTCGTAATAATTCACCTCGTTTACTCATCACGATTTACAACACTACATTTTTTTTAACTAAACAACTTTCATTATGACCATTATAGAATTCACAATTCAAGTAGAGATAAACCTTGCTCAGGCTACCGGCAGCTCATTCAAACGTATGTGGTTCAGAAATTTCCGCTAGAGGCGGTATTGTACCCTATGGTACAGGAACTAATTGCATAACCTTTTAGGATAACACTGACAGTATTAACTTTTTTTTTTATAGTGTGATAAATCATCACACGTAACAGGACATAACCGTGAGATTTTAAATTAAATATTTAATTTAATTTGTTAGGAAAAACATAAACATAAAAATCAAATGAAATTAAATCTTTCAGTTAACGTTCCATGGTTATTAGGGATGCGCAGAAGACAAGATTTGACATTGTCTCGTCTAGAAAATGTGTATGTAAAAGTGATGTCTCGACTCGAAAAAAAATATATATATTTTTTTTTTCTATTGGAAGAGCTGTGTCTCGACTCGAATTTCATCAGGAAAATTCTTTCTCGACTCATCTCGTGCGCATCTCTAACGGTTATGTCATTTTAGTCTAAGGAAGGCGAGTGATTAAGGCAAATAAATGATGATAGAGTAATCAGTGGAATGAGAATGTTGAGGAAAACAGGAGTATCAGGATAAATTCCTACGGATACGATGTTGTCCACCACAAACTTACTTGGTCGGGAGTCGAACTAGGAATCCCACGCACCAGATGCACACGTTCTACCATTGAACCACAGTGCCTTCTTTTAAAAAAAATAAAGAAGAAACATACGCATATATATATATATATATATATATATATATATATATATATATATATATATATATATATATATATATATATATATATATATATATATATGTGTGTGTGTGTGTGTGTGTGTGTGTGTGTGTGTGTGTGTACTAGTGGTGGGCACAAAAACCGGTTTTTCGATTTACGTTTTTTTTTAGAAAAACCGAAACCGGTTTCGTTTTTCTTCAAAACCGGTTCGGTTTTTCACCGAAACCGGTTATCGGTTTTCTCCAAAACCGGTTCGTTTTTTTACCTGGTCCGGTTTCGGTTTTCTTCAAAACCGGTTTTCTTCAAAAGTGACATAATATACAACATTATGTTAATAAGAAGAATCCCCCAAAAAGTGACCTAAGGGGGTTACGGGGGATAACTACAACATTTTAATAGGGGAGCTGTGGCTCAGTGGTAGAGCGTTGACCTCCGGTGCTTGGGGTCCCTGGTTCGATCCCAGCTCGCGCCGTGTGGAATTTGCTGGTGGACAAACACCGTGCTTGTGGGTTTTCTCGGGGTTCTCCCGTTTCCTCCCACTTTGTTCATTCCACCATTTATCATAATCACTGTCTCCTTTAGCCTAACCGGCATACGCGTGGGACGTAAAACTCAAAGATTTCATTTCATTTCATTTCAAAATTTTAAATAGCAACCCCCATCGTGTGGTACCTCGTTTGAAAGCTAATCACATGTATCAACCAGATCGTGTTCAAACCAACTCTAAAGTCTAACTTAAGCCTAGGTCGGAATGGACGCACAATACACCTACCACACGTTTAGCACTATAACAGTATTACAAATACAAAACATGCAAATTGAACTGAAACGGGTAAGGAGGAAATGAACCCTCCGAGGCTCGCACCCCGGACCACACGTGTACTGAACGCACGCGTTACCACTGCGCTACTTTTGAACTGTTACTCTTGCGGTCGATGAGATGTAGTTCATGAGGACTAGTTGCTTGTGGTAATGCTTTGGTGTTGGACACACGTACTTGAGCAAAGTCACTATGTTTACTCGTGCACCACTATTAGATGTGGATTTCCGACCAACAGTGAGCTACATTACAACACGGAATAGTAGGTTTGAATGCCGTACACGTTTGTCCCTCCTATATTGGTGCGTTTGGCCCTCCTATATTGCAGACATAATGTGGTATATTGAACAGAGAATCGAAATTGTGTTACACTTTAGTGCTACGAATCGTTCGTACAGTACAGCAGTACTGTTGTTCAAGGAAGAAAACGTGCGCAACCCGATAACTGTTACCTCTGTACGCCATTTTTACTCGAATTTTTTACGACAGGCAGTTTGTCCAATGCTTCAAAGCCTCCAAACCCTATTGTTGCTACGTAGGAGATACAGATAGAAGTACTAGCGCAGCTGACTGTGCATCCTCAACAGTCTATAACAAAGTGGCTCAACGTGTGATGTGTCACGCACAATGACACACAGAATCTTAAAAGAAAAAAAGCAAAACTTATATCCATACAAACTACGTATGAACATAATCCTGATATGCGTATCGAGTTTTGTAAGTGGATGTGTGAGGCATTGATACGTGGGACCATTGTTCTAACAAACGTATGTTTCAGCTATAATGGCAAGATCAACAGGCATAACTGCCGATACTAGTGTGATACAAATAATCGTGTATTTGGCGAAGGTAACAAGCAACACCCAGAGTCGCTGAATTTCTGGGCAGGTATCTTCGGTAATTACATAATCGAACCCCTCTTCAGCGATGGAATACTAACATGAGAAGTACCTGCAAATGCTGCAAGACTTGATTATACCATTGATTGTGAAGGCAGTGGAAGAGAATCCACAAGAATTTGCAGATATTCCACCAGTGCTGTCTTGCTTAGTTTCGCTGTCTTGTATGTACCTATTTAGACGGTGTATTTCCGCGACGATGAATTGGTCGTTACAGCATCAATGAATGGACAGCACATTCGCCAGTTCTTCTTCCTCCCGATTTTTTTTTCTCTGGAGATATTAAAAGACTATGGTGTTACGCACATAGCCCAACAGCATTGCGGATAACGGAATCGTATATCTCTTAGTTTCATGGCCAAGTGATAATGAAAAACGAAAGACAACATTTTTTTCCAGGCTCAGATGAATCTTTGTTGTTCGGAGTGTTTTGTCCAATGGACATCATATATCACTGACATAATTAATTGTGTATGTAATGTATCTGCTTATTACATACAGCATGCAAGAAGAAAGTAAACACTGGTCATACATGAATTAGAAACTCCAACAAGGAGTAAGCTAAAATCTTGCAAACGATTCGAGATGTTGAAAAAAAGATGAACAAAATTCCCCTATGACATCCGTAGCCAATTTTTATCAAGACACTTTTCACTTGTGTCTCTAAAGGGGCACGCAAATATGTTGTGAGGAATGACAAAGAGATTCATGCTGATATGTGAATGATGCACTATGTGGAGAGCGCAAGTTAAGCTAGTTCTTTAATATATATATATATATATATATATATATATATATATATATACAGGGCCGGATTTAGAGTGTGCAAAGATGCACGTGCAACCCCCCATTCGTTTTAAATATACACTACCTAAAGTGAGAAGACAGCAGTGAGTTTTGCAAAATCAATAGTTTAAGTCGATTTTCTGAAGGTTGAAGGAAAAGAATTCATCGAGAGCAGACACACTGCATTTCCAAAGGAATTCCTCATTCACATCACAGATGCCTAAAGGTTTTTTAAAAAAACTCAAATTTAATTCAAATGTACTGGTAGTTATTGGTGCACCCCCTTAGAGAAGAATCCTGGATCAGGCTCTGTACATATATATATATATATATATATATATATATATATATATATATATATATATATATATATATATATATATATATATATATATATATATACTAGACTTTTGCTAGCTAGGGGCTCCTCCAAGACACCGCGTTTACTCTTCTTACGGCCTTGCACCTCTTAAACCCACAATTCTTTCAAATTTCATGTTACTTTTCCTATTTCCACTATCTAAAAGATAAGATGTTGTAGCCTATCATAAGAAAAACGCGCTTTCAAATAACATGGAAATTTGTTCATCCTTGCTTTGGACCCCTTAGAAACTAAAAATATTCAGTTTTGGCACTTTTCCTGTGGATTAGTCCCGGAAGGGTACAACCATGACAAATTCCATCATTCTATTCCTGCCAGAAGTGCATAAAGGTCATTCAGTTTCAAATCAACCAATGATGAAAAATTCATGATCTCAGATTTTGATACATATATACATGTATTTTGAAAGACATGTTTGAGAACAGTCATTTCCCAAAATAAAGCTTTTCCAGCCCTTATTAGTAACTAATTACGCAGGTAGCTTCAAGGTCACAACTCAAACACTGCTGTTTTTTTTTTTTTTTTTTTTTGCATTTTATTGTTTATTTCAATAACCATAAGTGCTATGAAGCTAAAACTTTCCATCCGCATGTAATTTTTCTTGTAGATTTCAAATCTGCAATCAAAACTAATGAATATAGAATAGGTGTAGAGTTATAGCAGGATTGAGGTCCTAAGTTCAGGCCCATGAATGAGCATGTGGTGAAAGTTGTGCATATGTGAAATTTTAACACAAGGTGAAGAAATGTCTAAATTTTGTGTGAACCAAATTTGATTTTGGATATTTGAACCTAAGGGCCAAAATAAATCTTCTAATATGTAGTAAAATTTCCAGTAGTAATGAATCTGCAAGTGTTTAATACATTCTTCAAATGGCTATTTCATGTTAATGAACCACGAAAATCACCCATAAGAGCCTTGGAAGGTGATCGCGTAATCAGTGACCGTTTAAAATATGACAGTGTGGCTGCACATGAATTCTTAGCAGTGTCCTTGGCAAACTTAAAAACGGAGCTACCATTCCTTAAACACTTCACATATTTCAATGATGGCTCTGGGGCTCAATATAAAAAATGTAAAAATTTCAAGAACATTCGTATGCACAAATCAGATTTTGGTTTTATATGTGAATGGCATTTCTTTGCCACTTTACATGGTAAAAATATTTACGATTGCATAGGTGGAACGTCAAAGCGATTAGTTACTCGTGCGAGTTTACAGAGTACAACTGCGAACAAAATATTAAATGCACAGTAATTTCATAAGTGGGCTGTGGACAATATCACATCCATTACGTATTTTTTGTATCAAATGAAGATGTTCAGCAGCATTGCACGACTCAAGAAAAAAGCTTTATCCCTGTAAAAACAATACCAGGAACAAGAAATAATCATGCTTTCGTTCCTGATAGTGAAATAAGTTTAAGAATTGGACTAATTTCCTCTACATCAATGGAAATGCTACACAGAGTTTGGGTAGATACAACAACACAAACAGAAGACATCAGAAGTAAAAGTCTTGGATCCAGGAAATTTATAGCGTGTGTGTATCATTGCAAATGATGGATTGGGATGGCGGGAAGAATTTCAGTAAACAATGATACATTGTACAATACTGATATCTACTGATAGTAGATAAGGCAACTGCTATTTTCTGCTGTAATTGCAGGCAGAGGCACCAAAAAAAATCTAGGGGGGTATTCCATGGTTGCTATATTGCGTCTGGTGTTTAATATATGTGGTTTGCTATATTACATATACATTTTCATGAGCCATGGGCGCCCTGCCCCCCTTCGGGTGCCCATGATTGTAGGCTACTCTGTGGAATAGTTATAATAAAAGTTATACAGTATCAAATAGCCTACATCGTTATTTCAGAAGCTTGTTAAGAGGCAAAAGACGCATTGAGATTTTGGGGGGCCTTAGGGACAAATATCCAAAACGAAATTTGGTTCACACAAAACATAGGTGTTTCTTCACCTTGTGCTAAAATTTCACACATGTACAACTTTCACTACATGCTCATTCCAGGGCCTGAACTTCGGACCTAAATGCTGCTATAACTTTATACCTATACAATATTCATTAGTTTCGATTGCAGATTTGAGATCTAAAGGCAAAATTAAATGCGTATGATTTTGTTTTAGCTTCATAGCACTTATGGTTATTGAAATAAACAATAACATGCAAAAACAGCTATGTTTGAGTCGTGTCCTTGAAGCTAATTGCGTAATTAATTACTAATTGACTATAAGGGCTGGAAAAGTTTTATTTTGGGGAATAACTATTCTCAAATATATCTTTCAATGCACAAAAATTATCAAAATCTGAAACCACGAAATTTTAAAATGCTTATACTTTGGTCGATTTGAGATAGAATGGTCCATAAACATTTTAGGCTGTAGATGATGTCCCATATAAATAACATGGAAAAGATTTTTCAGTTCCCCATAATACTACTTAGTGATTGTGGTAAACAATCCTATACAACACTTAAAATCATACCAAATTTCAAGTTTTTGTTCCAGTTCCAAGTACCTAAAATGTGAGATTATAGGTCCAAAAAGAAACAGCTCATTTAAATCACACGTGAAATTTGTTCAACGCCCTTTAAACCTTCTAAAAATTAAAAATATTCACTGTTGGCACTGTTTTCATGAGTGTTAGTCCCGGAAATCATGTCATGTCAAATTTAGTCTTTGTACCTCTACAGGAAGTGCCCAATAATTGTGGGGTGTAAAAGGTGTCCCATACAAATGGGGAAGATTTTTCAGTTCCCCATTAAACCATTGTAAACTTGATTTTTTTTTTCAGTTATTTACTTAACACTGCAGTGGTCGCGACTTCTACTATTGTAGAACAGGTGCTTTATTTTTAAAATCCTGAGCAGTTGGCAACACGCACGACCTTGAGCGGTTATGTACATTTCTCCAAAAACCTTCTGTACATTTTACAGAGTTAATTTTCAGCGCTTGTTCTTGCACCTGCTCAGATTTGTTCCATGATTTCATAAGTGTTCTACTATTGTAGATCGCGCGACTATTGACGTACTGGTTTGTTTCGTGTTAGTGATTTATTTCGTTTTACATTTCCACGTTATTTTTGTGGAATATGCGCTTGAATGTATCTGAAATGTCAGAACATAACAGAGAAGAGGTGCTTCTTTGGTTAGAGCAGGCAGAAAGTGACTGTGAAAGTGTATTTAGGATCGAAGACATGAAGGAGCCCAAGGAACATTTTGTTGAATAAACAGTTGAGTGCAGTGATACCGAAGATGTACCAGACATTGTACTGGAAGAAGAAGAAAACGTTGCAGTACAAGCCAATGTTGAAGTCACGAGCCCTGCTACATCGCGTTCTCTCGACATACGTGCGTTTTATATCGGTAGAGAGAAAAGTTAGAACCTTCTCGCTGGTATGTAGATCCCATAAAGCCAAGAAACTCATGAACTCCCAATTTGAATATAATACCAGCTTTTCGTAGGCTTGGCCATTTCATGCCTAATTGATGATGAACGTACTTGGTGTTAACGATCTTAATATATTTAGAGCAAATAAGAACGATGTAAATGTCAGACGCAAGAATTTTCTACAGGATCTAACTTTTGAGTTGATAAAACCAGCGAAAAGCCAACGTTTAGCCATGAAATCCTTGGCAAAAGAGTTTCGACATAGAAGACTTCTGCTTGGCTTCAGCGAAGGTGTTCCATTGCCACAAGACAAAGCTTCCGGGATAGGAAAATGTTTCTTTTGTGGTCGTTCTCGCAACAATTCAACAAGAAAAAAACTTTTGGACAATGCCAGATATGGGTGTTCCCAGACAACCAGAAAAGCGTGAGTGACGATTGCTTGGAGTAGACAATCATTCAAAAAGAGTATATCAAATCATTCTACCTGTATGATGTATCAGAGAAGAAGGTTTATTCTGTTATTTCACCTTATACCTAAACATTTATTAGATTTTTTTGTTCGAAATTGTTAATATGTTAAATAATATATACCTGATGTTTATTTTTGCCAATATTCTTGTATTAATCGAATAGAATAATTTAATAAAATATTTTAAAACCAGTATAATAATATAACTAACATACCAAGACCGAATATTGCTATAAGCCATAACACTATAGAAAAATACTGACGTTCTACAATAGTAGAACGCGAGACCACTCACGTAACGGTGGAGAGCGCGGCCAACGCAGTGTTAAATAACGCTAACAAAAACGCACAAGTATACGGAATTTCTAGTTCTGTTTCCAATTCCAAATGCCTAAAACATGAAATTATGGATCCAAAAATGACCCTTTTAAATTGCATGGGGAATTTCTTCATACCCCTTTATACCTCCTAAAAATGAGGAATATTAACTTTTGGGAATCTTCCTGTGGGTTAGTCGCGGAAAGCTGCAATCATGCCAAATTTCATCTTTCCACGTCAACTGGAAATACCAATTATTTTATGTCAGTTCATTATATAAGGTTAGCATGTAAAACTAATATATATATATAGATATATAATTGTATGTTAGTACTAATTCAAGTTTCGTACATAACTAGTCTTTATCCAATGATATACTCCTTTAGGTTGTCTTAATTTTCATTTTATTTCAAAATGTTTGTGTTATGTATACGTAAATGCTAGAGCATATAGTTACTATACGTTGAATCAGTGAACATATTTTTGTACTTGATATTATATTAGTCTTTTTTTTTTTTTTTTTGGAACTACGTTCATCACAAACAATTAATTGTATTGTATATTTTACAATATATGCATCAAAACTATAATAATCAATATCTTCATACAAGCTTTAAGTTTCCGATACTACAAAATACTAGACATATATTTTGTTCACTATTATGCAGACATCTTGAGCCTTATGCAGAGCCGTTCTGACGCGTCATTAGTGCCATACTAAAGAGTTCAACTAACATATGTTTCCTGCAATAGTCGGGCCTTTAGTATGACGGTAATCATACATCAAAACGACTCTGCATAAGGCGGCTTATATTTATTTTGCCCTGAATACTCCTCTCAAATGTTCTCATGATACTCACCACAAAGGATTCCAAACAATAAAGTAGGTTTTGAGTAATATAATAACACATTCATACAGGTAACCAAGAAAGTTATGTCGCTTTTCGTGAAGGTCTGTGTTCAATTGGACTTCACCCCTGAATTGAATGCGAATGAAGATAAGACGAAGGTCAGTTGTTGGTACGGGTATATACAACATACTACCTGGTTGCGGCAGTTCAGTTAAACTGTAAACTTGTGTAAGGACATCGTGAATATGGGACCTCCAGAGAGTCATATGGTCGTGTATGCCATACGAGTTAATACTGGGGTCAAACGCCGCTGCAGCGGGGCAAAATATATGCCAGGCCTTTAGTGAGGGTGTCGTGACTATGAATACAGGTTTAACAAGTTTAAGGATGGTGACGAAACACTCGAAGACACACCACGTACCGGAAATCTAACACATGCACAGAATGAAAATCTTCAGGCAGAAATTGAGGCGAACAGTGATCAAACATGTGAGGAACTGGGACTACAATTCAGTGTACGTGGAGAAACCATTCCGCAGCACCTCCATCAAATTGGGAAGCACTATAAGTTAAGTCGATGGGTCCACATGATTTGACTCCGGGCGAGAAGGCAACTCAAGCAGACACCTGTGTTTCTTTTCTGTCTCGTCTGAGGAAGGAGACATTTCTGGACAGGATGTTGATATGTGATGAGAAGTGGCTCCTGTACGAAGCTTCACGGCTCCGTCATCATTATTTACCATACCATGGACCGGTTTCAAAACAGACGAAAGCAGCACTGTACTTGAAGAAGGTCATCTTGTGTGTTTGGTGGACTGCTCGGGACATCGTACATCGGTAGCTTCTATCAGCTTGTCAGTGCATCAATGAAACTGTGTACTGTCAGTAGTTGAGCCGTGTTCAAGAAAAAATCAAAACTCTGGAGCCAACACTTCTGAATCTCAAAGGGGTCCTCCTGTTACAGAACAACAATAAGGCCCACATGGCTAGGGTGACCCGAGACACTATTCTGCGCCTTGGGTGGGTAAGATTATTACATCCGCCACACTTCCCGGATGTGGCACCATCCGATTATCATGTGTTCCATTTATTGGGCAATCACCATCGAAGAAGCCAGTTCAGATCCCTAGTAGAGGTGCAAAATTTATTTGATATCTTCTTCGCTTCAGTGCCCCCCAAGCTCTTCCGCGATGGAATGTATGGCCTTCCAGAACGTTGGCAGAAGCTAGTCGATGCTGATAGGGCTAGTTTTGATCTTCCATTTACATCTTAGGTAGAACATCGGTGTTCGAAGGTGGTGGGTGGAAAATCGACAGAACTCCCTTGGTTACTTTTATAGGTAGTCCGTTCGAAGATATAACACATTTCAAAGTTGCATCTGCTAGTAGGTGTAAGTAATGGTTTTGAATAACATGATAACATATTTAGGTGGTCCCGTCCAAGGTGTAACATATCCGAAAGTTACAACTGCTAGTGAACGTAAATAATGATATTATACCACAATAAAAATGGAAAAAGTGTACCCAAACAACAAATACATTTTAAGATAAATTCAAATAACTTCAAATGTATTTAATGGGGGCGCTGTGGCTCAGTGGTAGAGCGTACACCTCAGGTGCTTGGGGTCCCTGGTTCGATCCCAGCTCGCGCCGTGTGGACTTTGTGGTGGACAAACACCGTGCTCGTGGGTTTTCTCGGGATTCTCCCGTTTCCTCTCACTTTCTTCATTCCATCATTTCATTCATTTCTCATAATCACCGTCTCCTATAGCCTAACCGGCATAACCGTGAGACGTAAAACTCAAAGATTTCATTTCAAAGATTTCAAATGTATTTAAGCAATTTACGAGGGAGGATCAAATGAAAACCTTAAAAGTACAATACATTTTAGAATCTAACAATGAAAAGGAAATCTTACCTTTTATTTTTCAACGTAGTCCCCTTGACGTTGAATGTAAGTATTCTATCGCTTCGGAGGTGCATGGGTACCATTTTGGAAGAATTCTTTTGGTCGAGATTGTAGTTACCTGTGCACAGCATTTTCACCTCTTCATCACTATTAAAATACTTGCCTCTCACCGCTTCTTCGAGTGGTCCAAACACATGAAAGTCACTGGGGCAAAGTCTGGTGAATAGAGTGGATGAATGAGACACTTAAATTTGATGTAATCGATAGTGTCAACGGTCAAACGGGTAGTATGTGGTCGGGCGTTGTCATGCAGTAGAAGGACACCTGAAGACAGAAATGCTCGTCGTTTACACCTGATTGCAGAGTGAAGTTGAATTATAAGTAGGTTTGAATAAGAGGCACTAGTTACTGTCACTCCTTTTTCCATATACTGTTCCAAAATTACTCTCTTTGCACCCCAGAAGAGAGTGAGCATGATCTTTCTTGCTGATGGTTGAGTGCGCATATTTTTTTTTTTCGACGAAGAGCTGTGTCGCCATTCCTTCCCTGCTTTTCTGGTTTCTGGTTGATGATAGTGAATCCAGGTCTCATCGGATGCAACAATCTTGTTTAGAAATGCATCACCCTCGGTTTTGAAACGACGCAACCGTTCTTCACAAGCTTCGGCATGACAATCTTTCATTTCAGCAGTCAACTGGCGTGGGAGCTGACATGGGACTCATCTTGCACACACCTTATTGAAATGCAGAACATTATGCACAATGTGTTGAGCTGAGCCAAAGCTACTATTCATGATTGTGGCTTTTCTTTCAGCGTAATGCGCCTGTTTTCCTTAACAAGCTGTTCCGCCAACGCAATGTTTTCGTCGGTCACTACGCAATGAGCCTGTCCCGGTCGAGTAGCATCCTCCACAGATGTTATGCCACTGTTGAACTTCCTACAACACTCGTATACTTGCTGCAGGGACAAACATGAATCATCATTTTTCTAACATCCTGCGAAGAATTGACTTCACACCTGCACTGCTCAAAAACCGGATCACCGAACGCTGTTCAAATGCGGTGTATTTGGACAGTGGGACGGCCACCTTGATACTGACACTGCTGCGTTTGTCGTCTTCCTGCAACACTTTGCCACCTGTCGGTCATTAAGTGCGTGTATTACTACCACGTATCGAAGCAATCGTCCAAATTTACGGCATTTGATTGCATTTTTAAGGTTTCCATTTTATCCTCCATCGTATAATCAAATTTAGTGAGATTATACATACAATAAAAGCTATGCACAAGTATTATCATCAATACTGTAAATAATGCCATGCGTACACTTTTTCTTCATTATTCAATGTCAGTATGTCATGTCATGTTATTACTACGTATTATTAATCTTACTAAATTTTGTTATGATTTGCTTAAATACATTTGAAGTTATTTGAATTTATCTTAAATGAAAATGTTCTCTGGGTTCACTTTTTCCATTTTTTATTGTGGCATAATATCAGTATTTAAATTCACTAGCAGTTGAAACTTTGGGATATGTTACGCCTTGGACGGGACTATCTGAATATGTTATCATGCTATTCAAAATCTATTTTATACTTGAGACTCCTATGTTGTGAGTGTTATGACTCAACTTGAGAAGTGTCTTCAGGTCAAAATAAACGCATTAATAATAATAATAATAATAATAATAATAATAATAATAATAATAATAATAATAATAATAATAATAATAATAATAATAATAATAATAATAATAGAAAATTTAAGAGTATATGTTAAACAAGAAATAAACGTACGTGCAACGCTATCCATCACGACTCTGGGACTCACTAAATAAATAATTAACACTTCTGACTCAAGTATATATACTTATTTATTAACCCTGAGTTACCCGCGCTAGAAAAGTTACACTAATGCCCGCGCACGGACTTAGAGACCATATTTTTTTTTATCGCTAAAATTGGTTTATAATGAGAAACAAACGTTGAAATTTATGGTAAACTTTAGTATTACATACAATAGCAAATATGTTAGTAGTAATTACGTGTTTTACGTAATTACATGCCTACAATAATAAGCGTGCTTAAAATGTCTACTAAAAGCTTGTAACTAAATACATAACTATAAAAAAACATTTACTGGATATAACTTATCAGAAAGCATCTCTTTTGGACAGGTATGCTCTCCATAGATTATTTCTTGCATCTGACACTTGCAAATCAGATTTTTCTGTTGTGATTCCACAAACAAAACGAACGATTCCAGGATTACCTTCGACCAGAATTACCTTGCAGGTTGTTGGTGATCAGGAACTCCAGGGGCTCTTCGAACCCTCATTTTCAGTTGACGATTAAGGTTTGTGTTCGCTGCTCTGGGTTGGGAGTGGCAGAAACTGGTGTTGTACGGACTGGCCGCACGTATTGACAACTTACAGTGATGTAATAACTAAAAAGAAACTACGCCGGGAACGTGAGACTGTGTGCGAGTAACGGAGAGTCCGAAACTAAAATGCAGTGTAACGGTTTCGACAACTTAATGTTATCTTCATCAGACACTAAATGATAGAGATATCTCTAGACGATAGAAATTTATACTAAAAGTGAGAGTACTAAAATTCATTCTTTGCATGGGAAGCCACTTGAGTCGTACTTCCCGGGCGTCATATGTCGGCCACCTGTCCTGACTTAGTTACTCTAAAACCTGTATTTATATATCCCAAACACCTGTAACACACATGTTGTTTATACTTGACCAATTACCTTAAAAACTTTCCCTTAATCTTCCTTTGATGCTTATTAGACATAAAAGAAGAGACTATACTAAATACAACTGATTATAAATATAACAATATAAAAAATAATATAGACAACATAAAATATAACAATGTATAAAATTATATATAACTATATATGATCTTAAAGTATATAAAATATTAACTATATAGATATAAATTCCATGTAAATAATTGCTTTTTTTCTTCAATTTGTTCTAATAATTATCCCATAGCTCATGTATTAACAGTCCACTTGCCTAGTTCATTAGTTTGTCGCTTGTTTCTTTCTTTATCCTTTCTGGTTCCTTCCATTTTCTTATCATTGCTCTATTCTCCTTTTCTAGTCCCTGTACACCTTCCCAATCTATATCATGCCCCGTTTCTTCAACATCTTTATACATGTCATTACCTTCTCTCTTAAGTCTCACGTACTCCCTATGTTGTTCTATTCTTTCCGTAAGTCCTTTCCCCGTTTCCCCTATGCATATCATATCACAATCTTTACACTTCACTTTATACACTACACCTTCATCTTTCTCACGTATTTCCTTCGTTCTACTTTTCACTTTCTTAACCACTTCCATTCTTCGTCCTCCTTTTCTGTACGTCTTTACACAACTTCTTCTTACAAGGAGAATTACAGAAATGTTAGTCAAGGATTTGAATAAAATTTTCATACTTGTAAAATATCGAGAAATAATCGACACGTATTTTTTTTTTTATTTCGGCTATGGTGCGGGTTTAAGCAGCGAACACAAACCTTCCTCGTCAACTGCAAATGAGGGTTCGAAGAGCCCCTGGAGTTCTAGATAACCAACAACCCGAAACCGTCGAAGGTAATGCTGGAAGATGTTCGTTTTGTTTGTAGAATCAGAACAGAAAAAATCAGAATTACAAGTGTCAGATGCAAGAAATAAATCTATGGAGAGCATCATGCCCTACCCAAATATCCATTTTTCAGAATAATGTGGTACTTCCGTAACATTTTTTATAGAGGTAGTTGGCGAGTAATTCAAATTATATGCTCGTAACCAAACTACCTCTTATAAAAAATGTTGCGTGAATACCTTAGGATTCTAAAAATTGATTTTTTTGGATAGGAAACATATTAGTTCCTAAGTGGATTCTTGACCAAACTACGATAGGTCCCATAGTATTGGAGCTATGGGCTTTTAAACACACACACACATATATATATATATATATATATATATATATATATATATATATATATATATATATATATATATATATATATATATATATATAATGTTTTCGGCAGCCTATAACTCCGAAAGGCAGCATTTGTGAACCAAGGTTGGTCTATACTTTTTGTCTTATCTTTGTGTCATTAATCACCTCCCAAAAGTTGTCGGTGTTGGTATGAAACACCTTGTATATATTCGAAAGGATCCTAGTTTAAAAAAAAAAATATTAATGATCATGCACGTTTCCTCATAGTTTATAGTAGTTTCTTAAGTACCATAGAAAATATCGCTAAATAGAAGTAATACGCAGAATTAATTACTTAAGATAGCTGCTACATAAGTTACAAGGTGCATTTATGCAGTGTAAAAACAAAATTCAAATCCGAGCTATTTTGTTTGCAATATATTTCTCCGAAAACAACCTGCTGTTCTCTGGAAGAGAAAGGAAAAGGTAATAGCCAAGAAATGTTATTGCTTTTTTTTTTCAGATATGAAGTTTCTTTCTTTCTTTATCTCAGAAGTTTTCGTTCCAAATATCTTGAAAGAAATTCCGTTTCTACTGGTTCATTACAGAAATGTTATCTTTTTCGCGCAAGGGGGCACTCATTACAGGACGAGAATTTCACCATTCCTTTGCCTATTCAAAACTCCCTGCTAGGATAACAACTTAAAGAAGGAGAGCCGTGGGATTCATTACGTAAAATGAGATAGGTCTCCAACGCACTGGGCACACAGGAGTTATTACAAGCGATCGTCCAAAACACTGGCATGATTGCAGTCACCATATTTCACTTCAGCTCATTACTCCGTAAAAGAAACGAACATAAATCTTTCTACAGAAATCAACAACATAAGTTTAGAAGTAAGCATTTTTGTTAGTTCTCGAATATTTCATATGATATGAGTATGTGTGTGTTCAGAATTGATACAAATTATTGAACGAATGACAGTATTGCTTTTGTGGTTGTGGAATTCGTATTGCTTTATCAACTTATTACAATCCTTGGACATTGTCATTTAGGAAATTTACAAATCTAAAGTGTATGACATGAAAATATGACCCCGGTACATTTTCAGCAGGCATACACGACCTCTATATGTATCCTACATAGTTTAAACGCAGTATTGCTGCTTTTTTTTTCTTTCTGCTGGTACACATCAGTACGCAGTACGACCTCCTATTATTTATGTTTCCTTTATAATTGTAATTTTTCTATTCATTTGTTTTAGAAATCACGTATATTTTGTTTTATTTAAATATATGCATTAATATTGTATTCAATAGCAATATCGCAAATGAAATGAGAAATTAAGGTATGTCGGTGAATCAGCTAGAAGTGTGAAAGTTGCTGAAATAGCATGTTCATAATGAGTGCCGACTCCATTTTCTCCAGTGTTTAAAGGTGTATTAACAAAAATGTGACCTGCTGGATCGTTAAAATTGCTCATAAGAAAGTTCGCTCCATAAAAAACACATTATACGGCTTCTTCTTGCTGAAGCGAAACAATCTGATATTTCTAACATTTTTATGAAGGTGATTTCGCATGCAATTATTCTTACATTTGGGTAAATTCGTAAATTATTCTATTTAAAGCGAAATTTCAAAGTCCTACGTGGAGTACAATGAAAACTCAACTCAAACAAGAAGAACAGCTTATGCTCTTTGTGTGTGAACTAAAATGCAAGAAAGGGTGGCACGGTTGCTCAGTGGTAGAACACTTAGCTCTGGTGTGTGGGGTTCCTTTTTCGACCCCGACCAACTAAGTTTCTGGTGGACAGTATCGTGTGCGTGGGTTTCCTCAGAGGTACTTCCGTTCTCTCCTACTTCCTCATTCCACCATATCTTCCACCAGCATTCAGTTCCCTTAATCATCGTGTTCCTTAGCTTAATGAGCATAATTGTGGGACGTTAAACTGAAGGATTTAATTTTATTTCATTTTAAATAGGAAGAAGTTAATTCCGTCTTTCACAGCCTTATCATAATGCTGATCTTTATATCTCGCAACCAGTATTGGACATTTAAATGTTTGTATTTTGTGCATATTTCCGTGTATTTTATGCATATTTTTGTGTATTATATGCATATTTTAGTGTATTTTATAAATAAATGTTTGTATTTTATGCATATTTTCGTGTTATAGTTATCTACCATTTTATATTTGTTGATGAAATTTCTCCTCACATTTGCTACCCCTGAATATTGTAAGGTTCTCTACACTCATGTGTAAGCAACCTCCATAAACACATATTTCTTTCACAACCACGTGCTATTGAGTACCAATATTGTTAGCAGCAAACGATGGAAGGAGAAATCACGAAGTTGGTTCGAAAGAAAAACGAAAAACTTCTCCTCGCATACCGCCCCTTCAGAAGACACCCATAAAAGGGTACCAGAAATGGACAGGAGAATCAGTTATCAACTGATCATTTACCTACCAACACCGCTCAATAGGGGACGCATTGGAGTATGGGAATATTCTTCTAAACCTTATCTTTGAAGGCTGCATTGGGCGAAAGATATATCCTACAACTACTTTCCTCCTGGGATTGCATTAAGCTACTAAAGAGTCTTATCTCCCGAGGATGTATTAGACAAAGAAGATTCCTTGTAATAACCTACCCATAAGGTTGCAATGGTACGGGCGGGTTCCTACTTTAAGATAATACGACTGTATATACCTATAACTCCGAAGGCATTACTGTGTTCTGATGACTCTCTAAACACTGAAAAAACATTTTACTGTATTACAAATAAACTTCGCAAATTATCACACACACACACACACACACACACACACACACACACACACACATATATATATATATATATATATATATATATATATATATATATATATATATATATATATATATGTATGTATGTATGTATGTATGTATATATGTATGTATGTATGTATATAGGGCGTTCAGAAAGTAACTATGCAGTGCTTAACTTGCTGTATTTTATTTTCCATAAAGCTCTTTAAACAACTAAAATTAACTCGAACCTAAACTTTAATGTCATGGAAGTTATAAGAGATGCTGGTAGTGATCTCCTTACACTTGAACACACAGTTGCACACGTTTCTGCATGTTCTTGAAGACGTGCAGCACCTCTTGATCATGCAGTGGGGACACTTCTCCGTACTCCACACACGACTATTCTGGCTACTCACGTAACCAGAGAGGCGAAACCATACCTAATTCGTGAGAAACGTTTTGTCGAGAATCCCCTCACCATTGTCCTGCAGGAAGGACAGGAACCAGTTGCAAAAGTTCACACGCGCCAGGCGATCGGTGTCTCTCAGTTCATGCACGACCGAAATTTTGTACGGATACATGGACATTGTCTTCCGAAAAATCTTGTGTGCGGAACCCACGGACAACGTGGGTCTGCTGAGCTAGTAGTCTAACCACTGTCTTTGGATTGTGCAGCATCACGTCTTGCACCTCCGCCACCTTCTCTGCGGATGTGGCTGTGGATGACCTACCTGATTTTGGAACATTACGAACGCTTCCTGTCTTTCGAAACTATTGAAGAAACACTATTTGTTCAATAGTCAGCATGATGACCTGGATCCCAATGATGTCACACAGGACGTTGGTCTTCAATCAAACCGGACCTATGAGCAAATACAAATATCTGGTTAAATATGGTTCAAATATGTTAAACAATGGAAAATGTTGACAATCATATCAGTCTTCACTTAGCACACCACAACATGGCATTGCATCGTTACTTTCTGAATACCCGGTATATATACATACGCGAAATGCTTAAATCCCGGACTGTTTTATAACACTCTACAGAAAACATTGCAATATGGTTAAATAAAAGTTGCATATCCTGCAATGTCAGTGCAAAACTTGTAAAAAAAAAATATATATGTATATAATTGTATCATTAAAAAAGATATACGGTCTTTATATACAGTTATATAAATAGCACTGCAATTTATTATTGACTTTTATTATTGTACTTATTTTCATGTTTCACAATCTTTGGGTGCTTGTGAAACGTAATCGTAAGTTTTATGATAGGATTACTACTTATAAGACAAGAGTAAACTATTTATTTAGTTACTGATCTGTTATGATGTTGATGTTCAATTTAGTTTTTGTATGAAGAAAACAACGCATTATGCATCAACTAAAGCTACAGTAAAACATAGTCATAAAACACCCTTTCTTGTACGGTTGGTTTTGAAATGAATTCTAATTATAAAATATTTATTTACCAAGTATGGTGAATTAAATGAATGATTTCGTTATAAAAATGTGGGTAAAAATAGGCTTATTCATTTTAAAGCAATAAATCTAGATCGCCTATACACCCATTTCATCAAAACTTCTTAACAGAAAGAAAATTATAATATGAAGCATAACTTTTATCAAATTTGGACAAGTTTTAATCTCATGAAATAGTAAAAGAAAAAAAAATTACGGTTTTAATTAAGTAGTGAGGAATATATATAATTTACTAATTTGCCCTTTACTATTGATATTATAAGTTATGAATATATATTGTATTAATTAATGAATGAATATACAGGTTGTTGCAAAAATGCGTTACAATATGTCGAGGACTGATTCCTCATATCAAAACAAGCAAAAAAGTTCATATGGACCTGCGTTCAAAAGTGAATAATTTCGGAGTCATAGGGTGCAAAAAAGTGAAACGAGTGAACTTTAAAAGTTCATTGCTCCACTACTATGAGACCTATCGGACTCGGATCAATACACTACTGAGGAACTACCGAAATATCCATGTTTAAGAACGCTCCAGTATTTGCACACCAATTTCTAGAAAGGTAGGTTGAGAGTAATGAAGTACTCCCAAACAGTCTGAGCTCATTCGTGGCTAAGAGGTTAGCGTACGTTCCTTTGACGTGGGAGACCCTTGTTCGATTCCCGGCGGGAGCTCATGTGGTTCGTATTCCACGTTAATCAGTAGGTCCACGTCTCATATAGCCTCGCTACTGAAAGGGACGTTAAACTGAAAATCAATTTAACTCAACTCCCAAACAGTCTCTCTAAAAATGATTGTTCAAGTACCGGAGGTTCTAAAACATGGATATTTAAATAGTTCACATACTAGTTTCTCAGTGATGTCTTGACCTGACTACGATCTGTCCTATAGTAGTGTAACTAAAGACATTTAAAGTTCATTTTTTCATATGTTCGACACCCTATAACTATTAAACTATGCACTTCCGACCACAGGTCCGTATGAACTTATGAATATTAGTTCCTTATTTTGATGCGAGAAATATTTTCCCAGAGTATTGTGGCAAATTTTGGTAACACCCTGTATATAAAATTTATACTTAAATAATTTTCCGTTGGTATTTTTTACCAATCAACTATTCATCCAGCTTTTTGGTTCGTTTCCTTTAGATTATAACTGTCGTATATTAGTTTATTAATTAGATAATTAATTAATTTATTTAACAGAATAAAATAATACATAATTAATAATTTAACCCTGCTCAAAGCCAATCTGCACTTGACAATAAAAGAAAATGACGGATAGAGCCTTTGGCCGGAGTCTGTATTGAAATGTGTTGAAACTAAGGAAGATCGTAGTCAGGATGCCCGGCAGTACTGTTTGAACCCAGAACCTCCCGTTCGAAACTAAGTAACGTTAACCAATAGACTGTTCTCACTTGCTTGTCTGCAAATATGATTTTTTTTCTCGTATTCTTAAACTCAAATATTGTTCATGATTGAATAAACTCTCTACCAACTGTTACTGCTTTTGTTTAATTTTACAAGAACGTGATATGTATTTTTAGCGCAGTACCATAATATAGTTATTTGCTCTTGGAAATTAAAATACCTTATTGAAAAGCTCAAACAAGTCCATTTTAAGCAATTCGCATATACTGCTTTCAGACAGAAAAAAGAAGTTTCATTAATGCTTGATTATAGTTTCATAAATGTCTACTGGGTATTTGCAGAGTTTTCAGTGATTTTGCAAACGCTTTGCCAATTATGTCCAATGCTCGGCAGTGAATTTACCTTACATGAAGTTTACTAGTTCCGTTTAATTTACACGTTTCTACTTTGAAAATGAGTATGTGAAGAAAATTTTGCCGTTTGTTTGAAGAGAAATAAAACATGCCCCTATTCCAATTTCTATACGCATCACACGTAACACACACACACACACATTCGGTACACTCGCACCAATATGCAGCAGTGTAATTACATACAGCTACTACACGATAGAGAACATGTTGGCAGTGTTATGAGTTGAAAATTTCTTAGATCTTCCAATTTACAGCCAGCTCTGCTATGTCAATTATTGCACGAAAGAGAGACGTACTAATTTTTCTGACACCTCGTTGCCGCTGGTGCTCAATGCTCAGATCGGATTAGTAGATGGAGAGTTGTTGGAAAAGATAGAGAGCCAGACGAGAACCGAGAGGAACAACGCGTAAAAATAGCTTTCTATCCAAGACTCATTGAGAAAAATCAAGGCTGGAAAATTGGGATTTTTAAAATCATTAAACATCGGACACATAATCTCCTCACATCCAACAAGAATATAAGTGAATCCAGATGATTGACAGCTTGATCCAACTTATATTTTCCTTGCGAAGTCATTAATTTGAATGTATTCCAGTGTGCTTCTTCAGTACTGTGCGTCACGAATGTGCACAGGCGTCATACATATGTTTCAAACAATATATTAATATAATATGCTAAATATGTTTACAGTAATAACGCATAAAACAAAGTAAAAGAAGTTATTCAACAAATATATGCACTTATACGTATATATATAAGCCCTTCTCTTACAATGACTTCATTGTTAAAATGCATTTTACAAGCTATCTTCTCGGTCTTAGAAACTGACCTTACATGTCGATACCTTATAAGCATATAACAACATTTTTAAAGAGAGAGAATTTACGTCTATACGCGTTGTAACACTAACTTTATGTAACACATAAAATGAATGTACACCATTGTTTAAAAAAAAATCATGGCAAACCACTCTCCTTAATAAACCTTGTATTTTAACCCATAGTTGGAATTAAACCAAATAAACATGCATGTTGTTCTTTAAATTGAGATAATTACATAGAGCCAAAGTTCCTGTACACTGTTGGCAGAATATCGACTTCTAAAGCAAGATAGGTTGCAAATAGATTTGAACAAGACTGTGCAATATTTTTTTTTCTAACCTGAATATACGTTGTAGAAATAATTAAAATTTAACCATATAAAAATACATTAAATAATACAGATATAGACAATTTGATAGATATAGATAACTGAAATGGTTGCGTAAAAAAATCGAAGTTTTACCATGTTGCTGCAAGCCTGTGTTGATGGAATCCATGTTCTGGGTAAATCATAGTATGATGTATTTATAAACGTGATCTGTCTAATTTCGTATTTCGTAATTTCGTATTGAGAAAAATATTAATTCTATTTTTAATCAAAATAATAAACAAGTTTACAGGAGATAAATGGTACATAAGATGCTAAGGCTCCAAGAAGCTAATGTTTTTTTTTTTTTTTTTTTTTATGAAGCCAAAAGATACAATAGCCATTTTCGCTACCCTGCCCCTAAATCCCTGCATTCCCTAATTCTTTGCCAAGAAAATTGATCATAAAAATTATATCTTTATCCTATCATGCCGTTTGTTTTCTATATTGTCACAACAAAATGCTTAGCAAGGCTATGTGGTAAAACAAAATATGTAAAAACACAAGCAAATAACAGTTTCAACACACAAAATGTGTCTCCGTCAAACTTCCACTCATCTTGGTTTCCTGAGAGATGGTCAACTATTATATACCTTTCGGAGATCAACTTTTAATTACATCCACACATCCTCATTAAAAATAGCATAATTATACTACTTGTTATTCCACAGTCTTCGAACAAAGTTTAGTTGTGCTTCCTGGGTTATATCTACATACACGTCGATATGTTCGCACGTGACCTTTCCAGTTCGGTGCAACGACATTGCGCAAATTTTTGTAAGGATTAGATCTTTGATTATCTCTGTAATCTGTGACTTATTAACGAGGTGCTGAAATTGTGCAAATTTCCACTTCGACGTTGCCAACAACAGCAATGAGGAAATTGTGTGAAATTTTGCACCGAAAGAAAATGTATAAACCCCATTTCTTTGTGAAATATACTTGTATTGCATTCTAATACTTACAAAGCAATATATATATATATATATATATATATATATATATATACATATATCACGTTCACCGTTTGAATCTTTGGAATTTAAATCCTACAGCTTTCAAAAATGTGATTTAAAAGAATAACGTATGGACATCTTTTAATTTCTCTATGTTCTAGTGTGTCCTCATGATCTTCCAATTTTGAAACTCCTGTCTTACAATTTTCTTTGATTTATCGTTAAACTGTTCTGTGGCTCGTCGCTTACAATTTGCTCTAAGAAAATGCTCTTGAACACCATCTTCATCTTCGCAATGGTTGTGCATATTTTTTCCTTCATATTACCCTCCTCACTAAAATTTGCTATTAATTCTCGATTCCGATGGGCTCGTTGTGATTCTCGTTCCTCATTGGCTTGTTATTATTGTCTTATCCGCAACCAGCACTCTGACCACACACTCTAGTAACAATTCATACTACGTATAATTTATAACAAATCTTTCTCACATTACCCAAGAGCAGTAACTAAGATGCACATGCAAATGTAAGGTTCATTTATATAAAAAAAAAGTGAAAGGACAGTTACTAAAATATGTGGTAGACACACTTGAAATATGTAAACAAATGCTTGTTTGTGATTGGTCCAAACTGTGAAATGTAAACAAATCCTTATATCTAATTGTTCGAACGCCTGTCTACGACATTTAAAGGAAACTTCCAGAATTATTTTTGTTAATTTTATATACATTTCCCTTACTGTTTTCTAGTAATTATTTGCTTCCAATAACTATTTTCTTACAGTTTCAATTTTACAAACACTATTACACTAACACATGATACAGAAATCTATTGACTGGGACGTGTTCCCCCGTTACCCCGATAACTGAAAATGCTATTGCCATCCATCACTTTGTATTTTTTTTTTTCTAAAACGACTTGCTTTTTGGTGACTGTTTTTATTAGTCCAAATGTTTATGGTAATGATAACAACGTTGCACAACATTTTTTGCGAAATTTCCAATTTTGTTGGATGCTCATTAAGGCTTTATCTGTGTCAACAGATAAGGGAGTGATTTTTTTGCGCAATTTCAGTGCACCATTCCAGTGGTGAATAAGTTTCGCTGAAGGCATTTTTTTTATCTTTATGATATGAATTATCTCTGTTGCAGGTGCAATCCCCAAGACAGGTTTCAGCTGCGTGTAAAAAAAAAGTTCTTTTGAAATACAGCATGTATAGCTATATCTTGATATACTACGTTGGAATTGAGCTCTTCGCGATTAAATATGTCTATATTGTTTGAGGATACGTGGTCGATATCATTACAACTTGAACAGGTAAGTGTTTTCCACTACTATTTGTTTCATATATATAAAATGTTGCTTATTATTTTAATATATGCAGTACATACGATAAAACTGTAGGTAAACATGTGTCTTAAGATCAGTAGTACTATTAAACAATAAAGCTATACTTATGAAATAATTGCAACATATTCATTCTTAGGCTTTGTCACCCAAATTATTTTTTTCGAAAGATGTGTTTCTATTTTTGATATCTCTTACAAATACACACCACGTGACACGGAGCAGGAAGTCGCTGACCTTATCGTAGGCAGTGATACCAACCGACACTAGAAAAAAAAAAGTTGTATCGTTTACACCGATTTTTATTTCAGCCCCAGAGGTTCCGAAACGTCACAAATGTCGACACCAGAGATTGTCGACAAATGTCGACAATGGGCACAAATGGATTAAAGAAATATTTTAGCACTAGCTAATCTATAATCTTTTATAAAGCAGTAAATGCTACTCTTTTCAATGTCCAAATTATAATAGCTATAAACACGCAATTTGACAGAAAACTACGTTTGTGAGGAAAGCTATGAGTGCTTATTCCAGGGGGTGGGGAAATTCAGAGTGTAACATTCCTACGGTCCTGCTCAATTTCATTTAGTAGTATTTTTGTAGTACTGACTTCACCGTCCCCACCCATGTACTGAAAGTTTTCAAGATGGAAATCTGAATGTATTACTGAAGATAAAGGATTTACTCTTTATAGTTCATATCTTAAACGGGGCGTAAAAGGGGTTCAAATGTTTTGCCGAAAACAGAGTATTTCACGAATCCCTAGAATTAAGAAAGCGAAACTCGGTTTATAAACTCCTCATTGTAGATGAGGAGCCGCAGTGGTTCAGTGTTACAACGTTCACCTCTGACACATGAGATCCCTGGTTCGATCCCAGCTTGCGCCAAGTGACCTTTGTGGTGGACATACAACGTGTGCGGGGTTTTCTCGAGGTCCTCCCGTTTCTTTTCTCTTTCTTCATTCCACCATTTCCTTCATTTCTCATCACCACTGTCTCCTTTAGCCCAGCCGGCATAATAGTGAGACGTAAAACTTAAATATTTCATTTCATTTTTTTCCCTATTGAAGATAACTGAACTCTTGTTTCAGAGTTCTTTAAAATCCCACTTTTAAAGGGGAAATGAGTCAATTTCAATAATACTCAACTTTTCGACTTTGTATTACTAAAATGATATGTGAGATGACATGATAATGATAGATGTGTAAAATTCGGTATATAAACTTCGACTGAAAAGTAGTAGAATACGAGTTTCAGTCTTTTCGAAAATTTCGCTTCTGAAGGAGGAAAGGTGGTTATTTCTATTAAATAGTATCGTAAGAGCTAGATAAAATACTGATATATCTACGATAGGAGAATGTAGAATTTCCAGCTCATACCAAAACACTGTCAGTTTGGAACTAGGGGGGCTGCCTTAGATGTGCAGTACTGGAAATCGAAACAGTATATTCTTGCGTTCATCAGGCTGCCAACAACAAATATGTCATCAGGGATATAATAGAGCTTTTAGATAAAATTCTGTGGGAAAGAAAAATTAAATGCTTTTTTTTTCTTTCGCTTAATGTCCCATGATTGTGACCTTCAGGCTAAGGGGAACGAATGAATAATGATGGAAGAATTGCTGGAATCACAGCGTGGGAGGAAACGGGTGCACCTCGAGAAAAGTCACGGATGTGATGTTGCCCAACACAAACATACTTTGCTGGGGTAGAACTAGAGTGTCACGCATTAGAGGTAAGAAATATACCACTGATCCACCGTGAACCCTGTGAAGAAGTGATAAGGATTGGATTGCAGAGCAAGTGATAGTTTCAGGTTTGCAGTATATTACTTTGGCTACACTGCTGAGCTACCCTGGTTTACTGTGTTCTGGATACGTTGTCGACCGTTGTATAAGAAAGTGTGTCTTCCAAAATCAAGTGTAATCACTCCAGGACCTCAATGTTCAAGAATACTGGGTTTACTCCTCGTCATCCAGCTCAGTTTTTTTCGATTTGCTCGATATATGGAGGGTGTTAATGAACTATACCGGTAAACTGTAAGAGCTGGTTCCTCGTATCAAGATAAGGGAAAAAAGTCATATTGACATAAGGCGAAAAGTGCCGAGTTTCAGATTTAGGGCTGTCCAAAATCACGAAAAAGTTAAATTTCAACAGTCCCTATTTCGAATTCCAGAAACTGTGGATGGTGGTCCTTATCAGCATAAAGGAAGACACGCGTACACAATCCAAAAGTGCATATATGTCGTCAATTTTTAATAGGCGTACACGGTATTCCCTACAAGGGTGTAATTCTCAGATATGCTCTCAATAGAATTTTCAGATATACCCTGTTTGAGGGTTCACAATAGGCAGGAAGTAAGCCTTGACAACAATGGACATTCAATGTTTCGGAGGGAATTTGGAAGTGTTAGGAACAGACAGCTCAATGTGCTTTTGCGTTCGGAATAACGTGTGATGCGACGCATCTCGTCGTGGCATATTTCAGGTTTTCTTCACTTACAAGTATGATAGAAAACATCGCAACATGAGTTTTCCCGAGTGCGAAAGAATGTGCTGCTGACATTCCTTAACAGTTCCGAAATTGCGCCTTGTTCGCTGCTATCAAGGCTTATCCTTTGTCTACTTTGGACCAATCATAAAGTTAGATCATATCTCAAAATTAGGTTGATTACTTTTGCTAAAATTAACGTTTGTTTTCAAAAATATCGATTTTATTCGAGAAATAAATTTTCCCGCCAAATGTAAAATTAAAACGCCCATGAAGAATTATCATGAATTTCCATCTCACATCGTTAGTTTATCGTTAGTATACGTTAGGTTTACTAAAACTATCGTTAATTATGCAAAAATATCGATTTTATTCGAGAAATAAATGGGCAAGCCAACTTATCGGTTCCCCACCAGTAGTAAGCCCCCCACTATATCTAGTCGAGTCAGCAAAAATTTTCTCGATTCTGATTGGCTGATAAAGGTCACGTGACTTTAGTCCCCACCTACGCGGGAAATTCAAATTTTCAAGTCACCTGGTATGACGTCATGAGTCACCCGCGGGGAAATCCCTCATTCTCTTTTATGACCGGGATTTTTGAATTACGTCTCCTTTTACGGGTAAGATGAGTGCTTTGATGTCTGATTCTGATTGGCTGGTAGAGATCACGTGATCTTAGACCCTGGGATTTTTGAAATTCGGGTATCCTCTTCGATGTGTACTTTGGTACCTCGATTCTGATTGAAGGATAGAAGTCACATGATTCAGACCCACCACACGGTGAACAGATTACATGGTATAGCGTGGGGAAATCCCTCACTCTGACTTTTTGAAATTCGTTTCATTTTTTGAGTAAGATGAGTACTTTGGTACCTCGATTTTTGATTGGGGGATAGAAGTCACATGATCTTAGCTCCAGCCCATGCGAGAAATTCAGAGTGATATGACAGCGATCCACCCTCCTTATGGTTATCCTTTTTGGTACCTTAAAGTTCCCATAGAGGGTTCAACCCCCCTCCTTAAATAACCCTTTTTGGTATCATGATATTGTACTGAAGTTTACATTAAATACTATCGCTTTCTTTGACAGATAAGATGATTACCAGCTTGCTTACCTTGATCTCCAAGCGCTAGTGGATGTACCGACACGTCAAAATAAAAGTGCGCTAGATCAGTTCATCATTAGTAAAAACCAATTTGCTTATAACCTTGAAGTATTTGATCCCGGTTTCTCTGATCATGATGCGATTATTTTAAAAATCACTTTAAACAATACCAGTGTTCTTAAGTCTAAAGTATACACAGTTACAAAGAGAATTTTCTCCAGTCATAATATGGAATATCTAATTTTCTTGCTTTCTCACGAGTCTTGGAATGGCATATATAATACGTCAACACTGAATGTAAGTTTAAATACTTCTTTGAAACTTTCTTACATTACTTCAATATGGCGTTTCCAAAAGTTACTCGTAAAATCCGGACGTCGTCCACTAAATCGTGGTTAACTAAAGGCATTAAAATTTCTAAAAGTAACCTATTTAGATATAATAGATTACTCAAAATAAATACATCACTTCCTCACAGGTTTCGAAATTATATTTTTAAGTACAGGAAAATATACAGAAGAGTAATTAAAACAGCTAAATTACTATCACATAGCTCCACAATACTTAGTTCTACAAATAAAGCTAAAACTATGTGGAAAATCTTAAATGGTGGAACAAACAACAAAAAGAGAGACTTTGAGTATGTTAAAGTTGGGGACGAAATTATTAAAGAACCTAAGCGGATTGCAGATGTCTTCAATGATCATTTTCTAGATAGTGTACCATTACCTGACCCCATACAAGCGAGTTGTGACGACTCGATGAAATTTCCAATGCATTAACATACGATTTTGTTTAATTCCAGCAACAGTAAAGGATGTCTAATTCGTGATCTTCAGGTTTTGATGAAGTTCCAGTGACTGTTATTAAATTTTGTTTTCCTTTCATTGTAAATCATCTCTGTTATTTAGTAAACCTACCTCTTGAGAAAGGATATTTTCCATCAGTGTTAAAGGTGGCAAAAGTAATTCCTCTCCATAAAAAGAGGAGTATGCATGATGTAAGAAATTATCGCCTAGTCTCCATTCTTTCCACGTTTTCAAAAATTTTTGAATATGCGATGAAGTCACGACTCTGCAATTTTTTGAAGTCATGCAACTTACTATCACCATCACAACATGGCTTTCAAAATAAGAAAAGTATTGAAACAGCATTGTTTGATTACTTGTCCAATATAGCTCTTGAATTAAAAAACAGTAAATATGTTGTTGGCCTATTTATCGACTTATCCAAAGCTTTCGATACAATTGATCATGCTATTCTTTTAAGCAAGTTGTATGCTTATGGTATTAGAGGAGTAGCTCATAGCTGGTTTCTCTCTTATTTATCCAGTAGGCAACAAGCGGTACAAATATCAAAATTAGCTGCAAATGTTTTTTAAACAACTTGTTGGTCTTTATCAACTGTAATCAGAGGTGCTCCTCAAGGTTCCATTTTGGGTCCTATTCTCTTCCTGATATATATAAATGACTTGTTAGAATTTATTCATCCAGCAAAATGTATTCTATATGCTGATGACATCAGTATGATAATATCAGGAAAATCAATAGAAGAAGTTGAGAGGAAATCTGACATTTTTACGGAGAAATTAGTAAAATGGTTAACAGCGAATAGATTAATTATAAATATGATAAATCGATCCTCTTACATTTTCATTTTCCAGGAAAACCGCGTATATCACCTAGAATAAAAATATATTCCAACTTACTCCAATATTCTTGTATAACAAAGCTTTTAGGTGTAATCATAAGTGATGATATTTCATGGTCTGCTCATATCTCCACTTTAAACAAGAAACTAAGTAGCGTGTGTTTTGCCTTATACAAACTTCAAGATACTGTGTCGAGAGAAGCACTTCTTAGCATTTACTATGCCAAGTTTAATTCATTAATTAACTTCGGCATAATACACTGGGGATCGGCTGAAAATAGCTTAACCACTTTCCGATTGCAAAAGAAAGCGATTAGAATAATTTTTGGATTACCCACAAAATCGACATGTAAAAAGGTTTTCATACAAGCAAAAATTTTAACACTCCCCAGCTTATATATATCTATAAATCTATTCTTTTTATTGTGAAAAACAAGCATCTTTTTATCTTTAACAAAAATGTTCATAGCCATAATACAAGACAAGGTAGTGACATATTTGTGATGCATCAAAAATATGCTAATATAAGCAAAACCGTGTACATGAATTGTGTCAGATTGTATAATAAACTTCCTTTGTACTTGAAAAATATGACCAATGTTTCCATTCTTGTTAAGACTTTATATAATCTACTCACTGAAAAGTGCTATTATACAATTAAAGAATATTTAAATGACTCATTAACTGAAGAGTTGGTAATAGATACTTACCCGTGAGTACATGCCTGGTGTGGTACAAACAGTTACCTAATTAGATGTAAATTGTCATGTTTTTATACTTAATATATCCTATTATGTGGTTTTGGAAATATGCATGATGTATACCTCTGGTACTTGACAATATTGTATGTTTTTTATCTTTCTTTTCTTTCTGACAACTGTAACGCTTACATGAGAATTTCTCATGCTTTTTAAGCTAATGAAGCAGGCAAATAAATGAAATGATGGAGAGACAGCCTGACTAAAAAAATTGAAATATATTTTCGAACCGAAAATTGAAACAAAAAATCAAACAAAAAGTTTTCGAACTAAAAATTTTGAAACAAAAATTTCAAAAAAAATTCGAAGTAAAAAATTGAAACAAAATCGTTTCGAACTAAAAAAAAATATTTTAAACTAAAAACTTTCGAACTAAATTTTCAAATCAATTTTTTTCGAACAAAAAATCTTAAATAATTTCTCTAACCTAAAAAATATTTCAATTTTTTTTCGAACTAAACCATTTTTTTAAAAACAAGTCTTGATCTAAAGACGTAAACCACATTAAAAAAATTCAAATCATATTTTTCGAACTAAAAATTAAAAACCAAATTTTGGACACTAAAAATTCTTTAACTAATTTTTCGAACAACATATTTTCAAACTAATCATTTAAACCAAATCTTGGATATATTTTCCACCTTAAATTTTCAAGATTACCATTATTTGAAACAAGTGTTCAAGGTTTCAAGATATAATAAAACATTTTTTTTTTCAAATTGTTGTATTTTAACGAAAGGTATTTGCTCTTCTCATACAAGTTTATTAACATAATAAATACAGGATCTAGTTAATGAATATTTTGGACGTGTCACCATCTTCGAATCTTGTAGACGTATCTTGAAAAGAAAAAGAAGAAACAATGGATTACTTTATGATTTTTTTTCTGAAGCAATAAAGATGAGTAAATATTGATAAGAGAGAAATAAAACTTACTCGTAAATGATGGATGTCCTTAGGCTCATCTTCCTCCTCGGGTACGAGATGACAGCATTTCTTCCACTGATGGTGTTGGTGGTTTACGAACTCTTCTGGGTACTTCATTATTTTTTCTTGGTGTTACTGCTTTGTGGTCAAGGAGGTAAAAAAGGAAAAGGAAAAAGTCTATGTTACAAGGACGGCCTCATTGGGTATTTACAGTTTTTTCTTCATCTTCTTTTTCCAGTTCCAACTTCCGTTTTTTAATGTACCCGTACGGAACCCTTTCATAAGAATTGAGTTCTTTAAATCGACGTTTTGTGTATCGGATGCTGTACATTTTTCTTCTTTGCGTGTGACGATGGTATGGTCTTTAGTCCTGCATATTTTATGGGGGATGGTAATGGTGACTTGTCCACGGCATTGATTTTAATAATTTCTTTTATCGTGTTGAAATTTAATTGCTGTCTTCCATTGTAATTTAATGTAAATCCTCTATTTTACATATGCAACTGGTGACGTTGGTGTCTGGATTGTATATTTCTAAGCTATAATTTTTTTGGTCCTCCACTGACAAATGTCTTGATGTACGCTCGTTGTCCATAAAACTCCATCTCATCCGATAAGCATCCCAAGTACGTGGAAGGTTCAATGGTTGGCTCTCCAGGCTTTTCTGTAAATATCACAGAATCCGTGTCGAAATATAAAACACGTTCCTGCAACATTTCCAGGTACTTGTACAGTTCCAGACGTGCCTGACATGTTGTAAATGCGCCTAACACGACATTGGTTTTTCGGTTTTGAACAAGCACATGCTCATTGTACTCCCAGAACGCATACGACATGGTATCATTGATGGGTACAATTTGATGGAGTTCAATGCCGGGGGAAATGAGTTTTTCATAAACTTCTTCCGGCCGATCAATAATTGTGGTCTGGCTTAAGTTTGTACGCTTCGAAAGCTTGCCCCATAGAGAGTTAACACAAAGCTTAAATAAACTTCTTCGTGCAGGATTATTTTCAATTTTGGTCTGATCGAATGCAATACCTTCACGCTCCAGGACGATTTGTATAAATTTTGTTTTGTCTTCTTCGGCGACACAGGAACTTGGCCAGCCAGAAGCTTCCATTTTTGATTTCAAAAACGGGTTGATGTATTCCGTGAACAAGCCACCTATTTTCGTGATGCGATCATATTGTTCAATGTCATAATCCCAAATTTCAAAGATTTTCACCGGTATTTCACATGATATCCATGTTCCAGTGAGGCATTGCTCTTGATCGTTGTGCGCACACGTTGCTGTAGAGTCTGGGTTCATTTCTTCGTGACAAGCAGCACACAGTGGAAACAGTAATTTCTTGTTGCATCGATAAGGCAGGAGACCATGATAAAGATGGCGACTTGGCAATATCGTCATTTTGATCAGACCATTAACTTTATTTATTGGTGGTATATTTTCATCACCCTGTAGATAAATTCTAGGATGGCCTACAGGGTATTTAGCACACTTATTTATGTACGGATAAAGCGAAACATTATCGAAATATTTTATTTTTTCTCCTGCTTTTTCGTCGACTTCTTGGTACAATTTCACACAATTGGTCCTTCCTCCAAAAAAACTATCTCTTGGATTTAAGGGACTGATATTCATGTACTGTTGATTCTTGAGATACGTCGCCATTGCTGGATTTTGTTTCAAGAATTGCTTAAATTCGCACTCCCACGTTTCATGTGCAATGTACCCCAATTCACCCAGTCTTGCATTCTTTCGTTGCGTTCGTTCATAACGGAATTCCATGGTGTCTTCTAGATTGCCGTAGATAGGCTGATTGCGGCCTGTAGTAATACACACTTTAGAGCCGTGATAAAAACAGCCAGCATGGTCATAGACGTCCTCCTCTAACATCTCATGATCTTGGTAGTAACCATCAACATGGAATCCCGCAATAAACACTTCTTTTTGTCGGGCCGCATGTAAGATTGGTTTTCCTACGGTTTTTTCAATGTAGGCCAACCATTGCATTGCAGCGATCGATTGCGTACTTCTCCATTGATAGCCATGTACCGGTAGAATTCCAATGGTGTTGAGCTTGAGGAAATTCTGGCGGAATACTAAATTGGAAGCACTTGCAATCGTTATCGTCTCCAAGAAGGGATTCACTTTGGTTTCTGCTTCAAATTACGTCATAAACGAAACACATGCTTGTAGCGGTACATTGACATCTTGAATACAATAGTTGATAATTTCCTTCTGGAAATCAATCGTGTCATTACGATGATCGTTGTACCACTACATGAACTTGTTCCTGTCTTCGACGCCCATTTCATCTTCACCATAATACTTCGTTTCTGGAAGTGGTCCAATATATGATTGATTTTCTTTGGTGTTGAAGAAATGTGGGAAGTATCCTTTGGTGCCGGGTAAATTGAACGCTTTTGACAATTTGCTTAATGCCATAGGCAGGAAGTTCAAAGAGTCAATAAACGTCAGATTATTCAAGGTTAAACTCAATATCTTGGTCCCATTTAATACGACGTCAGGTCTCCATTGACATTGTTCTGCCATAGTCTTTAGAATAAAATGTCCATCGTAGCCCTTCGAGTTGTGAACGAGACAGAAAATCCTATTTATATTGGGACGACGTTACCGCAAATACTGGAGGAAATCATAAACTGGATCGTCTCCTTGGAAAATATGTTGGCGCTGACCACACGTACTGCAAGACTGCTGGATATTATCGTTTTCAGCACATGCATAACATACTTTTTGTGCAACCAATAAATTCGCAACGTGTACAAACATATTATCGTCAATGTTCTTGTCCTGCATAGATTCTATATCGTAGAAAATCAATAAGGCTTTCTTTGCGTGCATGAGTGAAGGAACACCAGGTTTCAAGCATTGTCGATCGGGAAGCATGAAACATTGATGCGATCCTGGAACAATCTTCTTACAAACATTACAAAAGATCTCATTACAGTCATGAATGCGTTCTCCACTTCGTACAAAAGAATATACCCTGTAACATTTAATGCATTGCTTCACCATTTTACATACAGATTCCTTTTGATGATATACAATATTACGATGATTATTATTAAAACATTCTTCGCCGTGAAATTGACGATTGCAGTCGTTGCACAATATCGACGATTGATTCTTGTCGCATAGAGGCCTCTGTAAACATTTGGAACACGTTACAGGACAATTTTTCACATGTTCATTACGTTTACTGTATTTTTATGGCACGCTTCACAGTAGAACTTGGTTGGAAAACAAGCAGTTAAAGATTGGATGATATCAAAGTGGACAGCCAAACAAATCAAATTTATGGGAGTGCGATTTTCATCTTTGGGTCCCTCATACATGATGTCATGGCCTGTGAAACTGGTATACAGAGTAATTTTATATTTTTTGAGGTATGACTGGAATTGTCAAATTTCATTTACACTGGCATCATGACTCAAATTCACTCCTGCATTTGCACATAACGCATCAAATTCTTGGTCCACAACACATTTTGTTTGATATTGATATTGCTTATGTCGTTTCACATCTGCATTCTTGTATGTATTCAGTCCAATAGCAATAACAAGGGCGTACGCCAGGCACCTTGAATCTTGATTTTTTACACGTACAATCTCTCGATTGCTACGTAGCAATTCTTCATTTTGTATTATTCCTTGTTGCACACGACCATAGCCACGCGGAATATCCACACGATGAAAATGAACGGTGAATGATTCGTGCAGGAGAAATGAATTGTTACTTTGTAAAACTCTTTCAAACGACGCCCACATCGTCTCCAGTGTCATGTTTCGAGCTTGGCGAAAACTCATCCAAAATTTCTTATTGGTGTTGCGTGGCGATATTACCGGTAAACCAACCATCGTCTCATCATCGACATTGGCTAATAAATGATCCAACATTGCTTGGAAACTATTATGAACGTATTGGATAATATCGGTTCCTACGGGTGGTGCGTTAAATTGAATTTCGAGCATTCTACCTTCAATGACGAGTGATTTCATTACGAACAGTAAACCCCGATTCAGCCATGGTTAAAAAAGGATAAAAAAACAAACAGGTACAATTGCGATAAAATATGCAAGGGGAAAAAGCAATTGAGCAGTGTGAATTTACTACAAAAAAAAAGAGAAAGAAAAATCTTAATCACCTGAAAAACAGGAAATCATAACATTTATGATAAATTCTTAACTAAGTAATTCATGTAAAGGTCCTGAGTTTGATTCCCTAGCGGTGGCGTTCAGAATCTCATTATTAAAGCACACGTAATAGAAATCAAAGTTTTTTTTTAAATAATTACTTTACTGAAATGAGTGTTTTATTGCTGTCGTACTGGAAATCAAACTCGAGACCATTACATCAGCATATAACTTACCTACCATTCTGCAATAATAAAAAGAATGCATGAAATGAATGAATGTTTCAACAGTGGTGAGATACGACAAAGTACGCGTAAGCATTCTTCCCTCAACTTTAAAATGATGCGTTTTCAAATTGAAGAGAACCATCAAACAATAAAGTTACGCATACGTAATTGTCAAAACAAAATCTGTAGAGCGTCAAACTTTTAACCAAAAATTCATGCACTCTTTTTTATTTTTCATCGTGGCTAAGCGGTTAGCGTAGATGCTTCTAAAGTGGAACGCCCTGGTTCAATCCTCGGTGGGTTTGCTTTCCACGTCGGATCGCTGTCAAGCTTTTTCTGAAATTTAATATTCTCATGCGTTATCATATATTCTTTTCAAAACTAAGCTAAATGGTTGACGTACACACCTCTGGCTCTGGTTCAATTTCGCGCGGATGCTCTAATATCACGTTAAGCTGAAGGGACGCTAAACTAAAACAATGGTTTCAAAGGATATCGAACAATATTATTCTCAGGCAGAGTTTTAGAAATTTTGTAATGAATTCATTTTAAAACTAAGCGCACACATTTTTGGCCATGGTTCAACTCCCAACGGGGGCTCTGATTCAACATTAAGCTGAAGGGACGCTAAACCAAAATAAGCAAACCATATCATTTCTCGTGCTTAGTTTTAATGTGAGGGGTTCCTGATTTGATCTCGTGAGTTTATTGGGGGTACTCCCACTTACCAATTCCACCAATTCCTTCATAGCCTAAATATTTCTTGCTCAAAGAAAAACGGTCTATTGGTGATCCGCATGTGTAGTTCCCACAAATATTAAATAAAAAATGATTTTCGAATCTTGTGTGAAAAATAAAAACTCACTGAACTTCCCGCAAATTCAATGAACGAAAGGCGGTGCAGTAAAGCTTAAATGAAGACACTTCTAAAGGCAGACCTTCACTTGACAGTTAAGAGCGGTGTAGGATTTGAAAAATGAAATTTAGATTTTATTTAGGTCGCTGTGAAAACATCGTCATCATCAACCAATCAGAAACGAGGGAATTCATAAAATGACATCACAACGATCCAATCGAAAGGCTGCTTTTGTCATGAATCACGAACCAAAACGATGTGTAACAATTGATCGTGACGTCATTCACGTTTCTCAATAGTTACAACATCTAGTATCGCAATTCCGATCGTGACATCATTCCAAATGGTTTCTATATGGACCACCTGTCGTAACTGTGACGACATTTCATTTTCCTCATATTCCATAAGAGAATGACAATGTTTGTTTTTTTCATGAATCATGCCGACACGTTCGTAGTAAAACAAAAGTAATACGATACAACATCGGCTGACGCTTGCATTTTCAATCATATGTGCTTCTATGTCAACACACAAAGAAGTCTATCAGCATTTTATTTTAATCCAGGAACGAAAACAATATTTTATTTTACACATCGTAAAGTATTTCAAGGACCATGGTTCGAAACCCACCAAGCACGATTAAAACCCAATTCATTCATAGCTAAGCGGTTAGGATACACGTCTTTGGTTTGAAAGACCTGAGTTCAATTCCTGGAGAAACATTTCTTCGGATTTTTCTTTTAGTTTTCTAAAACTTGGTTTAAATTTCTAGTTCGAAAATTTTAAAAGTTTAGTTTGATAAAAGGTTTGAGTTGAAAACTTTTAATTTGATTTACATCTTTAGTTCGAAACTTTTGTTTTTAAAAATTGGTTTAGTTCGATTTTTTTGATTTTTTTCGGGTTCGATTTTTTTTGAATTTTTAAGTTCGAAAAATTTTTTATTTGAAAATTTAGTTCGATTTTTTTGAAAATTTTTAGTTTCAAAATTTTTGTTCGAAAAATTTAGTTTTTATTTTTTTAATTTCAAAATTTTTAGTTCGAAACGTTTTTCTTTCATTTTTTTAGTTCGAAAAATTTTCTGTTTCAATTTTTTTGATTCGAAACTTTTGGTTTGAAACTTTTTGTTTAAAGATTTACTTACTTTTTTTAGTTCGAAAAATTATTAGTTTAAAAATTCTTGCACTCCGCGGAACCGTTTCGAAAAGAATCGGAGCAGTTTAGGTAAGAACAATTTGGCAGCAATATTTCCATTAATGTAGCGCTTACTGAGCAATAAAACGCTGAGCATTTGAAAAAATTGCTTGAACTCACAACAATGTGTTATAAGAGTTCCACAAGCGACAAGGATAGACCCCTCTTTCACCATTGTTTAAAAAAATGTATACTTTCAGAGACATAGGCTACTAATTCAAGGACAGGATCTCCATACGTAAACATGTAAGTCGGGCTGTCTCTCCATCAAGATAAGAAAGTTGGTAATCATCTTATCTGTCAAAGAGAGCGATAATATTTAATGTAAACTTCGGTACAATATCATGATACTAAAAGGGTTATTTAAGGAGGGGAGTTGAACCCTCCATGGGAACTTTAAGGTACCAAAAAGGATAACCCTAAAAAGGAGAACAAAATTTTAAAATCCCGGTCGAGGGTGGATCGCCGTCATATCACTCTGAATTTCTCGCATGAGCTGGGGCTAAGATCATGTGACTTCTATCAGCCAATCAAAAATCGAGGTACCAAAGTACTCATCTTACTCAAAAAATGAAACGAATTTCAAAAATTTAGAGTGAGGGATTTCCCCACGTTATACCATGTAATCTGTTCACCGTGTGGTGGGTCTAAATCATGTGACTTCTATCCTTCAATCAGAATCGAGGTACCAAAGTACACACCGAACAGGATACCCGAATTTCAAATATCCCAGGGTTTAAGATCACGTGACCTCTACCAGCCAATCAGAATCAGGTATCAAAGCACTCATCTTTCCCGTAAAAAGGAAAACGAATTTAAAAAATCCCAGAGCCTAAAATGGCGTGACCTCTATCAACCAATCAGAATCGAGGTACCAAAGTACTCATCAAAGAGGATACCCAAATTTCAAAAATCCCAGGGTCTAAGATCATATGACCTCTATCAACCAATCAAATTGAAGGTATCAAACCACTCATCTTAACCGTAAAAGAGAAAGAATTAAAAAAAATCCCAGAATCTAAGATCACGCGACCTCTATTATCCAATCAGCATCGTGGTACCAAAGCATTCATCTTACCTGTAAAGGGAACGAATTTCAAATATCCCAAGGTCTAAGATCACGTGGCATCTGTTAACCAATCAGAATCAGATATCAAAGCACTCTATATACAACTTTTAGATCTTGCTGCCACCTTGACATTAGCAACTAGTTCTCACAGCCTCTAACATCCATCCAGCTCTTCAAAAGAAATCGGAGTACATTTTTCTCATCTTACCCGTAAAAGGAAACGTATTTCAAACATCCCGGTCATAAAAGAGAATGAGGGATTTCCCTGCGGGGTGACTCATGAAGTCATACCACGTGACTTGAAAATTTGAATTTCCCGCGTGGGCGGGGCCTAAAGTCACGTGACCTCTATCAGCCAATCAGAATCAAGAAAATTTTTGCTGACTCAACTAGATATAGTGGGGGCTTACTACTCCCAGCCACAAACGAATTTCATAAGTTTTTCATATCACATCGTTAATGTATCTTTAGTTTACGTTAGTTTTGCTAAAACTATCGTTAGTTTCACAAAAATAACGATTTTGTTCTAGAAATAATGTTTCCCCCAACTGTGAAATAGCCCGCCGATACTGAATTCTTATAAAATTCCAACTCATATCATTAGTTTAAGTTAGTTTTGCTAAAATTAACGTTTGTTTTGTAAAAATAACGATTTTATTAGAGAAATAAATTTTCCCGCCAAATGTAAAGTTAGTCCGCCCATAAAGAATTATCATGAATTTCCATCTCACATCGTTAGTTTATTGTTAGTTTACGTTAGTTTTGTTAAAACTGTCGTTAGGTTTGCAAAAAATAACGATTTCATTCTAGAAATAAAGTTTCCCGCCAACTGTGAATTCGCTCGCCCATATTGAATTCTTGGAAAATTCCAACTTATATTGTTAATTTATCGTAGTGTATGTTAGTTTTGCAAAAATAACGATTTTATTCGTGAAATAAAGGTTTCCACCAAATGTAAAGTTAGCCCACCCATAAAGAATCTTCATAAACTTCCATCCCATATTGTTAGTATATTTTAAGTTTACGTTAGTTTCGCCAAAACTATAGTCAGTTTCGCAAAAATAACGATTTTATTCGATAAGTAATATTCCCACCAAATGTAAAACTAGCCCGCCCGTAAAGAACTGTCATAAGTTTTCACCTATTCTTGTTAGTTCACGATAGTTTTGCTAAAATTGTCATTAGTTCTGCAAAAAAATTACTATTTTATTCGAGAGATAAAGTTTTTGTTTTTGCTAAGTGTTAAGTTAGCTTACCGTAAACAATTTACCTAAACTTTCATCTCATATCACTAGTTTTGCTAAAACTATCGTTAATTTCGCAGAAAGAACAATTTCCAGAAATAGTCTCCCGCCAACTGTGAAGTTAGCCTTCTCATGAAGAATTTTCATAAATTTTCAAATTACATCCTTAGTTTATGGTTAATTTACGCTTGTTTTGCTAAACCTTTCGCTAGTTTCGCAAAAATAAGAAATTTCTTCGAGAAATAATGATTACCGTCATATCTGAAGTTAACCCGCAATTACGAAATCTTCTAAATTTTCACCCCATATCATAAATTCATGTCGGGTTTACTAATACTATCGTTCGTTTCTTTTAAATGTACCTTTCATTCAAAAGAAAACGTGCAAGTTATGAGAGATAGTAAAGCATCTTCGACTCTTTATGACAACATATGGAGTATACATTTCTGGTATCTATATACAACTTTTAGATCTTGCTGCCACCTTGACATTAGCAACTAGTTCTCACAGCCTCTAACATCCATCCAGCTCGTCAAAAGAAATCAGAGTACATTTTTCTCATTAAACACACATCAAAAGGTGCTATAATAAATGAAATAATTAAAATATTTCAGAATGAACATGAAATGAAATTTCTTACAGCTCACAGTTTGAATTACAGGAAATAAAAAAGTAAATAACTTTTGGCAACAAGTAGAACTCGTGAAAGTATAAAATGAATTATATAGCGAAATGGATGAACGAGGGAGAATAAAAAAAAACTAAGATTACAAGGTTGATATTTCTGGAGATTCGTCTGTTATAGAGAAATGAGAGGTATGCGGTAATTATAATACATGGAGTTGGCAACTGTGCAGAGTTAAAGCCACCCATCACCTACGGTACTAGTTGTAGGTAAACACAAATGTCGACTCGTTTCGAAAACTAGTCTCACAAAGAAGTCCGCTCATTTATTCGATTTTTATGGGTGAGACATATAACCGCGGCTACTGTAAGCGCAGTGGACGACCCAGCACGACATCCACGGATTTCATATCATCGACCACTCTCCCTACAGCCCGCACCTCGCTCCAAGCGATTTTCACATGTTTCCCTACTTGAAGAAGAATCTAGGAGGCCGACACTTCTAGCAAAACTAACGTAAACTAACGATAAACTAACGATGTGATGGAAAAAAGCTTTGAAATTCATTTGCGGGTGGGGAACCGTGAAGTTGGCCTGGGCATTTATTTCCCGAATAAAATCGTTTTTGCGTAATTGACGATAGTTTTAGTAAAACTAACGCAAACTAACGATAAACTAACGATGTGAAAGAAAAATTTTTGAAATTCATTTGCGGGTGGGGAACCGTGAAGTTGATCTGCCCTTTTATTTTTTGAATAAAAATTTTATTTTTTTCGAAACTAACGGTATATTTTGCAAAAGTAACGTAAACTAACGATAAACTAACGATTTAGATAAGAAAAAGAAAAATTCGTTAGGTGGGCGGGACAGCTTCACAGACGTAACACTAGCTCTGAAACTATACACTTTCCCCCACAGGTTCACATGAACTTTTTCTCTTATTTTTATGTAAGGAATCACCTCTTACATTTTGTCGGTATAGTTCATTAACACCCTGCATATTTTTATAATCATGGATACTAATCTGCACATATTGCTTTTGATGTGCTGAAATATAGTGATATTCACTTTCTCATATACAAAGATTAGAAATCAATAATATAAATAAATTGCTCACCATTGTAAGCAATGTCTTTCACATTTCATTTTCATCTTGTTCCGTGTAGTATATTTTGCATTGTCGAGAAAAAAAAATATGTGACAAGTGACAAATTAAACTTTGCGGTGAGCTAGGTCCAGTGCAGTGCATAGTCATATTTAATGTGATGTGTGATTACTGCTCTGTTTTCTATTTCAAAATGATGACTAATGACTGACAATGCACGATATCTAACCTAAATAGCGTTAGTTATGAACTAGCAATATTGAATGAGGTTACAAAGAGGAACCTGATAAGCGACTGGTGAGTTGATTCATGACGCCATCGAACTATGAGTCAGTTGTTTGGCTATGGTCTCTAATCGAAATAAAAGTAATGATTAATCTATCGTATATGAATGTTATATCCGGATTTCTAAAAAAAGATCCAATTGAGGTCAAAATATAAAATACATTTTTTTTCTGGTTTCAAAATAATACTATAAACCCTTATATGCACACCATTTTGTTTGATGATCTGCCATTTTACGGCAATACCGCAGTCCCGTCGTTCAGTGGCGTATTCATGATTTTGCTTCAGGAGATTATGCACAACACAGGGAAGCAATTACCCAACTAAGTTTGATAATTAAATATATTTTAATTTGTGCATAAACTAAAGTTTTAATTGCAAGAATTGCAGACTGGTGAACCTAATGTGATATGATACACACAAAAAATTGAGCAGTGAATCTAACCTTTTGTTCTATTCATAGAGGAAAAGAGAAGCATCTTCTTGGCATACTTAATTTCCCAGGCTACTTATTCCCCCCTTTTGATTTTCTTTAATTCAAACATTTACTTTTCTTTGTAACTAAACGATGCAAATATGCCTTTACTATCATAACTAAAGTCCCGTTATATTGATGTCTGTGTGAGATGTTGTGGAAAACCAGTTTCGCTTATCAGCTCCTCTTACAAAGGAGGGTCACGAAGTGGTTCCGTTGAGATTCGAACGAGACAATTGTGTTTGCATTTGATATATTATAACTAGACGAATCCCAAAGCTATATGTGCCACCGAGCCGAATATCATGAGTTACAGTATATTTTGTAATGTAAAAACTTCAAAGCTGGCAGAATAGTTTGAACCGGGTCATTTGTTCGGAAACGGTTGGGTAAATGGAAAACTCGGCGAACACATATCCCACAATTTTCAGTTACACACTTTTTGGTATAAAAAAATCTTTCCCCAGGGTCCCCCACAGGGTCCCAGATGGGGACCAACTCAAAATTTTCAAATGGCAAGGGGAGTTAAGCAGAACATCGTTTGAAAGCTGTTACAAAATGAAAGAAAATGGGGCAAGTCTCAAATCTCTATGACAACCCTGTGCAAAATGGCGGCGAGTCATTATGTAAAAAAAAAAAAAATGAAAAATCCATGGCCACCCCTATAAATCGGAAACGATGAGGCAAATGTGAAAACAGGAAAGGAAGTTTGGTATTATTTTCAAAGTACAACGATTTAAGTTAAAACGTCTTGTCCCAGGGTCCCCACAGGGTCTGAGGTGAGGTCCAATTAAAAAGTTTCAAATGACAAGAGATGTTAAGTAACACATCGTTTGAAAGCTGTTGTTAAATGAAAGAAGATGGAGCAAGTCCTTCCTTTTTATGACAACCCTGTACAAAATGACGGTGGGTCATAATGTAAACGAAAGCTTATTTGAAATTGTATGACCACTTTGAATCCGAGATGGCCGCTTAAAACCTATTTCGAAAGGATAGGCATACCAAAGTGCTGAAGCTAAGAAAACCAAATTAGCCAGAAATATTTATCAGTAGGTGATGAAAACATGCGAAATGTTCAAAAACGCGATATCTTAAGTCCAAAATGTCGCACTATGTATCGAACATATGTCCATCTCAAACCACTAGAGTTGCGAAGCGAAATGAGTTATTTCCGTTTAAGGTTAATAGCAGATATCCTCAAAATTTCAAAGAGTGTCATCTGTAATCCAGTCTGGCTGCCAGCGTGAAAAATGAGTTTGTATATAAATATGCTATGTTTTGGAATAATGTGACAAACCTACAAATTTTAGGCAGCTTGATGCACTGAAATGATTTACAAGTGGTTTAGTATTGCTCTCCAATCTTGTAAATGAATGTTTGATATATATATAGGGTGTTTCAAAACAACACCGACAACGTTTGGGAGGTAATTACTGGCACCAAGATAAGACAAAAAGTATGGACCAACCTGGGTGCACAAATGCTTCCTTTCGGAGTTATAGGCTGCCGAAAACATGAAAAAAATAACTTTAACCCTTTGGGGATCTTATCGTACATTTTGTACGATACGCATTTTTCATGGTACATTGCGTTATTTCTCCTCTATTTGAGCTTTTTCGTCCGTTCTTTTTTTGTTTGTTTTTCAAGTCCAGATACATTGTAGAAGACATTACGTATGGTTTCAGACCTTCCTGTGTCCAGACATAGGAGGTGATGACGTCATAATTTTGAAATAGAAATTTTCCCTTATGAAGCCTATGTTCATTATTTTTTGGCGGGCTTATTTTTTCACGTAGAAGATTCAAATTGTGCAAAAACATTCAGTTCACCGAGTAGTATTTACCAGATTTTTTGTTCCGATGTCAGTGATAAAACAGGGGGGGACCAGAGGGGCAAAGGGGTGAAAAAGAGATATTTTTTACCCCCAAAATCCGGTTTCTCGTCATTTTCCCGCCTCACATACATGATGGGGACACATGAGTCATACCGTCTGAAAGGCAGTTCCATTCTGAAGAGAATGACGGTCGAATTATTATCCTAGGGTAATTAGGGACGTCTCAGTGATTTTTTTTCAAAATATACTTCTGTATAGGGTAACATGGGGAATTTTCTGAATTTTTTTTGGCGGGCTTATTTTCGCACCTAGAAGATTGAAATTGTGCACAAACATTCAGTCCACCGAGTAGCATTTAACAGATTTTTTTCAGATTTCTGCATTAAAACAGGGGGGTCCAGATGGGATAAAAGTTGAAAAAGGGAAATTTAGACCAAAAAATCCCTTTTTTCTGGAATTTCCCGCCTTAGAGACATGATGGAGACATGTGATTGGTACCGCCTGGAAGGCACTTCTATTCAGAAGAGAATACGGGCGACACATGTCCCTAGGGTAATTTGGAATGTCTCAGGATTTTTTTCCCCTGAGATCATAGTGTTTTGTGGTAATTTTCGGCATTGTGGGAATTTTTGATAAAATTTCTCCAGCCCTTGGTATTCAAGATAGGAACTTGAAATTTGGCACACACATTCAGTATACCAAGTACTATTTATCAGATTTTTTAGATGGCTACGTTCACGCAGGGGGGTCCAGGGGGGGGGGCAAAGTTCGAGGAAAAAAATTTTCCCTCCGAAATTTTTAATTGACATTTTTTCCCGTTTCTGGTATATGGTATGAGCATGCAAGTGGTACCATTTGAAAGCCAGCTCTATTCTGAAGAGAATGAGGTATGAGCCATGATCCTAGGATAAATAGTGACGATGCAGTAGCTGCTTGACTGAAAGCCTAAAAATAGCCCAAAAAGCCAAGATCTCAAAAGGGTTAAAGGTCCATAGCTCCAATACTGTGGGACCTACCGTAGTCTGGTCAAGACTTCACTTAGGAACTAGTATGTGCCCTATCGAAATATTCATTCTGCATAATCCTCCGGTATATCCGCAACATATTTTTATAGAGGTACTTAGTGAGTAGTTCAAGTTATATGCCCGTAGCCAAACTGCCTCTATAACAATGCTGAGCGAGTACCTTAGGATTCTGAAACATGTATTTTTAGATAGTGCACATATTAGTTCCTAAATGAAGTCTTGGCCCGACTACGGTATGTCCCATAGTTTTGGAGCTATAGACCTTTAAAATTCAATTTTTCATGTTTTTGGCTCCCTATAACTCCGAAAGGAAGCATTTGTGCACCCAAGTTGATCTATACTCTTAGTCTTATGTTGGTGTGAAGAATCACCTCCTAAACTTTTTCGGTATTGTTTTGAAACACCCTATATATATATATATATATATATATATATATATATATATATATATATATATATATATAAATGGTATAGCTTGAAATATTGCGATCAAACCAACGACTGGCATATAAATGTAAAAGTCACGAATACGTTAAAATAGAGCCCAGAACCTGACCTGTGCAGGGTGTCCTTTATGTATGTATGAACTGCGTATGACAAAATCAGAAAAGTACCCCAAAGTATTCAACTTTTGTTTAACAGTATGAACAGGAAGTCAGAGTTGTGTGTTCATCACATATTCGTTATATTCAAGTAAGAGATATCGAGAGAACCGTGAGGAACGAGCATTAGGAACAAAACCTATATGTGTTGTTACGGAATGAAATAATCGTTGAAGCGAATCGAAATTCAATTGCTCTTTAGCCATCCTATTGTTTCTAAATACATAATAGAGAAAAATAGAGATTTAGATTTGTACTGGTATGAATGTATGAATGACATATATCTTAAGCGGCCTTCTTCGATTCAAGGTGGTCATAGATTTTCAATTAAGCTTTTGTTTACATTTTGGCCCGTTGCCATTTTGCTCAGGTTGTCGTAGAGAGTCGAAACTTGCTTCATTTTATTTCATTTTACAACAGCTTTCAAATGATATGCTACTTATCTCCCCTTGTCATTTGAAAATATTGAGTTGGTCCCCGTCTGCCACCCTGCGGGGGACTGTGGGGCAAACTATTTTATCCTAAAAAAAAGTGTGTCCCTGAAAATGATGGAATAGGTTTTGGCCGAATTTTCCATTTACCCAACCATTTCCGAACAAAAGACTCGGTTCAAACTATTCTGCCAAGTTTGTAGCTTTTACATTACAAATTTGTTGTAACTCACGACATTCTGCCCGGTGGCACGTACAATTTTGGGATTTGTCTAGTTATAATATATCAGATGCAAACATAATTGTCTCGTTCGGATCAAAGCGGAGCCACTTCATGACCCTCCCATTTTGGTTTTGGTATTATTGCCGACTGCCGACTTGAATCGCAAACTAACAATGGTCGAAGTTGTGATAGGAGAAACGAAAGAAAGTAACAACTAAGAAGATGAAACAGAGAAGTAGAATGAACGAAAGGAAGGAAAAAACGTAGTTCCCACAAAAAATGAAATTTGACAAATAGTGTTATTTCTGAACAAAGGGCATAAGGAATTGGAAAGTCAATGTCATTCTTAGAAATGGTAAGAATGATGTGGTTGTATCGTGCCGGACATAAGTCTTTGACCAGGTAATGGCGACTGCTTTGAAACAAATGCAGAGTATGAGAATTAAATCTGTCATATCTGTAGCTTCGTGTGAAGAAGAAACAAACTTGTGAACCAAAGGTTTAAGAACAACTCATTAATATAAATTTTGCCGAAGATTATTAACTTATACAATCATAAAATAAATACGAAAGACTTTTTGAAACGAACAAAAAATAATATAATCTTTGCAAGCGAAGGCAACGAAATCTAACGTAACCAGAATAAAGACGAATCGTTTACCTCGTAGTGATCGTAGTTCAGTGGTCAAGGCGCTTGGCCAGTAATCTGGAGATTCTTGGATCGAATGCACGTCGGGCATTTTCTTTTTTTTTTACATTAGGAATTACGATGGCGATTGATCGGCGATAACACAAGTTTTATTATATGCAGATATTTGAATGTTCGGATGTTTCAATACTTCATCTTTCAAATCTTCAGGCATAATAATAGTAATAATAATAATTATTATATCGTAAAATATTAAAAATTAGAAACTTATTATCGCTCAGGTCATACAATTACAAGCAGAAACGTGACATTTGGCAAAAATAATATTTCAGTTTTCTTTAATGTTGCCCAAGAGAAGAGGAATTTCTCATCTCGATTCTAACACAAAACAAACAAAATCAGGATGAGATTTAATGATTTAAATTCGAGGCGGGACAAGGCTAACTCAAATTATCGTCTCGCTTTGAAAATGAGAATCGAGACGAGGCGAAAAGTATCGTAAACATTTCTCGTCTTATCTCGATTCTGGAAATAGTGTATGCCACTCTTTAAGTAACAATTGCTCTGTAGTCTGAATCTTACATGTTATTTTGTTACTTTGTATTTTAGAGCTCACTGAATTATGATCTGTGTATATATTTTTATAGCTTTTATAATTACATCTGCATATTCTGCAAGTTAATTTATTATATGCCTTATCGTTCAATGATATTCAGTTATTTTTATTACAGTTATTTTTCTTAAAAAGTACAGTAGAATACTTTCTACATGAAACTTTAGTGAAAAACTTTCGTTTAAATTTGGGTAGTTGCAGAGGTGTCTTGAAGGTGCGGCACTCCTTTCTCGAAATCCCTACATTTAAGTAAGTTTTGCCAAATTTTAGGACAACTTTAAAATTATTATTATTATTATTATTATTATTATTATTATTATTATTATTATTATTATTATTATTATTATTATTATTATTATTATTATTTTTATTATTAATATTATTATTACCGAATATTTAGGAGTTCAATATTACGTCGTATTCCAATGCAAATAAGCATACTGAAGTTAAAAAAAAATTAAAAAAAAGAAATTGTACCCTCCATAAGGATGAATTGCCTTATAAGATATACTTTGGAAGGAAAAGAGGGGGAAAAGAAGGTGTTAGCTATTTGGCAATGTGAAAATCGAACCTTCGGATGCCTTAACAGAAACTAAGTAGGATTTGTCTTCACCATGATACATAGTAACGCCCTTTCTTTGGGTAAAAGACATTGGATTATGTATGCTTTATATTGATATTTAAACAAAATATGCATAAAATATAAAGAAGAAACAGTTCCTATTTACCAATTTTATTCGAACGAACATATGGAACGTGTTGAAAATGGCGAACGAAAATATTATTATTATTTGTAGCAAGAGTGGAATAACTTAAAAACAATTTCACAATGACGTTTCAGGCAAATTTATGACTCATACTGGGCCTTAAGATCGACCCTTTTGTATTCATGAATTGTTTGTGAAACTCGCTAATTTTTCAGACAGTAGGAATCAAGATTGAAGACTGTGACGTCATTTTGTTATTCTTTCCCCTCTGAAGGAAGTCAATTCAACTCCAACTTGCAAGAACGAGATGAATTGACTATTTTTTAAATGTTATTATACATAAGGAATATCAACATCATAAATTATAAAATATTTCTTTATTTCCTCGGACGGAATCGAACTCACGAAACGATTGCTCAAGCCACTACACTAAGACTGCTATTTTAATTAAGAGTCGAGAAACACTCGAGTATTTAGCAAATTGCAAACGTTTACGATTCCAATATTTTATTGACGATGAAATTGATTTTGGTCATGATAAAATACTATAGTCCAGAGAATTCAAGTTTAAATTTGAAAAGAAGACCAAAGGTATCTCCATCCGTTTGGAACTTTTCCAAAATATATTCGAATATTCTGAAAAGTGTCAATATTGTGTCTGTTCTTTTTTTTTTTTTTTAACAAAGCTGAACAAATTACTGTTCGTTTTCTGAAATAAACGGACACATTCTCTTTCAAGTTTAAACCGAACCGAAACCAGTTAACCCAGAGATGGTTTCGGTCTATGGAAACTTGACCTACGACCCACTGACCCACTACCCACCGTGACCCAATCTGATACATGATCCACCATGACTCACCATCCACCATGAAGCACTGATCCAACAACACACATCATCATCAACTCTGGCACATGATGCACGGCCTCTTCTCTACCGAAAGAGTTTACACTTGTAATACAACCAGATGTGAAATTCTAACTAGTCGGAGTTTGATTTTCTACGGTCAATCGCTGTTACAATAACATTGGATCTAACCTTTACGATATAAAATGGTCAACTGTTTGTCATGGTTAAAAGTACAAGGAATTTCAGTTAAATTATCATGATCTAGTTATTTCCTTGTTGAATTATCTATACTTTTCAGTAGAAAAACGGGTGAAATGTTTAAAGTCCCAATGAAGGTAAGTAGACCAAGGTACAGAAGCTTACATTACAAATTGTATGTCTATTTTTCTCACAACTTTATGGGTTGATTGCCCTGTGCTCTAACCGCTCCATATAATAAACAAGCTTCAGCAATTATTATAGTAGAAAGCGCATGGTAAGGAGGGGCGGATCCAGAGGGCCGATCGCCCCCCAAAAGAGGAAACTTTCTTATTTTATATATAAATAAAACCAGATTTCCGAGTTCTTAAAGTAGTTCTAAGTAGCAGTATTACAACCCATCGCTCCTCCCTCTCCAGAAGTGCGTCCTGGATCCGCCCCTGATGTTAAGGATATATGGATGTATATGATGTGAAGCACTGTTTTGTATGTTTCTCAACTAATATCGATCGTTTTCGATTATTTTTACAAACTAACCCAGTATCAATTTACCATATATAGAAACTGCCGCCTTCCCCATAAAGGAGAAGTTTAAAATGGTAGGAGAAGTTCTGTTCATCTTCAACAAAGGGTTAATATACTGAATTTCAGATCCGTAAGTTGAATGGCTTGTAAGATACTAATTTTTTTTCTCAAAAATTCGGATCCTTATTATCCCTTAGCATCCTGAGGCCCTGCGTATTGCATGCAATACAATTTTTAAATGCCTTTCTTTATTAAGAAAATCGTTCTAAAAGTCAGATTCCGTGGTGTTGTGTTCAGCACATAGCAGGCTTACTGTACTGAAAACAATACCACGGAATCCAACCTTTCCAACAATTTTCTTAATAAAGAACACATTTAAAAATATATATTGCAATACTCAGGGTCTCAGTTGGTTAGGATATTGTTATAATAAAAACGATATGATAACATCCAAATTTGGATTAAGGCCTAACCATATTCCAAAATTCATTTCATTTAACTGCGATTTGGCCGTAATAGTTAGGCACACATAGTTACATTCATTTTTTATATAATAATGTATATATTACAATGATTCAAAAATGTATTATTTTCCTGTAGTTAGATCCTCTAAAAATTCACAGGCTGTGTGTCTCAAAAGCCAAGTAGCAGTATAAGTCCTATTGCTATTATTACAATTACAAATATCAATATCCAAAAATGCCCCAAGTTCTTTTTTTCACTTAGAGACACGCATCTCAGGTAAGTAAACAGAAACAAATGAAAAAGGGAAATGGAGGCCTTGAAAGTAAAACGTAGACAAATTGACCAGTGTTAAGAAGCATATTCTTAAATCACGCTCGATCCTACTCATAGGAGCAAAATACACGGTTCTGGTTAGATGGAGTTATCAGTTTCTCGCCACGTAGCATATATAAATACAGCAGAAATCAAATATCTGTTACTGGCGGTTTTCATTGCCGAGTGTACTAGCACAATACGCTAGTTATTGCTTATGACATGGGTTCAAACCCGGACAAGGAAAGTTTTTTTTGTTTATTTTTATAAAGAAATTATACTGAAGAAAGTGATTTATTACGTAACGTGTGGAGTTTTGCTGTACAATTCCACTGTATAAGTAGCAGCAACAGAAACAGTAGTAGTAGTAGTAGTAGTAGTTAGAGTAGTAGTAGTAGTATTAGTAGTAAGAGTAGTAACAGTAGTAATAATAGGTGGTGGAGGAGGAGGAGGAGGAGGAACGGGTTAGAACACCGCAAGGCTCGTTTTGTTCCACCTTGACTGCCATTATATAAATTTAACCTCAACTGCTTCTCCAATCCCAACAAAGTGACAATTTTCTTCTATTACAACTATAATGCACAATACATATACCAGAAGATTTGGACCAGGCCCGGAACCAGCCACGGAGGTTTGGAGGGGCCATGAATATGTTCGGGGGGACAAGTGATTAAACATTCTCTTACACATATCTAAATTGTGTTTTCTGTGCAGAGGTCTGGAGAGGCCAGAAAAAGTTTAGGTGGACAGGCCCCTAGCCTCCTTCTGGTGGAGGGTCTGGTTTGGACAATCGTAAACTGCAATCAATCAGAAACGTGTGTTTAGTTTCTATTGCTAGGGTCGAGTGTTAAAAGAAGTATGCTGTTCAGAAGATGCTTTATATAATGCAGTGAGCAGAGTGGGCCGGAGGGTCGCAATTAATCACATTATGTTGACCCATGACCCACAGACACTCAGAAAAATCGACCCATTTAACCCATTGACCAACCAACTCACTGACCCACTCCAACTCGGATTGGCAATTTTCAGAATATCCCTACATATTTTATAAAAGTTCCATACGATATGTAATGGTTTCGTTCCAGGTTAAGGTATTATAAATCTGCTGTTTTGCTTTTGAATGGCATTACGATTACCAATGTTTTTCTTTTCTTTATGTTTTTTTGTGAAAACACGTTAATGAGCAATATAAAATAGAACTGTTTTTTCGATTCGGATTGGTTTGGGTTAACAGCTTGAAAATTAAATATTTACGTTTAATGTCCCACGATTATGCCTGTTAGGTTGAGGAAGACTATGATTAAAGCAAGTGAATTATTATGGACGAATTGGTGGAATGAGAAAGTTGGAGTGTCCCGAGAAAACCCACGAGCACGATGTTATCCATCTCAAGCTTACTGGCCTTGGAAACGAACCACGTACCCCATCCATCATATAGTTTACTCGGCGGGGTCTCAGTTTCTATTCCCGGTGTGAGAGCATTTGAAATATTAAATGTCCTCGATGTATCTGTGTTCGTGTCCCTGTCGTTTAAGGTTACTGGAAATAACTGTAAAACGAGAATAACCGAATATAATGGAGATAAGCTACGGGCATACTTTCGGTCTTCTTTTTAAATTTAAACTTGAATTCTCTGGACTATATTATTTTATCATGACCAAAACCAGTGTTTCATCGTTAATAAAATATTGGAATCGTAAACGTTTGCAATTTGCTACGTACCCGAGTGTTTCTTGACTCTTACTTAAAAGAGCACTCTTAGGGCAGTGGCTTGAGAATTCGTTTCGTGAGTTAGGGGTCCTCGGTTCGACTCCGTCCGAGGAAATGGAGAAATATTTTATAATTTACGATGTTGATATTTCTTATGTATAATAACATGAAAAATAGTCAATTTATCTCGTTCTTACAAGTTGAAGTTGAAAGAACTTCCTTCAGAGGGGAAAGACTAACAATATGACGTCACACTGTACAATCACTATTCCTACTGTCTGAAAGCTTAGCGTGTTTCCCAAACAATTCATGAATACAAAAGAGCCGTCCTCAATGCCTAGTATGAGTCATAAATTTGTCTAAAACGTGATTATGGAATTGTTTCTAAGTTCTTCCACTCTTACTACAAATAATAATAATATTCTCGTTACTCATTTTCAACACGTTCCATAAATTCGTAAGACCAAAATTCGTAAATAGGAACTGTTCCTTCTTTATATTTTATGTATATTTTGTTTAAATATCAATATAACGCATACATAAACCCATGTATTTTACCCAAAGAAAGGGCGTTACTAATCATTCAATCCTACTTAGTTTCTGTTAAGACATCCGAAGGTTCGATTTTCACATTGTCAAGTAGCTGACACCTTCTTTTCCCCCTCTCTTCCTTCCAAAGTATATATTGCAAGGCAATTCATCCTTATAGAGGATCCAAAAAAAGTCTTTTCAGTTTTCTTAACTTCAGTATGATTATTTGCATTGGAATACTTGTAATATTCAGCTCCCAAATATGCAATAATAATAATAATAATAATAATAATAATAATAATAATAATAATAATAATAATAATAATAATAATAATAATAATAATAATAATAATAATAATAATAATAATAATAATAATATAGAAGACAATTTCCGTATGAGGACAGATTGTATTTATATCTGTAAAATCACTCCTATTGTTAGGCAAAAGTTGCAAAATAGTCAGGATGATAGAGAAGTGTCAGGACCATCAGGACGTACCCTCTGCATACTTCCTTACAACTAGCTAAATATTAAACGGAAAGATTTCAGGAAAATTTCCTGTAGAAAGTTGGGCTGCTGAACTAACTAGAACCTTATGAAAATTTGTTTCTAAGTAATGTTATGCCGGCTAAGCTACAGAATACGTTGATGATGAGTATAAAATAAATACTGGAATAAAGAAAGTGGGAGGAAGCGGAACCCGGAGAAAACCTAAACACACGGTGTTTGTTCAGCATAATACACAGTAGCTGGAAGCTGGGTGGAACAGGGTGAACCATTTAATTAACAACATTTCAGTAATAATAATAATAATAATAATAATAATAATAATAATAATAATAATAATAATAATAATAATTATTATTATTATTATTATTATTATTATTATTATTATTATTATTATTATTATTATTATTATTATTATTATTATTATTATTATTATTATCATGGTATTAAAAGTTTTAAAGTTGTCCTAAAATTTGGCAAAACTTACTTAAACATAGGGATTTCGTGAAAGAAGTTCCGTACCTTCAAGAAACATCTGCAACTATCCAAAGTTATAGGAAAGTTTTCCACTAGAGTTTCGTGTAGAAAGTATTCTACTGTACATTTTAAGGAAAATAACTGTAATAAAAATAACTGAATATCATTGAACAGTAAGGCATACAATAAACTAACTTGTAGAATATGCAGATGTAATTATAGAAACTACAAAAATATATACACAGATCATAATTCAGTGAGCTCTGAAATACAAAATAACAAAATAACATATAAAATTTTGTTTACAGAGGAATTGTTACTTAAAGAGTGGCATACACTATTTCGAGAATCCAGATAAATCGAGAAATGTTTACGATACTTTTCGCCTCGTCTCGATTCTCATTTCCAAAGCGAGACGATAATTTGAGTTGGCCTTCTCCCGTCACGAATGTAAAATCTTAATTCTCATCCCTGTTTTGTTTGTTTCGTTTTAGAATCGAGATAAGAAATTCCTCTTCTCGTGGGCAACATTGAACAAAACCGAAATAATTTTTGCGGTATGACCTGAGCGATAATATGTTTCTAATTTTTAATCTTCTACGATATAATAATTATTATTGTTCCTGAAGATTTGATAGTTCATGTATTGAAACATCCGAGCATTCACATATGTGAGTGTAATGAAACGTGTGTTATCGCCGATCAATCGCCATGAAAATGCCTAAAGTAAAAAAAATGCCCGACGTGGATTCGATCCAAGAACCTCCAGATTACTGACCGAGCGCCTCGACAACTGAACTACGATCACTACGCTGTAAATGATTCGTCTTTAGTCTGGTTACATTAGATTTCTTTGATTCAGCTTGCAAAGTTGTATATTATTTTTCTTCGTTTCAAAAGCCTTTCGTATTTCTTTTATGATTATATAAGTTAATAATGTTCGCTACAGTTTATGTTGATGAGTTGTTCTTAAACATTTGGTTCACAAGTTTGTTTCTTCGCCACACGAAACTACGGATATGCCAGATTTAATTCTCATACTCTGCATCTGTTTCTTGGAAAGGGTTGGAATGAAAAAATAGAAGACTTATAAGAAACTTATACATGAACCAACATGTAAGTGTTAGGATAGGGGAAGAACTGACGGAAGAGAGTGCAATTGGAAGGGGAGTTCGACAAAGATGCTGCCTCTCGCCAACACTATTTAATGTCTATCTAGAAGAGATAGTGAAAAAGAGTTTCCATGATGATGATGGTATTTCGGTAGGAGGTAGAATGATTAGATGCATAAGATTTGAAGCTTGTTGCAGAATCTGAAAAGAAAATCAATAAAATGTTAGAAAAACGAGGAAGGGCTTTGAAGAATATGGGATGAAAATAGATGTTAGAAAGACAAAAGCTATAGTGATTGGAACGAAGGGGTCTCTGTCAAATATAAAAGTAAGAGAAGAGAAAATAGAACAAGTGAATAGTTTTCGATATCTGGGTAGTATTCTTAGTAATAACATGAAGTGCGAACGTGAAATAAAAGCAAGGATAGAAATTGCGAAAGAAGCCTTTAGGAGGAAGAAAAGTCTGTTTTGTGGGACCTTGAAGAAATAGTTGAAAAAAAAAAGACTCATAAAATGCTTCGTGTGGAGTGTTGTACTGTATGGGGCGGAAACGTGGACATTACGTAAAGGTGATGAAAATCGCCTGGAAGCCTTCGAAATGTGGGTGTGGAGAATACTGTAAAGAATTAGTTGGGTCGAGCGCAAAACGAATGAGAGAATGTTAGAAATGGTGGGTGAGAAAAGAACACTTTTAGATATTATTAGGAAGAGGAAGAGAAACTGGTTGGGACATTGCCTAAGAAGAGATTGTATTATGAGGGACGTCCTAGAGGGTATGGTGTCGGGAAAGAGAGGGAGGGGCGAAGGAGACTACAATTAATGAATGATATAAAAACAAGAAGATCATACGCGAAGACGAAGAAGTTAGCGGAGGACCGTAGAGCATGGACGCTTCTCAGCTGCGGCAAGTGATCTGCCAATAAAGGCAGAATACCTATGATGATGATGATGATAATGCATCTGTTTCAAAGCAGACGCCATTACTTGGTCAAAGACTTATGTCCGCCACGGTACATGGTATGCGAAAACCTAACAAATTTATTTCTGGGGTACTTGAGCCCGATAGCCCCCTAAATACGTCACTGCAATCGTTATGTAGCTTGTATGATCTCTGGCTTAAAAAAAAAAATAGTGGCATGCAGTTTTTACATGTCTCTTTTGAAACAAACTTAGTGCTATTGAAGGACAATTGCTCAGACCGAAACAACAGATAGTACGGCGGTGTAATTTCGGGGTTATATGGTGGATCCATGAAAGCGTATCAGCCATGTTTTTTGCAACCTGTTACGGGTTGTTCAACGTGTATGTGGTCTGGCGTTTTTGGTATGGTATGCGACAGTTTTACTTTTGGCTAGTTTGGGGCAGGGTTGTTTTGTTTAAAACAAAGGGCCTTATGCAGAGTCATTCCGACGCGTAATTAGTGACATACTAAAGAGATCGATTAACATATGTTTGCTGCAGGAGTCAGGCTTTTAGTATAACGCTAATCATACATCAAAACGACTCTGCATAAGGCGGAATATGTTTAAAACAAATGATAAAACTTGTTTTAAATAATTGATTTTGTTTAATACAAATTTTGTATACGCTTTAAACATGTTGTTTTACACAGTTGTATTTTTTAAGACTTGTTTTAAACACATGTTTGTTTTTATTTTATTTTATTTTTGTAAAAAAAAAATCTATCAAAGAAAGAAAAAAAATCAAAAAGTGCTCCTATTTCAGAAGACTATGTTCTTCCCTCTTCTTCACGACTTTTCCTCTTGCTTTTAGTAGTTACCGTATTGTTTAAATAGTTATCAGTTAATATGGCAGAATGTTTCGTAGTTAAAGGTTGATCTACTTGTAGAACTGATGTTAAAAACACAAATAAAAGAATTGTCATGGAAACAAGTTTTTGTGTTACATTCAGAAAATAAAGAGTTATTTGCTAAATTGCGGTCCTGATTTTAAAATATCGCAGGCGTTCGTTGATACAGCACATGTTCGTTAGTAGTCTCCATACAACGTGAAATCGTTTAACATGAGCTTTACGAGAAGAAAGAAAAAAAAAAGGCATCATCTGCAACAAATTTATTAAAGCAACTCAAACTCCATCAGATAAGAAAACGACCGTACGATCTCGTTACAGAACGTGTGAGAAAGAAATGGTTGGTTTGGTTTAAAGCATGAAGAATCATTATGGAAAATGCAATGCTGTGAAAAAAAACCGAAAACTCAAACAGATGGTGAAAGTGTTGATCCAGTGGGTTATCTTTTATCCAAGATGACCACATCTAACATCAGTGATGTGGTTGAGATGCAGCTGGGAACTTCAGGTAAGAATTAATTTTGTATCAACAATACTCTTTTCATTATACAGGTATTATGAAAATTTTATTTGGTCTCTCTCCCCCAGTTTTGTTCTAAATTTTCTTAAAAACTTTACCCAGTGACATAGCTTGTATTGAAGGGATTAGACGAGAAAGCTCAAGGCGTGGCAGTCGCTCCCGTAACTAACCATTAAAGCGTGATACTTATTGTCACAGCATTGCCAGATGTCAATGAGGCTCCTCGGACGACGTGATCTATATTTGTTCGTCTGTATGTATGTATGCACCACGCTACAGGGCGCAATTTTCGGTATTCTAGCATTAAATTTTGAGGGTAGAGGCACGAGACGTTCGAAATTTGCTGTATAGATTTTGACTGTGATCCGATGTAAAATTTCATAATTAGTGGTTCGGATCCCACTTTAAATACTAAGACCTGTCTCATATAGCCTTGCTACTGATGCAAAACTGTAATCAATCAAATTAACAAAACTGTAATCAACAGGTTCCGAACAACCTTGAGTTGCAGGATAAATTTGGTTCCAACTGAATATTCTTAAAATATTTATAGATACGGAGTGTTCAGAGCACGGTGGATCCACGTACATTTTCTGAAAGGTTCACGTTTGCTCAGCAAACGTAGTATCTTGGTAGCCAGGAGTCCGACATAAATGAAAAAAAAAAAAAACGTCAAGGGGTGTGGGCTAGAGTTTCATTGAACAACCGCTGGACAAGGGCGTTGATGGAACGGGGAACAGGAGGGCTGATTATAACCTCCTTGTTCATAAATTTAAGATATTAACATTATATTGTGTACGCTGCAGCGTGGAAATGATTAACAGATCAAGTTCCGAGTGCCATAGTCAATGATGCATAATTACTTTAAACACATGCAGGGTGTGTCAAAAAGAATACACCTGCGGAAAACGTCATATCTTTGCAATCACGAATCCGAACTGAAAGAAAGAAAACAGTACGTTAAAAGGTGTAATCTAGAGTTTTGTATGATTGCCGCTAGAGGGGGAATCCGTTTAGAGGTCATCTACCCCTACCATGAATTTCAGATTTTCGGGGCAGTAGTGCAGATTTAGAAACTTTTTGCTGAGCAAAGTCAAACAGAAAGAAATTGAAGTCCTTACACCGAATGAATACAGATTTTGATCAGTTATAAGCCATTTCCTTTGGTCATAAGGAGCTATAGACCTCTATTGCTCTCTTGTATATTTTGTAGCCCAATGATTCCAAAGGTGGGTCTACTTTCAAGTTTTGAGCCTGCTTAAAATTCTGAAAATTGCGCCTAAGCAACATAGCAGTTTTGATAATCTGTATTTCCTCCGTATTTATTCGTTGTAAGGAACTCAAACTTCTTTTGTTGGACTTTGCTTATCAAAAGATTTTTTTTTAAAAAACTGCTTGATTGCCTCCAAAATATAAAATTCATGGTGGGGGTAGGGATAGTTGCCCTTCTGTCCCACTGACACCCCTGTGTAGCGGCTGTCACACGAAACTTTCCAACGCCCCTTCACGTGGTTTAAAATTACATTTATTTTGGACTCTTGACTGTAGGGATGCACACGAAACAAGATTTGTGGGTGTCTCGTCTCAAAAATGTGTTGTAAAAGTGATGTCTCGACTCGAAAAATGTATATTTCAATATTGTAAGAGCCGCGTCTCGACTCGAATTTTGTCAGGAAAATACTGTCTCGACTCGTTTTGTGCGCATCCCTACTTGACTGCGAAGATATTGCGTTTTGAAATATAATTCATTTGCTGAGCAAAACTGAAATTTATTGAAAATAACTTGGATCCATTGTGTTTTGAAAGCCCCAAACATTACTTTTCTTCAATAAATTATTGACTTAAAAATAATCAGATAGACTTGGAGAAAATATTCTAAAGTTAGCACAACATGAAGTGTGCTTCAAACATTACTTTTCGAATATTTATTATTTTAAAACAATTTTATCAGCATCAGTGTTCTGAAATAGTAATCAAATTTTGCAACTGAAATGTCACCTGCCTCCATGAAACGCGAGATTAGCTAACAAGTTCATAATTAGGAAATTTTCAGAAGCACTGGCTCCGAAATGACTTGTTTTAGGGCTAAAATAACCGCACATGCGTATTTCTGGTAAAAAAAAATCTAGCCTTAAATCATGTAACATGAATCCCTTTGTATTTGCAATTTCAAATACAAATCGTGCTTTTCATTCGTGTTTTAAAACATGTTTAAAACATTTAAATATATGTTTAATGTTTTAAACACATGCTTTGCTCTATTTTTTTATTTTATTTTATTTTATTTTATTTTTTTTTTTGTTTGTTTCAACCCTGGTTTTGCACATTTCTTTTGAATTGGTAGATGCACTCTCGCTAAGTGTTGATAGTAGAAGCTCGTTATGCACAATATTTTTCCATCTCATCAAACACAGAACATAATATTTCTGGGCGTCATTGTGACCTTTGGCCCTGTCTGTGGAGCTTCTACTAGCATCGACTATGATCTTTCTCACGCATTTCCGGTAGGTTATTCACTTTTCATCTATCATGATATATTTCCTTAGTAAATGGCTCGAGTTCATTACGTTTCAGTAGATGTAAATTAATTGAGTAAATGCTTTGGAGTCATATAATGCGGTATCCAAACGTCGAGCTTATTATTAGTAGTAGTAGTATTTTGTAGTCAGCTTTCTCCAAATGGTTTGCAGTGTTTAGTGAAAATGTTTGGGTCATTGACGATGTGGTTACTGCTTACGCATTGGTCTTACTTGACTTTTTCCAAAATACCATCGACTCTTTCTGTATTTGGTCGACCACTGCGAAGATCATCTTGGATGTCGGAAGTCCGAGAACAAAAGTTATTGTAAAATCTTATGGTTGTTCTTTTGATAGCGTATCTTTCCCATAAACAACACAACTTTCTTCATAGGCCTGTGCATCATTTGGACACACATCGACATAAAATTGTAAAATGTACTCCAATTTGCAGACCGGTCATTCATCTTCAAGACACAATACCTAACGTCTGATTATTCTAATACTTTTCTTTTTTTCTGAAACTCTACTATATCCAACTGCCAGCTGTCAGATGATGCTAAACCATACTCGGTGTGACTCATATACTCTATGCGATTTGTGGCTATCCTTGTCCCATGTGCAAAGGACACAATAGTATTTGCACTCTATGATATAATCAAACATATTAGTGTTTTCCTTTAGTGGAACTGCATAGTTTAGAGTGATATTAGTAGATGTTTATATAGCGGTGCCAACCACTCTCGCGAGCTTCAAGTTTAACTTTGGTCTCGAGCTAACTAAAACATTTTAAATAAATATGTATTGCATTTTAAATATATTCAGATATATTTCATATTTACGATTTCTGTCTGAAGTACCTTTCAGTACTTAACCCCTCGAGCCGGGAGTGAAGTTCCAATCAGCCATAGTAAAAGGCGGTAATTTTAAATCACCAAAACAGCAATTTTCGCATAATGTCACAAATTTGAACATAATTTCAGGAAATAAGAAGGAAAACCAACAGATGGCAGCACATTGCAGTCTACTCTTGAGTGACATGCGTTTTCGTTCATGTGAGAAAAAACAACAGATGGCAGAATATACATCATTTCGTCAGTAGCACACGGGATGCGTACATGTATGTCGAACCTCCTCTAGAAGCACTATGAGGGTCCGTACATGTGTACGTTGAACCGGCTTGAGTGGTTAAGAGATGTATGTCTAGATATTACAAATAGCTCACGTAATGTAGAATAAAATAACTGTTCACTTTTTCATGCATTTAAACGGAGCTTAAAACATGTATGCATCCTTTTATTTTCATAATTTTGGGAACTGGACTTGAAACTCTTCTACTTTTAACGCACAACATACTACCAGATTTCATTTAAAATATTTTGTAATTGCTTAATCTTGCTAGTTCTTTCTTAAAATCATATATGTTTGAGACACGTTATAAAGTGGGATTAAATATATATTCTTTATTAAGTGTTATACCTCTCTGTTTATACTATTTGGTAAAATAAAAAAAAGTTGTGAATACCTAACTTTCAAACAAAACAGTTGAGCACAGTTAACCCCTTTCTGCATGTTTTTTTTTTATTTTCCTTTAGCGAAAAAATAATAATCAGTATTGGAAATCCTCATATGGGAACTTGAAAAATGAATTAAAACTTGAAGTTTAGATGTTTCACTTAATTCCGACGAGAAATAAGTAAGTGTCATATATGACACACATTCAACTCACAAAGAGTATACCAGATGACACCAAAATATCTTATTCATATACATCAATATCTCACACAGCAGACAAAACATTCATTTGATGCCTTTGATAAATCACAAAAAAAGCTAAAGTAAAAAAAGGGTATGTGCCACATATGGCACGGCATGCGGTAAGGGGTTAAGCTACATTTTCTGAAATATTTAAGTCGTTTACTGTTCTGTGATTCTTACTCATATAAAGAACTTTAACAAAACTCCTCTATATATTTGTTCTGTCTTAGGAATCCCTCCGCGCAACCGGGATAAAAAAAAAAACTTTTTAAAAATACCGGATGGATCACCACCAATTAAAGCATACAGCAGGAGATCAAAGTTTAGGAATTCAGTACCTTGACGTAGGTGATTCGTCCACCAGGAGCGGTAGCAATCCAGTTTTTACCTTGATCTCTATATTATAAAAACGGTACTATATAACGAAAAGCAGTTTTCTGCAACCAATCAAGTGTTCAAAAAAACATATTAGCTATTAAAACCGAAAACTATAATACATCTACTAAAACTGAAAGTGTTAAAAATCTGATATCGCTACCGGTTTTGACATTAGTTGAGAAAATATTGCACCTCTAGAGAAAACATGTCAATCTCAAAAGAGGCTCTATATTGTTATCAGCTTTTAAAGTCGAATAATTGAAATTTGTACGTATTATGAAAGATTACTAATATAATAATTAATATTACATTTCTTTGTACGAGGAATGGTCAAAAAGTGACGTTACAAAGCCTGCAGTGAAACGTGCATTTCATACAACTAATACAGCCTACGGATAGTACATGTATTCGGTTATTTCGGGGCATAGTCTACATATTGGTTGAGACACTTCTCGTATTGTGGTATGAGTTTCAAGACTCCCTCCTGCTAAAAATCTTGTCCTTATGTGTTCAGACACTTTGTTACGAAGTGTTTATAACCCCCGTCGGCCTGCTAGCTGCTCCTTTAAGTGTGAGAGCAGCTGAAAGTCGCTTGCAGCGAGGTCCGCGCTGTAGGGAGCGTGGTCAATGATGTCCCTATGAAACTTTTTTCAACAGCATAGTGGTATTCTGGGCTATATGCGGGAGCAGGTTGTCGTGAAGAAAGATGATGCCCTCGCTGAGAAGCCCTGGCCATTTCCTTCTGATTGCTTCACATAATCATGTCAAGGTCTCAAAGTATCGGTCAGCGATAACTGTACGTCCTGTTTCCAAAAAGTCCATCGCCGCTTTGCTAGAAAGTTGTAGCCACCATCTTCCCGCTAGATGACGTCACCTTCTTTGTCTATGAAGAGGAAGGGAGTTTCCATTCCTTTGACGGCCGGTAAACAAAACAGCTCCCTTCTATGGTGAACAGTTCCAAAAGCTGCAAAATTAGCCCCATACGCTTTTACTTGTGTTGGTTGGACAGATTGCCTGGAACCCATTGGGACAAACTTTCCGGTACAGCACAATATCATGCACAATGTGACGAAATCTTCCAAACTGCATTCCCAACTCTGTCTCCAGATGCCGTAACGTGATCATCATGTTGTCCTGAATGAGCTCTTCCACATGAGCTGTGTTCAAATCTGTTGATGAAGTGCTGTGTGGGATCACTGCGCTCCTCGTCGGTGACGTTTCCTCTACCAGCCGCAAAATTTCGACAACATTCTGCAACATGCTGAAGAGACATTACAGTCTCTTCGTAAACCTCCACCAGTTGCCTGTGAATTATATCCGGGGTTATATGTTTGACCCACATAAATCGAATAACTTAACGGACCTCTTCGCGAGACCAGTTTTCCAAACGAATCGCCATTTGTGTTTATCTATGACTATCGCCGTAGGTGGTGGGTGGCTGAAACTGCACAGTTGCCAACTCCAGGTATTAAGGTACTGCACACATCTCATTCCTCTTTAATAGACGAAAATCCAGAAATATTGGCCTTTTTAACACTAGTTTCCGATCCTCCCTCGTATATACAATGAACGTGTATATATGCATGTATGTATATGTGTGTGTTTATCCAGTATACAAATTTACACTGTTGACTTGACATGGTTCAAACTATTTATATCGACGCCATAGTTTGAAACAAATCGCAAACTATATACTACTTTTTTTAAAGTTAGTATCCTAATGAGGAAGGGGAGGGAGCTTCAAAGAAGAAGAGCTGGTTTAAAATTTATGTACGAGTAAAAAAAAATACAATATCTCACAAATGCATTTATTTTATTCATATTGAAATTGACAACGTCGAAGGCGTTGCTATTCGTTATACATACAGGGTATTTCAAAACAACACCGACAACGTTTGGGAGGTGATTCCTGACACCAAGATAAGGAAAAGTATATACCATCCTTGGTGCACAATTGCTTCCTTTCGGAGTTATACGCTGCCGAAAACATGAATAAATGAACTTTAAGGATCCATAGCTCCAAAACTATGGGACTTATTGTAGTCGGGTCAAGAGTTCATTTAGGTACTAGAACGTGACCAATTCAAATATCCAAGTTTCAGAATCCTGCAGTACTTCTGCAACAATTTTTATAGAGGTAGTTGGAGAGTACCTCTTATTATATACCCGTAGCCAAACTCCCACTAAAAATTACTTCGTGTGAATCTTAGGATTCCAATATATATATATATATATATATATATATATATATATATATATATATATATATATATATATATTGGATCGATCACATATTAGTTCCTAAGTGAAATATTGACCCAACTCCAGTAGGTCCCATACTTTTAGAGTTATGGTCCTCTAAATTTCATTTTATTTTATGTTTTGGCTGCCTATATCTCGGAAAGGAAGCATTTGTGCACCCAGGATGATCTATACTTGTTGTCTTATCTTGGTGTCATTAATCACCTTCCAAATGTTGTCAGTGTTGTTTTGAAACACCCTGTATATATCAGTGATATTAACAGGGACAACATTGAGGATGTTGCTCTCCCTTATTTATTTACTTCACTCATTTCTACAACTTAAAATATAATATTTTGTATAAGCCTCCCGTGCAAAGAGTGAGTGTTTCAGCTATCACATATGTAAATTTACGATTTCAAAAACACAAAATATAATGAATTTTCTTTAGCTACACACATTTGTTTCTTACGTGTGAAATTCAAATCTCAGCGTTGCGAAAGTCTCATTCTAGAGGTGAGATATCACGTTATATAAATCAAATTTTCTCACATGATGTACGTGCATGTATCAATGCTCCTTGTTAATTATTTACCACCTATTCACGAATTAAAAAAAAATATATTAATATTAAACTTCTAACCAATACAATTAACACAGATTATTTTATTAGTTTATTAAATGATTCCCTTACCAGTCGGTGCAAAATCAACTTTTGTTAATTTGTTAAACAGACAAATCTACTGTTCAAAAGAAAAAAAATGTATGTTGAACAAAATATTTTCAGAAAATCACGATTTTCAGTTTAGCCTTAAAATGTAAACTTACTCACACGATAAGATATATGCATATCACGAGCTGCAACGTCCGTTGTTAGCACGAGAAAACACGTTTATATAAAGTACTTAAACATCTTTTTCCCTTAGGATACGCATGAGGGATGATTTTTTTCATAAACAACATCGACAGTGTCAGTATTTATCTCATGGACTGGACAATAATATCTAATGATTTTCTATATTGTATTATTTTAAATGAAGAACGTATGTACCAAGTTTTATGTTTCTAAGTTGGAAGAGTTGTAAGATAGGCGTACTCATTTTTTGCATAAATTTTGAAACCTCATTTCCCTCATAGAATTCGAACTTTAACTAAAGTAAACTGATAAAAACACAAGCTAGGCTATGGTCCACTCATGTACCAAAAAAATAATTAAAATCGATTCAGCTCTCAAGAAAGAGTTAAGGGACAAACATTGTTAACTTATATATATATATATATATATATATATATATATATATATATATATATATATATATATATATATATATATATATCATTACATTACGCCCTCGGCAATTTAAAACGGGGATATTCGGAAACTCTGGGCACGGGTTCTCTTACTTTAATGATGATTTCTATATCGGTTCATTTTTCTAATTTCAAAGGATCGTGGCATGCTCAATTTTCCACATAAATTTAGATCTCCCACTCTCTCGTCCCTTACCATACGCATTTTAACCGCTCAACGCGGTTTGACGTACACGTGTACGAACCCTCATAGTACTTCTAGAGGCTGTTGGACGTACACTTATACGTCCCGTGAAGTAGTGACGAATTGATGAGTATTCTGTCGTTTGTTGTTTTCCTCATAAAATAATACTCATTTAAGAGTATATTGTAATGTAGTGCCATCTATTGGTTTTCTTTCTAATTTCCTGAAATTATGTTCAATTTTGTGACATTCGAAAATTCCGTTTTAGTGATTTCAAATTAACATTTCTAGCAGTGCGTGATTGGTATTTCACTCCCAGTTCGAGGGGTTAATAACAGTACCATGGTAGTAGCGTAGGATAGGAAAGGGCCAAGTTATGTGCCAAAATTCATCAAAATTAGTGTAGTGGTAAAGAAAAAGTTCTGGGACAAATCGTTACACTCATATATATAACGTTGCTAAAGTTAAAATTCTTCTTGCCAGTCTAGTTGATACCACGTTCGCCTTTAGTGTATGTCGTTCCGGGTTTGATTTCGGGTGTAATATCAGTAAAATTTCAACGTTATGGTGGCACGGATTACGCCTTAAACTGTAGGTCCTTGTCTTGTATAGCCTCGGTTCTGGGAAGAGAGGTTATACCTCAACAACAACCTACTTACCAATAGTATTGATAAAACTTTTTGTTCTTGTCAGCTAATGTTAAACGGTCATATGATAAGGGCATTGCTAATAACTCGATTTCTGCCAAATTTACACATTCGGAATTTTGCCTTTGGACGTTAGCAAAATACGTACTAATTTTTAATTTCTATACACTTTTTACAATTGGAGCTTCTTTTTCGTCACTGAAAAGTGTGAAACTAATGCCTCATATGTATGTTTTCGTAAGTTTGTTTAGCTAGAATTATCACTTTTTTTTATTTCTCAGAGATAGTCTAGAGAGTTATATTTCATACAGCTGTTACTTAACTAAGATATTCCAAAGCAATATATGTAGTATTTTTTTTTTATTAATACCATGCGATAATGCACCAAGGCTAAAATAGATGATGATGAGATAATGATGGATGATAATGGAGGAATGACAAAAGTGGGAGGAAATGAATGAAAACAAGGAAACCCATGCACACGCGTTTGTCCACCATAAATCCCACGTGGCGGTAGAAGTCCATATATGTTAACAGAGAAAAGTATGAAATGTTGACGTTTTTCAATTTTATTTTAATTTTAAGGCAACGAAGCAAACATTTGATGTTGTCATGGCTTTCTATTGTTGAAATCAAAGGTCAGGGTACGGTAGATCAGAAATACCTTTCGTTTTTTTTTTTTTATCTGTTTCTCTCTTATTCTGGTACTTTCCTTCCCGTTTGGTTTCTTTCAGTTTGTCCGCGGAGACTACCGAAACTTCTCTGCGCTGTTTCCGAACTTTGGGAACAGTGCTGGAGAGGCAGTTTCCATGACAACGGCATCCGCGCAGAGTAAAGCAGGTACAGAAGAGACATCACGATTGGAGGCAGTTCCATCCCACTGCTGTGTGTTGTGTAGGCGCCTGGCGCATCGCTCCTGTAACAATCCTTTTACATAGGCAGCTCCCATCAGGTCCGTACAGAGGAACACAAGTTGGCCATGAATGAGAGAGGAGAGAAAAGGAGCCGAAGGTGGACCACTCAAATTTCAGACACTCCAACTGTCAAATCGAGAGCCGTTTATCAAAATTCCCCTTGAAAATTATCTCAATTTGTGTGAAAAAAATGTATTTTTCAAACTTTTTCCTACCTGTTCACATGTTGGATATTCTGATATTTTTCTTCACATAAACAAACAATAGTAGTGAAAATTAACACTTCTTTTCCAGCAACGAACTATTTTGTTAGTTTCTTCTTTGAAAACTAAATGGTCTTCACTATTCTCATTACAACGATATAAGGAAAACAAAACAATGTTTTTACCTTTTCTACATCTTTTATGTTTCATATGTGGTGAAATGTATATGTGCGATGTGTTTGTGGTTACATAAAATGACGCCGAAAACCGTGCCAGGCTCTGTATCTTGTCGCCGAGTCAAACTGAAAACAAGAAAGTGTCGGGAACGGTTGACAAGCGTTCATTTGCCGCCCCAACGCATTAACCATTTACCAACTGTCTCACCCTCAGTGAGTTACCTTGCTCTAGAATCCGTCTCCAATTTTGCCCGGTCTTTCTTTTATCCGACTGCAATTGAATCACCTGATTCCATGCTTAGAAATGGGACTGGAGATAAGCATTGTAAATCAGTCATACACCAAAAACCTAATAGACATTCCAAAACTGCCGAAGATGGACAATCGCCTTTGGTTAACCAAACATGTTCTAACTCGCATTTCCTTATTTTTAAGGCATTCGTTCTATCCTTGAATTTACTTTCACTTTCGCTGTATCGTGTACTAGAGAAAACCAAATGGACACCCGTTCTATATTTTGCAATCGCCTTAAGTTTTCTTCCATGGAATTTAAGTTTGGAAGAGAGTAAACTAATTCGAATTCCAGGTGATATAATATTCGGTGGAATTTTTCCAATGCACGAGCATGTTAGTGGATATCATCAACACCCTTGCGGCGCCGTAAAAGAAGAGAAAGGAATCCAGAGATTGGAGGCAATGTTATACGCACTGGATGAAATCAACAGTAATCCTGATCTTCTTCCAAATATTACGTTAGGCGCCCTTATTCTGGACTCTTGTAGCAGCGACACCTACGCACTTGAACAATCCATGGAGTTCGTTCGCTCTTACATGAATCAGGTAAGTGAAAATGTGCCTCTAGACTCAAACCATCAGTAACTACTGATGGAGTTGTTGGTGTGCCACTGTTAGCTGTATTTTCTATGTGATGTTTGATTAAACCTCGTCCACAAAAGATAAAAGTTGTTTGAAAACTTTCCTTATTAGACAAACAACGTGATTTGGACGCAACATTAAATCAAGGAACCCATCTCTAATATCATTCGTCAACTCTTCTATCCTTAGAGGTTGTTTAGTAGAGAGGATTCATGGCAAAGTCAAATGTAGTAGAAAATCATATGCAATTCTTGAATTATAAGTTATCTCCCAAAATTGGAATCTTAATGAGAACTAATTAGTGTGAATTAAATTTATATTATACTACAAGTTTTACGAGCAGTTAATATTTGAACATCTCGAATTTGCTAGAATAAACATTCTAAGAATTAAGTATAATCGCCTATTTATAACTTTATAGAAAAATTAAACTTTGTTGTTATATTAAATGAAATCAGGATGGTTTATATTACTATTTCTTTAATAATGAACCATCTGCAACACATTTTCAGTCCACTAAAGTGTATTACGAATATAATACGGGAATGGCCACAAAAACTATCTCTAAATGTATATTGATACCATTCAGTTTACTACTGTTACATCACGAACTAGTAAAATATCATAAATATTTAGCGATGAAAAATATGTTCCTTATCGCATTGTGATTTAAATTGGTACGTACAGCACAACGTATGCAATCATTCAATGTTCAAATGTAATTCCAGGTTTGTCCCCTAGACAACTTTACTGGTTATTCCTTAGTCCTCCTGAATCCTATAACTTCGAAGAAAGGGACAAAATACTTTTGAATCAATTCATCACAATATATTGACGTATTTATCTTTTTATTTTCTTTAAATACATATCGCTCATTTTTTCGGAGCAATCGAAAACTTGATTTTTTTTTTATTTACTAAATTATGCGCTTATTTGTAATTTAATTCATACATGTATTTTCTTCTTCGGAGCTACTTAAGAATCGGTTATATATCAACTCGTATGGTTGTTTAAGCGGTAATTTATATTGTGAAACGGGCACAACTTTAGTATTTTCTGAGATGACATAAAGTGTGTAAACTAAAGGTTGTTCCTACGGTAGAACAAATGAGTTAAATTGGGTAATTCAGTGAATATCATGGGTAATTATATTCCAACTTAGCTTTTTTTTAAAATTACATTCCTAGGTTTACGACCATACATCTATATGAAGATGACTCGGACATCTAATAGAAAAGCACTTTTAGAAATATCTAATCATAAAATATATAGCAATAAAAACACGTTTATAAAGTAACAAAAGTTCGTATTTTAGTTTATGCTCATTCCATGGTATTATTGCATTTTCTTGAAGAAATTCAATTTAAACATTTAATAACAAAGTTATGCGATTTGTAGGTATGATTTATAATTATTTTCATTCGTACTGCAAAGAGAAAAAAAAAACAGTAGTCTCATAAACTAATTTCTAGGTAAATATAGCTAGTAATAATGTTACTAGTTTCATTCCCCTCATCCTCTTATAATAAAAATAGAACGCACTGTAAGAAAATACTCAATATATTCACATTCAAATTGCTTAATGCATTTAAAATGGCATATACGCCCGTAAATTAAATATAACAAACTACATGCAAATTGTATTCCAAATATGTATTTATAAATACATTAGCACACACAAATATTGTATATTAACATATTAATTAAAATAATTTACGAACTTATTAGAGATGAATGACTTCACATTAAAACTTGTATATTTTGGTAAACAGAGAATTGTATTTACCCCTTAAAACTGATGTACGTTCTATATTCGAAAGAAGTCAAATATTCAAAATAATTATATTTAAAATAGATATCATTATAAAACATATTTCACTTTGCGTATTTATTTTACATACAGTAATAAAACTTTGACTAATGAATGCTGCTAAATCCTAATGTGGAAACTTGGTATATTTTATCAGTCTGGAAAGAAAGATTGTCGATCAGAGCTTGCTTAAATATGTTTCATTCTTGCTGCAGGAGAAAGATGCAACGATTATTTTTTAACTGATGAATATATGTTCTCTACAGAAATCAAATTGAAATCACTCTGTGGTTTACATTATCATTTTTATAATTAACATTAATATCAAACACCTACTGGTATTTGAAGAGAGTATGGTGATTTCCCCCTCTCAAAATAGTGTAGATATGTGACTTCCTCTGGTTTCATATATCCGCTCTTTCTCTGACAGAACGCTAGCTAAATTTATAAATCACTACCGAGATTTAAAAAAAAAAATGAAAAAATAAATTGTGAATCAATTCAAAAAGCACTGATCGCATATTCTACACAATGGTGAATATTTTCATTTATGGTTTTGGTCTTCCTAGATAACTCAAATTTCTTCTTGTTTTAATACGAACAAAGAAAAAAAGAGATTCATTTGTTTTACCGTTCAACGAATTGACTGTGGGTTTGGGCAAAAGCAGTTCCGGATGATAACTTAAGCCCGGGACTGCTGTTGGAATGTGTCGGGAGCAAAATACCGCAAGTTGCTTGGTCCCGTTCTGCAGCGAATTACTGCCTAAATCCCAGCCTCATGTCACCATCATTCAAAAAAAAAAAATCAAGGAAACTTGACGCATAACAACATAAAACATCGACTTCAATTCAACAACATTTTTGTTCTTTCGTCATTGATTGAAATCTCCTGTCGAAAACATTTACTAGTTTTAGTTTCACAGTCAAATTTTGAATACTCACTAAGATGCATTCTTATTTATATAAAGTTTTAAAACTCATTAAAATTGATTGTATAACTCAGTTACAAAAGACTCATAATTTGAATTTCAATCTTACTTTAAAAACTAATTTACGGCAATTCAGTTTGTTTAAAATTTAGTTATGTATCTTGTTAATTTTAGTTACATTTTTAAAGCTAATTTCTTATTTTAATTTATTAATTTTATGTTACTCGATATTATTAAATTAGCATGGGATATGATCAATCTTCGTTGGATTCAGTAGAATACTTCATACAACAACTATAACGTTTAAGATGGAATGTTGAAATTTAAATTTTCACTGAAAATTAAGGAATGGGTAGACAATTCATAAAATATTGGAATTTTAGTATAAATAACGATAGCCAGTAGAACTTCTTTGTTTTGCGTAGATATATTTACCGGTACAGTCTTAGTCACACTGAAATATTAGTATTTCCACTAATATCTTTCTCGCAAGGAAAAGGGTGAGGGGACATAATTTTACTATTAAGTAAATATAGTGGATTGTAACCTAAACATTATGTTCCGACGCGATTAAACTGTAAAGTTTAGATATTATACTTACTTCTGTATACAAAATCGTTCGTTCTCCTGAAATATTGTTCTTCTTCTAAAAGACTGAAATATACTTAATTCCAGTTTCAAGCGTGACATAGCACGTGTTAATTAATAATGCACATGCTAAGGAATTCAAAATTAAATATTATAAAATATTTAGTTTTTTATTAGTATTATTCCATAATATATTGAACATAATATGGTGTATTGTAAGCGTCTGTCAGTTTGAAATGTAGCGTATTAGAAACAAACAAAAATCATTTAAAAATGGATGGACACTAACTTTATTTTGCACAAAAGTATTTCTTTTTAGTTTAATTTTGTAAATTAATTTGCATATTTTAATTACTAAAATTAAATTCATGTTATTTCCGTATTTCCGTTTGTTGAGTTCCACCCTCATATCGAGATCACAATCTTATTAAAATCAAGTACTGTCATGAAGTCAGCACACATAACAAACCATAAACTAAAATGTGTTTTGTTTCAAATATTTGAATTTTGTTTATTTTATATCAAGCAAAATCATTAACATCATACTTCATTGAGACCCAATTTTATCGTTTTTGTTTTATTTATTTATTTATTTATTTAACTCAACTTTCTTAAAAAAATTAAAGCGTAGTTAATTCTATAAAATTATTTTCTCCCAAACGAAATATTTTATGGGATTTAGGCTATTTAATATGATCAATGTATTAGGAACGGGGATGCGTAAGGCTATAACAAGACAGTTATTTCTTTTACAGCAACAAAAACCATAATTAAAACAATTAGAATCAACAATAATAAAAGCGCTCAATATTAATTAAAGAGTACTCTTTGCAATCATCGTTCCTAAAATTCAAGTTAACACTTTAACACTTACAATTTCTAATCATTATTTAAAATTGACTATTTTGCTTATTTAAATGTATAAATACTGCTATTTACTTAATTTTTCCAGAATAATGCTCGAAAATTCAAAGAGAATATTCCAACTAGTACTGAACATTAATAATGGCTAATTTGTAAAATTGTAAATTTATTTAGTACTAATATCAAGTAGTATTTTTTTAGACAATGTGACTTTCACGTTTATTTTCACAAAATTTAGTAAGTTCTTCGAACTTCCGTTGATAAATCCAGTTGCTTTATGCTAAAATGCATTTCTTAGTTTCCTTTTATACCCAATGCATCAACTATTACAACAAATTATTCTTTTTGTCACTATTGATTAAATATTTCGGAACCTAGTGAAAATATTAGAAAAGTAAATGAAGATGATGATGTTGATGTTTTTAGTTTAGTGTCACGTTCAGCAGCGCTGCTATATGAGACGTAGACCTACTGATTAACGTGGAATCCAAACCACATGGGTTCCCGCCGGAAATAGAACCCTGGTCTCCCACGCCAAAGGCTCGTACGCTAATCGCTTAGCCACGAGGGAGTTCTAGTGAATGCATGAACACGTATTAGTATATCAAATATTTTTATGTTATTACTGAGATTTTTTTACGTGAAATACTTACCGTGCAGCTTTCTAAGAACAAAATGTGTTTTAAGTTTTCTACTAGCAACATATTCAACGTTTTCGAGACAGTTAAAACACTCTTGTATATATATTAACCATTTCAGACAACATATTTAATAAATTTGTTGCTATTTATTTTATATATTTTGAGACTATCGCCTCAGACTATTTAGTTTTGTGTAAATAGTTGAAAACGTACATACATATGAATTTCAAACATTGAGGAATTTACATAAATGATGAAGACTCACAACACCATTGCTATTAGTAGCAAATATTATGAAAAATACACAAGATATGTGTGATATGTTGCTTGTAGTTTTATATTCAGTAATAATATTTCAGCGTTATGGTTATAAAAAATTGTGAAGTGCAGTTTATTGTTTGTAGTTTCGTCTGTTTTAGCTCTGTGGCTATATAAAATGTTAACTCATAACTTAACGAAAGTGCCAAACCATATAGGCATTCATTTTTAGTCAAGTTCGGCTCTCTTCACGCAGAAGCAAGAGCGTTAAACATTTATTCATAAGATGGAGCTCAATACTGAGATAGATCGCAAGTTGCTAGGAAAAGATACGTCGTCAAACAAGAGCAATAATTTGTTGCTAACTGTATTAGGCATGTGGATAGTCTAATAAAAATATGAGCGAATTTTACTTACAAATTAGCGTAGCAGTTATTTGAATTTCACGCAATTGATTATGAGAAACGTTTGAATTGGATTCTAAACTATATCTCACAAATATGAAATGTTAGGTGGGGAGAATCGAAATATGTCAACCTTTACAGATAGAAAATAACTTTTATTAGATAAGTTATACAATGCAAATTATTAAACATGCTACAATAAACTTTCACAACGAATATCTGAATTTATTTTTGAATGGGATAATTTTTTTTTATTATTATCTTGATGAGAAATTTGTATCGGACATATTTAATTTACCGACGATCGTTTCTTTTTATTCTAACTTCTTAGACTCCTTCGTGGTAAGATATAGATGTTAGCGTCTTTTGTATGGGACACCCGGGTTTGATTCCTAGTAGGAACATGTTTTGTTAAACTCCCACTCTAGACTGAATGTTCATGTCCCATATAATAGCGGTACTGACAAATAAGATTTTACTCGATAACAAGCAACCGCTATTCACGTTACATCAACGTATTAAGCTCTAAACATTTATGTAGTTTTTATTTCTCTCAATAATCATGGTCGCTCATTTTTTGTTCTAAAGTAGTATTCTGTAAAGCGGGTAATCCATCTTAAATTCAACTATAACGTCAAACACTAATACTTCACGATGTCAGTGAATTAATGTTTGAAATATGTTCAAATAGTCCCTTAACAATCTAAATACGTCACGAAATAACGAACAATCATACTTTTTTTTTTCTATTTCGTTACGTATGATTTCAACATCTATATCCCAGCAGTTTTTAACATTTCAGTACTTGGGAATCGGTAAACGACAACAAAAGTTTTGACGCTCGGTTAAAATAACATAATCCTGATTTCGAGTGCTTCAATTTCTGTTAAAATTAATTAGTCTGTATGTAAAACAAAATATAATTAATAATGCTATTGACAGTCAAATGAAATGTGACTAAATCTATTGAAAAAAAAATCATTTTGAGGGCGTGCGGTTGCAAACGCTGTTCTAAACAATACAAGCAGTGTTTTTGACTAGACTTTTGCCTCTTCGAATCAAAGTGATTAAAGTATGTGTTTTCTGCACCTAGTATCGACTGTTCCTCGTTGGTGTGGTGCCATTATTCAGCAGAAACGCGAGTAGTGGTTCGGGAGACATGGCGTTTTTGTTATAGAACGCTCACCTCTGATGCCATGGGTCCTTCATTCAGTTTCAGAAATCGTGAGTTTATGGTAGGTGGCATCACGTCTACCAGTTTTCTTAAAATTCTTCAACCAATTCTTTATAATCACTCACTTTCTTTATTCGCTTGTTCCCTTTAGCCTAAAAAAGTACAAGAATGGGTTGTCAAATTTCATTTTTTTTTTCGTAGATAGTGGTTCAGATTTCACTTTAACCCGTCTCACATAGTATCCGATTTAAACACAGACGTTAACTTCAACTAAATCAAATCAACTTAGCAAGTAAAAGTATATAAATCATTGTTTACCATAATTATATAAATATACACATGCGTGCTGGAATGTTTATTACTTCAACTTAGGAAATATCGCGTTTCATATAGAAGGTTGAACGGCAAGGTTGAATTGAAACAAATGTGTTCGACATTTTCCTTTAAACTGTAAAGCATATATTTAATTTAGAGTTGTTTTGTTTACTTTTAGCTCTTAGTATAAATTAATTTGATTGCAATGTATTTGCTGTTCTCATACAAAATAATTGACTATTTGATTATTTGAATAAATAAACTGTTGCTTTTATTTTTTTTTATTTGGTAAATCTTATATCATTTCTTGCAATATCGATATATAACAACAGACAAACTAACTAACCAATAGAAGGAATGCAAATTTACTTTAGTATTGATGACAAGACATGCAAATAATTGGTTACTAAGTTATTCTAATGTCACTTATGCAACAAATGTTGAACTGTGATTTAAAAAAGAATAATAAAAGGTACTGTCATGTACGTAATTAAGCAATAATTAACTAGTTTCTTTTCCCATACATGGTATGTCTAGGAATAATTATCAATATGTTTCCTTTGTTCCAGTATTTATTACAATATTGAAACAAAATGTAAAATAAAGTGTCCAATCTCACAACTCTACTTACAGATGACTCAGTGAACCAATGTAGGTCAGTAGCTAAATAGACTACACTTTTCCAATCTAAATATTCAAACAGACAGGCGTATAAGAACGCAACGTTTTAGAAAAAAATAGCATTGCTACTCGTTTAAACATGACTGTAATCTCAATTTCATTCGATTCGTATTATTACAAAATGTATTTGTTGTACAAATTGTTAATGAGATCCCCCTCTTGGGTAATCGATTAGCGTGCTCGCCTTTGGTGTGGAGGATCTGACTCGATCCTCGGTGTGAGCTTATGTGGTTCGGATCCCACGTCAGGCTGTAGGTTCGCGTCTTATAAAACTTCGCTGCTGAACGGGACGTTAAACTCGGCAAAATAAAAAAATCAAGCAAAATGTTAATGATAAAATAATTTTACACGATATTTATTGGCAATTAATAACAACAAACATCTAAATGAATCCATTTTTTTTAAATTCCTTTCATGCCTATTTTTTTTTATTACAATAACTTACCCGCATTCCTATTATTAGCTCTTACGTGATCATAAATTTATGACGCAAATTTATTATCATGTCTTCTTCTGCCATATTGATACAACCTTAAATATTCTACAAGTATATTTCACTTCAGATTGATTGCTCTGTGATGAAATAAAATTGAAAAATAAAAATAATAACTCTATAGATTTGCCTAATGTGCATGAGAATAATGAGGAAATAGTATGGTATTAGGCAAGAGATAACTAGAACTGACTCTAAATCACCTGCAATACGAAGTAAGAACATTATTATTTCATAATAAATTTTGCGAAATGATATTAAATTACGCAATTCTCTAATTATACTTTCAAATGGTGAGAGTTAGTGCCGAAATATCAATTTTATAATAATTTCTAAGTATAATTTTGAGACTTTAAACTGAAACTCACTCATGTAGCCTACGAAGAGATGGCCAACCAGACTGATTTTAGCTAGTGAGTGTTTATCCGCTCATTGGCTCCCTTCGCCTTCATTTTTCAGTTTCGTTAGCGGAATTCGATACATCTTAACTGAACCAGTTCCTAAATAATATAGTGTCCACAAAAAACGTAATAATGAATAAATAACACGCAATATATCTGCTTAACAACATTCAAATTATCAGTACGTCTAATTGCTGAATCCAGTAACCTAGCACGACTTACCAAATTCTCTGAAGTTTAAGATGGATTGTAGGTGGTGTGTGCTCGGCCAAATAATCCGTGACCAACACTTTATATTTCATTTTTTTTTTGTTTTGTTTTGTTCTCTATAGTAGATCAGAATTTTCATTATCTTAATTCAAGTATTCAACCACATTTTTGATCTTATATCATGCGAAAAAAAAATCTGTCCCTTTAATATAAATTTAGCCAGGATCTATATAGACACTTGCCACGCGGCTTTATGTTGCCGACATACTATAGACATAGAGCGCAGGATTTACAGATTTTCTTCAGTATCAAAAGTACCAAGCTATTATTATTATTATTATTATTATTATTATTATTATTATTATTATTATTATTATTATTATTATTATTATTATTATTACAGTTTTCTACAACATATCAACATACTGTCACAAACAATATAATCGAAATTTTCTAGAGCATTAAATTTGTATATATGCATGTTTTTTATACAAATACATTACTGTAAACTTCCCGGTGAAAATGTGGCATTCCCGACTGTCATGTATTTCACAGGAAAATTTCCAGTCTTTTTTAAAGAGTGTTGTCCCGGAGTGCATTGTCCCTCAGAGGCACGTATCACTTTGACCCCTCTTCTACTCGGTGCTTATATATATATATATATATATATATATATATATATATATATATATATATATATATATATATATATATATATAAAACTTGAACGTTCATCACTGCAGACCTTATTTATTTTAATAAACGTAATAAATAATTATTTCATATAATAAAAATATCGTGATATGCAACATTCATTGGTGTGGTTTATTTTAAAATCAGATTCGAAGGATTGTCTCACAATTTCACATAATAATGTATTCTCGTCGGATCCCTTCTATGAAAGACTGCACGTCGAGGCCAAGTCAACTAGGGTCTAACAACCCCACTCGCAGTCGGAGAATCAATGATGCATGGAGTTTTAAAGAGAGACGCTAATCAGTTCATTGATAATTAACTTGGCTTGATTATGCTAATGTGCTTTCTCGTTTAAGGGCTAAGAGTGGCCGAGGTTCTATTTTGCCGTAATGAATAATGACTTGAAAATCTGAATAACATTGCAGCTTGCACTTGACACAATACTTCCCACCAGAGAATGATCATTTAATATTTATGTACTTCATTTTGCTCAGAGATAGCGAAGATCAATATTTCGTTTTAGTTTTACTTAGGTTTTACCAAAGAAAATATGCAGGTCACACTTGCACACTATCAATGTGTATGACAAGTGTTCTTACTATCATTATAGAAAGTGCTCGGTTTAAGCATCGATCATCTGGTCGTTTTGAAAAGAAATCAAATGAAATATTTAAGTTTTACGATTATGCCGGCCGGGCTAAAGGACACGGTGATGATCAGAAATGTAGGAAAGGGTAGAATGAAGAAAGTGGGAGAAAACGGAAGAACCCCGAGAAAACACATGCACGCGGTGTTTGTCTACCACAAAGTTCATGTGACGCTAGCTGAGGTCGAACAAATGATCCAATGCACCAGAGGTGAACGCTCTACCATTAGCTACCACGGCCCCAATCTAGTTGTTTTGTAACGGTAACTGTAAAAATCTTATTTGCACGAGCGCATTGACTTACAAAATGTTTATGTCAAACTTTATCCGCTGCATGTACTAACAGCAACAAAAGTATCTACCCCCTGACTATTATAATTCGGTTAGGTCAGGTCCAGTACTTTGGCAGTTTTCGCAAACATCTGGAAAGATGCAACCAAACTTACACCTAACATTTCAATCCGGAGACAACAATTGATAAGCCTGTGGAACATTGAAACAGGGTTTACCGTGCATTTTATACACGAAAAAAACTGCCCCAGTTTGAGACTTTTTTAAATAATGTTCTCTAGTGAGTGTTCTGTATCAAAGATATAATTCGCACTGCACACTGAATATGAGCGGGAAAAATACTTATCGTGCTTATCGTTAGAAAATGATTGAAATTAAGAGAAAATATTGAATATGGAATGATTGGAGGAAATAAATTTGTTAATATTTATCTCCACTCATGGACCTAATCCAGTTCCCTGCAATACGAACATCACTTTTATTCTACATACGAGAAGATCATATATGTCAGACTGAGCATGGATTGAAATTGAAAAGAAAATACGTTAAAAATTTCAGACTTACGCGAACTCGAACCCAGGCCAATATTTTAACAACTTAACTACTCTGAACACTTACTACATGTTGCCCAAAAACTGTTAGCTAGTTGAAAATATTTCATGTAAGTCTAATTCAGACACTAAGCCCTGTAGGAAGAAATTATCACTAATTGAGTTAATCATAGTTTCATTCTTCAAGTCAGAAACAGGTCAAACATTCTTTTTTCTTTTAAATAAGGTGTCACGAAATGTTTTTCAATATAAGGTTGAAGTTTTAATTTTTCTGGAGCCTAGAAAGAATAATATATGGCAGACGTTATTTTAACCAACTTCAACGAAGGAGTAAGTTCTTAATTTAACCTGTTATGCAGTCATTGTTGAAATTCTGAGCACACTACTGTTTTTTAAAAATTTCCCAAATAAAATGCATTGTTGTGTCTACACAAAATTGAGAAAAACGGCGTTGTAGTAAACAGCTAAAAAACGAACGATAAATAAATACACAACTAACGTCACACTTTGTCTTGTGATGCATCCCTTTAATGACATCTAGTGGTGTTTATACGAACCCTTATCACTAGTGTATTCATATTCATATTCATATCGTCTTTACTGCAGAAACTTCAGAGGGCATCCAAAGCATTACAATCGTCAGATCTTAAAGTAACAGATTAAATACATACATAATATTTACAGATATGGATACAGAAAAGAAAGAAAGAAAAAAACAATATATATATATATATAGATATAACTGAAATACAATATCTAATATATATATATATATATATATATATATATATATATATATATATATATATATATATATATATATTCTGCATTGTAATTCCAATACAATACAAAGAATAACGATTACAACACAATACAATAGATAACTACTCGTACTATACATGTCTATTCATTTTTCTCATAGTTTTTAATGCTATGTTATTTTTCACTTTAACTGCTGCTGCATTTTTATTACAATGAACAGTTGTTTTTATGCTATTCAATTATGTCGTATATAGATAAAGTTGAGTGCAAATGTGTTCTATACAATCATCGTGCTCATACTCACGTGAATTAGTAAATTAATGCAGAGATTGTGCAAGTACTATAAAATGCGGAAGCAAAACCGTGAACTAAGTGTCCAGTCACGCACTCAAGTTATTCCATTGAAAGAAGACAGCTATTATGTGCGGGAAATCGTCGATCAGTTGCAGATATCAGCTGGTCAATGTGTCAGACTCTTGAAAGGCGGTTAGAAACTGGTCGTCCAGAAATAACAACTTGTAAGGATAAGTTTATTAGAGCTACATTCAAACGGAATAGACATTTTACCGCTCCGGAAGTAGCAACAGAACTACGGGAAGAGCCGTTCCCAATCGGTATCAGATAGGACATTGGTCCGAACCCCGGAGTGTTATGGTCTTGGGTGTGCGGTTGCAGCAAATAAATTGCCCCTTCCATCAGAAAATATTACAGAAATGTACTATTGTGCCATAACATAAGTACTGCACAGATTTACAATAGAAGAGGGTACTACACTGAGAAAAAAAATGTAGGTGGCATACTTAAAAAGGTATGTTGCATGCGTAATTCCTGTAGTTTTTGGACTTAACGTATAGCAGACGTATACCTGAAAACGCATGCTTTATAATCCTTTCCGTATAAGTGTTCCATCTATACGTACTTTCCGTATGAAACAATATCAGGATCAGGCGGTCAGGATCTTACATACAAATGGACGTATATAACATATAGCTGAGGAATGTAACATAAGTATATGCATGTCATATACGGAAAATTGTTAGATGTCAGGCACCGTGCAATGGCATGATGTAACATCTAACGGCAGTGCCTATGTAGCATATGGATAACGTATGCTCCGTATTGATTTCTGTAGTAAGCAAGATGATACCGTATATTTGTACAATATACCGCTGTCCGGAGAACGGATTTTTCTCATTGGATGCACAGTCAAATCCAAATCCCAACTTTCCAGTTGCCAATACCTCATGGCACTGGTACAGCCAAATCTCAAGCCACAGATACGGATGATATTTCAATAACCATGATCAGGAAAATCCTACAACATGTACTTAATCCCCTATCACTGACATATTTAATTACTCTCTTCCCACATGTACTTTTCCCACAGTATGAAAACTCGCTAAGGTCCGCCCACTTCCATAAAAACAACAACGCTGACAATATCGCAGACTACCGTCCTATCTGTGCCCTTCCCGTGCTTCAAATTTTTTTGAATATGATCAAATGCGGAAATGCTTAACAACAAATAATTTATTGGATACGTTTCAATTTGATTTTAGAAGTAATCATAACACATCCACTACGCTACTAAACGTAACGGATGATATATGATCGGCTATTGATAACAGAAAACTGACGCTCCTTCCTCTACTTGACTACATAAGGCATTTCAAACGATTGATTTTGACATATTACTTCGGAAATTATCATTATTGTTTAATTTTTCTGAATCAGTGGTTAAATGGTTTCGTTCTTCCCTTCACCAACGTAAACAAAATGTAGTAATCAATCAGGATCACATATCGACACGGCATTGTATTAACAGTGGAGTGCCGCAAGGTAGCGAATTAGGTCCCCTTCTTTTTGGTCTTTACATTAATGATTTCTCTAAAATTTTCACATATTGTAAATGCTATATTTACCCTGATGATCTTCAGTTATATGCTTATTTTCACAAACAAGATATTAATAATGCGATTGAGAAAATAAATACCGAGTTAAACAAAACCAGTGACTTTTCTACGGCTCACGGGTTAAAATTAAATGCAACAAAATCGCAGTGCATTATTGTCTCCGCAAGAATTCTCTCTCATATTAATATATATTATCTCCCAAATATAAAATTGTCCAATACTGTTATTCCATTCTCTACAACTGTCAAAAATTTGGGATTCGTACTAAATCAAAATCTCTCCTGGTCAGATCAAATAAATGAAGTTTGTAAGAGGCCATTTGGTGCCATGAATACATTAAATTGACTAAGAAATGTTTTACCAATATATCTGAAGATCAAACTTGTCAAGATACTGTTGTTTCCACATCTTGATTATTGCGACTCAGTCTATTCTGACCTAACTGAAAATCAATCAAACCGCTTGCAAAGAGTGCAAAGTGCGTGTATTAGATTTAAGTACTACACGATTCTGGAACAGTTTACCTCAATTATTACACAACGTTTCCATAGTTGACAATTAAAAAAAAAATCTGTAAATTCCAATCCCTTAAGTAAAGCTAAGGATACTAGTAGCACATGAAGCATCTTCGTCTTACCAGATTACTAATTACCCATATATGAACACACAACCAATTAGTAACCTATGCTAATTTGTACAGCTTATATATTCATACTTCTAGTACCTCTATATGCAATATTTAATTTAGGTTTCTCCATGTTATTTCTATTTTAGATTGTATCAATACATAGATTTATTTTTTTGTTTCTCCTCTTGTATATTATTTTCATTTTATTTTATTTTGTTTTTTTTTTTGTGTGTTGAAGTGTTTAACTATATTTTAGTTAAGTAGTATATATTTTCTTGTGTGGTCCAATACTATTCTTTTGTAATCATTAATATTTTCTATGTATTGGTGTTTTTATTTTTTTAATGCATGCACGTGGTTAAGTGCTCGAAGAAAGCTGCAGAGCTTTAACTTCGCCACATAAAAGAAGTCATAAATAAATAAATACATAAATAAATAAATAAATAAATAAATAAATAAAATAAATGCTAGATGTTTGTGCGTCACCCTTCCGAAAAGCGCTTTCATGTGCTGTGTAATACTTATAGTAAAACGCGAAATAAAGGTAGCGTCGCTGTGTGTAGATGTTTTACAGGCAATCAAATTGGTGATGTAGTTCACATCAGCAGAATAATGGAGAAAAACATGGATCACAACATTTAAGTGAGGCACACATTTTCATTAGGAACGCTGATATTAGGTAGTAATGTTGTACTACAACAGGATAACAATTTCAAATATCCTTCCAAGTTATGCAGTAATTATCAGCAAAACAAAGAAGCGACTCACTTTATCACAAAAATGGAGTAGTCGCTACACCTTGAGAATTTGCGATCCATCGAGCTCTTGTCGGATAAAATTCACTTCACAGTCTGTGAACACATGCCAAAGAATATTAAGACTTTTGAAAGGTTTCTGAAAGCTGTTGGAGTTGCATAGCTTTGCAAAAGTTAGATAAATTGATCAAACAAATGTTTTGGATTTGTAAAGCTCTTATCAGGGCTAAGGATCGTCTGTCCGATGAATGTAAACGTCCTCCATTACATTGTCTCAATGAAAACAGGCCAACGCATTTTCGTTCACTTGCGCGATCAATGATGTTTATTTTGCATTGTTTATGAGAGGTATATTCATTTTGAAAAACAAGTCCAACCAACAGTGATTTGTATGGAAACAGTGTATTTTCTTTGGAAAATTCAGAAAAAAAAAGTTATTTTTCCGGACTTTTGACAGTGACTATATACATTTGAAGTTAGACTATGAAACTCCTGAACAGATGATAGTGTTAACATCGGGGTATGTTCATGCATAATTCCGTTATGTTTAGACCGATTGATATATGAATATTAATATATGGTTAATATATGCTATATATGTTTCGTGTTTCTAGGATGACCTATTTTATAGGAAGTTAGTGTCCTACCTAGTTATCTAACTAATGAACTGGAATAAAGAAAAAGTGGAAAATATAAATGAACATAAAAAATAAAAAATGCGCTAAAACCATAAAATAATAATAATAATAATAATAATAATAATAATAATAATAATAATAATAATAATAATAATAATAAACGCTTAAAAGCAGACAATAACTCAGTATTATTATTTATGATACATTTTGAAGTCTGTGCAAAGCGAAACATATTAAAATGAAAATGAAATGAAATCTTTGAGTTTTACGTCCCACGATTAGCGAAACATATTAATGCCTAGTATAGAATTACTTCCCATGATAATTTTATGAGGCATAATTTGTTAGCTTGGCATACGTTCATTTATTTACAAATAATATTAACAAATATTTTCAGCTTGAAGTACTTTATTATTATTATTATTATTATTATTATTATTATTATTATTATTACTATTATTATTTAAATTTTAGTGCTTTTATTGAAGACAAATACTTTTTTTGCGTTTTTTAAAGATATTTTATGTAAATTTTACTTACGTCATTCCATCTCAATATTTTGGCTCTCACAAGCTCTCCGATTATGTTAAACCTTCAAGACTAGACACACCATATATTCTAGAAACTTTGTTTTCTTTTATGGCATCTGAAACAAATTATCCTGTAGTTAGGATTCAATTTTAATAACGTGCATTGTGTTTCGTAACGCGGGTATTGCATAGAAAGCTCTATAAAATATACCCACACACAAAAAGACTGCACCTAACGGAGCTAGCAGTTGAAAAGATAAGTAATCTCCAAACAAACAAGGACAATCATATGCGTGAATCGATGTTTTTACAACGTATTTGGATCTTTATGTGATATATACCAAGAACATATCTGCCTGTGCTCTTAGTTAACATCTGAAATAGGGATGGCCTTTTTCGAAAAATCTGTTTTTAGATTTTCGGAAATTCCATTTTTCGTTGTTTTTTTTTCGAAAATTTTTTTCGTTTTTGTCGAAAACTTTTTCGTTCTTCCTTTTTCGTTTTCGAAAACATAATTTTTCGTAAAAGTATTTTACGAAAAAAATGTGGCCATCACTAATCTCAAAAATGGCAGGTCACTGATTTTAACTAGAAAGCATAACGTCCAAACTTAGATTCAGATGTAAGAATAGTTTACAGACGATCTAGTGCGACTATTTATTTCTTCCTTTCTTTTTTATGTTCCTTTTTTTTGTTTGTTTGTTTCAAATTATCATGTGTAAGTTTTACAAGTGAACGGAAATGAAAACAAAATCTTCAAGGAAATTAAAGTCACTGGTGACACACCAAGTGCTTCTTGAAAGAAACAGGCTTGTCTGTATCTATGTTTCTGAAACAACATCAACAACGTTTCGTAGGAATCTTGAATGTTCATTAGTAAAGAGAGAGCTGGACCCAACCACAAGATTTCGCTCTTAAACCAAGTATAGTGAACTTTATGGAATGCCAGAACCGATTTTCTTATGGATTTTCCTCTTTCTTGTATTGTTCTATATCATCAGTATCAGTGCAGGCTCTACCATATGCGTAACACGCGTATTTGCACGAGGCAGCAAGTTTCGATGCAAAATCTGTCATAACAATATTATTTAAAATAAATATTTATTGTTGGAAACACACTTCATGATGATGGCAGTTAAATTTACTATGCTGCCCTTCTTTTTGAATACTGCATTCATAAATCATGCTTAGGCCACAATAGCTTAAGGTCACGTGAACAGTGTTAAAGCAAATGGTCAAACACATCCCAGTGTTGCGTGATTGTTGTCAAACGCAAAAACTCAATTCTCGAATAGTAGCGAACATATGTTTCATTTAGTAAGTTATCACAATTTGATTTGAAACCTAGTCTTGTCTTTGTCACAAACAAGTCCCTTATCATTGAAGGTGGAAGCATTCTTTTTTTTTTTTTTTAGTTAACAGATGTAAAAAGAAAAACAGGAAATAAAGATAAAAGAGCTAGTTGCACCGGAATTGCAAACTGTTATATTTAGATTTAAGCTTGATATTGAATTCTATAAAAAGGATTTCTAACTTTTCTCTGCAGGTGTGTTTGCTTTATCTTTCACTGACATAATGGATTATTATCAAAAGAAAAAAGTCTCAACGAGATTGTATGTGTAGTTTTAAGGCGTTTCTGAGTGCGAGTGCACTTTTCCTTCCCTTCGTTGTTCATGATGGTGTAGCATACTTAAGATCGTTGCATCTACCTATTGTTCTTTCTGGAGAAAGGAAAGCGACAAATGATGTCATTGCACGGGATCAAATTGCCTAGGGCCGACCCTGATCAGTACATAATAATGTGATTGTAACAGTTGAGAATTCATGAAAGGACACCATTTTAGTTGCCATTTTCTTGAAACCACTCATACTAAAGTTCAAATGCAAATGATGTTTCAGATGATAATTCATTAGTTACAATGTTTGACTGGGTAGCTCAAATTAAACGCAAACTCTCGCTTTGTAAGACTGATGATATATTATCAATACTTTCTTGAAAATTCTAGGGGAAACCTCCAACTATCTAACTGTAAACACACAAATAACTTTGTACTTTGTTTCATAAGGCAAGTCAGAGGACACATTTAACTGAATGATGTGTGGTCATCACATCGAATATTACTGTCAACAATTATGCTTTAGACAAGAAAATTAATTTACAAAATAGCTGAGCCATCTACCTACTACCGGTAAATTCTCTCACGACACAGAACCATCACTAGGATTTCGTAACTCTCTCCTGGAATCAGGGGCGTCCTCAGGGGGTGGGTCCTGGGGGTCCTGACCCCCCGAAATCCCGACTTTTTGTAAATGTAGTCTACTTTTAGGGACAATTTTAGAAATGTTCATGTAATTTCGCCTCAAATTGTATTTTGACCCCTAAAATGTTTTAGACCCCTCCCGAAATAAATTCCAGCGTACGTCCCTGTCTGGTATCTATCCTGGAACCCATACATACCAAAGATACGTATACTAAACTTTACATAACGTTGCAGTTCTATTATTCTGCTGAACCCAGCTAAAATGTCCCATTCACTTGGAAGTTGTTACGAAAATTAAAATTGTCAATTTTAAACGTGCTTCTACAACAGAAACGTTAATAATAGCGTAATTTCATGATTTTCAAAACTTATTTCTCAAAACTTATGTTCGTCCCTTGTTTTAAGGATTGATAGCAATAATACAACATATGCTATCTACAGCAATCATTGATGTTGATCAAACTTAGAATGGAAGTTGACCTTGACTGACAGTATGCGAGTGAAACAGCTTTCTGTATACGCAAGCTATTAATTCGCAAGCTACTAACCATAATAGTAAGTTATGATTTGGACCTTTGGGTTTGCACATATAAAAAAATATACCTAATTGTTGTTTAGAACAACAATTAGGGGAAATATATAAAGCAAGACATTTAAGTGTTAATTGAGGTTGAGCATCAACCTGCTAAACATAGTGTGTACTTAGAATCAAGATTTGTTAAAACTAATGAATGGTGATACTTTTTTCCTGCAAACGGAAAACTTAGGTCAGTAAATTAGCTTTGTTGCAGCTTAAATAAAACTTCTGCACAACGTTCCTTTCACAGTAATTATACGTTTTGGTTGTTATTTTGTTATAATGAAAGATATATATATATATATATATATATATATATATATATATATATATATATATATATATATATATATGTTAATTAGAGCATTGTGTTATATACAGCTATATATAGATTGTTTTTTTTAAATATAGTATTCAGTATTATACATCAACATGTAATTAGATTTCCTATTTAAGACTTGAAGAACACCGTCATTATTCTAGAAATTTCATCTCGAAGCAGATTTAATTTGAGAGACAAATGCAACTCGTGAATTCGTCACGTATACACACGTTTCTATTGATTTCTTCCCTTGTTAGCAAGGCATTAACTAATTGCAGTACAGTCTTACTTTTTTTTTTAAAAAAAAGAGCTGTTTTTTAGCTCTTTTAATTTTGTTAATGGGCTATTGAGTGAAACTAAAATCGACGAAGTATTAGTATAAAACGCCCCAAGGCAGTTGGAGTAAACTCAAAAATTGATGAATGAAATCGCACATTTCAACACAAGTACAGTCAAACTGTAAAATATGTTTTCCTGATCATTATTTTTTTCTTTCATTCAAAAGCCAGGATCACTGTACTTCTCTGTGAAGTGGTAAATTAAATGATTTTTAAAATGTCAAGAGAAGGAAGTTCATATTTAGAATGTAGCATACTAAAAGATATTTGTTTTTTATTTAAAAACTATTTAAGCGATTCTATAATACTTTTGTTGAATTTTATCCTTCGAAACCATGCTACGCATAAGTATAGGTGACACTATAGAATCCTATAGCCATCAATCTGACTTCTTACATCTATTAGGTAAGAAATTACATTTCTAATTAAGCTCACAACTTTAATGTCCTTTTCCGCTAAAGTAAACGGATAATCAAAGAAATGGAACGATTTTATAATAATTAGTGGTATGATAATGTGGGAGGGAACGATACAAACCTGAGAAAACTCCATACACGATGTTGACCAGCATAACATACTCGTATATCTCACGTAAGTATGATCAAACCAGGGCCTCCTCTCATTAAAAGTGAACTCTCAACAACTGGACCACCATGCCCCTCCACAATCAGTAAATAAATAGCCACAAGTAGTAGAACATACAGCAGATTGAAAAGTGGGAAATAGGAGGGTAGCCAACTGCCAATGCTATTCCTACGTTGTAATTGGCGGACTCAACTGCTAACGTAACATTTACAAACCGTATAAAAAAATTGGTTGGAAGTACAAGGTGGAGACTATTAAACAAATAACGACAATTCATTGATTGTATATAGCAAACATTACACTACGCTGAACCAACGTATTGATTCAACGTCACTCATGCAATTACTAATTAGGAGTCATACGGTTTACCAAACATTGTTAGGGCCATCAAGTCTAGGAGGCTTAGGTGGACAGATCATGTAACTAGTACGGAAGACAGTATAAAAGCTTTCAAAGCCTTGACTGGAAGTCCAATCGGAAAACGACCATTAGGAAGACCTAGCCGCAGATGGGAGAACAATATTAATATGGATCTCGCAGAAATAGGAAAACAAAGTAGAAACTGGATCCAGTTGATTAGGGATAGAAGTCAGTGGAGAGCTTTTGTGAACGCGGCATGGAATCTCTGGGTTCCATAGGCCATGAAGTTAGAGTTAGTTAATCCTTCGTGTCCATGTATATTAACTACTGTTTTAGCATCAGTTTGCGCAAACCTTTAGTTGTTGAGTGTTGAAATGATTCCCTAGCTCCTCTGGTTTTATGTCGGTTGGCAATATTTTCTTTGCCTATTTTATAGTAGTCGCAAGGAGTCGTGAAGCTCGAGCTAGATCTGCCAATTTTAGTTTCCAATAGAATGCGAGGTGTGTCTCGGTCGTCAACCTGCATCCATGAAATTTTATCAGTGTCGTCTCTCGCGCTGTACGGAGAAAATCTCCTGAGAGTGCAGTGCTGTTGGATTGCCGCTAAGTTTATTTTTGTTGTTGTTTATGTATATATATATATATATATATATATATATATATATATATATATATATATATATATATATATATATATATATATATATATATACCTAGGTATTTATATTATTGTTGTCACCGTTTCTTTCGAATAATTTTTAGTGTTCGTGCTCTAGTTCTTTAAGTGCATTTTTTTTTGTCGCTTGCTCGCCATGTCTTTTAAGTTTGGCAACATTGTTGGCGCACTTCTGCTGTTTTCCCAGTTTGCGTTCGGGAGTCAGCTTCACGAATCGCTCCGAATTCTTCCGAAGCATCATACGTGACGGAAAGCAGTTCTATGATTGGTTCTGTGGCCCAGGCTTCAAGAGTCCTCGCGGTCACTGGAGCTGTGTGTGAAACGGTCGCATTGTAAGACTGTTAATGAAATACTTATGGATAAAATACGAATAAGATTGTTGAAGACGTTCTCGGAAATTGCATCTGAAAAACAGTCACTCCTACTACGAAATTATGCTTTATCTTCCATTTTCAATTATTTATTTTATTAAACAAATTATATAAGCCATATTCAGCGGTTGCTACTGAAGTACAGGAAATAAAAAAAAAAATCAGCAAAAATCAGTAAAGCTTCCACGGATAAACAGCGAAGAGGAATTCATGTTTAGAATAGGCGGACCAGTGTAGTTGAAGTGGTCACGGACAATAAACGGAATTACGCTTTTCAGCACTATTTTATAATGTCATTGAATAAAACTTACAGTTAATGTATTGATTTACGGTGTAAGCAGTGGTAAAACTCCAGTCAGGATGGTTAACCAGAGAATTTGAATGCGCGTTTGTTTCATAGTGAAACACGAATGATAACATTTTATTGATTGTTAGCGGAATCTTTGGGTTTCCTCTTTAAGAAAAAAAAATAATCATAGCACAGAATGTGATCGATATTAATGATGTTAAAGTATTAAAAAAAAAACGTTAAATTTTGATCGAACTCCATTAATTATTTGAATAATGCATTTTTGCTCGAATATTCAAAGATATTGGAATAATTAATTTTTCGAATGTTTAACAATTTTGATTGACATAAACTGTATGTCAAACAATTTACTGATTTGCAAGTAATTCGTTCGTCACTGTTTAGAGTATGTGTGACACTATTTGGAGTATGTGTGACACTGTTTGAAATGTACGTGTCACTGTTTGTAGTATGTGTGGCACTGTTTGGAGTATGCATGTCACTGCTTATAGTATGCGTGTCGCTGTTTGGAATACGCACGACACTGTTTGGAGTATGTGTGTCACTGTTTGGAGTATACATGTCACTGTTTGTAGTATATGTGACACTGTTTTGAGTATGAGTGTCAGTGTTTGAAATTATGTGTGACACTGTTTGAAGTTGTGCGTGTCATTGTTTGGAGTATGCGTGTCAATGTTTGAAATTATGTGTGACACTGTTTTGAGTATGCGTGTCAATCTGTGAAGAATGGGTTTCATTGTTTGGAGTATGCGTGATACTGGAGTATGTGGGTCATTGTTTGGAGTATGTATGTCACTGCTTGAAGTTAAGCGTGGAACTCTTTGAAGCTATGCGTATCACTCTTTGGATTATGTTTGTCTCTATTTGGAGTATGCTTGTCACTGTCTGATGTATGTGTGACACTGTTTGGAGTATGTGTGCCACTGCCTGGAGTTAAGCGTGTAACAGCTTGAAGTTATGCGTACCACTGTTTGAAGTATGCGTGCCACTGCTTGAAGTATGTGTAACACTGTTTGGAGTGTATGTGTCTACTACCAAACTAGAACAAAATATTTACTTCTTGTCTTTCTAAAGCTTGTACAAATACAGGGTGACAAAATAAAACCTCACAAATTTTAAAGACAAATAAATCAAAAAGTGTTGCAGATAGAAACTTGTTTATTCAAAAATATCAAATAATATTGATAACAGTTCGTAATTACTTTGTTCTGACTTGAATTACTCTGTTCTCTTGCGTGTTGAAATGAAACATTAATTGACAATACAGTTATGGTCAATAATATCCACTAAAACCTTCCATTTCTGTATCTGCTGTAGCGCTGTCAATGGAAGAGTGACTGGAATGGTCATTCCTTATGCTCATCACTCTCCTGTTGTTTTCAATTCTCATTATGCCTTACTCTGGAGCTCATCGCGCGTACGAAGTCGAAATGTTTTTCAAAAGTAGCTGTACTGTGACTATTGTGCAAATAGCTTCCCGCTTAATGTTTGCTATTCCACTGGATCAAGAATTGCCGAAGAAAGGGTTCAGCGTTAATATTATTATTATTATTTTATTATTATTATTATTATTATTATTATTATTAATAATAATAATAATAATAATAATAATAATAATAATAATAATAATAATAATAATAATAATAAGTTCTTCACCTATCTAAAACGACGAGAAGCTAAGAACAGCAGTCTTAAAATTGCATTTTGGTTTAATGTTTCTAAACGTCATTGGTTAAAAACTATCAATCAGATCGCATAAAATTTTAATATTGTTTAATACAATATGTCTAAAAATAAGCTTTAAGAATCGGTCAATCTCTTTAAAATTTCACATTTCCAATTCAGAGAAACTAAAATCGTGCTATTTCTTATGCTACAACTTGGTAATTTAAAATCTATGTTTTGTAAACAATATTCACTGATATAAACATTATCTAGTATTTTTGCATGCATACTCTGTTGAAATTTTTCTTCTACTCAAAACTTTCCAAACTCGAATAATCATTCCAATGTTCATAGCAATAATAATAATAATAATAATAATAATAATAATAATAATAATAATAATAATAATAATAATAATAATCTAGTCAACCTAAAAGTACCCGTATGTCTGAGATTATAAGGCAATTAAAGAACTGTAACCTCCAGAAATCGCCTTCAAATTATATTGTAACTGTTGCATTTCAAATCCAAACAAAGTGATTATAAACTGTTTTAAATATTATTTTTATATTTTTAATTAAGCACATTTCTACCTGCAATACGTTGTTATATTTGGTCACTCTGTATGTACTCGTAATATAATTTAGAATTAGGAATAATAGAAACAAAAGATTCAACTAGAGGCCTTTTCGGGTTGTTATACTACTTCTCGCCTGGAGTTTCTGTTTTAAATTCAGTTCACATTCCATTCCAATGTAGCAAGAAAACAGCATAAAACTACAATTCGCAGACGCACAATGGGCTGCTCGGAACACGAAGAACGCATACAATTGGTGACCTTTTGTGTTTGATATTTCAATACAAAGGTATTATTTCTTTCCTCGGTTTAATTTTTGTTCCGTATTATAATTTAAAAAAAAAAAACTTGGAAGCTCTTAATAAAGAATAAATGCTCTTTTCAAACCGAGCATACTCAATTAACTTCTTTTCCACTACATGATTGTTAACCAATAATGCACTAGAACACTTCAATCCGATTACCAGGGATCTGCAAAAGTTTTGTTGTAATCAGTTCTCATTATCTTCTTATGGTGATGTCTTTATACCTGTTCTCCAGCGTTAAAAGGTAGAGAAATTTTAATACAGCATATGTTTTAAAAGTTTATATCAACAAGAAACATCACATCACATTATCTTTAGCATTTTAAATGAAATGAAATCTTTGAGTTTTACGTCCCACGATTATGTCGGTTAGGCTGAAGGAGACGGTGATTATGAGAAATGAGTGAAATGGTGGAATGAAGAAAGTGGGACGAAACGGGAGAACCCCGAGAAAACTCCCCGAGAGGTTTCACACTACCCTCCATTTTGAATAGAATTTCAATCTTCACTTTACAACGAGGTTCATTCTCTTTCGTTTCATTTTTTTTAACGATTATTTATTTAATATTATTTTCTATATTGACAATAAGTATGAGAGCAAAAATAAGTGCATTAAAGTCAAAACATTTTTTTTCGCTGCTATACACTGTGTTTGTATTTATACCTCTCTTCGTGATCCCGTGTATACTTTTCGCGACCCCTTAGTGGCCACGATACCCATGTTGAGAAATCCTGCTCTAATATTGTAATATCATTCGTAGCTAAGCGATTAGCGTACGTGTCTTTGGGTGTAAGACTCGGGTTCGATTTCCAGTAGGTGTTCATGTGGTTCAGATCACACGTTAATAACTAGGTCCACGTCTCATATAGCCTCGCCGCTGAAGGGTACGCTAAACTAAAAAAAAACAAATCAATCAACAAATCTAATATTCAATATGCTTGTTTTTTGTACTACTGGTCCAAGGATGGGGTACTATGTACAGGTACTACTTAAAATTTTAGTTAGTGGCTTGAATCACTCGTTAAATTGTAGGTCACTTCTCGTATAGCCCTGGTGCTGAAAAGGGACTTTCAACTCCAATCAATATAGTCTAATCCAATAGTATTTAACTCGAACTCAATATGACGTTATTATTGGCTCTTATGTGCTTGCCACTCTCCTTTGGTTTAACAGCGATGTTAAGATTTTTTTTCTGTATGTTGGACTAAATACTGCCAATTTAAAGCCATTTACAAGGAATAACAATACGAGAGAGGATCCAAATAAACCGAACTCTTCTTTAAGTTTTCCTTTTTATATATACATTTTTTCATTCTCCGTCAGAGTACTCTCCATTCGATACGATGAACTTCTCCAGTATTCTTTCCCACTGTTTGAAGTACCTCTGGAACTCTTGAATTTTGATATCATCCAATTTCCTCTGCGAAGCTCTCTTTACAGCTTTACAACATAAATATCTTCCCTTTTAGATTTATTTTTCATTTTCCGAAAAAGCCCCACTGGGCTAGGTCTGGCAAATACGGAAGGTGAGAGAGGGGTCACATTCAATCAAATACGCAAGAAGAATTCGAGAATTTCATGATCTGATTGTGATTAGTGTTGATAAGATACAGAGGTATTCTTTTAGTAATTTACTCGTTTCTAAGTAAAGCGTTCTTAATTTATAATTAACTGACACATGTAGAAACTCTTTATATATATATATATATATATATATATATATATATATATATATATATATATATATATATATATATAGTAGTAATCGCCCCACTTGGCCTAACTTTGGATTATTTTCAATGAGGGCCTCCAAGGCCAGGGGTCAATGACCCAGGGGTACCTAGAACCACCTCCTCTAAATTTTGGCAGGGGTACCTTGGCCCACCCCCTAAATTTTGGCAGGGGTACATAGGACCACCCCCCTTAAATTTCGGAAATTGCCAAATCTAAAAATTTGGTATGGTAGCCTAGGACCATAGTATGTACCTCTATCAGTATTGGGTGTCTATGTTGTTCCCTTTCATGGGTAAAAAATTGCCAAAAATTCAAATTTCGGGGGTTTTTGACCTAATTTATCCCCTTTGATGAGGTATTATTACCCTATATAGTTATATGGGTGTATACAGGGGTCCATTACCTTTCATAAGACATGGGTATATTAATGCACCCCTTGAAAAATTTGGGAGGGGTACCATGGCCCACCCCTTAAAGTTTGGAAATTGACCAATTTAAACATTGGGTATAATAGTATAGGACCCTAATGTGTATTATGATAAATTTGGGTGGTCTACCTCATTCCCTTCTAGGGGTACAAAATTGCCAAAACTATAAACGTAAGCAATACGTTGTACCACGTGTTTGGTTTTCGACCTAATTTATTTCCTTGGATGAGGTCCTATTACCTTATATGATTATAAGGTCATGTATAGGGGTCCATTACCTATCATAAGACATAGGTACATTTGTGCACCCCTTTAAATTTTTGGGAGGAGTACCTTGGCCCACCCCTTTAATTTTGGAAATTGCCCAATTTAAACATTTGGTATTATAGTATAGAACACTAATATAGATCACTATAAATTTGGGTGGTCCACTTCGTTCCCTTTTAGGGGTACAAAATTGCCAAAATTTTAGTACAACCACGTGTTTGGTATTTGGTACATTTTATCCCCCTTTGATGAGGTTTTATTACCTTATATGGTTATATGGTCATGTATAGGGGTTCATTATCTATCATAAGACATAGGTACATTGGTGCACCCCGGGAGGGGTACCTTGGCCCACCCCTTAAATTTTGGAAATTGCCCAATTTAAACATTTGGTATTATAGTACAGGATCTCAATATGTATCATGATAAATTTGGATGGTTCACCTCGATCCCTTTTAGGGGTACAAAATTGCCAAAATATAAATGTAAGTATTACGTTGTACCACGTGTTTGGTTTTTTGGTCCATTTTTATCCCCTTGGATGAGATCCTATTACCTTATATGATTACAGGGATCTATTTCATATCATAAGACATGGGTATATTGTTGCACCCTTCTTAAAATTTGGCAATGGGGGTCCACTGAAATTGTCCAATTGAAGCATAGTGCAGGACCTCAATATGTTTCGATGGTCCTATTGCCAATTTTTTTTTAGTACAACCACGTGTTTGGTTATTGACTCAATGTATCTTATTTGATAAGGTATGGACGGGTATCCCCTTTCAATTTGGTATAACCCCTCGGGTGTAGTACAGTCACGTGATCGATGATTTGGTTTTGATGCGCGACGAGGTCCCTGGTCAATGTTCTCTAGGAATTAGGTGGAAACTTTGTCCAGGGTTCTCGTCTTATATCGCACAGTTCTTTAGGAGAATCTGATAACGTTGTATATGGAATGGACAATAAAAACACATAAATAAGCATAAATTGTATTTTATTCATTTTTCTGGTTTCTTCTTTTTCTTTCTTATTGACAATGTTTGTATATTGAGCTGGGTTTCTTCATTAGACCGCCTCCTCTTCTTGATTGTAATGATTTGTTTCCATGTTTTGCAGCATAGCACCCGTTTGCAAAGCTTCGTATTGTGAATTCTGTAAAAAAGATGATTAGTATAGAAATAGATGATGATTAAACAATACATTTGCAATGATAAATATGATAAAATTACCTGGAAGGTATATTGCAGCAGTCTACGATCATTAACCGTGGGTACTGTTGTGAACAAGTATTGAATTTCACGCAGAGATTTCCCTTGGGCTTTACAGCACAAATAAAAATAAGCATAATAGCCACATACGGATGAACCAAGACTTTGCATTTGGCTATTATTATATTTATAGTACATACAATGAAGTTTTAAGAATGCAACATGTTCTGGTACATAAGGAGGAAGGCCATAGCTGTCAAAATATTCTCCAACACCGCGATGATCAATATAAATTGCAATCCAATGACTTCCTAGTTTCGTGGATGGATCTGTATTTACAATCATTGCCAGAGGAAGAGAAATCCGTGAGGGCAACTCATCGCTTGCAAATATCCCGGTAAAATGATTTCTGAACAATGGACTACCGTTTAAAGCACTAGCTAATTGTAGTGTATTCAACATCGTGAATGGAATTGATACATAACGTAGACGTACCTTGTAATTTAAAAGTCCAGGATAATGTTGCGCTGGTGGTCGATCTCTAGGAGTGAGGAAAACTCCCCATACACAATACAGTTTGCAGGTGCTGCTAATTTCTCTTGGAAATGAACTTCCAATCGGATGGCTCCATGTCGTTGTAAATTCCAATAGTGACAATCTCCAGCAGAAGAATCGGGAGTTAGGTCAAATACAAACAGTGTATATCCATTCTTGTAGTCGGCTCTTGAAATTGTATTTCCAGTATTGGTAAAATGTATGCCAGAGCCTGAGAACAATGTGTGGTACGATGAAATGTAGAGATTTTCTTCAAAGTTGGGTTGCAACGGTTTTGAAGGTACAGCTTTTCCATCCACGTACAATGTAAAGAAATTAATGTTTAGATGTTGAAATTCAAATGGATTGGTGGTAATAGTTCCACTGGATGCTTCATTCGATGTAAATCCTACAATAATACGATTTGGCAATGTTCCCATAAACAGGTTATCAATAGTTTTGGATTGTATATCCTTCGGGATGGTAAATGATTTCAATTGAACCCTTGTCAGAGGATACTTTGCCGGTGTAGATTGTAAAATTTTATTGTGTGCCAATTTGACACTAGGGCTAATGTTGACTTTTTTCACCTGCAACGATGCATCTAGAATATTGATTTTTGCATTGACACCACTTTCACGGGCCATGAGACAAAAGTTTGGCTTTGCAGGAATAAGTTTCACACGTAATTCCACTCCATGAATTAAAAATGTATCTTGATTAAAAATGTCACAATGAAGATGTCCAATCATATCGAATTTCATACTTTGTTTTGTCAGTTCATAGCGTTGTTGAAATCCTTTGTTCTCCCTGGTGGTTGCGTTCATATGACCAGCCGTATCTTGAAACCACATTGCTGTTTGTAAATGTGTATTTTTAGCTCCATCACTATAATTGAGCAGTTTTTCCAGGTACGAACGATATGGATGATTATGTGACGGAAATGAGATCAGTTTATTGTTCAAGTAGATTTGTACTTCACTAAACATAGCATTTAGAAAATCATTGACAAGTGCAATTATTGCTTTATCCGTTTCGGTGAAGAATGAACCATCTGGTTTCACAATTTGTGCTTGGATGTATAATAAGGTTTGTGGCAAATCAATGTATTCATCACTGCTACCACTCACTACAAATTCTATTGGTGAATTTTCAGCTATTGAACTAATTGGTTTGTAGCCAATAATACGATTGTCCAGAACACTGGTTTGCGTGGGTAACGTTGAAAAAATGTCCAATTCACTTTTTACACATTCACAGGATTGATGATGTAAGAAAGCCATCGTTGAATTAATCAAAAATATCTGGTGACGATGCCAATGATCTCTTCTTCTTCTTATGTGATAATTTACGTCTCTTCGTAGGATTGATGGTGTTGTTGATCGTTGGAAGGTCAACCTCAAACTGAGAGCAGTCATCCCATTTTCGTTTGATATCCACTTCCCAGCATAGTTTTCAACTTATTTTTAGCTTTTTCTTGTAAATTAGATTTTGCCTCTTGCATACGTTGATGAAACGATTCTTCCAGCGGTTGATTTGAGATCACAACGTCATTAATCATATTGGCACCTGATTTTAATAATTCTTTTCCCACAGTTTTAGCTCCTTGCTTCACAAGTGGTAACACTGAACGAAATAAGCCACCAAGGAAACTTCCAATGCCATGTCCTGCTTGATAGGGACTTCCCACATAGACGTTGCCGATACCGGATAACGCTTGTTTTTGGTAGTATTGCAAGTACGGATCAGTCATGACGACGACGACGGAAATGTAGTTTTGTACACACCGTTCCAAAGGTGAATGGCATACGATGACCTGTGCTATCCCTTATATCGATTTGTATTTGCTCAAAATTCATTTTTTCCACCGGAACATAATGTGCAGGATTAAAGATTTGTACTGCATGACTTCCAAAAGTATGATTCACAGGATCCATGTTGACAATTCGTAGCAAGGGTACCATTGTATCTCCAACAATGACAGATTCAATAATGTCACAATAGACGTACATTTGTGATGGTAAACCTAATCGTACATCCGGTGTATATTGTCCCTTTTGCATATCTTTTAAATCACTTTTTGGTTCAAATAAAAGCATTAAACTAACACTTGGTGAGATTTGTACAGAAGTATGGATTTCCTTATTGGGATGTCTTATGAGGCATATATTATTAGTTGCATCATGGGATATAAATAAATTGGTTTCTTTATGATGCATATTAATTGCATGAATAAGATCCCGTATGTTGTTATAATAGCGAACAGGGATCGTTACAACCTTCCACGGTTCCTGATCATTACTACTTGATGATTTGTAATATATTTTATTGTTTTCACTGTTAATGTTCAGCAAAGAATGTGGATAATGAATCTCTACAATTGCCACATCCCATTTCTGACGAAACTCTACACGTCGTTGTAATTTCGTAATATATGAAGTCAATGTATTTTCTGGAAAATAATCCATCGAACTATTACTGGGAAGTGTAACGTAAAAATCTTGATCAGGTTCCATTCTTCTTCTTCTTCAATAAAGTTGCAGGGATCCACGAATTGAATGAGGAAGGATATCCTTTCCACTGGACGAGATACTCCTTTCTGCGACCTTTTGTTCTTGTACGTAATATTTTATCGATGAGGAACGTCGAAGGGAGCGGCACTGGTTGTAATTCTTCTCTGTAGAAAACACCATCGATGAGTTGATGATTTAAATCCTCTAGTCGATACACTGGTGGGTTTCTTGGTACAATGGCTTTAACTCTGAATATTTCCCAAGTCCAGTTCTCGAGGTAACCCTTGTCAAAGATACGTTTTGTTTTACTTATACGAACAGTATCACCAACAGATAAATCCGTATCTTGTTTTGAACGTTGTAGCTTTTTGTCGTATAAGTTATGCCACACCTCCAATAAATTGTCCTGAGAAACGTTTGCAGGTGCCATTTTAATACTGGAATGCCGACTTTCATTGTATGCTTTTACAAGTAAAGGCAATACTTTGATGTAATTGTATGTTTGATATTTGGTAAAGAATTTCCACATACGATGTTTCAATGTCTGATTAAATCTTTCTGCGATGCTGGCTTTAATATCTGGATCCTTTGTTGTAACATGTTGCACATTGTGTTTCCTGAAAAACTTTTATACTGTCTTGTTGGTAAATTCAGTTCCTTGATCACTACGTAGCACAATTGGTTTCCTGTCCTGGAAAATCATTTCAAATGCATTCACTATATCCTTGGCACTTTTTGATTTTAGTTGTACAGCCCACCCGTACCGACTAAACACATCAATCACTGTAAGAATATAGCGGTAATTGTCATTATAGTTTTGAAGTGATTGTAAATCATTTAAATCACATTCCCATTGATCATCAATATTGTTAACAAGATAAAAATCTCTACGGAAACGACGACGTACAGGACGATGTAACGTGTAGGTAGGTTGTTTGTTTAACCAATGTTTTATTTCGGCTAGAGGTATAGATTTTCCTGTGGCTTGCCATAATTTCTTTGCAGTAGAAAACGATGCAGGATGTGCTGGATTGTAATAAATGGATTTCAACTTTTTGTTCATGGTTTGTACGTTGACCATTGTGGAATGATACGTTTTCTTTTTGGTCGGACTTCTAAAACATCATCATCTTCTTCTTCTTCTTCTTCTTCTTCTCCGGAAGAAAATAATTCAGGTGCCGGTTTTGGTGGTGCAGATCCTTCAGATGCTGTTGTACTATTATGCTTGACAATATAGTTTAATCTTCGTGGATTACCAATCAATTCTTGAGGTGTGTTTGACGATGCAAGGTAGTTGCAAAACAATTCCCAGCCTTGAGGATTAGAATGTTTCCTCGGTCGAGTCACATCACACATTAAATCTACAATATTGGATCCATGTAGTTTATTATCGTTGATGTACACTGTTCCTTTATGATCCCACGTAATTGCGTCATCTTGTTTTAAACGACGGAATAGTAGTTCGGCTTTCTTACGATACATTTGTGGTATTGCGGCTAAAATTTCTTGTTTCGTGCCGTCGTCAACATTCGGGACGTCACCATCAGGTTTCATTGATGTAATTGTAAGTGGTATTGGTTCTTCTTGTTTACGTATCACATAAAGATATTTCTGTAATATTCTATTGTACTGATTCCATTTTTCTTCATCACTTGGATACGATGTATTCAATATAGATTGCATTTCACGATCGAGATTAGATTCTCGATTTTCACTCACACGGGAAGATGATGCATGCATTCGTTGAAGCATTTCTGGTGGCACTAAAACCATCTTCTTGCTATGTTCCATGAAGTTTATTGTTTAAACAAAATACTGGATAACACACTTCCTACAATAGGTGCAAGTAATGCAGGTAAGAATCCTCCTTGTTGTACGGCTAAATGTTTCTTCTTTTTATCCAATGATTTTGTATTGTCTACGAGATAGCGGAGCGTGTTCTTGTAACGCTTTAATCTTGACTTCTGCGCACTTGTCAGTGGAACATTGCCTTTTAAGACATTATAACAACATTCACAAATACTATGAATTAATGAAGCGTCTGCATTGGCAATAATAGCTTTACGCAATCTTGGTTTAGCTTTGTGCAGAGCACGTAGCAGATCAGCGTGTTTCACTGTAGGTGACATCGTGACAGACTAAGTCATTCTTTTCACATGCACAATAATTTAAACATGTTTTGTTGGTACGTAAACATAATGATGCAAATTGTCGGGAAAAATATTTGTACGAAATCGCATTTCATCGGGTGTATCTTGTTTAAGATCCATCAGTAAATAACCATGTGGATTTCTTGTTGCGTCTGCATAACTTTCTTGTAGAAACAGTGGATGCTCAGGCATGATTTGATAACTCATATGCTTGATTTGTGACTTGTCACGTGGATTTTTAAACAACACCAAATACGAACAATTTAAACTCATATTTCTATTTGCTTTACTTTGATGAAATACATTTTGTGTTATAAAAATCACACTAATATTTCGATGATGCGACCCTTTTGTGAACATATCAACAATATCACTATTCACTTCTCGCATATGGTCATCAATAATAATCAAATGTGGTCCATCTTGAGGCTGAAAATCTTTCATTCGTGGAAGTCCTTCGTGAAATTCTACTGGAACTGGCATTGTTGCATACACGTCTTGCCATTCTGCATAATACCAGTATATCTTACGAAATTTTGCATTGATCATGGTTGGGAGATGTGACAGTAATCGCTTCACAAAATACGTTTTTCCACACCCACTAGGTCCTGCGAGAATACAGGTAAATGGATGTTTCCATTGTGTATCCATGATGAACACTAACACCTTGTTTCAAAAATGATGCGTATTTAAAGAGAGTACAAAAATTCTTGCACTCACTGGTGTGAAAAGGAAAGAAACAGTTCATCTGTTTATCGAATAGTTGAAAACCGTTTATTTGTTAATCGAATAGTTGAAAACCGTTTATTTGTTAATCGAATAGTTAAAAACCGGATAAAGTTTAACGGTTAACCGTGAAAGCTGATCACTGTTTGATTTAAATTCTAATTGAAAATTTTTCGTTTGAAATTTGTTTTGAAAATTTTGTTTGAAAATTTTTTGTTTCAAACTTTTTTTTCAAATTTTCTCGTTTGAAATTTTTTTGTTTGTAAATATATTGTTTCAAAATTTTTTGTTTGAAAATTTTTCGTTTCAAATTTTTTTTGTTTGAAAATTTTTCGTTTCAAAATTTTTGTTTCAAATGTTTTCGTTTCAAAATTTTTTGTTTGAAAATTTTTTAGTTTCAAGATTTTTGTTTAAAAGTTTTCGTTTTCAATTTTTTGTTTTGATTTTTTTTTTAGTTTGAAAAGTTGAAAAAAAAAAGTTTTAAATGCCAAGAATCTTGTTCAAAGTTTTCCGCCTAATTCCTAGAGAACATTGACCAGGGACCTCGTCGCGCATCAAAACCAAATCATTGATCACGTGACCGTACTACACCCGAGGAGTTATACCAAATTGAAAGGGGATACCCGTCCATACCTTATCAAATAGGATACATTGAGTCAATAACCAAACACGTGGTTGTACTAAAAAAAATTTGGCAATAGGACCACCGAAACATATTGAGGTCCTGCACTATGCTTCAATTGGACAATTTCAGTGGACCCCCATTGCCAAATTTTAAGAAGGGTGCAACAATATACCCATGTCTTATGATATAAAATAGATCCCTGTAATCATATAAGGTAATAGGATCTCATCCAAGGGATAAAATGGACCAAAAAACAAACACGTGGTACAACGTATTACTTACATTTATATTTTGGCAATTTTTGTACCCCTAAAAGGGAACGATGTAGACCATCCAAATTTATAATGATACATATTGAGATCCTGTACTATAATACCAAATGTTTAAATTGGGCAATTTCCAAAATTTAAGGGATGGGCCAAGGTACCCCTCCCGGGGTGCACCAATGTACCTATGTCTTATGATAGATAATGAACCCCTATACATGACCATATAACCATATAAGGTAATAGAACCTCATCAAAGGGGGATAAAATGTACCAAATACCAAACACGTGGTTGTACTAAAATTTTGGCAATTTTGCACCCCTAGAAGGGAATGAGGTAGACCACCCAAATTTATCATAATGCATATTAGGGTCCTATACTATTATACCCAATGTTTAAATTGGTCAATTTCCAAAATTTAAGGGGTGGGCCATGGTACCCCTCCCAAATTTTTCAAGGGGTGCATTAATATACCCGTGTCTTATGAAAGGTAATGGACCCCTGTATACACCCATATAACTATATAGGGTAATAATACCTCATCAAAGGGGATAAATTAGGTCAAAAACCCCCGAAATTTGAATTTTTGGCAATTTTTTACCCATGAAAGGGAACAACATAGACACCCAATACTGATAGAGGTACATACTATGGTCCTAGGCTACCATACCAAATTTTTAGATTTGGCAATTTCCGAAATTTAAGGGGGTGGTCCTATGTACCCCTGCCAAAATTTAGGGGGTGGGCCAAGGTACTCCTGCCGAAATTTAGAGGGGGTGGTCCTAGGTACCCCTAGGTCATTGACCCCTGGCCAAGGTCATTGACCTTTGACCTATGACGTCATAAAGGTCGGGGTCAAAGTCCAAACTTCGATAGGGTGTCGCCATTACTACTTATATATATATATATATATATATTTGTTTATACTAATACATATAAACTATCTTTGTAATGTTGCCATTGTACTGTACTATCTTTTTTTTATATTGTTATGTTACAAATTGTTAAAACGTTTCAGTGTAAAATGGCCTAGTGCTGTATCTGAAACCTATTGTAAATAAATAAATAAATTATAAATAAGTACATACCATAGAAAAAAAGTGATTATAGTTGCATTACGTTCTCTTACAAACTAACATATATTTCCGTTCTTTGCACTTGAAGAATTAGGTTCAACGAAATGTTTCAGCCTTCTCCTCCCCAAGAAAAACGTAGGCTGCATATGTAAATCATGTACTTTTTGGACTTAACGTACAACCCTATATAACATGCTGTAATAAATGTATAACTGAAAACGTATATTTCACAATATTTTCCGTATTAGTATTCCATCAATACGTACTTTCCGTATGAAACAAAGAAATGTATATAAGCGGTCAGGCTCTCACATACAGATGTACGTATATAACATATAGTTAACGTATGCAACATACAAATACGTATGTAATATATGGAAGACTGTTGGATGTCAGGCGCCCTGCAATGGCATGATGTAATATCTAAGCGGGAAAAGCCGTTACGTATATAGCGTATGGATACGATATGTATATATCGTATGCTTCGTACAGATTTCCGTAGTAAACATAAGAATTCCGTAGTTTTCTGCAATATACTGCTGTCCGGAAAACATATTTTTTTCTCACGAAGAAACCGATTCAAGGGTGACATGAAATTGTGGACGAGTTTATGAGCAAACGAAGTGTTTTTGTGCACACTTGAACCCATTAGTGGGAAAAACACCCTCGATCTCAACCGTTCCGGAGATATACAAGAGTAAGGGGAAAGCTGATGTCCTGATATGTTGTAGATTTTCGGTTGTGTCGCGAGTGAATTTGTTTGAAAATTGCATTTAAATGTTAAGGAAAATGCACCAGAATGAATAAAAGTGGTGTTGAATGTTGAGGTGAGTGGCGTAGCTTTTACCCGGGGCCGGAAAAATAAGGGGCTATGAGAAATAATAAATGTCATTGACACGAAGAACAAAATTGTATGATATTACTTGCTAATATATCATGTCTTTAGTTCTTAGAAAATGAGTAAGGGTGATATGAAAATGTATTAATTATATTGCCAAAGAAACAAAGACGTTATTATGTGAACAAAAATACAAGGTCATATTCTGTGTAAATCAAATAATATGAAAAACAAATCAAATAATATGAAACATAAACATATAGACCCCTATTGTTACAAACGTAAGTACGACAGTGTGTAGTTGTGTGACATACGTATACTAACACGCAAAATGTGAATCAATAAACAAAAGTATCTTTCACTTAGAAAACGAAAACCTGTACGTGTTATATACTGTGTATCACATACAGTTCCGATCGGTTAACCCTTTTCTTGACAATGTATCCTTTGGGATACATAATTTTTTGAACATTTTTTGTTCTTTGACTATCTATTTTGTCAATGTATTCTATATGATACATTACATCACAACCTTGTCTAAATAAAACATGTAACTAAAATGTGCAATTATCTATTATTTTATAATGGCACGGAAGTCGCATCCAGTATTTTTTTTTCTGAGCAACACAAGTCTCCTTGCCAAGAAAAGGGTTAAAAACTGTAAAAATTATAAATGATTAAAAAGTTTGGATGACCACCATTTCTTTTACTTTTTTGATTATATTTGACTGATGATACTTTTACTCGACTCAGCGTACCAAGAAATGTGTACATTGACACCTTACACACCTATTTTAGACAACAATGGAACTCCAGTATTTTCGCCTTTCCCATCCAAAACATTCCTCCCCTAGAATTTTTATGGACTCTTTGGGTTTGTAACCCTCATGTTTAAGACGACGTATTACTAGTTTCGTGGATGAAGGTATTCTTCATTTTTTAAAGTCTCCTTTACTTGTAATATCGCTACATATTCAAAAGTTCGCAAAATATCGGAGCACCAGCCTTCCCCTTACTCTTGTATATCTCCGGAACGGTTGAGATTCGAGTGTTTTTTTTTTCCCTCTAATGGGTTTAATTGTACACAATAACACTTCGTTTGCTCATAAACTCGTCCACAATTTTGTGTCACACTTGAATCGGTTTGCTCGTCAGTGTTCTCCATTCAAAGATTTTTTTTTTTTTTTTTAATGTGGGCTGACGTGTCCCCTTATTCTTATATGGAAGAGTTTACGTGCCGAGTTCCATCTTCTTAAATATACATGCTCATGTGATACTGCAATTTTGGCTGAAAATTTGAATATCTTCTACTTCTATTAGGGTCTATCATTTAATCACAGTTACATAATAAAATAAAACAACTCAAGATAGGTAGTTTTCCCGTGGTGCAAACGCAAGTAACAGCCAACATCGCTTTCGATGAAGAAATAAATTAGAGAGAATCCCTCCTGTATTTAATATGAAAATTTTCAAAAAAAAAAAAAAAACGCTGGAACATATGTTCACTTTTAATAAGAGCTCATTCGTGACTAAGCGGTTAGCACACGCCTTTGGCGTGGGAGACCCTGGTTTGATTATCGGCGGGAGCTTATCGTCGGCGGCAATTCAAAACCTGCTATGTGCATTTTGCAGGAGAAGCGAAAAACAGTATCCTGGTTAGCTTTTTGGCTTTATAAAAGTGATGTTATAAGTAATATTTGATGCTGCACGTAACTGGTACCTTCTCAAGTTACTTGAAAAGGTATCAAGTTACGTGCAGCATCAAATATTACTTATAACATCACTTTTATAAAGCCAAAAAGCTAACCAGGATACTGTTTTTCGCTTCTCCTGCAAAATGCACATAGCAGGTTTTGAATTGCCGCCGACGTTATGTTGTTCGGTTTCCACTTAATCAGTAGGTCTCCTCTCATAGCCTCGCTGCTAAAATGGAAGTTAAACTCAACTCAAGTCAACTCATTAACTGTTAATGAAGAGTTTATATGCTAAGTTTCATAGTCCTAATTTGACAGGAGCGTGAAATACTCAATTGTTCGCATACGTTTTAACCCTCTGGTAATTCCCCTTACAATGCACGTTTTTATCAAAGTAACTTGACCAAAATTCAATTTGAGGTACGTGATAACTACACCCCAAAACTCATTCCATATTATTTAGTCGTTTCCCCGTGATGAGATCAAAAACAAGATGTTTTCAACTTATATAGAATAAGGCAGCCTTTGACTATCTGGGGTTTCCGCCCCAAGACCCTCACGTTTACTCCGCCTACGTTCTCGCGTCACTTACATATCAGCCTTTGCATCAAGAGTGAATTTCATGTAATTGCTCTTTAATGACCTGTCCTGAATTTGTCCCAGCTGGGGGCTTCGCCCTCTGACTCCCGCTTCTACTCGACCTACTGCCCTGCACTTCTTAAACCCACAATTCTACCAAATTTCAAGTTTATTTTAATATTTCAACTATTTAAAAGATAAGACTTTGTATCCCAAGAAAACCTTATTTTAAATAGCATTGGGAATTTCTTCATCGGACCTTTAGACCCCTTAAAACTTAAAAATATTCATTTTTCGCAATTTACCTGTGTGCTAGTCCTGAAAAGCTATAACATTTTCAAATCTAATCATTGTAGTCTACAGTCAGTGCTCAATATTCTAGGCCAGCGTTTCCCAACCTTTTTCAACTTGCAGCACACTACGGGTCTAACTTGAATTCTCGCGGCAAGCTCATAGGTATTATTATTATTATTATTATTATTATTATTATTATTATTATTATTATTATTATTATTATTATTATTATTATTATTATTATTATTATTATTATTATTATTTGTAAATAGAAAATACCGTCGTATTTGTTTTCTTTCACTACTGACCTCCTTCTCACAAAGAATAAAGCTCGATCACTGGTTTTCCTCTATCGTAAATCATTATACTTACTTTTCATTCAAATTAAAAAATAGAGAACAATTCCAATGAAATATAGAACTCAGTCTTTTAAAAAATACACTTTCTTTTCCGAAGAATGTATCCAACCTTTTAGAAGGAAGATCACTGAATTACGAACGAACAAACAAATCTCTTGTACTTTTAAAACAGAATTGCGGTAATTTGTATGAGTGTTTACTTTGACGAAAGGATAGAATGATATTTTAAAATTTCAAGTTACGAAATAATCTGCAACAATAAAGAAACAATAATGGTGATGAAAATGATAATTAATACTTTTTTCAACATTAAAAATGAACAGATAAGTAACACAGTGTGAAACTTATAATTTATTAACATGGTTAGTATACGTCACAATTTTAAATATTAATAAAATTCTGTTTTCGAAATACAATCTATGTAGTAGTAATGTATGTACAATAATATTTTACAATTACAGTATTTGTTTTCATTGTAGAGGTTCATAGTAATGTGAAATTTAAATACACATATTTCCTATCTTGCAATTGGGTTCCTATATAATTAATAATTTTGTTTTCATTTCCTCGCGGCACACCAGCGGCCCATTTACGGCACACCAGTGTGCCGCGGCACACCGGTTGGGAAACGCTGTTCTAGGCTGTAAAAGGTGTCCCATATAAATAACATGGGAAAGTGTTTTTCAATTCCCCATTAAACCAATCTAAAGTTGGCTTTTGTTTATTTTTAGTTATTTACATAGGTAACGCTAACGAAATCGTACAAGCATATCAAATTTAAAGTCTTTATTCCAATTCTAAGTGCCGAAAACATGATAATATAGATTCAAACCAGGCCCATTTAAATATCATGGGGAATTTATTCATACCCTCTTTAGACCCCCTAAAATAATTTTAATAAAATCACATTTGGCAATTTTCCTTTGGGTTAGTTCCGGAAAGCTACAATCATGCCAAATTTCAAACTTTCCATGCCAACCAGAAGTATTCTTTTATTTTATGTAAGTTCATGTAGTTTTATATACAAAGTGTCCCAAGAGTAATGACGAAAAATTAAATCTGACACCAAAACAAAGCCTACTGACCGTTTGCAAGATTTCATCCTATTTAAGGTTGGAGTTTATAATTCATATATGATCAATATTTACTTTTTTTTCTTGCATGCAGTATGTAGTAAGCAATTAATTACAATGTCAGTGAAATATGATGCTCATTGGACAAAACACTCAAACCAATAAATATTCATCTTAGAGCGGATAAATGGTTATCCTTCGTTTTTCATTAGTATTTAGCTACGAAACTAACGCCTGAGGCATATACAACTCCTATATACAATTATGTTGTGTTGGAGTATATAACCCGTAGGATATGAAAAAAATGAAATCTTTGAGTTTTACGTCCCAGGGTTATGCCTGTTAGGCTAAAGGAGACGGTGATGATGAGTAATGAATGAAATGGTGGAATGAAGAAAGTGGGAGGAAACGGGAGAACCCCGAGAAAACCCACGCACACGGTGTCTGTCCACCACAAATTTCACTTGGCGGGGGCTGGGATCGAACCCGGAACCCCAAGCACCAGAGGTGAACGCTCTATCACTGACCCACCGCGGCCCTCCGTAGGATATGAGGTTTTACTTTAAAAAAAATAAACACTTGTAACCCTAAAAACTCTAATAATGAAACAACGACCATGTTTTATATATATATATATATATATATATATATATATATATATATATATATATATATATATATATATATATATATATATATATTCAATTAGAACAGAACAACATACATAAAATTTGCAATCGACCTGCAAAAACGATACGTTTCTAACATTTTCGGTTTTCGAGATCTTATTGTCGAAAATATTGGGGACAAACAAACAAACCTAGCATTTTAATATATAGACTAGCTGAACCTGTGCTGTCTACACAGCGCATCATTCACATAGAAAAATATGAGTATAAATCACCTTGTTATTTCTCACATCTATACATGTCCCTTTACAGACGCAATTGAAAGACAAAATAAAGGGGAGATTTTTCATCATCTCGCATCGTTTTTATGATTTGAGCCAACTCGCGGTTGGAGTTTCTAATTCATGTATGATCACTGTTTTCTTTCTTCTTGCATGCAGTATGTAATAAGCAAATACATTACACACACAATTATATTGTCAGTGATGTATTTAGTGTTCTTTGGGCAAAACACTCCAAACAATAAATATTCATCTTAAAGTGGATAAATGGTTATTCTTCGTTTTTCATTATCATTTGGCCACGAAAAATCGCCTGTAATATATGCAACTCGTGTATACAATTATGCAATCTTGGAATGCATAATACGCAGGATATGATGTTTTACTTTTTTAAAACTTTTAGTGCTTCCAATATAGCCTTAAAAATGTAAAAAAAAAGAAAAAGAAAGAACATGCATGTTTTTTTTTTAATATTCAATTAGAACTGGACAATATACACAAAATTAGGAATCGACTAGTGAAAACGGCACGTTTCTAGCGCTTGTGGTTTTCGAGATCTCATTGTCTAAAGGATTGGGGGCAAACTTGCAAATCTTTCTTTGGAGAAAAACATATACACCTAGCATTTTAATATATATATGAATTTCTTACCAACTTCAAGTAATATAGGACTATACGGGTATTTACCATAAGTTTAATCAACGGAATGAAAAAAAGAAAGAAAAATATATTTTGTAACTTTTACAAAACAATCAAAAGTGAACTAATGAGACATAAAAATCCTCAAATTCAAACAATTTAGCAAGATTATTTGTCTATTAATTGTAAATATAACTCGGAATTACTTGTGATTCATTTAACAACTTCTATAACATCAAAACTTCTCCTCATTCATATAAGGCTGCTGAGGTAATTAATTAGCTTTTTTTGTATTAACTTAATTGCAGTATACTGAAACTTGCCTTAATTTTCATAAGATATTTTTGTTTCATAAATAATGAAAATAGTGTACAATATAGTAGAACTTGAAGCAGCAAAGATTTACAACCTCATAATATGACATCAACTGGCAATACTTTTAAATATTTTGCTATGATTGTAATTATACTTCGTACTTCTATCACAGGTAGCAATCATTCATACTCCGTTCAGTATTACAACACTTGGAAATATTATAAATTTGCTCGAAACTAATGGGTCCTATATGGACTCCCGAATTTTAACAATCTCGATTTTTTTTTCGATATACCAACTTGTACTCTAAGCGATAAACCCGCTTCTAATATTACAAACAGAGTGATGTCGAAACAATCCAGAGATGACCGTTTAAACCAAGCCTTTCCAGATATAGCGCTATTGGACATACAGTATATAAAGCTGGTTGCATAAGAACTCAAAACTTTTTATATAATGGCATCAATACGATACAGGTATGAACTGTCATTTCTTCTAAGCCGTTGGACATAAAAAGACGGAAACTTGTATTCAAAATAATAATAATAATAATAATAATAATAATAATAATAATAATAATAATAATAATAATAATAATAATAATAATAATAATAATAATAATAATAATAATAATAAGAAGAAGAAGAAGAAGAAGAAGAAGAAGAAGAAGAAGAAATTACTTTTGCTTTAGAAAATATAAACTTTCAGTTCATTTAGTCGAATTAAGTATAGAGGATGCAGACTAAAGAAATACAATATGAGAAGGGAGTGGAAATAATGTCCCCGGTTACACGCGGGGAAATTTGCTACTATAGTGCATGGCACTTTCTGTTTGCGTATAAAACGAAAGTAAATGCAGTAGGATTATCTTTCAGTAAAGGTGTCAATATGTACAGAGACAACATATCAGTAATGCACAGTCATTATCATATTGCCATGAAACATGTTAATATTCATGATGTTTAAGGTAATATTTACTTACGTGTTGCATCGTTCAGAAGATTTTAAACACACAAGAGGAAGAGGAAGATCGATCTTCTCAAATTATGTATAAACAATTTGTAACAGTGCGTAACAAAAATGGCCGGAACAGTGGAATATCTCGAGAAATACACTTGAGATTCAAAAACCGCGAAACACGTATCCAATATTTTAAAAAATACCTACTCAACTATCAAAATGTACGTGCTCTCCTCCTCTCTAATAGGGGGAGGATGAGGCAACTTTAAAATTCTAAATATAAACCTCCTATTCTTATTGCATATTCGGATTCCGCGACCCACAATAAGCAACTTTTGCTGGAAGTACACTCTTGTTATCTTTCTAGATGGCTCTGTAAACGCAAACAAATGAATATCATCGTACCGACATCCCCTAGCTTTGCGACCTGAAATATTTCCGAAATGACAAAAAAAAAAATGTGACAAATCTGGTTACGCAACAACGTACCTTTGACAGGGACCTATACAATTCTGCGAAGAGCAAGTGACCCTAGGGGTTCTATCATATGGCCCCAGGGCCCAACTTGAAATTTTCAAATAGAAACTCCCTATTTTTATTGCATATTCTGATTCTGGGACCAAAACTAAGCAACTTTTACTTGAAGCACCTTTTCGTTATTTTATTAGATGGCGCTGTAATCGCAAGAAATGAACATCATTGTACCGACACGACGACTCCTAACTTTGAGGCCTAAAATATTTCCCAAATGCCAAAAAAATCTTACAAATGTAATGACACAAGAATGTACCCAAGTCAGAGGCCTATAAAATTCTGTGATCAATTGCCCTCAGGGGTCTCATCATAGGACCCCAGAGGCAAACCTGAAAATTGTAAATGGAAATCCGCTATTTTTATTGCGGATTTTGACTTTGCGACCGAAAATACGCAAATTTTATTTCAAGTACTTTTCGTTATCTGCCTAGATGGCGCTGTAATCACAGAAAAGATCATGTATTTTCTCTGGGATTAATAATAACCTAAATATTTCGAGAAATACACGAGCAATTAAAAAGCATGGAATACGTTACCAATATTTTAAAAAAGCTTAGCATAAAACAAATTTGCTTTCACTTACATTTCAATGCGGCCATTGTAAACCGTTATGATATGGAAAGGAAACCGTTTGTGCTTTACAACAAGACACATCTTCCCTTGAAATGTAAAGATCAAGTAGACCAATATGTTCGTTAAATATCACGTGAAATGGATAGATTAAATGAAATCATTATTTCACACTAATACGAAAAAGCACAAAAATGACGAAGATTTCAGAGGAGAACAAATTTACAAAACGTGAACAAAGGACAAAGAAACTTAATTGATATACAGGGGAATTGTAAATAATATTCTCGATTTCACAGGTTAATAACTAACGTTTGTTTACTCACAGCAGCTTATGTTAAATAAGAAAAAAACTCAAAAAGTTCTCTTTTTTGTTCATAAACACATGCGTGTTATGTTCCTTGTCAAATATGCTCAAGATGAGTGCCATTTATTATTCAACACACATCAGTCTGATAGTATAATTCTTGGCACACTCTTTCCTAAATCCCAGAGTCAGTAGATCTACCTGCTTTTTAAATGCGTTCTCAAAGTTCAGTTAAATTGTTAGGGAGGTGTGACTGATATAATTTTATTTAACATAACCCTAACTTCGTTGAACATTACCTACATTCCGTTTCACATGAAATTCGAGAGTAAAGAACGTTGTCCTGTCTTCGTTTCCTGCTATCTAAATTTACTGTTACGAAAATGAAATGAAATCTTTGAGTTTTACGTCCCACGGTTATGCCGGTTAGGCTAAAGGAGACGGTGATAATGAGTAATGAATGAAATGGTGGAATGAAGAAAGTGGGAGGAAAACGGGAGAACCCCGAGAAAACCCACGCACACGGTGTTTGTCCACCACAAAGTTAACTTGGCGGGGGCAGGGATCGAACCCGGGACCCCTAGCACCAGATGTGAACGCTCTACCACTGAGCCACCGCGGCAAATTTACTGTTACGCTTGCTGCGGAATGCGTAACTACACACCAGCTTTACCAGCCGCGTACTGTCTTCCCGTTTTTCTCGAAGAACTTGATTATAATGAGTCCCCTTGCCTCTCACGACTTGGTTATCTAAAATCGGCAGATGAACGTAGCGTAACTGGTGTTTCACAGCATGTGCTCAAACTGCCCACCTTTCTTGGTTTGACAGTCAGCAATTCGTTGGTAAAGACAAATGCTGCATTCCTGATGACGTTCAGTTCAATAAGTGCTAATTCATCAATAACACTTTGACGAAGATTATCCGAAGTGATTGGCATTGTTTGGTATACTCTGATTTTTAGATGAACCCAGAAAAAGTAGTCTAGTGGCGATAAATCAGGGGAACCTAGAACGAGCGAGCCACTCAGCCTCGCCTCTGCTGCCAATCCGTTGTTGAGAAAACTCCATCTCAGAAATTGCCGCATATTTACACTGTAGTCCGGTCCTGCACCATCTTGTTGGAACCATCTCTGGGCAAAATCCTATTCTACAGTGTCTCTCATTGATGGAACTACTTGATTTTAAGGCATCTCCTCACACAGTTCAAAAATCAAATTTTCGTTAATAAGAAGGGAAACAGTTATTGTATTATTTAGCGCTGCTTTTCAAATGTTCAAATTTTCAGGATTTAGAGTGTGTTTGAAAGGACCAATGAGATTGTTGTCAAATCGAAACCTGCAATGTTAATGTAACCGGTTAGGTGGAACGTGGATTCATCAGAAAATACAATGGTGGCAAGTAAAGTAGGATCATCATTAGTTTGTTTCATCATATCTTCAGAAAATTCTACACGGTGATCAAATACATTTTCATTCAGCTGATATATCAGATTAACTATATTTTCTCCAACATTCTTTTCGCAGACATGTGACTAACCTCATGCTGTTTACCAGCTTTATGACTGCTAAGGTGAGTATTTTCAACAAATGAGTGCAACATCAAGCTGTTTGTCGCCGATTTCGGTCGTTCAGGAATGTTGCACTCTTTTATAGTTACCGTTTTTTCGACGCGTATTACGATACACTCGACAGTAGATCTCGAAATCGGATTGTGTGAAACGCGATTTTCTCCCCTTAAATATTACCCTTATTTCTGCGCATGACCTTTTGCGATTGCCCCATCTTCGTATCATCGAGAGAGTTACAACTTTACTTTGAGAGCTCTAATACAAACCAGTTGAAATACAGTTGAAATACATCTTGAGTGTTCAGAGATTTTCTGTGATAATGATTATTGCTACCAATATTTAATAGCTTCTACGTTACTGGACCGTAATTTACGACCAACAATAAATATTTACAGAACATGTCATAGGGATGACTCATGCCTATGTCTTCTGGTCAAATGTTATTTGTTTCACTAATTTTATAAAAGCACATTTGCTCTCTTTTCTAATGACTAATTGATCTATCGATCAACTTTACATGCTCACATTTACTTTCACTTCTTAGATGGAATTACATGTAGTTTCGAATCAAATCGTAATTATGCGCATCTACATAACCATAAGAACAAACTGATAGTTTCACTTTAAACTTTAATTGATTCACCGTTCAACATTACGTGTTCATTTTCAATGTTACCTCTTTGGTAAAATCACATGGTCTATATTCAAACCAAATCGTCATTATAATATCTACATAAACATGACAAAAATGAATAACTTAATTGTCGTTTGACACTACGTCCGATTATTAATTGAAACTTCATGTCCCAACGGAGAGCTAGCGTTAATCAATTTTCATAGGGTACACAATCTCACAGAAAAATCTCAGTTCTTGAAGGATATTATTACAAACACGTTCATAACTTTATTTGTTTGCAAGTCTTAGCAACAACGTCACACTGCATGTCCAGTTCTTGAGCCAGTTTTTCATTTATCACCTCAGGTGACATACAATGATATTAAATTATTATTATTATTATTATTATTATTATTATTATTATTATTATTATTATTATTATTATTATTATTATTATTATTATTATTATTATTGCGATTTATGTATTTTCTAGGAGGATAATGAAAAAAATACTTAAAGTAAAAGTTGCGTATTTTTGGTCGCAGAATCCGAATCAGGTAGAGGGTTTCTATTTGAAATTTCGGGGAGATGAAGACAACTTTATTTTATGTTAGTTGAATAGATCTTTTAAACCTATCGGACAAGTATTAAAATTGCAAAGTATTTCTCGAGGTATCATCAACCTGAGGTGACGTGCGTGCGTGCGTACGATAATATTCATTTTTGTGATTACAGAGGCATCTAGCAGAATAACAAAAAAGTGCTTCAAGTAAAAGTTGCCTATTTTCAATCGCATAATTATAATCTGCAATAAAAAGGGGTTTCCATTTGAAATTTTCAAGTTGGGTCCTGGGACCCTATGATGGGACCTCTAGAGCACTTGTTCACATAATTTTATAGACCCCTGATATGAGTACTTTGTTGCGTAATTATATTTATCACACTTTTTGTCATGTCGGAAATATTACAGGTCGCAAAGTTAGGGGACGTCGGTAGGATTATATTTACTTTTTTTTGCGATTACAGCGGCATCTAGTAAAATAACGAAAAAGTACTTCAATAAAAGTTGTTTATTTTCAATCGCAGAGTCAGGATCTGCAATAAAAATGGGGGTTCCCATTTTTAATGGGGGCTTCCATTTGAAATTTTCAAGTTGGCCCCTGAAGCCCTATGATGGGACCCTTGGAGGTAGTTGTTCACATAATGTTAAAGACCCCTCACATGGGTACATTCTTGTGTAACTAGATTTGTCTTCTCTCTCTCTTTTTTTTTTTTTTTTTTTTTTTTTGTCATTTCGGAAATATTTTATATCGCAAAGCTAGGAGACGTCGATACGGTGATATTCATTTTTTTTGCGATTACAGAGCCATCTAGTAAAATGAAGAAATGCTTCAAGTAAAAGTTGCTTAGTTTCGGTCGCAGAATCCGAATCTGGAACAAAAGTAGGAAGTTTCAATTTGAAACCTTCAAGTTGGCCCCTGGGACCCTATGATAGGACCCCTGGAGGAACTTATTGTTCACAGAATTGTATAGGCCCCTGACAAAGGTACGTTGTTGCGTAACCAGATTTATCACATTTTTTTGTCATTTCGGAAAGATTTCATATCGCAAAGTTAGGAGACGATCTCGCTCAAATTTCCAACATAGATGACGTTCGTTCCTGGAATGGATTTTACTATTTCATTTTGACGGAATAACGTAGGGGAGGGGGAGGATGGAAAGAGATACAAAAATCAATAAATATAAAAATAAAAGTGACCAAGTTCGTGAGTTAATAACCCTTGAACAACCCGATCGATCTCAATCAAATTTTCAACATACATGAAATTTGAACCTGGAAAGGTTTCTTATCATTTCATTATGATGGTAGATCGTAAGGGAGGGGATTGGAGGATGGTAAATATATGAAAACGAATAAAACTTAATAACTATTGAACCACCCGACAGATTTCGAGTAAACTTTCAACATAGATAAGGTTCGGACTTCTGATGTTTTCATCATTTTACTTTGACGGCACAATGTAGGGGAGGAAAAGGAGGCCATATATGTAAAAAAAAAAAAAAAGAAGAAGAAGAAGAAGAAGAAGTGATTGCTTTTGTGACTTCATAATGCTTAAACCACCGAACCGATCTTAATCAAATTATCAACATAGATAAGGTTCGGACCTGGGGTGATTTTTATCATATCCCTTTCACAGTAGAACTTAGGGTATTAGGAGGGGAGGGTATATATATATAAGAATAAATAAAACTTAATGACTGTTGGATCACCTGACCGATCTAGATCAAATTTTCAACATAAATGATGTTCAAGTCTGAAAAGTTTTTTTTTTCTTTAATATTTTCTCTTTGACGGTAGAACCTATGGGAGGGGGAAAAAGAAGAAGGGGAGATTAATATATAAAAAATAAATAGAACTTAACTCTTGAACCACCCGACCAATATCGATCAAATTTTAAGAAGCATGACATTCGGGCCTGGGATAATTTTTTTCGTGCCGTGCCCCGCAGCATGGGGAAGATAGAGAGATATACAAACTATTATTAACGTGTTTTTAATACTACTTTGCTAGCCATAAATATTTTAAATTTTGTATCATATTCAATCATTCAGACAACAATAGTGTCCTGCGCTTGTGTAGGGCGTGCGAGTTTGCTAGTAATAATTATTCCTGGTAAATATTTCAAATAGTATTAAAATTTCATGTGTGTTAGGATCCCGTAAGTGAAACTTATAAGATGGTAATGCTAGCATCTTCATCCGTCCGTTTCTTCACACAATTTGCTTTTAACGAGAGCAAATTCTTGATTCTTCATTTTCCTTTCTTTCTTTTCTTTTTTTCTAAATAGACAGCTAGAGGATTATCTCCTCCAAGTATGCGAGGTGTGTTCAAAAAGAAACCGACCTTTTGCTTCAACATATGAAATGCGCATTATATAATATTTTAAGCATTGTCTCCTTAAAAGTAGTCCCTTTACTAGCAATATACCGTTCCCATCTTTATTATTATTATTATTATTATTATTATTATTATTATTATTATTATTATTATTATTATTATTATTATTATTATTAGAGAGTCTCCTGGAACGTACTTTCTGGGATGTTGCGCAGGTCTCTTGACACACTATCCTGAATCTCCTCTTTGGTTTAAAACCGAAGTCCTTTCAAAATTATTTTCAGTTTCGGAAACAAGGGAAAGTCTGTTGGGGCTAGGTCTGGAGAATAGTGTGGAAGTGGCACAGCAGGAGTCTGATGTCTTGCCAGATAACAGCGGATGAGGAGTTAAGCCTGAGAAGGTGTATTTTGGCACGGTGAACCATCTAAGTCTGGTTTCCCCACAAGGCAGGCCTCTTTCTGCGGACAGCATCCCTCAGCCACGCTAAAATGTCCTGGTACAACTATTTTTTTTTTAGCATCTGATCACATTATACAAATTAATGATGAACAGTGCCTTTAAAATAATAATAATAAAAAAAACACGATTTTCATCTTTGTCCGACTGATTCGTGACGTTTTTGGACGAGGAGATCCTGCATAAATTGTAAAGCAATTTAAATCTCTCAGTAAATGTTTTTCCAAGTGTGTAGCAAAGTTTCGCACACGACCTTTGTTCTTCAAATTCTTTTATTGTCACTGTACTATTAATCCAACAAACGGCTTGAGCACGTGTCACTTTCTCGGCTCTAGCTCGGCGACTAATAGTCATGGCGAAACGAAGTAAATGGTAGTGTATTGTCTAAACCTGCCGCTCTTTGTAATGAGTAGCCGTTGTACTCTCCCTCTGCCGGTTGGTATACTATTTCAAAGTTTAAAAAAAACAAACAAACCTCGTATTCTGGTAATCATACTGTTAATGTATTAGCAAGTTTATATTTATTCATAAATGATTATACTCATTCATAATTGTATATACGTTTCTCCGTTTCTCATAACGCTAATATGCAACTCACAAAACGTTTAAGATTTATGGTTGCATAAACATATAGGTAATATACTGAGATATCTTTAATTTTTATTACTAGATTCCCGATTTTTACGTACAATCAAGCAATAAAATGAGCATGCAAATATGCACGATAAATTGGGGGAAAACATAATAAGCATCCAAATAAATATAAATAAAGAAAGGAAAACCAAATGAAATATTAGCTTTCGTGAAATTCCATTTTATTTGAGAGTACTACAGTATACAAGGAAGGTCATCTTGTGACTTTTTTTTTGTATGAAGCTCCTGCATCTGTCACTGAAAAATGATTTGTACAGTGAGAATGTTCTCTCCCACGTCGCATGACGTCACAGGGGGTGTGAAAAGTAACACAGTCTTTTCTTCGGTAAATTCCTCTTCTATATATGTTTCTTCACTTTTTCGGAAATTTCACGAAGTGTTTTCTGACCAGGGTATTTTAGAAACACCTGATTAAGCTTACTAAATGTAATTTTAGCAAAGCAGCATGTCTATGAAAAAAAAATGTTACTGAAATGTCTTCTACAAGAAAAAAAAGTGAATGTTGCAAGCAGTTACTTCGGACCTCCAACTGTTTTGGAAAATTAGATAGTTTGAAATAGTGGTTAGGGATATAGCCTACAAGGGAATATATAGGCTAATCGACTACAATAATAGTGCATAAAAATGCAATATACACTTATATGATATGTTTAAGCGAAATATCCAATTGAAGTTGAAAATCGTAAAATTAATAAACAAAATATTATTTTATTTATTTATTTGTTTAGAATCAAACAAATGAATTTTCGACTTCAAGAACCAAACATGATTAATCAACTATAAAATAATGTGCCAATGCTGCACAGCTTATATTTAAGTTGATTTTGTGTACCCGGTTCTGTTCGGGTCACCTACTCTACCTGTGTATCCGGATATGTCAGGGTCAGACTGGGTCTGAGAAGCGCGACCCAAATTCGGATAACCAGGGCAAATGTCGTGACCCAAGTGATTTGCAGACCCGTGACTCATGCTATCGCTGCTTGTTGCGCAGGCAACCTAGAGGCAGTTCAATGCAAAAAGAAAGAAAGAAAGAAAGTTAATATACAGGGTGATTCAAAACAATACCGACAAGGTTTTGGAGATGATTCCTGACACCAAGATAATATAAAATGTATAGACCAACCTGGGTACACAAATGCTTTCTTTCGGAGTTATGAAATGCCGAAAACATGAAAAAAAAAGATGAAGCTTAAAAGTCCATAGCTCCAATACTATGGGACCTACCGTAGTCGTGTCAAGACTTTATTATTATATGTCCTTTCCAAATATCCATGTTTCAGAATCATGCTGTATTTCTGGAACAATTCTTATAGAGTTAGTTGGTGAGTACTTCAAATTATATGTCTACATCAAAACTGCCTCCATAAAAAAAAAATGTTGCGTGGATACCTTAGTATTCTGAAACACGTATTTTTGGATAGCGCACATATTAATTTCTAAATGACGTCTTCAGTGAACCACGGTTAGTCCCATAGTTTTGGAGCTATGGACCTTTAAACTTTTTTTTTCATGTTTTCGGTAGCCTATAACTCCAAAAGGAAGCATTTGTGCACACAGGTCGGTCTATACTTTTCGCCTTATCTTGGTGTCAGGAATCACCTTCGAAACATTTTCGGTGTTGTTTTGAAACACCCTGTATAAGTTGAAAGTATTTACTGAAATGTTGTTTTACTCTTTGGCATCAACTGTTACCTGTGTTACTAATAACTGGCTTAGAAAACACTAGAGTACATTGCCGCACGAATAGAATTAACTTGGATTAAACCAGACTTCAGTTTAGCGTATTTTTTTCATCATTGTGGGTATATAAGGCGTGAAACTACAGCTTAATGTGGGATCCCAACCACATGAGCTCAAGAGTGGAAATATAATATTGTTATTCGTTTACATAGTGCCCCAAACCAAATTTTCTACTTGTGGTCAAGCAAATTAATATTATGTTTTGTTTTATCCACCTACTTGCTCCTGGTCTACCAATAAGTTATATTTCCAAATGGAAATATTATTATTATTATTATTATTATTATTATTATTATTATTATTATTATTATTATTATTATTATTATTACTGCGTTGCTTAGCTGACCCTGACGAAAACGCAGAAGCATATCGAATTTCAAAATTATATTCCAATTTCAAATATTTAAAACATGATATTATACGTACAAAAAAAAAAAACATTTAAATAACATGAGGAATTTCTTCATGCCTCCTTTAGGGATGGTACCGAGACCGAGACGGGCTTTTATATACCGAGACGAGACCAAGGCAGGATACATTATTATTATTATTATTATTATTATTATTATTATTATTATTATTATTATTATTATTATTATTATTATTATTATTATTATTATTATTATATCAAAAAAGGTAATGGTGTATTGACATATATTGAGACACGCAAGTACAGAGTACAAACAGCTCATTAATTTGCTAATTAAATGACTCAAATAAGAGAATACACAAGAGCGTTAGTATTTCCTATGGGAGAATTCTGATGAAAAAAATCCGTATGACGTCATATAGATTATACAACTACTACCAACAAAGTCAATTACTGGTTGTAGTACCATCACGTACTGTTGAGAGTCAAGTCCTTATCACGGTCTACTGAACAAACGGAGCATTTTTTTAAAAAGCTGCCTTCAATAAGTGGTCTTTAATGGATCATTATGAATGGAGTACTGTCAATGATAGGGAGCAATCGAGTCAATAGAATTGGACTCCAACAAGAGCTTTAAATTCTATCACTGATTGTGCATTGCCATCAATATCTTAACATCTATTTTCAATTATGAAAATACATCTAGTTTGGAAGTTATAATCGTCTACCTGCCAAATTTCGACGATTTCTCCGTGAGTGAGAAACATCATAAGAATACGCTAAATATTATGATCTTATTTTTTTTTTAAGTGTTAAAAGTGTAAATAAATTCCACTGTATGTAAAAGCATAAAAAATAACAAAAGCTGGTAATAAAAAGACAGAAAAGTAAAGTAGTAGTTCAGAATTAGTGCTTCATGACTTATCAAAGAATTGCTCTCGTCGTGAAATTCACTCTTACCATTATAAATATAAATTCTTAAAACTTTGGGACGCATGTATCTACTTAAGATATCATCTGCAGCAAGTTTGTAACAATTGCCCGACTATGTCTCAGACACTGGAAAACCACCTGAGAATTTTAGCTTTAAGAACAAGAAATAATCTAATAGAGCTAAGTCTGATGCGTATGGTGGGTGTTTTAACGCTGAGATATTTCTGTAATGTCCATGCAAGCTCTCATACGTGAACTAAAAGTCGTAATTCTATTTGTTTTCCCTTGAAATAAAATCAAATCTTTCCTTTCAACATATCATATTTATACACTTTATTCCAAGGGAGACGACTTAACTTCATTTTGAGTTTATCGTTCCTCTTAGCAGCGGCGCTATATGAGACGTGGACGTACTGATTAACATGGAATTCGTACCACATGAGCTCCCACCGGGAATAAAACCCGGGTCCCTCACGCCAAAAAAGTATACGTTAACCGCTTATCCACGAAGGAGCTCACTAAGAGAGACTTATGATTAAGCCAAGTTAATCACGATGGGAGAATTAGTGGAATGAGAAAGTGGGAGTAAACGGGAGTTCCCGACCAAACCCACGGACTCGTTGTTGTCTACCACAAATTAACTTGGTCTGGGATCGAACCAGGGACCCCACGCACCAGAATAAAATGTTTTGCCTCTCAGCCACTGTGAGCCCTTTTTCGTGTAAGAGCTACCAAGGTATACAATTTTTATAACCGTATTTAATGAATTATTCTTGAAGGAATCGTATTATCTCTCCAATCCGAAATATTATACTTCATTTCAGTTTACTATAATGTTGCTTTTACAACAGTTCAGTTGCAGCAAGTGGTCCATCAATGATGGCAGAATACATATAATGATAACGGTGATGATGATTTGGAAGAAAAAGCACATCTCTAATGTGTAGGGTCCCTTTTTCTATACCAGTTCCCGCTAAATGAACCTTGTGGCAGACAAACACCCTGTGTGCAAGGTTTTATCAAAAAAAAAAACAACAACAACAACAACAACAACAACTCGGTGAATGAATTGTTTTAGCAGCTGCTGACGCTACAACAATTTGATGTAATTTGTGCGATAGCGTGATCTATTGGGACAGGTAGCGTCAAGTTGGAACATGTTCTGACTTGTTAATCAGCGTCCAGGCCCGATAGAGTGTGGTTGTGTATACTGCGTCTGTCACGCATCATGGAGCTCAAACAACACGTGAATATTAAGTTCAGTTTCAATTTGCAAACAACTGCCAAAGAAACTCACGAGATGTAGAATTTGGTGTATGGCGATAATGCTGAAACTCTGAAGACTGTTTACAAGTGGTATGAGCGATTTAATAGCGGAAATGTGTTGGTAGAAGACGAGCAATGTTTGGGACGTCCATTAACCTCAAAAACAGAAGAAAACATGGTAAACTGTTTGTTCAAATAGAGAATAACTATTTGAGAGCTATTCAAGGAGAACTAACCATCTCGCACGGATCCGTACAAAACATTTTATCTACCGATTTGGAAATGAGAAGAGTGAGTGAGAAATTCGTTACCCAATTTTTGACTGACGAACGGGAGTTTTTGGCCGAAAAAGTATCCCTGTCTGTCCACATCCACCGTATTCTCCAGATATAACATGATGCGACTTGTGGCTCTTTCCAAAAATTAAAACTGTGCTTAAAGAAAAACGCTTTGGCACCATTCCCGACATTGAGAGAACCACGACAGAGCAGGTGAACGCCCTTCCAAAAGAAGCCTTCCACACATGCTTCAAGTCATGGATTCCATATTGGGATATCTGTGTTGCTAGCCAAGGGCAATACTTTGAAGGAGATTAAATCAAATTCCATGTAAACTTATTATTTTTATTCTAATAAAATTGCTCACCATATTTCTGATCACACATCGTAGATTTTCTCGGGGTTCTCTCGTTTTGTTCCACTTTGCTCATCTCACCATTATCGTTCATCCATGTCATTATTACCGTCTACTTTAGTCTCGCTGTGTAATTCTCGATTTTAATAATAATAAAAAAACACTACTGCGTAACCCAATATAGTACTTGGAAGATGGAATACAGACCGTGTATTACACTCAATGAATTTTGAAAGCAAATCTCACGATAAGCAATATGATTGAGCTGAACGAAAGCTATTCAAAATCAGTGTTAGCCACAAACAATACACTTTTCAGTACAACAGACATGGATCTTACAAGATTTCCTCAAACATCTCATTTTATTCAGATAAGTGCCACTTATATTTATCACATTTTTGAGCAATATTATAATTAAAGCAATAATAATAATAATAATAATAATAATAATAAAATAATAATAATAATAATAATAATAATAATAATAATAATAATAATAATAATAATAATAATAAGTTTAAGAATTAGTAAGAATTTCGGGCTATATCTTAACCACGTTATGTATTGTTAGCCTCGTAATAAAAAAAATCATGATGGTATGCTTTAGTATTTGTTTAATATTAATATGCTACCACGTTATTATATATGATCAACTTGTACAAGAATGAAATATAAATATTGCACTATTTTAGTGTGCAGTATACCTGCATTTATTACAGTACGATGAAAGCAGGTTAACCTTCAAATTATAGTCTCCCACGTGTTGGACTATCTTGAGCCACTGTCCTGCCACTGCTTTAGTTCGAAGGTCGATACCACGTTTTGTCTTTAGAGGTAAAGAATTCAGTCAGTGCTGTTTTCACCTTCTTGTGGTTGGTGAAGCATCAAGATTTCAGGAAGCGTACCATGGTTCGAAATAGGTAGCAACCGAAGGTACAAGGTTTAGACTCTATGCTTGGTGTGACATCAGTTGTATGCCATCACGCTCCTGATTATTCTCGAGACGAATGTGGTTTTGCGTTATCCTGTTTGCAGCAGAGTGCACTTTCGGTTCAACAATGCACGATTTTTTTCTGGTTTAATGCATCATAGATCCGCTCCAACTACCCGGAATAAAAAAAAAATAAAAAAAAAACAGTATTGATGGTACGACCATTAGGAACGTACTCGAAGTGAATTATTACCTTGTACTTTCAGCACATAATACAGAACATTACTTTATGCTCGAAACGGTCCTGTTTGACGATCGCTTCTGAAGATTGGCCACTAGTCTACCATTGTTTTTGCACAGTCGGATTTCGAGGGAAAAAAACGTACATCTCGTCCCACGTAACAATCCGTTTCAGGAGACGCGTTGTCTTTACATATTCCGTCACCTCTGGGCCTCAGTTGGGATCAACTCGTGTTGCACAATACGGCAGTTACTGGTGGTTTTTCCGAGTTAGTGAAGCTGACACACTACAGTGGGTTCGGACATATCAAGTTGGTTTGGAAATCAACGTGAGTTGCTGGATGAAGTTTCATCAGTGGCGTGTCGTATGACTTCAGAACGGTTATCATAGCGCAGCCGGAGCTTGGTTGATCTTCCACATCTATACAACCCGCAAGGAAATTTCTGGGACGAAAAAGTTGTGTTGTAGTTCACTGGTTCATGTGGTTCACTCCCGCTCTTGCATTAAAATGCTTTAGGTTGCTGCTGTAGCCTTGTAGCCGAGTTCGTATTCATAAGGTTGCAGTTCACGCATCGCCCTTACTGAGCACTCATCGGAACTGCCAGAGAAAACTGTCTGAATATACTGACAAAATGGTGGCTTTTGCGTTAAATAGCTCGCTTGCCGCGCTACATCTCGTGCCAATTTGACCATAGTGCTGATTACGACCACTGGCGTCTCTGGCATGTAAAATTCGGGGGGGACCCCAAAGTGGTTTAAATGGTAACCTAGTCCAACCTGTGTATTATCCACGATTCCATTTCTTACCTTTCTGCTTACCTTCACGGATCCCGTGACGTATAGCAAGAACTCTGTTATAATCGTTTCACAGCCTGAATATTACCTAGGTATATTCCAAATAAATATAAATATTATTATTTATATGTTATTCTGTCGTCAGTATGTAAATTAAATTAGAATAAAATATTGAATATTTTGTACTTCAAAATATTGGGGGGCGCGTCCCCCTCGTCCCCTGGCCAGAGACGCCCATGATTACGACATATATATGCACCTGTCGTTTTCGTTTTGGAAATATTACAGCACTTATAATTGATCTTTGTATTTTTTTAATAAAAATAAAGTTAAAACTTTTTTTTTCGTGAAACTGCACATGATTTACGCTCACGAATAATCTATTGTTCAATTCAAGATTGTTAAAATATTTATCTTCAAACAATGTTTTTTTTTTTTTTTTTTATACTCTAATCATGTTGTTGGTTATTTGTTGTATAGAAAATGAAAAATAAATGTATTTCGAAGTCCAAATAATATTTTCATAATTGTCACACTCAACGGACAACCCACTACAATTTTCATTTCTTTTTTTCTTTTTTTTTATCAAGTTTCTTTCCACCGATAAACGCAATTTTCTTTGTTAAGTAAGGCAAAGGATTTGCAAACGTTTTGATTAAGTTATGAAGTTCTTTCGATCTCTTTACATTCGACGACCATCTCAACTTCTCTCTCTCTCTCTCTCTCTCTCTTTCTGCTTTCCTCCTTTCTTCTGAAAGTGATGTGATCGCTTAGAAAACGCTGACCCTATGAACATAAATCTCGAAGTTATGCTCCAACTTTCTTTCCAAGAGTCATAAATATAATTCGACTCTGGAAAATCAATCGCGAAAGAAAAATTCAGATATAAGAAATCAAACTTCAATATTGTTACTTGTTTTACTAACATTAGAAAGTTTTGCTTGCAGTATAGCAGCAATAACATTAGTAACACAAAGAAAATAAGTTTATTTTTTGTTAAAGTGTCTGGTTCACAAAACCCCTTTATCCATATATATATATATATATATATATATATATATATATATTATATATATATATATATATATATATATATATATATATATATATATATATATATATATATACATATATATATACATATATATATACATATATATATACATATATATATAACATATCGCAAAAATCGCTTCGTTTATGTGTTATAAGCTGCCGAAAGCATGGGAGAACAAACTTTAGAGTTAAATATTGCACAAACTATGAGTGTAGACGCGATGCGTATCATCAAAGGATCCTAACCTGCTCTATCCAAATTTGCAGTTTTCAGACTTGTGCAATGGCGGCGCAAGGGATTCCCTAAAGGATGATAGGGATTTCCGGACAAAAATAAAATGAAATTTTTGAGTTTTACGTCCCACGGTTATGCCGGTTAGGCTAAAGGAGATGGTGATGTTGAGTAATGAATGAAATGGTGAAATGAAGAAGGTGGTAGGAAACGGGAGAACCCCGAGAAAACCCACGCACACGGTGTTTGTCCACAACAAAGTTCACTTGGCGGGAGCAGGGTTTGAACCCAGGACCCCATGCACCAGAGATGAACGCTCTACCACTGAGCCACCGCGGCCCCGGATTCCTGGACATTTGATGACTTTAATTAAGTTGACAAGAACATGTAAAAGACGTATCATTACCTGAAAATAATACCACATGGCAGGTCAATACACATACATGCACATAGAATATGGCGGATAAGGTAATAATTACTGTGCGTGGTTGCATACCTCCTCAAAAATTTACTAGTAAAGACAACGTACAAGATTTCACTGGAAACGTCACGTCACTACAATGAAAAACAATACGTACAACACAAGCCGATAGGTAACAGAAAATAGAGAAATTCCGATTGCTAATCTGGTCATATTAACCCTACAATGCATAATGTATCATATTTGATACAAAATAGATGATGGCTAGTATTAGTTTTCAGACCGTAAGCTGTATCACAAATACATATTGTATCATACCTGATATTTCTCCTGAACACATAGTTCACCATATATCCGGTAGATGTCAGGAAAATATTGCTTCAGTATAGAGAAAAAGAAGTCGTGGACGTGCTTAGTGAAGGTGAGAATATAAGAGTTTATGGGTCGTCTACTCTGAAGGACAAAGAATAGTTTCGATGTTGCAAAAATTCTAAGTTCATGAAGTAAGTTTCCTAATTGTTTTTATGTATCCTATAATTTGATTTTGTGCGAGAGAGAAACATGAACTGTTGATGCATTATGTATCATAAGTGATACAAAGTATTTTTATATTTTAGCACGAAAAATTACTTTAGGACATTTTTCTATTCGGATATTAAATAGAAGTGTCTTATCATATGCCTTACATTATTTCACTTAAATACCAAAAACCATGCACTGTAGGGTTAATGACATCCGAATGCTTTTCATGGCGATATGTTACTACTTCTACTGTCGTTTAGTTTGTTTTTTTTTTTTGTGTGTGTGTGTGTGTGTTTCGTAATGCACATACTCGTCTGTCGTTCTCTCCACTATGTTTACAAGAAACAACGGAACTTTTTTTTTCAATCCTTTTTAATTTATTTGTAGTTCTGTGCGTGCGCTGGAGTCATTACACATGAGTGAATGAGTTGGTTTGTTCGTCGAGAACGAAAGAAAAGAGATCAACACTATAAACACTTAAATGAATCCTTCTTTGAGAGTTAGTTCTGCTCGTGTGTTTTCAGAAACGAAAAACTACGTATAGCATTTCTGTTACAGGTACGCTCGTTTATTTGAGTTCATTAAAGTGCATTGCACCTCTAATTTGAATATATTGTGTTGTGTTTGTTTCTTTAATTAGCAGAACCTCGTTTGTCACACTAGGCGTGCCTTAGAGGACGACAATATGTTATTTGTTAATTTGTTCGATATTAAAGTACTGCATCTGCCGTACTAGTGGTGTGTGCACTTTTCTATCTTGTGGTGTGGTATCTTCTCCGTCACAGTATAGGTCTTGTACATTTGCTAAGCGGTATACACTACTATCATTTGCTGACAGAACAGTTGTACTAAGTTACAATCTCACTATCTTCGATTCTGAACAGTGACGAAGAAATATCTATCATTTCCGACTTTAATTTCGCTCCATTTCATCACCATACCGTGTGCATGATCAAAGCCTGTGGTTACAATTGAAATGGAGCAGTAAACACGTGAGGAATTGGTATACGGGAAAGCGGACAGTAATGGTCTTGTGGCACAAGAGCTGTACGCACCACAGTTTCCTAATCATATAATTCCACACCACGCAACTTTCTATAGTGTGGATCGAAGATTACGAGAAACAGGATTGCTAGTACCACATATATCCAATGCTCAGCTAAACAGAATCGTACGGACTGTGACTTTTGAGGCGGATGTTCTTGCTCGAGTTCAGAGATATTCGTCCACCAGTACACGGGTAGTAGCTGCTGAACATAACGCCCATCACCGGTAGGAGTGAAACATGCTTCACGAAAATCAGGGATAGTCTTTCCATGCCCAAAGGATTTATGCATTACACGCCGCTGATTATCCAAGTAGGCGGGAATTTGTCTAGTGGCTACGCGAACAGCATGCTAATACACCCCACTACAGGTCTCGTGTTCTCTTAACAGACGAAACTGCGTCTTGCCGTGATGTAGTGTTCAACACTCACACTCAACATTTGTCGCCTGAGGCAAACTCACATGGAATGTCAACTAATGTCCATCAGGAACCGTGTTCTGTGAATGTGTGGGCAGGAATCGTTCATATTTATCTCATCGGACCCTACCTACTACAGCACAACGTCTGACCGGGCGGGAGTATTACATATGTTTGGAAGAGGTTCTACCCGAACTATTAGAGACTGTGCCATTGTTTGTACGTCGAAACATATCGCTTATGCACGATGGTGATGCAGCACATTTCGCTGTAGAGGTGCGAAATGATCTCAACGCAAACTTTCCAAAAAAAAAAAAATGTATCGGCAGAGAAGGACCAGTATCTTGGCCACCTCGCTCACTAGATTTTAATCTCTTAGATTTATTTTTCTGAGGTCATATGAAAGAATAGTCTACGCGACGCCTGTGCAATCAGAGGATGATTTGGTTGCTCGAATTGCTGCTGCAGCATGGAACATTCAGAACACGTAACGAGTGTTCCAACGCGTCCGCTGCGTCGGTCCTTTCGCCGTCGCTGTTAGTTTTGCATTGAAGTAGTGGGCCGAAACTTTGAACACTTTTGTAGTGACATTTCTGACAACCATCCACTTTTCATTTAAATAAAGACCCTCCTTTGTTCCTTGCTCCCTACAACTCTCTTCGGTATGCAGTCAGGTTATATGGTTTGTAACCATAAATATCGGCCCCTGTTACAGCACGCACAAATATCGCAAATGGAACGAATGTTATGTTTGATTTTCGTCAGTTTAGAACATTGATTGAGAAAAGAAAGTACTGTAGTCGCATTTGTTCGACGTACTGCTCGAAATGAATGCGCTCAAACAGTTATGTGTATTATTATTATTATTATTATTATTATTATTATTATTATTATTATTATTATTATTATTATTATTATTATTATTATTAATTCTTTGTTTGTCTCTTAATAGTTGTTCTTGTTTAATTCCAGTAGTAGTAAAGGTAGACGCGTTCTCAAAAGCGTTCCGATATCATTAATATGAGCAGATTAGAAATCGGAACTTCTTTCTTTTCTGTTACCTATCGGCTGGTGTTGTACGTATTTTTTTTCATTGTAGCGACGTGACGTTTCCAGTGAAATCTTGCACAACGTCTTTACTAGTAATTTTTGAGGAGGTATGCAACCACACACAGTGATCATTATCTTATTCGCCATATTTTATCTGCATGTATGTGTAACGACCTGCCACGTGGTATTATTTCCATGTAGTGGGACGTCTTTTACATACTCTTGTCATCTCAGTTTACGTCATAAAATGTCCGAGAATCCCTAACATCCTCTGCGGAATCCTTTGCGCCGCCATTGCACAAGTCTGGAAACTGCAAATTTGGATAGAGCAGGTTAGGATCCTTTGATGATATCATGCCGCATCAACTCTACTCTCACTAGTTTGTGCAATATTTATTCCTAAAGTTTGTTTTCCCACGCTTTCGGCAGCTTATAACATGTAAATGATTCGATTCTCGCCCTATTTTTATTAGAACTTTATTGTTCGTTTTGCTCTCAGGAATCACTCCTCTGCTTTTGTACAACGAATTTAGCGCCATGCTGTATATGTGTCATGTTTGTCTGTGACCGTCCATCCATCAGTCCGTAAGACTTAACATCTCAAGATCAACTTGATCAATCATCACTAATTTTGAGTATTGACGGTTAAAAATTATGAACCAAATTTGTTGGAAGCCTTATCAAACCACACGTGGTAAAAATAAACAATTTATACTTTTAATGTTTATCACTATAGAGCATAAACAATAATATACGAAGTGCGTTCAAAAAGAAACATAATTTTTGAAATAGCGCTCCAACCCTCAGAGAGTGCATCTAGCGGCAGGTTTCGACAACAAACTTTCATTTACTTCGATTCGCTATGACCGTTAGTCTCTGAGGTATAGCCGCTAATGTGAGCACACGAAAAATCTATTGATAATAATACATAGGGAAATCACCCACTGGAAATCAATTCCGGGATCACGCTCACCACAGGCACACGCATTAGCAACTAGATAGCGAGGAAGGCTTTTATTATACTAAATTAGTGCGTTACCGTCCCTTTCAACTGTAAAACTGTGTGAGACGAAAACTTACAATTTAACATCGCTTTCCAACAATGTGAGATCATGTTGGGAATCGAACCAGGGTCTTTGGCGCCAGAGGTACGTACAGCAGCGACATCACATTTTTTTTTCCTAGGTAATAACAATTTCAATCACTAAACTAACACTTAGTTCTTACAAGAAATGCACATTATGTTGAACAAAAGTAGTATTACTTTTACGGAATTTATTGTGAGCGTACATATCTATATTCTAAAAAAAAAAAAAAAAAAAAAAAAAAAAAACGAAATGAAATATTTTAGTTGTACGTGCCATGGTTAATCCTTGAAGGATGTAGGAAAGGAATGACTACAGAAAGATAATTCCAATCTAATAATTGGTGGAATAAACGTGTGGGAGGAAACGTAAGAACCCCAGGGAAACCTATTGATAATATATTGTCTACCACAAACTGACATTGTCCAGACCGGAGTACTCTACCACCAGGCCACTGCCATCACCTAACCTATATTTTAAAAATGGAAAGTAAACTCATCGTCGTATTTTTGACACATTTCAAATCTAACCAACATAGATGAATGGAAGACCCGAAATATTATACATACCGTATTTGATGTAAATGGGATTTTTTTTAATTTATCGTTAAAAAAAAACAACTTTTACTATTATGTTCTGAATACGGACAAACTGCTAAGTTGAAGTTGAGTTAACGCTTTGTGGCCAATATACCAAACAACAGGTCTATTTGATAGCATTAGTACAATACACGCCAAGTTTCATTAAAATCTTGTAAATCTTACGAAATTCGTCATGGAGCAAAGAGAAAAATAGAATATGTGTGGTATTGAATAGTACAAGCTCGTTTCAGCGAAGCCAACAAATCTTAAAGCTGTATCATTGTTTAGGACACGAAACTAGGTTGTTAGACTAGCCAATTTTAATATTTGCAAAGATCTACTGTGCCAGTATCAAAGATGGAGCTCGAACATATGGGTTACGTTCTTTGGAAGAGCAAGTTAAAAATGTTTTAAAGTGATTGTGAGAAAATATATCTTGGCACCGACTACGCAAAGTGAAACCATGAATTATTCTCTTGCAGAGTAATGCCAACTTGTTGCATGCTTTCCACAGAGTTTCGGAATCGTTCTCATTTATCACGTCCAGTCTTCTCTCGATAAAGACATTAGGCGCGATTAAGACAGAAATGCATTTATAAAATTCTGCTGAGGAACTGTTTATTTATACAGCTTTTGCAGCAAATCCGTCTATGACTTATTTCCATTGTTTGTTTTGAACAGTACAGTCATATGAACTGGAGGGATTCCCTACATATTACCCACATCAGATACAGGGCCGGCTCTTCTATATGTGTAACACGTGCATTCGCACGGGGTGGCAAGTTTCGAAGGGTGGCAAAATCTGTCATAGCTGTATTATTTAAAATAAGTATAGGCCTATCTTGTTGGAAACATGTTTCATGGTGATGCTAGTTAAATTTACTAATCTGACCCTCTATTTCAATACTACATTCATAAATCATGTTTAGGTCACATTAGTTTAAGGTCGCATGGACAGTGTTAAAGCAAATGGTCAAACAAATCCCAGCATGAATTGTTTAATTGTTGTGAAATACAAGAACTCAATTCTCGAACAGTAGCGAACACCTGTTCCATTTAGTTAGTTATTAGAGTTATGATAAAAAAAAAAAAACTAGTCTTGTCTTTGTCACAAGCAAGTTCCTTATCATTGAAGGTGGAAACATGTTTTTTTTTTTTTTTTTTAACGGATGTAGAAGGAAAATCAAGAAATAAACATAAAAGAGTTAGTTGCACTGGAATTGCAAACTGACATCTTGAGATTGAAGATATATATATATATATATATATATATATATATATATATATATATATATATATATATATATATATATATATATATATATAAGATTAGCATGTTTCCTCTGTAGCTGTGTTTATCTTTCACTAACATAATGTATTATAATTTAAAGGAAAAATAACACGAGATTGCATTTGTAGTTTTTAGGCATTTGTGAATGTGAGTGTTCTTCTCTCTTTCGTTGTTCATGTCGTGGTAGCATACTTAAAATCATGACTTTTATGATTTGTTCTTTCTGTAGAAAGGGGGAACTGCAAATAATGTCATTGCACAAGGCAGGAAATTGCCTAGGGCCGACCCTGGTCAGGTGCAGTGGTATTACTGTATATAAAGAATTGTTTACTACCTAATCCTCAAGAAGAATAGTCACTTTGTAATCGAGGTCATTCCGGTGTGGACTCGCAGGGGCTCAGGCTCACAATAACAAAATAACTCTCTCTTACTAATCTTAACTCGCATTATGCAGAGTCGTTTTGACTATGATTAGCATCATACTAAAAGCCTGACTGCTGCAGGAAACATATTACTCGAACTCTTTAGTATGTCAGTAATCACGATACAGAACAACTCTGCATAAGGCCCAATGTGAGTCACACTAACTTAAACTCTCATTCGCTGCCACTCGAGCTTTCTATCGTCACTCAACGACGCGACGTTCACGCTGCCTTAGATTTGCAGTCGCTTGAGCTAGGGTTTGTCATTCTTAATTAGACTCGATCTCGCGGTGGCTAACGTTGCACTGACACTCGTTCACTAACCTTTTTCAGGCTAGCGCTCGCTTGAACTCAGGGTCTTGCTCGTTATCAACTTGCTCTCAACTCGCTTGCTCGCTATTGCTCGTGCTCACTCATGCTTGCGCTCAGTTTGTAAGAGGCCCCAACACGGCGAAATTAAAATACCGCTAATTTTACAGTAATCATGTGATATCTTCAAATAGATAAAATATAATCAAAATGTGGAACAAGAGCTCCCTAGACAATATCATTTTGCATGAGATACCGTTATCACGACTCACTTGTCTGCTTTGGATTTCTGGTCATTTAGAAAATCGACATTTATTTTCGCGCTTCTAAACGGCTGCATATGGAAAACTATTAGGTGACTCGTAATAACAGTACCTCATGCAAAATAATATTGTGTAGTACGCTTTTGTTCCACTTTCCAATTATATTTTATCTATTTGAAGATATCACCTATTTACTGTAAAATTAGCGGTATTTTAAGTTCGCAATGATTACGCCTCTTTAGTTTGTGACCGATAAAGCCCAGTTTATAGATTAACAGTCCATGCAAGATTGGACAAAATGTTCAAAACAGTAGCTTCACCAAAATTCGTATTAAACAGGATTTTCGATGCAGATGTGTTATTCACTACAGCGTTTGGAATAAATGCATGATAATTCATGTATTGTTGTACTTTCAAGGAAGTTCCTAGTCTTTTCACAGGGATTACTTATAGGTTTCCGTCATATTATTGATCGACAAACAGATATCTATTAGGTTGGAGCCAATGAAATCTCTGCCTCTCCCTACCAAGTGCGTCATTTTCAAACACCAAAAATGTAATAAAAAAAAGTCAAATTCAGCTCCAAACCTGTTTGGATCCTACACAGTTTGGATCCATCAAAGAGATTCAAGTAGAACTGCAACAATTATCGAACTCGCTACACCCAGCTGTATTTCAGCAGTGTTTCCAAGAATAAGAAAACCGTTGCAATCGCAACATGCAACCTCGAGGTGACTGCTTTGAACGTAACGGGTGAAATTAGGATATACTGTTTTTTTTTTTTTGTTTGTTTTTTTTTTCAGACATTTTGCGTAGCACCTCTTATGAGTTCATGTAACTAAATATCAGTGATATTCAGTATTTCTCATCTTTTAATAACATCACATGTATACTGTTTTCACTTTATCCAATAAAATAGGTTATATTTAGTTGTTGGCCAGTAGGAAAGCGAATAAAAAAAATACATTAAGGATAAATTATTCTACATGTCTTAATTGCGTTTCTAATTACTTTCCTTAAATTACTTTAAACCTGCTTTATAAGCATTACTTCTGTTTCGTATGCTTCCTGAAATCTAAATACGTAGTTAGTTGTTTCATGCATTCACAATACGAGAGATGATAGAATATGTCATCGATCGCTTTAGGACACACACACATACAGAGAGAGAGACACTCACAGACTAACACACAATGCGTCTCATAGACATCAAAGCTAGAACATTGAATGTTGATCCTAAAAGAACGGGGAAAAAATACTGAGAGCTATCACAGAACAAAAAAGCAGCAATTAAATCAAATCAACCACGAGTCATGTATTATTTTTTTCTCGCAATTAATGCCGCATAACTTTGCGTTTCTTTTTTTCCTTATTCCTTTCTATCTCGACGTCGGATCATACTCCATCATGCACAACTAAACGGCATAATTCGTATTGTGAGAATCAGTTGCAAAATCAAATCAAAAAAAAAAAAAAAAAAAAGAATGTTCAGTGAATGTATTTCACAAATGATAGTTAATGCTTAATCGAACAGCGGAATATATCTTCACGAACCACCAAACCAATATGTTTAAAAATGTTCTTTAAGCCAAACTTCTTTATAATAGTAATTTGAATTTGAATTTATTGATAATAAAGACCACAACCGAAGCCAAAATGGTCATAATATACAATAATATACAATGAAAGATTACAAAAGAAATACAAATAAAACAAAATAAATAAATTAAAAATACATCAAATCATCTCGACCAAATACAAAATAAAAGATTAGCACGTGAGTTTGATACAAACTAAATTGTAAAGTAAAGTTACGACATAAGCTCGATTAAATAGTTATTGAATCGACTAAGATGTATTATTAAAAAATAACATAAAATAAACATAATAAAAATGAAAAATTAGAAAGAAAATATATAATACAAATAAATATATATAAACAATGTACATAAAACAAAGACAATAAGAATTCAATAGATAATATACCAAATCATGGTGAATTTTCTGTATTTACTAAATAAAACATTCCAAATATTGTTTTTTTATGTAAAGAAAATTCGGATCAAACAGATCAATTTTGAGATATTTTTTTTTTATTTATATAGTCAACACAAATAAATAGTGGAGAACCAACCAATTGATTGTTACATAGTATAGATCGGTAAATCCTAGCTTAGCAAGAATCTCCGTATTAGTCATATCGTGTAATTTAAATTTATATGTTAACCAAGCCAAGAAATAAATCTGGACTGACTCAAGAACTTGAGTGATACTAGTAAGATTACGATTACAAATTAAACTAGCCAATTCCAAATGGGATCGAGCATATAATAATAATAATAATAATAGATATAATAATAATAATAATAATAATAATAATAATAATAATAATATTAATATTATTATTATTATTATTATTATTATTATTATTATTATTATTATTATTATTATATATATATATATATATATATATATATATATATATATATATATATATATATATATATATATATATATATATATATATATAACATCTAGGTAATAACAAGAAAGGTTGACAATAACTGACTAAAATTTATCCATTAAAATGACGTCGTAGTACATAGTTATATACAACTTCAGAATTAAATAAATCTATGGGTGTATGTGATATTTCATTGTATAGCTAAGGTAGCCTGTGGAACAAAGAGCTTTAAACTATTGACAGTCTAGGTCGTACTCTATGAAAACGATGTATGTTACGTGTTTGTCTGAACGGAAAATACAATTCTGAGAGTAGAGTTTCGGACATGAGTTGAAAATGTATGAGATTGTACATATATTTGAGATCACTGATTTTATGAGGAATGTCAAATAGTTGAATATCTAGCCCTACTAGCAAGAAAGCTTTCGCCCAGTTGGCGAGTGCTTGGCTTTTGGCTTTCTACGCTTGCACTTGAAACGCATGCTTTCATATAATCTGCCTTTTGCTGTACTTGCAAGCGATGCTTTAGACCCTTCGCAGAGCGTCATAGCATCACTGGCCGTTCATTGGTTACTGACATGACTTGACTTATAAAACGCTTGCGTCGAGCTTGAATGGAACACTGAATGCAAGGTTGACTCCATGTAACTTCGTTACTGGAATCCAGCTTGTGTCATGCTTGCACGTTTTCCAATCAAGCTGGATATAAGCTTACTGACTTGCAATTCAAGCTTACATCAAGCGGTTTACAAGTTGTTTCTGCTACTAGGGAGTATTCGTAACAGTTCATATTTTGCCATCAAATGTGTGTGAGGTACTCTGAAACGTTCCATCTTCCCTCTAATCTCTCTACTGAAACTGAAATTGCTAGAAACATTCTACCACGTTCGGTTTCAATATTATCTTAGAAAGTATCACATGATAAAAAAGAGTACGTACTGTGCACGTGGCGTTGCTACTTTTGAAATAAATAAATAAATAAATAAATAATCACAATATGACGTATGTTGTAGGGAGTTGTATCCACATACTCATTCCATCTTCACGAAGCCCAACACGAAAGTTGAACTTCATTTGCTTGTTAGACATGCTTGTGCACATGATTCCTAAAATAAATGTGGTCAAATTTTCAAGTTCTCCCATAAAGCTTGCAACAAACTGGTTAAATATTAATATGTTAAAGCTTAATTCGAGGTTAAAGTAAGATGTGAAGAATATCGATTTCTAGAAATCACGCTCGGACGACACTTTCCATTGAACACTCATATCCAGGCTCGATTCCCAGTGGAAGCTCATGTGGTTCAGATACCACGTTTGGCTGTAGGTCTACGTCGCATGTAGCCTTGGCGAAAAACTCCAAATAAAAGCAATCAACCAACCACAAACTTATATGAAAATCACATTGAAACCTTTCAGTATAACGTCTCACGATTATTCACGTTGGGCTAAGGGATGGACGATTAAAGCAAGTGAATAATGATGAAAGAACTGGTGGAGTGAGATGGGAGAAGAAACGGAAGTGACGCAAGGAAATCCACGGACACGATGTGCCCACCACAAACTTACTTGTTCGGGAATCGATCCGGGGACCCCATGCACCGGAGGTTAGCGCTCTACCACTGAGCCACCGTGCCTCCAACTGACTAATATGGTCAAGAATCAGATCAGGGAGCAATGACATCAGATATAAGTATTCTAACACTTTATTATTATTATTATTATTATTATTATTATTATTAATATTAATAATAATAATAATAATAATAATAATAATAATAATAATAATAATAATAAATTCACATATTTTACAACATAACTTACAAATATGAAATATATATATATATATATATAAAACAGTGGATTATAGATTTGAAAAGAGTTGTATGTCTGTTAAGCATTAACGGTTTTAGGTGGGTAATATTCATCTAAAGCAACAAGAAAATTTCCATTTCTTTATTTAGCCTGAATTTGGAATACTTTTATTTTTCTTTGAAACTATGCATCTGGAGGAAAACTTGCTAACAATGGAACTTTTTTTTTTTTTTTGCAAGGTAACTACTGTATATGTCACAGAAGTAAATCTGCTTCAAACATGAAAATATTGAACTGCTTAGGAACTTGGGTTTTTGGCCCAACTAAACGTTCTTTTCGGGAATAGAACCCTGGATCATGTGCATAGAAATCACGCACAAAATACTCTTAGTCACAAACAAAAAGCGTTTGTTCAGTGATTGAGTGTTCACTACCTCGAGTACTATAAGGTCCTTGGTTTGATCCAAGGGAATATGACTTTGTGCTCGGCGTTAAATAAAAGCAAATTCTCTATATTTATTTTATTTATTTATTTTTTTAGCGGAAATACTGTTTTGTTTACGGTATATGCAATAGTGAAAATCCATTTACAGTTAAGAAATTGGAATATTATATGCGAAGCTTGTTGTCGTAGTTTTCTCAACACTGGCTACTTTTTTTTATGTAATTCTATAAACCTCAAGAAAGCACGCAACAAGTTGGTCATCTTCTTTCGGAAAATAATTCATGACTATTTTTTTTCCTTTAACACATTATTTTTTTTTCTCTCTCCATCTGAAACATTGAACTTCTTATTTCTTAATGTTTGTGGTGCGTGTTGGTTTGAAAACAAAAAGAAAGAAAGAAAGAAAAATGAACAAATACATCATCTGCTGTTTTTTTTTTTTTTACTTTTTCTTTACGCCAGAATACCACGGAATACAGATCTATAGTGAATTAACACAAATGTTCATTCTGCTTCGTTTCCTTTGTAGCTCGTAATTTATTTAATTTAAAATCTTTTAGTTTAATGTCTCCAGGTTATGTCCTTCAGACTAAAAGAGACGATGATTTAGGAAAGTGAATGATGATAGAAAAATTGGTAAAAAAATAAAAATGTGAGAAGAAACACGAGTACCCTTAGAAAACCCCCGGATACGATGTTGTCCACCACAAGCTTACTTGGCGGGGATCGACCCAGGGATCCCATGCAACTGAAACAAGCGCTCTACCACTGAGACACGGTGCATCCTTTCTTTAATTAAATTGCCTGTGCAAGATATACTTATTTTTTCCCCATGCTAATCAAATCAAATTTACTTTTGTCAGTAATAGTGGTATGTTAGTGGATATTAGTTTTTTGTTTTTTTTTTAATAGCACCAAGCTAAGAGAAAATGTAAAATCAGTAAGAACGAATACTTGCTTTATCAGTATATTGTGTGAAACATGACAACTTATACCTTATCCTAGAACTGAAATAAATTTTCTTGCGTCAATCTCCCCGAACAGATAGTGACGCGAATTTGATCTGTAAGCGGTCAGCAAGTAGCAAGTTCGATTTCTTGATCAGCATTCACTACCTTTCTTTTCTTTCAAATAGCTCCCCAATTATCATCAATGCACTAGTTGGTTGCAGTACTGCCATCTGTTGTTTATTTCCCAAGTCTCCATCCATTAAAGCACTAACCAAAATGAAAATGAAATGTTTTTTTTTTTTATAATGGGAGTTTGGGAGGTCGAAACACATTTTACTATTAATTGTAATGTGTTTCTGTTTGGAGCGACAGATATAAGGGTGATGGCTCCATGACGAAAGCCAAATATAATAATATTGGGATTCGAACCTTGGATCTTTTATGGGTCTTCCTTAAAAATATCATTCATTTGTAAAAGACTAATAGATCCAATAAGGAACTGGCAAGTAAACAAATAGTTTCACTCCCACGGTCCTGGGATTCGGGCGTTATACATGTCAGTGGCATAAGCCATATACCCACCGTCGCTGGCACGTCAGCTCCAAGATACACTGGTCAATACCTGTAAAAAAATACAAGGTGGGACAGCCATGTGAAATGTACGCCACATGGATAGTGGGAGACGAAAGTAATGTTTGGCCTCCACTGCTTAGCAATATCTTACCTTGTAACGTATGCTTTAACTTATACACATTTTAACCACTAAAGGAAAAGCATAACTTATGAAACACATTTTATCATTATTATTTTACTTTTGGACAGATAACAAGAATTGTAGATTAACACTATATTAACATTCACTTTCACTGTACGGACTACATATGATTTAAAATAATAACATTTGCAAATTGTGAATAATATTTCACTCAACGATTAACTGGCCCTTGTAAAAGATTTCGGAATAATACTTTCACGCGCGATGTAGACGGACGTAATGACGAACACCAATAAACGTTCATAAGGAAGATTTCGTTTCCACTGCTACTTGAAGATGATTTAGCTCGATGGTTTCATTTCTGGAATGCACGACAAATCAAAGAGGAGTTTCTTCATTGATTTTAACTGTAAAGATGTTCATTACAATAATACGATAAAAGACATTATTGATTTCACAATATCACAACTGTTAAATATACAAATTTGGTGTAGCACTATCAGAAAAGTATTCAATTGAATTGACTAATTCCACATGAGAGCTTGTGTTGAATATGTCCATGTCGTTTAGCAGAAATCGACGCTCTCCTCACTTCTTCGTGCGTCACATCGTTGCCAGTTAACAGCGCAAGAATACACTAACAAATTAAAATATAGTTCGTTGAAAACATTAAGTTTTTACTTCATAATATTGCTAATTGTATATAATGAATGATTTATAGGTTAATAGAAATTACATTAAAACACTGATTGCTCCAATAAGTTGTAGAATTGACGATTATTGATAGATTTCACATTGTCACGTAAAAGTCTGTCATCGTCATGAGGGCTTGGTGCGTGGGCGGACAGCACGAGAGTAGCTAAATTCCTCTTCCTAATATGGGCTGACGGGAGGAAGCAGGGCTGTCTGGAAAAGTGAGGCACCTTTTAGGTGACAAATTCCTGAGCATTGTTCTCCTTCAAATGTTAACTGGTTGTGTATCATTTCTAAGAATTGACGTTGGAATAATACGAGGGTTGATTTAAAATTTCAAGCCAATCCATATTGTTACATTTTTTACAGCCCAGTGTTATGCAGTCTTGGCTAAATGAGGTGGTGATAATGAGAAATGAATGAAATAGAGAAACGAAGAAAGTGGGAGGAAACTGGAGAAGTCTGACAAACCCACGCACACGGCGTTTGTCAACGACAATGTTCACTTGGAACAAACTGGGATAGAAAGAAGGATCCCACACACCGGACGTGAACGCTCTACCACTGAGCCTTCACAGCCCACCTAAAACATTAACCAGACCCTACACGGATTGACTTCAATCATCTCTAAGAAACCAGTAGACTACATTGACGAAAACAGTGGACAGACCACATTGTTTTAATTGAAGCAAATTGGAGAATCTCAGGAACCAATCTGCAATTGAATTTTGGTTAAGTTAGCCATTACAATTAAAACGATCTAGAATTGCCAAAGTAATGCTAGTTTACTTTTGTTTCTATGCCGATGTTACTGACTACATGTTTATGCAACGGCTAATTTAAAAGGGTGCTTTCTTGAATCAAATAGAACTAAATATAAATGTTTATCACTCGGACAAGTCATACTCAAAATGTTTAAACCATTAAAAAAAAATCTGTCGCTTCTATAATGCACAGCATCGACCTTAATAAAAGCGATTTGTTTGCAATTCAGACAGATTGACTTTTTCTAACAAGTTTCCAATGTCTCACGGAAGTATTGTCATGTATAAAGAAATATCAGCTTTAAATTTTATAACTTTGATTCCACCATGAAGATACATTTTCTTTCGTCTCTTCCCCATTTGCATCATGCACGTTTATGGGTAAAAGGACAATACAAGCAGAGAGTGCTCGGACAAGGTAAAGTAACCGATGTTCCCTGTGGAGCTCCTCTTTAACCACTACGAGAAAAAAATCAAATGGCTCTCCTTCCCCTATTCCAAATGGAGATCTTGTTACAAAGTGCATTATAAGCCCTCAAAAAATCCAGCCAGTTCAGGTCAAAGTTGAGGACATCTGATCAGCAGAAGACCTACCTTTTCTACTTGCGTATCAGATTATTCAAACTCAGACCAGCGTAACAAACGTGCATGTGTGTATGTATGTATGTATGTGTGTGTGTGTGTGTTCTTTTGTAAGAGAGTGTCTGCGGCTTGCTTTCCTTTTGTCGTTCAGTAGAATATTGTGAAGATAGTGGTGTATGTGATTTGTTCGTAAGAGAATCGGAGAGCATGAATTTAAATAAAGGTATATATCAACCAAAATGTGTATAATTTCATTTCCATATACATTTTCTCTCAAAGGAATCACAAAGAAGAAGGCAAAAATGGGGTTTTGTATACCTGGTACATTAGAATATATATATATATATATATATATATATATATATATATATATATATATATATATATATATAATACTTTCTATTAGATCATTTTATTGCAATATTATGTCTCGAGTATTTATAATACTTTGATATAGGACCCCATTCCGTAGCGGATTCCGTCAACGCAACGCTAAAGCTGTGTGTTAGTTTGTAGAAATAGGCATAGCTGTTATAACTATTTCTTTTTTCTATGTGCTTCTATTATTATTTTTCTAAAACTTTGCGTTTCGTTATTCTCCGGAATTTTGCAAAAGTTGGCGCGGAATAAGGCCTATTGTCCGTTATTTATTTCAAATGATGTAATGGAATCCATTATATTGAATGACACTAGTTTATCTTATTTTGTTTTATCAAATGAGTATATGTATATATGCAGAGAAAGAGAGGAAAGTCACCAAATTCGCCCCCCTCCACGTTTTTTGCAGCGCCGTATCTCTAAATATTATGCCTTTTTATTTCATTCGAAAAATATATTTGGTATGTTGCCAAACATTAGACATTACCTTAGCAGCATAATATGTGCTAGGTGTGTGTCATTTAGGGGTCCCAGCTACTTTTCAGGTACCGGACACTTGCCACATATGTTATTCATGTGCTAAGTATGTACTTCAGTTTCCTAAAAACTTTTAGTTACTTGTTAAACCTAATTGATATTTGCGACTATGTGCCACAAATGTAGCATTTACATACCTGGCTCGGTTTCGCACTGTGATAGGCATTTGTTTTTATGTTGTCACTTGGGACACATATCTTTCATGTTCTAGATACGTCCTTTAGGTGCATACTTTTTCAGATACTTATGACACATAATTGATATATGTAGCGACGCACGAATGACAGTCAGATGTTTACATTTGCTCATGCTCAGTAACATGCAAAGGTTTCGTGTGTTTTCTGCTCCCGTTCCTGAATGCAGTGGTTATGTACGTGTACGGTATGTTAACTCTTCTATTTATATTTTGAATATTGTCAGGTGGTATAATTTGTTGATGAGATGCGATGTTCAAATTTTATTTAGGGTCGTTAGAAATTGTATTTAGGTTTTATTTAGAATACACTTTGAATGGACTTTGCGCCGTCAGGTACGCAATTTGTACACCTATCTCAAACACCCGAACCCCTTCCCCTACATAGACAACGTACCTTATGTACCTCAAGTATCTCAAAGGGATATGCCTGGAAGTTGTCAAATGTACTCCTGCATATGGTATCCCCTTAAATAAGCAGTACCCTTGGTGAAATTGATAGTTTTGAGTACATTCTTAATCTTTATTCCTAAAATTCGTAAATAATTAATTGATCACATGTGTATGAAAGATTCATCTTAATTTTTATTCATCAGTTATGTCATCTCTTTCTTTTAAATTTATCTTCTTAAATTTGATGCATTTCTTGCTTCTAGCAGAGTTGGAGTGGGTCAGTGGGTCAAGTTTTCTGAGTGGGTCAGTGGGTCGTGGGTCAACAGCATGTGACCCACTGTGACCCACCGCCCACCGTGACCCACTGCGACCCACCACCCACCATGGCCCACTGTGACCCACCACCCACCGTGACCCACCGTGACCCACTGCGACCCACCACCCACCGTGACCCACTGTGACCCACCGACTCAGTATGGTCTACCGACCCTCTCTGCTCACTGCATTGTATACAGTATCTTCTGAAGACTGGTAAATTTGTCTCTGTTTTACTTTCAAGACCTTCATTTCCCTTTCTTTTCCACTTGTTTATGTCTACCTACCTGAGGTGAGTATGTCTAACCAAGTGAAAAAAGAACTTCAGGCACTTTTGGATATTGATATTTTTAATTGTAATAATAGCAATATGACTTACACTACAACTTGGCTTTCGAGACCTGTGAGTTTTTAGAGCTAACTACTAGAAAAAAATACATTTTTGAATCACTGTAATATATAAAAAAATGCATGTAACTATGCGTGCCTGATCATCACGGTCAAATTGCCAAGTCAAATGAAATTACTTTTGGTATATAGTTCGGCCTTAATCCAAATTGGAATGTTATATTGCTTTTATTATAATGCATAATATCCTAAGGAGGTAGTGAGGATTCAAATTTTTGCGGGAAAAAAAATGAGTCTCTCGCAAGCCGTTAAACTTACGGAGCTGAAATTCAGTGTATTAACTCTTTATTGAAAATAAACAGAATGTGTCCTAGCATTTTTAAAATTCTCCTTTATGTGGGGGAGGGGCACTTTTATATATATGGAAAATTGGTAGTGAGTTGGTTTGTAAAAATTAGGGATGGGCACGAGCAAGTTCGAGCGAGTTTTCTTTGAAACTCGACTCGACTCGAAACAGACATGTTTGAACTCGACTCGAGAACTCGGCTCGAAAAATTTCCTCCAACTCGACTCGAAACTCGACTCGAATTTGGTTCGAATTTCGAGTTGAGCCAAATCGAGCCTAATCGTGTGTGTAGTTCAAGTACTCTCTTCAAGTATTATACATACACAATACAATTATTATCAATGACACTACTACTACTACTACTACTACTTCTTCTTCTTCTTCTTCCTATTATTATTATTATTATTATTATTATTATTATTATTATTATTATTATTATTATTATTATTATTATTATTATTATTAATTTCAGCACGCAAAGTGTCACACATGTAAATATTTTTGTGAAAGCAGAGAAATGAACTTGTTCTTTCCGATTGCCTTTGTAAATAGCTGTGCGATTCTTCCTGTTATTTGAGGAGTGTCTGCAAATTTTGACTACCATAGCTTTGCTCAAATAAATGACGCACTGCCGCAGAAAAGTAATATTGTTCTTCTCCTATTTTTATTGCCTCCTATAAAAAAGGAAAGAGCTTAAAACTATTCAGTAAAGAAAAGTCTGAACCTCTGTAGGGAGGGACCTCTGATTACAGATTCTGTTTGGTGGTAACTTGTTTACTTGCAGAGTTGCAGGGCTGTTGAACAATGTGTTCAGTTGCAGTCCAGTCTAAATCTGTAAGAACGTTTGCCTTCAATGAATAAGATAAAAGAGAATTTCCGGCCATACAAAATATTAAGAAGCGAAGTCATCACTTTATTTATCATGATGTGTGTGGGGGGGCGGTAGCTCAGTAGTAGAGCGTTCACCTCCGGTGCTTGGGGTCCCTAGTTCGATCACAGCTCGCGCCGTGTGGACTTTGTGGTGGACAAACACCGTGCTCGTGGGTTTTCTCGGGATTCTCTCGTTTCCTCACACTTCCTTCATTCCACCATTTCACTCATCTCTCATCATCACCGTCTCCTTTAGCCTAACCGGAAAAACAGTGGGACATAAAACTTAAAGATTCATTTCGTTTTTACCATGATACGAGAGGATTTAGCGAACATCATGATAATTGTCACTTCTGGTAAAATTAAGTTATTAGGTGGACCGGATTGGTATTAAACCACAAGGGAAACTTGTTTGGCATGTGTCATTGTATCGAATTGCATAGGACTGATGAACTTCCTTTTCATACTTGCTCGAAAGTCAGAAAATGTGGCATACAATTATGTTTCCACGAGCTGCCCACATTATACAAATAACAACATTGTTATCCGAAATAGGCTTTTTATAATATTGTTAATAATAATAATAATAATAATAATAATAATAATAATAATAATAATAATAATAATAATAATAATAATAATAATAATATGTAGAAACTAAATGACGATTATTCTTCTCGCAAGAAATTCTAAATATGAGGAATTTAAAAATATCATAGGAAAATTATAAAGCTAAAGACAATATAGGAATATTACTAAAGAGTATTATGAAGATAATTTAAAGTTAAGTATGATTTCTTTTGTCCCTAGAATTCTTTATAATGATTGATACTAACAGAAAAACAGACTAATAAACCAATATGTTAATACTGAAAAATTAGTAATTTCTCCACATAGCCTATGATAAGATATTCAGAAAAGTGATCAATTTTGAATTATCCCTTTTATTAATCATTCATAATGGGAGCCATTTCAACACAGCTATACACAGTCACATATATAAAGACAAGGAGATTTAATGTTGATAATTATGGTTGGAGGGGTTATTCGAGATATATATGATAAAATATTGGAAAATATGGTAAATTTTATGTATTAATTAATTAATTACGAGTATTCATAACGTGAGAGCTGCTTCAACACGGTTATAGCATAAAGGTATATAACAGGAGATAAAGTGATGCCCACATCAATTTGATTAAAGAGGGGTTACATGAGACACATCATGTATAGGCCTATATCCATCTTAGAATACCCCGGAAACCCTGTTTTTTTTTTCTGTTCTGGAGTTAGCAGTTATCTGAATCACCGCGGTGCTCCGCCCGTATTTAGGGTTGTCAACGGATCGAGTGGCTCGGCTCACAGCTCATCTACTATCGAGCCGAACCGAGAAATGAACCGAGTCAACACCTCACCTAACCGAGACGGCAAAAACCGATGGCTCACCAGGGCCGAACCGAACCGATTCGGTGGCTCATCCCGAGCGAGTCGGCTCAGGCCATCGGCTCAATTGAGCCGAGCCGATGGCTCATTCCAACCGAGTCGGCTCGAGCTGTTTGCTCAGTTGAACCGAGCCGAGCCCGTTGACATCAGTACCCGGGTTGGGCTTCTGCTTAGGTTTAGAAATACGACCGTGCAGGTCTCATCCTTGATGGTAAAAACTACAGTATATACCTATATTGGTGCTCACGACATTTGAGGCTGTCCTTTTATTTAAAAAAAATATATTGTGCTCTCGTTATCGAGACGAGATGAGATGCAAGCAGTGTCCCCTCTCGTAAGCAACACTAAAAGTATTCCACAGTACGGCTTACATTTCTCATTGCTTTCGCTTTACAGTTTAATCAGGCCATGATTTCAAATCGAGCTAAAACGAGCTAAACGAGCGAGCCATGTACCAAACTTGACTCGACTCGAAACTTGATCTCAAAAACAGTAACTCAGCTCGAAACTCGACTCGAGAAAACAACCTTTCACACGGCTCGAAACTCGACTCGAGTCGAGTTTCGAGTCGAGTCGAGTTTCAGCTCGACTCGTGCCCACCTCTAGTAAAAATGATCGAAAACGATCGATGTTATTTAAGAAAAAAAAAATCAGAAACAAAAAATACAGTGCTTGGCTTCATATATCCATTGCTTTCTGTTATAATAATTGCTGAAGCTTATGTTTATTATATGGAGCGCTTACAGCACAGGGCAATCAACCCATAAAGTTGTGAGAAAAATAGGCATAAAATTTGTACTGTAAGCTTAATAACACGGAAATTTGAAGTTTGGATTGTACGCGTAATTGTATGGAAAATTTTACACTTTTTTCCTTTATGTTGGTCTACTTACTTTGATTTGGAACTTTGAAATGTCATCCTTTTTTCCACTGAAAAGTATTGATAATTCAACAAGGAAATAATTATATTATGATAATTTAATTGAAATTCATCGTAATTTGGCACATGGCAAACAGCAGTGTGGTAATTGAAGGGGAAGGAGGGAAATTCCCATTCACCTCTGAACACTTTCCAGGAACCTCGTTCCCTTTCGCTTTCTAGACGGGGGAGGAAACTTGGTAATGGTATCAAACCTTCATGTGTAACTACAAAAACTAAATTTATAAACAAATAAGAAATCATCAGTTTATCAGGCTTTAATTGATAACACTGGTATACAAAATTTTGCTTATTATTATTTCTTGATGAATTTTTATGTATTTTGACCCCCTGAACACGAATCTGGCACTTATTTTTATGTAGTGTCAATATTTTCAATGATATAAGCATGTTTTATTTTTCTCCTATACTGATTTATGCAGAGTAATTTGCTTCCTTTTACTTCGATACTCGCTAGGTGGTATCGCATTTGTTATTAAAGATAATTGTTCGGAGTACGAAACAGAGAATATAGATTCTAAAGATACATAGCAGAATTGTAAATTGATTAAATAGAGTTATTCAAGTGTGAAGCTGATTTTGGAGAAAACAAAATATAAGGAACATCAATGGGACGTGTGTGGGGATTTCAAAATTGTTGGTTTTCTTCTTGGGTTGCAAAGTGGTTATACTAAATATTCCTGCTTTCTATGTCTGTGGGACAGTCGGACAACTAACCATTATGATCAAACCACGTGGCCTGAAAGAACGGAGCTTATTCCAGGAACACATAATGTGATAAATGAAGCATTAGTGCCCAGGGAGAAGATTCTCATGCCAACATTACATATTAACCTGGGATTGGCAAAACAATTTGTGAAAGCTCTGGGTCGCAATCCACCTGCCCTACAATGTATCAAACAAATATTTCCAGCTTTATCAGAGGCAAAAGTTCTAGCTGGCATTTTCACAGGACCTCAGATTCATGTCATGCTTAATAGTGGTCCACTTAAACAAAAAATGACGGAGTTGGAAAGAAACGCTTGGGGGGGGGGGCTTTCATAAATTGGTGACGGGATTTCTTGTGCAGAACCGAAGTGAAGCATTTGAACACCAAGTTAAGACACTCATTGATCAATATCCAGCATTGGGATGTAGAATGTCTTTAAAATTGCATATGCTACATTCGTATTTGGATTTCTTTAGGGAGAATTAAGGAGATGTTAGCGAAGAGCAGAGGAACGTTTCCATAAGGGCATTGAGGTAATGGAAAGCAGATACCAAGAAAGGTGGGACTGTGCAATGATGGGTGATTATATTTGGGGGTTAGTCCATGACGAAGTAAACGTTTCCCACAAAATAAAAAGAACCACTAACTTTCACTTTTGACTACGGAATTCCAGTACTTGATGAACACTTTCCTCCAATCTCAGTACTTTTGTATATAATTTTTATAAGAAATGTAATATTCATATATTTTTGTATTTATGTATTGTTATGTAGATTTTTGTTACCCAGAAAGTTGATGTCCAAAATGTGTTATGTTTGTAATTCCATGTTCCTATATGACACAATTGTATAATATATTACTGTTTGAGTAAAATCTAATATGCTTATAGCACTACAAATTTTGACATTACGGGAAAGTAACTGTCATACTCGTGTTCAGCGGGTGCAAATCATTAAGAAACCAATGAAAAATCAACAGAAGCACGACTACAATGTTTGTGTTATGCTTGTAATTCAATGTTCCTATAAGACACAATTGTATAATATATTACTGTTTGAGTAAAATCTAATATGCTTATAGCATTACAAATTTTGACATTACGAGAAAGTAACTGTCATACTCGTGTTCAGCGGGTGCAAATCATTAAGAAACCAATGAAAAATCAACAGAAGCACGACTACAATGTTTGTGTTATGCTTGTAATTCAATGTTCCTATAAGACACAATTGTATAATATATTACTGTTTGAGTAAAATCTAATATGCTTATAGCATTACAAATTTTGACATTACGAGAAAGTAACTGTCATACTCGTGTTCAGCGGGTGCAAATCATTAAGAAACCAATGAAAAATCAACAGAAGCACTACTACAATGTTTGTGTTATGCTTGTAGTTCAATGTTCTCGTAATATACAATTGTATAATATGTTACTGTTTTAATAAAATCTGATATGCTTATATTATCACAAATTTTGTCATTACGGGAAAATAACTGCCATACTCGTGTTCAGCGGGTGCAAATCATTAAGAAACCGACGAAAGACCAACATAAGCACAACCTTGATCAAAATTTGTATACCAGTGTAATTTATTCACAAGATTCCCTATCAAAGGTGTGGTAGATGAAAATTTTTTTTCTACATGGGTCGACATTGCCAACTGACATGGTCGATATGGAAAAGATGTTGTATGGTGATGGAGAGATGATACTTCTTGCTGAGTATTTCAAACCTGACCAAGAAAAATCGTTATCAGACTTGAGTCTAACAAGTAGATTGTCGATGAGAAGTTGCAGAAATCGGGTAGAAGTATTACCAATTTCCACGACAGAGTGCTAACGGGGATTTCTTTTTATGAATTTACAGATGACATATTAGAAATAGACTAAGTGATCAAACATTGTCTAACTTGTTGCTCATCAATGTTAATGACCCACCGCTAGACAAGCTCGAAATAGACGAGCTAGTTATTTCTTGGCTGAAGGATGGACATCATTCCGCTGCGGACGATTTACCACGAAAAAGTTACCAACAGGAAATAAATCCGATTTCAGATTTGTTTTAAGGTGGAAAATTACGAGTTATAGAAAATGTATACTTGTATTACTAATGACTAATTACTTATGTTATTCAACTTTGTACCTAATTTTTAGTAAGTCTCTTCTTTGCTTTAGGTAAACTACTTTAAATAAATATTCATAATAATTGCAATTATGCATATTTGTAACTTATATTTAACGTGGTGTTTTAGTGATTACACAAATTACAATTATGAGCATGCTTTATGGAAATGCTCTCACATAGGGTACCAGACCACCTTTATACACTATGAAAAAATGATTTTTTCAAGTTTTTTTGTGAGAAAAATACTGTGAACTGAGAAACCATAACCTTTTCCATATTGTACAGGGATACTTTCCTGCTAATAGAAGTTTCTTGGGGAATGCGTTCAGAAATTAACACTTGCAAGAATACTCTCTTAGTACAAGTATATTTTAGGCACACACTAATTTCCCCCTACCCCGAACTGCTTCAATTTCCTCACTGACAAACACTTTACCATTTTATATCGTAAAGGTCAGATCCACCGTTATTGTAACAGAGTTGTGCTTGAGCGATTGACTAGAAATTCAAACTCCGATTAGTGATAATTTCGCACTCTTGTTTTATTACAAGTGTAAACTCTTTAGTCAGTTCAGAAGAGGCCGTGGATCGTGTTCAGAGTTGGTGACGATGGATTTTGGTGAGTCAGAGTAGGTCAAAGTGGGTGAGAGTAGTTCATGGTGGGTGATGGGTCAGAGTGGGTCACGGTGGGTGGTGGGTCAGAGTGGGTCATCGTGGGTAGTGGGTCATGGTGGGTAACAGTGGATCATGGTGGGTGGTGGGTCAGAGTGGGTCAGAGTGGGTCACGGTGGGTGGTGTGTCATGGTGGGTCGTGGGTCAGAGTGGGTCATGGTGGGTCAGTGGGTGGTGGGTCAGTGGGTCGTGGGTCACGGTGGGATGTGGGTCAGTGGGTCGTGGATCAAGTTTTCATTGACCCACGCCAACTCTGGCTTCTAGTACACAATCGCTTAGAAAAAGGAAGCAAAAGTGCATGAAATTCTGTAAATTAACTTTCCAGTTTTAATCAGCTGTATGTTCTCCGTATTTATTCGGTGTAAGAACCTCAAGCTTGTTCTTTTGGACTTTACTTATCAAATATTTCTAAAACTGCCTTACTGTCCCAAAATCTGAAATCTAGAGTGGGGATAGAGGCGGTTGCCCTCCTGTGCCACTGCTGTGTAGCTACTGTCATATGAAACTGTACCATGCCCTTTCGCATGGTTTCCGTAACCCCCCCTTTTTGTACTCTTGACTGTGAAGATATTACGCTTTAGAATATAATTCATTTGCTGCAAAAGGTTGAACTTTATTGAAAATGAATTTGGATCCATTGTACTCTGAACGCCTCAAATATTACCTTTCTCCGATAAATTATTGACTCGAAAAACAACCAATTACATAGGCTTGCAGAAAATATTCTAAAGTTAGCACAACATGAAGTGTGCTCCAAACATTACTTTTCAAAAATGTATTACTTATAATAAATTTATTAGCATCAGTGTTCTGAAATAATAATCAAATTTTGCAACAAAAACCTCACCTACCTCCACAAAACGCGAGCTTAGCCCCTAAGGGCATAACTAGAAAACTTTCATATTCGGTAACTCCGAAAGAACTTGTCTTAGGGCTAAAAATAACCGCACAACCGTGTTTCTGCTAAAATTCTAGCCTTAGCACACGTTACATGACTCCATGTGCATTTGAAATTTTGAATACCACTGAAACGTGTCCGCCATGATGCTGGATAGCACCATCTGATGTGTCAGACCACTTCCAAGTTTCATCTTTCTCCCTCAATCCGTTCGCAATACACAAGAATGGTGAGGAGTTTTGCTTTACCATGCTTACTGATAGATTGTGTGAAATCTCTATATCTAGTAGGTAGATTTTAACATCTACCTGAAAAGTTTATTACAACCAAGAAAATACCCACTAGAGTCACTGGCAAGAAGGTGTAATAAAAGGGGATCGTGATATAAAATTAGTTGATAATTACTAATCTATATTGAGATATTCTGTACACAACTCTGTGTAGCCTTAACGAGAATAAAATAAATGCTAAGATTGGTTACAAGAGCAAAAAAAAAAAAAAAAGTCTTAATAAATACGTTATTACACGATTTTGAAATATGTTTAAAGTCATGTTTAAACTGTTTAAACTGTTTAATGCATGTTTTGTTTGTGTGTGTGTGTGTATGTGTGCGTGTTTTAAAACATTTTGAACACCCTTTTTACATTTTAAACACATGTTTTTCTTTTACAAAAAAGAAAGAAAAAAGAAAAGAAAAGAAAAACTGCATTTTCTTGAACTTTGATTTCAGCCGCATCCGGCTTTGAGTGTTGCGAACGGTGATGGTATATTCTCTTGACACCTTGAATCGACTGCAGAAAACAACTTGTCGCTATGTATTACCACTTTTTTGTTCTATAGTGATACACATGGAAAGCAGAAAAGGTTAATTTTGACCCCTTTCTGATTGAAAAGAGAGCTAATGGAGACGAGGCTTATATTCTTGAGACAACGAGTCGATTGCAGAAAATCACATGTAGATATCTCTTTCCGTTCTTTCCCCATCAGGAAGTTGCGGTCGGAAAGACAGATTGCCCCCGTCGACGGAGGCGGGCCGCCGGAGGCAGCCGGCACCCGTCCGCGGCGACACGACTTTCTACTTGTTCAAAGTTACCGACCTTTTGCCGAGGCGGCAAGCGGTCAAAAATCTTAAAATAAAATGTCCTTTGCCGACTCTTTGCCGACTGTTGCTGACCGTCAGAGTCGGCAAAACAGTCGGAAATGCCTCTTTCCGACCCTATGCCGACTCCTTATGTCGGCCTCTTTTTGACGATGGGGACGGCACATTTACTACGCTTTTATAACTGTTTGCCAACTGCTCGGCAAGGCAATTTTCCGACGGCGGCGACGGCGCATCTAATGCTCATTCCCGGTTGTTTGCCGACTGCTCAGCAAGAAAAATATTCGTCGCTGTCGAAAATCGCGCGGAAAGACGTTGGTGTCCGACGCCGGCAATCTATAACAATACTTGTATTTCATCACTCTTTATTATATCTTTATTTGTATTTGTGGGCAGAAGTACTTTTAAATTATGCACAAGCTGCACTAGAAAGGAAGAAGAAGATTATATAAAAAAGAAAAGAAATCGATGTAATTTCTTTTCTAGTCGTCATAGCAAAGAAGAATATATATATATATATATATATATATATATATATATATATATATATATATATATATATAATAAAGGATCCATCTTGTGTACACTGCATGTACAATTTCTAAAGAGTGTAAAAGTTTAATGCGTCACATGCTATAATAAAAATGTAGTATCATGATGTCGTGTGTAAGTGGACTTTGTTAAAACAGTAGCCTTAGTTATACAAGGTCTGTATGATAAGTAATGAGACTCGCCGCGCCGCGGCGCGCGTGTCGCTGGAGCGGGTTTGTCGGTGATGGAGGATGTAGGGGGGGGGGGGTCCGAGCAAAGCAAGGCACCGCGCGTCAGTTGGCTCCGAGCCTTACTTGTTAGTGGAGCGCGGACAAGCCTTGGACAAAGCCCTTGTGAACATTCTTGTCACGGCGGAAAATCAACAAACATGGAGGGTTCCATCGAACAGCGTTATGCGATCAAATTTTGCGTTCGCCTGGGGAAAACGGCTACTCAGACGCTTTCTCTCATCACGGAGGCCTACAAAGAGGAAGCCCTATCCAAAGCCCAGGTGTTTCGTTGGCACAGTGCGTTCCGGAACGGCCGGGAAAGCGTTGAGGATCTGGAGAGGGCTGGACGCCCGACAACAGTGACTACGGACGAAACTGTGGCAAAAGTGAGGGATCTCCTGAACTCAGACCGTCGATTATCGTTGAGATTGATTGCTGATGAACTCGATATGAACCACACAACAGTGCACAAGATTGTGACGGAACAATTGGGAATGAGAAAAATCTGTGCGAAACTGGTGCCGCGAGTGTTGACTGACGAACAAAAGCAACGACGTGTTGATTGTTGTCAGGAACTGTTGAACCTCATGAACAGTGACCCTAACTTTGAAGATGACGTCATAACAGGTGACGAGTCGTGGGTGTTCCAGTACGACCCTGAAACGAAACGTCAAAGCGCGGAGTGGCACACTCCTGCGTCCCCGCGCCCCAAGAAGGCCAGAATGTCGAAGTCAAAGGTGAAAACAATGTTGATTGTTTTTTTTTGACAATGTGGGGGTGGTCCACAAGGAGTTTGTACCCCAAGGACAAGCCGTCAACGCCGCCTTCTACAAACAAGTCCTTGAGAGACTGCACAGGAGCGTCAAGCGGAAAAGACCGGCGATCGCTAGCCGGTGGAAGTTGCATCACGACAATGCCCCTGCCCACACCGCCTTCTTAGTGACCTCCTTTTTGACCCGGATTGGGGTGGAAGTCCTTCCACAACCACCCTACAGCCCAGATGTGAGCCCGGCCGACTTCTTCCTCTTCCCGAAGCTGAAGCCACGCTTGAAAGGAACCCGTTTTGCAGACGTCACAGCCATCCAAGCAGCCGTGACCACATTTCTAAAGGACATGCCGGCTGCTGACTTCCAGGGGGCGTTTGCAGCGTGGAAACATCGATTGCAGAAGTGCATCGACGCAAGAGGAGAGTACTTCGAAAGCTTTTAAGTCCCTGTACAGATCAGATCAATAAAACAATGTTTCCAGACCTGGTCTCATTACTTATCATACAAACCCTGTATATATAAATATACGAACTGGTGATTTTGTCGTTATATAATTTGGCGGTCCAGGATTGTCGTTATAAATCCGACCGCGGCATCTGGTCGGCATGGACAAATTGTCCGACTGTAGGCGGCAGGATCCTGATGGGGTTACTTTGTGGAAATGAGCATATAAAATGAAAGTAGTAGTAAATTTGAAGCACTTTCGGTTTTGGTAAAGTGTTGTGCATAGTTTTGAAATGTTGTGTTGATATACTAAGTCATTCACATATAAAATAACCTTTTATCCTTATATGTTACCGTTTTTGTTTTATGGTAACAATCTAATAAAGGTTGAAACGGGAAATTGTTAATTTGAACCATTTTCCGTTTGAATATAATGCTAACGAAGGAGATAGAATGTATTCTTGGGAGGCTGAGTTGCTTAAAAAAGAAAACAAAAAACGCGTTTCGGTATATCTTACAATTTTTACTCTGACCTGTCTAGAGATGGACGAACGTTGAGTTGATTGGGGGTTTAACATCCCGTTCAGCAGCGAGGCTATATGAGACGTGGACCTACTGATTAACGTGGACTCCGAACCACATGTGCTCCCGCCGGGAATCGAACCCGGGTCTCCCACGCCAAAGGCGCGTACGCTAACCGCTTAGCCACGGAGGAGCTCAGATGGACGAACGAACGGACAAAGTCGTTCTATAAGACTTGTGACACTAATGCATAGCATAGGCTGTAAGTATAAAGTAAAAAAGTTTTCATATTTTTAGGTATAATAATGTTGGTCTTAACGGTTCCTAGTGGCATATTACTTTGGGAATGTACACCATCTCAACTGTTACCCGAGAAACACTTAGGGAAATAATGTATAGTATGTGGTTACTTTGAGCTGTAATTAGCAAGTTGATGTTAATTAATTATCAATTACCTCTAATTGCCCTAATAGCTTTTAGCAACATTCTGCATGAACTAGATGGACAATAATTTTCAAATAATCATGAGAAAAGGATTATCAAATTACACTTCTAAATTTTGTTCTTTTTATTCAATTTGGTAACAAAAGATGCTGATTAGTTTGTGATGCCGTATTTGAATTTGTAGCCGTCATTATTTTCAATATGCTGATAATATTTAAAGTTAGTTTATATTATCCTAACTATATATAAACTGACATAAAATAACGGACGCTTACGTTTGACGTGTAAAGTTGAAATTTGGCATGATTGTAGCTTTCCGAGATAATGTACAGAAAAATTGCAAAAAGTGAATATTTTTCATTGTTAGGGAGTCTAAAGGCAGGATGAAAAAAAATCTTCATATTGTTTAAATGGAACTTTATTTAGACCTATAATCTCATATTTAAGGTACTTGACATCGTAATAGAAACTTGAAATTCGGTATGCTTGTACGTTTTTGTTAGCGTTACCTAGTAAAACATCAAAAATAAAAATTTCGAATTGTAGTGTGGTTTTATGGGGAACTGAAAAATCTTTCCCATATTATTTATATGGGATATCTTCTACACCCCAAATTGTTTGGGCACTTCTGGCAGGATTAGAATAATGAAATTTGGCATGATTGTTCCCTTCCAGGACAAACCTCCAGAAAAATGTTCAAAAGTGAATATTTTTAGTTTTTAACGGGTCTAAAGTGGGGTGAAAAATCCAAATCTTATTTAAATTGGTGGTTTGTTCGAATACAAAATCGTATCTTTTAGATAGTTGAAATACAGAGAAACTTGAAATTTGATAGAATTGTGTTTTTAAAAAGTGTAAGGTAGCCAGACAAGAAAACAAATGGGTCAGGGGGCAAAGCCATCAACTTGGCCAAATTCAGGAAATGTTAAGAGCAAATGCACGAAATTCACTCTTGATGCAAAGGCTGATAGAGAAGAGACGCGAGGTCGCATTTCGAGCAAAGGCGGGGGTCTGGGGGGCGGAGCCCTTAGTAAGCTAAAGCCTAGTTATCGTTATAAAGCTGCATTATTAATATGAAATTATGCTATTTTATGTACACATTCCCATTTTCATTCTGATTTAAATCATAATAACAAAATATCATAAACTGAATCTTAAGTTTAATGGGATTATTTAACTTAAATTTGTCATAATAGTATCATGACTGATATATAAATGCAAACAGTTATCATAGTAGTGAAAAAAATGTAGTTGAAATCTCGTTAGATATCTGGGTTCACAACGGTCAGATGGCGACCATAGCGCTGTTCTGTTTGTGATAGTGTATTATAGAGCAGTATGTGACAAATAGTAGAATGTCAATGTGGAATGAACTGAGTAGAAGGTGATAGTGTATAATGGATTCCATTTATTGAACATCGATACATTCCACAGCGTCACAGAACGAAATTGCATACTTTAAACAAAAAATCGTGTTATCTGTCACTCACAGGGACACTCAGTGGTAGCCCTTCCTTCTAGTCTAGTGGCTAGCACGTGTGTCTTTGGCGTGTGTAGTCTCGAGTTCACTTCCCGCTCGAAGAGCTTTTGCAATTTTCTCTGTCTTAAATGTTACTGTGTTCGTGTCCCTGTCGAAGAAATGAAATGAAATCTTTAAGTTTTGCGTCCCACGTTTATCCCGGCTAGGCTAAAGGACACGATGATATAGACAAATGAGAAAAATGGTGTAATAAAGAAAGTGGGAGAAACTAGAGAGCCCTGAGAAATCCCACGGCGTTTGTCAACCACAAAACTCACTTGGCGCAAGCTGGGATCGAACCAAGGACCTCATGTACCGTAGGCGAACTCAGCCACCCCAGCCTCGTGTCCCTGTCGAGCCTATTAGTCCTGAACATAGAAAGACAAAACAAGAGTGAGGAATGTTTTTAATGTGGAAGAGCTCTTACCTCTATTGCATGAAGTCCCTGCTTCGATCCCCGCCCAAGTAAGCTTGTGATGGACAACATCGTGTCCGTGAGTTTTTTCTGCGTACACCCATTTCCTTCCACATTATCATTCCGCCAATTATTCCGTTATTATCCACGTACCTTAATCATCTTTGTGCCTTACTCTAACAGGTATAATCGCGGGACGTTAAACTGAACAATTTCATTTCATTCGATTTGTATCTGTTACTTAGATGCATGCTGGTAAATGAGTTGGACAATAAACACATTGCAGTATACTAAATTGTATTGTTTTCACACAATATATTTGGTCTAGGAATTAATTCGTGCGGTTGGTACGCACACATTGAAGCTGTAGTACAAACACAAAATACATAAATACCTTAAGAAAAATATTGTCCATCGCTAGCCACCACTTTCGCCCATCTGTCAGGCAATGTACGGATTCCGTGGCGAAAGAAGTCCTCATCCTTGGAAGCGATCCAGTCAGAGACCCATGTTTCGATATCTTCTGAAGAAGTAAATCGCTGTCCAATCAAATCGTTGTTCATGCAATCGAACAAGTAGTAGTCCGAAGGAGCAACGTCTGGTGAATACGGCGGGTGGGGTGAAACTTCCCATCCGACATTTTCTAAATAGGTTTTGACCGGTTTTGCGACATGTGGGCGAGCGTTATCATGTTGAACAATAAGTTTATCATGTCTGTTCTCCCATTCTGGTCGTGTTCTGGCCAGAGCTTGCTTCAAACGCATTAATTGTCGTCGATAACGTTCTCCATTCATAATTTCACCCGGTTGCAGCAGCTCATAGTACACCACACCTTTCATATCCCACCATATGCACAGCATAACCTTTGCACAGTGAATATTTCGTTTTGGTTGTGATGGACCTGGTTCACCTGGTTTCACCCAGGCCTTTTTTCGTTTAGGGTTCTCGTAATGGATCCACTTCTCATCACCCGTAATAATTCGATGCAGAAACCCCTTTCTGCTCTGTCGTTGAAGCAGCAATTCGCAAATGGTTTTTCGTCTTTCAACGTCTCTGTCTTTCAATTCATGTGGAACCCAATGTGACATCTTTTGAATCATTCCCATGGCTTTCAAGCGTTTGGAGACTGTTGTTTGATCAACGCCTAATGCTGCTGCAAGTTGTTCCTGCGTTTGACACGAATCCTGCTCGAGCAATGCTGTCAATTCTTCGTCTTGAAATTTTTTTGGCTGTCCAGCTCGCTCTTGGTCTGCCAAGCCGAAATCACCACTTCTAAACCGTGCAAACCACTTCTGACACGTTCGCTCAGCTAGAGCATGGTCACCATACACTTCCACCAAAATACGATGACTTTCAGTCGCACTTTTCTGCATGTTAAAGTAATGCAGCAGGACACCCCGCAAAAACACTTTATCAGGCACAAATTGCGCCATGTTCACTTAACTACAAACTGGTGTTGTTGACGCTTTAATCCACTACCCTATACTACGAACGATACGCGATGACAGGGGTTTGCAACACATGTGTGGATACACGGAACTGTGGGACGCTCCGTTCGTTGCGCCATCTCTTGTCCACCCGCACGAATTAATTCCTAGACCAAATAGTAGTTTTGGAATTAGATTTGGAGAATGTAAGCAAATGTAGCCGCTGAAATGGGTCGGCATTAAACACAAGTAAGTTCTCACCACTGAATCAATATGGCGAGTTCCCTGTATTTGCTACTGGTCCAGGGAACAAAACAACATCTAGTATTTTTTTAGACAGTAGCGTAACTACGAGGGTTGTGGGCTTGTGTCCTTGGTGCCGGATGGGGAGGGAGCAAAATTGAGCAAATATTTGGGGGGAAGTTTTAGTTTGGTTTCTCAGGGAGCTCTAAGGGGAGTTCTTGCCCCGGGCTTCAATTATCGTAGTTGCGTCGCTGTTTGTAGATAAAGTTTTGTTTGTTGTTCTTGTTGTTATTTTTCCATTATACAGCACCAAGGTTATGAAGGATGATGCCTAAAATTTATTTAAGCCCCCAACAACGACATGAGCATGAATCTTTGCATCTCGTGGATGGTCACAGCACCATACAAGATCATCCATCGCAATATGTTATTCTCACCGCAGTGTCATGCTTCGTAATTCTTTTGTAGATGTAACCAAATTATTTTGGAGGAGTTTTAAGCTTGAAATCCAGACAAATTAAAAAAAAAACAATATGTTTCAAATTATTTTCGTTCCATACCATGTCAAGAAATAGAGTGACAAAATTCGACATCATTTGAAATTCGATAGTAGAACAATTGCCATCAAATAAGACCTGGCTCAATTTTCTGTCAGTTTGTCAATCATATTACTACAGTTCTATGTAGTTTCATCTCTGTGCATTCATTGCAGAGGTGCACCCACGGTGTCCGGACCACCAAAAATAAACTTCATAACAACATACATTTGTACAGCTTCCCAATAAAACTACACAGAGAAAAATCCGTTCTCCAGACAGCGGTATATTGTACAAATATACGGCATCCTCTTGCTTACTATAGCAATCAGTACGGAACATACGTTATCCGTATGCTACATAGGCACTGCCCTTAGATATTACATCATGCCGTTGCAGGATATCTGACATCTAACAGTTTTTCCGTATATCACATGCATATACTTATGTTACATTCCTCAGTTATATGTTATATACGCCCATTTGTATGTGAGATCCTGACCGCCTACATTGTTTCATACGGAAAATACGCATAGATGGAACACTTATACAGAAATTATTATAAAGCATGCGTTTTCAGTTATACGTCTGCTGTACGTTAAATCCAAAAACTACAGGAATTACGCATGTAACCTATCTTTTTTAAGTACGCCACCTACATTTTTTTTCTCAGTGTATACATGCTTAACAGGGGAAGTGATTGATCTAGCATGGAAATGTGATGTTATACTCCATCTGTACAATTTCTCTTATAAAAACAATACGGTTCTATCATTTTTTCCCTGAAAGTTTAGGTGGAAGTATTTTACAATTAGTTATTGTCTTTTCAGGTTCACAATAGTACCTGCATAGGGGTACATAAACGCTGAGTTCCACTGGGTCCGGACACCTCAAAACTACGTAACTCAACATATATTTGTACATTTTCTTAGCAAAACTTTGCTTGTTTGACAGAGAAATGAGTCATATTGTAGAAAGATTTGATGTTTTCTTTCATCTGAGCTCTTTCTTTTCTTACATGAACAACACAGTATTATTATAAATGTAAAAAACCAAGTTCTGTCACTTTATGTGGAAGCATGTGTTCAATTGGCCCTCACACCGTGAGTTGAATGCGCATGGAGATAAGACAAAGGTCAGTTGTTGGTGTGGTTTTATCCAACATACTACCTGGTTGTGGAAGTTCAGTTACGTCGTGAACTTGCATAAGGACAGAGCGAACATGGGATCTCCACAGAGCGTCATTAGGGCGTGCATGCTGTACGAGTTCAAACTGGGGTCAAACTACGCTGCAGCGAGGTGGAAGATACGCCAGGCCTTTGGTTAGGGTGTCGTGACTACATGGACAGTGCAGCAACGATTGAACAAGTTTAAGGACGGTGATGAAACACTCGAAGCCGCACTACGTGCCGGAAGACCAACACATGTACAAAATGAAGATCTTCAGGCAGCAAGTGAGGCGAACAGGGGCCACACATGTGAGGAACTGGAACTACGATTCAGTGAGTGGATAAACTATTCGACAGCACTTCCATTAACTTGGGAAGCACTACAAATTGGATAGATGAGTCTCACATGATTTAACTCCGGGCCAGAAAGCAACGCGAGCATATACCTGTGTTTCTTTGCTGTCTCGTCTGAGGAAGGAACCATTTCTTTACACTGTATTGACATGTGATGAGAATTGGGTCTTGTACGAAGCTTAACCTCCCAGTCATCACTGGTTAAAATCCCGCGAACCGGTTCCAGAACAGTCGAAACCAGCACTGCACCAGAAGAGTGTCCTCCTTTGTGTTTGGTGGGCTACTTGCAGCATCGTGCATCGGGAACTGCTACCAGCTGGTCACAGCATCAATGCAACTGTGTACTGTCAGCAGTTGAGCCGCGTTCAAGAAAAAAATAAAAACTCTGGAGTCAGAAGTTCTGTATTGCAAAGTGGTCTGCTTGTTACAGGACAACGCTAATTCCACGTGATTAGGATGGCCCGGGACACCATTCTACGCCTTGCATCCGTCATACTACCAGGACATTGCACTGCCCGATTATCACCTGTTTCATTACTTGGACAATCACTTGAGAGGGCGCCAGTTGAAATCCTAGTAGAGCTACAGAATGCACTTGATACCTTCTTCGCTTCACGTCCCACCAAGTTCTACCGCAATGGAATCCATGGCCTTCCTGAACGTTGGCAGAAGGTCCTCAATGCTGATTTAGATTATTTTTTATCTTCTAGGTACGTTGTAGGTGTTCTATTGATGTTCGAAGGTGGCGGTTGAAAAAGCGACAGCACTTTCTGGCTACCTTTACATTTTTCTGAAAATATAGATGACAATAATTAACAATTACATATCATATTTTCGAATGTTGAATAACGCTAGTTCAATATTACTGAGATGTGGTGTCTTCTAGTATTAGACCACATAACTTTGGATCCCTCCCAACAAATATATATATATGGGTTCACGCCTATACCCGTTCAATATTACAAAAACGTTGGGGCTTGGAATATTGGACCCGCAAAACTTCGAGCTCTCCCAACAAATATTTGTTGTTCTCGCCCACTGCAACAATGGCGTAGATTATACTAATTCAAATCTATAATCCATACTAAAATAATTTATATTTTAAAACAAAAATGATAGTTCTGCTTTTAAATATCCAACTTCCTTTAATTTATACAACTAAACAGATTAGACTCATGGTGGTAAATATGGTCAGTAATGGAATCAAAGTCATACTGTAAGATGAAAAATATATTGAAGTTATCAGATTTTTTCTTTTTAGAGGAAACGAGTTGTGTGTGATTGCAATTGCGCTGAAGATAATGATTGGGGCTCTGTAAAAGAAACGTTACTCGTTTGGAAATGAAATGAAATATTTCAGTTTAACGTCCCACACACATCCTCCTTAGGCTGAGGAAAATGATGATTAAGTTAAGTGAACTATTGTGGGAGAATAAGTGGAATGAGAACCTTGGAGGAAACGGAACTACCCTGAGAAAACCCACTTACACGATGTTGTCCACCACAAACTTTCTTGGACGGGGATCGTACCAGAGACCACACGTACCAAACATTAGCTCTCTACCACTGAGCACCGTGGCTCCCCGTAACTCATTTGGGATCAATAACAAACAAATTAATTACAATTTGAATATCTACGAGAACATGCAATTGGTAATTTCTTGAATCGATTGTTCCAGGTATTGTGGTTTGAAACTACATATCTTCATATAAAAAAAAAAGAAAAGAAAAGAAAAAGTAACCAAGAAAGTTCTGTCGCTGTTTCACCCACTACCTTCGAACACTGATATGTCACCTAAGACGTACCTGGAAAATCAAAAATATTCCTCATCATCATCGACGACATTCTGCCAATGTTCAGGAAGGCCATGGATTCCATCGCTGTATAGAACTTGGTGAGCCTTGAGGCGAAGAAGGTACCAAGTACATTTTGCACTTCTACTAGGGATTAGAACTAGCATTCTCTAAGGTGATTGTCCAAGAAATTGAACAGGTGATAATCGGAAGGCGCAATGTCCGCGGAGTATGGCGGATGTAAAAGGGTTTCCCATTCAAGGCGTAGAATGGCGTCTTGAGTCATCAAAGCCACGTGGGGCTTAGCTTTCTCCTCTAACAGGATGACCCCTTTGCGATTGAGAACTTCTGGCTCCAGAGTTTTAAGTTTTTCTTGAACACGGCTCAACTGTTCTGACAGTACGCAGTTGCATTGGTGCTCTGACCAGCTGGTAACAGCTCCCAATGCACGATGTCGCAAACAGTCCACCAAACACACAGGAGGTCCTTCTCCTGGTATAATGCTGGTTTCGGCTGTTTTGGAACCGATTCATGGGATGCTAACCAATAATGACGGCGCCGTGGCGCTTCGTATAGGACCCAATTCCCATCACATATCAACACCCTGTATAAAATGGCTCCTTCCTCACACGAGACAGCAAAAGAATATAGGCGTCTGCTCGAGACGACTTCATGCGGGACTCATTGTTCCAACTTATAGTGCTTTCCAAAATGCTGGAGGTGCTGTCTAATGTAAGACATTCCTCATTTTGAGGTTTAAAAATAATAATATAGAAGTACAGAGTTAACGGATCAACTCTAAGTTTCTAGAACAATATAGCAGAGTGAAAACATTTTTAAATAGAACTAACAGCACGTTTGTAGGTAACGCGGACGAATTTAGAAAAGTGAAAACAAAAACAATTCCAGTTCCGTGAAATGAAAGTATTATAAAAACCGTAGACAATTCAGTCTAGGTGTGCAGAAGAATCTATCAACCTCCTAGTTACCACTCTTGCTTCGTAGAAAAGTGACATTGGGAAGGAGTAGTTCTGTTACTGATGGCAAAGGACGTAAAGGCATTGTAAGTACGCTCGCATAGAGCTCTGTTAGTGACTCTGGTGAAAAATACACATAGACAGTCCTGACATGTAAGACGAGAATGTGAACCCTTCAATTATCTTGTAAATATCATTCATTTAATAAGCTCTTTTGGTAATGGTTTATCTTATATGCACTTTGTTATATATTGTTGTAATAAATTAGTTTTCTTCATGTAAAGCCTATAAAAGTGAATTTCTAACTCTATACTACCTGCCCTATGGCATGTCAATCAATCATATTATTTTTTAAAGATTTGTTATGGCTCCCCCCGAGGAATTTAAGCTCTCGTTGTTTAGACTGTCTTGTGTACATTTCACATACTTGTAAGGCAAGACTTTTATTTTCATATTTCATTATACTTATATTTTCTGTTATGATATGCCTATAACTCGTAGACAAGCATCTTTCATACCTCTCACCATGAATTCCACTTCAGACAACAATATCAATAATACTTCTGGAACAGTTTCTATCATTCCCGACATATATGATCCAAGTACGCACCCATTCGCGGAATTATTCTTACAGAATTTTCTCAAAATCGCATTAGTTAATAATTGGTCAGACTCAAAATGTGTGCAGATTTTTGAGAAATCCTTAGTTGGACCCGCTCATTTCTGGTTTTCCACCCAGAACCTCTCATCCCAACCTTGGGCAACCATCCAATCAAAATTCTTACGTCAGTTTGGTCAAGATCAGGTCCCCCGTTCCCGTATTCACCAATACCGCTCACGCGTTCAGCTCCCCAACGAACCTCTCTCTCATTATGTCTTTTCCAAAAAGCATTTAGCAGACCAAGCTTATACCCAGCTAGACTTTCAGGAATTTTTGTTAGAATGTGTTTCTAATATGTTACCTGAATATATTCGTTGGTTTGGAACGCGCACAATTTCAGATTATCCCACCCTCTTAGATGAAGTAACCTTACTGGAACGGACCAACCACCTTGTTCACAAACGGGAAAACGAAACAAAGACACATTCCACAACCGCGACCGATACCACAGCGCAGGCTATTTCCGAACTAACAGATCAAATATCTCAACTCCGTCTCCATGTTAATACTCTTTCAAATTCCCAATCCGCATCTGTCCATTTTACTCCCTCCCGTTCCCGTTCTCCATGTCCTCATAACCGCTTCTACTCCTCCAAACCATCCCGACCTTCTTCCCCGAACCCAACTCACTCACCTTCCTCTTCCTTCCTCCCACATTCCCATCCCACCAATTCTCTCACAACCTCCTATCAACACCATTCTTCGCCGACTCCTCCACCTTTTCATTCCACTGCTTCCACCTCTACCTCATGTGCACCTTGCACTACGCACTCCGCTCCCCTTCCACATTCCCATCCCACCAATTCTCTCACAACCTCCTATCAACACTGCTCTTCACCGACTCCTCCACATTTTCATTCCACTCCTTCCACCTCTACCTCATGTGCAGCTTGCGCTATGCACTCCATTTCCCTCCCACATTCCCATACCACCAATCCCAGTACACCCTCCTGCACTAACTGTATCACACAGCAACATCAATGTTGCCAACACGTTTCTTCAATCCCTTCCCATCCTTCTCATAACTTCACAAACGAACCTTCATCTACAAACAATACCAAACGAAAGAACTCCAAGAAACAGTGGCGTTCCAGTCAGAACAAACAACCTCCATCCCAGAATGTTTTTTCCACACAATCTACCCAAATACCTATTCCTCCCTACCCGTTTTATCATCCTTTTTTCCAGTATCCCCCACCTCCGTTCCCTCCTTCTGCCCCTGGGACCACACTAAACACACCTAAGAATTCAAAAAACGGCCAAAATTAGCGCGGGAGTCATCTCACCGCGCGTTAACCACCCAATCTTCGCTCCCCCCTTCCTCTTCATCTCCCACAGCGACTAGCCAGGACTACCATACCCTTCCCTTGCAATTTAAAGGAAATTCTCCGTATATACAGGGCACGTACGCAAACAAAGAATTACTTTTCTGCCTCGATAGTGGTGCAGACGTAGGATTATTTCCATTTGAATTATTGGAACCGAATGCGCATACTTTCCATCTTCCGTCCCTTCTTCACGGTTTGTCAGACAAACCCGTCCAATTAAATCGCGCTACTATTCTCAAAATTAACTTTAATGGTCGTAATTACTCCATTCTTTTTCGGTTAGTTCCCTTCAAAAATTTCCCACCCCTTCTTTCATCACGTTTTTTGCAAGATCACCAATCAATTTTGGATTACTCACAAGGCACTTTGTCCTTGAAACATTTTGGCAAAATGCCACATACTGTAAAGGATAAAAACCCAGTTAGTATTAACATCTCGCATTTCTTTCAAAAACACTCCAAACCTCAGGTTGTATTTTTTGCGCGGCGCACTACCGTTATTCCCCCTCATTCTGTTAGATTCATACCACTGGCTACTAATGGTTATTTCCCTGATGCACAGTTTCGCCTACATACACCGATTTCTCGGAATTTAAGTAAATGTTATATGGCGCATACTGTAGTCTCCACACAAAACCTTGTTCTCCCGTTAGCTAATCTTACAAACAAAAAGCAAACGATTCAGGCTCATAATCCGGTAGTTATAGGTTCTCTCTTTTCCCAACAAGACAATGACCACAATATCCTGACTGTTAGGCAAATATATTTTCCTACAGACGAAGATGCGGCACGCAACAAAGAAAAGCGTCTTAAAGAAATTGGTCATCTCATAGATATTAGTAAATTTAAGCTGTCACCAGACACGAATGAGGAACAACAAGCTCAAATGCGGGAATTACTCTCCGAATATGCCTTTTTATTTCAGTGGTCAAGTGACCATTTCACCAAGATAGATTCTTTCGTAGCAACATTAGATTTAGAAGACAAAACTCCATTTCAGTGTAACTCTTGTCATTCCACACAAGTTACGCCCCAAAGCGAGAGAGTTAGTTATACAACTTTTGAACCAAGGGATTTTTGAAAAATCGGATTCCCCCTATAAAAACAACATCCTATTTGTTTTAAAACCGAATTCTGAATCTCTTAGAGCCGTATTTGATTTGAGGGTTTTAAATGGGAAATGCCGGACTTTAGCTTCTCCATTAGAGGACATACAGGACGTTATAGATTCGCTTAGTGATTCCACCTTTTTTTCAAGTTTCGATCTCCATTCCTCTTTTCATCAGTTATCCCTTCATTCTGATGATCGCCCTGCAACAGCCTTTAGTTTAAAGGGCCTCTCTTTGCCCTTCAATCATATGCAACTCACTTCAATTCCACAGGGTTTCAAAAATTCATCTATTTTATTACAACAGGTACTGCAAACTATCTTTCGGGATTTATATACCAATAACATCACTTCGTTCGTAGATGACATGTATGTTCATGCTGATTCTTTTGATCACATGATACGCGCATTTTTTCATACAGCTGCAAAACATTCTTTGCTGTTCAATATCAACAAATCAGTATTTGGCGCTAGACGGATTAAATGCTTAGGTCATATTGTGGAAAATCATACAGTCAAACCTGATCCCGAGAAAACCGCTGCCCTCGCCAATGCACCCAAACCAACCACCATCAAAGGGTTAAAAAGTTGGTTGGCTTCGGCTAATTACTTTAGGAAATTTTTCCATCACATTTCTCTCATATTAGCCCCACTTTATGAAGCTATTTCGAATGGAAATCGCAAATTGATATGGACACCTGAAAGAGACCGTGCCTTCGACCAGATGAAGCACCTCCTCACTTCCCCACCAGTGCTTGCTTTGTACTCAACAAAGAACACAGAACATATTTTAATGTGCGATTTCTCAGCCCTAGGCGTTGGCGCCGTATTGTTACAAAAAGACCTTAGCTCTAATGTCATTCAGCCCGTCTGTTATGTTTCTTCCAGGCATCCAAAAACTGTCAACCCACTCCCGATTTTTCATCAGGAATTATATGCAATTTTCTTTTCGCTTAAGAAATTAGAAAAATACCTTCTGGGAAAACATTTTACTTTGATCACTGATAACATTTCCCTTCTTGCTATTAGGAAAACTGTTATCCCAAACGCAAAAATTCTCCGGTGGATCACTTATATCAACACTTTCACTTTTACAATCAAACACGTAAAAAGTCAGTCTAACGCAGTCGCCGACCTACTTAGCCGTTTTCCTCTGGACGTCTCACCAGACGCCATTGCCTTAGAACAGGATGACACTCCCGATGCCGTCCTCTTTTCCAACACGACTGATACTGACCAGACCCACCCATCCTTGGAGGACACTCCTCCTACTGTTCTAACTACAATAGGGGACAACACTGACCTACCAAATCTCCAGCTTCAGGACCGTCTTTTTGGCAAAATTATTACGACTCTAAACACCAAAAATGAATCAGACCCGGCCTTTCAACGTCTCACGAAACAGTACGTTCTTAAGAACAACATCTTGTACAGAAAAATGCATCGTGCCTCGCAAACCCGTTTGCTTGTCTGTATTCCGGACGCGCTAAAACCTGCTTTATTTCAGGAATACCACGGTGAACTTACTCATGTAGGCTTTAACAAACTTTACTGGATGATACGTTATAAATATTACGTACCACGCTTGAAATCTTGGTTAGCGAGTGAACTCAAATCTTGCAAACAGTGTGCAATTTTCAAACACAATTATTTGCCCAACAACCCCAACATGCAACGTTTTCCCCAAGCTCCCCTATTTTCGGTTTATAGCTTGGACTTAGCAGGGAAATTCATAGCCAGTGACCCAGAGAAATACCAATATTTCTATGCCGCAACCGAACATTGCACAGGCTTTACCATTACACAACCCATCACTACCCCAAATACAGACAATTTCATTTCCTTCCTTACCAATCAAATAATCATTCCCTTTGGCGTTCCTTCTTGTATTTATACTGTCCGTCAGTCAAGCCACACTTCCACTTTATCCCTGAGCTTTCTCAAATCCCTCAACATTACAGTTAAGTATGGATTACCATATCAGCATTTCACACTAGGAAAAGTTGAACAACGTCTGGGCACATTGCAAACCAGCCTTAAATTTCTGTGTCAATCTAACCAAAAACTCTGGCCAAAATATTTGCCTCACGCCACTTCCGCACTTAACAAGACTCCATTAACATCTTTAGGTGTCTCATCTCATGAATTGTTATATGGAGTACCTCCTCGCCTACCCATAGATAACTTGCTGCATGTTGAGAAAGAACATCTAGATTTACAGGACCGCCTTTTGGCACTAAAAGACATGAGGGATTTAGTTGATTATAGGAAGCACCAAGCATTTCTTGACTTCAAGAAAAAAGTCGAATCAAGCAAACCGCCCACAGAGTTCCTACCGGACTCTCAAGTTATGATTTTGGACACATCTTCTCAGCCTGGTACTTGTAAACCACTGTCCAGAATTTATAAAGGACCTTATAGGCTCATATCAACTGTTTCTCCAAACGAAGTCCTCGTTGACATAGAGGGTAAACCCACCCTTATAGGAAAGACTCGTTTGAAACATTACGTACCACCAACAACACCTAATTCAGAGTTCGAAATGAAATATAAGCGTTTTTTGAAATCGTCTAATTAAAGTTTTCAGCTGGCAAAACTTCCGACTTTGTCTCTCGTTCTGCCATGGACTCATATTTCAAAAGGAACTTTATTTTCAAATCCCCTGTTAGGTAGGCAACACACTTCCCAAAAATCTTTCTCCCGTGCAATCATTTTCGGCCATACAATGCATTCATATCTCACCTCCCAAATCCTGATTTCATATTGAGGCATTGGTTCACTGCCCGACATACCACCTTAACCTCTTATCCCTTTTCCCCTTCCTTCCCTTCACGTACGTAACACGCCACTTAAACAATAGCGACACTGAATGTTCTCAACACACTTTTTCCTAAGCATGCAAGGAAAAGTACTTGTTTATATTCACGTATTTCCTTCCTGTATCTTAATCTTGAACAGCTGGTTCTGTTCAAAAAACTTGAGCGCTCTAAGGATACATGAACGAAATCTGTTGAATACTTCATACAACTCACGCTCAATAGACATTGTTTATATCAGAATAGACACACCCACCCTTTACCATTTTCATAGCATCTTAATACAAAGCGACTAAAATCCGTTTCTTTCGATTCAAATATACGGTTACGTCGTGACCCACCCCCACGAAATACTACTCCGCCACTATGTCCTTTCCTTTCCTACGACCCCTTTGCCTTCGATACATCTGATCACTCACTAATTCAGCGTAACATACTGTTTATCTTTAAACTTAGGTGTTTACTTTATTTCCACAACAACAACAACAAAATAAATAAATAAAAATAAAAAGAGAATTTCTAGGTAATACGTACCAAATTTCTTCTTCCGGACGCTCATAATAACATCCTGTTTATGTCCTACTCACATACACATTAAACTTTCACCCTTGAACCTTCCTTCTACTCGCACAAAATTACGGTACAAATCACCAAGAAAACACTTTCGCACAGGTCATTTACCCTGAATTCTCTATGATGCAGTATGACCTACTTATGCTAGTGGACAAAACCGCCTCTCCATACCGTTACTCTCCTACCAAAATATTTTGTTTCTGTTGAGGACCACAACAAAAGAGCTACACCAGATTATAGGGACTACCATAATAATAATAATAATAATAATATAATAATAATAATAATAATTCACTCCTACTTCCATCCCTTTTCCTCCTTGCAGTTTATTGTGTTGTCCCTCGTTCCACAAATTCCTGCCTTCGACTCCCGATTAGCTCCAATACTTGCAATAATTATTGCCTCCTACCAACATCTTGCACTATTTTCTGTCTGTCGCCGATTACATTTTTTCACCCGTGACCTTTGTCAACAGTAATTTTGGGGTGAATACATGGTATCAGACATGTCTTATCATTATTTTTTCTTTTCACCTTTCTTTCCATTTTTTTTCTTCTTTTCATATACTGAAATTTGATTATAAACAGCCTTGCCTACAACCTAACAGAGATACTCGTACACAGGCGTACTTTCATTTTTTTTGATCCACGTCCTTTTTTTGAGTTCCTTTCATTCACGTCCTACTTCCTGGACCCGTGCTCCACCCGCCCTGGGACAGCCATTTCCAGAACCCAGAGGGATGCAGCCAGCAATGTCTCCAGAGATTTCCTGTTCCTGAGAGATGCAAACAGCCCTGTTCCTGAGAAATGCAGCCAGCAATGTCTCCAGAGATTTCCTGTTCCTGAGAGATGCAAACAGTCTTGTTCCTGAGAAATGCAGCCAGCAATGTCTCCAGAGATTTCCTGTTCCTGAGAGATGCAAACAGTCTTGTTCCTGAGAAATGCAGCCAGCATGCCTCCAGAGAATTCCTGTTCCTGAGAGATCCAAACAGCCCTGTCTCCAGAGACTTCTAGCTTCAGAGCGACGCAGCCAGCCCTGCTCCTAGTGGTCCGGTACGATATGCACCCAGCACTTCTCCACGGCATTCCAGTTTGCAGCCTTCTGCATTTTCACATGGACCTTCTTCGCATGTCAGTGTTTTTTTTTTCATCCCATGTGTTCACACCCTTTAGTGTTTTATTTTGAGGTTTAAAAGTCACTAGTTCATAAGAACAGATGACAGACATTTTTTGAGCCGAGGATTAAGACATTCCTCATTTTGAGGTTTAAAAATAATAATATAGAAGTACAGAGTTAACGGATCAACTCTAAGTTTCTAGAACAATATAGCAGAGTGAAAACATTTTTAAATAGAACTAACAGCACGTTTGTAGGTAACGCGGACGAATTTAGAAAAGTGAAAACAAAAACAATTCCAGTTCCGTGAAATGAAAGTATTATAAAAACCGTAGACAATTCAGTCTAGGTGTGCAGAAGAATCTATCAACCTCCTAGTTACCACTCTTGCTTCGTAGAAAAGTGACATTGGGAAGGAGTAGTTCTGTTACTGATGGCAAAGGACGTAAAGGCATTGTAAGTACGCTCGCATAGAGCTCTGTTAGTGACTCTGGTGAAAAATACACATAGACAGTCCTGACATGTAAGACGAGAATGTGAACCCTTCAATTATCTTGTAAATATCATTCATTTAATAAGCTCTTTTGGTAATGGTTTATCTTATATGCACTTTGTTATATATTGTTGTAATAAATTAGTTTTCTTCATGTAAAGCCTATAAAAGTGAATTTCTAACTCTATACTACCTGCCCTATGGCATGTCAATCAATCATATTATTTTTAAAAGATTTGTTAAATGGTTTTTCAACTCATACTGAATTTTAGTCCAAGTTTCTCATATGTCTGGGCAAGGTTCACCTCACTTGCTGCCTGAAGATCTTCATTTCTTACATATGTAGGTCTTCCGGCTGGTAGTGCCTTCGAGTATTTCGTCACCTTCCTTGACCTTGTTAAACCACCACTTCATTGTCCGCATAGTCACGACATCCTCAGCAAAGGCATGACATATCTTCCGCCCCGTCGTAGCTTCGTTTGACCCCAGTTGACCTCGTGCTCCTGAATAATGAATATTTCCTTTTTTTTCAGCTACCGTTTTATCATTACTTAACGGTATATATATATATCGAATTGTGTTTCAATATCAGATGTAATTAAACTATCAAATGTTACTTCATTCTTTAATTGTGCCGTATTGCGAATATTTTGTTAGCCTCATTATGATTTATTCTTATATGGTATTCACTTCATATACGAAATCTACGTATAGTATAATTACCTTTTGTGAATAATTACCCACATGCATATAAAGACAGGTAATTAACTTCAAATTGTTTCTAGAGATTACAAGTTGACGTAATTCTGAGAAACTTACTGTAGCGTTTCAAGTCACGCTCACTTACCTGACTTTAGGAAATTGAGAGAACATAAACTCTGTAATTAAGACTTTTACTTCAAACTTAGTTTTGTAGGAAGAAAAATAGTACAGAAGTGGTTTTCTTCGTAAGTATACGTTAATACATTGCATTTTATGGTATTTATTAGTAAAGCATTATAGTGATACATATATCTATATACTAAAATGCTAGGTTTATATGTTTGTCTCCAAAGAAAAGTTTATATGATTGTCTTCAATCCTTTCGACAGTGAGATCTCGCAAACTACAAGTGCTAGAAACGTACTGTTTTCATTGGTCGATCCCAAATTTTGTGTAGATTGCCCAGTTCTAATTAAACATTTAAAAACATTTCCGTTATTGCTTTATTACATTTTCAATGTACACTAGAAGTGTTTATATATATTTTTTTAAAGCATCATATCCTACGAGTTATATTAATACATTCCAACACAGCATAAACATATACGGGAGTAGTATATCTCTCAGGTGTTTGTTTCATGAGCAAAAGATAATGAAAAACGAAGGAGAATCGTTTCTCTAGTATAAGATGAATATTTATTGTTTGAAGTGTTTTGACCAATGAGCACCATATATCGCTGGCCTTATAATTAATTGTTTATGTAATATATTTGCTTATTACATACTGCATGCAAGAAGAAAGAAAACATTGATCATACATGAATTAGAAACTGCAACCTGAAGTAGGCTCAAATCTTGTAGACGGTGCGAGATATTGAAAAAAAAAAAAATCTCCCCTTTATGGTATCCTTGCCGGCTTTGGCCTATGTTTAGCAGAAGGGGTCCAGTTCTTTCTCTAAAAAATGTTACAATTTTGGTAATTTCTGTTCACATTAGGTTAGTTTCGGGTAGGTTAGGTTAATTTAGATAGGTTTAGGTTAGGTTCGGTTAGGTTAGGTTAGTTTATGTTATATTCATGTATGGGTCCAGCATAATTTTCCAAAGAAATGATAGAATTTCGCTTATTTCTACTAATATTAGATTAGTTTAGGTTAGTTCAGGTCAGTTTATTTTACTGCAGGTTAGGTTAGGTTAGATTTGGTTACGTTCTGTTACGTCTAAATACTTGCTACATTCATTTCTCCTGTAAACTTTGTGTTTTTTACGTGCTTCTGGACCCCTTGTACTAAACATGCTCCCCGATTTTTATCAAGACATCGTTTACTTGTGTCTGTAAGGAGACATGTACAGATGTTGTGAGGAATGAGAAGGAGATTCATGCTCATATGTGAATGATGCGCTGTGTACAGAACGCAGGTTCAATTAGATTTTTTTTCTTAAAAAAAAGCTTACTTAAGACGGGAAGATCATGCGTCTTTTTGCTTGCCTGTCTTTCATTATACTAATAAAATTGAGAAAAAGAAGAAGAAAAATAAAGAAAAGCCGGAAAATTCCACAGCTTCCGAGTGATGAACGAGTTCTTGATGTATTGTTTTGCTTTTCCTCACATGCACTCGAGGAATTTTCTTCCATTGGCTTTTCTCTTGGTCTACGTATTGTGTCAGGAAACGCGCCGGCTCAGCTAATGTTAGGAAGCTTCTAAGTTGGCCATTGAAGACTATTCTTCTTCTGTCGAAAGGACACTTAAAACGAAAGTGGTGACCTAATATGAGACTTGGCTCTCTTACCTTCCAAACACTGCTTTCTTCTTTTTTATTTCTTTTTTTATCTTTTTTCCCGTTTCCTAGACATTTTTCGAGATAAATATTGCTTCAAAATACCTATACGATGGTGCAAGCATTTGCTAAGGGCAATTTAAGACAAGAAATGTTGACTTCCATTAGTTACGAAGCTTACAAGTCAAATGTGCGTCATAGGTAATAAAATCTTAAATGAAATGAAATCTTTGGGACTAACGTCTCACGATTATGGGCATAATTAAACAATAATTAATAGGGATGATTAAGGCAAGTGAACGATGATGAAAGTATTGGTGCAATGATAATGTAGAAGGAAACAGGAGTACTGCTAGAAAGCATAGAAAATGATATTGTTCACCGCAAACCTACTTGGCAAGGACGTATTTAGCAACCATGACGCTAAAGACATAAGCCAAAACACGTATGTCCAAAATAATATTTCAGTTTAACGTTCCACGATTACACCCTGGAGGCTGAGACAGATAATTAAAGCAAGGGGTTCTCGGTTAAATCCCAGCTCGTGCCAAGTGAGTTTTGTTGCGGGCAAACACTATGTGCGTGGGTTTTCTCGAGGTTCTCCCGTTTCACCCCACTTTCTTCATTCCACTAGTTCATTCACTTCTCATCGTCAGTGTCTCCCTTAGCCTAGTCGGCATAACCGTGGGAATATTTCATTTCATTCGTGCACCACAAACTTAATTGACCCAGGAGGATCGAACCAGGGACCTGACACAGCATAGATAAGCGATCTACCACTGAGCTACCATTTCCCCGTCACAGCTAGTAGAAGACAACACCAATAACTACAATGCGGTGCTTAACAGTTGATTTTCTTACACATGAGTAAATACATCTAAAATAACTTAATAAAAACAAACAGTAAAGCGATGCATATACCACGTGAAATTTGGTTTCATAGCATGTCGTTTTATCTGTTATTATTATTATTATTATTATTATTATTATTATTGAAACCGGAAGTGGTAGTATATTTCTATCACTTCCGAGTTTAGTAGAACGTTATGCATGAAGGCAAAATACAGAGTGTTTCAAAACAACATCGCCAACGTTTTGGAGGTAATTCCTGACACAAAAGACAAGACAAAAGGCATAGACCAACCTAGGTACACAAATGCTTGCTTTCGGAGTTATAAGCTGTAGAAAACATGAAAGAAAAATGAACTTTGAATATTCATAGCTCAAAAACCGTGGGATCTACTTAGGAACTGATGTATGCGGTATCCAACAGTACATGTCTCAGAATCCTAAACTACTGACGATTTAATTTTTATAGAGGGAGTTTCGCTTCGTGCATATAATTTGAAATACTCTCAGATTACCTCTATAAAAATTGTTGCGGAGGTACCGCAGGAGTCTCAAACTTAGATATTTTGATAGGACACATACTAGTTCTTAAGTGAAGTCTTGACCCCACTATGGTAGAGCCCATAGTTTTGGAGCTATGTACTTTTAAAGTTCATTTTTTTTTTATGTTTTCAGAAACCGTAAAACTCCGAAAGGAAGCATTTGTTCACCCATGTTGGTCTATACTTTTTGCCTTATCTTGGTGTCAGGAATCAACTCCTAAACCTCGTCGGTGTTGTTTTGAAACGCCCTGTATAATTTTGAGACGCCTAATTGATAACGCAAAACTACTTTTCGCTATGTTTCGGGTTTTTAGACTTCCATACTATGCTATACGTATCGAAATCTTATAGAATGACGTTGTCTGTTCTGTGGACAAATATTGCAGCAAACACAGTAAGCAATATCGAGATACAGTTTTCGTAAACGGTTCACTAACCCAAGGAAGGGCTAACTGTTCCATTAACTATCTATTCAAACCACAAGTGGTTCAAATTAGTTATTTCCGGTTTCAACGATTACGGCCATAATACGAAAACGGTAGCAGATAGCAAGACACTTTTTTTCCTAAACGATCTGGTTTGATGCCTCAAGATATCGCTAATATTAAAATTTCCCACCACTCACTGCTTGCGAAGCAGAACAATATTTAATCCAATGCAAAGCAATATATGATACATGAAGTTTTAGATTCGAAAACTTAAAACAATGTTTTGTATCGCATTCCTTTGCGAATAGCCAATTCCTGTATATATATATATATATATATATATATATATATATATATATATATATATATATATATATATATATATATATATATATATATATATATGTGTGTGTGTGTGTGTGTTGCACTCCTAAAACGAACGCGAATTACTGCAACAGTGTTTTCTTAACTAGTTTTATAATACAAAATGAATAATGGATGGTTACTAATGCATTCAGCTATTTGTATTAAAAATACACACTGATGTATTAACTTTGAAACTAACTATGCACAAATAATAATAATAATAATAATAATAATAATATAAAAGAAGTGTTAAAAGTTATATAATGTAATATGTTTTGCTAAGTTGTTAGTCAAAATAAAGTTAAGGAAAATACTGAGACTCAGCTAAAATACTTCTTATTGAAATGTATTGTTAATTGCATTTATATTAAATTTACTCATTTTAAATCTTATCTATTCGAGGAGGTTAAGATCGGTGTACGCGACATTTTTTTTGTTATTTTAAATCATTAGTGCATTGCGACAATGCATTATAAAGTTTATTTTATTAAATTTGAAATCACACACAAATTAGGAAGCCATTTTTTTAAGTAGGCTTGATTCGTTATTTACACATATTATGTTAGTTCATATTTTGCCAAACTTCAGTCCTTATGTATGTGCATACAAAATAGCTTGTTAGTACACATAACTTACGGCTCTGTTCATGAGATTCCAATTCTAAGTCCACATCTCACCTACAGGGTGGATATGTATATGATGTTCGAGTTACTGTAGTGTTTGTAATATTGGACGAAAAAGTTTCGATGTGGCAACACTGTGTATCCTGAGAGTGGAGTCTGGATGGGGCACCTCCACACCATGCCATAACCGTGCGGGAATGGCTGAACTTAATATTACCGAACCGCTGGATCGATCGGCGTGGGGCTACGGAGTGGCAATTCTGATCTCCCGTTTTGAAACCACCTTTTTTCTTATGGGGTGTTTTAACGGACAAAGCATATCAACATCACATAAACATCACATACGTAATTTGGACAAACTACGGGAAGCTATCACAGAAGAGTTCCACAGGACATCAATACGGAAGCTGCCTGTGACGACGTTGCTCCTAGTCTCCAGGCATGTAACTTTACTACAGTCTTTAAAACATCATTTACCACCCTGTAGATTTAGTGCTGATAATGAACGTAAAGCTGGTAATATAATGTTAAAAACAAATTTATTTACGCTACTGTATTTGAAGATGCTTCTGGACATAATTGGGAAAGGTGATTGTCAATGAGGAATAATTTTAGGAATGCAAACGCGATTAATAACATAATCCTTCTTGACCAATATTGATCTATTTTTCTTATGATTTCTTCCCTAAACATTGTTGGATTTGATGGTCGAGTCCTGTTGCTCAGTCTCTTGAATGCTAAGACACTATGATGGAAAGAACAAAAGTTTATACCGTGAAAGATGATTTTGCATGATGCTCTGCGTTCCGTTCGATTGCACCAGATTATAAAGGTGCTCATGATTCCGTGCTCACGGTAATAGTATAAAGGTAACCAACAAAATTATGTCGTTTTTTGTGAAGTTATGCGTTCCATTGGCCCTCACACCGTAGGTTTAATGCAAATGGTGATAAGGCGAACTTCAGTTGTTGGTGTGGGTATATCCAACATACTACCTGCTTGTAGCAGTTCAGTTACATCGTGAACTTGCGTAAGGACACAATGAACATGGGACCTCCATAGGGTGTCATGAGGCCGTGCATGCTGTACGAGTTCAGACTGGGGTCAAACGCTGCTGCGGTGGGGCAGAAAATATGCCAGTCCCTTGATTAGGACGTCGTGACTACGCGGACAGTGCAGCCGTGGCTTAACAAGTTGAAGGATAGTGACGAAACACTCGAAGCCGCACGACCTGCCGGAAGAACAACACATTTACAAAATGTAGATCTTCAGGTAGCAATTAAGGGGTACAGTGGCCAGACATAGGAGAAACTGGGACTATAATTCAGTGTGAGTGGAGAAACTATTCGGCAGCATTTCCATCAACTCGATAAGCACTAGAAGTTGGATCGATGGGTCCCACATAATTTGACTCCAGGCCAGAAAGCAACGTGAACAGACACCTGTGTTTATTTGCTGTCTTGTCTGAAGAAGTAGCAATTTCTTTAGAGAGTGTTGACATATGATGAGCAGTGGGTCCTGTACGTAACTCCATTGCGCAGTTATCAATGATTAGCATCACATGAACCAGTTCCAAAATAGCCAAGCCAGCACTGCACCAGAAGGAGGTCCTCCTGTGTGTTTGGTGGACTGCTCGCGGCATCGTGCATTGGGAACTGCTACCAGTTGGTTAGGACATAAATGCAATTGTGTATTATCAGGAGTTGAGCCGTGTTCAACTAAAAGTGAATTCTCTGGAGCCAGCACTTCTGAATCACAAATGGGTCCTCCTGTTACAGGACAACGCTAAGCTAGAATGACTTGGGAGACCATTCTTCGCCTTGTTGGGAAACCCTATAGCATCCGCCATACTCCCCGGATATTGCATCGTCCGATTATCCCCTGTTCAATTCCTTGGACAATCATTTTAGGGGCGCCAGTTCAAATCCCTGGTAGAGGTGCAAAATGCACTTGATACCTTCTTCTCTTGACGTCCCACCAAGTCCTACTGCGTTGGAATCCATGCCTTCCTGAACGTTGGCAGAAGGTTTTCTCTGCTGATGGGTAGTACTTTTGATGTTCCAGGTACGTCTTAGGTGACATATAGTGGGTGAGAAAGCGACATAACTTTCTTGGTTACCTTTATGGGTGATCTACTTAATAACTTTGCTGTTACATAAGGAAGCAAGTTATAAAAGAAAAGACAAAAAAATGAACTCAAAGTTTCCTAAACTTTGTTTCGTATATGCTAGTACTGACTAAAAGTAAAATAATTTAAAATACCCATTTGATTGAGTTATACGGGTCGCATTCTAAAGCAAGTTGTATAATAACTTTGACAATAACTTGTGCTTACAATACGTAATTAAATGTGCCATTTTTTGTTGTTATGCCAATTTAATTTGATAGTGCATTCAGCGAAGAAAATAATATTGTTTCAGTACTTTTTTTTTTGCATGTGCCCCCTGTTGAGTTTCTTCAAAACTTATCTCCCCCTGCCCCCAATACATCTGCCACTCGTCCTACCCACGATCATCAGGCGGATAGGTTGACTATAAGCTGTCTTTTCCTTCCGAGTTTCTCAGATGAAAATCGCTAAAAATAAGCCTGCGCAATGATTTTCCTGATTTCCCATCATTTGAAAATTTCCTCAGGAAGGATTAAGAAGTCTCCAAAGAAAGTGCTACTGATCGCCAGCAAGTTGTTTGTAGATGTTCCCACTCTCCTACTGACGTCATTGCTGATTGGGTGACTAAGTTATTAAATTTTGGAGGGAAAAGTAAGGAAACTTCTCATCCTTGAGGTAGCGTTCGCGCGATTTTTTAAAATTGTTTTTATTATTACTGTTATAAGTTTATGTAGCTGATTAAAAATCTAATGATAATAGATGCTATCATGAACGTGTGACACTGTAGTTGAACAAAGGAGCTCTTTGCTGGCTATGTCGCTAGCGTACGGAGCTTTGGAACAGGAGATCGAGGTTCGATTTCCGATTGTGTCTCATCTGATTCGGATCACATGCCAAGTTGTTGCTCCACGTTTCATATAGCCTCCCTATTGAAACGCAAATCTAATTTAACAAAGATATAAAGAGCTGACATAGTAAAAATAATAGAACATTTACCCTTTTTATTTTGTTTATTTTTCATAAGAGAAAGGACACGCAACTTACCACAATCATAGACAATGTGATTCAACAATAAAAAAATATAAACCTGCAGAAGTTTCAGTGTTGCCATCCATTAAAATTATAGTGTTGTCTGAATAACATTTCTCCAAAATCTAAGTTAAGACAGCGACTAGAGGAACGAACTCAACTGTATTTGATTACCTACCATGCTGTTTTTGTATCGTGTGAACTACTTTCTAAATAACGTTAGTGTATGTTAAACAATTGTGATTGTTACAAACTAAATACAACTATTATTTTAAAAAAAAAAACTATTATATATATTGCATAAATTTTAATTCTCGATACCGTCTTAGAATATGTAATTTAACCAATGTAACGCGACAAAAGCCAAATTAGACTATGGTCCAGTCATGTATAAAACAAAACAAAATATCGGTCCATCAGTCTAGGGTAAGTTCGTGGACAAACATCATTGCATTATTATTATTATTATTATTATTATTATTATTATTATTATTATTATTATTATTATTATTATTATTATTATTATTATTATTATTATTATTATTATTTTACATGTATGCGATGTCTCACCCTGAAAACGAGAACTTTCAAAAACGGTAAATCACGGGTCTTATTGTTTTACCAAAGGGGGAATGGTAGCTCAGTGGTAGAGAATTTACATCTGAAGCGTGTGGTCCTTCGTCCGATCCCGGCCAAGTAAGTTTGTGGTGGACAGCATCGTGTCCATGGAGTTTTTCTTGGTACTCCTGTTTTCTCCTACTTTCTCATTCCACCAAATCTTCAATCGTCATTCGCTTCCCTTAATCATTGTCTCCCTTATCTGAAAAGGCGTAATCGTAGGACGTTAAACCGAAAGATTTCATTTCATTTTTTTATTTACTAAGTTTCATGTTTCTAAGTTTAGAGGCTCGTGAAGTACGTACATTCTAAGCCCCCCGCTCTCCCTTTGGGTATGCTCTTAATCAAAGTAACACGATAAAAGTACAGGTTTGGATATCTATTAGCCTTTGGCTACCTGGGCAAAATCCCCTTTTGCGTTACTTATCCCCTTATTATTATTATTATTTTTTTTTTATGCTTGAACACGCATTCACTTATTTTAAATGAAAAAGTTCATATACCAATTTTTATCTTCTCAAGTTAAGAAAATTGTGAGATACCTATTTTTGTATATATAACTAAATAACCAACTAACTAACTCTCTGGCCTATGGAACCCTGAAGTAAATTTTAAACTCACGCTTCGTCCTTACCTAAACCTAAACTGCGTAAAAGTTAAGCCAAGTGCCAAGCATCGTCAAAATCGTTCCAGCGGTCAGGGAAGAGTTGAAGAACAAACATAATTACATAAATTTTATACATAAACTAGCTGAAAATACCTACTCTTCTCATGGTGGTTGTATTTGGAAATCAACGCCTGTGGGAGAATCACCATTCATCTCAGTGATGGTCAATACTATGGATTTAACTCTAATGTCGTTCATTTTATATTATTTTTGTATGTCTCGGCATCCCCTCCCCTCTCCGGTGATCCCTGACTCCCAGTTCACCATTGATCTCAGCGACCGCGAAATCTATGAATTAGACACTAATACCGGTCATTTTCTACTACTTTTTCGTGTCCCGCTAAAGGCCCCGCCCCTGAGACACCCTGGTTCGAATTTTGAAAGAAAAAAAATGCTTTGTCTTGGTCTGGGGCGTGGACCAAGGAACCTGTGACCAAAATTTGGTAACTCTCGTTCTTTTCGTCTGGTTTCCAGGCTGCACACAGACAGACAGGCAGACACACAGAGAAACAAACTCTTTGTTTTATTTATATTAGATTAATAGATGCAGCTGAGAATAAAAGCTTTGAAAAACAATGGAAAAACTGCTTATTAAAAAGCAAATACTGTATGTTCATTTATCGTTCGGCGTTACAATTATGCGCACTTTGTAGGACGAATTCTGAATAAAATATGTATTTTAAAGTGCTGTTGAGCAAGCCTGGTTAATCTGTTTACCACGGTAATTCTCTCTAATGACCTTTTTTGAAGTCATGATTTATTTATTTTTTTTATAGCTTAGTAACCCTTAACATTTTCCTTCTAGTTTAATTTTAAACATTCATCAATTATTGTACCTTCATATTAAACTTTAAAAGCGGTATGTATTGTATTGCCCAGTACTGTCATATTTACAGAACGAAAAAAAAAAGTAGCCTCATGAGTGTAGGACTATTATGAGAAAATCTTTTGGAGACGCTGAGAATTTTACCTTTCTTGTCACATACTCGAATCTCCGCTGGGGCACAAGAAAGCAGATTCCTTGCCTGGTGACTTTCTTATTTCACGGAGAGAAGATTTAGGGAAGCAAGACGCCCCGATTTCCCTGCAAACCCACATTGATATTCTGCGGCAGGGCGAGTTATCTTCCTCTTGCTATTGTGGCACTGTGTCATTGTCAGGTAGCATTGGCTCAAAAGTCGTCGTCTCGAATGCTACATTCACAGGGATCACAGTCATATGGCAAGGAAAAGATCTCCAGTGACATATCTACATTTATTTATCTTTAGTCTTGGGCATACAATGAACAAGAGGTTCTCTTCTCCTTCTGTCTGCGTATGTAATGTTGATTATTTACAGATTGCATCGTACTTTTTTTTTCAATATTTTAATATAATAGCATATTTACTTTTTTTCTAAAAGCTGTAAGTTTGACCTGGTATTATATGCGTGCATTTGGTGTATATAATCACATTTTTCTTTACAGTTGGAGATACAGCCATTAATTAAACCTTATCATCTCCTTTAATGTGTTATACATCTCAAACTTCCAGATATTTGATGCTCCTTCATGTCCAGCGCTTCCAAACTTCTGAATTTACAAATAAAGTATATATATCATCTAGCATGAAATCCTAAATAATACGAATTATTTTTAATAATAATAATAATAATAATAATAATAATAATAATAATAATAATAATAATAATAATAATAATAATAATAATAATAATAATAATAATAATAATAAAGAAAAAAGATTTGCAGTTTTGCGTCGCACGATTATTCGAGTTAGATCAAGTATACGGATGAGTGATGGCGGTGAATTATTATGTATATATTATTAAAATGTTAATGCGAGAGGAAACGGAAGAACTCGAAGTAAATCTACATGTACGTGATGTTGTCCCTACAAAATAGTATGGCTTGGAATTGAACCAAACATCCCGCGCACCAGAGGTGAATAATCTGGCACTTTTTTTTTCATTTTCTTTATTACAGTAGAGTTACATATAAATCATAAAGTACAGTCAGATTACATGAGTATCAGAGAATAGTTCATTGTGTTCTATTTGTAGAGTGACAGAGATCAAAATGCACGATTACATAGTGGTAGAACGTCCAAGGTGAGGGCATTAGTTATAAGCTTGCACAAGAGCTACATCTTGGAAATGTGCAAATAGGGTTTTTCTTCTGGTTGGTGGAAAATGCCTATATCTGGTATACAAGTAATCCTGGTATTCGGTGATACGGCGTAACTCAGGAGTAAGGATGTAATGAACAGTACTCGATATTAACCACAGCACTGAGTTGTGTTTAGCGCTGGGAAAGAGACGGAAATCAGGAAATAAGACGAGAGCACTGGTAACAGAAGCTGGCACTGTACGGCAAATAGTACTGATCATTCGTTGAAACTTTGCCCAACTATGAACTGCATTACAACAAATTGTTAATCGATGTTCCAAATCATCGACACGACCACACTTGATACAAAGGGCACTGTCACTGAAATGTAAGCGATGTCGTTTAGCACGAGTGTCCACAAGGTCGTTGACCACAGCGTACCAACTCGAGATTGTCGGTCCAGAAAGGTGAGAGGCAAAAATATTACTCCATACTCTCGTCCATTCTCGTGCGGGATGCTTTTCGTAGAGGCGATGAGGAGGGAGAGAAAGTTGGCGAAGTAAATACTGATACAAGTCTTTCACTGAACTAGGCAACGCAGCCATCGGACCGGCAGTCATATAAGCATAGGAACAAATAACATCACTATAATACCAATAAACATCAGGAATATGGCAGACATTAAGTGGAAATGTATATGAGACAGTGTCATGACAGTAAGAAAGAAGGGCATGGCTGATTCCCGTAAGGCTGGTTGTAAGGCTCTGGAAGCCTCGGAGCAGAAACAAAGCCCGAGCTTTTAGACCGACGTGGATAAGGTTGAGACCACCAGCTTTTGGTGAGAGGCATGTGAAGGGATACTTAACTCTAAAGACGTGACCATGCCAAAGGAACGAATTAACAACACTCGTTGAGCAACATCACTGGGCATAGGAAGCAGCTGACACACATACCACAATTTGGATGGAGCATAAGCATTCAGAAAGTATATCCGAGACAATAAGCACAGCTGGCGTGAACGATGAGACTGGAGAATATGCCGGATGCTGTTTACGAGTATCGTATAGCTCACATGGACTGTTTCAAAAATGGTAGAGGAAAATATGATGCCCAAGATTTTTAACTGATGCACTACGTTAGTGATAGGTGGATACTCAGAAGAAGCTTGTGTGCCAAGGACCAAAAGCTTAGTTTTCGACTGATTGATCTGAGCGCCAGATAAGGCGGTGTATTCCATCAAACATGTATTAAGGGTGCGAATATCACTGCAATCGTGGATGAAAACTGTCACATCATCAGCATAACTGCAGACTCATAAGGTATGACCATGAAAGGAAAGGCCGGAGAGACGAGCATGAATACTATACAGAAGAGGGCAAAGAGAAATGGCAAACAAGCTCATACTCAATGGGCACCCTTGACGCACACTTCGTTTGATACGCACAGGCTCAGTGAGAAATCCATTGATTTTAAGTTTACTTTGAGCATTGTCGTACAAGATACGAATCCAGCGAATGAACTGCTCCCCGAGACCTAAGGTGGAGAGTATACGCCACAAGTAATCATGACGTACGCGGTCAAAGGCTTGATGGAAATCAAGTGACAGGAGAGCATGACAGGCAGAAGAGTTTTCAAAGGTAGCAATAACGTCACGAATGTACTGTAAAAGATGATAGATCTTCTTGTTTTCAACACACGCATATTGGTGAGGACCCACTAACTTGGCTAAATAGGGGCGTAAGCGGTTATTCAGGCAGCGAGCGAGAATCTTGTAGTCAAAGTTCAGCAAGGTAATTGGCCTGTAATGGGAAACGGTAGTAGGATGTGATTGCTTCGGTAAAAAGATAGTCACGCCAGCCGCTTTATACGGGCTCCTTGCAGCAGGAGCAAAATGTTCGTTCACTATAGCAGTTAAGGTATCGCCAATAAGGGGAAAGAAACGTTTGTACCACTCAGCGGGAAGGCCATCAATTCCAGGAGATTTTCCAGACGAAGCACTCATAATTGCGGTTTGCACCTCTTCTTTGGTGAATGGAGTTTCCAGTGATTGCGCTTCACGTTGATCGAGCACACATGGGAGGCGATCTAAGAAGGAAGATGGTATGTCAACGGTGTCCGATGTGCCATATAAGGTGGAGTAATAGGATAGGATGCATGCGATTTTGGGTATAAATACTTCATTGATAATAGGTGAATATGTCTTTCAGTGTTTCCAAAATATTGGATTTTAGATGGGAAACAGGGACAATTTCTATAATATTAAAATTTATAGTTATATATTTTTTAAACTTTATATTTTTTCCCGCGAAGAATCAGCATATATATATATATATATATATATATATATATATATATATATATATATATATATATATATAGATAGATAGATAGATAGATAGATAGATAGATAGATAGATAGATGTGTGTATGTGTGTGTGCAAATCAAGGTTTGTCATGTGTGGGCCACTGGAATACTCAAAACAGAATTGCAAACACAAAGCTAACTTGCACCTCACTAAATTAGAAATAATAATAATAATAATAATAATAATAATAATAATAATAATAATAATAATAATAATAATAATAACTCTGTGAGAAGTAGATCTACTGATTAGAGTGGAATGCGAACCACATGAACTCTCCACGGGAGTCGAACTTGTATCTGCCACGATAAAGGCGCGTACGCTAACCGCTTATCCACGAAAGCGTGTGCACTTCTTTTTCATTAAGAACAAGTAATTTTTAATTTTGTTCAACGTTATACTTTATATTTAAAATAGTGGAGCGTAATCACAAATAAATTATTTGTATTAAAGAACGGAATCGCAAAAGTAATAAAGTAACATTTACCTAGGTAATTCGATTCCATAATATGGTATTAGATTTACAGTTTTTTTTTTTTTTTAATTTAATATTTAAAGGACAACTACTAAGCGTGTAGGCTATTTTCAGAGTTCCAGAAACACATTTATCACCCTGAAGGAAAGTTTATCACAGAACTAGCACAAATGATATTCCTCAGAGACGAATTGTTTAGTTAGTTGTTCATTGTCGGTTGGACAATACATCAAGTGTAAACTCCGCTATTTGTGGTGTCCGCGTTGAGATGAGTAGAAAACAGTATGGTTTAGCAAAAAAAAACAGGTGTTCGTAATCTTTGTTTTGTTTCCCCAGTTTGTTCTTGCATAACAATTACTCCAACAACGGATGACCCTTATCTCAAAGTTTCCGAGGGAGTTCTTAGTGGCATTTGAAACTATTGTTGATTTCTTGCGGGAAACCTTATTCACTTCAGAGCATAACTGAACTCCAGGATAACCGAGGAAAAGCAAACTTTTCACTGCGTAATGTAAGAGACGCGTACTCTTGTCTCTGTTCTCTCTCTGTCTTGTCTGCAAGTATACAGGTAGTGCTGTTAATTTGCAATGCTAAAAGAATAAATGAAATTAATCGAAGGTAATAGTGTTATGTTGTATTTCTTTACACAGACTCACACTATACAAATATATGTAGTGTAGGTAACATGAGTAATAGAGAAGCAAATAAGCGAACTATAGCATCCAGTTTCTTCTCCCTAGAATACTATAAGGAAATTTCATCTGTATTCAATGTTGCCAATCTGAAGAAGAAAAAAAAGTAGTGAGGTAGTGCTTCAAAAGTAACGGACTTGAGCCATTCATAGTTCCTGGAAATGCGTAGTCTGATATCTGGGTTGGTAGTGGTTAGGCAGCGACCGCAGGTTTGAATTGTTAACGGTGATGTGTCAGGGCTAACTCCTTACTACCTCACAATCAGTAGAACTGGAGTGTACAACTAATATGTCAGACGGTGGTAGCATAAAATGGGCGACCTTCTTGATTTCCAAGAAGTCACATTTGCTAAAATCAGTTTTGCGGCTCTGAAATACACTTTACCATGTTCAGAATATGTTTTGTTTTACTGTTATTCCTCACTTTTTAAATTCATTTGCTAAATTCTTTATCTGGAAGACATGCATTTTGGAAGCTTTTATTGTAACGCCATTTACTCATTATTTTAATATGGATAATACAATAACACAATTAAGTTTGCAATGTTCACGTGTACACAGCTCCGTGCAACCATTAAGCCTAGATATTAACTAAGCCAACAACACGGTCAGTTATACTGTAATAGCTTAAACTCAACAAAAGTTTAGTGTTGTCATATCTGGAAATTAAAAGTACTTAAAGAAGAATTGAAACAGTATCGAACGTGTCAGTTTTTATAAACCTAGTGTTCATTGTGAATATAACACTAAACAAACACAACTTTTATATGTCTTATATATATAATAATAATTTGTGATTGCATATATGATAAGGTAGTAGCTCATTCTTAAGAGTTATAGCCTGTAGATATTTAAAAGTAGTCAAAAGAGCGTGTCGCCTAATTTGAAACTTTGGTGGGGACGACACTTAAAAAAAAAAATCCAATCCGCTACTTATAGCCTAACCTGGCAACAGTATCTGTATCTGGTTGTTTTAAATTTGTCTTTTTTAGAGCACAGAATATATTAGTAAGAAATTTTACCACGAAATTGGGGGACCCGAATCCCATGTGTTTACTGGAATCAAAACTACAGTATATATGTTCTCGAAGCGACTATAATGCGAGAAGAAATTGCAAAATTGTTATGTTGTGTAGATCTATATGCGAGTGAACACATGCCGTTGGAATATCCGATAAGTATATCTGAAAAATTGCGATTTCGGGTTAACAATGGCACCTTTTATGATTTTACGACACATATCAGTTGCTGTAAGAGTCTGTAAGTATTATACATGATAGAGACTTCGTTCTTGAAATATAAAATTACTGAGAAGGCGGAACACTTGATAGATCCCGTAAACCTATATATTATATTTGTCTTTCAGTTTAAAGTCCATTGATTGTGTTTTTAGGCTAAGGAAGAAAAATGAGTTGAGTTGATTTTAGGTTAGCGTCCTTTTCAGCAGCGAGGCAATATGAGACGTGGACCTACTGATTAACGTGAAATCCGAACCACATGAGCTCCCGCCGCCACGCCAAAGGCGCCTACGCTAACCGCTTAGCCACGAGGGAGCTCAGGAAGAAAAATGACTAAGAGAAGTGGATGGTAATGAAAAAAATGGTGGAATGTAAAATGTGAGAGGCAACGGGAGTAGCTCGAGGGAACGATGTTGTCTACCACAAATTTGCATGGCCGGGGACCGAACCAGAGACATCACGCATCAGAGGTAAGCGCTATACCACGTAAAATCATATAAGGTACCATTGTTAACTCAAAATCAGATGTTCTTATTTAAAGACATACCTGCTGGTAATTTCAAGGATGGCATGATTTCAAGGATGGTAATTTCAAGGATGGCATGATTTCAAGGATGGTAATTTCAAGGATGACATGATTTCAAGGATGGTAATTTCAAGGATGGTAATTTCAAGGATGGTAATTTCAAGGATGGCATGATTTGATCATCATTCGTAACGTGACGCAAAACGAAACAGTTTATGGAATTCAATAATCATCATCTAGATCTCCTTCGTGGCTAAGCGGTTAGCGTACGTGCCTTTGGCATGGGAGACCCGGGTTCGATTCCCGGCGGGAGCTCATGTGGTTCGGATTTCACGTTAATCAGTAGGTCCACGTCTCATATAGCCTCGCTGCTGAAAGAGACGCTAAACTAAAATCAATTAATCAATCAATCAATAATTATCATCTCTTGGTACACCCGCTTTTCCGTCTTTTTCTGTTTACTGAGCATTCTTTATATTTGCTTCTTTTTTTTCTTTAAAAAAAGACAAAACCAAAAAAAATAATGGCAGATTGCAATTGAGCGATTCGGGTAAACATAATGATATTTGAAGTGGAAAGGAAGGCTGATTATTTTCATACAGTTCAATACAATGACACATAAAAAATGACCCTGCCATCTGTAGATACATTTCCGAAACTAAACTACCTACATAGTGTTCCATGGTTTGATGTCGACACATTCCATCTAATTACTCAAATTCCCCGGAAGTGGCGCTTATCATTATGTTTGCCCGAGCCACTCACTTATTGTGATTTGAAAATAGTATTATGAAACCAAATGTGCACTTTTTTTTTTTTTTTTTTTTTTGCTGACCATCTGTCATTTTCCTGGCAACAATGACCCAGTCGCTATAGTACTTAGTTTTTGTTCAAAACATTGCAACATGTGGTCTTCACAGCCCTCTTTCAAACTAACTTAACTCCATTAAGAAGTTCTGCAGAAACCAACAGTAATTACAAAGTAGCATTGCCAGATTTAGGGTATACGGTGGATTCATTAGAAACGCCAACCAAGTTCTTGCAATTTCTCACGAGTCGTTAAATATATATATGCAGACTGATATTGTCAGTGTGGTATACGACACATTTCTTTCTTGATTAATTTTAATCATTAATTTTGACTTTCTGGGTGCATCTGCGGTAATTGTCCACGTTACAGTTTGAAGTCTATCGTTTTGCCTTCCGGCAGCAGTTCGTGATGCACTATGTCCGTATAGTCCCAACAAACACACAGCCTAAGCTACCTGACTGTCAGTGTGGGTTTGGCACAGACTGAAACTTCTCCTCATTTCGACCACGTTTTGTTTGTTTCACATGATTGTCATTGTTTCTCAACTTTTCATCACTTGTGATCAACTGCCTCAGAAAAGTCTCAAGTTCATTAATTTTTCAGTGAACATTCCAATGTAGAAACTCTATGCAGTAAATGTTTTTTTTTTTTTTGCGTCGGATTATATAAAGATAACCAAGAAAATTATGTTGCCTTTGTGGAGGTATGTGTTCCATTGATATTCACACCGTGAGTTGAACACCAATGTAGATAACTCGAAGGCCAGTTGTTGGTGTGGGTATATCCAACATACCACCTGGTTGTGGCAGTTCAGTTACGCAGCGAACTTGCTTAAGGACACAGTGAACATGGGACCTCCACAAAGCGTCAAAAGGACGTGTATGTTGTATAAGTTCAAACTGAGGTCAAACGCCTCTGCAATGGGGAGGAAAATATGCCAGGCCTTTGACGAGTGCTTTGTCGTGACTAAGCGGACAATGCAGAGATGATTTAACAAGTTTAAGAAAGGTGACGAAATACTTGAAGACGCATCATGTGCCGAAAGGGCAACACATGTACAAAATGAAGATCTACAGGCAGCAATTGTGGCAAACAGTGGCCAGAGACGTAAGGAACTGGAACAACTATTCAATGTGAGTGAATAGACCATTCATTCGGCAGTACCACCATCAACTTGGGAAGCACTACAAGTTGGATCGATGGGTCCCACATGATTTGACTCCGGGCCAGAAAGCAACGCGGGTAGACACATGCAATTCTTTTTCGTCACGTCTGAGGAACGAGTCATTTGTGAACGGGATGTTTACATGTGATGACACATTTCCTGTACGCAGCTCCAAGGTGTCGTCATCATTTTTTAGCATCCCATGAACAGGTTCCGAAGTAACCCTGCATCAAAAGAAGGTCCTCATGTGTGTTTGACGGAATGCTCGCACCATCATGAATAGGGAACTGCTACCAGCTGGTCAGAGCATCAACACAACTATGTACTCTGAGCAGTTGAGCTGTGTTCAAGAAATGCTCCAAACTCTGGAGCCAGCACTTCCGAACCGCAAAGGGGTTATCATGTTGCAGTACAACGCAAAGCCATACGTGACTAGGATTTCCCCCCGACACCATGCTACGCCTTGGAAAAGAAACACTTTTGCATCTGCCATACTTCCCGGACATTGTACCGTCCTATTATCACCTGTTCGATTCCTTGGACAATCATCTTAGAGGACGTCAGTTGAAATCCCTAGTAGAGGTGCAAAATGCACTTGATATATCCTTCGCTTCACGACCCACCATGTTCTACCGCGATGGAATCCATGGCCTTCCAGAACGTTGGCAGAAGGTTGTCGATGCTGTTGGGTACAATTCTTGATCTTCCCGGTACGTCTTAGGTGGCATATCGATGTTGGAAGGTGGTGCGTGAAAAAGCGACAGAATTTTCCTGGTTACCTTTATATATAGCTAAAATAATTATCTCGACAGAGTTCGTTAATGGAGCCAAAAGTGTTACTATTTTAACTGGTAACGGTGACCTTAACGGCAAATATCCATAATTCATTTTCTACTATCGAAAAGCATGTAGCAAAAGTTATATATCTAGTCGTCATATAGCAGCAAGGATGATCTATCGTGTGACATCTATCGGAAGAAATTGAAACTTAAAGTGTGTTATTCTCTTTACCGTCTAGCAGTACATATTTTTACATGTAGTTTTGTGAGAAAAAAAATGAATTTCCTTAAACTCATTTTAAATTCTTTGAATCAGCTCTCAGATATTGTTTTTATACAAATTTCTGTGTTAATGTTTTACTTAGGTGAAAATCTATTCTTTGTGCGGTAGCATTCCATGAATCGACGACACCGTTTTGAACAACGTGATTCCAGATAATACATTTAGTAAGTAGGCGAAGTGAGTCTGTGCTTTTCTCACAGCTCCTGTATGTGTGAAGATCAGCGTTGAAAGGCGAGCAATTTACGTGGAAATCAGATTAGCTTTACTGTCAACCTTCGTGCGGGCTTCTAGATAAACGCTAGTTGTTGACCGTTTGTTCTATTATCGTCAAGCTTGTCACCCACAAACATATGTTGTCTTCTACGGAGCGTTCATAACCTAAATAAAGAACTTTATCTTCCGGGAAGATGTGATGTTTTGTTTACGAAATGTTTCTACCAAAAGCGGATGTTGTTTGAATACACACAACAGATACGCAATTCTTTTAAGGATGTAATCAGTGTTATTGCACATGTTGATATTTTTTTGTTGATAAAAAAAAAATGATGGTATACGTGCACACAAAAGCTTCATATCTGGTTTTATTTATTTATTTTTTTGGGGGGGGGGTAATGATTATGAATGCATTTTGTGATAATCATGTGTGTTAAAAGTATTTACTAAATGAATACGAATTAAATATGATAAATATGAATTATAGTAATAATCTTATATACTTCAAATCCAGTAGTAAGCAGAACAATCATTAGTATAACTTCAATACTACGTTCTTTAGAAAATCTGATATTTTAGTTTAAACTAGTTTCATGTAGTTGTTCTTATCTTACTGTTAAATATAATTTTAAACCGGTTTCCCGTATTTGCTTTTCTTTTTCCTATATCTGCCTCTGTATTGAATACTTGGTAAACAACGCCTACATTTAATTTCAGGCGATGTCAGGACTAAAAAACAGATACTTTATTTTTTTGTTAAATTATAATATGTATGGCTATTTAAAGAAAAACAGTAATGTTATAGCCAGTCCAACCAATTGAGGTGCAAAGAAAAAAATGCTATACCTGAAGCAATATAAAATACTTTATATATGCACACATCGAGCCCATAAAGCCATAATATCAGATCGGCATGTTGACTGGAAATATGAGTCTAAATATATAAGATAGTCACATTCATATATTCATAAACAGCTATTGTCAATCCACTGCTAGATGAAGATCTTCCCACTCTTCCTTTTACAACCATCAATGTCAGGCATTTTTTTTTTTCCACGTTACTTTGTAGTGTTTGTTGATTTCGTCACACCACTTTGTACGAACACATTCCATAGTTTTTTCCTTGTCTCTTGGTACCCAGTTCAAGAACTGATTTTCGTCGATGATCATAATTTCTTCTTGGAATGTGTCCGGCCTTTTCTCGTCTCAATGTCTTCATTTTCATGATAATATCCGTTACTTCTTTCACTGACTGGTGCACGTGGATATTTTCCTATCATTATGTGTGTTTTCTACGGATCGTGCACGCTTTGTCGTTTGGAGACCGTGAATGTTTAATTTTGGTGATGTGTACGTCTCCAACTCATATGTCAAAACATGGACAATGCATTAATTAAGAATTTTAAGCTTTGTACACTGGTTTTCGATCTTCGATAGGAATCTCTTCTTTCTGGATGCGACCTAACCTATGTATGTTAATTTATTCTTTAATGTTACCCCACATGAATATCTTCTGTCTCGGATAGACTTAAGTATTCACTTTGAATTCTAGGGGCCGCGGTGGCTCAGTGGTAGAGTGTTCACCTCTGGTACCTGAAGACCCTGGTTCGATCCCAGCTGGCCGTGTGGTGGACAAACACCGTGCACATGTGTTTCCTCGGAGTGACCCTGTTTCCTCCCACTCCCTTCATTCCACAATTTCGTTCATTTCTCGTCATCACCGTCTCCTTTAGCCTAGCCGGCATAATCGTGGGACGTAAAACTCAAAGGTTTCACTTTTAATTCTATATATTTTCAATTTCAATTCGTACTTTGCTTTATGAGTTTGCGAAGTTGTTTTGTTAAACATCACTTTTGCCTATTTGCATGTAATTCGCAGCCTAACTTCCTTGATCTTTAAATTATCATACCTAGGATATCTCTATTGTTTTTCTTCAGAGAGAAAGATGAAATCAAGTATGTTTCTTTATACTTATCGTTTTTCCACTTCAGAAATCCAAACCTATACTGAAGTTTGTTTTGAGAAAAAGTCTGGGAGAATTAGTATCACCTTGACATCTCCATCTTTATCTTTATAGTCTTTCTACGGCCAAACGGTTAGATATTTGCAGTAGCTTATTTATGTACATTTATGCACAACTTTTATATATATAAGCTTTTTGTTTTACTCCATTTGCCTTAATAGTGTGAACAACTTGCTAAATCTTCACGGAATTAAACTTTTTTTTTTCGCATGTAATGAATTCAGCACAGAAGGAAAATGCATACTTATTTGACCATTCCATCACTTTACACATCACTTGAATATGATCTACGGTGTTGAATCACTTCTGAATGCAGCCGGTTTTCTTGGTTGGATCATATATAAATTTATCTAAAATGAGCGTCGATACTCTCGAAGGAATTTTGTAAACACCAGAAAGGAAATTTATAGGTATGTAAGTTTCCTAGGCATAATATGCATTCTTTACTTTCAAGCAGCATATGATCATGTCACTTCTCCACTTTTAGAAAATTTAATCATTTAAGTCATTTCGTATAAAGCTTATCTGGATTTTTTTTCGAATCTTCTTCAGTTTGCTACAGTATGTCTAATAACTCCATCTCCTCGTATATTTTCTCGTTGCATGCTCCCTATGTAGAAGTCGACTTCTTCTCGCAGCACTGGAGTATCTCTGTTTCTTTATATTCACTTTCTTTCATTTCCGGTTCAATGCTTGAATGTACTTTTTTTTTTTGAATAGTGAAATATTCTTCAGTATTCCTTCACTATTTTTATTGGGTCTGCTCAGGCCCGTATCTACGGAGGGCTAGGATGGGCTGCCGCCCTAAATTTTTGCTTGCCCCCTAAAATTTTCACTGCAGGCTTGCAAATAAACTATAATATGGTAATGAACTATACTATGGTTGGAACGGCCCCCCTAATTTCTACTGCCTCCCCTACATTTTTGGGCTGGCTTCCGGTCTGGGTCTGCTATATTTTCAGCTCTTTTACCTACTTCAGCTCATCGCTTAGGCTCTCTTTCGTTCATGTATTTTTTCTTATGAGATTGTTGTTTAACTTTCTTATATCTTCTGATGTATTTCCATATTGCTTTGAAGAGTTCCACATAATATGTTTTAGATGTCACATTGTCAATATTATCCTTCCCTTCTTCATCGGATGTCATGATTCTTAGGATATTTTCTGTTTCATTCTTATTTATTGCAATACTTTTTTTATCTTCGTAGTGTGATCCTTCTGTTAGCTTCTGAAATGGTCATGTCCTCTTTCAGTGCGGCAAAACAGTTTTCCAGTCCCAGTTGGAATACGTCGTGATACTTTTAAGGGATACGTCATGATACGTCTTCCTTTCTGCATGCATTCCTATTGTTCTACAAGTTCTCTGATTTTCAGAAGTGAAGTTTACACCTACCTATTTGATTGTTACTTTCTGTATTGGACCAACTTAATATTTCAGTCTTCAACTATGCATCTACTGTCTGACATGACTTAATCCGTTTTCTTGCCCTTCTACTTAGGTGTCGCCATGTCTAATATTTGTTAGATTTTTAACTAACTCAATCTATGGCCTATGGAACCCAGAGGTTCAATGGCGCGTTCACAAAAGCTTTCCACTGACTGCTATCCTTGGCCAATTTGATCCCGTTTCCACATTGTATTCCTACCTCTGCGAGATCCAATCTCGATACTGTCCTCCCATCTACGCCTAGGTCTTCCTAATGGTCGTTTTCCGGTTGGTCTTAAAGTTAAGATATTGAAAGTGTATCTACTTTCTTCCATCCTAGCTACATGATCTATCCACCTGAGCCTCCTAGATTTGATGACCCTAACAATGTTGGGTAAAACGCATAAATTATGCAGTTCCCCGTTATGAAGTTTCCGCCATTCCCCATTCCCGTTTCTGTTGGTAGATTTTTACTAGAGGGAATTCATAACGTAAATCTTCTCAGCTTCTGCCAATTCTACGTTTGTCTCATTCACCAGATCCAAAATTTCTTATTTTTCTTATTTTGATTCATACATCATTTTTTGTCCTGTTTTGCCGTTGAAATTCACCATGATAGAAAAAAAAAAAACAAATGCGCAGTATTCTCCTATTAAAATATGTGAATTCTTTGTCTTTAATTCCTTACATTCCCACTCCTGAAAGTCATGTTGTGGGAGCCTGCAAATTGTATCTAATATTTTATAGGAGGGAGACACTAATAATCAATTGAAGATGTATGAAATCAGCAGGATCTACCATCAAATATCTTACCTGTATCTTACAGTTGTGCAGAGTGAAACTTGCATTATGCGATTAAATTTACAAGTTTAACTAATTATAAGAAGGCGGACAGAGAGTTCCAACACCAACAAGCTTGGCCAGCACAGTTTTTTTTTTATTTTTTTATTTTTTTTTAAGTTAGTTAGTTATACTTATTTCACCAACCACGACAAAACAATCCAAGGTCCCCATTCGCCGGAAGTCGCATTGTAACTGGCAAAGCAAGGTTCAGAATTACATACAAGCAGAGAGTGCTAAGAATAATTAGAGTTACAAATTATGTTGCTATTTAAAAGTGGCCATTGTTACGCATAAAACAACATTTTTGTCATCACAAGAAAGAGGGCTGCTGGGACATCGCCAGTTTTAGTCAAATGAGAAGAAAAGGTGTAGAAATAATTGAAGTGAAGCGCACTCACATCTCCTTTTAAAATAATCAGAGTGTAGCGCGACTAACGGCATTGCATTTCTTATCAACGAAAAACTGAAGAGCAATTTCTTAAATATATATAAAGAACATCTACATGAGTAATAAGGCTGTTATCAAACAATCCTCTGTATACTGAAGATGCTCGGGGAAAAAAATCTTACTTAGGCACTAGTTTCGAAAACCAGACGACACGATCATACAGATTCAATTCGATACTTCATCCTATATGCATTGACTTAAATTATTTAGGTTCAACAGTCGTATTTTCAGTAGTCGCAATGGCGATCTGGCTCCCAGGACTTTTTATTATCGAGCCCTGTATATTAAAATAAAACTGGGTATATGTATCGTAAAATTAACTGATAAGTGAGCTTAGAGTTGCCTTTGAGCTTACTAGTTTGAGTAGCCGCTACCCCACTCATCCCTTTGGATCCGACTAAAGTGTAAATTTGCGTGACAGCATTCATACCGTATAACTCATAAATATTGTCAACCTATAAAAATACCACGTCTACAATCACTCGAATTCTGCGGATCAACTAACCTGCAGGTGTATTTAATCATACCAACCCAATAGTTGCCTCCAAGGGTGACAATTTCTCTGTAACTTTGGGGGGTCCATTCATTAAAAAAAAATACATATAACAATACACATAACAAGAAATATACATATTCATAAAAATTCAGGGACCCCACATGAGATTTGGAGTGGCCGGGTCCCCCCCCCGGACCCCAGGATCGGCGCCATAGGTTGCTTCCGTCATGTTTATAGTATACATTGAAATCTAAGACGTTTTAGCAGTATAAATATTAATGTTTATTACAATTACCTTAAAATATGTGATGATTGATAGAAATAAATGCTTATGAAAAGGTTGAGAAATCGATTGAGTTAATAGAACAATAGTACTCCACCTCTAGAAAAATGAAACGAAATGACATATTTTCGTTTAACGTCAAACGATGATGCCTTGAACACTAAAGAAGACGATGCTTAAGGTAAGTGAATGATAATGGAAAAATTGGTGGAATGAAAATGTGAGAGGTACGAGAGTACCCCGAGAAAACCCCCGGTCAGAATGCTGTGCATCACAAAACGACTTGGCTGAGGGAACGAACCAGAAACCCCACGCACCAGAGGTAAGCGCTCTACCAGTGAACCATAGTGCACCATATCTCTAGAAAAATGTCAGTCGAGAAAATGAAGTGAAATCTTTAAGTTTTACGTCCCACGGTTATGCCGGTTAGGCTAAAGGAGACTGTGATGATGAGAGATGAGTGAAATGAAGAAAGTGGGAGGAAACTGGAGAACCCCAAAAACACCCACGAGCACTTTGTTTGTCCACCACAAGGTCCACACGGCGCGAGCTGTGATCGAACCAGGGCCCCAAGCACCGGAGGTGAACGCTCTACCACTGAGCCACCGCCCCCCCAAAATGTCAGTCGCACTGGGTTTATTCTGCGAGCACTGTCAGAATTCGAGTACGTAAATGTATAATGTAAGCTACAAATAAAACACTGAACTACCACAAGTATATTTCAATAAAACTAACCACATACTATTTAGTATTGGGATTAGATACCTATGTGTATGGATTAAGGTTCATAATATACTGAATTCAAAAGAAACTTATATTTTTGTTTAATAAATTGTGTCATTCAGTACTTGAGTCCAGATGTTTCGTAAAGCGATATGGTAGATTTTCCTTGAAAATCTTGTATTTTCTTGGCTATCTTTGCTACCTTTCTCTTTTTTCTCTCATAAAACCTCATGCTCAACCGATTTTGAATACCATACAGAGTTTAATATCTTTTATATATATCTTTCTTTTCAAGTAGAAATCGAGGCTGATACATGAAAACCTATTGGGTTTTCCGTAGTTGGATTTCTTCTCGAACATTTTGATGATGACGAAAGTTGAAAAGGAGAAAAAGTGGTCTATATGCCATCCTTTTATAGTTCTTTTAAACGGCTATATAAAAGAAAAGTAATTTTCTCGGAATTATCATCAAAATTATATCAAACCTTCTGGTTTTCAGTCTACTGAATGTGGATTGGAGTATTTGCTATTCTTTATTTATTTCATTTCATTTTATATTATTACAGACAAACATAGCATTGGTTTAGATCTAACCATGAAGATATTCTTTTAAAAAAAAATCAGTTGAAATTCTCTTGTTTGCATAGGAATGTATTATCCATATCACATTTATAAACGGCAAGTGTCTCCGTGTGCCACGATGACTCGTACAAATATACGAGGTTTGATCAAAAAAGAAATCGAACCAGCGCACCAACCGGCATAGGGAGCGAAATGCAGCTATCCAACGCTCCTAGCGGCAGGTTTAGACAACATACTGCCACTTAACTTGTTTTGCTATGATCGTTAGTAGCCGAGCTACAGTCGCTTATAGGCGCATGCGCACAAGCTGTTCGTGATACAGTGACAATTAAAGAGCTTGCAGAACAACTCGCGTGTGTGAACTTTTGCTACGAAGTTGTCAAAACATTTACACAGACATTTCAATTGCTTTTCAATTCATTCAGCGTCTTCTTGTCAAAAAATAAAGCATTATCCGTTTTGGGTAATAGACATGAAGATGCCATCATTTGCTAAGCAGATACGGTACCATAGCTTGTAGCTGAAGTCCGATGTTTTATTGAATGGTCCTTGGATACATCACTTAACGTAAAATAACAGAAAAATTGAAAATATACAGGGTGATCCACAATTATATCCCTATTTTCAATTCACTATTATTCTGTCATTGACAGTGTTACATTGTTGCTGTCAATTTTATTATGTACTATGGTCCTTGCCATTTCATTCAACGTAGGCACCAGCATTAGTAGCATATCATTGCAGTCGAGGCCCAACGTCCCTCATAGACCATTGTAACATGTTTGGTACCAGCGCACACCCTTCCTTAATGACTTTTTCCACAGTGTCCAAGTCACGCAGTTTTCTGGCATACACTTTCTCTTTCAAATGCCACAAGAGGAAACAAATAATCCAACGGGTTCAAGTCTGGATTTCTCGGTGGCTACTCAACATTTCCACAACGTCCAATAACGAGATCTGGAAAAGCATTGTCAAGCCATTCTAGCGAAATCAATGCAAAATGGGGGAGATACCACATCGCGCATAAAGTTCAATTTGTACACTCCGTTCCAAGTTAAAACAGTGGGATAAACAAACGTTTGTAGCATGTGCATATACCTTTCCGCATCCATTCTCTTAGGAAGAAGTTAAGGGCAGATACGGGTGTCATTACGAATTGCGCGAATGATGGGACTGCAATTTTTCAAATGTAGCTCCAGGACTGTTGTTACTAGGGGCCAGTAATGGCAGTTATGGTGATTTATGAGCCCACCCATATAGAACACTGCTTCGTCTGACCGCAGAATGTTACTCAAGATATATGTTTCTTCTTCCAACTATTGTAATGTGAATTCAGCAAACTCCATCCTAACATTGTGAGGTGCCAGTAGCAATAGAAATAATATATGCATACAAATGAAAACACCAACACAATAATACAGATAAAAGGTGGTGGAGTGGCGAGGGATATTCATATATTATGTAAATTAACACAAAATTGTAAATGAAATAAATTTTCATATGCAATTCCCTTTTTTGTAGAGATAAGAATGATCTCCTGTTGGAGCCGCCACTGCCACAATTGATAGTCGGTAGAGCATTCGTAAAATTCAACAAAAACAAAATCTCAGGGTTTTAAATTTACAAAGTATGATCTCAGGAATTTCTGACGACAGTTATGGTCTTTGCAGCTACTTGTAAAGAGTTTCAAAATTGTAATAAGGTTAAAAAAATCAAAACAAACAGGTAGCAGCCTGTTACGTACTCTTTACACTCATAACTACATCTTATTTGTTCTCTGGGCGTATTCCTTCCTGGGCCCCATTCAGAAAGGTGGTCAGATGTACTGGAGTAAGGAGAAATGTTTCCTTGACTCTCACTCCTGAAATAAAAACATATGGATTAGCATTCGGGTACTCACCAATCAGGAAAACAGACACCCTCACTATACTGTTGGAAGATGGATATTTATTTCTCCACATAAATCAATAGGTGATGGAAGTCAACACTCACAACTCTCATATTACAAAACACTTATTAGAAATTTTCTTCCACTGGTGCACCAATCACACTAATTTATATAGATACACACTACGCACAGCATAGATACAGAAGATTTATTATATTTACACTAGAGATCTGTCTGACCTCTTAAAGTGAACTGCCAAGCAGATAATCAAACAAATCATTCTCCTCATGGTAATGAGTTCATTGTCTCTGACTGTCTTGTACAGAGAGGATGGTAAAAAAAATAAAATTTATATGGTTAAATTCAACTTTAAGACATATGACGCAGTTTCATGATGATTCGATGTTGCCCTAATATCCACTTCACGGGTAGTCTCTGCTAAAGGAGGGACTGGAAAAATGTCTACGATGAAATCACACGCCAATTGTACTTGCCCACATTTTCATTCCACTGGAATAAAACTGTTCCTTGATGGTGAACCACTAGTGACGGTCAAATATGTGTCACATCTGACCCCAACGTATGTCAGTTTAAAGTTAGCAATACTTAATGTCTTGCTAGCCTCCTTGTTTAAGAGTTTAGGAGGGCACTGTCGTATAGCGTGACAGGCCTTGCAATCTCACCTTGAGATTTGTACTAACGATTTTTTTTCTATTCCATAACAGAAATGGATAATAGTGCCACTGCACTATAAATAAGTTTGTCCACCGAATGTCCTGTTACTTAAATACTGAAACAGTCATGGCAAATATAGACACTGTTCAGAAATAGTGGTCGAAGATTGATTAAGTTGAAAATTCGAACATGACGTGTTTACCAATTTTATGAAATTTCACTGTTCTACAGCTCTTCTTAGTATTTACCACTCTAAATTTTAATATCTATAAACACTGTCCACTAACACAACTGTGGCACGATACATGGGTGTCCATGTATGTAATTTCACGGGACTCCACGGGAAGAACGATCTTCACACTGTCCCGGGTTAAAACTTCTCGACTCTCGAAAAGTTCGAAGCAACTTCACACTCTCGAGTTTAGAAATCAACTCCCCCGCGTTTCAGCAACAACTAACCCACAATGACCACGAAAAGGGGTATTAAACTTCCCACTTCCTGGAAAAAGCAGGAACTCGCTCTTCCAAGAATCACTGACAAAAGGTTTCAATGCCTGAGGCAATAACTGTGTGTGGTCTCTTCACCAAGCAGCACTTCGAAAACCAGCTTGCGCTTGCAAACAAGCATACACTGCGTGACAGGTGCTGCCACCACTGTTGAGAGCGGCAGTTTCGAAAGCTTCTGCCCAAACAGAAGTCCATAACAACAAATATATAAACATTTACTATTTTCACTGAAATAAACAATACAAAGAATAGTTACACTTGATTAAACACACATAAATTTAGTAAAATATATACAGAATGCAATAGTATCACTGTATACAGTTGTCATCTCTCCGAGTATGTGTAGGAAGTCTCTTTTCCAATGGCTTCCCTCAAAACTGTCTGCTATCATCCAGCAGCCATTATTCCAAGAGAGAGATATATATATATATAGAAACATTTTAGTTATGATTAATTTTGACAATAATACAAGATCTAAATGTCTTGAACGTTGGGAAACACGATGACAAAAATAGTCATGAATTTTAAACGGTCTTTCCAAGAACTGGTGAGCGTAATACGTTAATATTAATAATTTACACATAAAATAAGTCAAAATAAAATACAAGTTTTCAAAAATGCAGTGCATCATGGGAAAAATCATAGGCCAGATAGCTGACGGTAACGAACTTGGGTTGAACCCAAGCTATGAGCTTGGGACTTGTGAGATTCTTTTCAAAGGTGTGAAATCGACACCTTTAGAAATAGGAAATCTATCGTGTTGACGCTAAAAATTTTATGACTTTTGTAACAAAGCCTGGAGAGCGTCTGTAAGCAATGTTTCCACCTAGCCATTGCTATACAAGAGGAAGTTACCAGAATACTCCCTATACACAATGCTCCATGCTTCCATGTCTATTTAGGGACTTCTCCACCCACTAGGAGTCAAAGACCCCACACAACTTTGCAGCTCAGACTGCTGTCGCCAAGAAAACAAATCTCTGTCCAAGCTATCTCTGTAGCCACGAAGTTCAAACTTCTATACATGAAGTAAATGAATATGATATTATTTCTTCTTTATTTTATCATATGTAGAGTATGTATGCTGGATATGTAAATCCAATAACGTATGTAATATATACAATTTAATTCCCATTAATGAGATGCACGCAAACCTGAAATGATGTTCATAGCCTATAAAGGAATAAAATACATTCATGAAATACAATATACAACAACAGTGTATTAATACTCTCGTATTACGCTCGGTGTTTACCCAATAATATTCATAAAAGTTACATACTCATTAAAATGAATGCTAATTAATAAGCAATTAAATTGATCACAAATTATCATTAATTTACATATTGATAGGGAAATGTGCACTCATCTGCATTTTGATATGCAGATGAAGGAGAAGGCATTCGGCCGTCTACATCACAGTCTTCCCGTGACAATGCCTGGGTAAAATGTGGTTTTCATGGTCTCCAGTCAATCTCCTTCATTGACCGTTGGACCGAACTGTACGATAAACCAGATTCATGATGATATTGTCTCAGAGACTTCGCGGGACTTTGCGCAAACGCCGTAGCAGCCTTGGCTTTAGCTTCTTCAGTGATAACTCTCTTTGGGGTTTCAGCACCCTTTAGGTGAGTAACCGAACCTGCACGCAACAAATTAACATTATGTCTGTTTACTGCTTTCACACCCAGAGTCGCATATCTCTTCTTCTCCTGTCTCCACCATCTTTGCACAATTACAGGCGATTGCTATACTTCCATCCTCGCTTCAGTACGAGAACGTCAGTAATGTTCAGGTATCTGCGCCTCTGGTTAGACCTGCAACAAACAACAATAACGTAACAATTTCATAATAGCACTTAATGGCATAGAATAGAGCATAATATAACGGTGGAGTTATATATATTACATCGTTTGTGAATAAAATAGTAGTAAAATAGAGACATAATAGTTAAATAGAGACACCCGTCCTCTTATTGATTTTCATTGTTAATTATTCCTCCGTAAATACTGTAAAGTTGCTTGCATCTGGAAGTTTGATAAATAACAAATAAATATTGAAGTATAATCATAATATCAATATATTTAACACACCATCTAAAGTTGTGGCTATGTACTTATGATATAGCCACTCTTGTACTAAATAAATAAATAAATAAAATCACGGAAACAAACTCGAATACAGTGTTGTTCACGTGCTGTTCATTACTTCCACTCTGCAAAATTCTTTCAATTTAAGAGAGGTAATCCTATATGTGCATTTTTCTCTTAAGATTTCTTCCGAGGCGATGTGTAATGTAAGAATATATATATATATATATATATATATATATATATATATATATATATATATATATATATATATATATATAGCCATAACGGCAGCCCATCGTTTCTCAGCCAATAGGATCAAACCACCCGTCCATGAAAAACCATCAACTCTTGCAGCAGAATAAACGAGCCACTGGGCAGGAGTCTTGATTTCTGAGACGCAAGTGCTCGTCGGATGTGTCAGTTTACAGAAGGAATTTTGTCGAATACACTCCGAAAGTTGTACTCCCGTGAATCATTTCACACATGCTACGCACACAACTTCTCTTTTCCTCCATTTCTAATTTGTACAGGAACATACACCATTGTAGACGATATTCTAGAGAGAGGAGTACAGTAAGTTGGTAAAAGTTTACTTGGTAAAGTTCAAAGGAAGCTAGTTTGCCAAGTATGACACCATTTCTTTTTGTACTTAACTTTGGTATATATAGAAAGATTTACGGAATTCTTAGTAAGTCTTCGTCCTAATATTAATGAAAGTCGAGGACATTTTTTTTGGCAATAGTAATGAAAATATGTGTGTCATTGCTAATTAATATAAAAATTATGTTACCATATTGCTTATAAAAATAACTTAAGGAAATATTTAGTATAAATACATAATGTGTATACAAAGTGCTCATTAGATTAAGCTTTAACTGAAAATTAATGTTCATCGTTTTAGTGAGTTTACTCAGGGCTATCCCGTTTCCTCCCACTTTCTCATTCCACCAATTCATCATTGACTTGTTTTAATCATCGTCTCCGTTTTTTTTTTTTCAAAGGACATAATCATGGATCGTTAAATTGAAATATTTCGTTTAATTTGAAATTAACGTTCAACGATTTTGTTCCATATATTTACACTGATTCTTGCTCTAAGCAACAATATACCGTTCGTTTTCTGAATCTCGAAATTTGATGACCAAAAACTCGGGAAAGAAACATTTTTTTTCCTGAGAAAAAAAATCACATGAGTCATAAACAAGTTAAGGTTTACAAATGTACCAATGTTGGTCAAAATCGGATAAGTTGTAGTGCTGCCAAAATGTCTTGAGACGTGGCAGATATGCGAACTAAAGCTCACACCCTCGCCACACCCACGGTTAAGCCAATAAGGGTTCAGCTGTTACTAAGCGAGAGAGCCTTAACCAAAGGGAGTGGAATTCCCTCAGCCGATAGCAGTGCTCGGAACAAAAGACTAGGTGTCAAGTCAATGTGTTATCTCTATAGTAGATTTTGTGTATGTTTACACGTTGTTTTTTTTAGACGAAGAAAAAAATGACAAGCAAATTAATAATGAATAGAAATGATTTATAGAAAAGAAGTGCATACTCTTACTTCGTTAAATCCAAACATGGGAGTTGATATTGATTAAGAATATATTTTTATTTATATGTCAACAACAATGCTATAAATGACAAGATCTACATGTTGGAAAGTGAGACTTTATCTACGGTACTGCATTGCATATTCTTCCAACATAAATCGAACACAGAAACTCATGCAAGTTGATATTGCCCAGTTTACATTGAGAATGCGATATTCAGTAACAAGGACATGTTTTAAGTATGGTCTTGTACAAAAGAAAGGCATTCACTTTCTTTAAATATCCATGTAACTTCGTCCGTAATCAGAAGTTAATCTAACTAACCAAAATAGTAAATTGTTCTTCGGACATTTGTGACAATGCGCCCATGTAAGAAGAGGTAGAAGTAACGATTTTTTTAAAAAAAAAAATAATGTTGTTCATATATGGAGTTAAATTTATATGGCTTCTGAGACAGCAGCGTATCTGGTAACCGGACGACTGCGTCAGTTTATGTGAGTCCAGAACGCAGAACCCTTCGGCGGGCCATCGAATCTCGCGTTCTTTGAACATTTATTACGAAAACCTTGTCTGCAAACAAGTTGCATCGCCACAAGTTGAAGGTGATGTACCTCACAAAGGATTTTCCCGATCGTCGAAAGCAGTTTTTCAAAACACGTCAATAACGTCTTCCAATACGACACCGACTGATCCATGAAAATGTGTTTCTCCGATGAAGTTTATTTCTATATCGGTGGTAAGGTAAACAAGAAAACCCTACAGTGCTAGTAGAACACGAATCCTCGTTCTGCTGAACAGTCAGAGGGCCAATGGGACGAAAAGCTGTTGGCATGGTACAGGATATTGAAGTCACTGTTTATTGGACTATTGTGCTTTAAGGGTGCCCTCAATGGACCAATCCCTTATGCCAGCATTGATCTCGTCCGATGGACAACTTCTTAAATTCTTGCAGTACGATGGTGCCGTGTTTAGATATGCCAACGCGGTGGATAAGTTCCTGGGTATACAGTTCATCAGTATGTGGACAGATCATCAAATAACATACATTCGCATTAAAATCTAGATTATGAATTTGCTAAAAAAAAAAATATAAAAAAATAAAAGAAAGAAAAAAAGGGCTTCCGGAGGCTAAGTTTAAAAAAAAATGACCCTCGATCCTTAGAATTTATTTTAGGTCTGGATCTTTTTTCTCTATATTTTTGCAACAATCAGGGCTAGAAATTGAGCGATAATATTATAGTACGCATATGAAAATTTAGTTGTAGATGGACGTAATAGCTACAATATATGAAAATACAGAAATTTTAAGTAAAACTTTTAACACATAGCTCATATTCTTAGTCTAGAACAATTTAACAAGGAATGAAAGTAGGGAAAATATGATAACTACAAATATATTGTAATGATTAACCCAGGGTTACCATATTTCAAAAGTGAAAATCCGGGACGGTATTAAATGACAAGAATCTTCGAAATGCTTAAAATGAAAACAAGTGGTATATACTAATTTACTTTCTCCCATTAGATAGAGCTGTTCAATTATTACGTAATCACATTTTTAGTCATTTTAGTAGACTTTTTCCTTCCTAGTTAAGTAAACGTAAGCAGATTTACTTATTTACTCTGGTAAGAACTTTTTTTTTAATTTCTCAGGATTTGTTACATTTTGTAGCTTTACGAGTCTGTTTTAGCTCATTTAAAGCATTTAAAGCAGCATTTTTCACACGTTTTGCCTGTTCGTGCTATTATTTTTTTTAAAAAGAATAGTTAATTCATTTGCAATATGTTCAGTCGGCGTTTGTCATCTTCAAGGAACTTCTTTCGTTGAATATTTTTTTTTTATTTTTTTAACTTTATTTCTGTTATTGAATCAAAGGATCCAATATATTTCAATCAAAGATTTTCTAGTACCCTTTACACCTGCTGAACTACATTTAGCATAGCCATACAAAAACTATCACCTAATACAGTGTGATGTGCTTTATTCCGTAGAATACGAAAACTAGATTTAGAAACCATTCAAAAATTTCGTGGTCCTTGATCCAAAAACTATTTACTGACTAAGATCACAAGCTTTTGATCCATTTTTTTTTGTCATTCTTAAATTCTTGTTTTTAACACACTAACAACTCAATAACTCACGCGAATGCGTCGTTCAATGTCAACGTAGTTAAATCGTTAACTTAATTGAATCCATGTTTTATGTATTCAAAGTTTTTTTTTTTTCAACTTTTGAATTGCCACACTCAGAAGCTGAAAAGAATAATTATATACCTAATCCTGTGAAGAAACCAAACTATAATATTTTCTTCATTTCTTCTTCGTTAAAACCCGAGACATTTAAGCGTCCCGAGAAACATTTTATGGACGCGGGACACAGATCTCGATTCCATGACAGTTCCGAATTTTCCAGCACGAATGACAACCCTAGATTAACCATCTGCTTTACTCGACTTTTTAACGGTTTTACTGTTAATTTAAGTACCTCCAAAACGTGTCTTTGTCCGGCTATCTTCCTTGGAGCCAAAACTAGAGAGAAATGTATAATGCATAATCTTAAACAGAAAGGTATGTGGGAACGTGTTCATCCTAGAAACTAATTCTTCAGTTTCTAGGATACACATGTTTCCACGTTATGTTCTGTTTAAGAAAAATGAAATTAAATCTCTAAATGTTACGCCCTACGATTATGTCGGCTAGGGTAAAGGAGACGGTGATGATGAGAAATGAATGAAATGGTGGAATGAAGAATGTGGAAGGAAAGAGGAGAACCTCGAGAAAACTGACTCACACGGTGTTTGTCCACCACAAAGCTCACTTATTTTTGTTTAGAAATATACATTAGAGACAACGGAAGGAATTGAGATTGCATTTAATATGTATTTTCTTATGCACTATATTTCATAGCTGTGGTGTAAATTTCTTACATACATACTTGAATGCTCCTTGTCGATAAAATACAGATTGTTTATAAAATAGTAAAAAAAAAACTTTTTTTTATTTTTTCTTTCTTTCTTTTCTTCTTTTTATTTTTATTTTTATTTTTTTTTTTTTTTTTGCAGACAAGATTCAAATCAAGGATATAAAATAGAGGATCTGCCCTTACAACAAAATTTTGAAGCCATACGTCACAGTTTCGCCACCCCTACTCTGCCCACTCCGACCAATAGAATCGCAATCTTTTGAGCCAACAATCATGGCGGAAACGAAAATAGCCAATCAGTCGACAGCAGAAACAGGAGTAGCCAATCAGACGTGCCGATGCTCGGTTGTTTTTTTGGCGTCATCGATTTAATAGGATGAAGATACATATGGGCAGATCCTCTATTTATAACATCCTTGATTCAAATTCATGCAAAAATGTACAGTAGCACACAGCTCCATGACACTATCCCCTACGTCAATAACACGTAATTCAGATTCTTCTTCGTTTGTCTCTGTTACTCTTCTGTTGATGTTATACCGTCTGCACTCTGGAATCTGACATCATTGAGTATGCCAAATTTTGACTTTTATATAATTATTGGATCGAAAGATCTAATGTATAGTTCAATCAAACATTTTCCTGTACGCGTTATATTTGGAGAACTACATACAGTGTAGCCAAACCCAAACAAACTAGAAAATATGAAAAAATCGATTTAGGAGCCGTTCAAAAATTACGTGGAACCAGAAAGTAACTATTGGCCAAGATCGGAATCTTTTGGTGCATTTTTTGATCATTCCTAAAATTCTTGGCCAAGATCGCAATATTATTATTATTATTATTATTATTATTATTATTATTATTATTATTATTATTATTATTATTATTATTATTATTATTATTATTATTATTATTGCATCATTCCTAAAATTCTTGTTTGTAATATTTTACGATTCTTTCCTACATTCCACTTGAACATGTAATTGACAGCAATGTGCAGATTGTCTATTTCTATTAAAGAATATGCTTATTCCTAAAGGAGAAAATGAAGGGAAATATGCAACTTGCTTATTTACTTGGCAGCAATGCCATGGCCTATTTCTATTAAATAATACGTATGTTGCTCCATAATGGAATGAAGTGAAAATATATTTCCCTTGTAAGCAGACCCAATGAAAGTAATGATCTAGGTTAGACTTTTGGGACTTAGTCTCTGGAAGGTAGTTTAGGCGTTTGTGAACAGAATTGTACCAGATAATTTCAATAATAATAATAATAATAATAATAATAATAATAATAATAATAATAATAATAATAATAATAATAATAATAATAATAATAATAATAATAATAATAGCCCCAAAAGTTTTAACTAATACAACATTATTTTCCCTCCTCGTTTATATGGTGAATAGTGCTTGCCCATAAGGTTCTGGATTGAATCTCCTTTGGGAAAACATCGAAAACAACTCTGGTGCAGGACTAGCTTTAATCTGTTGGTTTTATTATGTGCAGCACAATTGCTGACAGGGTGCTTAAATGGGATTCAATCAATCCTGTATTAAAATAGCATTTCTACCTACTTACTGTGTTATTATGTTTTATTGAGTAATACTTGTTTATCGCCTCCTAATGAGAAAGGATTAGATTTTGGTGTTCCCAAGCATAATATTTAGTTGTAAGTTTACGCAAAAGGTTTCAGTGGTAAAAGAGGATTTGATTTCTTTCTAGGGCGTATTCTTTTAAAGCCAAAATGAGCCTTGGTATGCCTTTTTCTTTGAGAGAAAAGCCGCAATGGAATAGGAGGTGAGGACACAAAGGGGCAAGGGATGTTCAAAGAAGAGATCCAACAAGAAATCTCCTTTCCGCGTATGCTGCAAACTTCTAGCTGCAAACTCTTGGAGAAACACGATTGGATCGTCTTTCGTAGCCATTCAATTTCCTACGGATTTCCAAAACAATAGATCTAAACGGTTTCTACTTCTAAGAGACTAACTGCTTGGAACTTAGAGCAGTGAGAAACGATATTTTAGACTATCTACGTGCATCAAGGAGATAACTTTATGTTTCATCATCTCCCGTCTCAATATTTCACGTCTTACTGATACTTACTTAGGCAGTTTCTTCCCACTATTTTTCTTAGCACTATTTTTCCGTGACTTAATTTTCGCGCTCGGTTACGGAATATTGGGTTTAACTCCCTTCGAAAACCCATTGATTTGAATCCCATTTTAAAGTAGACGTTTCAATTTCATATAACTTCTAAGCCTTTTCGAGAGGAAGCGACAATTCGTATGATATATGATACAAGGAATTTCTATCTCTCCCCGGTTATTGGCTCGTTTTCGAGACCCGACTCGAGAAGAGAAGCATATTTTCCAATTCGAGACAAAGTGAGGTACATAATAATTCTCGTCTCGTTTGAGACAATATTAGAATAATACGATTTTTTTTTTTTTAGTTTCATGGGCAAACACTAAGCCACCCAAGTTTTAGATGTCAAATGCTGTTTCACTTTTACTTGAATCAGAATTTAAATATTATATATTGACACTTAATTGTATGAAAATAATGAAGACCATTTTATCAACGTTTTGAGATGCGCAAGTCTTTATACAATACACTTCGATAATAAATATGATTCAAATGCTGTTATTTCAGACTTCTTGAGGACTTCTCGTTATGTGGAAGAATTCCAATAACTTCTAGATGAAATAATATTTTTTTATATATAAAAAAAACTCAGGACATTTTTACATGCATTTACATAACCACACGAGATGAGAAAATTCTCCGAAAATCTGGAAAAAATCCTCGAAATTCGAAACGAGACTACTGTTCTCAAAAACAAACCGCGAGAATAGACGAGAAAACCTTATTTCTCATCTCATTTTGTCTTGTGGGCAAAGATAGTGACGATGTCAGTTTTAATTTATTGGAAAGCCTTCACATAGCGTCCATGGACCCGGCAGTGCATGTGGAGGACACATAGATTACTCCTAGCTATCAACAAGTCATTGCTTATAATTCCAGGCATATTCCCATCTAGCAATGGTATCAAGATTCCCAAAGTCCCGGATTTTATGGGATGGTCCCTTATTTTATGATTGTGTCCTGCGTCCCGGGAAGCTTCGATATGGGACGGTAAAAGTCACGTATTTTTCTCAAATGACAAATTTACCTCACACAACGACTTTCAAGGACATGAGCGTGGGTAGTAAATGGAAAATGCTATTTCAGAAAAGTTCTGAGTTGCCAAATTTATTTAAGGTCGTCTCTTCTTTTTGTAAGCATCCCACCGTCAAATTCATTTGTGGAAAGAGTTTTTTTTTTCACATATGAATTTGAAATGGACTGACACAAGAAATGAGTGTTCTGCCCAAATGATGAAAGCTGAACTTATAATAACAACCAACTCTTCGAGTTTATGCTGCAATGAGTTTTTCGAGAGCCTAAATAAAAATTCAAATTCGAAAAAGATTATAAGTGCAGTTAAGTCAAGTGTGAAGCGATTTTTTTTAAAAGAAAGTTTAAGTAACCTAAATCTAATGTTTTAAAAGTAAGATTTTTTTTTCTTAAAATAACTCTTTATATTAGTTGATACTTCTGTATTTCTTTCAGCCTAAAATGATCACTGGTTTTAGTTGATGCCTGGTTCATTTTTTTTTTACCACTAAATCATGTTTATCAAAAATCTTCCCGTAATACATACTGAAACCAATCTTTCCGTTATTTTGACTGTTTTTATTTGGCAACCCTGAATTGTATGTTTGAACAAGACAACACTTCTTGTTATAAGACCAAAGTCGTCCTCCAATAGTTCGAGGAGTACAATGGCGAATTCCAATTACTGCAGTGGTCCTCAAATTTAACCAATGTTAGCCCAATCGAACAACTGTAAAATGACATTGAACATTAAATCAGAGAGTATTGACCAACTCCGCTGGATATACAAGAATTAAGTGATTTGTGTTCAGATATGGTGCGACATGCCTCGTGTCACCTACCAAGATCTCACTGTTTTCATGCTAAACTGCATTGTTGCTGTTGTGCAAGTCAAATGCGAACATAACGTATAATATGTAGATGGCCGTAATGCTCTGGCGAGTCACTCTGCTTAATGCTATATATATGCCCGTAAAAGGCTTTCTGAACTGATATTTCTTCTAAGCTTGGCAGAAGCTACACTTTTAGTTATTTCACATGTGTCATGTATATACATATTCCAGTAGTTACACACACGTCTTGGTTTTACCATCCATGTTACAAACAATGATACATTTTTAATGTTGGTTTTTTTTTTTCTGTGTTCTGATTGTCAATAATATTTTCTGTTCAAAAATGAGCTAGATGTAGTGAAATATTGAATCCAGTCCAATTGAAATATTAAACTATACGAAACTAAATTCTCTCAATAAACAATTCGAATAACGGGGACAGAAAAATATATTTTCTAAAAACAATCATTTTGGAGGTAACTTGGTTTTAAACTTCTGAACTGGTTTATGTTTAAATCATAGTAAGAATATAGTCCAAAACTCACAGCAGTTTAAACGGTCGTTTATACAGTACATACTATTTTTTTTAAGTGCAGTTCTAATGTTTGTCTTTCAATACGCAAATTTAAAAATCGCATCTAGTTGCACAATTAATTTGGCACAAATACCTTATTCAAATTTACCATTTCTAACAATTCAGGTCATAAATTCATTTCACATTTCAGAGATTAATTTGTTCTGATCGGAAAACACTTTCACATAACTTCTATAAACTTTTTGACATCCACAATTTCATAACTTTGCAGAGAGATTGACTAAATCCAGGGTCATAACGGATAAGTTTCGAAGAATAAAACTGAGAAGTTGTTCAGCTCACTCCACGAATGTGATAGATTCATATATCATAAGGAATTTGGAATCTCTTGAAAACAATGTTCTTTGAGTTCCGTAAATCATGAACGTCTTCTTCTTTGACACCAAGTACCATTTTCAATTTTATTATAGTAAATTGAACCTAACCTGAAACTAATAATATCACAATATTATTATTATTATTATTATTATTATTATTATTATTATTATTATTATTATTATTATTATTATTATTATTATTATTATTATTATTATTATTCCAAACTGTGCTATGCCTAAGTGCCGGAAATATTATAGAACTGATTTTGCTGTCCGTTCGTCCGTCTGTATGTCGACAAATATGAGTGCAAAAATGTTATGATATATCGATATACGTATTTTCCCCCTTTGCAGTCGATTAAGCATCTCAAAGATAGGTTCCATTTCCTCTGTTAACTCTCCATTCAGACCGGAAGCAGTCCTAATTATTCATTTCTGGTTTCGACGTTTCTCAGAATACGTAGAACAAAAATTGTAACATATAGTGAGAAACGATTTTTTTATAAATGATTTAGTGTCTCAATAAAACACTAAACTCAATCATGACTATCCTCAACACTCTACCGAAACCAGAAGCGGTTCAAATTTACTGTTACTTTCAGTTTGAATATCGGTTTCAAAGTCTATCACCATAGAAAAAAAATAGTTTAAAAAGTGATTTTTTTTTTCAAACGATTCAGAGTCTTAATATATCACACCATGACTATCCACAACACACTTACGAAACTGAAAGTGTTCTAAATTTAATATTAGTTCGGTTTGTACAGTATATTTATAGTATATAAATATCGTTGTACGGTATATTTACGAAATTAGGCCAAAAAGGCCTGAGAAATATGGTTGTATATTTAAAAATTTACGGCCCGAAGTCATATATGTTTTGTATGCCCGAGTCCGCCCGTGGGCTCTGCCCGAGCCTGTACAAACCTCTAATAACAGATATCGAGAACCTGTTTTTTGCCATTGATTCAGCGTATCAAAAGGACATGATATTACTATCCACCGCAGTCTACCAGAACCGGCCAAACTTATATTATTATCCGTTCCCAATTCCGCACCACTTCATGATACAGTATTATCCTCTCCCTACATTTATGAAGAATCTCTTCAGTATGGATTTTTATCACTCCAACACCTCAGATTCTGTGTTAACTTTCAAATTAACGTAAAACAAAACCTCGTTATCTAACGAAACCGTTATGTAAAGTCACAATTCCCATTGACACGGGCCGCTTGTTCACTTACGGCACTGCTAGACGAGGATTATGGTCATTACTAGGGAAGTGTTGCAATATTTTAATCTTGCATGGATGTCAATTTGCCTTATGCAGAATTCGACACACGCTCGATTGACTCACGTATCGTTCCATTGGCAGACGTCGAGTGGTCTTCATTGTGCTTTTGAACACAACTTGTAATACTCTACGTGTTTATTATTTCACTTAGCAGACTTTATTCTTTCGCTACAATGTTAATATACAGATTCCCCATGACCTTAAATTGAAGACCTCGGTGCAAGAAGGATAATAGCTCCAATTGCAGATTTGATTCACAATTGAAAACATAAACTGTTAAAACGCAATTTATTTTCATTTAACTTCCAAACATTGCGTAAAGCAATATGATAGACTCTATATGATAGGGGGTAAAACATTTCTTTCAAAAAGTTTGGAGGCTAGAGTAGAGTAAATAGATTTCTAATAGTATTTGTTTCAATCTTGAACCAAACGTAAAATTGCAGCTGTCCCTTTCTTGTACTGACGTCTTCAATTGCAATACATTTGTCTTTCTTCTTTTCTTTTCTTTTCTTTCTTTTTCTTTTTTTTTTTTTGCAACCACTTCACCCGTGATCCGTGCACTACCTGGTTATGATAAGAATTATGAATTAGATTTTTTTTTTATTTCTTTCGCCTACTATGGCCTGTTAACATGTTACATATGACGTCCCTCGGCGATCACAGTATCTGAGAAAAGGGAAGGAAGAAATAAATGGAGAAGGAGGGAAGCGGCCTGGGACCTGTGTGTTAGGTACCGTACCGGCATTTGCCTGGTCTGAATGAGGAAAACCCAGGAAATCCTCACTTAGGATTGCTGGCCTAAAAGTGCTTTTACACTTTTCCGACCTAGTGTTCCCTGGCAACACTTGCACCAAAGGCGAGGCCGTTAGCGACTACGCTATGTGGTTCTACTTGCATTCTATTGGTGACTGCGGCTCACCAAATCCCTTTGTTGCACATTTTGTAGCTGCGGCTTTCAGTTAGGTTTATTACCTTAAGTCTTGCTTCCTGTATCAGCATATTCCGCTCATTCAGCAGTACACATTGATCTGAAACAAGAGAAGGAAATATTTCTACGTAATCTGATTTCCGATTAACTTCGTGTATGTATATATGTATTCATGAAAATATCTATTGATGACATTCTTGCTAAATTACAAGGAAAACAAGTTGATACTTAATTACTGTTCAGTGACGTGAATAACAGTAACGAATCATTGTCGTTTCTAATATCAACTCTATCTCTGAATGCCTTGACAACAAATTTGAAACTATTTCCTTGCAAATTTACTGCAAACCTTTTTTGAATTTCTGTTATTTTTTTTAGAAATTCAGTAACCACACTGACGATCTTTTTTCGTTATGGAAAATACGTTATTTTTATTCTGCAGACTGAGGCATTTTATAGTCTCTTCTTCGAATTCCTAACATGCTCTTAAATTATTCCATAGCAAAGGAGGGAACTGAAATAAACACTGAAGAAGAAAAAAAAAGAACAAATTATTTGAAGACACGAAAATCATTTTACTTAACTCCCCCCAAAGTTGCCCCAGAAGAGTGTTTCCTTTTCATTAGAATTAATAACATCATTTATCGCCTTTGGCATCCAATAATGGCGTCTGCTTCTTCATTTCCCACAAGCTTTCTCTCCCAGTTCATTTTATGGAGGAAAAGATCTATCGTAGCACCAATTTTCCCAAATACATTGGAAAGTCTAATACTTTACACCGTTAACCAGAGATGAATGTTCGAAAGGTTTGGAACTCTTGAAGGCATCAAACTAAGTAGAAGCCATCAGACAAAAGAAGAATCTCGTTTCATGAATTGCTTTAGTATTTCTTCAGAATATAAAACTTCTTATCAAGCTGTATTTTTTTTTTCACTTTTGTTTCTTGATCTACTAAAAATGATTGGTAGGCATAGACTCAAAACGAAATGTTATGTTCGGGATTTGTAACGATCAGAAGCTACGGAAAATTCCACTTGAAGCAGAAATTAAAAAAAAAAAAAAATCTACTTGATGTATGCATGTGATTGCACTTATACATCGAGAGTTAGACCCCTTTTATTATCTTGTTCCATATTCAAATTTAGAAGGAAATAGTGGTGCATAACCATATGCGGAACTTGTTGGTCCTTGGCAGTGTAAGGGGGTCGTTTACAACTGTTCAATGCATAACGAGTGCAATTTCACAATCTAAGAAATGTGGCTTAAATAGTGGTGAAAGGAGGAGAAAGGCTGAGTTGGAAGACTTGAATGATCTAGTTGTTTTCTTTATTTATATTTACTTTATCGTTCCACAGTTATATCATTGACGAGTGATTAATGCAATTGATTAAAAAAAAAAAACGTAATAATTACTAGACCAGCGAGAAGGGATAGAAATAAGTTAAGAGTTGGGGTTGTACGCATAGTAGAAGGTTGCACAGGCCGGAATTTTTAGTCCGGACTCTGCCCGGCCCGTGAATTTATAATGTTACAAGCGACCCGAGTCCGAAATATGTTTTAGCTTTTAGGCCCGAGCCCGACCCGAGCTCTTCTGATAATCAAATGAGCCCGATATAAGCCCGAATTACAGGAACTTACTAATTAATGCAAAATCGTATTTTTATTTATAACAATTAGAGATTTAATTTTGCAGTTTAAAAGTTCACATGCTTCAGAGAGAATAACGAAATAAAGCTTATCGTTTGCATTTACTAATTATATGAATTCTTTAAAGAAAATGGTCATTTATAAAAAATCCGTCTCCTTTAGCCTCGGTGCATAACTAAGGGGCGTTAAATTAAATATTTAATTTAATTCCATTTATGTAAATTCTCGTGAAATGCCCAAGTTGAAATTTATACTCCGAATATTTGAAACAGTGTGTCAATATGTGCAAATTCTTATGCAAATGGATGTACAGTGAACTCGCTCAGATAGTTCTCAAAGCAGTCATTATCGATTGCTGTGAATAAAAAGAATACATTGTAGAATTCATACTTTGACTGTCAGTTAAGTATGCTTATTTATGTTACTTTTAGTTTTTCTCTCTACTACACAGTTAGCTTTACTCTCACTTGCACAATGATAATCAGATTTTTAGTGTGGGCGTATCAAGTTACACATTTAGATGTACTTTAAACGTTCTCCGGAAAGAATGGTAAGATAAATATTGTTTAAGAGTATATTTTCAAAGTTAGGCCCGAAAAGGACCGAGAAGTTAAAAAAAAAAAAAAATCGGCTGGGCCCGTGTATACCTCTAACGCGTAGATATAGACGTATGTTTCCAAAACTATCGACTACTTTACAAAAAATAATTACAAAACTAACGTCTGCTATCTTTCCTTGTTCGTAGGTTGCGAAACCAACATTAAAACGTGCTTTGATTAAAACTTCAGCCTCAACTTGAAGAACGTTTCAAGACATTTAACTCATTACGAAAAGTGTATTCAACTCTCTACTGGGTTGAGGAAGGAAACGATAAGTAACTAACCCTCGGACTACCAACGGGGGATACTTTGTGCCCATTTCAGTATATATTTTTGTAATTACTCTTTTAGTTGTTTCTTTAAAATTGTAAAAAAAAAAAAATGATATTGCTCAACATGCTTAGCTAAAGCGTATGTCACACGGTCGTTTAAAATGAACGTTGGTGTGTCTCATAAATTTACTATTTTAAGTTGATGGGCACAAAGTACCCCTCCGTTGATAGGAGATGTGACTGATATTTAGAAGTGTCACTCCTAGATGGCAGCATAATAAATAGCTATTAGTTTTATCCTGTGTACTGATCAGTTCCTGTAGATTTTTGAGAGAGTTTCTAATTTGTTTATCTTGCGAGATCTATTTAATCTTAACAGGTGGGCACAAAATACGCCTCCTTCGTAGTTCGCGTTACAAACAGTACTTTGGTAGTGCGAGGGTTAACTAATGATCGTCTTTACATATACACTTTAGTATCTGGATTACTCTCAAATTTCTTTCTTTATTTTTCTTTTCTTTTCTTTTCTTTTCTTTTCTTTTTTTTGTATAAAACCAATTAAGCGGTCCGCGTAGGGAAAACGTTACCGCATTGGTCTCCTACGAAGGCGTCCTAAGTTCGAATTCCCGCAGGTTTGAAGTGTTTTCACATACATCAATTTAAGTTTCAATCTTGACTCTGTGTGATATGTAAAATATTCTCCTTTGGATAAGGAAAGATACAATGGAATGACGTGGAATTAGATTAGTTCCACGAATGGGGTTAATTGTTTACATACATATTTATTTCAATAGTTCAGGATGTGACATTTCCAGTTAATTTCAGCCATCTTCTAAATTATATACGATCAGATTTTTTTCTTTCCTCTCACTTACAAAATTAAGTGAAATAATACATTATGCACACAATGAATTGCAATAACATTAATATAGTTACTGAACATTGCTTTCCAAAGAGTAGATACTAATCTTAAACCGGAAATATTTTTCGTGCATAAGTCCATACCTAAAACCTATTCAAGTGCTCCAGAGATTTACCAACTGTCGTCTGCTGAATGAAATGCTAGGTGTGAATTGAACTGAATCTGTCCAGGGGTTTAGGAGTATAGCAAAAGTACTGGACCAAACCTAATGGAGTTATACCAGTCAGGATGGGGATAATTTTGTTGCTGACTGCGTCTCTTACTGGTTAAAAGGAGTTTTTCTTTAACTTGGTAACGCAAAATTTATTTTTTCTTTGGTAGAAGTATATATATATATATGTGTGTGTGTGTGTGTGTGTGTGTGTGTGATGTATATATATGATGTATATAAAAACTGTTTGTTACATGCTCTATTAGTGTCTTACAGAATAATGAAGTCTTAGATAATGTGTACTTCAAGACGTGTATGAAAAAAAAAAAAATAGTAAAGCAATATTGAAATTACAAATAGTTTAAAACAACTGTTTTCTGGGTATCTTGATAACGTCTCTAACGTTCCGACTTATTAGATTGAGATCATAGTACATTATATTATTAAGTTAGTACCACGTTATGGAGTCTATCTGAGTGTTGTGGCCAAGTTAACCTAGTTACGTTAATGTACTGTCAACGGAGCTGGAGTAGGTTCTGTGTTGAAAATAGTGTGTGCAAAAGTGGGCATTAAGGAGCTCGTATCATAGATATATAATGTTAAAACTATTACTATTGAAGACATTACACATAAAAATTGTAAATAATTATGTCTTATTTGTACAGATGTTCACCTGCACCCGTCAACTGGTATTTCTTTCGTGCAAAGACATTCTGAAAGAGTACCAACTGAAAACTGGTTCCAACGGAAAGGAAACTGGTTTTTCTAGTTTCAAAACGCTAAATGATTGACAAGACTGTTACGTACCCGTAACCATACAATTATCCAACTATAGCAAAACTAAAACGATTGTAAGACTCTCAAGAATATATTTTATATTTATCTTTAGCTCTTTACTAAAACCAAAACTGATATAAATCCAGCATAAAACTTCCAGTTGTAATATTGACTAGCAAACCCGCACGTCCTGCGCAAGCACAGGACACTTTTGTTGTCTGTTTGAATATGATACAAAATTAAAAATATTTATGGCTAGGAAAGTATTTTCAATAACACGCTAATAACTTATTTAATTAAGAATTTCTCGATAATTACTCGAATTTAAGACGTCCTCGAATCTAAGACGCACCCCGATTTCGCTGGGTTAAATTAAGGAAAAATAGTAATATGTTTCGTCTTTACAATTATTAAAGCGATCTTTGATATTGGTAATTTTCCACGACGAAAAATAATAATAAAAATAATTAGATGCTGTTACATACTTTTCTGTTTTTTTTTTTTTCCTTACAGTTTTACAGATCTATGTAAGACGAAAAGAAGATTAATTTGTTCAGGGAAGAATTGGTGTTATCTCCTTTCACTTTCCGTTTATATTTAAGTTGTTATTTTTAGATTGATCTTGTATAACGTGTCTGATGAAGGCGATGATTCCTTGCTGAAACAGTTATACAATATTTATTAATTTATATATTAAAATGCTAGTTTTTTATTGGGTGCTGCAAAATAAGTGTTACAACTCTTCGGAGGTGACTCCTGCCATTGAGAGAAGAAAAAAACGCCCTCTTGAACTTTCGACTATCGGACATAGTTACGGACTTACAAGGTGCCGAAAGGTGGTAAAATGACTTTTGGACGACAATAGTTCAGAAACTATCCAACGTAAAGAGGTTGGGTAAAATATTATCTGAAAAAGTCACACCTGCTGTATTGAATTATGCATTTTCACAATCCTACCGTGCACGCGCAAGGAATTCCGCAAAGTAACGTAGGGAGTCCCGGATAATCTACCAAATGAAAATTGGTCAAAATGGATATGAATTGATAGGGTTTCTACCAGGTATCAATAATTCGTTTGTGTTAAGTCGATATCTGGAACACATACAAAATGTCGGACACCTTTATGTTCGTTGTGTGTGGTTGCATAATCGCCAGGTACGGATGCTGGCCAACAGTGACGTTCTGAGTATTAAGTGTAGTGAGTTTGTAGTCAGATGCTCTAGAAAGACATCTGGATTGACGGTGGAGCACAACAGATGAAGCAGAGTGATTCACGTGTGTGGAAACACGTAATGAAAAATGCCCAGAAATGCACTCACACTCAGTAAACGTGAGTTCAAACCGTCGGAATAAGAACATGAAAGCAATTGCCAATTCGTCAATAATATTCCCTCAATCCGATGCAATATGATGTGCTCGGTTGCATACCAATAAGAATACAACAACTGAGGCCAAGTTGAAATTGTGCAAGAGGAGTCACAAAGAAACTGGGGAAACTAAAGGAATGTCAGTAGTGGGATCGCATGATTGATATTGAAATGTGGCCAATGTGTGTGTTGATATCGACATGTAGCTAATGGACAAATGTTAACATGTTCCACTACTGCTGCGACACCATCCCACGTGCGAAAAATTGGAAAATACCATTGTGCATTCTGCTATTACTCCTGGTGCACTTTTTGGTAGAACATAATTTGAACACGATTGTATTAAATATCTCTCTTTGTCTGGGACATTGGATTGTGAAAAACGCATAATACAATACAGCAGATATGACTTCTTCAATTAATTTTTTACCCGCTCTCTTTGCATTTGATACTTTCCAAACTATTGTTGTCCGAAAGTAATTTTCCCACGCTTTCGGCATTATGTCTGAAACTATGTCCGATAGCCGAAAGTTCAAGAGGACATCTTTTCTTCTTCAGTGGCAGGAGTCACCTCCGAAGAGTTGTAACACTTATTTTGCAACACCCGATATGTTTGTCTCCAATCCTTTCAACAAGATCTCGAAAACCATAAGGGATGGAAACATACCGTTTTTGCTGATGGATTCCAAATTTTGTGTAGATTATCCAATTCTAATTCAATATTTAAAAAGAAACCGTCATTTCTTTATTACATTTTTTAGGAAACACTGACAGTGTATATATATATATATATATATATATATATATATATATATATATATGTTTTTGGAAATTAAAAAAAACATATTCTACGGGTTATACATTCCAACACCAATTTTTTTTGTATATAGGGGTTGCATATCTCTCAGGCGTTTGTTTCATGGTAAAATGATAATGAAAAAGGAAGGATAACCATTTTCTCCAGGCCAAGATGAATTTTTATTGTTTAGAGTCCTTTGGACAATAACCATCATATATCACTGGCATTATAATTAATTATGTGTGTAATGTATTTGCTTATTACACACTACATGCGAGAAGAAATAAAACACTAATCATACATGAATTAAAAACTCCAACCGGAAGTAGGCCCAATTCTTGCTAACGGTGCAACATGTTGAAAAAAATAATCGAAAAAAAATCTCCCCTTTACGATACTCCTTGCCAATTTTTGTCAAGGTTTCGTTCACTTGTATCTGTGAAGGGACATGTACAGATATAGTGAGGAATGCCAAAAAGATTCATGTTCATACGTGAATGATGCGCTGTGTAGAGAACACAGGTTCAGCTAATCAATATATTAAAATGCTATGTTTATATGTTTGTCTCCAAAGAACAGTTTATATGTTTGTCTCCAATATTTTCGAGACCTCGAAAACCACAAGTGCTAGAAACGTGCCATTTTCACTTGTTGATTCCAAATTTTGTGTAGATTGTCCTGTTCTAATTGAATACTTAAAAAAAGACATGACCGTTATTTTTTTTTTTTTTGCATTTTTAGAGGTGAAATGGAAGCCTTGATTTTATTTTAAAGTAAAACATCGTATCCTCCGAGTTATACATTACAACACTACATAAATTTGTACAGGGGTTGCATAGCTCGAAGGCTTTTGTTTCATTACCAAAAGATAATGCAAAAGGAAGGATAACCATTTTTCCAGTATAATATGAATCTTTATTGTTTAGAGTGTTTTGCCTAATGAGCATTATATATCACTGACATTATAATTAATTCTGTATGTAATATATTTGCTTATTACATACTGCATGCAAGAAGAAAGAAAACACTGAACATATATGAATTAGAAATTGTAACTAGAAAGTAAGCTCAAATCCTGCAAACGGATTGAAAAAATAATCGAAAAAAATATTGAAAAAAAAATAATCGAAAAAATATCTGCTTTGTTTTACACCTTGCCGAGTTTTTTCAAGACGTCTTTCACTTGTGTATGCAAAGGGACATGGATGTTGTGAGAAATGACAAGGAGATTCGTGCTCATATGAGAATGATGCGCTATGTCGAGAGCGCAGGTTCAGCCAATATACATTTAAAGCTTTGGTCAATTTTGTTAATACTGTCGAATATTTCCACAACTATAATTAACATCACACAGATATTTACAATAATTTGATGTTTGAGAAAAAAAAAGTTATAACACAGACGATTAGTCATATTGTAAACGCAGTGCTAATGATCAACAAAAGACAATTTTCTTCTCAGCACCGAAACTTACTGGTGTAAAATATGATTCAATCGCAATTAGATTAAAAAAAAAAAAAAAGAATAAGAAGATGAATCTCATATTTTTGTTTTATTCCATGTGCTACCTCAGCTTTCGTATCATTGTTTACATATATGTATGAAGCCTTCCCTATCGAACATATCTTTGATAGGATCGTCAAAGAAAGGTAGACTACATTAGGATCATCAATATATGATCAATACAGTGATACATTTTCTTATAACGACGTTCTGTGCGAATTGGACAAACATGATTGATATTCTCTGCAGCCTGTGAGACATCTTAGTACTCCTTGCACGTTCCAATCGAAGAAAGGGAATCCCTGCTTCAAGTGAATCTGGGTTCAAGCGTTTCGGTGTTAAAACGGTTCAAATAAATACGATAGAAAAGTTTCCAAGGCGATGAAGAAAATACCACTAGCCCGAATGAAGCATCTCTAGTCCATTTATATTTTTTTTTAAATCACTATTAGCTGGATTACCCATTATTCACACGGGGAGGATAAACTTTATGAAATATATCATATTTGGAAATATAGAAATGAGTGTAGTAAATAAATAAGGAATAGCAATCACGTTATCTCGGTTAAAATGAATTAATTAAATAAACTAATTAATAACAAAGAGCAATCCTTTCAATGTTATATCTCTCAATTCCAGCGACAACTAGCGTTTCTCATTGTTCCTAGACTTGGGCTTGAATGTCATTAGGACTGTTAGCAATCAACATGGAGATCCCAAAAAGTATGGATGCGACACTAATGAGATGCGACACTAGTGAGATTCTATTTTTCACCTATTCCGATCATGATAGGTACTAAAGTTGGACTTGAATAGTGTTATCGAGCGAAGTAGCTGAAGTTGTAGAGTGTTGTCTTCGCATTCGAGAGATCGTGGATTTGATTCCCGCTGCCGACCATCCTGACTCGGGTTTTCCAGGGTTTTCCTCAGTCTTGCCAGGCAAATGTTGAGATGCTACCTACTAAATAGGACCTGGACGATACTTCTCCTAATCCTTTCCATTGTTGTTGCTGCTGCTGTTAGATATCCAGCATAAAATGTCCTCTGAGCTGTATCTGGTGATGGTTATATAAATAAATAAATTATCTTATTGGATCCGAAGACTATGGATTCGCACAATTATTATCAGCAATTCCAGCTACATTTTTCAATTGAAACTTCAAGTCCTAAATTTTTGGGTTTCAATATTAGACCATATTTCCCGTTTCAATATTGAATTGTCATAGTTTATAAGTCTATCTGGGGATCATAATGTGAAAAAAAAATAACTCACATGTTCAATAAATAACTTTAAATTTATAATTGGAATACTTGTTGGTTGGTTTGAATGGAAGTTTGGCATTCCTTTCAACAACGAAGTTGTATACGAGGAGTGATCAGAAAGTGAGATTACAAAGTCTGCAGTGAAACTTGTATATATTATTTCATACAACCAATACAGCCAACATATATTACGCACATTAGGTTGTTTTTGACATAGTCTTCGTATTGGTTGAATCACTTGTTGCGTCATGGGATGAGCTTGAAGATTCTCTCCTGGTACAAATCCTGTCCTTGCGTGTTCAGTCACGTTGTCTCGAAGTATTTCACCTTCTCGTTTGAAGCAAAGCGACTGCCTCCTAGGTGCTCCTTCAAGTGCGGGAACAGCACTTCTATTGTCCTAAATCAGCTCCTCCACGTAACTTATCTCCAAATCGGTTGATGCTGTGCTGGGTCGTCCAGTGCGCTCCTCGTCGGTGACGTTTTCTCTACCAGCCGCAAACTTTCGACACCATTTTGCGACATGCTGACAAAACACTACAGTCTCTCCGTAAACCTCTACCAGCTGCCAGTAAATAACAGCAGCGGTTGCATGTTTCGCCCATAGAAATCAGATAACTGAGCGGACTTCTTCGCGAGACCAGTTTTCCAAACGAGTCGCCATTTTGGTTTACCTTCAACTAGCGCCGTAGGTGGCGGCTGGCTGAAACTATGCACAGTTGCCAACTCCATCTATTACAATTACCGCACGCTCCTCATTCCTCCATAACAAACGGAACTCCAGAAATATCGGCCTTAGTTTCTGATCCTCCTTGTAATGTAATACATGAACTTAAAGCTTAACATTGGATTCAAACAGTGGCGGATCCAGGGGGCGATCGGGGAATTCTCTTCCCCCAGAAGAGGATACTTTCTGATTGTATATATAAATAAAACTCATCCAAAAGTTTGGCGCTCTTAAAAGTAGCTCTAAGTAACAGTATTAGAACCCACCGCCCCCAGAAGTCCGTCCTGGATCCGGCCCTGGATTCAAATCACATGAGTTCCCGCCGGTAATTGTAACTGAGCATCCCGCGCCAAAGCCATATAGCCACGAGGGAGCTGAACAAATGTTTATGTTATTGATTAAAATATGGCTTTTACTTTAGGGAGTACAAAAAACATCAGCAAATTAAGTGAGATAAGGTATATCCTAGTTACAGTTCACCAAGTGACAACTGAATAATATCAGAGCATAAATAAATAAATAAATAATAATAATAATAATAATAATAATAATAATAATAATAATAATAAAAAGTAGAACGTTGCAAAACTGAATACTGCTGTGTTTAATCACAAATAAACCAGAGGCGTGTTGATCTATGCCCTTCCCCCTCGTCTTTCTATTGTGATGAAATATTTGGGAGACCTAAAAAGAAAGGCAGAAGTGTAGGTAAACAAAATGGAATGAAGCGTAAAATGAGGACACGGAGAATTAATGTTCTATGGCGTAATGACAACAATTGTTGCGTTTCTGGTCGCTAACGAATCGTTCTATATTCAGATCATTTTGCTGATACTTCATATGTTCTTAAAATAATTACTACTTATATTTTAGTAATAATGCGTTTGTTATGCATTTCTTTTTAAAAAGAAATGCATGATAAGTTGTGTATTTTATTTTATAATAAAACGTATAGTATATTTAAAATCGGAAGTTATAGAAGTTAATCATATATATTTTTATTGTGTACTCCGTCATCGCAAAATAGACAAAAAGCAAGACTGATAGGGATTATAAATGTGGATGTGAAGAATAATGAAGATTAGGTGGATCGAGCAGAAAACAAATGAAGAAGTGTAATAAATATTTGGAGAGATAGGAACAATTGTATATGCAATTAAAATGAGGAAAATAAATCACTTTGAGGCACTGCATAAGAAGAAACCAAATAACGTAGGATATAAAATTGAAGAAAGAAAAAGAGGAAGGTGATGAAGGAGGTTGGAATTGATGAATGGCATTAAAAGAGAAGTTGCCATGTAAAAACAAAGACGTTATATAAGGATTGTAGTGGATGGAAGTTTCTCAATTTGTTCGAGTTGACCCGCTAGTAGTGGTATTACTAATATAGTGAATCAATGAATACCACGTTTCATTTTATCTTCGCTAGAATTGTAATAACCACAGTTTTATAGAAAAAAAAAATATTTTTTAAAGTTTGCTTTTTTGTAACACACTTGACTCAAGACAAAATTCGAGACCAGAATGGGGCGATAAACTAAAACGGAATAAAACTCAGACTTCAAATAACCGATCCTTATAGAAAATATTTATCATCAGACATTTTTGCTAATACAGTATGAGTATATTCCGTAATGTAGCAAAATATATGTACAATCTTATTCAAAAATATCCTGGCTACCCACGTATGTTTGAAAAGCCCTATTCTCTTACCTTCAGTTAATCCTGGCTACTAACCTATGTTTGAAAATTCTTACTCTCTTACCTTCAGTTAATATCCTGGGTACCCACCAATGTTAGAAAAGCTCTACTCTCTTACCTTCAGTCTGGATGCCCACCTTTGTTTGGAACTCTCTATTCTCTTACCTTCAGTTAATATCCTGGCTACCCATCTATGTTTGAAAAACCCTACTCTCTTACCTGCAATTAATCATGGTTACAAACCTATGTTTGAAAATTCTTACTCTCTTACCTTCAGTTAATATTCTGGCTACCCACCAATGTTAGAAAAGCCCTACTCTCTTACATTCAGTCTGGATTTGGAACTCTCTATTCTCTTACCTTCAGTTAATATCCTGGCTACCCATCTATGTTTGAAAAACCCTGCTCTCTTACCTTCGATTAATCCTGGCTGCAAACCTATGTTTGAAAATTCTTACTCTCTTACCTTCAGTTAATATCCTGGCTACCCACCCATGTTAGAAAGGCCCTACTCTCTTACCTTCAGTTAATATCCTGGCTACCCACCCATGTTAGAAAGGCCCTACTCTCTTACCTTCAGTTTATATCATGGAACCCACCTATGTTTGGAACTCTCTATTCTCTTACCTACAGTTATTATCCTGACTACCCACCTATGTTTGAAAAGCCCTCCTCTCTTATCTTCAGTTAATATCCTTCCTGTCACCTATTTTTGATAAGCCCTACTTTCTTACCTCTCTGCACTCTATCTACAGGGCTGGGACTCAAGGGGTTAATGCAGTAATTGGAAACCCATCTGTTGTATTTCGTAGTTACATTTTCCTCTTCTAGGTCAAATACTAAGATCGTTGAAGCGCGAGCTTAATTTAGATGAAACGTAAAAATACCAAAACTAATATGGCTAAGGATGCATAGTAGTTATCCCGGTTAACGGTATCAGTTTATTACTATATATCCTCTCCGAACTTTATACCATTTTTATTCTTTATGTCCAAGAATTATTTACATATTTGCATGCAATTAAAAATTCCGTGACATGAATATCTTTTTTATAATACTAATTTCAAACCACATTCAGTTCTTGCCATCTGGACCGCGGTGGCTCAATGGTAGATAATTCACCTCTAGTGGATGGGGTCCTTGGTTCGATCGTCAAGTGAACTTTGTGGTGAACAAACAACGTGTGTGGGGGTTTTCTCGGTGTTCGTCCGTTTCTTCCTAGTTTATTCTTCCAACATTTCATTCATTTCTCATCATGATCGTCTCTTTTAGCCTAGCCGGCATAATCGTGGGACGTAAAACTGAAAGATTTCATTTCCTTTCTTACCAAGTGCAGTCTCCAATATATATATATATATATATATATATATATATATATATATATATATATATATATATTTCCGTAGTGGTAACTTATGCCACAAATTTTCTGTTATCAAATTGCACGTTTCTAACTTTAAGCAATTTGACCTTGATCTTGTACAGTCAGAAGTTATTTTATATATAGATATGCAGCATATGGGCTATGGTGGCTTCTCAACCACCCTGTAAAATATACTGATGCTAATATTAATTATTTGGGACTCAGTAGCATGCTACTGCAGTTAACAATATCGGAAGACTGTATCATCGTAAGTACAAGATCACTCTTATTTCAGACATCTCGCATATACTATTGTTTATTATAGTGTATGTGAGGCATATGAGTTAAATGACCAACTACTTACATGTAACAAAATAGTATAGAAAATAAACTTTTTTGTTATATATAAAAGATGAAGAGTAAAAACGAACAAAGAAGAAAGAACAGATTATATTTTCACACTAAGTAATTGGGAATAACATAACTTTTCCATTAAAGGCAGGAGTGGTCGAATGCTTTTATTATGTTGTTCGTAGCCAATTCACCTCTATATCAATTGCCAACTTTAATTTACTTATTGAACATTTCGTCGTTTCTTCGTTTTGAGAGGTAATGAGACATAGATAGATCTTAGCTGGTGAATTTCTGTAGCTACGGATGACAGAAAAGTGTATATAAGCTAAAGTGTTTGTCCTGAATACTGCAATTATTTAATGCATCTAGCACCGTCTGTAGATGAAAAGCCAGAGTTCTTGGTTTACGATTAGAAATCCAAGTTCAGTTGCCAGTCATGGTGGCCGTGTTATTCCAGACGGGTCCTTAGACTTCATCATGTTACTACTTTGAATACGTGGTGTGTTCAAAAATAAAGAAAACATAACATTTTTATTGCTCATTGTGCAACATTTTTATGCACTCTTCCCCTCAAAGTAGTCTCTTTTACTGGCAATGCATCGTTCCTAACGTTTCATCCACTTTTAGAAACCCTCCCAGAAAGCACTTTCTAGAATTGTTCACGGGTCTCTTGTCGAATTGTCCTAAATTTCCTCCATTTCTTGGAAACGATGCCATATCAAAGTTATTTGTATACACTGCTTCAAAGTGATTTTAAGTTTTGGAAACATGGTAAATCTGATGGGGCTAGGTCCAGATAATAGGTTGGATGAGGCACTAAAGTGGTTCTAATGTTTTGACAGATGGCTGAGGATGAGGAGCGAAGCGTGAGTAAGTTCATTGGCATGGTGCACCATCCAAGTCTGGTTTACCCACAATTCAGGTTCTTCCTGCGAACAGGAATCCTCGACCGCGCTAAAATGTCCTGGTACAATTGTTTGTTTACCATCTGATCACGTGATATTAAATCATGATGGACAATGCCTCTTCAGTCAAAAAAACACAACCAACATCACGTCACCTCGATCTTTGACCGACTCTTTTTATTTTATAATATTTTATTTATTTTGGACGAGATGCCCCTGAATGAATTGAAAAGCAATTGAAATGTCTCTGAATGTAATTGTAAATGATTTGTCAAGTTTGCAGCACAGTTCCACACACACACACACACACACACACACACGTTGTTCTTCAAACTCTTGCATTGTTACTGTATTGTTAATCTGATGAACAGCTTGCGCATATGCTAACTTCTGAGCTGTAGCTTGCCAACTAACAGTCATAGCGAAACGCGGCAAATTTCAATTTGTTGTCTAAATCTTCTGACACACATACTCAATAGTCAGAGCACGCTCCCTCTGCCGATTGGCACGCTATTTTGAAAGTTCGATCTCTTTTCGAGCATACCTCGTATACGTTTATGCACATATTCTTGTTAGCTTTATTCTACAAAACATTGCAAATCAGAAAGGCATCTGGAATTATTCCTAACAATGAAAACATACTCATATCGCTGATAAACATAAGTTATTACGTGCAACATTGGTTAATGCATACTTTTTTCAAACTGTATGCCACGATGCTCTAACGGGGCGTCACTGGTTTACAAGGGCACGACGCAATATGTATGTTAAAATTAAATGTTACCTTGATTTTCTTGTTAATCTTCGTATTAACAGTTATTTGTCAGAAGACGCGGCGGCTCAGCAGTAGACCGTTTACTTCTTTTGTAAGGGGTTCCTAGTTCGGTTCCTGGCCAAGTAAATGTGTAGTGGACAACATCGTGCCAGTGTTTTTTTTTTCGGGGTAACCCTGTATTCTTATTCCACCAATTATTACATCATCATTCATTTGTCTTTGTGTGTATTGTGATTGTGAAGAAAAAAATTCGAGATTTCAAAGGTTTTACAATTTTCATGATCCCTACATACAAAAAAAAAAAAAAAAAAAAAAAGATTTTCCGATGTCTGTACGGCTGCTTGTCTGTCCGTTCGCACAAATACGAAAGTATTCACTTGCGTAGTTGCCGTTAAACATATGCGTATGGTTCAACATATCCGCACCAAATTTTAAACTTAAGTTTTATATAAGATTTTATAAGATCTATTTTTTTTTCCGAATTTTCTTTCTACACCCAAAATTAAGGGTAGTTTACTTTAATGTGAAATAAAAAGATATGGTTTTCTCAAAATTGGATCCAACGATTTTGCTTAAATTTCATACATCAGAAAATTATCAACAACATATCAACATTTCAGTGATAAAAGTCATTACGCCGGAGAAAAATCCAGAACGGTTAGTTTACTCTTCGGAGTGATTTTTTACAGATTTTTTTTTCTTAAAAATTTCAACAATCTTGTTCAGATGTAATAAATAAAGATTTCGTTAGCAGCCTTACAACATGACATATTTCACTCGTTCTGAAAATATTCACAAGGGATAGGTTACTGTTGAGGGTGAGTTTTTTTTCTAACGATTTTCTCAAAGAACAATTCAAGTGATTTTTTTTTATATATTTCATAATTAAATAATTCCTTACTAACCTGACGGTACGGCATAAATACACAAAGTTTAGTTTAGTCTTGAGATGAGTTTTTTGGGGCGATTTTCTCAACAAAAATCTCATTCTATTATGTCTGCATTCCTTAAATGTTTCACTAATAATTTCACAATACACGATATGCCAATTCTTGTAAAGCAATCGACATTTTTTTTTTTTTTTACTCTTGGGGGAGATTTAGTTTTCGTGTATTCCTTTTCCATAGCTATTCAGACGATTTTCCTCATATTTTAGAAATAAATATTAATGATATAATTATTAATAACATATAATGTTGTGTAAAGTATTTATGAAAATATATTGCAATGTTGGTGTTTCATTAATAAATGTTTCAGTTATAACGGTAGTATAACGTTATTTGATTTGGAGACAGCAGGTTTAGTGCAGTGGCCGATACCTAACTTGAATATGCGTTTTTATGTATTTATTCCTATCTCTCAGGTACCAAATTTCACATAAGTAAATCCCCACGCTAAGCGGGTTTGCATATCCAGGCTCCTAACTATGAAAATATTTACGATCACTCCAACCCCAATCATTTCACAGATTCAACCTGTTGTATATAAGTTATTAGGACATAAAATTGAATGTAATTTATACGAAAAACCCTTTTATGCATTGCAAGACCTGTAACGTCCAAATATTCACCACAAACTTATAGTTGTATCGACATAAACAAACAAACAAAATAAAAAAAAAGTGTGGAGCAGGAAACCACTTTACACAAAAGTCAAAAGAGGTTATTGAAGGCATACGAACTGGTCGAGCGGTTTGGGTGACTAGTCTGTCAATCAGAAGTTTATGTGTTCAAACCCTGTAGAAAATATTCGTTTTGTTTTTTGTTTTCTTAAAAGTGTGTTCCTATTTTCATCAGAGCACTGAGAACATTTCTTTGAATAAATCTTTGGAAACTACTTTTCTCTCAAATTCGATTAGAAGCGATCATTATATGAATTGCAAATCTAACATCCACAGCTGAGAACAAAATATTAAGTATGTTCAATATGTCATTATTATCCTTTGATTTGTAGTGAAAAACTAATTATAAGCATTGACAATTTCAGAAGATTCTCCCCCGGTAATGGTCAAGATATGAATGAGAAAAAACTGATAAAACATTATTAGTCCATTTGAGCATGATCGAAGATAACTTATGGCCACGAAGGGGAAATTTATGTCGACAGGATCTCAAATTCTCCGACAGGTCATGCCCTGAAATCTTCACTGTTTGAAAGGTATCCTTAACAAATAGAATATTATATTTATTTCTCCTTCTACGTTTTGAAATGGAAAAATCATAATTTTAAATAGAATTATAATACGATAAGCATAAAGATTTATACAACTAATGAAGTAAATATCCTTGTGTAAGTTATCGATTTCTATTCGGATTAAAACTCGAATATTCGTTTGCATCACATTTTAAAGTAAATCCTCTCTATATATAGTTCCTACTGGAAAGCATGTTTAACTCCAATTACTTAATCAATATTTTTAATAATATATTTTTATTGTAATACTCTTACTATTCAATGTTGTATGCACTTAATTTCCCAAAGCAAAACCTCACAAATGTATAATTGACTAGTAAATATTATCAAATAAATTATCATTTAGTTTACGTAAACATTGCATCGCCTGATTTGAAACTTCGTATTTTAAATAATAATAATAATAATAATAATAATAATAATAATAATAATAATAATAATAATAATAATAATAATAATAATAATAATAATAATAGTAGTAGTAGTAGTAGTAGTAGTAGTAAAATCATAGCCATATCTTTATCAGAATTTCAGGCTTAGTCAATAAATGAATTCAACATAGTCTCTATTCGAAGCTCTATTTAATCGAATCAGATAGAAATACGAAGAGGAACTTCGAGAACAGGTAAAAAAAATGTTACTTTGGTGGGTTTGAAAGTAACTTTTAAGAGGTTTTTTTTTTTTTTTTTTTTTTTTTTTACAATTACAGACAAATGCCTTGGACACTATTTTCTTTTCTTTAAGTTAACTGATTCACCGAACGTATCTGACATATGAGTAACTTGTCTCTATTTTCTACTCGGTTATACACGTTTTACAATCTTTTCCATTAACCTTGAACGACAAGAACACGAACACAAAAACATCCACGTAGGTATGACAGTTAAAATTCCTAACTTCCCCCACGGGGAATAGAACCCGGAACCACGTACACCTGAGGCACACGTGCTAGCCACTAGACCAGCGGGAAGAACAAATAAAATGTATTTTGTAGTGTCTGAAGTTTATAGCTATTTCACCCTGTTGTAGTATGTCTATTGATTTTTTAATGTTTACCGTATTCGTTACTTTGAGGAATGATATATATTATTGATATAGGTTTTATTACATATTCGGCCATAAATATTATATAAATTATCAGAATTATTCATGATCTTCCATGGAAATTCACTGGTGCATGCGCAGTAGAAACAGAAGAACACAATTTTCTGATGTTGGTCAGAACGCAAATTTCTAACAGGCTGTCTGAATTCCTTGGTGGAAAGCAGTAGTTCCCAACCTAGGGACCTGCAGCTTCCTCCTGAGTAAGCATGAAGAGCGAGTAAGGTGGCGAAAGCTACTGGCATAAAAGAATTGTGCAATAAGTAAATAAAGCACTACTTATTATGACTTTCAAATTCAGCTTGACAATTTTATAATTGCCGTTTTACAAAAACATCATATTGCACTAGGAGGGTATGCAAAAGTTTTGCTGGAAATAAATATAAATTCCTGGGATGATGATGATGATGATGATGATTATTATTATTATTATTATTATTATTATTATTATTATTATTATTATTATTATTATTATTATTATTATTATTATTATTATTATTATTGGTCTCCTACTTCTTGGCCAAGATGTGAAATATTCACTACCTTCTTCATACCGCTAAATCAATTTCTTCACTGTTTTCTCGTCACAGCTCATACCCCTAGCTATCTGAATGGCAATTTGTCTAATTGTTGCTCGACCTATGATTTTCCCTCGCATAGTAACAGATAGTTTTCTACAGCTTTTAGAGCGAGGTATTTTGACCACCTGTAGAAATTTGCATTGTGATTCGTATTAGCAATGACAGTAAAGTGGATATTTCTGTTCCTACTGTGCATCATCAGTATCATTATATCAGAAGTATTCCGCCATTACCAGCGGGTCACTTACCGCAGCTGAGAAGCTGCCATGCTCCACGATCTTCTGTTAACCTCTCCATCTTCACATACGATTTTTCTGTTTTGATATCGCCAATAGCCTAATTCTGTTTCTATATAGTCTAATTCGTCCTCTCCCTCTCTTCCCTGCCACCATACCCCTCAAAATACTATTTCCTCCATCCTAAAGGCTCTTTTCGCCATTTCTATCCTTGCTTTTATTTCACGTCCGCATGTCAAATCATCACTAGTAATAGTACTCAGATATCGAAAACTAATCACTTGTTGTTTTTTCCCGCTCCTACTTCTATATTTCACACCGATCGCTTCGTTTCAATCACCATGGATTTTGTCTTTCTAACATTTATTTTCATCCCATATTCTTCACAAGCCTTTCTCAAGTTTTCTACATCTTATTAATTTTCTTTTTAGATTCTACAACAACAACCATATCAACCCCAAACCGTATACACCTCACCATTCTATCTTCTACGGAAATTCCATCTTCATTATGTAGACTCGTTTTCGTTATCTCTTCTAAATAGTTATTAAATAAAATATAATCGGCGGAATATAGCCCTATAATCTCTGTTGAACTCATCTTCCAATTACACTGTCTGTCTACTGCGCATGCACCAGTGAATTTCCATGGAAGATCATGAATAATTCTGATAATTTATATAATATTTATGGCCGAATATGTAATAAAACCTATATCAATAATATATATCATTCCTCAAAGTAACGAATACGGTAAACATTAAAAAATCAATAGACATACTACAACAGGGTGAAATAGCTATAAACTTCAGACACTACAAAATACATTTTATTTGCTCTTCCCGCTGGTCTAGTGGCTAGCACGTGTGCCTCAGGTGTATGTGGTCCCGGGTTCGATTCCCCGTGGGGGAGGTTAGGAGTTTTAACTGTCATACCTATGTGGATGTTTTTGTGTTCGTGTTCTTGTCGTTCAAGGTTAATGGAAAAGATTGTAAAACGTGTATAACCGAGTAGAATATAGAGACAAGTTACTCATATGTCAGATACGTTCGGTGAATCAGTTAACTTAAAGAAAAGAAAAAAGTGTCCAAGGCATTTGTCTGCAATTTGCAAAAAAAAAAAAAAAAAAAAAAAAAAAACTAACTCTTAAAAGTTACATCCAAACCCACCATAGTAACATTTTTCTTTTATCTGTTCTCGAAGTTCCTCTTCGTATTTCTATCTGATTCGATTAAATAGAGCTTCGAATAGAGACTATGTTGAAGTCATTTATTGACTAAGCCTGAAATTCTGATAAAGATATGGCTATGATTTTATTACTACTACTACTACTACTACTACTATTATTATTATTATTATTATTATTATTATTATTATTATTATTACTATTATTATTATTATTATTATTATTATTATTATTATTATTATTATTATTATTATTATTATTATTATTATTATTATTATTATTATTATTATTATTAAAATACGAAGTTTCAAATCAGGCGATGCAATGTTTACGTAAACTAAATGATAATTTATTTGATAATATTTACTAGTCAATTATACATTTGTGAGGTTTTGCTTTGGGAAATTAAGTGCATACAACATTGAATAGTAAGAGTATTACAATAAAAATATATTATTAAAAATATTGATTAAGTAATTGGAGTTAAACATGCTTTCCAGTAGGAACTATATATAGAGAGGATTTACTTTAAAGTGTGATGCAAACGAATATTCGAGTTTTAATCCGAATAGAAATCGATAACTTACACAAGGATATTTACTTCATTAGTTGTATAAATCTTTATGCTTATCGTATTATAATTCTATTTAAAATTATGATTTTTCCATTTCAAAACGTAGAAGGAGAAATAAATATAATATTCTATTTGTTAAGGAAACCTTTCAAACAATGATAATTTCAGGTCATGACCCGTCGGAGAATTTGAGACCCTGTCGACATAAATTTCCCCTTCGTGGCCATAAGTTATTTTCGATCATGCTCAAAGTAGACTAATAATGTTTTATCAGTTTTTTCTCATTCATATCTTGACAATTACCGGGGGAGAATCTTCTGAAATCGTCAATGCTTATAATTACTTTTTAATTACAAATCAAATGATAATAATGACATATTGAAGATACTTAATATTTTGTCCTCAGCTGTGGATTTTAGATTAGCAATTCATATAATGTTCGCTTCTAATCGAATTTTAGAGAACAGTAATTTCCAAAGATTTATTCAAAGAAATGTTCTCAGTCCTCTGATGAAAATAGGAACACACTTTTAAGAAAAAAAACAAAACGAATATTTTCTACAGGGTTTGAACACATAAACTTCTGATTGACAGACTAGTCACCCAAACCGCTCGACCAGTTCGTATGTTTTCAGTGACCTCTTTTGACTTTTGTGTTGTAAAGTGGTTTCCTGCTCCACACTTTTTTGTTTTCTTTATGTCGATACAACTATAAGTTTGTGGTGAATATTTGGACGTTACAGATCTTGCAATGCATAAAAGGGTTTTTCGTATAAATTACATTCAATTTTATGTCCTAATAACTTTTATACAACAGGTTGAATCTGTGAAATGATTGGGGTTGGAGTGATCGTAAATATTTTCATAGTTAGGAGCCTGGATATGCAAACCCGCTCAGCGTGGGGATTTACTTATGTGAAATTTGGTACGTCTAAGTACTGATTCAGACAACCGTCGAAAATTTGTGATATTAAGAGCGCTGTGTCACACGTTCAATACTGTTGATTGCATTCCTTATAGAAGACACAAAATAAAAATGAAATGAAATGAAATTTTTGACTTTAACATCCAACGATTATGTCCGTTAGGCTAAGGAAGACGATTATTAAAGCAAACGAGTAATAATGGCAGATTTGGTTAGATGTGAAAGTGGGAGGAAATGGGAGTGCCATGAGAAAACCCACGAGCACGATGTTGTCTACCACAAACAAGACATGAAATAAATCAATGACATAGTATGGATGAACTAAACTTTATCTATGTAGAAGTAGAACCAAAGAAAATTTACTGGGTATGAAATAAGGTGTTAATAATAGATATATTTCGATGTATGTGGTTCCAACTTCGATATAATTATGATGATTTGGTCCTTGACCTGAGATCTAAGTCATTTTCTTGCATGACTTTGGCAAACGATTGCTTTCGGTGCTCGTAGGTGTAGGATAAGATATTACTCGCACAATGATCTGAGTAATGATTCTCGACTCTCCTGGATCTCTTTCTTGAAACCGACGGTTTCAGTTAGCTTGTTTTGAGTTTAATTTTCCATTCCAGCATTGAGAATGTGTGCGACATGGACCTACTTCTGCTTAACGTGTGACCTTATCTACACGCAACTCCATTGGATACCAGATCGTAATATCCCGACACACCAAAGATGAATGTTGACGCTTTAGACGCAAGGGATTCTCTTCAAAAGTCAGCGCTATTAAATTCTGTAGTATATATGTAAAATAGTATAAGTGAAGATTCAAAGACATGAATACGAAAGGAAGGAGAAGAGAAAATGTAATAAAGCCCTGGGATATTATTGTCAGTATCTATTGAAATACTAGCAACTGCAGAGGAACAAGAGATGCAAATTTTATAAAGCTTCGGGAGATTCAGTACATATTTAAACAATCGCAAATACAAAAGGGAGAAGAAAATAAAATGTTTTAAAGCTTTAAAAAGCTCAATACTGCCTGTATTATTACGTAACCAACAGTAAATGTTCCGTTAACACATTTTCATTTTTTTTAAGTCGTTGATATGTACAGAGTGTTATTGAACTATACCGACAAACTATAAGAGGTGATTCCTTACATCAAAATAAGAGAAAAAAAAATTGATATGGACCCGTGGGGAAAAGTGTATAGTTTCCGAGCTAGGGCTGTCCAAAAAGCCAAATTTCAAGAGGCCCTTTTTTGAATTCGAGAAACTGTGGATTATGGTCCTTATCAGCGTGAAGGAAATCACACATACGCAATCCAAAAATGCATATTTCATTAATGTTCAATTAGTGTATAGAGTACTCAATGCAGGGTGAAATTCCCAGACATACCATTAACCGAATTTTGAGATATGGTCTGACTTTATAATTGGTTCAAAATAGGCAAACGATAAGCCTTGATAGCAGTGAACACGGGATCTCTTGGCGCGATGTCGGAAATGTTAAAGATCGTAAAGCAGCATGGTATCTCGTACTCGGGAAAACGCATGCTGCAAAATTTTCTTTCACGCTTATAAATGAAGAAAACATGAAATATATCGTGACGAAATACATCGCATTACAAGTTATTCTGAACACACACACACACACACACACACACACAAATGAAGCTGCCGGTTCCTAACGCTTCCGCCTTCCCTCCGAAGCATTGAATATCCATTGCTATCAAAACTTACCTCCTGCCTACTTTGGACCCTCAATCAGGGTATATCTGAAAACTCTATTGAGAGCATATCTCATAATTTCACCCTGTATGGAATACCCTGTACACCTATTGGAAATTGACGACACATATGCACTTTTGGATTTGTATGCGTGTCTTCCTTTATGCTGGTAAAGACCACCATACAGAGTTTCTGGAATTCGAAATAGGGCTTGTTGAAATTTGGCTTTTTCGCGATTTTGGACTAGCTCTGAAACTATGCACTTTCCGCCATAGGTCCATATGATTTTTTTTCTCTTATTTTGATGTGAGGTATCAGCTCTTACAGTTTATCGGTATTGTTCATTAGCATGCCATACCATAGTTTGAGATATAAGTAAACGCCTTATTAAGAATAACAACAAACTTCCATCGATCACCTGCGAGATGACATTTATACAGCCTCATGTAGTTTATTTTTCGCTTACTGATAACACACGGTTTTACGGCGTTCACATTGCTCTTGTGAACGACCGTGAGACATAAATCCGTGTGAATAGCTCTGTTGTTGCCACCTCCGATGTGCGGCATTTGCTGGTCATTACACACTGTGTGTGGAGATTTTCGGAGGTCATCATACGCCGAACCACACGCAATAGTGGCGATGTCCACTTAACGGGAGTCCGGTTTCTAGCTACTTGCGTCTGTGTAGTGGACCCAAGACTCTGTGTCACATAGTTCAGTATAATACGGTTGACAGTGGTACGACTTAGAGGAAAGTTACGCGCTTTACACATTTCTACGATGCTCGATGTCATGAACTTAACATCTAAAAGTGCTACAATCAACCACCTTCCCACAATCTGTTCAGTTCCTGTGGCGTCGGACTATATTCGACCTCATTGCTCTACTGCGTGACTAATAAAATATGGTTGCTTGCCTCATTGTGATCTCACGGCGATATGTTGTGCATGCGCGGTACAGTTACGTATTGAATTCGGCTCATTATAAGTGAATCAACCTCTGTACAAATGGTCATGAACCGGGACCAAACAAGTAACTTCTCACAATGGAGATGTGTATGGTAACTCATTTTCTTTTATTACGTAATAAAGTGATAATTTCCTAATGCTGTATCAAGGACTGTTGCAAAATATCAACTATCAGTCTATTTTGTTCACGTTTATTTTATTCTTTTAATGGCAAAAAAATACTGCAGACTAAAAGCATACAATAAAAATAGAAAATAATGACAGCGTATAGGTAATATAGAAATGTTTCATCACAGAGCTATGCGATTGTCTACCGCTATACGTAAAACTTTTCTCCCTTAACACGATCAATACTGGCGCTTTGATGTATGAAGAAAAAATGTCCCTTCACACATTATTTTAATGATGGTTGGTGGGAGCAAGTGGTAGAACGTCCTTCTAACACCATGAAAGTTATGGTTCTGTCTCGCAGTAGACATTGACAAAACTGACACGAAATTTTTTTCCATCCAACTAAAAAAAAATCATAAAATGGAGTAGCCAATATATATACGTATATCGAACCACAAACGTTAAGTGATGGACTGCTTTAAATATAGTAGGTATAACATAGTTTCACTGCAGACATCATCTTTTTTTTTTTTTTTTTTTTTTTGCGTACCGATACCTTTAACTTATGCGAGAGCAACGAACAATTTTATGTAATATGGTGGAAATTTTGATAGCCTTAAATACTGCTTACAGCATATGCCTCCCTCTCAACTGCTGCAGTGTTTAGCGCGTGCACCTTTTAGGAATGCGGTCCTGGGTTCAATTGTCGATGGGACAACATCGGGCGTATCACAGTGTTAAGAATCGACCGTAAACTACAAATCCACGTCCCACATTGCTTCGGGGTTTAAACGGGACAGTAAACTTCAACAAAGTATTTAATATTTTATATTACCAAGAAATTACATGTACCAACAATTATGTCCGCTTATAACGAAATGGGTGAACACTCTTTAAAAAGAATGTAGAACTGATAAATATGTTTTATAAATGTTGGTGAAACCAAGGGTTCAAATGGATTTTGTTTCCGTAATGTTAAATTTCTTGACGAACATAATTAATAATGATGTTTTTTTTTATTAATTTTATTAAATCGTTACATTAAGCTATGATTATTATGAATTATTATAAATTTAATTACTTTTTGTATGTACACTCATGTCCAAAATTATTGTCGCATGTCTATAAATATTTTGTTGTAGGAATACAATTTGAAAACGAATCTTCCCGGTATTTCTTATAATTTTAGTATGTGTACAATCGGCAAAGACATGTATGTTGAAAATGTCATGTCAAAAGAGCAGTAAATAATAGCAATAAAACGAAAATAGAACTTTCTTGTCCATTTGGCAACATTTTGGTTTATTCATTCTAATTTTCGTATTTATAATTCTTTCACTATGAAATTTACCACAAATACACACTTCCTGATTATGCATATAGTAACAGTATTAAAAGTATCCTGGAAAATCATTATCAAATTATTTTCTTACAATAAGACAGTTATAAATATGCGGCAATCATTTTGGACATGAGTGTACATGCACATAATTTGCTATATTGCCTCACGGATAATTGCACAATTACACAATTTACACATTTCTTGATAACAAAAGTAATATATGTGTTGTAACTGTTAGCAAATAAAAAAATAACTGAAAACCCAACCAATTGAGGTTAAGTTTAAACCAATCCTAGTTTTGGAAAGGAGAACGTATAATCTTCAACTGTGCCGCAAATTATTCTTAACTTATATTAATATTCAGAAGAGTACGTTCATAAGCTCTTAGTTAGGCTTACGTGACTTTCCAAGACCATACATAAATATACGCATTACTCAAGATATATTTATTATATTATACTTCTTTTTTTCACATGAGAGTTTCCTTTACTAATTATGATCCATCTAATTCACATATATTCATATACACTTTAATTAGAGATAGAGATTCCAAACCCTGACAGAACATAAGAAATTCCTAGATTACGTGATCCATTCTGATCTGATTGCAATCCCTGATGATTTATATTTTCACATAGTGTATCATAGCAACCAACAGTAATAATATATATACTGATGGGATATTCCTGATAACCTATTTGTAACGTGAACTATGGTTAGAGGAAGTACACCCAAATGTATAGGATTATTGTCATAATGTCTGTGGGCATGTGCAGTAGAATTGTTCGAGTTAACATTTTGGATACTTGTAGTCGAGGATTGGTTCCCGGTAGGCCATACAATTTGACACACCATAAGCGATTCCTATTTATGAAGCTCGAAAGCAAAGCGTTGAGAAAATATTTGCTAACCAGACATCAATTTACTGTAACAACCCATTTGGTTGTCCATAGGTTGTAATGAACTGGAACGCAGGAGCGTCTTTTTCAAATTTTAGATATTGTATTGTATTGATATTTAATAAACAATAAACCCTATCCAAATTCTAAGCATAGCTGGCAACAAATGCGAATTTCTTTTGTATTGTTATTGTGTTTTCAATCAACACAAAAGAAATAGACGGATTTGAGTTTTTCTTTTTCTTTTTTTTTTTGTATCTGATCTGGGAAGAAATTTTGTAAATGGCGTTTAAAATTGCATACAAGTTTCTAAATCCCTCCGAAAGTTATTGGTAAAATAACGTTTTAAAGAGAAGAATGAACTTTTGCTAGCAACTGTACCAATCCGATGCCAGAGAATGCAACTTTTTTTTTTTTTTTTTAAGCTTAATCACATTTTCTGTCCTGAAGAATACTATTTAAGAAAATGAAAATAAGTGTAGTGGAAATCTATTAGGACGTTATGTCGCTGCTCAAAGACGTATCATTAGTTAAATGCTCAATGTTAAAATGTACCACACAACATTGAGTTATCGGAGTTAAACAATGTAATTACTGCGCACTTTTTTCCTGTATCATTATTTAAGTTCCAATGTAAATTTAAAAAAAAAAAAAAATCATACAAAGCTTTGAATAGCAATATATTAATTTGAAAAAGAGATATTTTTCTTAAAAGTATTGTCCACCAGAAAACAGTCATTCCCTTTCTGACTATATTTCTCTGATTCCTGGAACACAACTTCGTCATTCTTGGAAGATGCTTTAACACCGTTCTCAAGATATGTTCTCAAAGACTTTTTTTTTTTTTTTTTTTTTGTAAATTTCTCCGCTGACATACATCCTATCCAGGAAGGGAAGAAAATACTTTACGAAGGCTTCCCTATCTCTTTCCCGATCATCAAAAATCATAGTCGTCTTCCCTACGTCATACTGTCTTTTCACTGACTCAGCATATTTTGGAAACGCGATTGAGAAAAGTTTTTCTTCGTTTTTTTTTTTTTTTCTTTTACATCAGAACATTTCATACAGTGAGCGCAGCAAGATCTCAAGTTTGTTATTGTAAATCTCCGTACAAAAGCCAATCTAAATACTAAATTAATATTGAAGCAAAGCTGGAGGAGGATTAAAAAATAATAAAACACGACAATGTTAAAAATGCAAATTAAAGAAAAAAAACTTTTTTGTTAGAAAATCCCAAATGTCTTTTACAAATTTAATTTATTCATGAATATTGTATTTAAAATGTGATTGAGAGAAAAACCTTCATTACGACTTACTATAGAAGTTTTAATCGTTAAAAAAAAAAAATAAATAAAAGTTGTGAGAGTTGTGGGACGGAAAAGTAACTAACCTTACTTTTCTTTTTTTGCTTTTTTTCTTTAGAGAGAAAATTAAAATAAGATTTTAGAAATTATTAGTTACAGTTATGGCTAGATTAAGATAAGCCTTTCGGGATTTTAAACTTCAACTTCAGGTAAATTAAAATCCCTCAAATATTATATGCAATCGTTAAACATACTAGCTTAACTCTTCTAACTAAATGAAAAGTTTAATGTTCTTTTTTCATGTTTTATTTATTTTTGTTATATTTAAGGATTATATTCTCATAAATTTCTCTTTTTAAAAAAAGTTTGAGTATTGGAACTTGGTTTCAAAGAACACGCACATCAAGTTTCATGTATGAACGTGCTCTATTAATAGAAGCCAAGGTCAAATAGTTCTAGTAACGTACCACGTAAAATTGAGGTCTGTTTTGACAAAGCTCAACATACACCGTTTACAAATTTTTACATGTACTCTATATCGTTGATTCAAAAGGTTTCAAACAGATAATACTGGTCACCTATGCAAATACAAATTGATGAAAGGATAATTGAAGTTCATCACTAACAGCCTTTACTGAGGGGGGGGGGGAGAGTTAGAAATTACATTTTTTTTTTACGAAACTCAACATATCCACTGTTTTGCAAGTTCCGTCTTTATTCTATTAAACGAGGTGGTGTAAATATACATTTTAAGCATTTCATTTCACTGGACTCTTAAGTATATTTAATTTTGTAGATAATATCAAAATAAGAAGTTAACATTGTGTTAGTAAATATATTTTTTTTTCTTTTAAGTTAATACATGAACAAAAGTTTCCATAGTAACAAAATCTGTTTCTCACATCTTGAACCTATTACGAAACACATGGTCATACGTTGAAATGACAGCTAAATCAACAGTGCATAATACAATATTATGATTTTCTAATGCTGTGTGAAAACAATATAGGCACACAATTCTCGTTAATGCAAAGGTTCTTCATAACACAGAATTGTGTCTTCAGCATCACTAGCATTCCCTTCTGCAACTTTTGAACAGAACTGTTTACTTTCCTCTGAATTATTGTCAAAATAAGACATCAACTTCTTCATGTAATTGGCTTTATTTTTGCTGAAATGATTCACTGATGAAAGTTGAGGTGTTTCAAGCATTATTGAAGCACTTCTCTTTCCAGGTTTAAGCACCTCAACGTATGTCGGTGAAGCAAAGTAAGTATTTTGAAAAAATAGATTGTACCCTGGTCTCTTTTTTTACATAATGCAGTACCCTTGACTCAGATATCTTAAAATGCAATTTGGCTTTCATTAAATATTTAGAGATTGATTTCATATCCCTACTATAACATTTTACTCCACAAATTTTAACCTCCCTAAACTTCCCAAAATGGATGATTTTTGTGTGTTTTCTTAGTTGTTTTTTAATAAAGTCAAATACCCTGCGAAGAGACAAAAAGCTATGCCCACGTATCGGGAAATAATCTTTAAAAACTTAGATAATTGTAGTATCTTGAAAAATGGAGATGTCGAATTTTGTGAAAATTTGCTATATTCAGGCGCCTTTTACAACATAAAATATTCAATTTTGTCTTATTTTCAGTTACTCATTGTGTGAAGCTCATATTAAAATATCAGAATCCATTATAAAACGCATTTTGCGAAAAATGTCGTTTGGAGAGTTTTGTTAAAACGGTTCTCAATTGTATTTCATCTGAGAACAATTTTAAGGATTGTATTATCTTAATTCATCTCAAAGAGATTTGAGTATTGGAACTTCGTTTCAAAGTATGCTTACTTCGAGTTTATTGTGTGAATCTAGAAAATTGATGTATTAATAAAAGGCGAAGTCAAATAGTTGTAGCAACGTACCATGTGAAATTGTATTTCATTTGAGAACACGAACAACTAAATGTTGTCAACATTTAAAAAAAAAAATGTTTTGTCAGTAGCTGTTTTATGCCAGAATGCATATAAGATGCAAGAGTGATAATGAAAACTTTATAATTAAGTTTTAATTATATAAATTAACAGTTCATTAGCAATCAATTAAAATCACTGTACTCAGTGTGCGTAAAACTTACTTTCTCTCGCGCTGAACAGAATTGCGTCACTAGTGGGTGTTCTCCAGGCAACGAATCACTAAAGCGCAGCGTTGTCAAATCTATGGCAGGAAAACAAATGAGGTATTCACTAGAACTCATTGGTTTGTGTATTTTCATCATGCACTTTGACAGTGATGTGTACTTGTACTATGCAAATCAAGTGGCGCGAAAGAACTCACCACTTAATTAAAATAAGTCATATAATTCATTCGTGTTTCCAGTTCTGTATTGTATCATTAAAAAATCATGATGCCAGGAATGAAATGTAATTTATTTGCGTTTATTTCATTCTAATTATTTACCGTAACGAAAGATAAAAACAAATATCCATATAGTGTTACTATGAGTATACAACTTAGAATTGTTTTAAATACCATTATGAATCTATGAACATAAACATGCAACGTAGCTTACCGTCAGTTGCGCCAAAACTGCGATATCCATGCTTAAAGTAACAATCAAACTTAACTCTTTCTGCACACGTAAGCGTTCAATTTCTAATATTATCAACAAACTTAGTTCGTTACTGAATTCTCTGTCTGCCCGTGTCCGTGTGTGTGTGTGTGTCTATTATTATTTGGTCTAGGAATTAATTCGTGCGGGTGGACAAGAGATGGCGCAACGAACGGAGCGTCCCACAGTTCCATGTATCCACACATGTGTTGCAAACCCCTGTCATCGCGTATCGTTCATAGTATAGGGCAGTGGATTAAAGCGTCAACAACACCAGTTTGTAGTTAAGTGAACATGGCGCAATTTGTGCCTGATAAAGTGTTTTTGCGGGGTGTCCTGCTGCATTACTTTAACATGCAGAAAAGTGCGACTGAAAGTCATCGTATTTTGGTGGAAGTGTATGGTGACCATGCTCTAGCTGAGCGAACGTGTCAGAAGTGGTTTGCACGGTTTAGAAGTGGTGATTTCGGCTTGGCAGACCAAGAGCGAGCTGGACAGCCAAAAAAATTTCAAGACGAAGAATTGACAGCATTGCTCGAGCAGGATTCGTGTCAAACGCAGGAACAACTTGCAGCAGCATTAGGCGTTGATCAAACAACAGTCTCCAAACGCTTGAAAGCCATGGGAATGATTCAAAAGATGTCACATTGGGTTCCACATGAATTGAAAGACAGAGACGTTGAAAGACGAAAAACCATTTGCGAATTGCTGCTTCAACGACAGAGCAGAAAGGGGTTTCTGCATCGAATTATTACGGGTGATGAGAAGTGGATCCATTACGAGAACCCTAAACGAAAAAAGGCCTGGGTGAAACCAGGTGAACCAGGTCCATCACAACCAAAACGAGATATTCACTGTGCAAAGGTTATGCTGTGCATATGGTGGGATATGAAAGGTGTGGTGTACTATGAGCTGCTGCAACCGGGTGAAACTATGAATGGAGAACGTTATCGACGACAATTAATGCGTTTGAAGCAAGCTCTGGCCAGAACACGACCAGAATGGGAGAACAGACATGATAAACTTATTGTTCAACATGATAACGCTCGCCCACATGTCGCAAAACCGGTCAAAACCTATTTAGAAAATGTCGGATGGGAAGTTTTACCCCACCCGCCGTATTCACCAGACGATGCTCCTTCGGACTACTACTTGTTCGATTGCATGAACAACGATTTGATTGGACAGCGGTTTACTTCTTCAGAAGATATCGAAACATGGGTCTCTGACTGGATCGCTTCCAAGGATGAGGACTTCTTTCGCCACGGAATCCGTACATTGCCTGACAGATGGGCGAAAGTGGTGGCTAGCGATGGACAATATTTTTCTTAAGGTATTTATGTATTTTGTGTTTGTACTACAGCTTCAATGTGTGCGTACCAACCGCACGAATTAATTCCTAGACCAAATATTATTATTATTATTATTATTATTATTATTATTATTATTATTATTATTATTATTATTATTATTATTATTATTATTATTATTATTATTATTATTTAAACTGAGTCCTTCATTTGATAGAGTACCAAAAACTATCTGATAAAGTGATGGAACTTTTTGCATTACTCTTACCGTTCCCGAGATATTGGCCAAAACATGGTTTAAGGTGTCACATCTCAGGAACCGTAAGTTATAGAGAAATTATATTGGTGTTTATCAATACCTACGAGAACGGTGAACATTTTGGCACCGGTGGTTAATGTCCAACTGAACACTGGTTTGGCCATTGGCCACCAGTTAATATTGGTACCAAAATGTTTACCATCATCTTAGGTATTTATTAACATCAAATATAATCTCTCCATGACTTACCTTTCCCGAACTATTGGCCCAAAAATAGTTTCGATTTCGGGAGATTTAAGGAGCCATATCTCGGGAACCGTAAGTCATAGAGAGATTATATTTTGCGAATGTTTGCGAGAAAGAGAAAAGGTAAAGATAAAGATGATTTAATTTTACATGTAGGAAACGGTAAGTAAGTTCGTTTTGACAGTGCTCTTGGAACATTCTCAACTTTCCATATGTATATTATGTTACATTAGGTAGGTTTTACCAGAATACCAGAATAAAGGTAACTAATGTAAATAGTAACATGCAAATCCAAACTCTTTCCACTTATCGTTGTGTCAGTACAAACAATTAGTTAAGCCTTTCTTGTCCTCTGCATGACCTACATTTAGTTTGATCTCTTAACGAATGGTGCTATCTGAATTAAAATATTCTCAGAAAACTAGCTGAAATGTTGTGTTATGTAAATACAATGTATCAACAGAATTATGTTTGCCATACTCTTCAACACTACTAGATTAATAGTGGTCCCATTCCCATAATAAGTTATGCTTATTCAAATGACACTACGCCATAGAGTTCTGCACGGGCTCTGGCCGAGCCCGCAGGCTTATTGCCGGCCCGACCCGCGGGCCGGACTTGGGCCTACAAAGCATATATCACTTCGAGCTCGGGCCGGGCTTGGGCCGTAAATTTTTAAATATACAACCACACTTTTCGGGTCTAACTTTGTAAATATACTATACACCGATGTTTATCGAACCGTTCTTTCTGGAGAACTTTTAAAGCACAACTGGAAAATTAAACTTCTAATTGCTGTAAATAAGAATACAATTTTGAGTTAATTATTAAGTTTCTCTAATTTGGGCCTATTTTGGACTCATTTGATTATCACACCGGCTCATTCCGGGCTCGAGCTTAAATACAAAAAAAAAAAAAAAAAAAAAAAAAAAAAACATCTTTCGGACTCGCGTCGGGTCTCACGTTGTAAAAATTCCGGCCCGTGCAGACTTCTACTACGTCAACAAGCTCACACAGTATCGTATTTATTATTAAGTATTAAAAACTCAAGTACAAATTTGGAGGTATGTACAACGGTAATAACTCAATAAAACTGACGAAGCAATGCACATCGTAATTGCTTTCGCACCAGAGTAGGATGAACGTCTATGAGGGTCACATTTTCCGAACTACAACTTCTGCCCAATAATGTTATTTTGTTTGTTTGTTTGTTTGTTTTTACATCTCTAAAGTACACTTACCAAAACCCGTGGCATCTATAGAACCACTTTTATTTCCAGATCAGTTGAACATCTTAAACTAACTTTATCCCAATATGTTATTTTTATCTTTAAAAAAATAGGCCAAAATACAACATTTCTTGCTCGGGAGCTTCGATATATATCATATTCATCACTGAAAATCACATTTCCACGTTTCGAGATAATATCGAACACCTAAAGAAGTGCGTCACATGCTCCTTCCTTCGGTCTAAATCATTACCAGGTAATTCTTGAACAAATTTCTGTTGATATGGATATAATTATATACCATATTTCATATGTTTGCGCACAATTGACAGGGGCATACGAAGTTCCACGGACTTGGTGATCTTTACACGGAGGTCGTAACTTCTCTGCATCGTTCACCTTTTGTTGATGGTCTACCGATTCGTAGTTAATCTTTAACATTGCCTGCAGAAAACAGTTTTTCTGTTTCCTACGCAGAAGTATTATCTTTGGAGAGGGCTCTTATCCAAATCGTAGCTGGAAATCCATATGCACCTATTTATACGTTTTCCCTGTTCTAGGCCTCTTGTAAACCCAACTGCTTTCGGCGATGCTTTCTTTTAATACCATAATCACTTACATCAGCCATCGTTTATACCTGAAATTAGAAAGAAATATATTGTAATTCCGTATTTATAGTTTTCATATGTTTAGAGTTTACATAACAATTTGATTATATTATATTTATAATTGGGTGACGCTACTTTATGTCTGCCATGTAAGATGTTTATCTGGTCTTGAAAACTGTCCCGCATATATGCCAAGGGTTTGGGTAAAGGTAAGTTTTTAAGGATGGGTTTTTAAGAAGCATTATTGTGTAAAAGTGTGGACAGGGAAAAAAGTGGTACCCCAGACACTTATACTATTCACCAATATCAACGGATACCCACATGAATTAGCCCGGCATAGAAATACAGGATACCGGATGAAAGGGTAGGAAAATTTAACAATGTCTTTCTTGAATACATTGACATACTTCTGTGCATATTGACTGGCACCGCCTGTAGAACTTTACCGGTGATATTGCAGATCATATGGGTAATATTTTACTATAGTTCAGCCAGAGTATGAAGATTGTTTGCACACATTTTCTGTTTTAACATCCCCAAAGATATAAATCAGAACAAAAGAACAAATCCGGAGAACGAGAGGGTCACAACTGCTTAGTTGCTATACGTTCTTCTCTAAACGGTTCACGCATCAACACCAGGGATTCGTTCAAAATGTAGCATATAGCTCCATATTCTTGGAAATAGAGGTGTATATATAATGCGCTGTCAGTTTGTCGTAAAATTGTTGCAACAAACTCTCCGATAATACTCATTATTCATTGCTGATTCAAAGAACACTGGACTTAACATGTAACCCTGAAACTGTGCACCAAACACTTAATATTTGATCATTGGTTGCAGGGGCGGATCCAGGACCGACTTCTGGGGGCGGCGGTGGGTTGTCATACTGCTACTTTTAAGGGCTCCTAACTTTGGGATGGGTTTTATTTATATATATAAAATAAGAAAGCTTCCTCTTCTGGGGGGGGGGCGATCGCCCCGATCGCCCCTCCCTGGATCCGCCCCTGATTGGTTGGGTGTTTCGTTCACAGCACGTGGATTCTCAGCGTATCAGTCTCGCGTATTCTGTACTTTCACGTCACCCGTTATGGAACCATCCTTCGCGTGACATAAAATCCCGTAGAGGATCCGAACGTTCTCACTCAGTCACTGTCAGTATCCGATCACTGTATGCAACCAGCTTACCTGTGCACTGCACTTTCAGTTCTTGGAGACATGTTAATATAGGCTCTCCTATAGTGTTGTCAAAATGTCTTGAGCCGTGCCAAAAAATTAAAAACTCACACTCTTGACACATCCACGCGTTGAGCCAGTAAGGGTTCAGCCGTTGCTAAGCAAGAGAGCCTTGCAGCCGTCTACGCCAAAGGGAGTGGAATTCCTTCAGCCGATAGCAGCGCTTGGAACGGAGGTGTCAACTCAATGTAGTTATAGTATAATAAAACTTTTAAATAATTTTCTTTCAGCTAAGGCTATTCCACAACACCCAACTATCTACTTTTACTTTAGTCTAAATAATTTTTATTTCAATGATGGGCATCTTTCCTTTAAGTACATGTTCATCGTTCAGTAACATTTTTTGACATTAAATTGAACTATTTTTGGTGGTCATGAATATAATATCAAGTGTATTTGATTAGTATACACTGTTCGTTAGAAACTATGATAGTGAAAGTCGGTTTCAAATCATTGGACTGCACCTCAAAAACCAAGGAGCAGGCTATCGATTTTCATACCATTATTTTTTTCTTTATCATTTCCCCATTTCCGACATGTTCTCCAACTAAAGTTACAAGAAATATCTCGTCCCCTTTTCTTCCCGAATAAAATGGAATTAATGTTCGAATTATACTTCTGCCTGTTCGTTATATTAACTCCTACCTCAAATAGTTTTCTTTCTGAGTTTCCTAAAAAATTAGAAAGAGAGAGAGAGAGAGAGAGAGAGAAAAGAGAAATGATATAAATTTGATATAACTAGAAATCTGAAAGAACACGCGAGAAAAAGAACCACAGAATCCGAAAAGTTTTCTTCGTAGTTGTAGAGGTAAGAATTCTTCCAATAATTGTGAACTTAATACCCGCCACTTTCTCCAAAAAGAAAATTTATGGAAGTCGTTTCAGACATTCCAAATTCCAAGGCGGTTGGGTAGTTTGCGGTGGCGCTTCCATTGATGATAAACGAGTCTCCAAGAAATGAGAACCAAACAGAGATAGTGACTCTTTTGAGATACCTGCGAAGCAATCATTTAGGCAATACAGGTGTGTGTCGCATTTTGTTATACATAAGAACACGATTTCTGACGTAAATGGGTGAGTGTCATACATAAATGAAAACATGTGGTCAAGACTTAACATATCTTGTATTGTTATTGTGAATTACATATAAATGTTTCCAGACAGAGATCCCAGTTTTGCATTAGATAATGTAAAACAACTTTTGGATTAAAACCAAAGGCGATAGCTTATGTTAAAGCTAATCTACGTCAATAATTTTATGATACCCATCAAATGAGAATATTATTGTCACTTATCTGCAATCTATACTTAGAATGGGATAAACCCTCCGATTTATTTTCTCTCTTCTATTTACTGATTCACTATGCAGCAAGTGTCTGAAACCATTGGGCATATGAACTTGTGATTTTGTGTAATTCTTATCCTTAAGCTCTAAGCTGAGTACAAAACAATTTTAGCGAAATTTTTCTAAAGGTGAAAGAGAGGTTAAACGATTAATCGCTTTTCCCTGGATCAACGAAATAGTTCTCTTCTGCAGTCTTAAGATATAATGGAGTTTCGATACACATTTTCATTGACTATATTACATGTTTCTATTTATATACTAGATCAACCTGCGCTCTCTACACAGCGCATCATTCATATATGAGCATGAATCTCCTTGTCATTCCTGTACATCTGTACATGCCCCATTTCAGACACAAGTGAAATACATCTTGATAAAAATCGGCAAGGGATATCATAAAGCAGATATTTTCTCGATTATTTTTTCAATATCTTGCACCGTTTGCAAGATTTGTTCCTACTTCCGGCTGCAGTTTCTAATTCATATATGATCAGTGTTTTCTTTCTTCTTGTAAGCAGTAAGTAATATGTACATATATTACATACACAATTAACTATAACGTCAGTGATACATGGTGTTCATTCAACGAAACACTCCAAATAATAAATATTCATTTTAGCTTGGAGAAATAGTTATCCTTCGTTTTTCATTATCATTTGGCCGTGAAACACCTGAGAGATACATAACCCTGCATACAACCATGTTGTGTTGGAATGCATAGCTCATAGGATATGATGCTTTACTTAAAAAAAAATAAATAAAAAATATCAATACTTCCAGTGTAACCCTAAAAAATGTAATAAATAAATAGCGACCATGTTTTCTTTTTCTTCAAATATTCAACTAGAGCTAGCCAATTTATACAAAATTTGGAATCTACCAGCAAAAACAGCACGATTCTAGCACTTGTGGTTTTCGAGATATCATTGTGGAAAGGATTGGAGACAAACATATAAACTTTTGTTTGGAGACAAACATATAAACCTTGCATTTTAATATATAAATAAGACAGCTATTGGATTAGAACCGTCAATATGAGTAACGCAAAGGAAAGTTCAAAGATGAGTAGAATTCGCAAATACTAATTGTGAGTTACCATAGAAGCGAAACGACAGAGTGACTCGTTTTTGAGTCCCTGTGTCTGGAAATTTTCGTCCGAAGGAGGTGAAATTATCCAGACTGTTAAGCAGGAATAGAACATGATATGCTTGACTCATAGGTCCTTGCTAAGGCAATACATGAAATTCAACTTTTACGTGGATTAAACATTGATTTATTAGTTGGTACCAAACCTTTAAATAGTTTGAAGTTCTTGTTCTTTAACTTGTGTTGTTTAGAGTACAATATATTACTGTAGAAAATTATTCTTTTACCATGTTACGCGAGAAAAAAAGAAGTTGAGGTGAACTTATTCCCTTTTACATTTATCAATTTTAAACGCATGCAGCAAAGGTAATTGCCGAACTCTAGAGTAAATATTCGTAATATTTTGTTAAACTCAATTACATTTTGGCGAGATTATTCTAGTAAATTAGTTTGGTATATCATTATGTGCATGTTTGAACGTTTAGCATAGAAAATAGTATTAATTTTCAACTTCTTAATCTTAATGGATTTCAAATAATAATAATAATAATAATAATAATAATAATAATAATAATAATAATAATAATAATAATAATAATAATAATAATAATAATAATAATAATAATAATAATAATAAGCAGGAGATGTATAGAGGGTGCACAAAGGAACGTGGAAAGTTTCGTTAAAATTGGATAATTATTATGAATATTATCGTGGAACAGAGAGACAGGCGAATAGACGCACACACAGATAACGGTTGAGTCAAGTATAGTCTACTTATTGAAAACACTGTGGCTCGGTGGTAGAGTTTTTACCTCTAGTGTGTGAGGTCCCTGGTTCGATTCCCGAATATGTAAGTTTATGGCGGACAACATCGTGTTCGTGGGTGTTCTTGAGTATTCCTGTTTCTTCCCACATTTCCATTCCACCAATTATTTCATCATCATTCACTTGTCTTAATCAGTTGTCTCCCTTATCCTAACGGAAATAATCGCGCGATGTTAAACTAAAAAATTTCAAAGTCAACTTACTATCCATTCAATTATTCTACAAATGAGAAAACTAATGTTACATGTTGGCGATTAATAACAATTAATATAGTACTTAATTACATTGACACCCATTTTGCTCATATGGATATGTGCTAACGTTTACATATGAGATCACATACACGCACATATATATACACACACTTTCTCTTTCACTTTCTCTTTCTCGCTCGCACTTTCTCTCTCCCTCTCTCTCCTCCTGTTTCCCGAAATCATATTTACCTTTAAAAAAAAGAATGTTGTCCTTAGATCAGGAATTTTTCTTTCATATCTACTAGCCGTACGTCAACAAAATGAGTTTAAAAAATACAGCTGAGAATATCCAGACGTACCTCGAAACTAAAAAATTAGGGAAATATCGCTATTGCTCTTTAGAAATAATTGTATTTGTACCTGAAAATCTTATTTGTAAGTGAAATTAAATTATATCGTTTCAATCGTTATGTTTTACATGAATTACTGGTAGCAGTTTTGGAAGCAGATTTATATATTCAAGTTAGCTAAACTGATACCATGGTGATACACTATCTGAAATAGAAGGAAATATGGAAAGCTTTCTCCCATTTCCCTTGCCTTGCCGACATTTTGCAGACTATTTCGTATGTGCATATCTAAAAACGGGAGATATCTCTTGTTACGCATCACGTAATTTTCATCCAGACTCCTCTCTTTTTTGTTAGCATATCACGCAATTTGAATATGCTTCATAAACAAGTCAGAATCGAGAGAGGTAAAAACATAAATTGCACTAAGGATATGGCTAGACGAGGATGCGTTTGCGATGCGTTACCCCCTCCCCTGCACTGAACGCGAGCTAGGTCGATACTTGGTAATTTTACTTTCTCCAGAGTTATAAATCATACTGTGAACCAACAGGGTTTCCAGGTCTTTTATCTTCTACGTAACCCTGTTGTGTTACATAGATTTCTCTGTGATCAGCTGATTTGTCGGAGTTTCCTTGCATTTTTGTGAATTTTCTTTTCTTATACACGCACATACTTTATAGTAGCAGCGTTCCAATACTCTGCACAAAGCATCTTCCAAGAAGCTCTTTCTTGCTAAAAATCATCTTGCTTGGCAACACGTCTTCTTTTTTTTTTCCGCCTTCCTTTAGACCCATTTTACTGATTCCGAAATATCACGTGGTCTATTGTTCCGAAACGCACCAAATACACTGGAGCCAACGTATTCTGCGCGTTTTCATTGCTTTCGCGTTTGAAGAACATTGTGATTAGCCATCCACATTTAAATACATGATCAGCGTATTCCAAGCGTACGCATGAGCCATAAAACGCGTTGCAAACGCATGGAATAGCCGTAGACTTAGAAGAGAATGTTTTTGATTCTAGTGGAAAAATGAGTGAAATTAAGTAAAATGGAAAGATCAAAACCAAGATAATGGAAGAGGAAAAGGAAAAAGGAAAAAAATGATTAACGAGAACGTGAACGTGATGCTTCTATTGATTAACTTTTCCATATTAAAAAAAAAATATATTTTTCTTTGCTTTCCCTTTCTATTCTCAGCTTATCAATATGTCTGCTTTTTCTCCTTGTATGACGATTTCCCTCGAGGTCTTTTTGAAGGTGCAGGAGCGTCACCTTTGTGAACTTTCACAGTTTATACATTTTTTTTCAACCCCCTTTTCATCAATAATTTATCAGATAAGCTTATTGCTTCTGTTATATTAATGTTCTTAAATCGGAAGTTGTCCAAATCTTACGAACTCGCCTTCGTTGTATTTTTTTTAAAAAAGGAATGAAGAGAATAGAATAAAAATGAAACACTAGAACGAAATAAAGAGAAAAGAAAAAAAAATATAAAATGTTTGATTATGAGGAACATCGGAAAATTCTGAGATTTTCCCTCTTGAATTCTTTCACATAGAGTTCTAAGGATGTTATAAATCTTTTAGTAGAAAGTTCTTGACAGAGACTGACATACGAGGGTCAGTAAAAATGTTCCCGGAATTGCGTTGTGACTATTTGTTACCCCAATATAGGTACACATTCATTTAATCCCCTTCCAAATAGACCCCTTGAGAACACACACACTTGTTTCACCGCACCCGCCACTATTGAAAACAACCATGAAAGTCTTTTTTTTTTTTTTTTTTTTTTTTTTGCTATGTTCCGAAGTTCATCCGTTTGGATGTCTTCTACGGTGGCGAAACGGTTACCTTTCAGGCCCTATTTGATCTTGGGGAAGAGACAGAAATCCTCCTCTTTTAGCCTTCCTACTCACCGCATTTAGCACCAGTGGACTTCTGGCTCTTGCCACTGTAAAAGATATCAGCTCGACGATTGAACTTCAAAACATACCAAAATAGGACTCTCAGCGTTGTTTCCAGTAATTTCAGGAGCGGTGGAACAAATATGTGTGCTCTTGTGGTAGTAAATAGTTACAAAGAAATTTCGGGAACTTCTTGACTGTCCCTCGCATATACTGAATCGCTTGTGTATCACAAAGACACTTTGAACGATGATGTTGGTACTAGGGTAGGCTATGTGTACAGAGGCATGCCTGGAAGAAATACATCACGCGTTCAGCGCGGAAGACATACAGCTTGAAGTACATGTTTAATCTTTAGTGTATGATTCTAAGTAAGAATTTGCAATAATATCTAAGTTTCTAAACGCTCACAGAGATATGCTCATTTACTGTCACGCTAAATATATACGAATTCATTCACATATGTTAATTAGTACAACTCATTTTCTCTGAATTTATCTTTATCTAGAATATTTCAAATTGTTATAATATTTAATATGCGACATATTTAGTACAGCCAGTATATGAAATACTATTGCAATATCAAAGTCATTTATATGTAATTGTAATCACTGTAACCTTTTAATTAGATTGTTGTGCCTCGCTTCTTTATCTATTATATAAAATTTAAAGTGACTATGTTTGTGATTTCGTATCTCTAAAGCCACCCGATCGATCACGATCAAAATTTCAACATAAATGATCTTCGTGAATGGAACTTTATATATATATATATATATATATATATATATATATATATATATATATATCATTTCACTTTGATGGTGCACATTAGGGGAAGGGCAAATTAGGGGAGACAACTTAATAATCTGACTGATCTTCATCAAATGTTCAACACAAATTAGGTTCGGGCCTGGGGTGTTTTCTTTATTATTATTATTATAATTTCACTGACAATACAACATAGGGGAGGACGAGAGAGGGAGGACTATATTGGTAACTTCATAACCCTTGAACCAGCAGATCGATCTCGATCGTTATTTTTAAACATAGATGAAGTTCGGGTCTTTGATATCCTTTTTCGTTTCAAGTTGACATTGCAACTTACGGAAGAGGGATGGTGGTATACATTTTAAAATGATCGAAAATGATCAATATTAGTGACGAGTCCATAGTTTGTGAGGTCCCTGAGATGAACAGTGACACTTCTGATGCCGCTTAAATCCAGATTCAGCACCACAACTTGGGAAGGAGGAGGGGAGATATATAAAATGATCGATATTAGTGTTGAGTCCATAATTTTCGGAGATGAGATAAGGAGTTGTGCATTTAAGGTTTCTATGTCAACAAAGCGAAGCGGGTAATTGTCGGTAGTGAAGAATCAAATACACTTCATAAATGCCAGTTTTAAAGTCTTTTAAATCCGAATCGTAACAGCGCCTTTTTATTTAAAGGATCAGAATAAAAGTATGACTGTAACAGAGATTATATATATATATATATATATATATATATATATATATATAGGGTGGCCCATTTTAATCTTTCCACGGAAATATGTCGAAAACGGTTAAACATAAATGAACCAAACAAAAACTCAAATAGGAAATTCCATGAGGCAAATCGAATGGTGATGCAGTGGTGCCACCCAGGTCCGCCCTTCATGGGAGCCCGGGGCCCAACTTTAAAATTTTAAATAGGAACATGGGGCTGATGATACCTCGTTCGATAGATCTTTAAAAAACAAAAAAGCGGTGTTGTAAAATATTGTTCATATCGGTCACCGTGTTCAAAATAGCCGCCAAGATATATTGCGTGTATCAGATGAAACATCCATTACACTAATATGGAAACGGTTGAGCATAAATGAACCAAACAAAAACTTAAATAGTAAATGTCATGGGGCACTTCGATTGGTATTGTCGCGGTGCCTCCCAGGGCCTCCCTTCATGGGGGGCTAGGGCGAAACTTCAAAATTGTAAATGAAAACATAGGGTGAGTGATACCTCGTCCGACATATCTTTAAAAGCTAAAGAGCGCTGTTGTAAAGATTGTTCCTATGGGTCAGCGTTTTCAAAATGACCACCAAGACATTTTACCTGTATCAGATAAATCGCCCAGTACCACTAATACGAAAAAAAAAGGTTAAAGATAAATGAACAGGACATAAAATCGAATAGGAAATCACACAGGATATTTACCATTCTATCGTAAGAGAACGTTGACACAGAGGAAAAAATGATTAGAGTGAAAGTGCCATAATGCAAAGGATGAAATCTAACTCAGTAGTAGAAAATGGATCGATCTGGCTCATAAGAGGCCAACTCACAAGCCACAGGGAAGATGACCACCGTGCACCGTGAGCCCACGGTCTTTTACGACCTCCATTTTAGGGGTGATTTTATTCCCTTTTATGACCACTTTTTAGGGGGTGTATTCGTTCTCTTTTACGAGCACATTTTAGGGGTGAACTCGTTCCCTTTTATGAGCATATTTTTCAACCCCTATTTTAACATAAGAGATAACACATAAGATTACGAACACATAGAAGAACAGATAACACATAACACTACGTAACACACAGCAGAGCAGATAACACATAAGACTCGTTCTCTTTTACGACCTCCATTTTAAGGGGTGAACTCGTTCCCTCTTATGAGCACTTTTTCAACCCTTATTTTAACATAGGAGATAACACATAAGATTACGAACACATAGAAGAGAAGATAACACATAACACTACGTAACACACAGCAGAACAGATAACAGATAAGAATATGGAACATAGAAGGGGTGTATTCGTTCCCTTTTATGAGCACTTTTTCAACCCTTATTTTAACATAGGAGATAACACATAAGATTACGAACACATAGAAGAGCAGATAACACATAAGAGTACGTAACATAACAAGGGTGAACTCGTTTCCTTTTATGAGCATATTTTCCAACCCCTATTTTAACATAGCATAGAATACATGGAGACAATGAACATACAGCAGAGCAGATAACAAACACAACCACCTCCATTTTAGGGGTGTATTCATTCCCTTTTATGAGCATATTTTCCAACCCCTATTTTAACACAGCAGAAATTACACTGAGACTACGAACACACACAGCAGAACAGATAATACATAGCACAGCTAATAAAAGAACATGGTTTATTTTCCAACCCCTATTTTAACATAGCAGAAATTACACTGAGACTATGAACACATAGCAGAGCAGATAATAAACACAACAACCTCCATTTTAGGGATATATTCATTCCCTTTTATGATTACTTTTCCAACCCCTATTTTAAGACAATGAATACCTATGTAACATAGCGATTCGATACGCTCTTTGAACCGATTTGGATGAAACTCGGCATATGGAGGTTTTCGATCATGCTGAGTACGAATATCATACTTATTTTTACCTGGGTCCTATAGTTTATGCGGCATACGCCCTTTCTAGGACAATTTTAGCCGATTTGGGTGAAACTCGGTATATGGGGGTTTTCGGACATGCTGATTACGAATATCATACTTATTTTTACCTGGGTATTATAGTTTATGTGGGATACGCCCTTTGTATGACACTTAAAACCTAATAACTCAAAAACGAAGCCACATATTGAAGTGCTGTTTCCAAATCTAGTAACTGGTCATCAACTACTAAAAGTTTCCAAAATAGTGGCCACCGAGGTCAAAGGTCAAAATACTTAAAACCTAATAACTCGAAAATGGAGTCACATATTGAGATGCTGTTTCCACATATAGTAATTGGTCATCAAATACTACAAGTTCCAAAATAATGACCATCGAGGTCAAAGGTCAACATACTTAAAACCTAATTACTCGAAAATGGATCCACATACTGAGGTGGTGTTTCCACATTTAGCAAGAGGTCATCAACTACTACAAGTTCCAAAATAGTGGCCATCGAGGTCAAAGGTCAACATACTTAAAACCAAATAACTCTTAAATGGATCCATATATGGAGGTGCTGTTTCCAAATCGAGTAATAGGTCATCAACTAGTACATGTTAAAAAAGTACTGATCATCGAGGTCAAAGGTCAAAGTACTTAAAACCTAATAACTCGAAAATGGAGCCACATATTGAGATGGTGTTTCCAAATTTAGTAATTGGTCATCAACTACTACAAGTTCCAAAAATAATGAAAGCCCAATGAAAATAACTCTTAAACAGAGCAACGTATTGAGGTCCTGTTTTCAAATATAGTAATACGTCATCAACTACTACATGTTCTGAAAACACTGACCATCGAGGTCAAAGGTAAAATATTTAAGCCTTAATAACATGTAAACAGCGTGTCGGATAAAAAACTTGTGTGACCTATTCAGTTTTCTACCAAGCAGAAAAAGTGAAGAATGAATCAATTTGAGTGGTTTATTTGCTATTTTACTAACGAGGAATGTCATTTTGTACTACTCAAACAAACGAAGGAATAAATTTGTATTAACCTAAGAAAAGCGAAAAATGTTCATTTTAATTAAACGAATTAATAAATTTATACTAACTAGAAAAAAAAAGCGAAGAAGGACTATTTTGTACTACTCCAATAAACGAAGAAGTATTCAGTTTTGTACCAACTAGAAAAACAGACCGAAGGAGGACCATGTTAACTATTTAAATAAACATAGGAATAAATTTGTACACCGAGGAAAAGCAAAGAACCAACCAACCAACTGGAAAAGTGAAGAAGAGCCACTTCAACAATCTTAGAATTTTATATCATTAGGTACTGTTTAAACAAACGAGAAATGACAATTTTAACTAGCTCAGAATTTATGTAACAAAAGCACAAATTTGAATGTTCTGTTTTTGTATCAAACCAGAAAAAACCTAAGAAGGATCATTTTAACAAGTTCATAATTTCTGTACTTTTTGGTGCTATTCAAGTGAAAGAAAGAAATAATTTGTGTCCTCAAAAATGAAAGTTCAATTTAACTAGCTGAGTATTTTATATCATCTTGTAGTATTTAAATATACGAAGAAAGCGAACATGGACCATTTTACTCAAATTTGGATGGAGTATTTATATTTGTATGAACCAGAAAAAAATGAAGAAGGTCCGTTTTGACTAGTTCAATATTTTTGTACAATTTTGTACTACCCAAATAATCACAAGAAAATCAAAGAAGGGTCATTTTAACTAGATCAGCATTTTATACCTTTTTGTGCTATTCAAATAATAGAGGGAACAAATTTCAGTGGTCTATTTTATTTTTGTACCAATCAGAAGAAAAGCAAAGATATGCCATTCTCAGACTTTTATACCATTTTACTACTCAAACAAACAATGAAGTATTTAGTTTTGTACGAACCAGAAAAATTTGATTGGATTATTTCCTTAGGTACCAACTGGAAAAAGTGAAGGGCCATTATTCAAATAAACGAAGGAATACCAGAAAAAAATAAGTGAAGAATGAATAAAATTTAGGTGGATTATTTTCTTTTGTACCAACTGAAAAAGAGAAGAAGAGCTACTTTAACTAGCTCATTATGTACTGTTTAAGGAAACGAAAATTGACCATTATGTAACTTTTGAACTACTGAAATGTTCTATTTGTGTATCAATCAGAAAAACCGGAAGAAGGATAATTTTAACAAGTTGATAATTTCTGTAACGAAAGAATAATTTCGATGTTCTACTTTTTATACCAACAAGAAAAAATGAACTAGCTGAATATACGAAATAATAAATTTAAGTGACCTATTCAATTTTGTACCAATGAGAAATGGCTCAGCAAAAGGCGAAGAAGGACTATTTTATATAATTTTACTACTCAAATAAACAATGAAGTATTTAGTTTTGTACCACCAAGAAAAAAAAATTGCACCATTTTGAAGTATTCAAATAAACAAAGGAATAAATTTGAGTGACTTATAATTTGTGTCAACTCTAAAATCAATTAAACGAAGTAATGCATTTGAAAAACCGAAGTTGAGTATTTTATAGCATTTTGTATTATTTCAACAAACAAAGGAATAAGCAAAAAAGGATCATTTTATATCATTTTAAACTAGTCTAATATATTTGAGTGACTTATAATTTGTGTCAACTCTAAAATCAATTAAACGAAGTAATGCATTTGAAAAACCGAAGTTGAGTATTTTATAGCATTTTGTATTATTTCAACAAACAAAGGAATAAGCAAAAAAAGGATCATTTTATATCATTTTAAACTAGTCTAATAAACGAAGGCATAAATATGAGTGAACTATTTAATTTTGTAGCAACCAAAGGATTTTCACGAAAGAACAAAATTGTACTAATCAGAAAAAGCAAAGAAGACCCATTTTAACTAACTGAGAATTTCTGTACCTTTTTATACTATTTAAACAAACGATGGGGTAAATTTGAGTGACCTGTTTTTTATACTAACTAGAAAAATCGAAGAAGGTCCAATTTAGCTAACTCAGAATTTATATACCTTTATACTAGCTCAATGAACGAAAGAACAAATTTGGGTGTTCTACTTTTTTATACCAAACAAGGAAGAACCATTTTAACTTGCTGAGTATTTTATACCATTTTCTACTACTCAAATAAACGAAAGAAAAAGCGAAAAATGACCTTTTTAACTAGCGCAGAATTTCTGTAACAAGAAAGAAAAGCAAAGATATGCCATTTTAACTATTTAAACAAAACGAAGAGATAAATATAAGTGATCTATTCCATTTTGTACCAAGGAGAAATGCCATTAACTTAGAATTTCTAGTGCATGTTGTATTATTTAAACAAAACGAAGGGTTAAATTTGAGAAAGCGAACATGAACCATTTTACTCAAATTTGGATGGAGTATTTAGCTTTGTATGAACCAGAAAAAAAAAGTAAAGAAGAACCGTTTTAACTAACTCAGATCTTTATACCATTTTGTACCAATCAGAAGAAAATCAAAGAAGGGTCATTTTAACTAGTCAAGCAGAAAAAAGGAAAGAATTAACACTTTGTACTAACCAGAAAAGGAGAAGAAGGATCAGCATTCTATACTTTTCGTGCCATTTATTGGGGTGTCCTATTTCTTTTTTTACCAACGAGAACCATTTTTAACTGACTTAGAATTTTATACCTTTTTGAAAAATTTGTATCAAATCGAAAAAAGCAAGGAAATACCATTTTAAATAGCTCAGCATGTTATAGCTTTTTGTGTTTTTGGTCTACCCAATTTCTTGGCCATGTTGTACTATTTAAACAAACAAAGGAATAAATTTGTGTGACCTATTCAGTTTTATAGCAAGCAGAAAAAGGAAAGAATAAATTTGAGTGGCTTAAGCAAAGAAGGTCAATGGTAACTAGCCTATTGAAGAATGAATAAATTTTGTTTGCAATTAAAAAAGCGGAGAAGGTCTAGTTTCTGTACCAACCATAGAAAAACAAATTTGTTTGACCTATTCACTTTTATAGCAAGCAGAAAAAGCACGAAAAAAAGGGAAGAAGGTTCATTATAACGAGCTAGGAATTTTTATACCATTTTGTATATGTTTGTGTCATTCAGAGAACAATTTAAATTGACTCTCCCGTCACTAAGAAAGGCTTATAAAATATTTCAACGTAAGATTTAACCAACCAGAATTGCGTCATAATTGTGTAGAACAGACTCCATAGTAATTTGCGTAACATCATGCATGGCCATTTTTGATCACAGCAGAAGAAGAGATTATATTAAAGTAAGAAAAGTTTTCAAAGTTCCATGTTGCTGCAGATATTTAACATTTGTATTGCTAAGGTATTGCCTATTGCTCGACGATTCAATTATTTTTAGACTTCCCTTCCTCGTCTAAGTCAAAAAGACAAATATATATTTTTGCATTTATGTATTTTATTATAATGGAATATAAGTTTATGGAGTATATTTGGAAAATAATAGGACATACATTATGATGTTTTGTATTGCTTGAAACATATTATTTAAGACGGAGAATGCATAGAATGATTTTATTGTTGGTATATAAAACTATTTATTTGATTTGTTTTTGCTGAAGAGTAGAAAAATGACTAGCATGGAGATTGTTTATGTTTCACCTAGAGAAAAAAAAATTCAGCGTGAAAACGAGAAACCTATACTGTTAATCCAGCCGTCTGACCCCGATTTTCCAGATGAATTACGTGATAAAGTGAGAATCATATATCCAACACAAGAAATAGAAGAAGTGTATTATTTTAGACGCTATAATAGATATAATGATGAAATACTCCTGGAAAGTGATGATGACAGTGTTTCAAATATTACCTGTTTTGAACTGGAAGCTAATGAGTGCGAGTGTACTAGTGAAAGTATTAGTCATACATGTGTTATACAATTATTTAATGAGTATACACCAAATTCAGTATTATTATGTGAAGCATGTTGTAAACATAATGAGAATGAAAAAGATCACAACTGTTTGCCGCAGTATGATTACGAATTATTGCAAAAGGTGTGGACGATCTTAATTAAATGTGAAATGAGAGAGAAAATCTATAAACTTTATATAAAGAAGCATTTTAAAGGTTGTAATATTAAGAACACTTATACTTTGGAGAAAAATTTAATCTGGCATATGAATACATTACAGAGTGTGATTATTATATCAACAAAATAGTAAAAATGTTTTTAGAGGAAGATAAACAATTATTTAATTCTGTAAATGAACTGTAGCATATACATTTGATTGTGAATGAATAGAAGAACTTGAACTGATAAATGGATCAATTTGTAGTATTGTAATATTACAAACATTGGACTCTGGCAACTGATTTGTCAGGGAGAGGCAATTTAAATTGTTCTCTGGATGACACAAAAATAATACAAAATGGTATAAAAATACCTAGCTTGTTATAATGAACCTTCTTCCCTTTTTTCGTGCTTCTTCCGCTTGCTATAAAAGTGAATAGGTCAAACAAATTTGTTTTTCTATGGTTGGTACAGAAATTAGACCTTCTCCGCTTTTTTAATTGCAAACAAAATTTATTCATTCTTCAATAGGTCACTCAAATTTAAAAGCACAAAAAGATTAGTTACCATTGACCTTCTTTGCTTAAGCCACTCAAATTTATTCTTTCCTTTTTCTGCTTGCTATAAAACTGAATAGGTCACACAAATTTATTCCTTTGTTTGTTTAAATTGGGTAGACCAAAAACACAAAAAGCTGTAACATGCTGAGCTATTTAAAATGGTATTTCCTTGCTTTTTTCGATTTGATACAAATTTTTCAAAAAGGTATAAAATTCTAAGTCAGTTAAAAATGGTTCTCGTTGGTAACAAAAGAAATAGGACACCCCAATAAATGGCACGAAAAGTATAGAATGCTGATCCTTCTTCTAATTTTCTGGTTAGTACAAAGTGTTAATTCTTTCCTTTTTTCCGCTTGACTAGTTAAAATGACCCTTCTTTGATTTTCTTCTGATTGGTACAAAATGGTATAAAGATCTGAGTTAGTTAAAACGGTTCTTCTTTACTTTTTTTTCTGGTTCATACAAAGCTAAATACTCCATCCAAATTTGAGTAAAATGGTTCATGTTCGCTTTCTCAAATTTAACCCTTCGTTTTGTTTAAATAATACAACATGCACTAGAAATTCTAAGTTAATGGCATTTCTCCTTGGTACAAAATGGAATAGATCACTTATATTTATCTCTTCGTTTTGTTTAAATAGTTAAAATGGCATATCTTTGATTTTCTTTCTTGTTACAGAAATTTATTATTTCGTATATTCAGCTAGTTCATTTTTTCTTGTTGGTATAAAAAGTAGAACATCGAAATTATTCTTTCGTTACAGAAATTATCAACTTGTTAAAATTATCCTTCTTCCGGTTTTTCTGATTGATACACAAATAGAACATTTCAGTAGTTCAAAAGTTACATAATGGTCAATTTTCGTTTCCTTAAACAGTACATAATGAGCTAGTTAAAGTAGCTCTTCTTCTCTTTTTCAGTTGGTACAAAAGAAAATAATCCACCTAAATTTTATTCATTCTTCACTTATTTTTTTTCTGGTATTCCTTCGTTTATTTGAATAATGGCCCTTCACTTTTTCCAGTTGGTACCTAAGGAAATAATCCAATCAAATTTTTCTGGTTCGTACAAAACTAAATACTTCATTGTTTGTTTGAGTAGTAAAATGGTATAAAAGTCTGAGAATGGCATATCTTTGCTTTTCTTCTGATTGGTACAAAAATAAAATAGACCACTGAAATTTGTTCCCTCTATTATTTGAATAGCACAAAAAGGTATAAAACGCTGATCTAGTTAAAATGACCCTTCTTTGATTTTCTTGTGATTATTTGGGTAGTACAAAATTGTACAGAAATATTGAATTAGTCAAAACGGACCTTCTTCATTTTTTTCTGGTTCATACAAATATAAATACTCCATCCAAATTTGAGTAAAATGGTCCATGTTCGCTTTCTTCGTATATTTAAATACTACAAGATGATATAAAATACTCAGCTAGTTAAATTGAACTTTCATTTTTGAGGACACAAATTATTTCTTTCTTTCACTTGAATAGCACCAAAAAGTACAGAAATTATGAACTTGTTAAAATGATCCTTCTTAGGTTTTTTCTGGTTTGATACAAAAACAGAACATTCAAATTTGTTCTTTTGTTACATAAATTCTGAGCTAGTTAAAATTGTCATTTCTCGTTTGTTTAAACAGTACCTAATGATATAAAATTCTAAGATTGTTGAAGTGGCTCTTCTTCACTTTTCCAGTTGGTTGGTTGGTTCTTTGCTTTTCCTCGGTGTACAAATTTATTCCTATGTTTATTTAAATAGTTAACATGGTCCTCCTTCGGTCTGTTTTTCTAGTTGGTACAAAACTGAATACTTCTTCGTTTATTGGAGTAGTACAAAATAGTCCTTCTTCGCTTTTTTTTTCTAGTTAGTATAAATTTATTAATTCGTTTAATTAAAATGAGCATTTTTCGCTTTTCTTAGGTTAATACAAATTTATTCCTTCGTTTGTTTGAGTAGTACAAAATGACATTCCTCGTTAGTAAAATAGCAAATAAACCACTCAAATTGATTCATTCTTCACTTTTTCTGCTTGGTACAAAACTGAATAGGTCACACAAGTTTTTTTATCCGACACGCTGTTTACATGTTATTAAGGCTTAAATATTTTACCTTTGACCTCGATGGTCAGTGTTTTCAGAACATGTAGTAGTTGATGACGTATTACTATATTTGAAAACAGCACCTCAATACGTTGCTCTGTTTAAGAGATATTTGCATTCATTGGTTCATTGGGCTTTCATTATTTTTGGAACTTGTAGTAGTTGATGACCAATTACTAAATTTGGAAACACCATCTTAATATGTGGCTCCATTTTCGAGTTATTAGGTTTTAAGTATGTTGACCTTTGACCTCGATGATCATTATTTTGGAACTTGTAGTAGCTGATGACCAGTTACTAGATTTGGAAACAGCACCTCAATATGTGGCTCAGTTTTCATGATCATTATTTTGGAACTTGTAGTAGTTGATGACCAGTTACTAGATTTGGAAACAGCACCTCAATATGTGGATCCATTTAAGAGTTATTTGGTTTTAAGTATGTTGACCTTTGACCTCGATGGCCACTATTTTGGAACTTGTAGTAGTTGATGACCTCTTGCTAAATGTGGAAACACCACCTCAGTATGTGGATCCATTTTCAAGTAATTAGGTTTTAAGTATGTTGACCTTTGACCTCGATGGTCATTATTTTGGAACTTGTAGTATTTGATGACCAATTACTATATGTGGAAACAGCATCTCAATATGTGGCTCAGTTTTCGTGTTATTAGGTTTTAAGTATTTTGACCTTTGACCTCGATGGCCACTATTTTGGAAACTTTTAGTAGTTGATGACCAGTTACTAGATTTGGAAACAGCACTTCAATATGTGGCTTCGTTTTTGAGTTATTAGGTTTTAAGTGTCATACAAAGGGCGTATCCCACATAAACTATAATACCCAGGTAAAAATAAGTATGATATTCGTAATCAGCATGTCCGAAAACCCCCATATACCGAGTTTCACCCAAATCGGCTAAAATTGTCCTAGAAAGGGCGTATGCCACATAAACTATAATACCCAGGTAAAAATAAGTATGACATTCGTAATCAGCATGTCCGAAAACCCCCATATACCGAGTTTCACCCAAATCGGCTAAAATTGTCCTAGAAAGGGCGTATGGCACATAAACTATAGGACCCAGGTAAAAATAAGTATGATATTCGTACTCAGCATGATCGAAAACCTCCATATGCCGAGTTTCATCCAAATCGGTTCAAAGAGCGTATCGAATCGCTATGTTACATAGGTATTCATTGTCTTAAAATAGGGGTTGGAAAAGTAATCATAAAAGGGAATGAATACATCCCTAAAATGGAGGTTGTCGTGTTTATTATCTGCTCTGCTATGTGTTCATAGTCTCAGTGTAATTTCTGCTATGTTAAAATAGGGGTTGGAAAATAAACCATGTTCTTTTATTAGCTGTGCTATATATTATCTGTTCTGCTGTGTGTTCGTAGTCTCAGTGTAATTTCTGCTATGTTAAATTAGGGGTTGGAAAATATGCTCATAAAAGGGAATGAATACACCCCTAAAATGGAGGTGGTTGTGTTTGTTATCTGCTCTGCTGTATGTTCATAGTCTCCATGTATTCTATGCTATGTTAAAATAGGGGTTGGAAAATATGCTCATAAAAGGGAACGAGTTCACCCCTAAAAATGTGCTCGTAAAAGAGAACGAGTTCACCCCTGAAAAAGTGTTCATAAATGGGAACGAATCTGTTCTGCTATGTTCAAATAGGGGTTGAAAAATATGCTCATAAAAGGGAACGAGTTCACCCCCTAAAATGGAGGTCGTAAAAGAGAACGAATACACCCCCTAAAAAGTGGTCATAAAAGGGAATAAATTCACCCCTAAAATGGAGGTCGTAAAAGACCGTGGGCTCACGGTGCACGGTGGTCATTTTCCCAGTGGCTTGTGAGTTGGCCTCTTATGAGCCAGATCGATCCATTTTCTACTACTTAACTCCTAAAAAATTATTGCTCCAACCTCCCTTCGTAAGTGGGTGAAGCTGGAAGGAACAGTGAAATGGCAAATGAGAACCTTAGTTTTTGCAAATTGTATCTACAAAACTAAGTTATCTGAAATGTGTTTTTATAAGAGACAAGTGTCTTTGTAATGGGATAAAGTATGTAAAATTCTTGTTAAATGGTACCTTCTATTTTGATTACAGGCAATGATTTGATGCAAAAATGAATCAACTGAAATGCGAAACAAATTTGTGCAACAACGCAATTTTAGAACAATGTGTACAAACGTTGGTTTTGTTCAACAGTCGTCTGCACGATATTGGTTGGATTCTTTTCCTTCTATGTCTTCTTGCATGTGATAGAATATGAGCTTCACTGAAATGTCCACAAGTTACATTCCGAGTAACTTTCATCGGTAATTTCAGTTGTGATCCTTAGTAACGAAACGGTACATACTTGTAATGATATTGTGTAGTTTATTGAAAAAAAAAACATTTTTTTTTAAATTTAGGTATAACTTTCAAAATGTAGGACATGTTTACCAGTTGTGATCCTGTTTTAAAATGCTTATTTAAGAATACCAGGACTGCTGACAATTTCAAAATAGTTTTAGGTTAAGGAAAAAAAAAAGAAAACTAAAAACCGAAAGATAAACAGGTACTGTCTTACAAATGAAGGATTTAAAAGTGAATGGAAGGGCCTATATAAGTTTTTAATAGAGGTATTGAAGAGGTCTTTTAGAAGGTAGAGTAAGGCAGATTTGTATTGTCTATACCAAGGATCTTATAAAATAGAGGATCTGCCCTTACAACAAAATCTTGAAGCCATACGTCACAGTTTCGCCTCTCTGCCCACTCCGCCCAATAGGATCGCAATGTTTTGAGCCAACAATCATGGTGGAAACGAAAGTAGCCAATCAGACGATGGGAGAAATGAGAGTAGCCAATCAGACGTGCCGATGCTCGGTTGTTTTTTGGCTTCATCGATTTAATAGGATGAAGATACATATGGGCAAATCCTCTATTTATAACATCCTTGGTCTATACGCTAGGCTGCTCTTGGTGAGAGTTTTAATCACTGGATTTAGAAGGGACAGGATGGCGAAGATATTCCTTTTGTAAGTTTACTTTTTTCTTTTTTGTTAACAACAATATCTATTGTATCAGAATAGAAGTTCACATATAAACAGAATGGCAGGTCTCCTGCTAATCAACATTTTAAAATGATAAAATAGTTTTATTGTAAATAATTTTATGGTAAAGGACATATAAAATTTGATATTCAATACTCTAATAAAATTTTATTTTTTGATGGAAGTCATACTTTTCATAAACGACTCCTCTGAATTTGTAAGAATTAAAAGAAGTAAAAGTAGTTGATATCAAATACAGTTTGACAATTTGGGACACTATGCTACCTTAAAATTTGTCTTCTCTTTACAATAACTTTATTCTTTGCAACTAAAAAAATAGTTACCAAATTATTTTTTTTCTTTAAAGTAAAGATTTAGGAGGGACGAACTCAAACGTCTTGCATGCATTGCGATAAATTATCAGGGGGCGAAAATGCGGGCAAAATGTTTACAAGTTCCAAAAATTTATTATTAAAACCTTTGTTTCTCATTTCAGTTGCTTCTTTTTCCCCCATCTAATCACACTTTACAATGCAACTGTGTGTTAAACTTGAATTTAACCTTACTTTTATTCACCTTATTTTTATTCACTACAGTACCAGTCACTTGTACACACAAGTGTTTCAGGTAAGCCATGCCTATTCCAAGTAAAAGTGAGGTTCTCGTTTCAGATTCTACCATTCATTCCCGCGCTTCATGCACTTACGGAGGGAGATCGGAAAGATAATTTTCTAAGAATTACATTTCCTCTTTTGCATTATGTCAATTATACTTTAATAATATTTTTCTCCGTTGCATTATTCTCGATCCGTGGAATGATAAATGTCCTCTATGATTTCCTGCACGAGTTTTATTCTGTTCATTTATTTCCAATTGTTTTCGTATTAGTGGTGCTGAATGTTTTACCTGATACAGGTACCATGTCTTGGCGGTCATTTTGAAAATGGTGATCCATATGCAAAATCTTTTGCTACAAGGCTGTTTAGTGTTTGGAGATCTATAGAACAAGGTATCACTTGACCCATATTTCCGTTTAAAATTTCTAAGTTGGGCCCTGGGCCCCCATGAAACTCAGCCCTGGGGGCACCACGAAAACATTATTCGACGCATCCCATGGCATTTTCCTGTTTGACTATTTGATTTTTCATTTATCTCTAACCGTTTTCAAATTTGCTGTACTGGACGTTTGATCTGGTACTGGTAGCATGTCTTGGCGGCCATCTTAAACATGATGACCGATAAAAAAAGTATTTTACCACAACGCTTTTTAGTTTTAAAAGATCTATCGGGCGATGTATCACTCGTCCCATGTTTCCATTTAAGATTTTAAAGTTGGGCCCTGAACCCCCTTGTAGGACGGCCCTGGGAGGCACCGTGACACCATCCGGTGTGCTCCATGGAATTTCCTATCTGAGTTTTCTTTTTGGTTCATTTATATTCAATTGTTTTTGAGATATTTCCGTGGAAAATTAAAATGGGTCACCCATTATATATATATATATATATATATATATATATATATATATATATATATATATATATATATATATATATATATATATATATAACTCAACAGTAATAAAATAAATGACAAAACTGCCTAACACCTTAAGTACTGAGTCTCTGTGTAATTTCGTGCACTGAATTCCCAATTACTCGCGTTAGAGAAACTAATTCTTCATGAGTAGCCTCCCACGACTAAACTACAACTAATTTCCTTCCTGTGTCATTGGTAGAGTTAAGTTTTAAAACAGTTTGGAAGATATATGTTTCCATGTTTCAGTTCAAGTTTTTTTTTTTTTTTTTTTTGTTCTTTCTAACGAATGAGAGGCGGAGAACAAATTTAAAGTCTAGAATGGTTACTAAACCTCTCATGATGCTACAATTGTGTAGCGTGATAGATCTGAATCTTTCGAAAACAGATGTGGAACGTCTTCTCTGCCTTTCTTTCCTTTGAAGCTCTCGGATGAAGACATGTGATAGCAGCATCCATTACTCGCTATCGGAACACATCTGGTTCAATTCACTTCTTGTCAACATAGAGAGATTTCCTGTTTTGTCTTCTTTAGAAGCCAACAAAGAAACCTAACAGTTCTGGACCAATATATAGATTGTCTACACTATTTTTTTTTATCTCTCTCTATCATGTTTTGTATTCATTTTTCTTTATATATAAGCAAATATATTTACCATTCGTAGTTACATCAGAATGTTGGATTTTTTTTTTACATTATATTGTATAATAAATTTAGCTAACACTTTTAATTATTTGCTTCCAGGCAATAAAACAACACAATCGCAAATGCAATTAATAAAGTTTAGTGCAAAAGTTTACAAGTTTACCCTTCTTACTGCAAAATGGATACAAAGGAGATGGCATTTGTTTGGTCATAAAATTTACCTTTTTCGGTAAAAAGACCACCATAGAACCTGAAGATCCAGCCAACATCGCATTCCTGCCCTACACTAGGAAACTACGTGGAAAAATTACAAGAATCATGAAGGAACGCAACATCAAAACCACATATAGGCCGCCATCAAATATCAGAAGCAAATTCCGTCCAGCTAAAGACGATTTGGGTCTTAAAACACCAGAGTATACTGCATTCCCTGCGAATGCGGGAAAACATACATAGGACAAACGGAACGAGCAATAGAACATCGATGCAAGTAGCATAAGAGATACGTGAATTACAACGGAGGAACATAGAATTGTATTTTCAAACACTAAAATTATTTCAAAGAGCTCAAACTACTGGGATAGGATAATTAAAGAATCTCTTGCCATACTACAAGAACCCAACAATATCAACAGGGATACAGGATTTCAACTCAGCCAGACATGGACACCAGTCATAAATAAAGCATATATGAATACGACCAATCAGCTTCAAGCTATATACCATCCAATCAGAGATTCTTAAGCCCCTCTTACCTCTCATATATATAGTACACACGAACTGGTCTCAGTATAATCGCTCTGAAGACGAGAACTATGTCTGTTCTTGAAACGTCGGCTGTATCGTCGGACTTTATCTGGCTGATATCCTGAGAACATCTCTATAATATTCGCCGCCAGGAAAGCTTCAATTCTTATTTCAAAAATAAACCTGTTAAAAAACATTCAGTTAAATTTTGTTTGGCTTTAAACGTGTGTTATTAGCATACTAAATTTAACTGAATGCAATCCTAGCAACTTCCACAGTGCACAGGTTGTTAGTCGTACAGGTGGAAATGTGTTTATATCGTCGGTACAGGCACGTAGGAGCGTAACTCGCAAAATTGTGAATTTGAGGTTTGAGCACCATGCATGATTATTTAATCTGCCTTATCAACCATGATACCGTCAAAGATGAATTACTTACATGAATGGCAATAAGAGCTGTCCGCAAATGGCGTATATTAAAATTAAGCATCTAAAAACATGTACGAAGGGGAGTAACTAACATATAGCTATTCGCCCGTTGATTAGTTCATTTGCGATTTATTCCTGAGGATGAGTAAACTGGTATAACTTCTAGCTCCTCTGTGCATATATACACGCAAATGTATTTCTCTTGTTTTGCCACACTTCTATAGATGTATAGAAGTTAACCTTTTCAGAAAGATTTGTCAGAAACACTGCGACATGTTTCCAATTATTGCTAATGATGTGTTCATGTACTGACCTCCGTCTTTCGAACTTGAGGGACTTCTCGGATACTCTACGTTTTGGCGTCAATATTAAACCCACTCTCCTGCAATTAGGATAGGCACTTTAATGTAAGTGACATGTTAAAAGTCGAACGCGAGGTACGTTCTAGCTACGCACGAAGCTTCATTTAAAACTATTCACTGATTCATTTTTTTTTTTCGTGACGCGATTTCAAGAAACACCACTTTCAGTTTTGTTTTTATGTATAATACATATGTTACTTTTTTCATACTCTGCTGCATATAAATAATATAAATAAGTGATTATGTACTACGTAGTATTTAGTACACTGATTGCATTTGAAATTGTGATAATTTGTTATTTACTTAATTTTATCCAACATATTTTGGAGAGTAAATGAAGAGGAGAGCCAAAAGTTCAAACTTGCTACAACATAACGTTAAACTGAAGTAAACACTACATCGCCAATCCATGGCCGGCTCTACCATATGTGGAACACCTGCATTTGCACGGGGTGGCATGTTTCGAGGGGTAGCTAAATTTAATGATGGTAGTTAAATTTACTGAACTGGCCTTCTCTTGGAATACTGCATTCACAGATCATGTTTAAGTCTTATTAGTTTAAGATTGCATGGACAGTGCTAAAGCAATTGGTCAAACAAATCCCAGCATGAGTTGCTTAATTGTTGTCAAATATAAGAACTCAATTATGGAACAGTAGCAAATATCTGTTCCCTTTTATTTAGTTATCACAGTTTTGATATGAAAACTAGTCTTGTCTTTGCTACAAACAAGCTCCTTATCATTGAAGGTAGAAACAAGTTTTTAAAGATGAAGATGAAATAGCTAGTTGCACTAGAATTGCAAACTAATATATTGAGATTAAGCCTTAGGCTATTTGAGAAAGCGTTACCCCCTGTAGTGAACGCGGCCAAAGTGTCTATTCAGTAATTTTACTTTCACCAGATGTGTAAATCATACTGTGAGCCAGTCAGGGTTTCCAGGTCTTTTCGCCAGGTCCAGGTGTGTAATAGCAGAGTTCCAGTACTCTGCAGAAACCATCTTCCAAGCAGCTGTTTCTTGCTACAATCCCTTTGCCTGGCAACACGTCTTTCCTTTTTTTCTTTCCTTTTGAAATCTTTTAAACAGCAGGCGGTCTATTGTTCCGACCCGCACCAAATACGCTCGAGCTGACATTTTCTCAGCAATTTTATTGCTTTCGCGTTTATGATTAGCCATCTACATTTAAATACATGGTCAGCGTATTCCAAGAGTACGCATTAGCAATAAATGCGCTTTGCGATCGCCTCAAATAGCCGGGTACTAAGGCTCGATATTGAATTCTATAGAAAAAGGATTGTCATCTTTCCTCTGAAGGTGTGTTTGCTTTATCTTTCACTAACATAATATATTATTATTTAAATAAAATAAAATAGACAAAGGAAGATTTTATTTGTAGTGTTTAGGTCTTTCTGAGTGCGAAAAAGGAAGGAGAAGAGTTTTGGCCCTCCCCTCTCCTTTGTTGTTCATGATGTTGTAGCATACTTAAAATCATGGCTTTTAAGAATTGTTCTTTCTGAAGAAACGGAGGAGCTGCAAGTTATGCCATTGCACGGGGCGGTAAATTGCTTAGGGACAGTCCTGCGCCAAGCTGAAGGTTGCAGCCTTCTATCAAGAATGACTATGGGTTGGTAAACATAGACATATCGATTGGTTAAAGTTTAGTTTCCATCTTCAATACCGAGGCCATAAGAGACGAAATTGTATCTGTGTAGGTGAAGGTTCAGTTTTACTTTAAATTTGAAAAGGAAGAAAATAACATCAATGCATATTACACAATTTCTAGTGGATGCAATGTACACTTGTGAACAAACAGAGGAACAGCCGCTGATAAGAGAAAATATCCCATAATAGAAATATAACTGTCTGAAATGATCCTCCAGACGCCAAACATAGAAACACGTAAAAACAAAAGTAAAACGCAAAGAAAAATAATGTTCTGTACTTTAATTGTAAATAACAGGAAGTAGAATGTAAATATCTTTTGATTTTAAATGGTAAGGTAAATTAATATACTGGAAATATAATGTTGAAACACCGTTTGCTTTTCTCTAAAATAAACATACGTCTCTACGTCTGAATTTGATGTTGTTTTTTTTCTGTGTTTCTTTTTAATAAATAGAACTTTCTTTCCGTGTAACATCCGTTTCATTATGTGGTGTATCTGTTCGTCCTTGTAATACTATTTTTTATTATTATTTTGTGTAATCTGTTTGAAAGAGACGCTAGACATAAATATAAATGAGAGAGTAATTAATAAATGTAACGTTTCCTTAAGCACAATTCACGTCGGTAGCAGAAACCAGACAGCATATATATATATATATATATATATATATATATATATATATATATATATATATATATATATATATATATATATATATATATATATATATATCTTCCGTCGAAGAGATTGGTCAGAGTTGGTGATAGGTCGGGAGTCAAAAGGGTGAAAAATAACTTGAGATAGAGAAGTGGGAGAACCCACTGTGAAAGGAAGGGCTTGGAAGTGATGGAAACCATGGGAATCCTAAGAGACGTTATATTTGCTAAGGAACACTGGAACGCCGACCCACAGCACTCACAGAATTTCCGTTCCAAGCGCCACTAAAACAAACACGACAGATGCTGTCGGGAGTGGGATTGGGAGCTACGTCGGTCAAAAGGTGTGTACAGAAGAGAGATAAAATAAAAAAAAAAACGGGAAATACCGCCACTTGTCCCTGATGAAGGATTTGCCCTATCACTTGCAGGTCTGGACTTCGTTCAAGATCATTGAGCGATTGCGAAAAATAGAGTTGGTTCAAGTGTCTGCCTTTTCCAACAAAAACGCGATGTAAGAACAAGAAGTTAGTATATCAGTATATGTTTAAACGAACTTTTGTTTGCCAGTAGTGTATGGTTTTCTTTGACGTCATCGCTGGCCTGGCTGCCTGTATTTGTTACTTACGAACGGGTTGAACAACGCTCCAAGGCAATTTCTTTCTCTAAGTTACCTTGTTGCGGGATTTGTGGAAAACAAGCCACCGACTTTGCCTGCGGATGTGTTTTCGTCCTCTTGCCTTTTATTCAGGGGACAAACATTTATCTTCGCCAATGGATGACGTTGTTTTTCCTTTCCCTGCACTCTTTTAGTCATGTTTTGTAACCAACCATTTAAACGGGAACCCGAAACAGTTAGTGACCTAAATAATGTGCATAGAAAGTCAATTTGACTACATTTTCTTTCTTTCTTTTTTTTTTTTTTTCACGGGAATGGGTTGTGGTAGCAAGTACTTTAACACAAGCGTGTTTATGTCAAAATGTTTAGTGAAACGAAATAACTATTTACACTAAATTTTCTCACAGACGTACGATCTATTCCCTGAATCGCAGTGACGTAGGCAGCAAGACATCCACATAGCGGCCTAGATTCGATGCATGGTGGGAATAGGTCTTAGTTCATCATTCAAATAGGACTTAAGAGTTCACCCAACCCAATTTAGATGATGGGTTTTCCTTTGTAACCATAGATGGCCCCTTTGCACTAGGCTCGCGTTCACTTCTCCGAACTGAGATCGCGCCCGGATTTACTTCCCGCAGTTGGACACGCACTCACTTACTTTGTTGCGACTGGGCTTACTTGGGCTCGCGGTCAATTATGGAGCCCGAGGCCTGTTGAACGCGAGTGCCGAGCTCGAGGATGTCGGAATCGCGAGTTTGAACAAATATGTTGTGCATCAACCTCTGTAAAATTGATAATTCAGAAAATATGGGGACGGACGAGTGATAAAGAGGTTTTAATGTGGTGAAAACCACACTACATTCATGATTTGTGCTAATGACATCGAAATACAGTCCCGTTCTGGCTTGTTCTGAGTGAGGAATGCATCTTTATCGAAAAATGTGTTCATAAATTGAACCTACGATCACATTTATCAGTACCCAGGTTAAAACGTACTGCTAAAATTTCCATTAGTTTGAAATGCCACCTACTTGTGAGAGTTCCTTTAAGCTTGTTCTAGGAGTTACTCTGTATATTGATCCAGTATTTAGCAACAAAAAATCCAGTTATTATTCTACATAATCATAAAAAATGCAAGAAATACAGAAAATTCGTAACAGAAACGTAAACAAAGTCAAATTCATTGTTTTTTCTGGCGGTATGCAGTACCAGCACTTTTCTTACGTTAACATTTAAATTTACATATTAAAGTTTGAAATGACTTAAAAATTGATTTGGAAAATGACTTTTTTAAATAAATATCGCCTTGTCTTCAATAGATTATACATTTCAATTTCCAAATGAATGCAATGATATACTGCATTAAAGTACTGAATAACGCAAACCTCACCAGACCTATACGTGCTCTTAAGAGCCTGTCAGCCCGAATGTGACTGTCTAAATGTCTCCACAATCTTTTCTGCAAATTTAAATTCCCTGCTTCCAGCAACCGTATTAGTAATAGTTGAATCGAAACCATGTTTACGAGATAGATGAGCTGGTTACTGTTTCTTATATGAGCTGTTTCAACGCTTGGGTAACCAATGGGGAGTGGTAAAAGCTCTCTGATTGTCTCCTACACAGCTAATTACTTAGTAGAACCGAAAAATAACAAAATATCACACCATTTTGTGAAATTTCACTTCCCTATCTGTCAATTCTCTTTCAATTTACGGTGTGCTGATATACCAGCCAGCTTGACTTTCTCAATAACTTATGAAATACAGTGAAACCTCTCCAAAGCGGACAGCCGTGGGGAATCAAAAAGTGTCCGCTATAGAGAGGTGTCCGCCTTAGAGAGGTTTCAATATTTTCTTACGTAAATTAATAAACAAGGTAATATGCAATTAGAAAAAAAAATATTTTTGCATGAAACACGTATTTATAAATATTTCCAAAATGTTACTGGACCTGCATTATCTTGCGCCATCCAATTCGAGGCACAACGGGAATAAGATGTTATAGTTCTCTGCACTTTACACTTATCACTACTTACTACGTTTTCGGTGTGTTGCTTTAATTTGTGAGTTAATTGCAGTCCAGCAAGGACTTAAAAAAAAATATGCGTACCCGTGGTCAAAAATACCAAACTTGTCTTCTGTTTGGTCAGAGATTCCAGCGGGACAGTAGAATGATGTGTCATCCCAAACAGTTAGCAACTGTCAATCACTTTTGTTTCTGAAGCAGGTTGGATGGGAGTGGAATGCAAGGAAAGGATATAAGGGTGTTGTAAAGCAGAGACCCTTCCTCTAGGTTGCTGAACATACAGTTGAGGAGGCAAAATGTTGTCACACCCACATGTTCTTCCTTGGTGACATACGTATGAATTACTAAAAGTGTTTTTACTGCATTTTCCAACTTGTTTCTAGAGAAAGTGTCCGTAATACGGAGGTAAATAATACCTATAAAAGACAAGAAAGACTGTCCGTGCCCGTACTAGAGAGTGTCCGCTTTAGAGAGGTTTGCCAATATGTTTTTTTTTCCTATTACAGTGTTTGGGGATTACAAAATATGTCCGTTGTGGGAGGTGTCCGCTTTATAGAGGTGTCCGTTAGTAGAGGTTTCACTGTACTTGAAATTTGTATATGTGATTACGATGGTTCAATATCCAAACGAAAAAATCGATTTTTCAACACGCAATGCAAACACCGGCGTACTTCTGGTGCAGTACAGATTTTCCTCAAACCTATGTCATTCTGCGAAACAAAAGCACACGCATCAAGTAATTTTATTCTGTTCTTTGAAACATGGCAACACTGAGCATGCAAAACCAGTTTGAACCCGTTGCTGCAAAATAGGAACACACAGTTTAAAACTGGTTTCTTACAAACTATTAGCAACAGAAACATAATAAAATTATTCTAAATTTAAGGAACTATAATGTATTATTATGCAATTGTAAGAAAAGGACAGTAACAAGAAATCAACAAAAACACACTTTCAATGTATATTTTTGATTATAGTTACATGTTACCAATAGTCACACATATGATTTAAGATTAAATGTTTGACAACCAAGATTATTGACGTAAGCTTATTAGAAATTCCTCCAAACTTTACTTCTATTTTTTGTCAGAAATGTTTGAATATAAAACGTACTTTCACCAGCTGCGAGTGAAGCGAATACGAATGCCTCTCTTTGAGGTTTAATTACTGTTATAAGAGATTACTTACAGAGATCAGCTTGCAAGTCTCACCTGTGCGTTCCTTCTCCTCGAAAATAATTAAGTGCTGACAAGAATCGTTAACGCTTGGCGTGAAACACTGAAATTAGATATGCATTGAACGTTGCGGTCCCGAAGAAGAATATCGCACATAAATCACATTAAATAATCTGCAAAATTGTTCCTCATCCAAGCTTAATCGATGTATGAACATTTTCTCAGTTCTTGATTGGTTGATAACGATCTTCCGTCAATAACACGTCGATGATATATTTAATACCAGCCCATCTTTATCACTAATAATGAAATAATGTGCATGTCTATGTGTGTATAGAGTTGAACCTCAACAACTTGAATTCCTTAATAACTCGTTTTTTTTTTTGTTTTTTTAACATTCCTTTGAATTTCCTATAAACAGTGAACATTAAAATAACTCTGTAAGTAAAATGTTTAAATATTACAACCTCGATAAGTTGAAGACGTTGACCGCCATGTGATTCACCGATGATTCACAGTGGCTGTACTTCGCCGAGCCATGTCCATCATATATGATTCACAGGCTTTGCATCCTTGCTTTTGAAGCAGTGTGAATCACCGGTGATGCACAAGCACATAAGATTTAAATAGTGAAATATATTCCCCGGCCTGAGAAAGATGTTCGGTATTCTTGGTTTCCATCTTCTGATTTTTTTTTTTCTTTTCATAAATTATTTGATCATTATGATAAATATTTCTCTCCAATAAAACTGGCCCCACGGTGCACTTTACCCGATTTCGCTCTGGCAGTCAATATGTTAAGGATTTCATAATCATATTTAATATCTGCGAACTTCTACAAGTCGAATTTTATCTCCAAAATTCGAATTCCTCTTGATGTGACCCCGATGATTTCAAGCTATAACTGTATACTTTTACGTAATGGTCGTTGTTGCTAATGCATTATGTAATTGTGTTTTACTCATATGTATAAACACAAAAACCTCCCCCCTCTCTCTCCAAAAAATATACATGCACAGTATTTTATTTTTACTGGGAATCTTATTTAATTCAAGACGATTCCACAACATGGAGCTCTAGAGGTTGAACGAATAAACGAGCGGTTTTTGTATGGCCATAAATAATGTTCAGAATAGGTTAATAATTTTGAATGAATAAAACCAACTATCTAATGCTAGAAAATCCTATACTTTACGAAGACTCTACCCAAAATTAATTCCTTGTTACTCAAACTTCAACACCGTCGTCGAAGGTTTCATTGGCCTGGAGTCATAACTAACTCTTGCAACTTATTAGGGTATGGCTAGACCAAATGGGTCACGTCCGTTACTGTGCTATGGTCACACTGTTGGCCTCGTCATACTGCACCAGATGCCTGTTATCTGTTTGCCGCCAGTGGATCTCTCTATGTCTCTCTCTCTCTCTCACACACACACACATGCATATACACACAGAAATAAAACAAATCTAGCTAGCATCTAATCTGGCTAGCCTGACAGATCTGGTAATCTGGTAATCTGGCATGTTGAAAGTATCTTGAAGAAGTAATAGACTGGAATTGGTAATCCTATTGTTGTTGTATATTTAGTTATAACCAATTAAATTTTTATTATTATCCGGCTAGAAAAAAAATGTCTTGGAGGGTGCGGTAGTTGCATGACAGTTCTGATCTACTATAACTTTTACTCTTCCTTATAGAATAATGCTGTACGGTGAATGACGCCCTATCGGGGGAAGACTGGTTTGTCGTGTCTTCCAAATATGCGACTATCAAATGTCGTTTAGTCCGGTAGTGTAGGCTCTCACGTAAACAACACGCAAATCTCAATGTACTCAAGACTGGAATTAGGCGCCTTTTTGTCTTTAGAAGCTCCCAGACATCGATTGGACTCTGCCAGGTTGTGTGATCATTCCGTAGGATCCGGTACCTTTCGGTGTTTCGACATTAAAAGGAGGACGTGAGCTGATATAAATAGCTTCCTACTTGCTCTGGGAGATGAGCCTTGGCCCATCTAATTTAATAGGCCCGTTGTGCTGCTTGTCTTGGGTATGCATGTTTTAGATGTGCTGTAAATTTCATTCTATAGTCCAGAAGGTATATAATGTCGTTGGCTTCCCGCGCTTGGACCTGCTCGTCGCTGGGGGTGTGGTAAGAGGGTAGCCAATCACCACCAACCGTCTACTGCGCTCAGCGAGCCACGAGTAACCAAACTGACCACTCCCCATAAACGTCACTACAACTTTTCGCGGGGAGCCAACGACGTTATACCTTTCGTACTATAGTAATTATTATATATCTAAGCAAACAGAAGCCACCGGGTCTGAATTAGACCACCCGTCCATTCCAAAACAGTTAAAAGCAGTATTGTGGTAGATATTGCCTAGATGCCTCCCGAGAGTAGAGATGGCTTACGGTAAAATACTTGTCGTTTCAGAACGCCACTCTCTTACTGTAAATGTTCAAGATCTTCATTGGACAGCTCCCGACGTAAACATACGGAAGCTTATAGTTTTCCTCCTGGTTTATGTGTCTATGTATTTGTTTACATGTATTTCTGAGTGTGTATGGGGTACTTTATTTCCTCGGTAACTACTGGCCGGGTCTAAACCAAATTCGGTGAGCAATTAGCTCATGACCAAGTGAACAAAAATGATATAACTGGTGTTGCGGCTCAGCTTGGCTCGACTCGCCTTACGTGTGGTATTTTATTTCTCGGTAACTACTGGCTATATCTCAACGAAATTTCAGGAACAAGCAGTCCACCCTCTACTAACTAAAAATCGATATATTTAGCTGCCAGGCTTGGTCAAAGATGGGCTCAAATCGACAACAGAGACTGTGTTCCACAATTTTGCACTTCGGGCGCTCCAGTTTAGTTCATATCCGCTTCGTTTTATTTAGTTACTGACTAGTGCTTACAAGTTCTATATAAACATTAACATATAAGCACGTTAAAACGTTCCAAAGTCTTGGTGCTTTTGTCTTAATATAAGATCTGGTGATAGCACAGATAACATTCTGCAGGAAACGCCCTAAAATTCACCAATCTCTTTTATGTATGTATTTGTTTATTTTTCTTTTTTGCAAGAGTAGGGAGTACATAATAAATAGCTTGTTAAATACGAGCTCGTATAACATCAAGTTAAAATATAAATTTTATTTCAATTCGTTTTCATAGATTCTCTTCTTTAGCGATGAAACACGTGTAAGGAAAACAGGTCACGATAAACTGGGAAAACGTTTGCTGCGGTTTATTAATTGAAAAATTATGTTGCTATGTAACGTGTTTCTTAGCAACCGTGGCCTCGTAAGTGATTCACATATCACATCAATTAAGCTCAACTAGTGTTCCGTAATCCACATAAAAGTAGAAATTGCAAAATTCTCAAATTTCCTATTTACTGCCTGCCAAGAGAAAGTATTGCTAGAAAATGAATTGAATCTTGGTTAGTAGACAAATGTTATGAATGCTAGAGGAAACTGCGACAAAAATAATTCAAACATTTTACAAAATTTTGGAGCACATTCAAAAGCAATACAATAACACATTTTGTACCAAGTTGTGAATAAACTAAGTATGACAGATAAAGATTGCATATGTGCAGCCATGTTCAAAAATTCTGACCACAAATATCTTCTTTAAACAAATGCCCTATAATTTATCCATAAGAAAATAGAACAAATGCATGACTATGTCGGTTTTCGAAATATTGTTTCAAGTCAAAATACAAAGTTTTATTTCATACGTTGACTAATTGAATAATTCATGAAATGAAGAGAAAGCGAAAGGCCCATCAAATCTCATGATGAATGGCATGTTTCAACATGTTCGAGAAATGAAATGAAATGCATTTTTTTTTTTCAGTTTAATGATCCACAATTATGTCCTTTAGACTAAGATAAGCTGATGGTTAAGCCAAAGTGAATGATGATAAAAGAATTGGTGGAATGTAAATGTGGGAAGAAACGAGAGTACAGTGGTAGAAAAAAAAACACGTACACGGTGTTGGCCACGACAAACTTTCATGCAGCGTACAGTACACTCATGTCCAAAATTATTGTCGTATGTCTATAAATATGTTGTTATAGGAATATAATTTGACAATGAATTCGCCCCGTATTTCTTATAATGTTAGTATGTGTATACTCGGCAAAGACATGTATGTGGCAAATTTCACGTCAAAAGAGTAGTAAATAAGAACAATAAAACGTAAATAAAATGTTCTTGTCCAGTTAGCAACATTTTATTTTACTCATTATAATTTTCGTATTTATAATTATTTTCCTATGAAATTTACCACAAATATACATTTCCTGATTATACACATAGTATCAGTATTAAAAGTACCCTACAAAATCATTATCAAATTATATTCTTACAAGAAGACAGTTATAGATATGCGACAATTATTTTGGACATGAGTGTACATGGTCTAAGTACAAACTCTGCTTTCATTAACACTAACTCGATTGAAGTTTGGAGTTAGCGTATATTTCAGCACTCAGACTACATGAAACAATAACCTAAAAGTTAATGCTATACATAAGCAAATATCGCACACATATAGTTAACACAGCAATATCTACCTTCATGCCAAGATGGTTCATGCCAGATGAGGTTTATTGATCGAATACAATATGAGCATACTATTCTTATGATTTTATTACTTTTTTTTTTAAAAAAAAAAAAGAGAAAGAAAGAAAAATGAAATAGATAATACAAAGGCAAAAAGAAACATTGCATGTCTAAAGCTCGACCAATATCTGCAGTAATAAATATTTCAACAAAAGATGAGTTGTATTAATCTTATTTCTACCGAGAAAGCATTTATAATGTTCAGTTGTGCTACTTGTATATCCTATGGTAATTCTAACTATATATAAAACTATAAGAATTGAAATAAACAGGTACTTCCGTTTGACGTGGACACTTGAAATTTGACATGATTGTAGCCGTTTTGGAAATGAAATGAAATGAAATCTTTAAGTTTAACGTCCCACGGTTTTGCCAGTTAGGCTAAAGGAGACGGTGATAATGAGAAATGAGTGGAATGGTGGAATGAAGAAAGTGGGAGGAAACGGGAGAACCCCGAGAAAACCCACGAGCACAGTGTTTGTCCACCACAAAGTCCACACGGCGAGAGCTGGGATCGAACCAGGGACCCCAAGCACCGGAGGTGAACGCTCTACCACGGCCGGCACGAATCATCATGATGCAGGTAATTATTTTCTAGTATTCTATTGGCTTCAATTGAAGACTTTGGGACAAAAACAGGTTAAGTCCAATAATGGCAATGTAAAGGTAGCTTCACAAGGGTTTCTCCTCGTTCGATTCTCTCCAAACTTTGCACATATATACTACACCGTAAATAAATCGACACGTTTTTTTCTTTATTTCGGAAAATAGGCTAAGGGGGGCAAAGGTCCCATTTTCAAAATAAAGGGCCCCCTTGATTAAAAGGGCCACATTAAAGAAACGAAACTCTGCCGATGCAAAGATTACTTCAAAGTAGGAAATACGGGTTTTGTGTTCTTTTGCGAGAAAAGGGTTGCAGAGCCCCCTTCGAAATGACAAAGGACCCCACACAATCCTTATGGAAATTGGATTTCGGTGGAATTGCTTAAATCCATGGTATGTTGAAGATATGGTGTTCTTGATGAAAATTCTCAATGAGCACAACCACAAATCACTGACCGTTTGGCCACTAGAGGGCCACTTTTAAAAAAAATAGCCGAAGATAACGATATTCTGGATTTCGGTAAAAATGACTAAACCCGTGACACGTTGTAGATATTGTCATGATGATAAAAAAGTCTTAATGGGGATAACCACCAATCACTGATCGTTTGGCCACTACAGGGCCACTTTTTTGAAAGCAGCCGAAGATAGCGATATTCTGGATTTCGATGAAAATGACTGAAACTGTGATATGTTATAGATTTTCTGATCCTGAGAAAAAGTCTCAACAGGCACAACCACCAATCACTGACCGTTTGGCCACTACAGTGCCACAATTTTGAAAACAGCAGAAGGTAACGTTATTCTGGATTTCGGCGGAATTGCTTAAAGTCGTTATATGTTGTAGATATTCTGATCCTGAGAAAAAAGTCTGAAGAATCACAACCATCCATCACTGAGTGTTTGGCCACTCTTTTAAACCGAACAAGAGACAACGTTTTTCTGGACCTCGGTGAAATTGCTTGAAACTGTGATATGTTGTAGATGATGTGATCCTGAGAAAAAATCTCAATGGACACAACCACCAATCAGAGACCATTTGGCAACTACGGGGTCACATTTCTTAAACAGCAGAAGGTAAAGATACTCCGGAATTTTGGTAAAATTGTATGAAAACCTGAAAAGTCCGATTCCACAACTGGAAAAATGGATGGGAAGAGTCCCGGCCAATATCATTTAAGCAAAGACAACATTCAGATGTTCATCTTGCAGGACAAAAGAAAACCTTGGGAAGCGCTAGACAATTTTTCTCAGGGTCACGACATCTACAACATATCACAGTTCCATTCATTTGCACCAAAATCAAAAATATCGTTATACCCGGCTGTTTTAAAAAGCCTGGACCTGTAGTGACCAAACAATTATAATTCGATGGTTGTGTATATTAAGACTTTTTCCCATGATGATAAGATCTTCAACATATCTTAGTTTTACTCAATCTTACCGAAATCCAGAACATCATTATACTCGGCTATTATCAAGAAAGTAGCCCTGTAGTGACCAAACGATTAGTGATTTGTGGTTATGTCCATTGAGTATTTTTCTCATTTGTCAGGATGAAGATATCTACAACATATCACGGTTTCAGTCATTTTCACCGAAATCCAGAACATCACTATCTTCTGTTACTTTAATAAAAGTGGCCCTGTAGTGGCCAAACGATCAGTGATTGGTGGTTATCCCCATTAAGACTTTTTCTCATCATCACAATATCTACAACATATACCAGTTTTGGTCATTTTTTACAAAAATTCAGAACATCATTATCTTCGGCTGTTTTCAAAAAAATGGTCCTGTAGTGGCCAAACGACCAGTGATTTGTGGTAGAGCCTGTTGAAACTTTTTCTCAGGATCAGAACATCTACAACATATCACAGTATCAATCATTTTCATCCATATCTAGAATATTACTACCTTTGGCTGTTTTCAAAAAAGTGGCCTTGTAGTAGCCAAACGATCAGTGATTGGTGGTTATCCCCATTAAGACTTTTTTCTCATCATGACAATATCTACAACATATCACGGTTTTAGTCATTTTTACCGAAATCCAGAATATCGTTATCTTCGGCTGTTTTTTAAAAAAGTGGCCCTCTAGTGGACAAACGGTCAGTGATTTGTAGTTGTGCTCATTGAGAATTTTCCTCAAGAACACCATATCTTCAACATAACATGGTTTTAAGCAATTCCACCGAAATCCAATTTCCATAAAGATTGTGCGGGGGTCCTTTGTCATTTCGAAAAGGTCCATAGCCCCTGCAACCCTTTTCTCGCAAAAACCACAAAACCCGTATTTCCTACTTTGAAGTAATCTTTGCATCGGCAGAGTTTCGTTTCTTTAATGTGGCCCTTTTAATCAAGAAGGCCCATTTTTGAAAAGAGTCCCATTAACCTCTTTTCCACAAGAAACAAAGAAAATACGTGTCGTTTTATTTTCGGTTTACTATATATGTTCCAAGTTTAAAGAAACTCGGATGAGTGGAAACAGTTGTGAAGCTACCTCCTTTACATTTTCATTTACTGGACTTAACTTGTTTTTGCCCCAAAGTATTCAATTCACCCATTGCAGTTCTGTTTGACTTCACATCTGTATCTGAAACCAAAGAGAAGTAATATGTGAGAGAGCTGGCAATACCTTCCGACAACTCATTCTACATGTAATAAAACCAACTGTCAAATTTACCCAGGACACCCTCTAAAGAACATTCCATCACAAAAAGAACGGTTGACACGTTTGGAACGTAATATCTATTTCATGGGTCTTTATCACACTCCCATTAATAAGCGTATCCTAAAGGGATAGCATAATTCAAACTGGATGCTTAAAGTGTAGTATATTTTACGTGTTTGTAATTGCACTTTCACTTAAATACGTAACCCAAGAGGGAAGGGGATTCAAATATTGACCCTCATCTTGACCTCCACGTGCGAAGAACGGACATTTTAGCTACTATTAACAACAAAAAATGAGATTGGAATTTCGAAATTACTACATGGTTTATTCAATATTACTATAAGAAATACATTAATAAACTGTATTTAATTATAGTTTTGGGAATGGACTCTGTCGCCTGAGTAATAAGTGGTGTGTTATTGTATAAAATATGTTTATGTCCACGTGAATCTGTTCTAAAGTATGAAGTACCGTAACTTCCAGCAAAAGGACAAAGCATTACCTTTTTTATTTTCATTTCAAACAAATCGATAATGATTTTTGTGTCAAAATTACGTTATCGTTACGTTCGGGTTCCCTGAGTTGTAATACTTCCAGCTGCTCACTTTTTATTCATCGTATTTTTTTTTTTTTTTTTTTTTATTAAATTCTGAACACAGTGATTGGAATTTCCTACCAATTTGAGTGAAATTGTAGGGGGAATTAATAGTTTTGTATGTTCATTTTCTCTCTTCCTTAAAGCGTTTGAAGTCTTAAAAATGATTTCTTTGTTCCCGACCTCTTCTGACTTCTCTCTTTCTTGAAGAGCTCACCTTATCCTATTTTTGAGCGATCTGCCTCTGCAAAGGCATTCATTTCAAGCAAACCGTTTGAGTGTCTCAGCATTTCTTTAAAGACTCCGTGAACGACGAATATTGATCTTAGTTCAAAGAAAAAAAACGAAAAAAAAAATAAGATAAAGTTATCGGAGAACCAATTTAGTTGCAAAAGACATATTTGATAATTTTCTCAAGTTTGGGGGTAACCTTTAATCTAAGAACATGTAAATGTGGGAACGCAGCTGTGTTGCGTTTTCTGTAGTTATGGTAACGAGTGGTGACATACAGAAAGGGAGAAAAAAAAAGTGTTCTTGAAAAGTCAGCTTTCTGACAACCTTAATTTATTTTGAGTTGAAAAAAAAAGACATTGTGTGGTAAATTAATTAAGGTGGGTGGGTGAGGCCTCGTCTGTAACAGGAGACCGTTGAATCCGCGAGAGGAAGACAGGGTTTTCTCATTTAGAAAAGCGAGATCAAGAAACTTGTTCAGAGTGACACAATAGCGAACGAAGAACATTAGCAACGCTGGTCACATCATTTATTGCCGAACTTCACCTCCAGAAGTTGATTACTCGCGGCTCTGAATGATGGGTCAACTGTCCCAGCCAGCAAGTTAAACAGAAGAACGAGGCACATCAAAACGAGAAATAAAAACGTAAATACGAACAAGACAAAGGAAATTAAAAAAAAATAATAATATAAAAAAAGACACCCATATAACATTTCAAACTTAAAGGTATGTCCGCTATATTAATCATTTCACTTTGCGCTAAAAAATAATAGCTTGTGTTGCTCTGGGCAGAAAGGCGGTTTCAAAATTATAAAAGATAAAATGTATTTTTGGTCGCATCTTTGTCTGTCATCCAGAACCAAAATCAGCTAATTTGTCATTCATTTTTTAACTAAATGAAGGCTTTAAGAAATAAAAAAAGTAACTTGGCATTTTGCCATTACGGGGAAATATTCGTATATTTGATGTGACAATAATATTAAAGATTTTTTTTCTATACAATATATGAACAGTTTACAAGGACCCAATGTATTGTTAAATAAATGATTCATTCTTTTTAATGTGAAATGCTATTATTGTTATGAACAGAATCAAGATTTTAGGCTTAGTTTTCATTTAAAAATGCTATAAGATAAAGTAAGGAGGAGCAGAAACGTGATATATCCCTCAACTATTTTCATAATTACTCTTTTATCTGACAACTATCTAGCTCTATGACCTATGTAACCCAGAGGGTCAATTCTGCGTTCACAAAACCTTTCCACTGACTTCTCTCCCTAGCCAACTAGATCCATTTTTTTTTTACTTTGTATTCCTATTTCTGAGAGATCCATCTTAATATTGTCTTCCCATCTGCGCGTAGGTCTTCCTAATGGTCGTTTTCTGATTGGTCTTCCAGTTTAAGACTTTGAAAGCGTTCCTACTTTCTTCCATTCTGGATAAATGACCTGCTCACCTAAGCGTCCCACAATTGACGACCCTAACAATGTTTCGTAAACGGTATAAATTATGCAGTTCATCTTCATGAAGTATCCGCCCTTCTCCGTTATCGTTCCTCTTGGGTGCGAATATTCGTCTCAGGATGTTATTCTCAAATACTTTCAGTCTACGTTATTCCCTCAGAGTAAGCGACCATGTTTCGCAACAATACAGCACAACAGGCATGATTATCGTGTTATATATTTTAAGCTTGAAATTCTTAGACAGATTTTGAACTCAATAATTACACGAATTTTCTGCTTTTAGTCGACATTTAATTTCTTCATGAATATGATTTTAATCTGTTAATATTGATCTTAGATATTTGAAAGTATCCACTTTGTGAAAAGTATTATTTGATATTTAATGTACCCATAATTTGCAGTAATGCGATCCAATTGAATTTCCAATTATGATTTTATCTAATTGAAAAATAAAAACAGAACTACGTATATCTATATAATGTGATATACATTTTATTGTATATACATTGAGTAGACCATTAACTTGTATTTGTTGTCATCACAGGAATAAGAAAACATAAAACTATTGTATTTGTCAACATTAGGGAGTTCCTACCTGTTAAATTTAAACTTGATGCATATATTATATAAGACGTCTCAAACTTGCAAAATTTTACATGTACGACTACTAACAGCAGTTGGCTACATGCTATATTACAATTCACAAAGAACAAGAAGAATAAAAAAAAATATTTAAACCACAAACGAATTGTAGTTTATTTCATAGAAGATAGGCTACTTGCCTATCGAATTTCGTTCCAATTTGGACAGTAGTTCCCGAGAAATGTATTACTATGCACACTTACATACACGCGTGGAGTAAAACTATATGCTCCAGTGAGCTTACTCCGCAAAGTAAACATACAATTCTTGATTTTTGAATAATTAAAAAGTAGTAGGAAACAGCAGCGAAGAGGATAAAGAAACAAAATTAAGGGATATTCACACAAATAACCCAAAAAAGAAAAAAAATCTGCTTTAAAACGATATCTTATCCCATCTGCATGCAACGTTTAACACATTGAGTATTTTCCGAGTGTCCCTTTTTGCTCTAAAAGAAAGATTGCGTACCTGTAAATTCTAATCCTAGTTAAGAGTTGTGTATCCCTACAAGTTTGGCAGTGAATCTAAAAGTTAGTATAAGGTATATAAAACTGTGACAGGAACATTACAAAGCGTTTACTTGCGTATGGCATATTATACAATTGAATAAGGACTTCCTGTTTTACCGTCTAGTACGCACGCAGTTCTTACCTTACTGAACATCAGCACAATTAGCAGAACATTCCTGCCATATAGACAGTGTGCGAATTAGATAATCTATATTGGGGGGGATAAAATTAGGCCAAAGGACATAGTCTGAAGGTTCAAATTTCAAAATGAGACAATAAATGCCTTACCCCCATATATATATATATATATATATATATATATATATATATATATATATGTGTGTGTGTGTGTGACCTGGAATAAATGAGAGATTTATTAATTTAATAAATCTACCGACAATAACTATGCACATATATATTGTCTGACATAAACACACCCCACTAAACCTTTCTGAACGTGTTTTAATGTTGTACTCACTCTTGTCCCCGTAGCTCTCTAAGGTTTATTTAGTTAATAATTTGGCTCGAGCGATAGCCATGATCACAAGCATATGTTAATTTTTCCACTCATATTAAAAGCTTCCACTTTGCATTAATACATACAGGTTGCGAAAAGAAACCTACTTCAGTCTTTTGAAAACCACTAAAATTATCAGTTAAACCGGACATTTTTTTAAAAAAAGAAAATCTAGATATTAGCCTATCAAATAAGAAATGGATTGTTGCTGGTCCCGATTTCTCACATCAAGGTCAAATCGAAGGCCAAATATTTAAAATCTCTCAATTCACATTTCGAGCTTGTGCTTCTACTTCCCGCTAAAGCTGTGCTCATCACGACTTTTTTTCTCCAAATATCGATTCCGTGATGGGCACGGAAAGTCAACACTTAAAAATTACTTTACTGTTAGGTTGAAGATGAGTTGATTCACTATGGGCTACGTTATTCAAATAAAGTAAAACATTACACTGAAGTTTTTCAGACAACATTAATTGCGTGGACAGCAAACTGTACAGCGAAAAGATGGAAAAATGAAGGGTTAACTTTTTAAAAAAACCCGCTCCAGTTGAACTGCTTATACAGACACGGACAATGATACGGAGAACCAGTCGCATTAACAAATGCTGAAACAAATCTTGAATTATTCGCTTATTCACCTAAAAATCACCTTCATTAACATGTCTGCTCACTAGGAGCGTATCCCCCAGCGTGTACGTTAACATATACTTACGAGAGAATACCTATATCTCAGATTTTGAGTACAGTTTCAAAAGTTCATTTCCGTAAACTGTAAAAGCAGTGATTACTATGCTAATTATCACAAATTAAATGCAACTTTTGAGTTGCATACACACAACCTACTAGGGAATGAAGACCATGTGCTAACAAAGAGTACACTGGAAAATGAAATAACATGTTATAACAAAAATTAAAATAAGATGATAATCGATACAAATATAGAGGATGAATAAGACATATCCGAACCTCGCCAAGTATGGTAGAAGAAGCTATTTGTTTACTTCTTCTTGGCCAACCGCTAAGAACATTTATAAATCTATATGTGGCTTTGTTATACGCAATTAGTACATTCAAATTCACAAACGATGACGAACTGAAGGGTACGAAGGTACAGTTGCAAGTAACAACCGTAGTCATAATAATATAGTTCTACTAACAAAGTTGAAAATAGTGGGTAATTAGGTGGTAAGTAGAAATGACCAAAACTGAACAGTTTACATCGATCATTTCGAAATACAGCTAGAAGATTAAATTTACAAGAAATAACAAAAATCAGTGAAATTTGGAGTTACACTAAGCATAGTTTGAGGGGGAAAGCGAGCATCCCCGGTGGGGATACTTCAGCTGACTTCTTTGGGGGGGAACAAAATGTGATTGAGGGAGAAAATCCCCCTCATCCCCCCGGTAATTCGCACCCTGCATATAGATATGTATATAACAACTATTTGTGAATAACTCATAGCAGAATTCTCCTGTATGATGTCGCTACTGCAGATTGGCAAGAACTAAAATATTATTTATCATATTTTGTAATTGTTACCCTTGTTTCAATTTCATGGTTAAATAACTCTTTGATTTCAAGAAAAAAATATTAACTACACTGGATTAATTTTAATTGTACTTCACTCGGACCATCGCAATTACAAGATTTGAATTGCAGCGTTAATAAATTAATATTAGTTGAAGAATTATATTATTAAGAGAGTTAGTATTTATTCTGCGAACCGCAGTCAGGTATCAGGGTCTACGCCTTTAATACATTGTTACCGACGCGAGTCATCAAAAGCGACTAAAACTTTGGAATTGGGCTCCCTTAGACGCTTTGGAATTTTTCTGGCGTCTGAAGAATGCGAAACGAAATGCGCTGATACATTTCATTCGTTAAATTTTCTCGCACAAAAAATATACTTCAACTCTGGCTGCAATTTCACGACTCAGTTGGATAAAACCTACAAATAATAAAATAGTAAGATGTTTATAACTGAGCACATGGACTTATTAATTAATCAAATACACTACTTTAAATGAACATAAAGTATTTTTCCCTTTTCAGATACGGATTCGCCCAGCCGGATGCGTACTGGGATACCCTTTCGTTAGCACCAAGTAGTTAAGAAACAATCCTGAAGTTAATTATCACATGTAGTGTGTGGGATTAGATTGCAGCCAATTAACACTCAAATATTGGTTCTGTTTCATAAACTAACCTTAAACCTTCTTCATAGTAGGAAATTGCGTTTGTATTGGCTTGTCCTAAAGCGAATCCTCCAGATCAAAAGAGCCAAAGATAGAACATAATTAAAAATATAAATTGCATTTAGAAAGCTTATTAAAATAAATTACCTTTGTATTTTTGCTTGCTAATAATGAAAAGTATATCCAATCAATTTACGGAAATAGGAAATGAGAGATTCGTTTTATAGAAATATACAATCAAATATTAAAAAGAAAATAAAGATTGTAGATATAAAATAAATTAAAATAAAAGAGAAGAATGACAGACACACACATTTGTACTCTCTCCTATGTAATTCGTTTAGCACTGAAGTGTTTGTGTGATCGACAATTTGATAAATAATGCTAAATAACACATTATATGACCTATAAAGACAGTGAACTTTTTATCATTTGGATACCATAATGGACATTTCCAAGAACTACGGCTATTTCATGTGAAATATGTAAAAGAGTACCAGCATTTAAACATAATACTCCTAAACTTGAAATATATTATTTCCACTTTGTAAGATGCAAATCTTCCTGCCTGAATGATTAATATGTGTGATTCTGCTAACATATTCTCGGGTTTGATTATATATGAGCTTTATTGTTTTTTTTTTTTTTAAATAATAAAAATCGCATATTTCTAACCATACAAACACCATTTTATTTTAGATTATTTTTAAGGTAAAGCATTAATTATAAACTAAGAATTTCGACTATGTCTAACGTTGGAAGAATTTTGCTTATTGAAGATAATTCTCTTCAAGACTGTATAATCGATAGACAACTGCGAAATAAATGACAATAGCAATGTACAACAATATTAGAGTGTTGATTTGCTTAACATTAAAATTTTCACTTGGATCTTGCATAACTGAAGATTAAACATAATGGAATTTAATTATGTTTAGCGCACACTTTCAAAAACGTTTGCGACACTGGTGAAACATTGGAAAAAAGTATTTGTAGACTCAACAGTTTAGAGAAAACAAGTCAGTGCTAACAAATTGCAGTATCAATTTTCAGATTTAATAGTAGCAAAGTAAAAATATTGCTTTCGAGGTACCACTAAATATTTCTAATTTCATCGCAAGTAGCTTGACATCACACTTTTTAATGATATTTTTATGATTAAAATATAAATAGTTACATAAAATCATGGTGTCCTTAAATGTGTATCATTATGAAACAAAGAACAAGCGTTGTCTTAAACTCATATTATCACGTGCAAGCATATTCCAATTTAAATTGAAATGTTACGCAAAAGTAATATGAGCCCACAAAAGCGTATCATATAAAATATAGAACAAAATTGGTTCATAAAATCATATCTTATAGAGTATATCATATTATTTTTTAAACAAAAAAGTTGCTTAAAAATGCAATGCTAATGGAAAATGTACCATATTTCGATTTTTTTTAAAGTAAGTGGTTCATAGAAGTTATAGTATCCCATAAAAGTATACCATATTGAATTAAATAAATAAAAAAAAAACGTTGAGTAAAAGTCACACTAACACCCAAAAGCATATCATATTGACATTTGAAAAGAAAATCATTATATGTCCTAGTATCCTGCGAAAGGATATCATATTGTTGTTGTTTTTAAAGTGTATTGCAAAAAAAAAAAAAAAAAAAAAAACTCATAGTACGCGTAAAATGTATCAAATTGAAGTTTAAAAAACCGTTCCGTAGAAACCATATTTCTCCGTAAAAATGTATTACATTGACATGCGAAAAAAAATCCGTATGTATCACATCATACGACACTTAATGTAATAATAATAATAATAATAATAATAATAATAATAATAATAATAATAATAATAATAATAATAATAATAATAATAAATTATGCATATGGGCAGAGTACACAAAAGATTCAAGTCAATTTTTCGTCATTTTGGATACGTTTTATAATTAAGATCTACCTGAAACTTACTTAAGTGCTTGAGGGATTCAAGTCCAGATACCGTAACGTTTATAGTATTAAGATAAAGTTTTCACTTTTACATACATTTAAAACAGAACATACAAACTTGGTGTATGTTTTTTTTTTTTTTTTTTCACATTTGTGGTAATTACGCTTGAATCCGTTGTGTCCGGAACGTCTAATATGCGTTTAGATCCTGTGGTGGTGGGTACTCTTCATTAGTAATCCTATCTGAAATTAGAAATAATAAGAAAGAATTCATGCGTAGATGCATGACACTTTTCACGAAACTATTGTCATTTTCTTTAACGTAACGAGAGATTTTGACTAAAATTAATGAACTTGGTTTATTTAAAGACATACAGAAAAACATTAGCTTTTTGAAATATACTAAATCTGTGTCATAGGCCATAACTAGAAAATGAAAGAAATCTTTGAGTTTTAAGTCCTACCGTTATGCTGGTTAGACTAAAGGAGACGGTATGATAAGAAATGAGCGAAATGGTGAAATGAAGAAAGTGGGAGAAAACTGGAGAATCCGAGGAAGCCCATGCACACGGTGTTTGTCCACCACAAAGTTCACTTGGCGCGAGCTTGGATCGAACCAGAGACCCCATGCACCAGAGCTCTACCACTGAGCCACCACTGCCCCATATAACTAGAAAAGTACGGAATTCGAAACCGTTGTATAATTCCAGCAATAATGTGTACGTCTCGTGAGATGGCTTTGAGTTTATATTCTTAACTAATTGATCCTAGTCAAGCATAAGTAGAACAATATGAAGGATAAATGTGTATCAATTTTTTTTTTTTTTTTTTTTAGCATGATGTACAGAAATAAATATTATGTTTATGAAAGTCCTAATGTTTGATTTTCGGAACAACTGTGTATTGTATTGAAGTTAACATGATAGTAAGTTGACATTTACAAACAGCACACACACACACACATTGAAACATTATCTGACCATAAAGCTTTTCAAATGAGAAGTTGCTTGGCCTTGACTAAGCTTTCTGTTTCAACCAATCGTATTTACGCGATGTTGTCAATTTGCACAAATACTGGTGTGTACTGATGTTACGCACTAATGTGTCAATACCGCACGAGCTACGTAGACATATATAATTGCACATCAGTTACACAGTTTCACAAGCTGGCAACCCTGCGATAAAACCCGCATGTCATTGGCCGTTGTTCATGTAGTTTTTCATTTGAAAGAAGCTTTAGGCTCAGTGGTTTAGGGATCTGAAGAAGCTTTTGGTCACCTATCCTACAATACATCATTGTATTTACTTCACTGTCCAAACACCCTCAAATTTCAAATATTTTTCTTGTTATTTAAGTAAACTTGCAAAGCCCTGCAAATGACGTCCTGTTACCCAAAATTACTTAAAAAAAATACATAATTTGAGGATTTCTGTACCATATGCTTGTGTCAATAAATGAATTTTCTTTTCGCTTTACGAATAGTCACCGGAAATTAAAGGTGTGAATTCAACACAAGAAACATAATAAGTTCGTATGGGTACCCCAAAACACAGCACCATATTCTTACTTGACACCTGTGTACATGAAAAATGAGTTATATATATTTTTTTTCTTAGGTTATGTTGGCTGTTATTTAATTAGATGCGAAGTTTTAGTACGGTTGTTGGTCCTTTTAAATATAATCTTGTGCTAACATGAAGTTTTCTGCAAGCATATAAATACATTGTATTATTTTCGTTTTCAGTTTTACAACTTAGTTGTGGTCATACAAGAGAATAGATTTAAGAATGTCTATGCAAAATTAAATAGACGCCTTATACATTTGAGAAATATAAATCGTTTGTTCATAACTGTCAACAATTTCGATCTATAAATGTATGATTTTATAAATCAGTTAATGATCCAATTATATGCGAACCCACACAATATATATGACTTGAGTCCAAAGTAAATGATATTCACCGTCTTCGTATTTCGAGTTTTACGGAAGCAGTTAACTCCTTGAGGCTTCCCGAAATTAAAATGACGACAAATTTAAATCTAGAAACCCAATAACAATTTTAACGTCATTATCATTAGACCATAATGAGGCTATAGAATAACTGTCTAGGTTAATCACTATAAATATCAATCTCAATAATATTATTGACCTTGAAAACATAATACACGTTTTGAGAGGAAAAAAAAAGATGATAACAATACTACTACCGCTCCCATTTTTATGAGTATCTGCACCTCCTGGTTATGGTTATAGAGTATCGAAAACAATAAATTAAAAACAATTCAATTGCAAGATATTGAAGTATATTGTTTTATATCTACTTTTGCGTATTTCATATCTGTTTCTCTGCATATATGTATGTTTGTGTGTGTTTTACAATACAGGGGCTATTGCATTTAATTGAAAAAAAAATCGCGTGGGAAAATATTATACAAAGGCAGGTGTTTGCACAAAGTTTTGCTATGGGCATCTTTAATAACAAATCTGTTCCACCTGAAAATTAGTTCAAAAGATGTGATGTTTGTGCTGGCTCTTGTTCAAATATTGTAATTGTATATAGTAGGGTAAAATCAATGGAAGAATGATACGTAAAATAAATGTGTTCTCTCACAATAGCTCATCAATATGGGCAAAACTCCATGTGGATAATAACACTGTTTTGATTAAATTATATCAATTCTGCAACATACGACAGAGTGAACTAATGGTTAGAGAAGTTAAAAAGGGCACCTATAAATGGAATTTGCTTAAACTATATTGATCACAATCAATGACAAATTAATGGTTGCTTAACACTTACCAATTTATTTCTATAGACAAACGTACAGTCAGTTTCAGAAGTCCGATTGAAGAAATTAGTTTCGTAAATAACTTCAAAATGGAACGGAAATTTGAGTGCAGTTTTCAGTAAATTAAAAAAAATGTAATTTTCTGTACCTTCCAGCTGTACCACCGTTATTCCCAAAATAAATTTTACTAAACAGAAATAACTTTTGTCGCTGATTGTACTACATACATACATACATAAACACACACACACACACGCATATATATACTTCAAATACGGATACACTGTTTTATCCTTAATTAATTTTATGAATTAAGGATTCAGGAAAATGAGGTTCTGTACAAAATTGTTTCTAAGCATACATGTCAGAATAATATATAAATTGCTACTTACATAGAGCTGTGTACTTGAGAGTATATATATCGTCCTTCTCGAGACAAAGGGGTGTATCTCATTTTTTTTTCAACTTTTCCAGGAGACAAGTTTAAATATGCTATCATAAGTTTATTTCATCGTGTTTTGTCGACATTTAATTTGATCTTGTAAATTACATATTTGGCACGAAGAATATCAAGCTAAATTTTAAAAGAAGACGATAGAATAAATACTGAGAAAAGGTTTAAACTTGCCTCCTAGAAAAGTTAAGAAAATGGGATACACCCTTTTGTCTCGAGAGGGATGATATGTTCTACACTATCTATATATTAAAATGCTAGGTTTATATGTTTGTCTCCAATCCTTTCGATAATGAGATATCGGAAGCCACAAGTGCTACAAACGTGCCGTTTTAACTGGTCGACTCCAAATTTTGTGTAGATTGTCCAGTTCTAATTGAATATTTAAAAGACGTGGCCGTTTTTACTTTATTGCATATTTAGGGGTACACTGGAAGTGCTGAAATTTTAAAATGTGAAGCATCATATCCTATGAGTTAGGCATTCCAACACAACATAGTTATATACAGAAGTTGTATATCTGTCAGGCGTTTTTTTCATGGCCAAATGATAATGAAAAACGAAGGATAACTAATTCACATAGTAACCCTAGTAAGATTAATATTTATTGTTTGGTGTGTTTTTCCCAATGAAACAACATGTACCACTGATATTATAATTAATTATGTATGTAATGTAATTGCTTATTACATACTGCATGCAAGAAGAAAGAAAACACTGATTATACATAAATTAGAAACTCCAAACAAAAGTATGCTCAATCTTGCAAACGGTGCGAGATATTTTAAAAATAATCGAAAAAAAATATGTCCTCTTTATGGTGTCCCTTGCCGATTTTTATCAAGACGTCTTTCACTCATGTTTGTAAAGTGACATGTAGAGATGTTGTGAGGAATGACAAGGAGATTCATGCTCATATGTGAATGACGCGCTGTAGGGAGCGCAGGTTAAGCTAGTCTAAATTAAAATGCTATAAAAGTTTATATGTTTGTGGCCAATCCTTTTGACAATGAGATTACGAAAATCACAAGGGCTAGAAACATACCGTTTTCCCTGGTCGAGTCCAAATTGTATGTAGATTTCCCAGTTCTCATTCAAATTTTCAAAACTATATTTTCTTTATTTTTTAATTCCACATTTTGCATGTCGTTTTGGCCCTATTAGTTTAATATTGCAACTAGGTTGATACCCTTGTGAAACACAACCAGTAGAGAAGTTACGTATAGCGGGTTGATGTACATTTCAGGCGCTTTTCCTTAATCTGAATGGCAAAACCTATCGGAAACTGGCAACTTCAAACGCTTGAGACCCACAATGAGGTTTACATGGAATTGGAATTATAAGACAAAAATATTTACATTCCATATCATCTATTTCTTATAAACATTTTATATATAAAAATATTACATTTATATGTTTGTCTGTAGAAACTCGCTCCCAACGAGAGTCTTTCTGTCCTTTACTTGTATTCACAAAGAGACTTGCACCTATATAGGGAGAAGTGAGAAGGAGATTCATGCTCACATTGGAAGGTGGAAGTAGCGAAGGTTCAGCTATTGTGCTGCCAAAATGTCTTGAGCCGTGGCAAAAATGCGAATTAAACCTCACACACACGAGTTGAGCCAATAAGGGTTCAGCAGCTGCTAAGCGAGAGAACCTTAGCGAAAGAGAGTGAAATTCCTTCAGCCGATAGCAGCGCCTAAAATGGAAGACTACTATCCATTTCATAAAGATAGGCCCCTGACTTCGCGGTGCTGCCGTGACGTCCAGTCAAAACTTATACTGCATTGTCGTACCTCGTTGGAATTGTTGGAATGTTGTCTTTTCAATACTTAAGACATAAAAATTTTCTTTGTACTGTATAGTGAGAAAAAAATAGAAATTAATGAAAAAGTGCGTATTTTTTCGTACTTTTTTGGTAAATCAATGTTTATAGGACTATATCTCAGAAAGGAGACAAGATGAAATAATTTCCTGTGCACGATATGTAGGTGCATCTATTACCTGTAAGTTCTGAAAATTTCATTACTCAACACGTAGTAATTTTCTTGTTATTCAGTAAAAAGTGAGACATCATTATCTCAGAATTGCTGCGGTGTATTAACAATCTGAAAAAACTTATAGAAAGATCTTAAAGTAGCTTTTTCAAGCAAACTGTTTTGACTTGTTTTAAAAGATAAACAATCACAAATATGACATTATGATTTTCTCTGCTTTGTGCCCTTCGCTATCGCAGTTTATACGGAGTGCTACGTTGCCACATTTTCCTGGCGCGTAGGCTCTATACACTCTCAGCCGGACGGGTATTTAAACTTGTCATGCACACTGTCCGGCACTTTTTAGAGATATTTTTAAAAATGTAATGTCTCCACAGATTTTAAACCAATTTCTTAGAAATTAACAGGATATACAGTAAATGTACCAAGTGTTCAAAATTAGAAAAGCGAACTCTTATCTTGTTTGGATTTGCATGTGATGGTCCTCGAAAATTTGTTGCTTTTTGTCAGTTTTTCACTTATTGCACGCAGTACAAAATACACTTGCACAGAAACAAAAACACGCACAAAGTTTATTATATGATACAACCTTAGTTGATATGTAATATTGAGTTTACACTTCACAGAAAATCTGTTTTCAGATTTAAGAGCTCCAAGCTACATTAGAATCTGCCTTTGAATAGGAATGACGCGTTTTTTTTTTTCGGTGCAGCCTCAGGTTTACTTGAAATAGTTACTATCCTGTTCACTCCCGGATACGCCACTGAGCACAGAATAATCAATGTCCTTGCTATAACCGTCTGAGTCGGAGTCATTCATCAGTTCTGCAATTTCATTATCGCTAAACATTTTGCCTCTTCTTTTTGTAATACCGCCGCTCGTGAAGGAATATCCATTTTTTTTTTTCAATCAAAAAGCACAAGATATACTCACGAAAATATAAATGCCCATTCGTCCGTCTCATTGCAATGAACCCATATGATGTGAGTGTGTGTGTAAGTTTTTGACGCCTACGAACCGAAGGGGAGTGTTGAAGACTTACTTAATCAGTGCGACGTGATTAGACGCAAATACAGCCTTCGTCACCTACTCATTGCATTGTTTACTTTCGTTGAAAGAAAACAAAGGACTCATTCTGTGTTCGGCAGGGGAATTGATCGCAGAACTTGGGTGAACACATGATCGCCAAGGTTACAGTACATTTGTTTTTCATGTTCGTAAGCTGGAGAGTGTGTATACTGATAGATCTTGAGGTAGAAATGGAGCCATTGTATATAAATATTAGGGAAGATAGCAGGAGCAGCGATGAGTCAACAAAGCCATGACGAAAGTGAATGAAGTAAAAGATTAAGAGATGAGTTTTTGGATGTGTTACTTCAACGTTTTATTTCGATTACATTGAGATATGTACACTCATGTCCAAAATTATTGTCGCATGTCTATAACTGTCTTTCTTGTAAGAATATAATTTAATAATGATTTTGCAGGGTACTTTTAATACTGATACTATATGTAGAGTCGGGAAATGTATATTTGTAATAAATTTCATAGGAAAAGAATACGAAAATTAGCATGAATAAAACAAAATGTTGCTAAATGGATAAGAAACTTTTAGTTTCGTTTTATTGTTCTTATTTACTGCTCTTTTGACATGAAATTTGCCACATAGCCTACATGTCTTTCCCGATTATACACCTACTAACATTATAAGAAATACCAGGTGAATCCGTTATCAAATTATATTCCTACAATAACATATTTATAGACATGCGACAATAATTTTGAACATGAGTGTACATGTATTAATATTTTTATGATGTTGTGAAAGGTTAAAATAAATACTTTTTCCTATTACATTCTTATGAAGTAGGCTTCGCGCTACAAGCTTCCTGAACGCGACAACACTGCACGACAGCGTTGTCGCACTTCCATTTACTGTATGCTGTTTCTTCATATAAGCGCGGGGAATTTAAAGATTGGGCTGCAACATGGCTCACCGCTTAACGCAGAGAATATGTTGAAGTAAACATTTATTTTAAATAAATACTCTACCAACTAAACCCTTTTTTGCTAATAGTTCCAAATATTTGGAACACTAGACTTCCAAATTTTCGAACAGTGTTTTGTACGTTTCTCTACCTACCATGGTAAAGGAGATCAGAGCGTCGTACATTTGTTTTAATTACTCAAAAAATATCAAGTGATGAAAATTGAACTTTTCACAACTTACAGTTAATGGATGCATCTACATATTGTACACAGGAAATTATGTCACGTGATCTCCTTTCTGAGATATAGCTCTATGAACATTGATCTACCAAAAAAGTACGAAAAAATACGCACTTTTTCATTAATTTTTATCTTTTTCTCACTACATAATACAAAGAAAATTTTTATGTTTTAAGTATTGAAAAGACAACATTCCAGCAATTCCAACGAGGTACGACAATGAAATATAAGTTTTGACTGGACGTCACGGTAGCACCGCGAAATCAGGGGCCTATCTTTATGAAATGGATAGTAGGTGTCAAGTCAATGTGGTATATTTATAGTTATATATTAAAAGTCCTCACAGCTGGTCTAGTGGTTACCACGCGTGACTTTTGTGCACGATATTCCTAGTTTGACTTTCTGTGAATTCCACTGAATGCATTACAGATGTCCACATCCCACGTTAAACTGTAGGTGCCTTCATATATATATTCTTGCTTGTTTCAAAGGAAGATAAACACAAATCAGTCAGTAAATATCAAACGTATATTAAGTTGTGTTTTTGTTTAAAATGAAGGGTAAATGTCTATTTTCTATATGTTAACGTAGCACTCTTTTTTTTTAATATTCATCATGAAGGTTGATTAGACATAGTTACATACACTTTTGTTAATAGTTTTGCGCAGAGTTGCGTGTAGCTATTTCAAGTCAATTAAAAGGTATTGAAAATAAAATATATTGGGTGTGTGTAACCCTATTTATTTGTGACTACAACTTCAAAAAGGATAGATAACTTTTGCTTAGTGTTTGATACTTAAATTTTATATATTGACTTTTACAATAATTGGTAAGCCAAACTTGTGCAATATCTGCCAATATGTAATTGATGAATCCCTGTCTTCTTGAAATTTCTTTCCATTCCTAACCATTTTTACATTAAAGTTGTCACACGAAATAATCTCCAAAATGAGTAAACCATTTTTTTACAATGTAATAATCCGGCATTGCTCGATAAATGTAACACACAAATTGTATTTTATGAAGTCGTATAATTTGTCGGTATTGAACAATTAACAATCAACTTGATTGGTTTTAGTACGGACCATGATAATATTATCGTATCTGCTTCCTGCACTTTGTCGTCTCGACTTAAGGCTTGACGCAGTGTTATCTTAAATTACGTGTCTCAGAGATAAGGACCACTCCTGTATAGTATGTAGGGCAATCTGATTGCTCGCCTACTAGTTCCTTGGACACCTGGTTCGCGAAGCGTTGACTTTAATCTATGTACGTCAAAGATAAACATTCTCGCACGTACGGTAGCATGCACGGGGAATCTGACTGGCCGCCTACAGGTTCCCTGGACACTTATTTTAGAGAGTTGATTTCACACTGCATATATCAGAGATAAACATTTCCTCAGCGTAGCATGTACTAGCAATGTGATTGCTTGCCTAACTGTTTGCTTGAACACTCGTTATCGTGTTATCACTTGAGTAGCACCCTTATCGACTTGTTGTAATGTTATAGGTTAGTGCTTAAAACGGACAGATTATACTTATGCGTATATTGCTTTATACACAAAGACATTACAAATAGATTCAACAAAATTTGGGCTATTTACGATTAACATAGTTCAATTATGTAAATAATTTGAGTCATGTAATCATTTTTGTCTTGTTTCGTCAAAGCTTTGAAGGAAATGCAGTAAATTTAAGAAGAGTTTAATTTCATCACGTGGTTCTGAGGAACTTAAAGGATACCAAATTCGTAACAACGACAATATTTATTGCAATTTATTTGGGGTTAAAAAGTACGTCGTTTGACGGAGTTGTTTATATGTTATTTAGATAAATTTGTCGGGTGTTATTCACACGAATATTTATGAATTCAAGAACAAGTAAGGATACGGCATAATTGAAATGTGTAGTATACGTCATTTTCGAAAATACCAGTATGTAAAAAATCATTTAATAAAAAAAAGTTTAATCTGTTGTAGTTATAGAATAACTTCCTAACCCTGCCATTTTTGTAATGTGTAGAGCAAAAGCGTTTAGGAAGATACAAATAATAAAGAATAGAAACACAAAGAATCAAGCATTGTACTTTTGAATTCCAAGCCCATCATCGCCATAGCGTTGTGTATGGCCTGCTTGGTTTTTGTTCCATTCTAGATTACGTGATAACGGTGAGAATCCCACAGCTGACAAGATGTGAGTTGCTTGCGTGGGAGTTTGTGGAGACGATACTCTCTCTCCGTGAGCTTCCTTCTATTACCGCCTTATTTCTGCTTAGGAAAACACGAAAACTGGCTGAAATTGTAAGTAAAATGTCACACAGTCCTTAAGCTATAATATATTAACCAAGAACGTATAAATATTAAGATACTGCTGACAGTGTTTTGACTACAAATTTTTGGAGTTTGCATGAAATAGTTTTTGTTGGATATTAAATTGATACTACACTTCTCAATCTCTAAATCTCTCCAGAAAAAGAGGTATCGGATAGTTCGATTCTTCTAACTACCCAGTTTAATTTTCAGTTTTAAACGATTTCCTCAGTCGAAAGCATTGATGGTTGTAGGTGTATTCCAACTAGAATGGGCTAGATAGTAACATTGGTATACGATATCAGTCCTAATTGATCTGCCTTAGAATACTTTGTAACTTTAACCAATCGATCTCCTTTAGGATGACCAAGCAGAGTAATTGGTAGGGGTGCATATTGAAATGCATTATATTAACTAACTAACTCCTATGGAACTAGGAGGTTCAATGTCTTGTTCACAAAAGCGCTGCACTGACTTCTATCCTTAACAAACTGGATCCAGTTTCTACTTTGTATTTCTATTTCTGCGAGGTCCATCTAAATATTGTCCACCCAACTAGGGATGCGCACGAGACAAGATTTCTGGCTGTCTGGTCTCGAAAATGTGCTGTAAAAGTGATGTCTCGATTCGAAAAATGTATATTTTTCTACTGGAAGAGCTGTGTCTCGACTCGAATTTTGTCAGGAAAATCCTGTCTCGACTCGTCTCGTGCACATCCCTACACCCAACTGCGCCTAGGTTTCCGATTGGAATTCCAGTAAAGACTTTCAAAGAGTTCCTACTTTCTCCCATTCTGGCTACATGACTTGCTCCTCCTAGATTTGATGGCACTAACAATGTTCAGTAAATGGTTTAAATTATACAGTTCCTCGTTATGAAGTTTCCGCCGTTCCCCATTCCTGTTCATCTTGGGTCCCTATATTTGTCTCAGGATCTTGTTCTCAAATACTTTCAGTCTGTGTTCTTCGCCCAGAGTAAGCGATCATGTTGCGCAACTGTACAGAATAACAGGCATGATTACCATTTTAGATATTTTAAGCTTCAAATTCCTTGACAAAATTCGCGACGACAAAAGATTTTGAATTTAATAATAACACAAATTACCCGCTTTTAGTCAACATTTAATTTCTCTGTGAATCCGGTTTTCGTCTGTTAATATTGATAATAGATATTTCAAAGTATCCACTGTATCAAAAATATTATTTGATATTTTGATTCATCCGTAATTTGCCGTATTACGATCCCCATTAACTTCTATGTACTTAGTTTTGTCATCCATTATATTAGACTTATATATTACTATTAATCTTGGTTGCAGTTTGCTTTGTTAAATTTGTTATTAAAATATTATTATTAGTAGTAGTATCAGTAGTATTAAACATGCGTAAGCAATCATATCCTTAGAATTATGACATAAAAAGAGCTGTAAAATACGAATAGCTCGGGGAAACATGATAATATGTCACATTTTCGAGTCATTGTCACATTGTAACTTTCGAGTAAAGTGGGAAACGAGGTTCAATATTTCCATTCAATTCAATACAATAAATTGAGCCGCGGTGGCTCAGTGGTAGAGCGTTCACCACTCGTGCTTGGAATCCCTGGTTCGATCCCAGCCCCCGCTAAGTGAACTTTGTGGTGGACAAACACCGTGTGCGTGGGTTTTCTAGGGGTTCTCCTGTTTCCTCCCACTTTCTTCATTCCACCATTTCATTCATCACTCATCATCACCGTCTCCTTTAGCCTAACCGGCATAACCGTGGGACATAAAACTCAAAGATTTCATTTCATTTTTTAATACAATGCCATTACGAAATCAGCTTTCCTTGCCATCAGCAGGAATATTTCCGAAATGAAACAACCCACATGCTGTACTATGGTTCCATCCAGACCCATTCCACCTAATAACCCGATTTCACTGAAAGTGGCGCTTAGCATTACATTCATCCGAGCCTCTCGTATTATATACTACTTAAGGAACCATCGCCGTTGTAAGGTGAAAATTATCTTATATATCCTATTATCAATATTAGGCTAGCGTCCTTTGGATGGTATTATTATCAAATACTCTAAAGCATTTAGGAAATGTGCGAGTCCTATTCAAATCAATCGGGAACTTCTAGTTTTCTTTAAAAAAAAGTGAGCACATTTCAAAGTGTGGAAGTTAGATTTATTTGTCCACATAATCCCCTGCTACAGTTACATATTCATCCCAGCGTTTTGCTAATCCTTGGAACTTTTCGGAATAGACAAAATGTGTAAGTGCGTTAAACCATTCTAAGACAACCTGCTTCACTTCACCAAGTTGAAATGTTCCGCTACATGTGATGATACTATCCAAGAAATATTGGTCATCGTTTTCATAGCGATTTTTCAATTTAGTTCATATTTTAACTCTTCTATATTGATCGGAAACGTAAAGCTGTTTTGGAATGCAGCGTGCACTTACTTTTTGGAACTGCAAATGGCCACGAATGTTAGTGTTCATAACGAAATATTGCATACTTTTTCTCAGTTTCACGGTAGGTGCTTTAACATTTAATGATAAGGTGTCCAATCCGTTGAATGATCCCAGGAAATGACTGAGATAGGCTGGGATCGACCACGTATGACATCATCAGTGACATATGTACGGCCATGTTTGAAACGCTTACTGTGGCTCTTTCATCACCGGATTGTGACTGAAGCTCTCTGTAAATTTCAGCATGTTTTATGTTCTCCACTAGAAACTTCATCATCGCACGCTGCTCTGTGTACACATTCACACTGCTGCCTGCCAGTTTGAATAGCGGTCTCCATGTTGACTCGCAAAATAAGTAGCGCCTACTAATAATAGGACGTAGTTATCAGTTCCTGCTGGGTAAACTACCTCCAGCCTGGGATTCGCTTTTAAACCTGCAAAAAAACTCCTCGATTGACCTAACCGCTTCTAGTAGTAAAATGTGTGTCAGTGTGAAATACATTTTATGATTGATTAATAAATTGATTTATAGTTATGAAATTTGCCACTCCAAAGTATAATCTGTACAACTGTAGTGCGTTTAATGCTCACTTGTTGGGAGTCTAATCCAGGATATCGTGCATATACGCTACCCACTAAACCGGCGAGCATGACCAATTATAGTCCAGAAGGTATAACGTCGTTGGCTTCCCGCGCTTGGACCTGTTCGTCACTGGGGGTGTGGTAAGACGGTAGCCAATCACCACCAACCGTCTCCTGCGCTCAACAAGCCACGAGTAACCAAACTGTTCACTCCCCATAAACGTCACCACAACTTTTCGCGGGAAACCAACGACGTTATAGCTTCCGTACTATAAAATTTAAATAAGCGCATTGTCATTGATCGAAAGTACGGTCAATGTAATTGCACAGTGTCATCTTTCGATGTTGTATCTATTTCAACTATGTCCTGTGACAAACTTCTTGGCATTTCAGTTAAATGAATAAAACGCTAAGCATGTCCTGTAGACGCGAGGTTGCCAAGTTCTACAGGGGTGCGACTATGGCTTGCCTAAGCAGGCGAACTACAGCGCGACCAGGTGGCAGGGAATAGACGTTGCGTTCTCTGCTTTAACAAAGGAGACAAATACTTGCTAAGAAATTATGCTCTCTCTTTTTTTTTTTTCAAATATTCGGATGACTCATCCATCCCCCTGAAAATGTAAAAAGGCATCTCCTTTCCATGTTCACGAAGACATTTAAAATTTATTCAACTTAGAAAACATTTTTTGAATTTTGGAAGTTCCGTCTAGACAGTCACTACTTGCTCAAATTATAAAAATTTGCACATGCATTATTATTATTATTATTATTATTATTATTATTATTATTATTATTATTATTATTATTATTATTATTATTAAGGAATTTTCGGCGCAATATAGGTATTACGTGAACTTGTAACATGCTCACCACTTTTGAAAAATGTTTATTTATTTATTTATTTATTTTATAATTTCTGAGTTACTTGTTCCTCTTCTCGAACTAAATTGCGTTTGACGAGCGAATTATTTAAAGCACTTGATTGAATCGTTACATAGAACAATGAAATTAAAACGAGTATATTGAAATATACTCAGCTTGAACAGTCATTGAAATACCTCACCTATCGTAGCTTTTCCGGGGTTTTGAACCAAGTCTTCCGAATGGCATTATGACAATTGCCAATTATGACGATTGCAAAATCATTGACAATCTTTGATTTTTTTTAAAGTACTCGTATTCAAATAATACTAAAACGTGGAACACACAGTGAATGTTAAGTTGCCCCGATTCGTATACTGAAGTGAATGCGTACAAAATAAACGTGGCATTACCGCAGCTCTCTCATTTGCTAGCAGCATTTAAAGTCAACTTGGAGTGCTGCTTTCAAATGCCAAGATATCTGTCACGCCGATTAGTAAGCCCGGTAGCCTAATCTTTTGGTACAGTTAGTGTCAAGTTAGAACGAGTCGTGACATGTTAGTTGGCTTCCAGAGGCAGAAGAGTGAGAACGTGTTAAAAGCGTTTGTCGCGAGCCAATATTAAGTTTTAGTCTAAGGTGCAAAAAAAAAAGTGCAAAAGAAGCAAACAAAATCAGTGTATGGCGATGAAGCGATGACTTGGATGACTATTTACAAGTGGTATGAGCAATTCAAAAGCGGCCAAGAGTCGGTTGAAAACGAGCAACGATCGAGACGTCGTTGGAAGTGAGAACAGACAAAAACTTGCAAAAAGTGACACAAATTATTTGTTCAAAAAGGCGAATGACTATTCGAGAGTCTGACGAACAACTAAGTATCTTGTATAGTTCTGGGAAAATCATTTTAACTGCCGATTAAGAGGGCAAATGTCTTCCTTCTTGACCACGAGAACGTGCCGCGCCACACTTTGCTTCTGATTCACGAGTTTCTGGCCAGAAAGAATCTATCTGTCCACGTTCGCTGTCTCTCCATGTATAGCACCATGCGTCTTCTGGCTCTTTCCAAAAATTAAAAATATGCTTAAAGGAAAACGTCTTTACGCGATTCCTAACATTGAGAAGGGCACTACAGAGTAACTGAACGCCCTTCAAACGAAGCCTTCCAGAAATGCTTCCTGTCATGGGTTCAACCTGAAGGGATAAGTGCATTTCTAGCCAAGGACAGTACGCTGAAGGAGATTAAATGAAATTTTATGTAAGCTTATTACTTTATTCACCTTATTTTCTTAAAAAAAAAAAAAAAAAAAACACACTTCGTGTACAGTACATAGTGCTGTAAATTTTAGATCCTAACTTGTGCACATTTGGTTACTATTCTGTATTTCTAGATGAAAAACTGTATATATATATATATATATATATATATATATATATATATATATATATATATATATATATATATATATATATATATATATATATATATATATACCATTTCCAGTTGTTTCCCACTACTTTCCCACTATGCTTAGAAATAGTCAACATCTTCCGAAATGGGAAGAGCACTTTGTTTCGGATTAAGAGTAAATGGTGGTCATTAGAATTCTAATTGCACTTTGAAGTGCGGAATTAAATGCCTGAGTGAAGGACGGAATGAAAATCTGTATTGAAAATCTGTAGCTCATCTCTCTTTCTCCCTAACACCGCAAGAGGGACAAGGCTAAGTAATTTTCCACATCGCGTTGCGTACCACCGCACGGCATTCTTTAACTTCATTTCCACCTCACTTCCAACTGCAAATTAAACAACACGTACTTGGATTTGTTCATTAGAAGAAACAGAATGGTCCATTTCCTAAACTGTAATGAAACTGCGGGAAATATATTCTTATTTTCTCTTTTAATTTACTACTTAAAAAAGGAAACGTTGATTTAACATTTGTAGCTTTATCTCTTTTCTAGAACGTGGTTATTACTTTGATTTTATTTAATGATCTTTGTATTTGAGAAAGCACGCGATTATCTGTCAGTGGTAATTTAAATGACTTCATACTTTAGTAACTTTTCATATATTGCTAAAGCTAAGCACAACTCTACAAATTTTGATTTATATTTTGAGAGATTATATGCAATCTTAAACAGTAGCGGATGAAGAAGGTAAAAACTGGGGGACAACCAGAACCCAGACTGTTATGAATTTACAGTTACTCATGGGTCCTGCAGAAGTTTGCAACTTAACTCTCTCCTGATGGGTATTATGGCTAGGTTCACATTATGAACCTCAAATATTGAGATGAATTGATTTTGAGTTAAACGTCCCGTTTAGCAGCTAGGCTGTGTGAGACGTGGACCTACTGATTAACGTGGAATCCGAACCACATAAGCTAACGCTGGTAATCCAATCCGTTTCTCCCACGCCAAAGGCGCGTATGCTAACCGTTTAGCCACCAAGAAGCTTGAACCTCAAATGATTGTTTTACACATTGCATAACAGGAAAACTGCTACTGAAACTATTTATGTCTAATGTTTCAAAAATTTTCCAATAAAAAACAAAAGGTAGCGCTTAATATAGACTTTCAAAAATGTATAAGTAATAGCTTTAATTACTTTTCTCGTTCAAAAAAAAACTGGGGGGATAGGCCCCGGGCTATACCCGCCACTGGTCTTAAACTGAACACACCGGACAAAAAGTTAGTCACCCCCTTGTAGAACTAACGCCCTCCGGTAATTCCAACAAAGTTTGTGGATGCTTATACATCTGCATTTCCTCTACTGCTCCAAACAGATAGATTTACTTAATTCTAGGAATCTTACAGTCCAGATCGGGTGTAATGTGGGTAATGAAATTTCCTCGAAAACTACGTACAAACAACGTAGTAGCCCGGCAAATTTGGCAATTGTCACCTTATATGATGAGACTGTCCAATATGTGCATAGTAAGTCTATATAGGCCTATATCATGAAGATTATACCCAAATTGCGAGACATAGTTACTTAGAATATCGAATCAAGTAGAAAGTGGTGAGATTATTTTTCTATATATCCGTCCATATCAACTGTTAAATCTGGAAATTGTAGAAATCTACTACGCTTTTGTTACAATGTTGACTAACATAACACCGAAACGATAATGCAAAGCAAAAACAGTTTTTTTTCTTCTTCTTTCAAATATATTGATACAAAATCAAGAGCATAGTTTCCCCTCGTTTGTTATTATTTTATTGCAAAGATCTTCTGGTTTCAATATTGACTCCTAAGAAGCAGGTCCGGCAGTACCATGTGCACAGTGCATGCATTTTCACGGTGAGGTAAGTTTCGAGGGGTGACAAAATCTATAATGACTATATTATTAAAAAAAAATGTTGGAAACACACTTCGTGATGTTGGTACTTAAATTCATTAAGCCGGCCATATATTAGAATACTACATTCATAAATCATGTTTAGGTAGCATTAGTTTAAGGTCATATGGGCAGTGTTAGAGCAAATGGTCAAACAAATCCCAACAGGAATTGCTTGATTGTTGTCAAATACAAGAACTACATTCTCGAATTGTATCGAATACATGTTCCATTTAGTTAATTATCACAGTTTTGATATGAAAATTAGTCTTGTCTTTGTCACAAACAAGTTCCTTATCATTGAAAGTTGAAACAAGTTTTTTTTTTTCTTTTTTAATAATAGGTGTAGAAGGAAAATTAAGAAATACAGATAAAAGAGCTAGTTGCACTGGAATTGCAAAATGATATATTGAGATAGAAGCTCGATATTGAATTCCATAAAACGATTACTATTTTTTTTATCTGCGGGTGTATTTACTTTATCTTTCACTAACATAATAGATTATTATTTAAGGAAGAAATAGACACAACGAGAGTGTATTTGTTGTGCTTAGGCCTTTCTGAGTGCAAGTGCTTTTTCCCTCTCGTTTATTGTTCATGATAGATATAAAATCATGGCTTTTAAGATTTGCTCTTTCTGGAGAGAGGGGGCGGCAAATTGTGTTATTGCACGGGGCGGCAAATTGCCTAGGGCCGGCCCTGCAAAGGAGGAAACGTTGTCAGAGATAACGACAAAAAAAAAGAAAGAAAAAAGAAAAAGAAAATATTAATGTCTATTGAACGTCCAAAGAATAGGTTTCATCTCCGGTAAGTCCCTCTACCGAAACCGAAAGTGATAGAATTACAATGTTTGGTTTCTATAGTGCATCTCAATAGTTTAGAAGTCTATCTAGTTTCGTAATCTGAAACAAAGACATTAGAAAAAAGAAAAAAAAACATGGAACTGTAATCGATCGTACTGCAGAACACTCAATGAAGACACTGTTGATTTAAAAAGATTGATTCCCATTCCTACATGTCTTACTCCGATCGTTGGGTGTTTTTTTTTACTATTTTTTTTTGTTTTATTTTCTCCTATTTTGCCAATGCTGTTCTCTTTTGGCTGTTTGTTCAGTCCTTCCGGCACCTGATTATACAGGCAGCACATTACAGACATCTGAAAGAACAGGAAGCCCTGATGTAGTTTCTTTACCAACTGAAACAAAAAAAAAAAAAAAAAAGTTCTATTTTAGAAAGTTTCTTTGTGCAAAGCAAAATCAAACTTAATAATATTTATTTTTTTTAAAAAAAAATCGTTATTTTCATAACGTCACATATTCATACATATTTTGTCATAATGTAGAAAAAAAAACAATTATTCTATATAGATATACAAACATGTATTTTATTGATTTTATTCCACGGATGATTATGGGCTAATTTAGTATGGTCTTATGTGGTTCTGTATCAAAGTATCAAATATATAACGTGAAGCACTGTCGTAGCAAATATTAATTTTACCATATGATTCGTGATCTATTTAACGAAACCTTTATTATTATTATTATTATTATTATTATTATTATTATTATTATTATTATTATTATTATTATTATTATTATTATTATTATTATTATTATTATTATTATTATTTATCTCGGTTTAAACCGGTTTCATCTTAGTAATCTGATGGACGTCTCTGGCAAGTGCAGATTATTTGAAGAATTCTTCTCCAAACTGACCATATGATTGGTGTCTAGTATTACTGATTTTTGTAGGTTTGTTTGGAGATGATTTACGTTTATCTGTTCAATTTATGTCACTGTACTTTTAGGGACAATTGCTGTAGTTGAAATAATTGTTGGTTTTACTAGCCAGGCTTTTTTTATATTTGCTCATTTTCATACTGAATGTTGTACGTATGTTATGAGTCAATGGTACTGATACACTTATAAGGGTTGCTTCTTGATCAATTTAATTGATAATAGTGATGTCGGGTTTGAATGCAGGTGCTGTTACATTAGTTCTCATTTCTCGATCCCAGTTGAGTTTGTTTATTATTATTATTATTATAATTATTATGGCATTTATTCCGAAGTTGGGCGTCCGCTTTCGCCACGTTTTTTCGCTGCCATCTCCTTCCCGCATTTTCTGCAATTTGTTATTAAGTTCATTAATCCATGCTCTTCACAAACTTTTAAAAGATTTCGCTCGTTATCAACGAATCGCTTCACAAATGCTAAAACTATTAGTTCACTGCCCTTGTACATTCGCCATGTTGATAACATAAATGCTCGTTACTTTCCCACAATGCAACTGTTTGGTTACCTTGCGCCAAGTAGTTCCCTCCGCTCGCAATATAGTCAAATGTTTATAACCGCTTATATATAACAAATAAACAGATTTTTCGAGACCCTTATATATTATCAAGCACACAAACGATCAAATTATATATATATATATATATATATATATATATATATATATCTTTCCTGTAAATTTTAAAAATTTTGCTGGAAACGGACGCCCAACTTTGGAACTTAACCCATTATTATTATTATTATTATTATTATTATTATTATTATTATTATTATTATTATTATTATTATTATTATTATTATTATTATTATTATTAATGAGGGGGTGTCCCTTATTTTGGGTAATTTCGTGTTGCGATACGCACCCCCCCCCCCAAATGTATTCTATGTGACCGTAGTCACGCATTAGTGAAATAGCAGCTCTCTACGAGAAAGTTGACCCGTGCCGACTTGACGACAAAGTCATGAAATTGCGTTTCCACATTATAATATAATTTAAACTTTCCAACCGTGGTAACGGAGAAACTAAAAGAGACAGATAAATGAAACTTTGCACGAGGGAACTAGAGAAAGGGAGACATCTGTTTGTGTATTGGCAGGGAGCACCGGATGAACAGTGTTGCCAACCCAATACAAAGTTATGCTTTTGTAAATGAAATGACCTAAATTGAATATCATCATTGGAAGCAGCAATAAAAATAAAGAAAAAGAGATTGTAAAGGCAGATCAGTGTTGCAAACTTTTCGAGTTGAGTTGATTTTGAGTTTAACGTCCCTTTCAGCAACGAGGCTATATGAGACGTGGACCTACTGATTAACGTGGAATCCGAACCACATGAGCTCTCGCCTGGAAACTTTTTCGAGAAATAGCGTTTAATATGTGTTGCGCACACAAGGAGTGAGGTACTAACATTTTGTACACCTTATATCAGATATTGACAAGAGTATGCGTTGTTTCTAAGTCTAGAATCATCCATTGAACAGTGTTGCCATCAACAGAGTGGAGAAATTGAGTTTCGAAGAGATACAATAACTCGGAAAATGTCAATAATTTTATATGCATTAAAATCTATAATGCAAGGCGGTAGAGCATGAGGAGTAGAACCGTGGTTATGTGAGATCGATAACTGACCGAGATATACGATATCTTGTAAAGACTGACAAGTAAGATTTGTGAAAGGTGGCAACACTGCACAGCGGGTTGGAATCCCAACAACTTGTTAAAATGTGAAAACAACGTTCAATTTGCATAGGTTTATGTACTTGTGGGTTTTTGAGGACGCTGATAATTATGATGAAATCAAGAATAAAAAAGCCACCGCTCTGCAGCGTTGCCATCTTTTGCAAACCTTAGTTTTCTGCTTTAACAAGATAACGAATATATATGTCAGTACGTGAGTTATCAATCTCACATAACCACGGCTACTCCTCATGCTCTTCTGCCTTGCATTATAGGTTTTAAACTATACAGAACTAGTGACCATTTCCGAGTTATTGTATGTCTTCGAAACTCAATTTCTCCCCTCTGTTGATGGCAACACTGTTCGGCGGATAATTCTTGACCTAGAGACAACGCAAACAATTCTTGTCAATATCTGATTTAAGATGTACGAAACGTTAGTACCTCACTCCGTGTGTGCGCAACACATATTACACGTTATTTCTCAAAAAGTTTGCAACACTGATCAGCCTTTACTATCTCTTTTGTCTTTATTTTTATTGCTGCTTACAATGATGGTATTCAATTTAGATCATTTCATTTACAAAAATATAACGTTGTCTTGGGTTGACAACACTGTTCATCCGGTGCTGTTTGTCAATACACAAACAAATGTCGCCCTTTTTCTAGTTGCTTCGTGCAAAGTTTCGTTTCTCTGTCTCTTTTAGTTTTTCCGTTATCACGGTTGAAAATTCTAAATTATATTATAATGTGGAAACGCCATTTCATGAATTTGTCGTCAAGTCGGCTGGTCACATAGAATACATTTAAGGGGTGTGCGTATCGCAACACGAAATTACCCAAAATAAGAGACACACTACTGTATATCCCCTCTTAACAATGATCGGTTTAATTAAAAACTTTCTTTTTTTAAAGTTGAACGTCTTTTCTAAACACCTAGGCATCATTGTACATGTAGTTTTGATGTGGACTCGAAACAAATAGTAAGCGATTTGACAAAGAATCTTATCTTTAAAATCTTTAGGTTATTTCAGACATAAAGAAGGAAGATCCGTAGAGAAAATGCAGCTAAATATGTAATAACGTGTCACTTGTTTCAGACAATAATTATATGTAATAGGTGACGACCTCTTCATATTTATTTTTTTTTATGTGCAGAATTATTTTTGTTTCTTTATGTTTGAAAACGTTGAAGTTTTCAGATACGACGTTTCATCAAAGCGCTGACGAAATGTACTAGTATCAGGGATCAGATCTAGGTACCTCCCACAAAAGAAAATACTGACAATGATGGATTCTTGATCAGAATTGTAATGTAATGTAATGTGTGTACGGAAAACAATTTCCTATTAAAATCATGTGTAAAAGATACAGCCAACTTTCAAAAACTGCTGAATATTTACTCATGTACCGTATTGATTATTTTGGATTTAAGTCATTTTTAGTAGCTAGGGTACGTAGAACAAAATCTATAATATCAAGTACAGCATGCCCACTAAAACACTCCTTGATTTGAAATTGTTATAACATCAGCACTTATTGAAATATGTCAAAATATAACGTGTCACTAAACATACAATAACAAAATCATTTGTTTCTCGTTGTTTGTTGAACCCTTGAACATTCAACAAAACATGCTGTGTTGATATAGCGTGCTTTCAAGCGAAAATTTAATGCAAGTCCACCTACAAACCAGTCAATTTCGAAGGGGTACAAAAATTATATTTAAACAAATTCATTTGTTGCCAGAAAAAGAAGGGGCGTTCAAGCCAACAATCAGTTTCAAATGAAGATGTTGATCTCGTAATGCAAACCTTTCCACGTAGTCCGAGTCAACGTGCCGAGCTATCGGAGAGCTACAACTCCCAATGACTACGGTTAATAAGATCTTACGCATTCGATTGCACTTTCTTCATTCTAAGCTGGAATTAAAGCATAGGTTAAAACCGGACGACAATGCAATAAAATTTCAATTCCGTAGTGATCTCATGTATCTAATGAAAAAAAATATTTTTAGTGATAAGACAGCATTTCTCACCAATGGGAAAGTAAATAGACACAGTGCGTGGATATAGCGGAGTTAGAATTTTCTTTCTACACTAGAAATTGAACGGAACTCTAAATAATAATAATAATAATAATAATAATAATAATAATAATAATAATAATAATAATAATAATAATAATAATAATAATAATAATAATAATAATAAACAAGTAACGTGTTTTGTGCCACATCAGAACGGACAGTGTATATAGTTCGTTTATTTTCGATTATGACACCGTGACTAGCCAAAGTTCCTTTCATTATTATGTAACTGGTTGATAATGTAGATGGCTACCTTCTGCGACAAGATGGGGCACCATCCCACTGGCATTGGAGTGTCCTTAAATTTGTTAAAGACAACCTTCCAAGCAGGTGGATTGATCGTGTTGGACAAAATGGCAAACTGTTTATTAAGTGGACCAGTGGTCACCAGTAATTATCGATTGCGACCTTTTTCTTATGGAGGTGAGACAAAAACAGAATGCAGGTGCCTCCACTACCAGAAACTGATCTGCAGGAACTCTGAACTCGATCACGGTGGATATGCTTCGTAGAATGTGGTTCGTGCTCGACCATCGAATCAATGCATTTCTTTTAACACATATGTCGCACATCGAATGTCTCTAATGAACTGACGTCATACGGAACTTGATGAGCTAATGAAATTGTATGCACATAAAGTAAAAGAGTATTCTGATAAATTTTGAGTTTGTAGCCACTTTAAATCAAGGAATGTCTCTGTGGACAAGCTGTATTATCTAAAGTAGTGTAAATGATTTTTTTTTTTAGCTCATCATTATTTCTTCTGTTATTGACCTTCATGATGTCTGTCTCCACTAAAGCCATTTTTTTCTTACCTTTCATGTCTTGACAATGCTGACGGCTGTCAGCGAAAATTGATGTTTAATATGTTTGCTTAAACTTAAAAAAAAACTGTGTGATATAGAAGAGGCAGGTGAGTACCTTTATTTGTAAGATTACTCTTCGAGAAAGTTACATTATAATGAGCGTCATGTTGTTTAAAACAAGATCATGAATAACTTCCACTTCAACCAAATACTATTCGCATGAGAATAGGAAGCACAATCACTTTGTTCTCCACATACTTAAAAAAAATGTAATAGTTTAGGATGTCGGTGTAGGTATGTATTTGTAGGTGTGTATCTTTATTGCGAAAAGGAAAAATAACTCAATCTGTGAGTAATGATAATTTCTGCTAGTTTACACACGCTGCTCAGTTACATACGTGTTCTACATCTCCTTGCCTACATGCCTTACTAAGAATTAACATTGCTCACAGAATGAAACATCTAATTTTATAATAAGAATTATTGAGTCAGTGCTAATTCCAGTCAGTTAAAATTCCCTTCCGGAGCTAATACAACTTTAGACTATATGGTACTATTGTGTAGATCACATCCTTTAGCAAATAGTGACCAGCGCATCCCCTTCACATTTAAAATTTGCTGTCTCTTGCAAAACAATTATTATGCTCTGGAAGAAAGCCTGACTATAAAGCGTTCAATGTTCTTCCACTGGGAATAGAAAACGAATCTCGTGCACGAAAGACACGTGATATACTCAGTTGACTAATGAATAGTTTACGTCGAAGACAGCACATTTTTTTCTCTTAACAAATATAGTATATAAAAATGAAATTGATGTTGTATGTGACCAAATTAGAGGAAAATGGTTGAACTTAATGTTTGCAACATAATGTATCAATTACCTTAAAATTTTATTTTTTATCGTGTCATTTTGATTAAAATTCATAATATAAGGAGACGACAGGGTTCATATTTGATGTAAGAAAAAAAAAGAGTATCTTATGACACTATAAACTTAGTAGAATGAAACTCGGTATTAACGACTTCGGGTACAAACAACTTCAGGGTAGAAATTAACTCAAGGAAGAAACGACTTCAGGTCAAAAATGACTTCAGGAAGAAACGACTTGTAAATGCGTAAAGTGTCCTAACATTTTTAAGAGTCATTTTTGTGTCTGTATACGCAATGGACAAAAGTTCAGGTACATTTTGAAGACGTTTAGGTCAGTTTCAATTAACCACAGCTAAAATATATTCTAGGCATTTTTTCTTTTTTTTTTCTTTTTGCATGTGTGGTCTCTGATAGAACATCTCAGGGCAGTTTTGAACATATTAAACAATTATCAAAAGTTGTTTCCAAATTGTCCAAATCATATTCAAATGTTCACTTTTATTTTTCGGAGTAGATTCTGAAAACCACAATAGAGGCGAAAAGAAATTTTGATGTTTCCCCGCATAATATATTATTCGGAATAGATGAATGTGATAATTTGAACAACGTAGACATTGATTAGAATACATAGATAAGGTACTAAGGCAGAGATCATACCAGGTGAAGCATATAACTCAAATGAAGATAACTTAAAGGAGCCACGTTTATCCAACACAGGAAATCAGATGTACGGGCTACCACACTAAAGTTTCTCGCTCCAATTCCGTAAAATAATTGATGTTGTGTTGAGTTATAAATAAATCATTTTCTTGTGAAATACAACCAACATTCTGTTTTATTATTATTATTATTATTATTATTATTATTATTATTATTATTATTATTATTATTATTATTATTTGGAAAATTGCACCGAAAGAAAGATCATTCTGAAAAGTAACTACCCATTGTACGTTTTTTTCTAAAATAAATAACTTATGTATATGTTAGCAAGGGCGCCCATTAGGGGGGGGCAAGGTGGGGCGATTGCCCCCCTAAAAGAAAATCGTACTTGGGAATATCGAGAGCCCAATAGAATTTTTACATTGTTTATAGCAAAATTTGAAATATATTTGAAACCTCGCTTATATTTGCCTCTCCACTTGAAAACCACAACATGGGCACCCTTATAAATTAGGTTAATTAATGGGATATTTATTTATAAAATAACAAAATCGTATGAGTGGAATTTAAAAAAAAATAAAAAAAAATCAAGAAAACTTATCCCAAAAGTAAACAACTTATTGTGAATGATCTTATAAGTTATTTTTTTGCAACATCATAATAAAAATACGAAAATAAATATGCATTTATGTCAGTGGAGAGCTTTTGTGAACGCGGCATTGAACCTCTGGGATCCATAGGCAATAGAGTTAGTTAATATGAATTTATGAAATAATGAAATATGCGTTTATGTGATGCATGAAATATGTAATTTATGTAATGTACGAAATATGCATTTTGTAATGAAATATGTATTTATGAAATATGACGAAAATCGCCTGTCTTTATCTCTTTTTTTCTTTTTTTTTCTTTTTTTGAGGAAATAGTCCAAGAGTAAAATATCCCTGAATTATTATTATTATTATTATTATTATTATTATTATTATTATTATTATTATTATTATTATTATTATTATTATTATTATTATTACTATTATTATTATTATTATTATTATTATTATTATTATTATTACTTACGTTAGGAACAACTTATTCAATTACAGTTATAAATGAAATATTTATTTATGAAATATGATCAAAATCGCCTAATTCTCTTTTGAGAAAATCGTCAAAAAATAATAAAAAAAGCTCCGTACATTCTTTAGGACAAATGAGTAATTCCACATCGTCAGGTTATTAATGAAATATTTATTTGTGAAATATGATCAAAATCGCCTAAGTCATATTTGAGAAAATCGTGAAAAATCAATATCACCACGATCAAACTTCCCTCGTAGATTTTTTTTTTTTCAGCACAAATAAGTTATACTAAATTCTCGGGTTACTAGTGAAATATAAAGAATATGGTCGGAGATGTTTCGGAGACAACTGTCCAAAAAAGTTTGCACGACATATTAGTTATGTATATTGTCACGCTATTAATGAAATATGTAGAAAATCGCCTGAGTTGTTTATGAAAAGATACTCAGAAATAGCCTAAAACTAACCATCAATAATAAGGTACCCGATCTCTTTTTGCTTCCCTACACTGTAAAAAAAAAATCGTCGTGTCATTTTATCGACAGGCCTATGTGTTGACACAATCGTGTTAAAATATAACACCAACAGATTTTTAGAACAACTCACTGTCCATTTGGAGTTGTGTGTCAAATACCGGTAGTTGAAATGACATACAGCCTGTGTGTTAAATTAACACAAGTGTAGAATCTTCGGTGTTATTTTCTGCGTGATTGCCAAATATGTTGGGCATCTAATTATAAAGGCTTATATACTGAAGCTACAGACAAACGCCTGTAGAAAGAAAAACTTAAACAAATCCACGTATACGCAAAATTTCAACACGCAAACCGCGCGATGTGTTCTCAATTGTTTTACATAATATTTCTGAAGAAATACGTATGTCAGCAACGAGAAAAAAAAACACACCGTGTTACTGTGACACTTCTACACTACACCAGAGTCACCAGTCAGGACAGAGAAATGTTTCAAAAATGGCGGAAAACCAGTAGAAACACGATTAAGAGGCAAACATACTATAAGGATATAGGTAAGAGTTTCCTATCATTCTTGAACAAGTTGTTGGTGAAGGTTGCGTTTCGAACCATCAAGTAATACTTCACAATAAGTGTTGGGGAGGACGACAAAAAAGTTTACGAAGATTTTCTAAATGAAGTGTTCTGTAGTTTACTATTCTTATTTTTAAAGTAGGATCTTCGGTAATCATAAGCACACCACAAGTTTTTCCAACACAGAAAAATGGTTCCATCAACACCGCACACGGAGTTATTTCAACACCGAAATAGGTGTCGTAGTAACACAGAACTGGAGTCGAGCCAATACCAAAAACGGTGGTAATCTGGTGGTCTGGCCTTGAATTTTAACACAGGGAGTGTTGATTTAACACTAAAACGGTGTTACTTATATGGCTTTTACCTTGGAAAAATTATATGAAATCTTTGAGTTTTACGTCCTACGGTTATGCCGGTTAGGCTAAAGGAGACGGTGATTATGAGAAATGAATGAAAGGGTGGAATGAAGAAAGTGGGAGGAAAGCGGAGAACCCGAGAAAACCCACGCACACGGTGTTTGTTCAGCACAAAGTTCACTTAGCGGGGGCTGGGATCGAATCCGGGACCCCAAGCACCAGAGGTGAACGCTCTACCACTGTGTGTTGAAATGACAAGAAAATGGTGTTGAAATAACACAGGGACTGTGTTATATTAATACTTGACATGGTGTAATATTAACACAAAATAATTAACACATTACACACTGTGTTACTTCGTGTTGGTGCAACACCGCCACAAGTAGCACTCAACACTTTTCCCCGCACTACCGACCCTGAAATGGTGTCGAATCAACACCGAAAATACTAACACAGATCCGAAATTAACACCACTCAACACCGGTTCTGTGTTAAAAACGTAACACACCGTCTGTGTTGAACGCTAACACCGCAGGTTCTGTGTTGAGTTAACACCGCATAGTAATAGTCACGCTCGACCCACTGCCCTGTGTTAAAATTGAGTTGAATTAACACAACCATTTTTTACTGTGTTGAGAAATGGGTTTGTTTATACCACATGACGAGATTGATTTAGAAAATGTATTTGTGAAATATAAACAAAATCATTGGAGCCGATTTTGAAGAAGAAAATCGGAATTCTGATTGTCGTCAGTTGTCGCTCTCTCCTTTTGTCACCCAGAAGTGAAAAGAAGAGAGAAAGGAACTGTATTTTTTTTTTTTAATCTCGCACACCTTAATAATATACGATTTTTGAGTCATTAGTTTGCAGTTGCAAGGTATGAAAGAAATTCAAATATATATATTAGTAACTTTCATGCCATTCCTTCTCTTTCAGTGTCGACTGTTACTCGCGTTTGATACACATCAAGATGCTAATAACTTAATAATAATAATAATAATAATAATAATAATAATAATAATAATAATAATAATAATAATAATAATAATAATAATTATTATTATTATTATTATTATTATTATTAATATTATTATTATTATACTTCGACTAACCCACCAATAAATTTAATTATGAACCACCACTGTATACTGTTTCCATGTGAGGATAAACCAATTTAAGGATAAATATTGTATTGTCTTATTGGATATATATTTTTCTCTGTCTTCTTTTTTTTGGGGGGGGGGTATGATTCTCTTGCTTTCTCTGAAGCATTTTAAACTTCATTCCTGACCTTAATGCTTTCAGGCTCCATACGGAAAACCAACAAAGTGGTATGTGTTTCTCAGGATCGAGCAGGGAATTTCTCTACTTCTCGACTGAGTATCAACTTCACACAATTCTGTTGCACGTTTCGCACAACTTGATTACAGACAATCATGTCAGGAACAGAGAAAACTACGAACCACTCAGAAACTCTCTCTCTCTCTTTCTCTCTCTTTCTCTATCTTTCTCTCTCTCTCTCCGAGCAGTCTTGTTTCCATTGTGAGAGTGTGTTTGTGTTTCAACGTCCGTCTGCTGTTTTTTTTCTTTCTTTGTTTCTCACAGTTATCTATCTGAGTGTGTGCTATATATTTTCTCTTATACATGTGGCTCTCTCTTTCTCTCTATCTCTCTCCCCCTTATACATTTTTTGTTGGTTTACTTTGTTTCTTGTTGATTATTCATTTTGAGTTTATTCGTTCTGCTTCAATTACTGCGGGTTACAGAATGAAAAATGTTATCACTGGAAAAGAAATAATATCAAAAGAGTATTTATTTCTCATTCACAAACGCTGGAGAAAACAGAAAACAAATACTTAATGCCACGTACTCAATTTAAGCCTATTGTTTTCTTTTATTGTGTATTTTGTGCGCCGTGGGCTAATAATACGGGAAACATGAACTATTCAGCAACAAGTTTATTAATAAAGAAACAAATGTGCATTTTTGTTGTTGTTAGTACTGAGAAGTTTAATTAATTCATTCCCTAAATGAATTTTTGATACTTATATATTTTTCTCTTATTTTCCTCTGTATTTTACTATTTAAATAAAAATAAAAGCCGAGTCTGGAAACCAATGAACACAATAACTATATTATTATATTATATTATATAACTATTTTATTATATTATGTTCTAATATATTTATCGGGATACCTACAGTAAATTATTAATGAATAATCAATTTGAATATAACGAGCTTTAATCATTAATATTATATTTATGTTTTGACTAATCTCCCATTTGTTCGTAGTTACCATCTCTTTTCAGCACCGTGTAAGGTCCCTGGTTAGATCCCAGCTCGCTCCAAATTGACTTTGTGGTGGACAAACACCATGTGTGTGGGTTTTCTCGGTGTTCTTTCGTTTCCTCCTACTTTATTAATTCTACCATTGCATTCATTTCTGATCATCGCCGTCTCATTTAGCCCACACGACATAACCGTGGGACGTGAAACTGAAATATTTTATTTTTTATTCAGCACCGAGGCGATATGAAATGTGAGCCAACAATTTTAATGTGGCATCTGAACCGATGTAATGGGTTTAATGTTCTAGAAGGCGAGAATCAAACCAAGGCCATCTACACAAGTATTATCGCTAGCTAATAGACTTACCGAAAGAATAACGCATTCGTTCTTTGTCCCTAAATGTTCTTATAGAAAATATTGAGGAACAGTGGGGTGTGTTTAGTTCTAGTTGGAAAGTCTATGCCAAAAAGAACTTTGGGTACATCAAGATGGAATATAACAAAGGTGACTCATAAGTTCTACAGTATTGAAAAAAAAAATAGATTTAGTTAACTGTGAACAGAAAGTGGTCCCTTTTTCAGAAAGATAATGCAAAACCTCATAAATTTAAAACAACTCACAACGAACTCTAAGATCTTGGGGAAACCGAACTGTTTCTAATCCAACATATATAAATATTACCAAATTCTCACTTTTTGATTACTACTTGATTCGATCCATAGCTCAATTCCTGCCCTCACAAAGCCACAGTGGTTCGGTAGTGGTAGGCTTCTGGTACATCTGGTCCCTGATTCAATCCCAGCCCTCGCCAAATAGGCTTTGTGGTGGGCAAACATCATGTGTGTGGATTTTCACGGGATTATGTTGTTTCTTCCCACCTTCTTCATTATCAAGCAATGCACCTTATTACCACCACATATTCTCTTATCCTTGGAGCATAAGCGTAAGATGTTAACTAAAAAAAAAAGAGAACGTGCGTTCACAATGCTTCAACAACAAAGATGGGGTGAAATATGTAGTGTTTTTTTTTTTTTTCTCGAAGTCTAAAACTGGTATCGGTGTGATATATTACACCTTCTTTGAGTTATAGGCAGCTTTATTTAGCTTGAAAAGTAAGCAAGTAAGGACAGAAAAGACAGACCGTAACTTTCTTATTCATGCTTGAAAAAAAAAAAAAAAAAAAAGACACCAACCCATCAGGAAGTATCAGTCGGAAAGAGGGATTGCCACGGTCGACGGTGTTCAAAGTTGCGATCTACTTGTTCAAAGTTACCGACCTTTTGCCGAGGCGGCAAGCGGTCGAAAATCGTAAAATGAAATGCCCTTTACCGAATGTTGCCGACCATCAGAGTCGGCAAAACAGTGGAAAAGGCATCTTTCCGACCCTCTGCCGACTCCTTATGCCGGCATCTTCGACGGCGGCGCCGATGCATTTAATGTTCATTTCCGACTGTTTGCCAACTGCTCGGCAAGGCAGCAGTTCATCGCGGTCGAAAATTGCGCGGAAAGATGCCGGTATCCGGCGCCGGCAATCCTACCGCAGCATCTGGTCAGCATGGACAAATTGTCCGACTATAGGCGGCAGGATCCTGATGGGGTATGGCTGGCAGGGACGTACGCAGGGGGTGAGTCCTGGGGGTCCGGAATTCCCCGAAATTTCGATTTTTGTGTAAATGTAGCCTAATTTTAGGGGCAATTTTAGGAATTTTAGTATTAAATACCCTCATATTGAGTTTGGACCCCCCGAAATAAATTCTTGCGTACGCTACTGATGGTTGGATAACAACGATTACAACTTCATTAGTATTATATGGAATAAAATCCATTGATAATCTTTTTGTTCCTGCGGCGACGACCCTTTGAATCTAAACAACAAATCGGAACAAAATTGACGAACAAACTAAGAGTGGGCTACTGGTCCCAAATGCGTGTAATATATAAGTATTGAAATGCATGTATTTACAACAAGTACAAATGTGTACCTTAGTACGTCTGAATAAAAGTTAGAGCTGTCACATAATTCCGTGGTTAAATTCCTCAGCTTTGATGTTGAGTATTCAAGCTAGATTCTTGACGAGAACAAATGTTGTTCAAATCATAACCTAAACTACTGTATATGTCGCAAACAGAGTATATGTGCTGATATCAATATTTAATCTAATTAAAAAAAATCACTTTATTTACTCGTATTGCCATTTAGGATTCAAAAGAAAAGTACTTGTTTAAAAGTGTTGCTTGGGTACCACCACTTTTATTTGTTTTCTATAAATTGTAGTTATTACGTAATGCAATTTACTATTCTTACGAAAAAGTGCTCAGTAAACTTCTTTTATTTCAGGTATGTTTCGTACTATTGATAAACACGTAATCATGTCAATTATGCTGTTGTCAACTGCAAAGCTCATGCTATGACAGGTAAGATATAAATTTAAAGAAATATGTTTGAAACACATAATATCTTTCTTGGGTATTTCTCAGAGCGCAGATTCCAATTCGCTAGAACTCTCAGCCCCATTCGCTTCTCCGGAATCTTTAAATGAAATACCTGATAGTCAAGAACTATAGTTAAATATTTTATCCACACACGAAAACGGAAACTCACTTCATTTAATGGAAATTGTTAGACAATCACAAGAAAATAATGACAATGATTATTACTAACTCCCATCGCACACACGGCAAAATGTAGGGCCTACCATTTAGGGTATGGCTAAACTATGATGCGATTGCGATGCGTTAGCCTCGCAGCGAATGCGACCTAGGTGGCTACTCGGGAATTTTACTTTTGTCAGAGTTATAAATCATACTGTGGGCCAGTCAGGGTTTCCAGGCGTTACTGTTACACCCTTATTCTCATTAATGCCAATCACGATAAATAATCCTATTGTTTTATATAGATTTTTCTGTGATTAATTAATTTTTTTGGAATTTCCATGATTTTCGTGAATTTTCTTTTGTTATACACGCACATATTTTATAATAGCAGCTCCAATACTCTGCACAAAGCATCTTACAAGCAGTTGTTTCTTGCTAAAATCCCCTTGTCTGACAACACGTCTTTTCTTTTTTTTCCCTTCCTTTAGAACACCTTTCACTGATTCCGAAACAGACAGCAGAAGGTCTTTTGTTCCAAAACGCACCAAATACGCTCGAGCCGACGCATTCCGCGCGTTTTTATTCCTTTCGCGTTTGTAGGGCATTGTGATTAGCCATCCACATTTAAATACATAGTTAGCATATTCCAAGCGTACGCATGATCCATAAAAACGTGTTGCGAACACATCGAAAAGCCGGGAAAAATCGAGTTAGAACTTAGATGGACAAAAACCGAGTTTCGACTTAAATATCAACAGGTCCATAATGCGTTGAGAAACTTTCTACAAGAACCCTAGGATCAAAGTCGGTAACTATTTGTTTTATTTGTGATTGTAGTAACACGGTTGAGAAGAGTTTGTAAACTATTTTGTATCAAATGTAAATACGCCGTTCGCCCGAGTCGTAAACACATGATTACAAGAATAAGTATACACTGTGTGTTGTGTTGGTGTGCATCATCTATAAAAAAATATTGCGTATTAATTAGTTAAGTATACTGATTCCTCTTCATTTTGTTGTGTTATGTCAGTGTTGTTGTTGATTGCATGTGAATTGAACCAAGTCATTGGTAAATACTCGATATTTGTAGAATAATCAATAAAAATAGTCATTTTTGACTAGATTTACTAGAAGCTCCACAGTGTAGCGTTAGTTTGTTGTTGAGTAAATCGTTTTTTTTTTTAATTGTTACTCGTAAGTAAACTACCCTTATTTTTAAGAAATAGAAAAAAAAAGTTAAAAGAAAACTTCATTTAGAGGATCACATTAAAAACCTTAAGTTTAAAATTTGGTTGAGGTTCGTTGAACGATATGGCCTCTAGGCGAGTGTACATCAGGACGAACAGACGGCGAGATGTCGTAAAATCAATTTATCGGTGTCTATGGGCCTTGAAACGTGTACATCCATTGAAATCTCGAATTACTTTTTTCCACAATCAGCATACCTCCCTCTTTCGTCGCTTCAAAGTAAAGACATGAAATTCTTATGTCGGTGGACAATATCCCCCCACCCATTATCTGGCAAAATCTAAAATTAAACCACACCGAGTCCATATGAAGAAAAAAAAAACGTGTGTTCCTGTGTCTTTCCGTTTTGGTCTGACACCAGATATAGCGTGCGTCAATGAAAGCATGACAAATGAGCCACTGACACACTACCCACCATGACAACGACCCGCAGCGACTCACTCTGATCCACCACCCTTCATGAACCACTCTGGCCCACGGGTCAGCCCATCGTCATCAACTCTGGCTCGTGATCCACGCCATCTTCTCCACTGACCAAAGACTTTACACTTGTATCAAAATAACGCTGTGAAACTATTACTAGCCGGAGTTTGAATTTATACTTTCAATCGCTTAAGCACTGCTTTGCTACAATACCTGGGGATCTGACCTTTACGATATAAAATGGTAAAGTGATTGTCATGGGCCATATTACGATTAATTTCAATTCAATTATCACATATAATTATTTCCTTGTTGAATTACAGATACTTTTCAGTGAAAAAAAAATAGAATGAACTAAAATCAAGGTAGAGTAGACCAACGTAAAGCAAAAAAAAAAAAAAAGAAAAAAAAGAAAAAAAGAAAGAAAGAAAGAAAGAAAGAATACAGTGTAAAATTCGGCTGAGTATCGAAAGTCAAGTAGTAAGTCTTAGTGCTATTTTTACAATTACAAATATCAATATGCAAAAGTGGCTGAAGTTCTTTCTTCAATGACACATACTTATCTCCGGTAAGTAAATTGAAACAATTGAAAAAAAAATGACAAAACATGGAGGCCTTGAAAGTAAAACCTAGACAAATTCACGAGTGTTCAGAAGATGCTGTCTACAACGCTCTGAGCAGAGTGGATTGGTAGGTTGTAATGGGTAGGTGGGTCAGAATGGGTCATGATGGGTCGGTGAGTCCACGCCCAGCTGGTCCACGACCCACTCACAAATTATGGCCCATGACCCACTGACCTACTCCATCTCTGACACCTGTTAGCACTGACAGACGGTCGAACGGACAGTTGTTTTATAAATCTTTAAATAATTATTATAATTAAATCATTATATAATAATTATATTATATGCTACAATATTATACACATAGTATAATTTAAAATTATAACATAGCATAATTTGGGAGTCTAAAATGGAGACGAGATTTTAAGACCATTTTCTCCACACAAAATCTCATCCGTTGATCCGACATTCAGATATGCAACCAATGTGTTTCAATGAACTTTGGAAATGAAATAAATTCAAGAATTTAAAGCTAAAATGCACGAAGCACAGATTAAAATCTCATGACCAGTTCTCGCTGTTCCTCCTGACTAGGATTTCAATGCATTACAACGAGCAAATGGACAAATTAATTAGGAATAAAGTCACGGAAATCTAGTCAAATCTCAAGGGATTTTTGCTCCTGCCGAACTAATTCCAGAATTTTAATTGGCATTTCTATCTCCACGGCTACTATATTGGAGAAGTCTCCTGTCACTGAGGTGGTTAGAGAAAAAAAAGAATACGTTGGAGTGTGTCGTTTTATAATTAACTGCATGGCCATTGTGATAGCAAATTTTATTTCAGTTGTTACCAATAAAATTTTCACAAGAAAATGTGAAATTGTATAACGAAACTTTGAGTGAAATGCCCACGACGAATAACAACGGCAAAGTATATACTTTCTTCATACACTTTTCGATACAATTTCAATGCCGAAAAGTTCAAAGTTCATCCACAAGAAAAAGTCAAAGTTGATCAGCGTTGCCTTTGTATTAAATAATAAAAAGTGAAGCTCTTCTTTCCACTAAATGAACAACTGTCCAACCTACGAGATGTTTACTATTGCATTTTTTTTATTTCTTTTAGACTTCCAAACTATGCTATACATTAGTGTCGGAAGTCATACAGAACGACTTTGTCCGTTCGTCCGTCTGTTGACAAGTTCTGACAATCGGAAACGGTAATATATATATATATATATATATATATATATATATATATATATATATATATATATATATATATATATATATATATATATATATATATATATATTGTAATCCATTTAGCATCCCAAGGATAATTTCTATCTCCTCCGTTAACTTTCTATTCAAACCGGAAGTGGTTCAAATTAGTTATTTAAGGTTTGAACGATTATCGCCATAGAATGAAATGAAACCTTCGAGTTTTACGTCCCACGTTTATGCCGGCTAGGTTAAGGCAGATGGTGATGAGAAATGAATGAAATGGTGGAATGATGAACGAGGGAGGAAACGGGAGAACCCCGAGGAAACCCACGCACACGGTGTTTGCCCATTACAAAATGCACTTGGCGCCTGCTGGGATCGAACCAAAGACCCCAAGCACCAGAGGTGAACGTTCTACCTCTGAGCCACTGCGGACCCTACCATAGAATGAAAACAGTAACAAATAGCGAGAAACTTTTTTTTCTCTACCAAAACCAGAAGCAGATCAAATTTACTATTATTTCCTCTTTCAATATCAGTTTAACATTTATCACCGTAGAACGTAAAGAGTAGCAGGTAGTGAGTTCATTTTTTTTTTCAAATGTTTCAGCATCCAAAGGCAACGCATCCTGACAATTTAAAACACTCTACAAGAGCTCCTTCGTGCTTAGCGGTTAGCACCTTTGGCGTTGGAAACCCGGTTCGATTCCCGGCAGGAACTCATGTGGTTCGTATTCCACGTTAACCAGTAGGTCCACGTCTCATATATATCCGCTGAAAGGGACGTTAAACTCTAAATCATCATTATCATCATCAACACAATTCTCTACTAAGACATAAAGTTGTTCAAATTTACTTCTGGTTCTAATTTTGGTTTCTATAGAACAAAAACGGTAAGTGCCATCAAGATACAACTTTTGTCAATCGATTCAGCGTCCCAAGAGTAGGTTATATTTAACCTGTTAACCCTCTATTCAAATTAGAAGTAGCTAAAATTAACAATTTCCGGTTTCAACGTGTATCGCTTTAGAATGAAGAAGTAGCAGATAATAAGAAGTGCTTCTTTTGCAAATGATTTAGCGTCTCAAGGCAACATATCATGGCTATTTACAACATTCTACAAAAAAAAAAAAAAAAAAAAACGAAAGTGGTACAAATTTCTTACTACGTCCGGTTTCAATAATGATTTGTGTAGATCGAGATGGGGACATATAGCCTCGTTGTTGACGTCTTCATTAATCCTCCCACTCATACTCATACTCATGTATTGTGTAGAGCAAAATCAGTAAAAGCTGTCAATGAACTTTTTTTTTTTTTTTTTTTTTTTTTACAATCGATTCAGCGTTCCAAGAATGGGTCTATATCCTCCGTTAACCGTCAATTCCAACCGGAAGTAGTTTAAATTAGTCATTTCCAATTTTAACGTCGCCATAGAACAAAAACAGCAACAGAGAGAATAAGAGCGGTTTTCGTAAGAAAGAAAAAAAAAAGCGTCTCAAGATAACATATCGTTACTATTCATAACACACTGTCAAAAATGAAGTGGTTGAAATTACTTAGATACACCCTGACTTGATTTTAAATTTAGCACTCCTTTCAGCAGCGAAACTATATGAGACGTGGACCTACTTATTAATGTGGAATCCGAACCACATGGTCTCCCGCCGGGAATCGAACCCCAGTCTCCCAAGTAAAAGGCTAAACCTATGGCCACAGTGGATCCGACTTTCACCGATTTCTTTTTAATCTGACGCACTCTGATGATATCGGTGAAATAAACAAATCCATTGAGAGAAGGTACGTTGGTCAGACTGGAGTCGACATGGTTCTGGCGACTACGGCCGACTTCTACCGACCACCGATCGGAAACATTATTATTATTATTATTATTATTATTATTATTATTATTATTATTATTATTATTATTATTATTATTATTATTATTATTATTATTTTGTCGTTAGACTACGCCAGACTAGCGGGTGGTTTACAACTCATCGCAAGTATTGAGGCTCCCATTTACATGTCACAGCAAGCCGTTCTTATGCTTAGTATACATTTTCGAAAATTACTTTGCTTCTCTATGCGTCCTCAGATCTTCTGTAAGATGCGCCAAAAAGTATCCTGTTCTATTCTAAAGTACTGAAAAAAAACTTCTGTGGTTGCTCCACCAACTTTGGAAATATCGTGTGTAACTCGCCATATGTCTCTCTTTCTTGAAAATTTGTATGTACATATTCACTCCTATCTCCCTTTAAAAGTAATATCTTTAACACAGAATTTTCTAATAGGAACAATTCCTCGTCCATATTGTATTCCACAGGAAGACAGAACTGACAACGGATCGGTTGCAGTGTGACCAGGCAGTCGGCAGACGCGGTCGGCCCACCAGTGGGCCGTAATCGCCAGAGTGAAAAATTGGATGCACTGTGACCGTAGGCTTAGGCGTTTTGAGTTTCAATGTTTATCGATACAAAACAAAAACGTTAACGGATAGCAAGATGTGGGCTTCTGCATATGATTCAGCGTATCAAGACAACGTAACATGACAATCCACCAGACTCAACCGAAACCGGAAGTGGTTCAAATCTATTATTGCTTCCGGTTTCAATATTGGTTTCAGCGTTTTTCAGCATAGAATAGAATTGGTAACATATAGTTAGTAGATTCTTTTGTAAGCGATTCATAGTCTCCAGCAAGATATCATGACTATCCACAGCACTCTACCAAAAGTGAAAGTGGTTTGAATTTACCATTACTTCCGGTTTCACTACTGATTTCCGTAGAGCAAAAACGATAAGTGATATCAAGATTCGATTGTTTGCAATTGTTTCAGCGTCTTAAGAATATGTTTCATCATATGTGTTGAAGCTCAATTCAAACCAAAAGTGGTTAAAAATTAGACATTTCCGATTTCAAATTTGTTCATCACATAAAAAAAGATGGTAACGGGTAACAAGAAACATTTACTTTTCTTGCAAACGACTCAGTGTTTCAAAACAACGTAGCATGGTTGTGTACAACACTGTTCCTAAACTGCAAGTGGTTCAAATTTACTATTACTTCCGGTTTCAGAGCTGATTTCCATATAACAAAATCGGTAAAAGATATCAAGAAGCAGTTTTCTGCAAACATTTTTTTTTGTTCCAAAAATAGGTTCTATCTCAGCCCTTAGCCCTCTATTGAAAAATCGGAAGTGGTTGCAACCAGTACTTATAGATGCACTACTTCAAGACGGAGTATTGAATTCACATAGGTTGGAAGTTTTAATTTCATACTGTGAAGTAATACTCACTTGCTTGTTTTGTTTTCATTTACTATAATTACGATGTTCACAATTCATTACCGGATCTTCATTTTTTTTTTCTTCTTCGCAAGGTACTTAATATAAAAGTATATGTTACATTAGCTAGGATGGTTAGGTTGATTATAGCTTACAAGGGACATCACCCAATTGTCCGGCTCCGATTTCAATGAAATTTCTATTGCTGATAGAGAACATGTATTCATTACCTGTGATGACAGAAATTTTTGCCATGGTGCATGTTTTCTATTTTTTAATAATTTTTAAAGGTTGTGATGTGGTTAATAGAGATTACTGCAGAAGTCCCTTACTACCCTTTGTAAACGAAGTGTTAATGAAAGAACAACCATGTAGATACGTATAGGGCCTAGGAAGAAGTCCTATGGTACGTATGACCTTGACGGCAGCCATCTTGAAATCCGCCATTTTGAATTAAGGTCAAGTTTTTAAAATGGGAATAGGGTAATATGATACATAATTTCGGGCTAGAATTTAATCAGGAAGACAATGGTGAAGTCAGTTTTAAGATGCGACCCTTTGGTGAAAAGTTACAGGCATATTAATTGTTTATACTTACTATGTGCGTAAGTCCCTTACCTCTGCTTCTAACCCGCGTATTAATGATAATAAGTGGATAATTTTTTTGGTAATACATATTATACCTAGAGGAAAGTGATACGATAAGGGTATCATTGACAGCAGCCATCTTGAAATCCGCCATTTTGAATTAAAGTGAAGTTTTGAAAACTGAAAACCATAGCATGTGGCACCAAATTTTATTAGTAAATTTTCCCAAAAAGCCAACGGTATGATTATTTTTGTTCTATAGTTAACCAGTATGAATTTATGACTCTTCTAATGTGCACGAAACGTCCATTATTCGATCTTTCAAATTGGCAACACTCCTCATTTTCATCGCATGTTTTAAGATTCCAACTGGCACTTTGCAATTGTTTCCATGGCTCATGTTTTCTCAATTTATTACATTTTTTAAGAGTTGCGATTTGTCAGTTTATGAATAGTGTTGGGATAAGCATCTAGCAATCTTTCTGAATTTTGAAGACTTGCCATGTAATTATTAATTTCCCAGGCAATGTAATTATTTATTTACTATAGCTGCCCTTCAAAAACTCCTTTACTGACATGAATCATCGCAAAACGAAAGAACTCCAACTTTGCATTCAGGTAATACCGGAGACGTAGCTTGTAAAGAACAGTAGATGAGACGAGAAATATGTTGAAAATTCACTTCAAAAAAGGAAACGAAATATGATTGTTGTGTAAATCAATGGTCTTTTGTTTTGTTTTATATTTATTTGTTTATTGTATAATTATTTATTTATTTATTTTCAATGGCAATATTTTAGCTAGTCAGACAAAAAAATCATTCGTTTTCTAACGATTATTGTCGATTGTTCATGTTTGTAAGATTTATAATCAGTATTGATCGGGAACTCGATTAAGTTACACCTCTTTATAAACAAGTTACCTGTTTTCATATTTTGTTCATGGTACAAACAGTGTGTTGGGAACAGTCATATTATGTCTCTTTGATATTTTCTATCATTGCTGCTGTTCCTTTAAAGTTGTAAAGTATTTATTTAAAAAAAATACTGTTTGTCGTTTGCGCAACATGTAGGCTACATTTCATGATAATTTTGAGTTCGTGTTACACCAATTTCTTATAATTTTATTTATATTTCTTTACATCATATAGGTCCATAGATTCCTCATGTACTCTGGGTTAAAATAAATAATTACACTGCCTGGGAAATTAATAATTACATGGGAAGTCTTCAAAATTCAGAAAGATTGCTGGATGCTTATCCCAACACTATTCATGAACTGACAAATCGCAACTCTTAAAAAATGTAATAAATTTAGAAAACATGAGCCATGGAAACAATTGCAAAGTGCCAATTGGAATCTTAAAACATGCGATGAAAATGAGGAGTGTTGCCAATTTGAAAGATCGAATAATGGACGTTTCGTGCACATTAGAAGAGTCATAAATTCATACTGGTTAACTATAGAACAAAAATAATCATACCATTGGATTTTTGGGAAAATTTACTATTAAAATTTGGTGCCACATGCTATGGTTTTCAGTTTTCAAAACTTCACTTTAATTCAAAATGGCGGATTTCAAGATGGCTGCGGTCAATGATACCCTTATCGTATCACTTCCCTCTAGGTATAATATGTATTACCAAAAAAATTATCCACTTATTATCATTAATACGCGGGTTAGAAGCAGAGGTAAGGGACTTACGCACATAGTAAGTATAAACAATTAATATGCCTGTAACTTTTCACCAAAGGGTCGCATCTTAAAACTGACTTCACCATTGTCTTCCTGATTAAATTCTAGCCCGAAATTATGTATCATATTACCCTATTCCCATTTTAAAAACTTGACCTTAATTCAAAATGGCGGATTTCAAGATGGCTGCCGTCAAGGTCATACGTACCATAGGGCTTCTTCCTAGGCCCTATACGTATCTACATGGTTGTTCTTTCATTAACACTCCGTTTACAAAGGGTAGTAAGGGACTTCTGCAGTAATCTCTATTAACCACATCACAACCTTTAAAAATTATTAAAAAATAGAAAACATGCACCATGGCAAAAATTTCTGTCATCACAGGTAATGAATACATGTCCTCTATCAGCAACAAAAATTTCATTAAAATCGGAACCGGACAATTGGGTGATGTCCCTTGTTAGCATCCCTTTTAGCACCTATCCTACATGTGAAGTGGGACCTACAGTTTAAGCTAGGGATGGGCAAAACCGTTTTTTTATATAAAAAACGGAAACTGATTTCCAGGAAAACCGAACCCCCCCAAAAAAAAACGGTTGATTTTCTCCAAAACTGGTTCGGTTCTCACGGAAAATGGTTTCTGTAGAAATTGTTTGAGGAAATATATAAAACTATTTCTGTGGAAACGGAGAACAACGAAGCATTATTCTGGTCACAAATAAAACCATAAAAAAAAAAAAAAACTGAAACAGCTTTCGGAGAAAACCGGAATCGGCTATGAAGAAAACTGAACCTGTTTTGGAGAAAACCGATAACCGTTTTCGGTGAAAACCGCTTTAGGCGAATTTTATTTTGAAAATTAAAAAGAAAAAGGTTTCGTTTTTCTAAAAAACGGAAACCGAAAAACGGGTTTTTGTGCGCACCACTTCTTTAAGCTGGAATCTGAATCACCGTAATAAGTTCAAATTTCTAAGCGCTCACATCAGGATTAGAACCAGGAACTGTGGATACCAAATGCGCGAGGGATAGTCAGTAGATCAACGCGGAGGGCTCATTACGTTTGTATGTCAGTAAGAAACACAACTACTTCTGAGATTCTACTGTGTCTAATTCAAATATATTCTACGTCTGTACATTTTATTTTCATGTGAGCTCCCTCATTACTATGTGATTGGAGTAAACGTCTCTGGTGTAAAGGGTTCGGGTTCGATTTCCGATGGGTCTCATGTGGTTCGGAATACAAGCTAAGCTATAGGTCCACGTCTCATATTGTTTCGGTGCTGGGGGGGACGTTTAACTAGACTGTAACAATCCTAACTACCTATAAAACTACATGAACTGACACAAAATAACGGATACTTCCGGTTAACGTGAAGAGCAGAAATTTGGCATGATTATAGCTTTCCGTGACTAGAACACAGGAAAATTGCCAAAAGTGAATATGTTTAACTTTTTAAAGGATATAAGGGGGGGATGAAGAAATTCTCATGTTATTTAAATGGTCGTTTTCTTGGGATACATAATCTTATGTTTTAGATAGTTAAAACAAGAAATGAAACTTAAAATTCGGCAGAATTGTGGGTTTAAGAGGTGCGAGGCCGTAGGCCGACGGTCATGGGGGAAGCTTTCAGCTTGCCAAAGGCTATTCAAATTTTATAAAACTATCTAAAGAGCCGAATTAGATTACAGTTTAGCATCGCTTGCAACACCGAGGCTATATAGGACGTGGGTATACAGCTTTACTCGTTACCGGAACCGCATGATCTGCTGTCGGGAATCGAACTCGGGTCTCCCGCGTCGAAAGCTCGTACTCTAACCATATAGCCAGTATAACCACGAAGGACCTCTTTGTAAAAATTCAATATCACAGTGTGTTTGATCTGTTTGATGACTTTCTAAAAAATGTATTACAAAGTAAGCTTCAAACTTTAAAAAAAAAATGTATCCGAAGATACACCTTGTACCACTTCAATTTTCATGCCGGTAGGGTACGTAGGTGAAAGCAGTGTTGTATAGCATTTTATATTGGGAAGCAGTTGTGTCAGCGAGAAATGATCTACCAGCGTTGTGTCTGTATATAACTATTTTTTCCCTTTATTCTTTATGCCAGAAGTCATATTTAAATTAGGAGCCAATGTTGTTACAGAAGCTACTTTCATTTTTGAAAGGCATATACACATAAAGAAAAAAAGTTTAATTCTACACGGAAACGTTAGGGTGGGTTAAGAACTGTGAAAGACAATGGGGTTAAAACTTCTGGTTTGAGTATTTTGCAAGCTAAAGATAAAACATTAGCTAAAGGTAGAAAGGAAACCTTGATGGAGTTAAATTGAACAATTTCTCATTATTAATGTTTGCTTAAAAAAAAAAAAAAAAACTATTGCTTTCTTCTGCTTAAGATTGCAAGTAATACAATGATTCTCTGCTAGGAATATTGTGTCATTTTTAGTGTGATATAAACAGCAATACATAAACTATGCTAATTAACAATTTATTATTTCAAAAGTACATTGCATACATAAATAATAATAATAATAATAATAATAATAATAATAATAATAATAATAATAATAATAATAATAATAATAATAATAATAATAATAATAATAATAATAATAATAATACTTTCAAGCATAATAAATAGACTGTTAATAATTATTGCCAACGAACGCCACAGTTCTTCCTCGTCTAAAATGCATACATACATCCATACATGTTTATTGTCCTGGAGAGCACATGCTACTTTCGTTATTGAACAATATCCCATTTTGTTCAGGCGGACCGTACTGGCTCTGTGGTTTTGCCCTTCATCTCTGCCGCGTGGAGTCCCCTGCTTCGATCCCAGCTCCTACCAAATGGGCTTTGTGGTACAGAAACAACGTGTGCTTGAACTTTCTCAGTGTTTTCCCGTTTCCTTCCCCATTCGTCATTCCATATCTTATCAGCACCTTCTCCCTTAGCCTTGGTGCATAATTATGGGCCATTAAACTAAAAAAAAAGTGAGCATTCTAAAACAGCTACCTCCTCCTCCTCCTATTATTATTATTATTATTATTATTATTATTATTATTATTATTATTATTATTATTGAGTTTCATACTTTGCTCCTGGGCTTAGTTATGTAAAATTGATCTTCCTGTCAGTTTATTACATTAAAAAAAATGAATCAGGTAATTTAAAAAAAAAATGACATACGAAATACATGGCAAATACGAGGCGTGTTCGGAAAGTAACCTCCGATGGATCACTGTGAGTGAAGTAATGGGAGCAGCGTTACCACGTTTGTACAGACGTGTGCAGTAGGTGAGCCTGCATCCAACCGTGGTAGAGTGAAGGTTGTCTGGTCACTAGTTCCACTTTTGTAGCGTTTCAAACCGTGTGCTAGAATAGCAAATCCTCAAGTGCGAGGTGCGAGCTATTATTACGCCAAAACTATATGCGGCAGCAGCAATTCATCAGGAACTTTGTGCCATCTATGGACCAAGTGTGATGAGTGAAGGAGTTGTTCGTGAACGGGTTCGTTCACTTAAAGAGAGAGGAGTGGCAGGCCATCAGAAAACTGATGAAGTTATTCAGAAAATTGATGGCAAAGTTCGTGAAAATCGAAGTTTCATAATATCTTCATGCATATGAAGAAGTAGCTTAGATCTGAGCGCTTTAGTAAGATGCGATCACAGATGAAGAGCTTAAAAGATGCGATCACAGGCTGGCTGGAGGCGCAGGCGGATTTTTTTTATGCTGGTGGAAGTCCAAAGCTCTTACAGAGATGATAAGTGCTTGAATGTTTATGAAAACTATGTTGAAAAATATAACACAGAAGTAGATTTCAGATGTATATTATTCATATTTACTTTGGTGTTTTTTTTTTTTTTTTTTTTAACAAATCGGAGGTTACATTCTGAACGGCCTCCGTATAAGGTATCGTGAGTCTTACTTGGGGTTAGGATTGAAATTACACATTCCAACACCAGGTAGATCTACAGCTTAACGTGGAATCTGAATCACATGGAATTCAATCTGGAAGCACAACCAATATTGAGCTCCAAATGCACATCTAATAACCATAATAACCACAAGGAAGGTTTTGATTAGTTAGATATTGATTTATATTTATTTACTTATTTATTTTTATTTATTTTTAGTTAAGTAGAAAGAGACAGTATGATTTATTTTATAGAGTTGGAGTCTACGGTCAGTAGATTTTGTCCTCCTGCCTCTTTGGCATGTGGTTCTTTATACAAAATAGTTACAAGAAATGGTAAGGGATAAGTTAAGATATATTCTTTATTAGCAACTCGAGTGGAAGAAACTATAAAGATTGTTGTGAAATCATCATCATTTATTTTTTTCAACATACTACATTTATTTTAGTTTTTTACTGACATGTAGTGCTACAATAACTCTAAGACTGTATAATTATATAGTGCAAAGAGAGAAAAGGTGAAATATGTGCGAAAAAAGACATATAACTAATCATCAGTGGAATATAATCAAAGTTGTGGAGTAGGCGCAGTATGTGGCCAGTGATATTGGGAAGAAGTGGAAGATGATAAATTAGATAAAGTGCTAACACGTCACAAACATAAATGTGTTAATCATACAAATACAGGGTTATATCTTCTGTCCCGGGGCGACTCAGGACTAATGAACACAGGAGGAAGCCCTTATTAATGGTGAGGATCTCTGTGCGATAATGTAAAAAGATGGGGAATGTGATCCGCAATGAAACAAATGTGGTAGATGTCTCGTTCGTCCGGTTTCAGGTGTGTGTTTCTTTATATAGAGAGATATAAATGTATTTAATGGTGAAAGTATGTACCGGTAGGTAGAGTGGATGAGAGCATCGGAGTGAAGAATGTCTGAAAAGAACGGATGACATGTGTGTATGCGAGAGTTGATACATCTAATACGGATTTCTGCAAGATGTTCAGTAATTTTCGGAAAGGAGATGCATTCATAGGTGAGTCATGTGGGATATGGTAGCTTAAGACGATAAACTAGACGAATAACGCGTCTGTCCAGTATACAGAGCTTCTCGTAATAAGAAGCAGAAGCACTACACCAGGCAGTATGTTCATAAGTGAGGATGGGGCGGAGGAACGCCTTATAGGTGTGAAGCAAGAAATCCGCTTTTAAGCCCTAAGTTGTTCCAGTGAGTCGGTGTAAAAGATTCATTCAATTTTTAGCCTTATCTGTTAGCCTCTTCAGGTGGGCGTTCCAGGTGAACTTAGAATCGAAGAGCACGTCTAGGTAGGTGACAGTTGGTGTAGGACGTATAGGATATCTATATATAGTGACTCGGAAAAGAGTTGGGTTCCTGTGAACTCTGGAACATCTTTTAGGTGGTAAGAACACTACTGCTTGTGTTTTTTCTTCGTTGATTGTTAGATGTCATTTCTTGCACTGGGCGATGAAATTATTCAGTGTGATTTGAAGAGCAGTATTAAGTTGATATATACTTTCGCCAAGAACGAGGGAAATCCGTATCATCTGGATATTGAAAAGTGAATACATTGTGCGGAGTTGGAGGTATGTTGGAAGCATAAAGTATATATAGTAGGGGTCTAAGTGCTGATGCCTGAGGAACTCCATTAAACAGGCCAAGAGAAGCGCATTACCAACAGTGACGTAAGCAATACGATGTGTAAGAAAGGAGTGAATGAGCTTCAAATAGTACATGGGAAGGTTGAGTGACTGAAGTTTTTGAATTAGTCTCTAATGCCAAACGTTACCAAAAGTCTTTTCTAAATCCATGAATATAAGACATTATGGGAATGCTTTGTTGTACTGGTTTGTGATGATAGTGTTAAGGTGAAACAATTAGTAGTTTATTGAAAAAACGTAGTCTGAAGCCTGCTTGATGAATAGGTAGTATGTTACCTGCTTCCAGATATGAATGAAGCCGACACACGAGATTTTTTTTCTAGTAGCTTACTGAACAATGAGGTAAGTTGGATTGGTCTATAAGAGCTGACAGAGTGTATAGGCTTATTTGGTATATGAAACATGCAAATTTTCGATACTTTCCATTCCAGTGGATAGAAACCAGTTTGTAGGATGACATTATAGATTGCTACAAGGAGAACCAGCAGTGATTGTGGAGCTTCTTGGTTATAACAGCAAGAGACGTTATCAATTCCCGGTGCCGTATTCTTTTACGCATTAGTGCGGTTTGAACTTCAGCAGTAGTAATAGGTGCTGTAAGATTATGTTCCGGATCATTGGAATGCTTTGTGGAAGGCTGCAGAGCAGGAATGTTAGATATATTTATCCTTTCTGAACATGCGGAAGCGAGATGGAGTAAATACTGACTGCAACTGAGTAGCAAAGGCTTTTGTTTTATCTTGATCCGAAAAGAGAGGTGTGCCATAGTCAACAAGAGGGTAGGTAGTTTTGGTGTTCTTTCCAGCAAGTTGATTGAAACGCTTCCAATATCGAGAAGGATGTGCTTCCTCAGATAAGTTATTACATGTTTTAATCCAATTCCTACTTTTATATGCATCCAGATAGTTCTTAACTGTCCGTTGCCATTGCCGGTGGTGCTGAAGAGATTCACGGTTTCCGGTTCGATAATAGTCGCGAAGATGTTGTCGAGCTTTCTATGCAAGTGTGAGGTAGGTTGGAGGCAATTTCGGTTTACGGGAATGTACTTGGTCTATTGGAATGTGATGTCGAGAACTGCGTTGTATTTCAGTAGTGATAGTATTGAGACAAGAAGCGAGGTCAATGTCATTGGTTGGTGGTGTTACACTACGAAGAGTATCCTCTATTTCTTGTCGCAATTCAGGCCAATGAGTCTTATCATATCTCAGAACAGAGCGAGTCGCAAGTACAGGACGAATTGGAAATCAATGTGTTCATTTTGGTTTCAGTGGATGGTGGTCACTACCAATAGAGTCGAGCACCTGAAGCTGGTACTTATTGATGAGATTCAGAGATGTAATGACAACATGTGTTGTAGTTTGACTTATAGGTTTGTTGTGCTTAGGAAGAACATGAATATAGATCTTAAGATGGTCAAATATATACTGTTGAAATTTATCTTTTTCTCGAGCACTCCGACTATGGATATTGGATATCTGCCATTATAATGATATTGGAAAAGATACATCATTCGCTATGATATTCTAACTGTAAATGTTGGCATGGCCAAATATATATTGTGCTGAAATTTATGGTTATTGAAGTATGGGAAGTATATGGAACAAAGTACGTACTCCAGGATATTATCGAAAGCTTGTGGAGTATATGTTTTGATTTGATATTTTGGAGAATGTCCTATGGCGACTCCACCTTGGCCACAAGCTATGTTGTGATAATCATGACATAGTAGTAGATATCCCGGAATGCGTGCAAATATATTCGGTTTCAATACAGTTTCATTGAGTGCAAACACATTGATATGTTCATCGAATAACAGAGCTTCTAATGGGCGTCTGTGTTGAAAAATGATCGAATATTAATAAAGAGAAAACTAATCTCAATAACGGAAGGTATATATATATATATATATATATATATATATATATATATATATATATATATGAGTTTAGACTGCAGTTTCCCAACAGGAATGAACATAATTGTTGGAAAAGGTGGCATGAAGATGTATGTGAAAAATTGATTTTGCGGCAGAAATGATGTGTTGGGTAATATGGGCTCCCTGAATGGAAATATGTTTTGAATTACTAAACTGGTGAAGCGGAGAAAATCTTCTACTTTGAGTAGAGGTAATAAGAACTGATTAGGTTGAACTGTAGTGTCTGTCGTTTTCAATGGTACAGTTAATTCCGGACGTCCAGGTGTTTGTGCTGCTGGTTTATATTTGCAACAGTAGCTGTACGTAGGACGAAGTCCATTACCACATGTGTTGCATTTAGGTGGCCCTTGGAGATTAGGACAAGTTTTGGTTTCATGGAGCCCCGGGCAATAGCCATTTCGGTTGATTAGGACAGTTGACTGTAGTGTGGTTGTTGTACATCTGACACTTTTCACAGCGAATGGTAATGGTCCGTTAGTCTTTTTCGGTTCAACACGATGTGTTCGCTTATAGATAGGTGCACTAAATCGAAGAAGGTAATCAATTGTGCCCTGTCGTTGTGATAGAACGCGGACTAGATATGTCGGACCGTTATTATTTCTAATGCAAATGCATTTGTCAACTGAGATTCCTTCTTGTTTAAGTTCCTCCTGAATTTCCGCATCTGTTAGTTCGGGTGAAACACCTTTGATTACAACCAATAGAAAAGGTGGTTTTCGAGGTGGCGGAGGCTGCTTCTGTCGCTTTTTTCGTTAGTTTCGACAGTTTAGCATTCTTACCAAAAATTTCGTAAGAAGTTTTATTGCATGCAGTTATTCCAAAATTTGGATCTTTCGATTTAAGTATGTAGCCATTTCCGGTTTTCACTATTTATTTTATTTATTTATTTATTTAGTCTTATTTTGCATGGCGAAGTTAAGGCAAATCATGCCTTGTCTCCCACTTGACCATGCAATGATCATGATCATGTAATACAATAATAATACTCATAATATATGTATAAAATATATAAAACACTCCCAATCACACACATACACACACATACACACATGCATCACATAACCTGCACACATGGATTATAACAAATAACTACATAATATAGTCACATTCATTTAGTGAACAAAAAAGAACAAATAAAAATCAGCATTTATTCAGATATTAGTAAGCCTGGATAGGAGGATCTGCTCAACCGACTTCTTAAATAGATTGATTGTCTGAGATTGCCTTGTGTTGGGAGATGGGAGATCATTCCACGCACGGACAGTGGAGGCAAAGAACGCATTTGAGTAGAATTTGACGAATGTAGGGGAAGAGAAAGGAGTTTATTTACACCTGATCTTGTATTGTGTTCGTGGTGAGCATTTAGTGGTTGCAAGCGTTGAAATAAGTAGGAAGGTTGTTGAAAGCGCAAAGTCTTAAAGAGAAGTGTGAGTCGATGCAAATAACGTCTATCGGCAAGTTTCAAAAGGCCCAGCTATCTGTAGTATGGAGTTAAATGATTTGATCGTTTGAGATTATAAGCAAACCGTATACAGGCATTTTGGATACGTTGCAAACGATACGCTAATTCTTCATTTAAGTCTGATAGAGCTGCATCACAGTATTCAAGGTGAGGAAATATTAGAGATTTTGCAAGTAGTAACTTTGCTTCAGTGGGTAGAATTTTCTTTAGTCTAATGAGTGAATGCAAAAGACCAGAACACTTTCTTACATACAGCGTTAATGTGAGGTTTCCACTCATACCCCGGGATTTGTAACAGTTCCAGAAAATGGAATAATTCTTCAATTTATCTGTACTGTTGGTATATTCGAACGGTGCATTTGTATGAGTCGTTTAGAGGAGACGCAAATTCACTTCAATTTAAGTGGATTTATGGTTAACCCATTTTCTTTTGACCACAAGTAAATGCGATGCAAGTCGTCATTCATTTGTTGAATTGAATTGTTCAAGTTTTCGGGTAGACCTGAGATATAGATTTGAAAATCGTCAGCGTATAGGTGATACTTGCAGTATTGTAAGACAGAAGGAAGGTCGTTAATGTTGAGCTAGCCCTATTTGAGCTAGAGTGTCCTGTACCCGAGGAACATACTTCATTATTTGGAGAAATATCATTTTTGGATTGGTGTATTTAGCGTCGTTGTCAGTGAGAAGGAAGTGAGAAAAACCCAGACGGATATAGAGAAGGGAGTGATAAAGAAGTTCGATATTAGCTTGTGTTGAAATGAGATTTGGAGACACCGTAGTAGGGTTAGGTTGTGGATCGACCTCAATATCAATTGAAGCTATAGGCGAATTGGACCATATACGTTTCGCAGACTGTGTAGACTCGTTAGATGGGTGCCGATCTTCAGATGTACACTGTAAAGGGTCTCCCCATGAGAAATGCCATGTGCGAGTGGACAGTCCTCGGAATGCCAGTTGTGTTAGAGAAGTGCTTGAATTAGCATGAAGAGTTTGTTGTAAACCAGTATGTCAACCGAGACTCGATTGTCCAAGTGAGTTGCCAAAGGCTGCCATTGAAATGCAGTAGCGTAAATGAAGCCCAAATGAAGGTGAAAATTAAATAAAGCACGATGAATTAGGCTCAAAACGCAAGTTTGCCCTCCGAAAGTGAAAACTTCGGTCAACCCTGTTGTGCGTGTGCTGTGTTTGCAAATGTGTATGCTACACTTGGTCCTGGCTAGCACATTAACATACACGAGAGAGTTTAGGCTCCTTGGTTCAGTATGTATATTTATTTATTTATTGTTATAAGTGGTAATAACTTCCCTTACTGTACAATATAGTGTTATTTTGAAACTTGACAGGCTATAATCTTTCTCTGCTATTTTTTCTTTGTTTATTTCAACCATAATAATTATTTTTTTAAGCAAATATGTGAAAATAATAACAACATAAGCGTATATGAGAAGTTTATTTCCAAAACCTGCTATTTCCATTCATTGCGATTTTACAGGAGACCATAAATTCTCTTGCTCTTTTCTCTGGACACAAACTAATAAAATTTCTTGATTTATTTAATGTATGTAACATTGTTTGTTAGTATTGTTATTTTCAAGCATATATCTACTCATTTAAATATTTATTTTTATGTTCAAAATTCAGCATAGCATCTTATGGAAATAAAATTGACCTTTGGCATTTTTTTTGGAAATAAATATAACAATTTTAGAAATTTTGGGAAATAATTATATTGAAAAGCACTACTATTTTCTTTAAAAGAATCGTAACACGTTAGTGTGTTGTTAATAACAAAAAGTAAATGATAGTTAATGTAGAAATATAACGCCTTTCATGTTTGGGTATAATTCTTTTTATATAGCAAATTCAAAATAATTTTCCACTTCAAAACTTTTACATGGCAAAGGCTTTTCTTTCTAAATATAAATTTCAAGCCTCGTTTGGTTTATAGTCTATCTTTTTTAAAGTTACGCTGTGATATATTTCAAAGTTCAAAAAAAAGATCTTCACTTTTTAGTCATTTTTTTTTGAAAGATAACACCGAACAGGAGTGTTGTTTCTACCACAGTGTTATTATCTGCATTTGAGTGATTTAATATCGGATAGATCTTTACATTTAAAACGCTGTTTGCTTCACTGTATGTAGCTCTACCTCTTGTTTCTTTGATAGTCTCATCAGATAGCATTATGTCTCTAGCAGCCTTTTCAACTTTTGCTCTTCCCACTCTGAGAATACACATGAATGATTCCTTTGCATATTTTTAATGTGCCATTACTTGTTGGGTTTCCAAAGTTTGTAGTCCACTGTCTCTTCCTAACATTGACAGTTATTCATCCACTTCTGTTTCTTCGAAATACTGGTTTCACTACCGTGTTCCTTTTGCAAATGCAATCTTTCTTCAACTGTACTAGCAAGGCCCCAAAATTTATCATGGAATGCTTGTTATATCATTTTCTGATATCATATCTATCTTACAAAGATATCCTCACTTATGTAACCTTTGTATTTAGAGTTGTGATTCCTTACCTTATCCTGAGTTCTCTTCCAATTCCCTGGACACCATTTGCGTTTCCTCGGCTTATATTCAACTTCCATAGGTTGCTCAGAAGCTTTTAAATCACCGTTGTCCGACATTCTGGCAACTCTCAAGAGTTTTATAAATTGATTAATTAGTTTTTTTTAAATTGGGTACCTAGCTTGGATACGCTACAAATGTATGGCAACACACCAACAAACCTACTGATTTCGATCTTTGGCGGGCTTCTCTGTGTCAACAAAGAAAACAAATGAACGCAAAATAAATAAAGTGTGGGAAAGCTGTTGTTAGTTTCACTGTTACCAGTTTGTAAATAAATATATTTTAAGTAGAAATCAAATTTGTTAAAATTACTCACCATAAGTAAAACAACATTTCTCTTAAAAACAATTTTAGCATGCTTTGGAAATAGACAATACAGTTGTCGACAAAAATATTATTTTAGTCTGTTTTGGTAATAAACTGGAATTAGTAGGTTTTGGAAGTAAACAGTAAATTGAAATAGATGTTTTTGAAAATAAACATTGATTTTAAAGGCTGTTTTCGTCGGTAAAAAAACATGTTTTGGGATCAAAAAATGTTGAACATTACATTTAGAACCAATGAATAACAAAATGGCGTGCTTAACTCATTTTCGAGAAAAAAAAATGTCGTTTAACAGGTTTTGAAAACAAACTTCTTATATATATTTGTTTCCAACCAAAACAATTTTAAAGTTGTCTGTTCCCATAGGTTAAGAAAAGTGCATTGTAAACAATTGCGTTGTGTTCTTTTTATATCTTTGGCACATAAACTTTGTGATGTGTAGTTGTCATTTATGAACTTATCTTTATATGGATCAAAATGGAATTACAGTTTTCACTCGTTCAATTACCACACATAATTATCAAGTAATTTACAAATAAAATAACCAACTATACAAGGTGCGATAAAAAAAAAATACGGTGAATAATTTTATTAGGAACATAGTAATAAGCTTACATGAATTTGATTTAATCCCATTCAGAGTATTGTCCTTGGATAGCAATGCACTTATCTCAACATTGAATTCATGACTGGAAACATTTCTGGAAGGGCGTACAGTTGCTCTGTCGTGGCCCTTTCAATGACGAAAATGGTGTCAAAACGTTTTTCTTTCAGTACAGATTAATTTTCGGGAAGAACCAGAAGCCGCGTCATGTTATATCTGGAGAGTATGGTGGGTGTGGACAGATTTGAATATTTTTTTTCGGGCAAAAACTTATGTTCGTCAGTCAAAATTCAGGGAACGAATTTCGCACTCACTCTTCTAATTTCCAAATCGGAGTTTAAAATACTTAGTACGAACTTGTACGAGATGTTTAGTTCTTCGGAAAGCTCTAGAATAGTTATTGGCCAGTTTGAGCGAACAATTTTTGCTACTTTTTGCACGTTTTCTTCTGTTTTCGAGGACAATGGATGCCCCAAACGTTGTTCGACTTCTACCGACTCATTTTTGCTTTTAAATCACTCATACTAGTCTTCAGAGTCACAGCATTATCGCCACGCACGAACTTAATCATTTCATAAGTTTCATTGACACTCTTTTTGCAACTTGAAACATAACTTAATGTTAAGAGTCTACAATACAGCGAAATTAAACTACCGCTAAGTTTAGAGTTTTTCTGTAATATCTTAAAAAAAATATATTCGAAAAGTCGCAACGTAGTGAACTAGACAATACGATTTTGCATGTGATACCGTTATCACAACTCGTTTATCTGCTTTCGGTTTGCAACTGTAGATAGATGTAGCATTTTCTGCGGGTTCTGTAGATAGCGGCACACCAAAAATAGATAGGTGAATTGTAGTAAACGTACCACATTCAAAATCGTATTTTCTAGTTCACTACATTCCTGCTTTTCGAATATTTTTTATTTGTTTTGAAGATATTACAGAAAAACTCTAAAATTAGCGATAGTTTAATTTTGCTGCAGTGAAGACCTTTAAACATGTTGTTTGAAATCGTTGATTCATGACAGACACGGTAAACACAATCTCATTCTAGCGGTTCTGGACGCTGACTGACAAGTCAGAACATGTTTCAACTTGATGTTGCCTGTCTCAACGGATCAGGCTATCGAACAATTTATATGAAATGGTTCTAGCGTCAGCAGTTGCTGCTAAAAAAATATTCCTTCACCGTATTTTTGATCTACCTTGTATTACTTCGTGTGTATAGTTCAGAAATAATATTGTATCGTTTAACATTATACAGTATCGTATTTTGTGTGCTCAAATTCAAGTACTGGTATTGTCATTGATCTATATCGATTCACAATAAAACAAGATTAAACCAGTGGTAGAGCGTTCACATCTGCTGCGTGGAATTCTTGGTTTGAGCTCAGCTCGTACACATTCGGTTTTGTGGTAGACAAACACCGTGCACATGGGTTTTCTCACGGTTCCCCCGCTTCATGCAACTTTCTTCATTTCAACATTATAATCTATCTCTTTATCATGTCTTCCTCAGATCGGTGCATAAACGTGGAATCTTAAACTAAAAAAATGATAAAGATAAAACAAAAATATGTGTACACCACATACATGTGGTTTACAAATTTGATGCCATACACGAAACATTTTTTAAAAATTCGTACAATTCACTTCAGTTTATAACATTAAAAAAATACCAGAAGTTGTATTCTTACGTATAATTTGAATATGTTCAAAATTAACTAGAGGTACGTTTACTTTAGTTGGTTAAGACCATAGTTAGATTAAGTCTGAAACATAATTTTTAAAAAAATATTTTCTGGCTCTTTTTTAACCACAAAACGTTGATTCTTTTTACACATATATTAACCAACTTCTTTATCTATAAATCGTGTACGGAGAACTTAAGAAAAAAAAAACAACATTAATTTGATTTACATGAAATATATTCAGTTACCTTCTCTTGTAATGCTATGTCTTCACACAAGAAAAAGAAAATATGAGGCATAATGTAAGCATAAATTTCAGTCTCTTTGAACAGCAATCTAATCATTTTTAGTTTTGAATCCACATTTTGGATACGGAAAGTGATAACTTTGATTACACTACTCAAATTTCGCAAATGTTAGTTCTTAATTTATTGATCAAACTTCCTTGCTTTTTATGTCGAATAATTATAAATTTTACTAACACTAATAACATTCCAACTTTACTATATATATATAAAAAAAAGAAAACTTATTTAGTCATTACGGTGATTTAAAAAAAATGTTAAATTCGACAGTTTACAATGTTGGATTTCCTTCATTTTAGTTGAACTCCTAGTTGCAGATTTTCTTTTTTTTTTTAAAAAAAAAGCTTTCTGAGAATAAAATAACTAAGTCAAAGACACCAAATTAGATTTGAAAGAAATCATCTTAAAATAATGAGATACAAATTGCATATTGATATAATGAGTTTATGGTGAATTAAATTGGTTCCCTTTAAGTTTTAAACAATTTTGTGAAAGAATAATGCAAAACAGAAAGTATGCATAAAAAGATTAATTTTAATCCTTTTTTGAATATAAAAGTTTTAATGAGTAAGTTCTAGAAACAATCTTCCGAAATCAGGGCACTTTTCTTCTTTCTGAAACATTGATTTATAATTACTGCTACATATATTGTTCTCTGTGAAACTTTTTTCTTGTGTCTTACAAAAAAAAAATGTTATATTGATCATTACAAAGTTACAGTGAAGCTGTCCCCCATACGTTTTAAAATTTATGTTCCAGATTTAAGTGTATGTGTCTTTATATTAATGCTAGCGAGAAAAATGTTCTTTTCTGAAACAAAGGATATAGATAACAGAAAGGCGTTTAATATATCCATTCTTATCCTCACTATTTGCACCGTATATTCATTACTAATATGCTTCATGCCGAAAGACAACTATAGATTATATAAGTAAAACAAGACCTATTTTTCTGCATTCAAGGCTTTGTTAAATTAACGTAATAATTTAAATAAATCTAAATGACTAATTACTTCTTTCAACATCTGCTCCGGTCCGTAAATGCAGAGAAAACTAAATACAAGAAAGTTTGTCGAGATCGTAATACGGCAAAATATGGACGTGTTAAAATATTAAATAATACTTTTTTTTTTTTGATAAAATGGATACTTTCAAATATCTAGGATCAATATTAACAGACCAAATCCATTATTTACGAAGAAATTAAATGTCGATTAAAAGCAGGGAATTCGTGTTGTTATTCAGTTCAAAATATGCTTGTCATTGCGAATTAAGTCAAGGAATTTGAAGCTTAAAACATATAAAACGATAATCATGTCTGTTGTTCTGTATGGTTGCGAAACACGGTCGCTTACTCTGAGGGAAGAACATAGATTGAAAGTATCTGAGAACAAGATCCTAAGACGAATATTCGGAACGGGAATGGAGAATGGCAGAAAATTCATAACGAGGAACTACATAATTTATACAGTTTAGCAAACATTGTTAGGGTCATCAAGTCTAGGAGGCTCAGGTGGGCGGGTCAGTAGCCAGGATGGAAGAAAGTAGGAACGCTTTCATAGTCTTAATTGGAAGACCAATCGGAAAACGACCATTAGGAAGATCTAGGCGCAGATGGAAGGACAATATTAAGGTGGACCTCGCAGAAATAGGAATACAAAATAGAAACTGGATCCAGTTGGCTAAGGATAGAAGTCAGTGGAGAGCTTTTGTGAACACGGCTTTCAACATCCGGCTTTCATAGGCCATAGAGTGAGTGAGTGAGTGAATGCTCCATTCCATAATTGAATTACATATCATCTTGCCTTCACAAATGATAGAGAAACTAACCTAGGAAAATGTAACCAATTTCATGAACACCTCAGGAGAATATTGATTGTAGATCTACTGTAATATAATTTAGTGTTTGAGCAAGTAACTCAAATCTTGGTGAGCCGACCACGTAGCACAAAAGAGCTTTACAGTCAAAACGTCTCTACGAACATATTCATAAATATGATGCATTATTGAGATGCACTATACCCAACATTCTTAACAATTCGAACTAATAGGTAGTGAAAATTTATAGCATATTATAACCACCAATACCTAGTACAGTACACCCCAAAATGATATATGCTCAAAAACATTTAATTCTGGAAGCCCTTAAGAGGCGATAAATCCATAAGTTGCATTAATGTCAAGTTCCTAGAGTACACATGACTTCTATTTCGCCAGCACAATATACTCTTTATCAACTCCTGAATTTGCCTGGATATTTCTTCATATTCAGTGAGTACATTTAATTTAACCTAAACTTGCTTTTGTCTCCCAACCACTGATCAGTCTTAACAGTTCCTTCTTCTCTTGCATAGCTGCTCCGTTCCAAACTTTACTTCGTCTTCAGCTTCAGTCTTACCATGCGAACCATAACCCAATAATATACCTCCAAGCCATCATAAAAGCATGTTATACTTCATTTTCAATAGTAAATTAAAATACATTATGAATTACAATAACAGTGACCGTTTAAAGTTGTAGGATATCCCATTGAGAATGATACATTAAAATTGTGAAATATGCTGTTTACAACGACAGTTAAAATGTTGGGTATTCCATTGGCAGTGATAATTTGGAGATGTGGAATGACTCGTTGAGACTTATATTTTAAAAATACTGAATGCACCGATAATAATACGGTTTTAAAGGTGTGAGATAACCCGTCGAAATCGATACTTTGAAGGTGCGAGATAATCCATTGACAATTATACTTTAAATATGTGAGATAACCCATCGAAATTGGTACTTTAAAGATGTGAGATAATTCATTTACAATTATACTTTAAACATATGAGGTAACTCGTTGAAATTGAAAATTTAAATATGTGAGATAATCCATTGACAATTGCATTTTAAAGATATGAGATAATTCATTAACTAAAAGATTTAAGATAACCCGCGGGAACTGATACCATAAACATAAGAGAATTCATTGACAATTATTCTTTAAAGATGTGAGATAACCAGTCGAAATTAATACTTTAAAGATGTGAGATAACTCGTAGAAATTGATACGCTAAAGATGGAAGATAATTAATTGAGAGTTATACTTTTGAAATGTAAGAAAACTCGTTAAAATTTATAATTTAAAGATGTAATATAATTCGTCAGCAATTAAGATTCTTTAAAGATGTAAGATAATCCTTCGAAATTCATACTTGAAAAATGTGATGTAGCGCACCAAAATTGATACTTTAAAGATGTATGATAATTCACTGGTAATTACACTTTAAAAATGTGAGATAATACGTCGAAATTGGCAATTTAAAGATGGAAGCTAATTCATTGATAATTGCACTTTAGAGATGTGAGGTAATTCACTGATAATTACACTTTAAAGATGTGAGATAACTCGTCGAAATTGATACTTCAAAAGCGTGAGATAATGCATTGACAATTGTACTTTAAAGATTTAAGATAACCCGCGGAAATTGATACCTTAAAGATAAGAGATAATTCGTTCACAATTATTCTTTAAAGATGTGAGATAACCAATCGAAATGTATACTTTAAAGATGTGAGATAATTCATTGATAGCTATACTTTAAACACCTAAGATAACCCGTTGAAATTGATACTTTAAAGATGTGAGATAATACATTGACAATTTTACTTTAAATATATGAAATAGACCGTCGAAATTCATACGCTAAAGATGGAGATTACTCAATGACAGTTATACTATAAAGATGTGAGATAAACCCTCGAAATTAATCGTTAAATATGTGAGATAATCCATTCAAAATAACACTATAAAGATGTCAGCTAACCCATTAAAATTGATACTTTAAAGATGCGAGATAATGCACTGACAATTATCCTTTAAATATCTAAGATAATCCGTCAAAATTGATACACTAATGATAGGCGTTAATCAGTGACAACTACATTTTAAACATGTGACATAACCCGTCGAAATCGATATTTTAAAGATGTGTAAAAGCTCGTTGACAATGATATGTTAAAGAAGTAAGATAACCTATTGATAATGATAATTTAAAGATGAGAAATATCCTATTGATTGCGGTATCTTGAAGACGCGAGATATCCCATTATTAAGAATGTTTTAAAAATGTTAGATACATTTTCGAAAATGACATCTTAAAGATACGTTATAATTTATTGATAATGATACTTCAAACGTGTGAGATAATTCATTCACAATGAATCACGTTAAAGATGTGAGATGCCTCATCGATAATTGCACTATAACAAAGTAGACTATTTAATTCACGTTATTACTTTGTACAAGAATATCAGTAAAACATGATGTAATACATGATCAAAACTATAATACATCCAAACTTCAGTTTGTCCAAATCCTAAAATGCAGGAGAAGATAAAACCTAAATAAATACTATCAATAAACACCCTATTTAAATATAGTCTTATGTTGAACTATTGTTGCGATTATACTTTTCATAGTATCCTTTATGATATAGAATGTAAACATGTATCCTCAAACAGGATAGATAATAAATAAATATTTATCCAGATGCACACCTTGTAATTAAGATTTTAAACAGATGATTTTCAATTTGTAGATCAGTTTCCTTGATTTGAGTAAATCAGTTGATTCTGGTTATTCATTCACTCTGTGTTGTGTAAGATTAAAACTGATGAGAATATGTGCATCGCGTGTTAAGAGATGTTCGTTTACACAGTAAGCATAAACTGTATGCATTATGTTTGTTTGAAGACGCATTCAATCTGCTGTTGTTTCTATTATGTTCGCCTTCCATTTTGATTGTATCGGAGGCTGGAAATTTTGTGGCCGAGCAGTTTCAATTAGTGGTGTTTTGTTTCTTGTCAAGAAGAGTTATTCTGCTCGAGGGCCTGCGAGTGTAATTTGTGTCGCTCCTCGCTGTTTAACTGTGAATTGGTGTGATAGATTGACCAGAGCAAGACCTTTCAATTCATGAATATGTGTCGACGTTCGCCCATTAGAAATAGGATCGGGTTAAAATATGGTCTTCACGAACATTCAATTTCCTTTCCGATCTCGCTCCACAAATAACAGAGAAGGACTCGATTCGCCATTCACACTACATCTCAGTGTTGGTGCGAAACAGCAAACTATATTTTAATTCAGAAAATTTTTGTTGAATTTTTAGTTCAATATGCTTACTTATTGTCTTAATACATATCTATTCCATTGTTTTATATTGTATAATTATATTTTATATATGGGGACATGCTTTAGAAATTAATCTACAAACTAAAAATGAAATATTTATGTTTACGTTCTACGATTATGCCCACTAGGCTAAAGTAGACGGCGATGATCAGAAATGAATAAAATGGTGGAATGAACGAAATGGGAGAAAACGGGAAGACACCGGGGAAACCCACGCACACGGTGTTTGTTACCACAAAGATCACTTGGCGCGAGCTGGAATCGAACCAAGGACACCATGCACCAGATATGAACTCTACCACTGAGCCACGGCGGCTAGTTCAAAATCGTTTGTTTTCGCAAATTTTGTCGCGGAATTTGAAGCTTAACATATATAAAAGGATAATCATGCCTGTTGTTTTATATGGCTTGGAAACATGGTTGCTTACTTTGAGGGAAGAGCACAAACCGAAAGTATTTGAGAATGAAATCTTGAGACGAATATTCTGACCCAAAAGGAATGGGAATGGGAAATAACGGAAGCTTCATAACGAAGAACTGGGTAACTTATACGTTTATCTAGGAGGCTCAAGTGGGTATGTAACCAGAATAGAAGAAAACGGTTTCAAAGTTTTGAATGGATATCATCTCAGTTCTACCTTTTAGCTTTTCTAAATCTCAAATTTGACTAATAATTTGACTCCAAAACATTGCACAATATTTCCCCACAGATCATGGTTGAGTATTTTAGTCCATGATGAAGATTTGTCTAAATTAATATATATATATATATATATATATATATATATATATATATATATATATATATATATATATATATATATATATAGATAGATAGATAGATAGATATAGATATAGATATAGATATAGATATAGATATAGATATAAATGAAATTATAATGATGACATGAAACTTAAGAAAAAGTATTTTGAAAACAGTTGAACAAATTATATTATTTCAGCTCCTTCGTGGTCCAATGGTTACCATATGCTAATTATTCATATTCACAATTCAAAATATGAAATCCTTCCTGCCTGTAAGTATAACGTAAGCACACTCAATGTGGGCGACTAGGGTTCGATTTTCGCTTCACTTTGTATCACTCGAATTCATGTCTCGTGTAGCATTAATGATAAAAGGTACGTTGAACTCCAAACCAAATTTTCCTTAATTGATCGCAAAACCAAGTGAGGGTTATGACAAAAAAAGAAAGAAAAAGAAAAAAAGAAAGAAAATTTTAAAAAAATCGGAAAAAAACTTGATAACCCTCACTCTACTTAAAAAAAAAAACATTCTCGACATTTTTGTTTTTGAAAATAGTTTATTTAATGTAATAATCATTAATAATTATCGTATAGGAAGTTGTTTGATAAAGAGCTGCTAAAACGGAAAATTTGAGCAGGTAGATAGAAGATGTTATTATGTACAGCATTTTATAACTTTAAACGTCTCTATAACAGACATTGGTTCTTGTGGGTTACCACCTTCTTTTCAGACTACTCTCCTTAGTTATAACCCATTCACAATTTAAACAAGCAGATAAAACAATATAGCTGGATAAACATGAACAGTTAGCATTCTTGTTTTACGTTCGTTTAATCTAACGTTTGAATCTAACAGCTAGGCATCAATTTGAAAACTTCAGTACCACCAGCTTTGACAGCTTTGTTTGTGTGTTTCAAAAATCCGTTCGGGCTTCCTATTTTAAGATTTTTAGTATTCAGTGGCATGACGTCAGATGCATCAAGAATATTAATGGTAACAATAGTTAATTAATTAATTAACCTAAAGCGATTTATTGAATAAGCTAGACTTTACCAATTGAGCCGTATTTATACTAGACACCTGCACGGGCCGAACTTTTCGGCCCGAGCCCAATCCAGCTTGAATGTACAGCGGGGGACACTTCTAAATGGTACAGCCATATGGAGATTTACGGCTAAGGTGTACCATTTAGAAGTGTCCCCCGCTGTACCTAGGCCCGGCCCAGCCCGGGCCCGAAAAATTTGGGAGATTTTCGGCCCGAGTCCGGGCCGGCCCGATGAGTTTTTTTTTAAATTCTTGGCCCAAGCCCGGCCCGGGCCCGATAAATTTTAGAAGTTTCATTTTGTAACATTTTTCACGGGCACACTTCTTCGATGTTTGCCTTTATTCTAATTATCGTTTAACGAAAGTCAATAATTATTAAAGAATTGCAATGAATCGGCCCCAGCCCGGCCCGACCTGAAGAGAAATCAGTGTCGGCCCGCGGGCCGGGCTGGGTTTCGGGCCTCGGGCCGAGCCCGGCCCATGCAGTTCTCTAATTTATACCCATTGTCAGCGGGAAACTATACAATGATAAGCTCCATAATTTAAAATTGAATAACAACTACTGTAATAGGTCATGGTGACTCAGTGGTAAAGCGTTCACTTCTTGTGCGTGGGGCCCATGATTCGATCTCAACTCACGTCAAGTGGCCTTTTTGATGGACAGATACTATACCGTGACTTTTTTGATGGATTTTCTCGGGGCTCTCCCATTTCGTCGCACTTTCTTCATCCCACCATGTAATTGATTTCCTTAACAACTGACTTCCTTAGCCTTTGGTACATAATGGTGATACATAAAACTGCACTGAGAAAAATACGTTAACCGAACAGAGGTATATTGTAGAATTATACGGAATCCTTATGTTTACTACGGAAATCTTACGGATCATAAGGAAATGCATATGCTACATACTTTCTCGCTTAGATGTTCCATCAAGTAGTTGCAAGATGTACGACTTCTAACAGTCTTCCGTATATTACGTACGTATGTTACATACGTCGGCTATATGTTGCATACGTCCATCTGTATGTGATATCATGACCGCCTACATATAGTTCTTTCCTTCATACGGAAAGAACGTTTATTCGGGACATTTGTGAGAAATTATGTATAAAATACACTTGTTTCAGTTATATGTTTGTTATACGTTAAGTGCAAAAACTACAGGATCTACACATGTAACCTACGATTTTACATAAGCCACGTACGTATTTTTTTTTTTCCTCAGCGTGGAAAATAGCTTGATTCATTTCAACTACTATAGCACTCGCCGTCTGAGAACTGCACCAGGACTTCCTGACTACAAAGAAACAAAAAGTCTTGCTTACATGTACGTATTTAAGGAAAGTCATGAATATATATTATTTTGTTTCAATCAATTGTCTTTCCAAGAACTAATGTTTTTAATGCTTCATTGCTTTAGACAAACTTGTGCAAAAGACATAATGCGATCAATATCCATTGAGGTGTAAACTAATAATAATAATAATAATAAAAGCAAAAAACAGCAGCTAAAACAACTTAAAACTAAAGTATGTATGTGGAAAAAAGTATTTTTCAAAGCACGAAATACATTCATATTGCCATTTCTTCAGTATTGTGTAGTGAATATGGGAATGGTTTTAAAAGAGTTAGAGAACGAACATCATTATCTAACAAAGCATTTTCTGTTGCAGCTTTCAACAACTGTTGTAATTCTAAATTGGCTGTCGAACCTTCTTCTTTTCCGATGTTTTTTTTTTCTTTTCTTTTCCGAATGCTATTTCAGTTGTAAACTTGTGATTTCTTCTGAATGATCAAAGTCTTTTTCTTCAAACAAACGTGTTTCTTAAGAAATAAAAAAAGAGTAAAAAGCAATTCTATTCCTTCAATTTTCTTTTACGTTTTTTTAGTGTATTTTCACTCTTCTTTTGTCGCCTACTATTTTCAAAGTTCTCTTTAATCACAGACGCATCGTTCTTTTTTCCTTTAGAAGGCGTTTAGAGTATTAAGAGAGAGACAGTGAGTTATATATGGAAACGTAAGACAATTACCTTTCCTCTTTGGAGAAAAATGTAAATTAGACATATGGAATGTATGAAAGGTTATGATTGGTAATGTGATGCATTGTTTAATGGCTTGTAAAAATAAATAAATAAATGAATAAATAAATACATAAATAAATAAATAAATAAATATATAAACTAGAAAGGGAACACGGTGAATCAGTAGGTGAGTTATCTTGTTTGGCGTGATGGGTCCCTGGTTACGCGAGTTTGAGGTAAACAACATCGTGTGCTGTTTTTCTGTTTTTTTTTTTTAATGTACTTCCACATTAAATTTCTACTAATCGTTTCATAATGCGCATTTATTAGTTATCCGTCTCCTCTAACCTAAAGGCCACGGAACCTTGGCACGTAAAATTAAATAGTTTGTTTAATCGCTGGTGCTCTCGTCTTTAGTGCGAACGGTCCCTGGTTCGATTTCCGGTGGGGGCACTCGCTCGAAAAGAATGTGTAAAAGCTTTTTTCAGACAATTGATCCTGAGTGAGATTTTACTGTGTATTCCTAACTCATACCAGACAAATGCTGGGGTGGTATCTAGCATTTAGGTCCCAGGTCGCTTCCTTTCTTTCCCAATAATTTCTTCCTTCCCTTTCCTTGGACAGTGTGATCGCCGAGGAATTTTATCCCTCATATGTGACGGGCTAACATCACCATAGATGCCGACAGCCTACAAATCTAATTTCTAACTAATAAATCCTAAATTTATCATACTAGGGACATTAAAAATTTCAATTATATTCAATTATATTCAAAGTTAACGAGAAAATGATGTGACCTGGAAGTGTTATAATATATAGGGGAGAGGAAGGGAATGGCGATCAGGCCACTTTGCCCTCTTGCGTCACCCGAGGAGAAGTCAAAATAGTGCTGCCATCTGACTCTTGTAGCAAGATTTCTTGTGTATTGTCGAGGAAGTTGTCAGAGAAGATTGAAGTCTACATCGTGATGAAACTTGTTTTTGTTGATTTTCTTATAAGGATATGCATATTTCAGCTCACGATACGTACAATTTTAAGTTGTAAGATCTTGAAGTTATTAAGATTCATAAAAAGTTATATTTATATCTAATGCAATTCACATAGTTATTATTCAAATAAACTACGTTTTACAGTATAACCAGCTCAATTTTCAAAATGACGCAATGTTGGGAATGCCTATCAACGTGATCGTTTTACCATCATGGTGATCGCCATTCCTAACAAACATTTGGAATACTTCTTCAGCCAAAAATTATAGGAGTAGGAGTAGGATTTGGATTTCCGGGCTTTCGGCATCTAAGGCCATTTAGCCCTTCACAATTTGAGGGATGACGTCCCTCGGCGAGCACACAATCCGGGGAAAGGGAAGGAATAAAGGATTGGGGAAGGAAGGAAGCGGCCTGGGACCTATAAGTTAGGTACCACCCCGGCATTTGCCTGGTGTGAATGAGGAAAACCCAGGAAAACCTCATTCAGGGTGGCTGGCCTGAAAAAGCTGTTACACTTTTTCGACCGAGTGCCCCAACCGGGGCCAAAAATTATAAAAGAGTCTAGACCTAAGATAGGTAATACGCCTACTTGAGTAAAACACTAAAACTTTGGTATCGGTGTAACCTTTGTGGATTGTGGATGCATGCTGACTGTACTGTTGTGGACTCACCACATGGATATATCTGTGGCGTGTCTTTGGAAAAACGTCAATAAAACATTCAGTTGACGTTTCTCAGTGTTTCAAAGGTGCAGGTAGAAAAAAAAAAACATAGGTGAGGTAGAAAAAAAAAGTTGAACTGCCTATGAAACTATGCATGTTTATTAAGCTTGTACTGTGATCGCCATTTCCAACATGTGATGGGAAATGCGACCAAAATAGCAATTTGAGTCTCTTTAATCGTGTTCCCAAACTGAACGACTGATCATCTTTATATTTACACACTTATTGTAGAAGGATTGGAGTACGTATTTAGAAATTTGATTCAATATATTTTGAAAATGAAACTACGTAATAACCTATTTTTACAGGGTGATCGCCATTGTCCACCTCTCCCCTACTATTGAAATTGGAAGAGAACATGTACTGCGCATGCTTACTTGTTGATGCCAATGTAGTGATGGAATGAACAACGAGTAAACACCAAAATACGACTGTTAAAGAAATAAAAAAAAAAGAGAAAATATAATTACAAGAAATTTTAAACAGTGTTGTTCTTGATATCTTGAAATTTCATTAGATTAATGAATATATTGTTAGATTATTCGCTTTCCATTTCCAGAAAATATCTTATTTATTGATTTTATCGAATTTTGATCACAAGTGCAAAATAGGTATTTCTATGGGCGCGAAAAGGAGGTGGGCGGATAAGGGCCATTTTTCGCCCATCAGACAACTGGAAAATGAAGTGTCCGATTCCGACAAGTTTGCAATGTAGATGTATACTAGAAGATATGTTGCATATGTAAAGATAATAGATACGTGATAAAGAAAATAGTAAGTCATAGAAATAAGTGTCCAAAAAGAGTTCGTTTCAGCGTTTTGCGACATTTTGGTAATGTTTGCTGTTTTTGATGGAGGCTTATAGGAAGAAGGAGTCGATGAACCAAAATAAATCTGACTCGTCATAATATAACGCTGTGTAACCTTTGATATGAGTACTAATTGATTTTGGTTCAGCGTGTCCTTCTACCTATTAGAGAACAAAATGTATTGCGCGAGAGTATAGAGCGATGACTACCGTTTATACGCTGTAATGTGCGAGTTCAACTGGAGACTCCAGCTCTGATGTTATTTACCGATTGTGACTGAAAATACATGCTCAGCATGTCAATAAAATATATAAAGAAAGTGTATTGTTTGCGCGGATGTGTGTGTAGGGCAGTAAAAATAGAGACAGCACGTTATGGAGTATCGAGAAAGCGTGTCATTTCTGAAAGTGGTATGAGTAAAAGTGCGAGCAGGAAAACCAGTCGCAGAATGGCATGAATTTCTGCAATATATATATATGTATATATCGAAGAATCATACATACCACGCGTCAATGAAGTACCTATGGGAATTCATAGATACGCGAGATTGCAATACTAAGGGAAAGATGAAAAGCAACGACCAACAATAACTACCTGATGTATCCGATCCAAGTTAATACACACCATACCCACAAACACCCCGACCCCCATATATACATAGCCAATCTTACAGGCTATATATGTCAATGCAAAGTAGGCGCACGGGTCGTCGGATGTTGTGCGCATTTTGCTTCCGTACTATGGTTTCTGGCTTACTGGCGCCACAATTCCACCGCAGTTAAGAAACCAAGTCTAGAATATACTTATACACTACAAGATGCCGCCGGTGCAGGATGGTCCAGTGGCGATTCGGATGACGACAGCAAGTACGATGCCTAATCTGCAAACTAGCTACAAGTGTCTCCAGCTGTCTGATTATTATCTATGCTTGATTATTTCCGATGTAATATATTAATCTCATAGTCGTAGTAGACTTCATTCTTCTTATTCTTGCCGTTAGTGTTCTATTTACTATTGCTTTCTCGGATTACAATTCATGACATTAGTGTTTACGTTCCTTCATTAACACACGACTTACCTCTTTGTTTATTTTTTTTACCTCTCACTTATAGCGCTTTCCGTCAAAATATATTTGTTTTCTTATTTTTATGAGGTACACTATTGAAAACCATGCATTTCACATCTCGGGCCTGATGGGCGAAAAATGGCCCTTATCAGCCCACCTCCTTTAAGCACTCAAGCCGGTTCGAGGTACCCGTGTATGGATCCTCGTAGTGCTTCTAGAGGCAGTAGTGGCGAAATTATGCTTATTCTGTCATCTGTTATTTTCACACATGAACGAAAACGCAGATCTCATCCAATAGTAGACTGCAATGTGCTGCCATATGTTGGTTTTCCTTCTTTTATCATGATAGTATGTTCTATTTTGTGGCATTATTCGAAAATTGATGTTTTGGTGGTTTAAAATTACCACCTCTTGCAGCAACTAGTGAATATTTTTAACTCTTGGCTTAAAGGATCAATTTTAATATGACATATACTGTTAAGTCCAAACTCCAGAATTTGATGGTCCATAACTCCTCAATCAAATCTTTACCCTAGAAAATACTTCACGTGCATAATAAACAAATCAAACCTACCAGCATGCGAAGTTTGGCAAAGTTCAGGCAAGCTGTGTTGATAATGTATGATATGCATTGCCCGTTCAAACCTCAACTTTGATGGTGATTTCCTTCGTGGCCAAGCGGTTTACTTACGCGCCTTTGGAAGATATGGACACGTTTACCAGCGGAAGCTCATGTGATTTCGATCCACCGTTAAGCTGTAGCATCACATTTTATGTAACCTCGTTGTCGAAAGAGACGCTAAAATCAAAATCAAATCAAATTCAAATTTGTGTCAAATAAGCCAGGAATTAAAGATTTGCATAGATAAATATTTCACATATATACTGAAGAAATCAGAGTTTTCTTCCATATGAAGTTTGTTAAAAAATAAGTAAGAAAAAACTAAGGTGAGGATTGTAGGTCCAGAAATATAGACCCATTTACTGTGCACGAGATTCATTGGAAAGAGAAAAGAAAGTTCAAATGCAAAACGAAAACATAATCATCAAATATTTCGTGTAAAGCTTTTTTTTTTTTTTTTTTTTTTTTTTTTTTTTTGTAAATACAGCTAAATGGACACCACAAAAACGTGATAAAAATCAACACGATACTTTTGAAATGTGACTATGGATTAAAAAAGGAAATATTTAGCTAGATGGATTGGAAAACCCATAATGAGGGGAAAAAATAAGAAATGAAGTGCGAGGGAAATAAAAATTTAAAAGAAATCCCTTCATTTCAGCTGTGGAAAATGACATATGGTTTTAAGTTGGGTTGTATGTAAATGATCAGGCATTTTTCTTTTCTTTTACTCTTTTTTACTATCGGGAAAATGTACAGAGATGTTTTTTTCTTCTTTTACAGCGCAATAAGACATGTTGAAATGTTACTAAGTGTAAAGAAAAAGCAACGTTCATTAAAATGCGTAATGACATAGTATTTCAAAACTGTGTATACATATGAGCACATGCTGATTTTGCCATCTACATTTTCATACGTCAATCAACATTTCCAGTGAAAGGAAAGACAGTAAACATAGTTCTCGCATCCATAGTAGAATGGGGGAAAAATTAGGAAAAAAATGGTAACACTTGCAACGGATATGAATGCCATAGTCTAGGAAATTCAGTCATGTTCCTTGACAAGGATTTCGGCACGGATGTTGATGTTAGTTCAGTAGTATTCCTCCCCGCTGGTCTGATTGCTACAGCGTGTACTTTTGGTGTATGTGGTCCCTAGTTTGATGCTTGGTGGGAGAACCTCAGTAACTTTAACTCCCTTCGATGTTTGTGTGTTCGTGTCCCGGTCGAGTCTGATAGTCCTGAGCACTGGTACTGTGATAAAATTAGCCAGGATTTTTTTTTAAGTAGTAGAACCCAGAACTTCTAACAGTAAGGTCGTAGGTTCGGTTTCCGCTTGGGACAATGATATATTCCCCAAAGCATAAATAATTATATCAAATAATTACATTAAAATAAATCAGTTGTGTATGTATGTATGTAATCATTTCGGAACAGAAGTAACATTATGTTTAGAATATAACATCTGAGGTGTGGCAGACGTTAACACGACGTATATTACATGTTATATGTGCATATTAAATACAATTAAATAAAACATGTAATGGCAATGCGTACGTGTGTGTAGTGTACTTGTCTCCAGTTATTTGTCATACATAAGTTACTTCTCAACACTCTCATTACAACGTAGGATTTACGTCCTTAAATATAGTATTGGGGGCCGCGGTGGCTCAGTGGTAGAGCGTTCACCTCTGCTGCTTAGGGTCCCCGGTTCGATCCCAGCCCCCGCCAAGTGAACTTTGTGGTGGACAAACACCGTGTGCGTGGGTTTTCTCGGGGTTCTCCCGTTTCCTCCCACTTTCATCATTCCACCATTTCATTCATTACTCAACATCACCGTCTCCTTTAGCCTAACCGGCATAACCGCGGGACGTGAAACTCAAAGATTTCATTTCATTCCATTTAAATATAGTATTATAATCGCTGAATAATTAAGATATAGTTGCACTTGAAACTTATTTCATTGACTACTAAATTTGCGTATTATCATATATGCAATTTATTCGTCTTAGGGATGTTCACACTTATGCAGAGTAAATTGCACTATTATTGTATAATTTGAGTAAAGGGTTTGTTCCATTTAATATATATATATATATATATATATATATATATATATATATATATATATATATATGTTAACACTTCTCCTCACACTTTATGCGAGAGACTGAAACATATGCAATTATATTTCGTTAAACACTTCCAACCTGAGGTTCGAGAACCAGCGATGGTCGAATAGGCAGTATTAGGAAGCAATTCATTCAATTTCTGAATTTCAGAATGTCAAAATTTCGGAATTGCGCAATTGTAGAAAGTGAACATCTCATAAACAAAACAAAAAAATATATTTAACATGACAAAAAGTTGACATGATTGTAGGACAGAAACCGTACAATTCCACACATTCACTAACTGAGTAATGGAAGTAAATTCCACCACTTCATTCCCATTTTATACCCAAGTATGCTCTAAAACGCACCTCTTCACGTGTCTTCATCCACAGAGTTACACCATATTCACGTTAGCTAAATAAAAGTCAAGACAATGCATGGAAGTTGTATTCCCTATAGTTTTCCATGTTAACCTTACATGCCTATCACTCTCGACCCCATTGCCTACTAACGCTGGGAACCCATGTGCATCTTAATTAAGACTGGCCTTTTCAGGATATGTGTTGCATTCTGCCATTCCGGATTCAAAGGAGCAAAGTGTTACTTGTGAGTAGTGAAGTTAGTACAAATATTTCAATAAATTGTATTAATTTAATCGTTTCCAGTTCAATGAACAAACTCTTTAATACTGCAATTTTAATTGTGCAACATTTATATTCTATCATCAAATTTATTATCAAGAACATAGATAAATATATAGTAAGCTGTTTCAATATCCATAAATTCCCAAGTTATATTTTCTACTTATTCCAGATTTTATACTATCTATATAAATTCTGAAGCAAACATCATTCCTTAGTTTCCAACAAAGTGAAGTTAACATTTAGCAAGTTACCTGAATTTCTGGTCGCCATGTAGTACTGAAGAATGCACTAAAGCCATCTTCATAGACAGGCAAAGCATTTGCCGATGCCAATCGGCCCTAATTTTGGCCAACAGTGGAAAAACAAACGAACAGATTGCACTTTATTGGAGCTCACGCGAAATTCTATAAAGCAATTCTGGATTTCCAATGCAGTGAAAAACTTTTTGGGTAGAAACACAGTATGATTGACGAAGTATGAGTGCATATAAATCTTCAGGGGATGGTCTGGCAATTGCAGAAGCACATGGACACTTGAACAAAAAAAAATATTTATGCGTGGCACCATAGCCAACCTGATTCAACAAAGCAGAATGTGTGGCAGATCCATGGGCGATAGACCACACACGGCATCACATTATAAAATGTCGACAATAATGCCAGCAGTAATGTTTAAGAATCCATAGAAGAAAATCCCGATTTTTAGCAGAATGTAGGGTAGTCAAACTAGTATTTTTCGCATTGTGTAGTAAGAAATACAAATTTGCAACTCCTATATCATCTTGCAAAGATTCTCAAGATAAAGTAATTTAAGTTTTTAATGAGTACAACGATAGCTCCTATGTATTATTGAAGTGATACGAATTCCGTTCAACAGAACCTTCCAAGCACATTGAAGTGAAAATGTGTTCTGATGTGAGAGTAATTGCTATTAAGGATGGTATCGAGACGAGACGAGACGAGACTTTGTACAGTCTCGATCTCGTCTCGGTTGATAAGTAGCGGTCTCGGTCTCGATCTCGTCTCGAGTCAAAAATCGCCGTCTCGGTCTCGGTCTCGTCTCGGTTAACAGATGCTTGTCTCGATCTCGGTCTCGCAGGTCAAGTCTCGGTCTCGTCTCGCTTCTCGTTTCAAAAGTCTCGAAATAAATAGTGTGAAATTAAAATTGTGAAAGTATTATTATCGTACAGTCTGTCGTTTCCGCTTCTTATTTTTTGCCTTCATTCTTGACTTAGAATTATATGATGTACCTCTTCTAGCTAATTTGCTTTCCATGCGTGTGTTCCAGGTTCAGTCATCAGTGGGTATAACATACCTGGGATAAAACCCTAATAGTAACCCATATTTCACTTTCAGCAATAGATTTTGTTTCAAATAGCCTCAGTACTGCCTATACAATTAAACTCTATTAAATTAACTCCAGTACTATACAGTAGTTTATTTCCTTCCTTTGAATAAGAATTGTTCAATACCTCCTAACGGATAACGCAACACATACGTAGCAGCACGAATTTATTTAATTGTACCGAAGTTGAAATTTTACATTTGTGAACCACACCGTTATCGTGCTTGTAATGCTCTCGTCGATAAGAGAGGCTTACATAGCTTATCATGCAATAGCAGCGCAGGTAGACAATCACGGCACTCAAGTGTGAACGATATCATTTTGAGAGCTCTCACATGTGCAGGTGTCCCACCCGTACGAGAACCAAACGGATGCAGTCGTTCAGGCGGAAAATGACCAGATGGAATGACTTTAGTGCCCTGGAAAAAGGGGAAAGCTCTAGTTTGGGACTTCATCTGCACAGATACTAATGTTCCCTCCAATCTTCCACATTCATCATCACGCGCAGGTATCGTAGCTGCTCGTAAGGAGACCGACAAGAGGAATAAATATATTAATCTTGTTGATAAATATTGGTTTGTTCCAATTGCCATCGAGTCAAGTGGTACTTGGGGTCAAGAAGGAGCTAATTTTATCAAGGAAATCGACCATCGTATTTCACATATATCGGGAGATAAACGATCTAAATGTTTCCTTATTCAATGGACCAGTGTCGCAGTTCAACGTGGGAACGTGTCAGCCATTTTGGGCACGTTACCCACAGGTAAAGAATTAGATGAGATCTTTCTCATATAAGGAAGAAAATAACGACTTGGTTTCTGAGTACCAACGACGGAAAGATATTTCAAACAATATGCACTTAAGAATGTATCTCATCATAACTGCCATCGTCATTGAAAGACATGTTTTCATTTTCACGTTTACTATCCCAATTTGATTCTAATGCATATCTTTCTTTTACCGTAATTTCTTGTCCTTATAGCATTTCTTGTTATTCTGCCACAATTTCGTCTTATCTTGATAGTATTTGTTTTTCTATGAATTCTGTTAAGAGCTTATGATCATTATGAATTAGTTTAAGTTGATCGTATGTGTAAATAAAGTTTTCTTAAATTTCTCAGTTATTATCCAATACATGCTACCTTTACTGTCATTTTAGAAACAGAATATAACGCTCATTGTCTTAACAAATAGAGTAAATTATCACTACAATATATATATTTTTTTTTCAAATTGACCAAATAATTTATTACCATTTCACATACCAGTGTTTAATTGACACTTTTAAACAGGAACTTCTTTAAAACCTAGCTCCAGCCTTGTGGTGGGAGCGATGTCACTCATCTTTGCTATCTGTGGTTTCGGGTTGGATCACCAAACAAGCTCGATTCAAAGTCCGATGTTTCGTATAGTTCGCGTATCATTTTCAGTACATTCTGTTTCTTATACAAGTTCATAAGGTTATAATGTATTACCTAAGCATATATCCAGTGCTGTAACATAGATTAAGCTTATTTCTGAGCTTTAACCGGTGCATGTGATCTTTATTCGAGAAAACTAATCATGTGTTCACTACGTTGAAATTTTATATTGATTGAAAATTACTTGCGAAACATGGACGTACATATTATATAAGTATATAGGTAATTCGAGCTATATGTATCTGTTTTCTCTGTCCCGACAAAACAAGTAATTCTTATTTTTCTAGTTTTCTTTTGTATAAATTTTCGTACGAATTTCGTTAAATTTTGGATCCGTTTTTACCCTACCTTACCTAGTAAAAGTTATATATATATATATATATATATATATATATATATATATATATATATATATATATATATATATATGAACTTAAGAGGTAGGCTATGCCAACCAAGTCACTTTTTGGTCGAAATTGAGTTAACAATACTTTTTAAATAGACTATGTTCTTTCTAGTGGTGCAATAATGCGTCAAAAAGAATCCTACTACTTTGTAATTGCTTAGTATATACGGTATTCAACCTCTTCCCAGACATTCCACACAGCGCAATCAGGGTATATCAAAATATTTCTATTTGCTTTTGTATCAATGGTTTTAATAGCCACGGTTTCCTTAATTTAGCACATAAAATATCGAGGGAAGCTTCAGATGGTGATCAACCTTATTGTCAGAACACCTGTCCTAGGGTCACTCCAAGATCTGATAAGATGGAAAAAGTTTGCTGTATGACCCCATCGCGATCCATAAGAGGATGGAACGGATAACTACAACATACTTGATGTACGGAATCCCTCCTTGAATATTCGTGTTTAGTCAGTCACTGTTCACACGATTTCCTGTATTCTTATTACCATTGCTTACAACGCATTTCCCCCAACTTTTAACACCCTTCGGAAGAGGAATAATGGGAAAATTCAATATAGCATTCAGCAGAAACAATTTACCGTTATGCCTACTGATGGAGATAACTCGTCTAGTGAGATAAATCTACGGGTTGATTTAATGTTGACACCAGAGTGTTAAATCAATCTCATTATCTCTGATCTTCGCTGAAGCATACCAACACCGCCAAGATACCACAATCCGGCAGAGTTCAGCCCAATCCAGGAGCTTGCTGGTAAAAAGGGACTCAAATTCCGGCCCCGTTTACCTCGTATTATGACAGATATATCACTCTTTTTACTCGACCCAGTGGTTTACGCTATTCGCTCGTTTAAGAGTAGGATAAACAATTTGTGCGGTAAGGATAAAATCTACTTTTGTGCATTTAAGTGTGTTGTTAATACTGAATATTAATCTTACTCGATTCTGAGGATATTATAGAAAAGTACTGTTTGCATTACTCTCTGTGCAATGCAATGTAATACGTTCGTAATCATGTATCTCTTATTATTTGCGAATCAAGTGGAATTGCCTTTATTTTTTTTTTTTTTTGTTTAAATAACCCTTTTATATAAAGTAAAATTTTAATTTTATGTCATATGTTAAATAATGAAAACCAATCTGCAGATGTTTCTATACACTGTATAATTTACATCAATGAAACAATACCTAAAATTCTAGGAATTATTTCTGATTATGAGATTTATTTTGAAGCACTATTCGTTTCTTTATTGACACAATGCAGTGAAGCAAAGAAACAAGAACTAATTTGATTTTCATTTTCTCCGGAATGAACGTAGATTGTCCTTCTCGTTAGAGTTTTTTTAGACGTCAATAATTAACTGCTCCCAAAGAGGTCTAACAAAAAGAAAAAAAAATCTACATAAATTAAATTGCATTTGCTTCTTTTTCATCTTTTCTTTCTTCTTGCTTTAATATTGCCTGTGGTACTAATTACAAATCATTTTATGAAATAATAATAAAAAAACAAGTACTCATTAAATGTAATTGGGGAATGTATTGATTATTTTCAAGGAAGTTTTAATGAACATTCTTTGAGAGTGCTTTTTATTCTTTTGTTTGTTTATTTTTTTTTCTTCGAGGAACTGAATAAGCAATCTCAAAACTACCTCAAAGATTATAATGACGGAATGATTTTGTTTTCTGGACTTCTTGGGCATTAATAACATCAAACGATATTCAAATTGTGTATCGATTTTCTTACATAATTATTTTTTATATATACATTATTAGGAAAGGGGGTATTGGAAACAAAATGTTTATACATTGAAAATAGTCCTAGTAATTACGAGTGGAAAATATAAGAAATATATTGCATTTAACTGTTCAGTAACTTTTGTGCATACGCTTTACGATATATACAAATTAATGCAATAACTTTGATCAACTCTATTATACTTAACCAATTTTGACCAGAACTGATACTCTAACATGCCGTGTTTCATGTTACACAATATTGTTTATATACTACAATATATTTTGATATAAAAATTGCGATTTAAGAAATATCAACAATCACATTGATAACATTTTTTTTTTTTCTGTTTCATAATTTGCATAACCTCTAATATCAAATTTATCCACTGTATGTTTCAATAATTATTCTGCTAACATAACGTTCTACCTTCTTCTCATGCAAAATAAGAGCCAAAGTGGAAGGTAATTATTTCTACTAACAATGCTGCTATAGCAACTACTTCTATGATTAATTCGTTCAATAATTATAAATTTAAAAATAATACAAAAAAACAATCTATTTTTAAAATCCATACTGTATTAATTTAAAAAAATAAATCAGTAAGTTTTCCTAGTGAGGAAACTAAATAATTATTTTTTTTAGAAAACAATATTACAGGGTGTTTTTTTTAATAATGAGTTGAATTTGTCTACATAATTTCTATATTCGGTCCGGTTTTCTTGTAGCTTGTGGAAGATAATCAAAGAAGCTTGAGAAATTATGGTATTACGCTTATTTGTTCAAATGTATCCATGCGTAATGTAAGCAACGCTTCCAGAAGAAGGAAAAAACATATACTCGTCAGTGTAGCTTGCAACTAAAAGATTTGCATTTTTGAACCGGAAGTCCATTATGTAATTAACCAGTTGAGAATGCTCCAAGAGCATTATCAAAACGAACTTAAAAAGAATGGGGAGATGGAGAGGGAAGGATAACTGTCATTGTTCCTACATGTAAAAGTAAATTTTTTTATCCACACCTTCTCTTTCTCGTAAAAAAAATCGCAAAATATCGTCTCTCTATGACTTACGGTTCTCGAAATATGATTCTTTTAATCTCCCAAAATTCAAACTTTTTTCGCCAATATATCAGGAACGGTGGCCAGTTAGCCAGTGGCCACTGGTTACGATTTGGTACCAAAATGTTCACCATTCTTTTAGGTATTAATCAACACCAATATCATTTCTCTAACATACGATTCCCGAGATACGGCTTCTTAAATCTCCCAAATTCGGAACTATTTTGGGGCCAATATCTCTGGAACGGTAAGCCATAGAGAAATGATATTGTTGTTAATCAATACCTAAAAGAATGGTAAACATTTTGGTACTGAAAACAACTGGTGACCACTGAGAAACTATCTGAGAAAGTGATGGAAGTTTTCGCTTCACTCTTACCGTTCCTGAGATATTGGCCGATTTCAGAAGATTTAAGGAGCCATATCTCGAGAACCGCAAGTTAAGAGTCTTCATCCCGGCGAAATTAAAATACCGCTAATTTTACAGTAATTATGTGATATCTTCAAATAGATAAAAGATAATCGAAATGTGGGACAAGAGCGCCCTAGACAATATTATTTTACATGAGAAACCGTTATCACGACTCACTTATCTGCTTTCGATTTCGAGCCATTTTGATTATCGTCATTTATTTTCGCGTTTCTAAACAGCTGAAAACGGAAAACCGCTAGGTGACATGTGATAACGGTATCTCACGCAAAATAATATTGTCTAGGGCTCTCTTGTTCCATATTTCAATTATCTTTTATCTATTTGAAGATATCACATAATTACTGTAAAATTAGCGGTATTTTAATTTCGCCGGGATGAAGACTCTTAAAGAGGGACGATATTCTTTTTCTTGATTAATACCTAAGATGATGGTGAACATTTTGGTACCAAACAGTAACCGGTGGTCACCGTCCAACTGGCCCTGGTACCGCCAAGCTTTTGGCAAAATTTGATGTAATATCGCTGGTCAAGTTTTTTTTTTTTTTTTTTTTATTTTTTTTTTTTTTTTTACAAAGAACTAAAATCTGACGACAGCTCACTATTCATCTTCACTCTTTGGCCGACTGCCTACGACTGAAGCTTTCTGTGGATAGAGAAAAGTCACGACTGCATATGTACCGTGTCCTGCGAAAACGAACTAAGCGCCACTTTCATACTTTTAAGAAAATTACGTATAAAGGTTGATGTCCAGCACTAATGTAGCCGTAATCAAAAGTGAAATTATTATTATTATTATTATTATTTGAAAGGTGTTGGTTTTCCTCTCTTTTCGATTGTGCAAAACGTTATAATGCTTATCAGGAACTAATCATCGCATTTACGTGGATTTTCAAAGTTTGGCGCTTAGTTCATTTTTGCCTATCACGGTACATATGAATCTCATCTTTACATCTACACTGAAGAAAATCTCCCGCGCTTCATTGGTTTACGGAGGAGAAATAAAGGTTCAATATTTTTGAACACACCTCGTATATATTCAATGCAACTCGTAAGATTATTCTCCTGGGATAAAAAAGACGATGACGATGATAATGAGCAAAATATTGGAATACATATGTAATGAAAGGGAACGGGAGAACTCCAAGAAAATCCCGAGCACGGTTTTTGTCCACCACGAATTTCATTTGGTGAGAGCTGAAATCGAACCAGGGAAGCCACTCATCAGAGATTATAGCAATCACATGTTAATTGTTTCCGATAAATTGTCTCTTTTCGATTACTTCTGAAACGTTGTGCCACTTGTTGTACGCATTTCTCCAGTTAATGAAAATTGGATCTAAGCTCAAATGTGGAACCATCTATTTTAACTGTTCAATTGTTAAAAAAAAAAAAAAAAAGTATCTTTCAGTTTTAGGTTTCCAAGTCATGCTCTTTAGTCTATAGAAGACAGATGATGATTAATGACAGTGAATAATTATAAAATAATTTGAGAGATGATAGTGTTGCAAGGACACGGGAAAACCTATCGAAAACCCCCTACATGATGCTGCTGTCCGCCGCAAACTCGCATTGATTGAGATTCAACCACGGACACCTCATAACCAGACATTGGATTTTTGTGCACTTACATCTCATGCAATATGCATGCAACTATGCTGTTAAACAGGGGCGGATCCAGGACCGACTTCTGGGGGGGGGGGTGATGGGTTGTCATACTGCTACTTTTAAGGGCTCCAAACTTTCGGATGGGTTTTATTTATATATATAAAATAAGAAAGTTTCCTCTTCTGGGGGGGCGATCTCCCCGATCACCCCCCTGGATCCGCCCCTGCTGTTAAGTGTGTTAAAATATGCACTTAATATGCACTAACAATACAATAAAAGGGAGCATTTTCAAACACGCAGCAAAGTTGTGTCAAAGTTTTCTAGGTGAAATACCTTTCAGGAACTTCTATTTGTAATATATGTTTATGACAGTTGCATTTTATACACTCCTAACAAAAAAAAAAAAAAAAAAAAAAACGCAATTTATGGTATTAAAATAAACACAGTGATATGAGAACATGATCTCTAGTTTTTCTTCAAATTCGTATTTTAGAGTGCATGAACTTTACACGAAATAATGTGAGTCTCACTTTTCTACACGTTTTCACTGTACGATAAATGAATAAATTAATTAATTAACCCGGGAAAGTCCATGCTAATTTTACCCTTAAAAGGCCCAGAGGGTGCCTCTGAGGCTCTCTGCTGCATATACAAGCTACCTGAACTCACCGCGACCATCGCATTTTTCGTCATTAATAGAAAAGTCTAGTCACTACTTTGCTATGAAATCATTTGTCAATGGTAACAAACAATGAACAGTATCAAATAGTTAGAAAAGTACATACTTCAATAGGATCCTTACAGGCACCCCTTGGGCCTTTACGTTAGTATAAAAAAATAACGTTATTTTTTTTTTGAGGTAGAGGAAAAAATGCTTAGGAAACGCGATCAGAGGGTGTATTTCAAAGAGAGAGAAGAATTCTAGAGCAAAGGACACGGGACGAAATATCTATTAAGAATAATGGCATTAAAAATTGACCAAGGTGCCTCCGAGGCACCCCTTGGGCCTTTACGTCAATATAAAAAAATAACCCTATTTTTGTGAAGTAAAATAAGAAAACGTATGAACAACTCAATCAGGGGGCATATTCCAAAGAGATAGGAGAATTCTAGAGTGGAAAACACCCGACGAAACATCTATTATGGATAATTGTATTAAAAGTGGGCCAGGGTGCCTCTGAAGCACCCCCTGGACTTTGTCGGGTTAATAAACTTAAATAAATACATAAGTATTTACTCCTTCCCATAGTTAGTCTTAAAGTATATCACTAGATGGTTCTTTTCATTTATTTTTTTGGTGTCAGTTTGTGACATTTGTAGACCTGTGACATTTGTAGACAGGTAGAAGAAAATGACTATGAAATTAGTTACTGGACAATATTTATAGAGAGGAGCAATTTTAGCATTTATATTTCTAGTATGTTGAACTTTAACCTTTGAAGGTATTTTCCGATATATTTATACCTTTGAAGGTATAAAAATCCGATGTCTAGCCATAAAAAAGATCAACTTCCTGACACTGATTCACAGTAACCCACTCCGGATTATTCGGCATACTATGTATGACATCATTTTTTTTTTCTCTTAGTGTGACCGAACTAGGAAGTATTTAAACTAAACTAAAACAAGGCATACAAAATATGACTAGTAAATGTTTCTCTTGAATAAGACCAAGAAAGAAAATGATTGAAAGATGAATACATGTCGTAATTGGAAAGGAGGGAATTACGAGTTTTTCCCAGTTGTCATTATGGTTCTATTTCTAGGCAAACACGGCTCTATTGAACGCTGTCTAACACTAAAGATTCACATGGACATCATATATGAGACAAAACTGAATATGCTAATCCCGAACTGTGTTGAACGCTGTTCCGTTTTACCTTTCCATTTACGAGCACTGCCATTTTATAGCTTACGATCATGAATCATATTGTTGAATTAATGATTTATAAGCAAGAGTTCCTGCTAAGCCATTAGTTTGTTACAAAAACAGAGTCACGTTTTTCCATGTAATATAACATATTTTATTTTACATGATTCATTGATAATAATTGCATTATATATCCAGTTCAAATGCTTTTTTCATTATTTCGATTAGTATCATCAAGAATATAAAGTGGTTTAGGACAATAAAGATAGAAAACCGAAGTTATTATCTTGGAAATATGTATGTTAATCATTCCGTGATCGGTACATTGTAAACATGTTCTCCTAAATAGTTTCAACTTGTTGGTGTTACATAAATTAATGGTGTTGGAAAGCATCGTGTTTCGATTCTTCTGAGGTATACTTATTATTCAACACTGATAAAGGTATTATCTTGTCAGTACTTCGTGACATTTACACACACACACACACTCAGGGTAACGATAAAATATGGTTTACAAAATTTATTTATTTACTAGCTGAATATACCCATTCTTCTCATTGGGGCTGTATTTGGAAGCCGCTGTTTGTGAATATTAAACGATCCAAAGCTAGTAATGATACGTTGAGAGGTGAACCATGATATTCGGTCATTTTCTCTTATAAGATCAGTGTTACTAAAATCCCACAAGTGTATTATATCCTGGGCACTATTACAATATGATTCACATTGGTAATATGAAGCATTAACTACTGTACTGGGTTTAGGGGCTGCGGTGGCTTAGTGGTAGAACGTTCATCTCTAGTACATGGTTTCCCGGATTCAAACCCTCCTCCTATCAAGTGAAATTTGTGGTGGACAAAGATCGTGTGCGTGGGTTCCCTCGGGGTTCTCCCGTTTCCTCTCACTTTCTTCATTCCACCATTTTTTAATTTCTCAACATCACCGTCACCTTTAGCCTAGCCTTCATAACCGTCGTGGGACGTAAAACTCAAACATGTCATGATGTCATGTACTGGGTTTACTCTTATCTCTCTCTCTCTCTCTCTCTCTCTCTCTATATATATATATATATATATATATATATATATATATATATATATATATATATATATATATATATATATATAATACTTCTGATCTCGGTGGTTTCACTGATTTTGATGAATAACAATTGAGGAATTTCGGGCATTATGGGAAAATTCATTGAAGGATTATTTGTTGAAAATATACTAAGAAATATGGTCAATCTAATTGTTTAATTTATTTTGGTTAATTTATTTTGAAACGTTTATTTTTCAGGTAAAGAGGGATGACTTCCTCAAATTGCGTATATAAGTACGAGAACTAATTGCCAAAATGGAGTTTGGTATTAACACTCGAATATCTGAAGTGTAATTTCTGAACGTTCAGATTACGCATAACTTTTCTGAAGAATGTTCTTACTATCTGGAAAACCTCAATCGTTTTCTCCATATATATGTAATATTCATTTAAGGCAACAATGCCAACAGAGCTTTTGCTCAGTATGTGACGAGTGTGATATTCTGAGATTATAGTTTACTGGATATTCTACGCTTATAGTATATCATCCGGCAATTAAGTAATGAAACTGATTTTATTGTGACCAAATAAAGGTACTGTAATAATACATATTTATTATTCAAAGTGCATCCCTCCAGCGTAATACAGCGAGTGGCATGATTAGGCAAGAAGTTGAATGACCTTTGCAACTCAGTTTGTGGCATATTCCATAATGTCGTTGTCACAGCTACCTGTATGTCTTCAACATTGTCAAAATGCAGTCCTTTTTAATGGTAACTTCAGTTTAGGAGACAGAAAAAGGCCATAGGAGGACGTATCTGAAGAATAGGACCTGCCGTGTCACACACACTTATTATTTTGGCCAAACATTCCTGAACAAGTACCACCCAGGGAGCAGGTGCCTTGTTATGGATAAGGAACTTATTACCTGGGCCTGAGAATTCAGGATGAACAAGACGATTTCTCTGAATGAAACGCCCCAAAATACTTAAATAAAACTGAACACTGTGTGACCTTCTGGTACAGACTCATGATGAATAACACCCTTACTGTCGTAAAAACACAGGAGCATTATCTTCACTTTTGACTTCTGAAGTCGAAGTTTTTTTTTTTTTCGTATCTCCACATCCTCATACACTCTCCGTATCAAATCAACAGTCTATGTGGCACTTTTAGCCAGTTTCACCCATAATCTGATATTCGCTCTCTGGTCCATGCTTATAGCGTGACAAGGGTCTCTCACAAGTAAACCTTACGTTTGGGTGAATCGAGTTGCTGACGGAGACACATATGAGAAAGTAGTACTAAATGTGGTCAGTATTTCAATGAAGTTATAGGTGCGAAGCTCCAGGGGTTTAGGAGATATAGCTACCAGAACATCACATGGAAGTACAGAATAGTCTTCATACAGTTGGAGGTAAAAGCTCTATAAGACCTCTTGTAACGACAAAAGATGAATAACAAATATATGGGTACATATTAGAACTAGGGGGAAGTCATATAGTAAGGGTATACCTGAAGGCGGCCATCTTGAAATCCGCCATTTTGAATTAAGGTTAAGTTTTTAAAATAGGAATAGGGTCATGTGATACATGATTTAAGACTCGAATTTAATCAGAAGAACAATGGTGACGTTAATTTTGATTTCCGCGCAATTGATAAAAAGTTACAGGGAAATTAAATATTGTTGCAGCATATGTATTAGTCCTTTACCCCATCTTGTAAATTTTGTGTTAATGATAATAATTAAATAAAAAGCAAGTGGATAAATATTAGGTCTATGGTAAGAGTTGCCTTGATGGCGGCCATGTTCAAATCCGCCATTTTGAATCAGACAAAAGTTTTAAACAAAACGCATAACAGTGACATCTTATTAATAGCAAATTTGCCATAAATCCAACGGTATACCCATTTTTGCTTTATCATTATTCAGCACAAAATTAAATGGGAATAGAGTAATGCAATAGATGACTTTGGGCTAGAAGTTAATCAAAAATAGAATGTTGGCGTTACAATGTTAGTTGTTTGATGCTGTACTTGCACGCCATTTCGTTGTTTTTCTTGTATCCTGTTCACATCTATTTCTCGTTCGCTATTTAAAACTTTGTCTGATTCAAAATGGCGGATTTGAACATGGCCGCCATCAAGGCAACTCTTACCATAGACCTAATATTTATCCACCTGCTTTTTATTTAATTATTATCATTAACACAAAATTTACAAGATGGGGTAAAGGACTAATACATATGCTGCAACAATATTTAATTTCCCTGTAACTTTTTACCAATTGCCCGTAAATCAAAATTAACGTTACCATTGTTCTTCTGATTAAATTCGAGTCTTAAATCATGTATCACATGACCCTATTCCTATTTTAAAAACTTAACCTTAATTCAAAATGGCGGATTTCAAGATGGCCGCCGTCAGATATACCCTTACTATATGACTTCTCCCTAGTCCTAATATGTATCTATATATTTGCTATTCACCTTTTGTCGTTCCAAGAGGTCTTATAGAGCTTTTACCTCCAACTGTATGAAGACTATTCTGTACTTCCATGTGATGTTCTGGTAGCTGTATCTCCTAAACCCCTGGAGCTTCGCACCTATAACTTCACTGAAATACTGACCACAGTTAGTACTACTTTCTCATATGTGTCTCCGTCAGCAACTCGATTCACCCAAACGTAAGGTTTACTTGTCAGTAATTGCTGGTAATGGCATCATATTTCCTGTCATGCTTTGTGTGCGGCAATGTGGTGTTGTCAGATTCTAAAGAAGGAATTACTCTCACGAACGCGTATATTGTTTTACGGACTGAATTCACTGTTTCGACACAATAAAATTAGTCGCATTACTTAATTGTCGGACGATGTAAGTTCACCTTTGATGTGCAAGGTTTGGGATCGACTCCTGGTGTCTACTCGTGTTGTTCAGATCCACATTTAAAACGTATTTCCTTGTCCCACATGTTATTGAAGCTAAAGTAAACATTTAACTGTGAAATTAATTGATGAACTCAGAATAATTGAATTGGTTTTGCTTGAATTCAAACACATTGGCATCAAGTAATAATTTTTAATGTAGCTTAGAAATATAGGTGCCAACATCTTTTCAATCGAAGCAATAAAACGTATTTGGAAGTGAATTCCAAATGTCCTCCTAGAACGATATCCTATAGTATATTGTTTTTGTCAAATGGTATATGAGAAAATGTTTATAACTGTCGGAGTATGGATATATATAATGTGATATATTGGCTGCCACACAATCCTGTAGAATATAAGTGCTCAGTTAAAAAAGGGAAACCATAAGCAAAACAGGACATTGCTCCATAAATAACTATCGGTTTACGTTCTCAGACATCCTATACCAATGCCTCGAAATCTCCGTGCAACGAATATAAAATTTCATAAATATTTTATAAATATAAAAACAATTTACAGTTTGAAAACTCAATGTTTCGGATGCGTTTACTTAATACGTCAAATCTAGTTAAAAAAAAAAAATACTTTTTAGGTACGATGTAATAAAATGGATTACATTTGTAATGTTGCACGTAAATCGTTTAAGTGTGTTAAATGCGGAGTCATAAAGTAGTCTGTTTGTTTAAATTTTTATCCGGGATCTTAGGGCAGCGGTTGGAAATCTGCTGGAGCTAGCAAGCTGGAGAATTCCCCAGTTGATTGCAGCTTGCGCTGACTCAAAATAAATAAACGGAGGAAAACATCTCAGAGTGGGAAGCATTTGTACCCGATCACTCAATGTGGAAGCAGAGAAGAAAGTAAGATCGAGATCTATTTCAAGGAGAACTGAATGTCAGTTATAACAATGGGATTTTTTTTGTACGAAGTCTATCCGCTTTCTATAAATGATATTCTTTTATTTCTAGTAAATAAGAACTTTAAGAAAGGACATCAATTTATTAAACAAATCTTAAGAAAGAAAAAAAAAAAACATTGAGAACAAGAGGAGACTATCACCCAAATTGTTGTAATTTCTACTAGAACTAGTTGTTGGACCCGTGTACACTATAAACTAAATGATGCTTAAATAAAATGTATATTAGTTTGCGTTTAACAATTTATTATTATTATTATTATTATTATTATTATTATTATTATTATTATTATTATTATTATTATTATTATTATTATTATTATTATTATTATTATTATTGTTATTATTATTATTATTATTATTATTATTATTATTATTATTATTATTATTATTATTATTATTATTATTATTATTATTATTATTATTATTTTCTCACCAACCAATATGTGGTTACAGAAATATTAATGCTTAAATCTAAATGCGGTTACATCCCTAGCGGCCTAGCCCTAGTCCTATGACACTCAAGAAACTGGGGGAATCCTCCCAGTCCCGGATGAATCTGCCACTGGCTGCTACCTAGTTTTATGGCTTTAATATCAATTCAGCAGGACCTGTAAAGACACAAATTAGCACATATATTAGTGACGTGTCAATCTGTCATTGTGAATGTATTTTTCATTACTAGGACACCTCTATTATGGTAAGAGCGAGAACCCGCTCATATTTATTTTGCTTAGACGTAATGCATACTAATATATTTTTCATAAGCATAGGACGATGTTTACAACGGCATTAATTGAATGTATGTTACCTGTATTTACCTCCCTTATTTTACCATGTAGTATATGCTAGTAGTGTGATGATCACACTTTCTGACAATCCTGGGTATTGAAATCCATGAAAATCATGTCAGAGAATTATTCCAGTAATGTTTCATGTAAATTAAAAGTGATTGGTATTGTTCATAGTTTAGTAACAATTAAAAACCATAATGTGACCCATGATAAAATAAAAATAATACATTTCCTAACGAATGCTGGTGTTGAACAATACATTTTTGGTTTTGTTTCTTCCATAAAAATTATTTCATGAGATGAAATACCTGTTTACCTATTATATAATATTAGGTTAGAAAGCAGTCATATAAGAAAACATAGTATACTAGATCCAATTGAATCACTTTGTGCTAAGTATTTCCTTACACCGCTCTCTAGCTCAATTACGAAACTAAATAAAATAAACATTCAAGGTCTATGTAACAAAAATATCAAATACGTGATATACATTTATGGTTGCCCACTAAATGCCAATTTACTTAAGTTCACAAACACCGACCATAACAAAGGAGCTTTTTGGCATAGCCCCTGTTCCTTTTGAACAGAACACCGTGTTTGGTACTTTGTCGGGAGGCCTTAGTCTGACGTTCATATTTCTAATTAGCTGTAATTAAAGCTTAGATGTTCTAAGAGTTACTTACCATAAAGCTGATGGTACACGACCTTAATGCGACTTTTACATTATTTTTACTTTAGTTTAGTTTTCTCGAATACTTACGGTCACCTACTTGGTATGAAATTGTTACTTACGTGAGTTAAAAAAAAACATTCAATAGTTTGAAGTGAATTATGAAGCTATAAGCAATAACATTTTGTTCTATTATCGTCACTTTTTCAGAAGCAAATGATGAAAGCGAAAGATTAAAAAAAGCAATGTCTTGAAATATACATAGTGGTTTCATTACTTCACGCAAGTAATTATTAGTATATAATCAAAGATCATACGCGAAGACGAAGAAGTTAGCGGAGGACCGTGGAGCATGGGAGCTTCTCAGCTGCGGCAAGTGACCTGCCAATAAAGGCAGAATACCTATAATGATGATGATGAATCAAAGTTATTTACCTGGCATCTGAATGGTCCAAGTTCAATTATTGGTGGAGAAGGGGGCCTTTTCTCCTTCTACTCTTATTCGAGTGTAGCCTGAAATTACTCAGTCCCTTTAAAATGGAAACTTGGAGAAACCTGGGTAGATAAAGGCGACCGAAACGTGGAGCTGAATAAGGTGCGAGACAAATTTGACGGCTTTGGAAGGCAGTGCTCCGAGTTCCTTATAAATGCTATTAGCAAATGAAAGGACTGAGGTGTTGCCACTTTTTCGTACACATTTACGTTAATCTATCTACCACTAGTTCATCTGCTCATGCTGTAGTGCCCTACTTAGCCACGCCCCTTTACACTTGGCAACGTCGCACCACAGCCTTCGTCTCATTCGCTTAGAACACGTGTCATCAAGTCTCTGTAGCGCTTAATATCGTTGACTTGAGAGGTGAAATGAAACTTTGATCCTTCACTGCTTGTCCTGAAACATTGCCGTTATTTACTTTTCACAAGATTAAAAATGTTAAAAACCAGGAAAAAATGAGTCGGAAAAAAGAAGAAAAACCTAGCATCAATCATGCAAATTTTGTATTGTTCTCGACAGTTTCGTCAATCAAATGAGCATATCAATTAAACGTTAATTCTTGTAGATATTCTGCAAACTGCGGATTGTATTCTATTTACAAATCTGATATGTTTATCGAATAGTGAATGTTTATTGATTTTGGTGGAATTCATACTTGAATATTGTAGAACAGTTTCAGGTTTATTTGTTTTTCTTCAATTATGGTTGGTTTATTTCATATACAAGAAACCGGTAGAATTTTCTGGGTTGAGAACAGCAGTATATATATATATATATATATATATATATATATATATATATATATATATATATATATATATATATATATAGAGAGAGAGAGAGAGAGAGAGAAAGTTTTGTTTTGTTTCCTGATGTACGTAATTAAGTTGAATATTTGCAAGAAAACTGGTGTGTAGAAATTTGTATTAACATTATTGTTCTTGAACTTTATATTGATGAATATTTTATAAGAAACGTGACAATGAAAAAAAAAAAAGATTTTACAACCTGTAATATCGCACTACTGCTACTACAAAATAAATAAACGAAACAATTAACACATAATTATTATGTGTACTAATTGATGAAGAATATTCATCCAAGTATAGTTATGTACCACTGTCATTCGTATAAATCCCTATTGCAAACATGTATTTAAGAATAATTCTCAAATTTCTCCTAACGGTACTTACACATCAGATAGAAAATGTGCAGTTCGTGTGAGTGTGTGGGAGAGCTCAGTTAATAACATGAGTCCATGCTATTTCTTTGGTAACGTTTGAAGAACTAACTCTAAAACGCATAGTTATCTAACAGCAGAATTACTTCTGCATCACAGTTCTGAGCCACTTGCCGTGAATTACAATCTCATTTCGTGGCGACAGAAACGAACTTACGAACTGCAAAACTAGCACGCTATCTTCAAATCTTGGAACATCATACATTATTTATAGGCAGAAAGTGGTCCCATGTAAGATACTATGTCTTTTGTTCATGAAATATAACCTTCTCGGAAAAGTTCGCATTATAGCATAAAACATACATGAAGATTTTTTTTTTTAAAATCAAGAAATAATCTGGTCTTATATTTTCTTTACATTTTGTCTAATGGGCATTTTGTAGGTGTTTTACAACAAAATATTCATCATTGAGATATATGAAAGCACAATATTGATTACAATTGAAAACTTTGTACTATTCTCCGTTACCGTAAAAAAGACCACATATAAAGTGAGAGCTACTTTCACGGTGTAGAAATACGTTTCAAGCAGGGACGTACGGAAGGGGGGGGACACGGGGGTCCGGACCCCCCCCGAAATTTCGACTTTTTAAAAATTTAGCCTAATTTTAGGGGCAATTTTAGCAATTTTAATATAAAATAGCTTCATATTTAGTTTGAACCCCCCCCCCAAAATAAATTCCTGGGTACGCTACTGGTTTCAAGATTCGAGTTTCCTTTTCTATGTGGAATCTAAAAACGCCAGAAATGCAATAAAATATTCAAGATGGCAACTGATGTAATAATCTCATTTTTTTTCAATACGAAAATCCGTATTTAAGGTATTGCTCCTTTACCAGTACAATTAAATTTGGCATGCGAACACAGTTTAGAATTTGCACAAACAATATGCGGGGAAAAGGAATTTTTTCTTCACATTAGCATCATTTGTGCTAAATGTTCTAAATAACATTGAGGAAAATTTTTCAGAACAGTTAAGCAGAACTTAAAAACTGGATCCAATTGGCTAAAGATAGAAGTCAGTGAGAGCTTTTGTGAACGCGGCGTTGAATCTCTGGGTTCCATAGGCCATGGAGTTAGTTAGTTAGTTCCATTGGGTTTGAAGTGATCAGTTCTGGATAACTGTTTCCCAACGATTGGGATTCAGAAGACTGGATCGCCTTGTCAAGTTTAGTTGATTTTCTCTGCAATGTAAGTCACCAGAATATCGTGACTCCGTTTTCTTGTTTGCCTGTACCACCATTTGCCCTGCTGTTACTTGTGCTGAATTTTTGAAAGTACTAAGTATTGAATTATCTACGCATATTTTTGTTTTACTACTTGCAGTGGAACTAACGTGCAAATCAATTTGTTCACAGTTTTCTTAAGGGGTTACTTCGTCCAACACGATACCATTTGTGTCTTCTTCCTCTGTGAGGTGACCATCTTCATCTGGAGGAATTTGACATAAATCTATGTCGTTTTCGAATACATCCTCTGCTACAAAGTCCCTAAGAATAATCGATTATTATACGTCATCTCGTAGGTTGCAGAAGTTTATGTTAGACTTCAGTACTACACTCATTCAATATCACGAATTCCTGCCACAAAAGAAAACAGCTTTGGTTAGCACAGCAATCCCTGAGCTAGTTACTAACAGAATGATTTTATTTTCCAAGAAGTGAGCAGAAAATTCAAAGTAAATTTCTTTCTCTAGAAAACGTTCTTCTTCTTACTATAGTTGGCACTAAAATCAATATACAACGTCGACAAGGATAGTTAACATTATTACATTTGGTAACAAAGGTGGCATTGTTGAAGAACAAAGTAATTACGCTACTTTTTTTGGTGTGAAAGTTCCAAGTTCTTTCGCCAACTCTACGTTGGTAATCTAAATTGCAACAGCCAATATTCCAATTTGGGAACATGGAAGAATAAATGTGCGTGTTACTCCTCTTGTTTTGAGTTTATACAAATGGAATGGTACTTTTATATAGTTTGACGTTTCTCACTTAAAATTTCAGAAATTTTTAAGAAAAATAGTAACTCTGCACGAATTAGAAATCCATCACCAGAGGTATGCAGAAGAATGCCAAAATCATAAAATCATTTTTTTTTCTTCAAAAAAAAAAAATAAATAAATAAATAAAAAATAAAAAAAATAAAAAGTTTCAACAACTAAATATTTCAGCTAAAACAAATGATTCCATCTTTCTGCCCTATAAAGGACCAACTCCAGTCCATATCATTAGTCTACAACCTCAGAATAGGATTTTAAAAAGCATGTTCCCAATTGGAAACATTGGCAGGTAAATGTTATTTGTATTGTTTATTACAAATAAAAGAGTGACAGAGACCAAACTAGAACAATATATCAAATTTATAAAACTTCATCTTACCTGCAGCACCACAAAAGCATGCTCCGATTATCCTAATCTTTTATTATTTTTTTTTTTGTTTTTTCTGGATCAAAAAACATTTTTCTGCACTATTTTAAATAAACAAATAAACTAGTTTTTTTTTTTCTTTTTAATTTCCATCCCACTGCACACTATCAATATTAACATACTTACGTAATTAACAAACTAAATATACATTTGCGAGCGAAATCCAATAATGTTGGATTTTTAGCTTGGTCCGCTACTTGTTTTATTTATCACTTAGATTATCTACTAAAATCTATATACTTTGAATAATCGATAATTGTATTGACATTAGGTATTTAATTACAGATTACCTTGCCCAGACTACTGGCATTTAATATTATGCCTCTTTCCAGATATTATATATATATATATATTTTAAAATGCTAATCAAGAATGATCACAAAATAACGATGAATAATATACTCTGACAAAGTTCAATATCGTTTCCCCAGCTTGTAAGTGAATTATTGTATTGATACTAACTTTGAAATAGATTTGGATTTAATTTCAACCGTTATGCCATCCTATTAAATACAGTAACACAACATACGTAGCTGCATAATCTAATGGTAATACATTTGGGTATCAGTGCAACTCCCTCGAGATCAGTGATTAATATGGCAACTGAATGGTAAAGCGCTCACCTCAGGTGGAGGAGATTCCTGGTACGAACACAGTCCATGTTTGTGGTGGATAACGTCCTTTTCATGAGTTTTCTTCTGGTCATGTTTTCACTAAACTTTCATTTCACATAATATTTCATGATCCTTCAATTCCATTAGTTATTAATTCCCATTGTCCTGAAATACATAAGCATCGAGCGTTAAATGAGAGATTTCATTTCATCTAATTTCCATCAGCGCCGGGTTATCCCAATTCCTGCTTACTGTCTAAGACATTATAGTACGGACGACTATTTTATCACCGATGTTAAGAAACGGCTTCTCTGAAAACAAATAACCACCCACTATGTTTAAAATTTTGTGCTTTCGATTCGAGCGGTCCTGGCATCGATCTCTATGGGGACACACGAACGGAAAAATGTAAATCCTTTATCAGGCAAGCCATTCTGAGTGAGTTTTTCCTTGGTTTCCCACATTCCCACTAGGCAAATGCCGAGATGGTACATAACATGTAAGTCCCAGCCGCTTCCTTCGTTCCCTTTCCTCATATAGTGTGATCACAGAGGAACTCGACGGGCTAGCATGCCCATTGATGTCAAAGGTCCAGCAATCTAACTCCTAATAATTTGTACTTTAGCGTATTCAATTGTGGTGACCCATTACCGTTATTAAATACTAGAAGCATATCTGTTCTTTGCACGGGGCAAATACGTTTAATTTTGGACACAAATGGCTGAATTTGGATTTAAACTGCATCGGAAGTGTCACTGTCTGTCCCAGCGACCCCAAAATCTAATGACTCGACGCTAATATTGGCCATTATCAATCATTTTTAAATGTCTCCCCCTCCCCTAAGTTGCACAGTCAAAATGAAATGATAAAAGCCGTCCCAGGTCCAAACCGCATCTATGTTAAAAATTTGATCAAGATCAGTTGGGTGGTTTAAGAGTTATTAAGTTACAAAGTAGTCACTTTAATTTTCGATCATTTTTAAATATTTCCCACCTCTCTCCTTTTGTAAGTTGCATCGTCAAAGTGAAATGTTAAGAGCGAATCCAAGCGCGAACCTCGTCTATGCGGCAAATTTGATCGAGATCGATCTCATGGTTCAAGAGTAATTAAGCTTTATTTGCTTTTATATATCCCCCTTCCCTAAGTTTTACGTTCAAAGTGAATAGATAAGAACACTTCCAGGTCCTAACCTCGTCTATGTTGAAAATTTGATCAAGATCGGTTTTGTGGTTCAAGCGGTATGAAGTGGCGAACATAGTGGCTTCCATTTTTTTTTTAAATATAGACTAGAAGAACCTGCGCTCTCTACACAGCACCTCATTCACATTTGAGTATGAATCTCCTCATTCCCTGCACCATCTGTACATGTACCTTTACAAACACAAGTGAAAAACGTCGTGATAAAAATCGGCAAGGGGTACCATAAAAAAGGATATTTTTTTTATTATTTTTATTTCAATATCTCACACCATTTGCAAGATAGAGCATACTTCCGGTTGGAGTTTCTAATTCATGTATGAACAGTGTTTTCTTTCTTCTTGCATGCAGTATTTAGCAAGCAAACAGATACGTGGTGTTCATTAGACAAAACACTCCAAACAATGAAGAATTATCTTAGTTTGAAGAAATAGTTATCCTTCTTTTTTCATTATCATTTGTCCATAAAACAAACGCCTGAGAGATATACAACCCCTTATGCAAATATGTTGTGTTGGAATGTATACTTCGTATGATATACTATTTTTATAAAAAATCAACACTTCGGTGTACCTCTAGAAATGTAATAAAGAATCAACGGTAATGTTTTTATCTTACATATTAAATTAGAACTGAACAACCTAAACAAATGTTTTAATCGACCAGCACGTTTCTAGCACTTGTGGTTTTCGAGATCTCATTGTGAAAAGGATTGGAGACAGACATATAAACCCAGCATTTTAATATATAGATGAAAGGATTGCTTTAAAAAAAACAATGTGGAAGGAAATGGGGACACTTGTAGATACCTCATGGACACCACGATATACACGGCAAGCTTTAATGATCTGGCATTGAACAAGAGAACCCTCGCATTAGAGTTGAGCGTTCTACAAATGAGTCATTTTGCCCTCAAGAAACTTCAGCTGCGTTGGGAAAGTAACTACAAAGTAGAAACTATATCCACAAAGACATTAGAATAGAGAGACAAAAGGAAGTTCAAAGATTACTATCAACTTCTCAAATTAAAATGATGTCTATTCAAACTGAAAATTACAAGAATTTCATCAAAATTGATTATATCTGTATGGAGTCTGATAATAATTTCAACGATGCTTGAAGATGGTTTTTCGAAAGTAGTGTAGCATAATCTGGCGTTACGACTTGAATAGAACTTATCTGATAATGCTGAGCTTAGTTTGGGAAGGAACATTGTTTTCTGTGTTAACTCAGGAAACACAATTATAGAACTGGATTTTTCATTATGCCTTATCAACTTCAGCTAAATTAATCAGTTTGCCTTCTACCAATAACTTCAATTCCAAGGTGAAGAACTGAGATTGTGTCTGTCGCAGATACAGCCAGCTATTCCTCTACTCAAATGACAGTTTCATTTTCGGAGGGTATTAAGGAAGACACTCAGAAAAGCATTTTTCTTTTTTGGTTATTACGTGACTAAGTCTAGATGTTTTGAAGCATACATTAAGTTGTAAGTTCACGTCTTATATTTATGAATGGGAAAAATACTTAAACTGGAATTTCATGCATATCACTAGACAAACCTAGACATTTCTGCTGATTTTTACAACCATTATCATCATACGTAAAAAAAAATGTAATTTTTGTTTTACGTCCCACGTTTATGCCGGCTAGGCTAAAGAAGACGGTGATGATGAGAGATGAATGAAATGGTGGAATGAAGAAAGTGGGAGGAAACGGAAGAACCCCGGGAAATCCCAGGAGCACGGTGTTTGTCCACCACAAAATCCACACGGCGCGAGATGGGATCGAACCAGGTACCCCAAGCACCGGAGATGATTGCCCTACCACTGAGCCACCGCGCTCCCCGATCATCATACATATTCTGTCATTGTTCGCTCATCACCTGCCGCAACTGAGAAGCTTCCACGCTCCACGGTCTTCAGCTAAACTCTTCGTCTTCACGTACGAATTTACTATTTTTATCCCGTCCATCAATTATACCATCTTTCTCCCTTCCTTTCTTTCCTCCTACCACACCCTCTAACACGTCCCTCATTAAACAATTCCTTTATTCACCAATGCCCCAACCAGTTTCCCTTCCTCTTCTCAACAGCATCTAAAATTGTTCGTTTCTCCCTCATCATTTCTAACACTCTCTCATTCGTTTTTCACTCGACTCAGCAAATGGTATCAATTCTTCTCCGCACTCACATTTGAAAATATTCCAGTCGCATTCCATCACTTTAGAGTAATGTCCATGTTTCTGCCACATACGTTACAGTACTCCACACAAAGCATTTTATTATTCTTTTTTCTCAACTCGTTATCCAAGGTTGTACAAAATAAAGTTTTCTTCCTCCTAAAGGCTTATTTCGCCATTCCGATCCTAGTTTTTATTTTACATTCACACTTTATATCAACACCAATAATATTACCCAGATATCGAAAACTAGTTGTCTTTTCTATTTTATCCCCTCCTACTTCTATATTTGATACCGACTCCTTCGTTCCAATTACCATCGCTTTTGTCTTTCTAACATTTACTTTCATCCCATATTATTCACAACTCTCCCTCAATTTATCTAACCTCTTATTGATTTTTTTTTTTTTTGCATATCCCTAACAAATACCCTGTAAAGTTTATACATCTAAGCATTATACCTCCTAGCGAAATGTCGTTTATATTAAGTTCACACTCACTATCTCTTCTATTAAATATCGTTGGCGATATACAGCATCCTTATCGTACTTCCCTTCCAATTACACTCTCCTCTGTCTTTTAATATCCTATTCTAACACTTACTTGTTGGTTTATGTATGAGTTTCTTATGAGTCTTCGATCTTAACATTCCAATTCAACCTTCCTTGGAACTTCCAACAACAAATTCCAACCCACGCGGAGAAAGGCCTTTTTCTAGAGCAGTATATACAACATACTGTTTTTTTTTTTTTTTTAACACTTTCGATCCTAAGCACGAGTTAGACACGGGTTGGCTATTTATTTCAAAACGCCGAAGCCAGAGTCCAACTCGTTTGTTACGTAATAGTCCTATGTAACTTATTATGGATTCCGTTCGGTTGTCGGCCGTGTTTAATACTTACTGAGACACAGTTCTTGAAGAAATGCTATTAACCTGACATCCCGTGAAGAGTAAACGAACTTTAGCAGCTTGATTGTTGTAATTAACTTCCTTCGTTTGATTGCAACACGCTCGATAATAAAGTGGGATATTTTGTTTAGAAAACTATTAAATGTTACAGAAGTTGTCTTGTTTGAAGCAAGTAAAATGAATATAGAAGAAATATGAAAGACTTTAGAAGAGTACAGTCCACTCGGAATGGGAAATTGACGACTCAGATTTAGATCCTGATTTCGAAATTTAAAAAGCAGGTGAGCACATGAGCAGTTCCGTGCTGTGGAAACTCAGCGCCCGGGGCGGGAGTATACGACGGCACCCTCCTCCCCATACATATGAGTGAAGTCGACAGACCAGCCGCAAAGCACCACCAGGGAAGCGAGAAAATTTTCAAAAAAAATACCGCTTTTACTTGATTTCGAGCACTTTTTATTACTTTTTTCTTCCATCTTATATATATATCTTTCATTTCTCCTCCCGAATCCTGACAATAACGGAACTCAGCGGTCAGTTCCCGCAGATTTCCTGCTCCTTATTACACACCATTGTCACTGTTTGCACTTCATACGCAGCGGGAGTATTATTTTTATATTGCATTTTTTTTTAGTCTGTTCAAAAAGTGCATATTTCAAACAGCAGTGTAGAGAAACTATCTCTTCTTACGTCACCAAATTATATATCCATAATAAAATCTAAAGTCCAAAAACTTGTTTGCAATGTTTTTAGTGCGTCTATTATTATTTAGCAAAGTACTATAAATGTTTTAAAGAGGCCTAAAAACCCCAGGATACTGGAATAAACAAGGTCAGATTAGCCCAGAATCAAAAGTGTTAATTTTTCAATAAACTTTCCACTGATTAACCTTAATATTAATAGAGGCTAGTAGTTTTATGATTCTCACATCTCTCTGGATTTGATTCCTTAGCTACCATGATGGATATCGTCTTAAGGAAATCGTTTGGCCACTCTCCTGTTTTATATATGTCATTGTAGAATTGGAACAATCCTTTATTGCCCTTGTCTGCCATAATTCGTAATGGACTCGATTGGTATAATGTTTACCCCGGTCGCCTTTCCATTCCTAATCTCTTTTATAGCTTTTCAAATTCTTAGAATTGAAAGCCTATTCTTGGAATGTCAAATACCGTACATACATACCACAGGCCTGTCCTGAAAGTAAATGTCAGTGAATTTATTGTGACGAGACTGTACGTCGGAGCGCAGTCTAACCGGTTAAAACTGGTAGTGGAGAACCTAGCTAAGCAATGTTCCGTCGCTCAGCGTGCTCCGAGCATCCGGAGGGCTAGAACGGGTCTGTCCGTGAAGGTTCGTTTCTTCATCTTGTGCAAGTGAAAATGCAGCGTTCGTTAGAACAAATTTTTGCTATCAAGTTTTGCGTGAAACTTGGCAAGACTGCTACGGAAACTGTTACTATGTTCAAGAATGCTTACAAAGAACATGCCCTGTCAGATCGGTAAGAGTTCCGGTGACATAAAGCCTTCTTGAAAGGTCAGGAAGAGATCGACGCCGGACGGTCATCAACGACTACCATGGCTGACAATGTGACAGGAGTGACGGAACTGTTGAATTCAGACTGATGATTAAGTGTTCGTTTAATGGCCGACATGTTAAACATTCCGAAAACTCAAGTTCATCAAATCGTTACAAATCAAATCGGCATATGGAAGGTGTGCGCAAAAATGGTTACAAAAGTGCTCACTGACGATCAAAAGTCACGTAGGGTTGAAACGTGCCAAGAAAACCTTGACATGTGGAAATGTGATCGAAAATTTGTGGACGTCATTACAGGGGACGAGACTTGGGTATTTGAATATGATCCGTAGAACAAGACGCAATCATCGGTGTGGCACACGCCCTCGTTCCTTCTCCCGAAGAGAGCCAGGATGAGCAAATAAAAAAAATCAAGATCATGCTCATCGTGTTTTTTGACATTCACAAACTTTATGTGGAGGTTCTGAAAAGAGTGAAACGCAAGGTTCAACGCATCGGGCCGGACACCGCAGACAACTAGATGTTACACCACGATAATGCGCCAGCCCACAGTGCCTGCAACGTCACCGACTACCTGGTCAAAGCAGGGATGCTAACGATCCCCCAGCCTCAGTACATCCCTGACTTCGCTCTACGGACTTTTTTTCTGTTTCCGCACTTCAAAACACCTCTGAAAGGCAAGCATTTTGGGACAGTTGACGGGCACAAAGCAACTTGCGCCGCAGCATTAAAGAACATTCTGGAGGAGAACTAGCGCAACGCTTTTGAGAGCTGAAAGTCCAGCTGGAGCTGACGTATTGGCGCAAAAGAAGACTATTTTGAAGATTTTTAAACACTTGTAACGATAAATTAAATAATTGATTTTTAATAGACTTACTGACATTATTTTCAGGACAGACGTTGTATATTTTTATCGATACATTATATCTTACCGTTTTTGCTCTGATGCTCGTTTATTGATGGGAGACGGTCTGGCATAAATGCGGTTTATACTTATTCATAAAACTGCAATTTCCACACTTATTCATAAAATAGTTAAACAGCAAAGATAAAATGAATCATTGGTCGAAGATAAAAGATTACTCAGTACAAACCATTTGAGAGTGCTCCAAGAGCATTGCAAGAACAAACTTAAAAAGAATGGAGTGGGAAGGATAACTGTGATTGTTCCTACATGTAAAAGTAAATCCTTTTATAAGCACCTTCTTCTATTTCACGCAAAATTCGCAAAATTATCTCTATGACTTACGTTTTCCGAGACATGGCTCCTAAACTCTCCCGAAATTCGAACTTTTTTGGCCAATATTTGGTCAGTTTGCCACTAGCCAGTTCTCCAGTGGCCACCGGTTACTATTTGGTATCAAAATTTTCACCATCCCCTTAGGTATTGGTCAACACCAATATGATTTCTCTATGACTCATGGTTCCCGAGATATGGATCCTTAAATCTCCCAAAATAGGAGCTATTTTTGACCAATATATCGGGAACGGTATGTCATAGAGAGATGCTGCTGGTGTTGATCAACACGTAAGAGCATGATAAACATTTTGGTACCAATATTCACTGGTAGCCACTGGTCAAACTAGTGGCAACTTGGACAGTTGTCACCGGTTACTATTTGGTAGCAAACTGTTCACTATCCTCTTAGGTATTGATCAACACCAACATCACCTCTCTATGACTTATGGTTCCAGAGATATGGATCCTTAAATCTCCGGAAGTCGGTCATTTTTGACCAGTATCTCGAGAACGGTAAGAGTGACGCAAACATTCCATTATTTTCTCAGATAGTTTCTGATGTTCTATCGAATGGAGAGGTCAAAATTGAAAAATAATCACAAATAACAGACAGACTGACAGACACAGACATAGAGAATTCAGAAAGATAATTCAGTAACGAACTTCTTAGGTTCGTTGAATATACTCCCTAAGAGTTTCACATCTAAATTTATTTGCGACTTCTATCTCATACGTGCAAAGCATCTGCATTATTACCATATGAGGTACATCAAGGTACATATTTTTTTTTCTTCTGATCTTGTAACATTTTTGATAAGTTATATCTGGAACAAGAATTTTAGGAATGATCAAAAAAATTGGATCAAAAGATTGCGATCTAAGCAAAGAATTTAAGGAATGATCCAAAAATTGCATCAAAAGATTGCGATCTTGGCCAGTATATATATATATATATATATATATATATATATATATATATATATATATATATATATATATATTGATCAGGGGTCACAAAAGTTTGGAACATCTCCTAAATCGGGTTTTCGTATCTTTTTACGGAATAAGCATACCACATTGAGTTAAGTAACAGTTTGGGTTTGGGTACATTATATGTAGTTCTCCATATATAAGGCGTACAAGAAAATCTTTGACTGATTGATATATATATATATATATATATATATTTGATCAGAGGCCACAAAATTTTTGAACAATCCCTAAATCGAGTTTTCATATCTTTTTTGCGGAATAAGCACATCATACAGAATAAATTGTTAATTTTGGTTTGGCTACACTAGTTGATGTTCTCAAAATATGGGGCGTACAAGAAAATGTTTAATTCTATAAAATATATTGAATTTTGGGGATCAGGAACCATAATATTTTTGCGGAATAAGAACACCATACTGAGTAAATTGTTAGTTTTGGTTTAGCTACACTATATGTAGTTATCAAAATATGGAGCGTACAATAACATTTGTGATTGAATTAAATATATTGATTTTTTTATCAGGGGCCACAAAATTTTTGGTAAGCCCCTAAGTCGTTTTTGCATATATATAATATATATTTGTTTGAATTTTGGGGATCAGGGACCATAATATTTTTGAAATGTCCCTAAATCGAATTCTCGTATTTTTTTTTTTTTACGGAATAAGCACATCATACTGAGTAAATTGTTAGTTTTGGTTTGGTTACACTATATGTAGTTCTCCAAATATAAGGCGTACAAGAAAATGTTTGATTATCCTTAAATCGAGTTTTTTTTTTTTTTTTTTTTTTGAATGATCACATCATACTGAGTAAATTGCTAGTTTTGGTTTAGCCAAAATTTATCTAGTTCTCGAGATATAAGGCCTACAAGATTTTTTTTTTCCTTGAAATATATTGGATCTATTGATCCAAAAAGCGGCTTATATGTTGATATTAATATGTGGAACAGCTTTTCGACTGTGAGAAACACGGCTAATGAAAATGTTTTTTGCTTTAAAGCTGTCAGTATCAGATTTATATCGTGATACAACATTTTGTTATATTATCTCTAAATAGTGTCGCAGAAATCAATACTAATGGGCGTCAGAACTTTTGGTATCTTTTTCACAAGGAAGAGACTGATCATGACTGTTTCACCTTAGAACGACGTGTATTATCGCTAGTATAAGTATATAACAATTAATTAATCTGAAAAGAAAATTCCTAAATGAAAATTGCTGCAAACAGACACATCAAAGGCGTCAAAATTGTTGAGTTAGCAAACGAAGCTCAGTTCTAAAAAAAATGAACTTACATTCATATAGGATGTCCCTAAAGTCCGGATCATTTTTGGGGTTATCACACTTTAATGGATATGAAAAGTGCATAGTACAATAGAATACACAGTAGATCAAATCAATGAGCTCGATATGATCTCCCTGTATGTCAAGGCAGTGTTGCCACCTTTCTACATTAAATCGAAATACTCTATGTAACATTGCAGAAGTAAAATCCGCGGCGCTGCTACAATACGTTCATGCAGGTACAGCAAATCCCGAATTCTGACCATGCACGCTTGACTCTTGACCTAACACTATGAAGGAAAGAAGTTCAGTGATGACATGTCAAGCAAGGACAGTCTGTTCGGTGGAACTTCTTGACTAACAGTCGAATGGATTTGTCGTATATTGGGTTCTATGTGATAAAGTCAGCAAAGGGTAGTCCACGGATTCCCCAGGTTACGACTGTTATTCGTTGTTATGTGTTCAACACCTTTCAATTTATCTGCAAATGACATAACATCATAAAAGTTTGTTTTTTTTCTATCGATAGTCTGTTACTTGTTTAGGTCTTCTCGACTCCTAATATTGTTGTGTGGTCAAATGCTTTCAGATAAATGATTCATTTCCTCTCGGGATCTTCTCCACTCATATGGTTGCTGTGTTTGTATCAACAGCTTTGAGGTTACCAGCAAACGAGAGAACAAAATTAGTGATGTCCTGAAAATAGACCGAAAAACCCCTACAGAGGTTTGAGGGTCATGTCGACCTAAATTGATTTGATCATATTCTAGTGCACTCTCCACTTTTTATATCCGCTAAATTGAATTAATCCCAAAGTGATTCGTTACTTTTCGGGCTCTCTATATGTACGTAAATAGAATAGACTATGCATGTAGTATTCACACAAACAACATATATATATATATGTGTGTGTGTGTGTGTGTGTGCGTGTGTGTGTGTGTGTACAAAAAATGATCTCATGATATAAAGTCATTTGTTATAAAAGTGGGGTGCTGACTGCCACAGCCAATTATTGGTGCTGATTGCCACGACTGGCGCTAATTGCCAATATCAAGGTGCTGACTGCCACGATGGCGTGCTGACTGCCACAAGCCTGAGAGAAAGTTGCTAGGCGTAACATTACCGGACGCCAAGAAGCATGAAAGAAACTAGATCCTTAGGATCGTGTTGTTCAAACCAACACCTAACAAATGTAAACAGGTCTCTGTATGTACACTCATGTCCAAAATTATTGTCACACGATTATAAATATATTGTTCTAGTAATATAATTTGATAACGAATTCGCCCGGTATTTCTTATAATGTTTATAATCGGCAAAGACAAGTATGTGGTAAATTTCATGTCAAAAGAGCAGTAAATAAGAACAATAAAACGAAAATGAAATTTTCTTGTCCATTTAGTTACATTTTATTTTACTCATTATGATTTTCGTATTTATAATTATTTTCCTATGAAATTTATCACAAATATAAATTTCCTGATTATACACATAATATAAGTTTTAAAAGTACTCTGCAAAATTATCAAATTATATCATTACAAGAAGATAGTTATAGACATGCGACAATAATTTTGTACATGAGTGTACTTTCAGCTTTGTCAGGGAGCGGTGCGTACAAAATTGGTACGATTTATGTATTCTCACTTGAACTCCCTATGTCAGAATGAACTGTGTGCAGCTGCGCAAATTGTTTCGAGCAGCTCTTGAAAGTTCTATCAAAAAAGCACTGCTGGCTGTACCTCACAAGGGAAGTTCAGGATAAAGCACTCGCCTGCAGAGAAACTAAGCATGCCATTTGAAGCCCCAATTCATTAGCTTGTTGTAATCTGCATAAAATTCCTGTACGGTTGAAAACGGTTCGAGATATTCAACTTGGAAGTTTATATGAGAAAATGAGGATATGCGCATTTATACGCGTTAAGTACAACATAATTAGTAACGAATATTGACATACGAATTGAAAGCTATCGGAAGTAACAGAAAAAAAAGTGTTTCGCAATAACTAACGGGTTTGTTAGATACAATTGGTCATTACATTGTTCACAATAATCATAGGTTAGAGATGAACATTGATCACTGTTGTTCTTCTGTTTTATGAATAAATGACGCAGGCAAAATACTCCCTTGCGCCATGAACATTTTATATGTGCAATTGTGTTGCATCCGGCAAGAGAACAGTTCGCAGAACTAAAGCAAAAAGCAAATTCGACTAGCGATTCAAAAGTTATAGGCCTATAATTTGTTCGTAACCCGCCTTGCAGAACGCAAACTGAAACAATCCTATGTATCGCGGTGATCGGAAGTGATTCGTATGGACACGAACTTTATTTGATTGTTTCGTTGGTACATTATAACGTCCAGATGAAGAAGATTCATATTATGTACAAATCTCCTGCTATAATCTTTGATTGATCGGAATCAAAACACATCAAATGGTTGCACAAATCGTGTGCAATTCTTTGGTATCTTCTCAACCATTAGGTCTTTGCCATCCGTCATGCAACTTGTAATGGACAATTTGTCTGTGAATGGACCCCAGTGATCAAGCAATAGCAATTTCAAACCATCAGGCTTCGCCATGGGTGAGAATACTTAACGTATTGAAACGTGCATCCACTCATTTTCTCATATATATTTCCAAGCTGAATATCTCGAACAGTTCTCAACGTACAGGTGTTTTATTACCTGTTGTAATCAGCGTGAATTGGTCCTTCAAATGACATGCTTATTTCTCTGCAGGCGAGTGCTTCTCCCAAACTTCCCTTGTCAGCTGGCTTCAGACCATCATATCCATTAAATAATACAATAAAACAATTAATATAAACAATGAAATGTGCAAATTGTACATATAACAGAAAAGACAATCCCTTTATAAATATCCAAGTGTATGTCGTTCCACTTAGTGAGCAACTTTGTAACTTATAGGATGCCACATAGATTTGCTGTGATGATTACTAAATTAATCCCTACTAAATTAATTAATAATCATAAATTTAGTATGAGGGATTAATTCCTCTCTTTCCAAATACATTTCCTCCCAGGCTCGTGGCAGTCAGCACGCCATCGTGGCAGTCAGGACCTTCATATCTGCAATCAGCGACAGTCGTGGCAGTCAGCACCAATAATTGGCTGTGGCAGTCAGCACCTATCCGTTATAAATATGCATGACACTTTTGTGAGTCCTAAAATGTTTGAGTTGTCTAAAGCAACTGATTGACAGTTGACAGAAAGTTATCTATGTTACATTATTCAATGTCCTGATATTTAAAACTTTGATAGAGCTTTATCAGTGAAGTAGGTTCATTATGGAGATTATTTGGATGGATTGCATTGATCATACTAATATGTCAAATTAGTATAAACCCTGTTGATTCAACGTTTATTTTACAACGTTGATTCCCTTTCAAGTAAAATTGGAAAAGTAATTTGGTATATTTAAACAATTTTGGTTTGAATCGATTGTAACAAAAAAAAAACCTAATTTCGTTGTATTTTCAATAGTATATCTTCTTCCTAGTTTAACGTCTATAGAGCGAGCCTTTGGCGCACAAGAACCCGGATTATATTCCCTAGGAGAGAATTTCGAATGCATTATAACAGTTCAGCTCTCAATACATCCACTTACAGAGACCGTTAACAGTCTTTGCTCAGAGGCCTTCAAAGCCAACTAAGGCTATGATTGGGAATCGACTGACTTATTTGACAAACCGCTCAAGCTTGTTCTACGTACACGTGTACGGACCATCATAGTTCGTTTAAAAGCGGTTCGACGTACACGTATACGTCCCATGGAGTGTTGGCGAAATGATGCATATTCTGCCATGTTTTGTTTTCTGACATGGATAAAAAAAAAACACTCCACTCAAGAGTAGACTGCAATGTATTGCCAACTATTGCTTTTTCTTCTTATAACATGAAATTACGTTCAATTTTGTGACATTATGCCAAAACTGATGTTTTTAATTACTGACTATTGCAGCGGCTGGTGGGTATTTAACTACCTTCTCTAGGGGATAAAACCACAAAGAGTCTTACAAACTGCATCTGTCCCCTTTGTTTATAAGTCGTGTTGTAGTAACACACCCATTCTCAACGAAACAATAGGATATGTGTTTATATGTCACGCCGTCCCGAAAGGGTTAAACTGTAGATGTCGTCTCACTGTTGGATAACCTTTTATATACAAATCATATTATTAAAGTTTATAATGCTACTTATTACAGAGTAATTACTAAATTATATCAATGACAGCAACACTAGACTAATTTACTCATTGTAAAGCTCTTATTATGTTGTTTATGTTATCATTTTTTGCATCATCTAGTTATCGGTTATGTGTTTTTGTTGATTATGAAAACCATATTTTACTCTTGCTGTAAATAAATAATATAGCAGTGGAATACATGTTAGAAATATTTATAGGAGTCAAGTTTTACAGTTCGGTTCGGTTGAAACCAACATTTTCCAAGAACATTGACCAGGCTCTCAATCAAGACAGAATTCGTGAAGGGCAGGGTCATTCCAACAAGGACATCATGTGCTGTGTCCCCAGCCTCCTTTCAGATGGACGATCCGACACGAAATTCCTTTCAAGCACCGTCGAGTTGAAACATCCACCTTCCATTACTGGCAGCAGGGTTTCCATGCCACACCAGGGTGTAGCCATTCACAGGACATCTTTCAATATGTTAAATTCACAGTAACCAATACTTCTCTTTCATCCTCCAACTGTCTGCTACAATTTGTCTCTTTTTTTTTTCCTCGCAAGCTCAAGCAAATCATTCTATATGAGACATCGATTTCAAATATGTCAACTTTGATTACAAATATAGGCTTAACACGTAAACTACTTGCTATCAAATAAACAATATTGTTTAAATGAAACACAGAAAAGCAGTCTAAAAATTGAACCGTTTTTGAACTGGAAATACAGTAAATTTTAATCATTTGTGCAACGTGTCTTCCTTAAAAGTTAAACATGCCCGGTGCCAAGTAAGAACACTCACACAAACAATTGTGTGTATATATAAGCTCTTGAGTGATACTGAAGTGTATAGTTTAATTAATATTACGCATGAATATTTTTATAGTCACTAAGAATCAGTTAAAGTGGTTCTTCGAAATGAAATACTTAATATTAATATTAACTGTGCAACTTTAATAACTGCTCCAAGAAAAGAAAATTCTTCTAACAGTAAATTACATCTAAGCTCATTAAGTCCTGAAAGTGGAACTGTAGAAAACTGTTATTTAAAATTTGAAATTCTTAATCATTAAATAGAAGCAATGGAACACAAATAGTCGTATTCACTGAATAACAACAGTTTTCTTATAGTATTTCACTACCAGAATAAGTTGCATACAGTTCAATTAAGAATAAAATTTTCTGGTTACCCGGATATCCATAGTGTTGGGTAGTACATATAATTTCAGAGAAATTGCAAATGCTTCTCTGGAGATCTTCCACATAAGTTCCAAACAAGGAGGTGTTGCCTAAACTTCAATATAAGGATTACTATTTCGTAAATTGTAACTTCACACTATAACATTGTAAGCACCACAACTCTGAAGTTAACACAGTTTGAACTGTTACTTAGTATTTCAAACGAAGAAATTCACTCAAAATTATTATATCCCTTTGTGGCTATTTTAACTGAACCAAATTTCGTGTCAGAAACTAGCGGACAGTTTCCCTCAGAAAAGAACCAAACCTTCACTTCGATGATTCTATAGATACACTACCTTTCCAGCCAGGTTTCTCACAAGAAAACATAAGTTTTAATAGTTACAAAAATTCCCTTTATAAACTCTTGGGCGCTAGTAGTAACTTTTTAAAAATATTTTTTTAGAAATAAAACTATTTCTTTTTTAGACGGGAATTATAATGAAATACTTAACTGCAACGGCATAACGGCAAAAAGAGTCGAATTAGATAAAATTCACAGAAATGTAATAGTACATCATTAAAGACGTTTATATTAAGCTTAAAACTAAGTAACTTTTATTCGTGATATTTAAATCTTTAACGCAAGACATGTTCGTTTCTTCCATTTTCAATATACTTCCAAACTATGCTACGTGGACGTGTCGGAATACTTACGGAATAGGCATGTCCACCTGCCCGTCTGTTTGTTGACAGGTGTCAAAGCAACAACGATAACATATATCTACAAGCAACATTTTGCAATGGATTTAGCGTCACAAGAACAGGTTCTATATCTTCCGTTAACTCTACATTCAAACTAAGAGTGGAAGAAATATTCCACTCCCCGCCAAATTCAAACTGTCACTTAACTCACAAGTAAACCTTACGTTTGGGTGAATCGAGTTGCTGACTGAGACACATATGAGAAAGTAGTACTAAATGTGGTCAGTATTTCAGTGAAGTTGTAGGTGCGAAGCTCCAGGGGTTTAGGAGATACAGCTACCAGAACATCACATGGAAGTACAGAATAGTCTTCATACAGTTGGAGGTAAAAGCTCTGTAAGGCCTCTTGTAACGACAAAAGATGAATAACACATATATGGGTACATACTAGGACTAGGGGGAAGTCATATAGTAAGGGTATACCTGACGGCGGCCATCTTGAAATCCGCCATTTTGAATTAAGGTTAAGTTTTTAAAATAGGAATAGGGTCATGTGATACATGATTTAAGGCGCAAATTTAATCAGAAGAACAATGGTGACGTTAATTTTGATTTACGCGCAATTGGTAAAAAGTTACAGGGAAATTAAATATTGTTGCAGCGTATGTATTAGTCCTTTACCCCACCTTGTAAATTTTGTGTTAATGATAATAATTAAATAAAAAGCAGGTGGATAAATATTAGGTCTATGGTAAGAGTTGCCATGATGGCGGCCATGTTCAAATCCGCCATTTTGAATCAGACAGAAGTTTTAAATAGCGCGGAGAAATAGATGTGAACAGGATACAAGAAAATCAACGAAATGGCGTACAAGTACAGCATCAAACAACTAACATTGTAACGCCACCATTGTACTTCTGATTAACTTCTAGCCCGACGTCATCTATTCCATTACTCTATTCCCATTTAATTTTGTGCTGGTTAATGATAAAGCAAAAATGGTTACACCGTTGGATTTATGGTAAAATTTGCTATTAATAAGGTGTCACTGTTATGCGTTTTGTTTAAAACTTTTGTCTGATTCAAAATGGAGGATTTGAACATGGCCGCCATCAAGGCAACTCTTACAATAGACCTAATATTTATCCACCTGCTTTTTATTTAATTATTATCATTAACACAAAATTTACAAGGTGGGGTAAAGGACTAATACATATGCTGCAACATTTAATTTCCCTGTAACTTTTTACCAATTGCGCGTAAATCAAAATTAACGTCACCATTGTTCTTCTGATTAAATTTGCGCCTTAAATCATGTATCACATGACCCTATTCCTATTTTAAAAACTTAACCTTAATTCAAAATGGCGGATTTCAAGATGGCCGCCGTCAGGTATACCCTTACTATATGACTTCCCCCTAGTCCTAATATGTACCCATATATTTGTTATTCACCTTTTGGTCATTACAAGGGGTCTTACAGAGCTTTTACCTCCAACTGTATGAAGACTATTCTGTACTTCCATGTGATGTTCTGGTAGCTGTATCTCCTAAACCCCTGGAGCTTCGCACCTACAACTTCACTGAAATACTGACCACATTTAGTACTACTTTCTCATATGTGTTTCAGCCAGCAACTCGATTCACCCAAACGTAAGGTTTACTTGTCAGTATGATGCCCTTACACAGAGCAAAATCCGTTCTTCGTACAGCGGTATATATTGTACACATATACGGAATATTCTTGCTTACTACATAAATCAACACGGAGCATAAGTTACCCATATGCTACATATGCTCTGCCCTTAGGTATTACATCATGCCGTTGCAGGATGTCTGACATCTAACAGTTTTCCGTATATCACATGCATATACTTATGTTACCTTCGTCAGTTATATGTTATATACGTCCAATTATATGCGAGATCTTGACCGCATACATTGTTTCATACGGAAAGTACGTATAGATAGAACACTTATACAGAAAGTATTATAAAACATGCGTTTTCAGTTATACGTCTGCTGTACGCTAAGTCCAGAAAGTATAGGAATTACACATGTAACCTATCTTTTTATGTACACCACCTACAGTTTTTTTTCTGTGTTGTCCGTAAAAAATACGAAAGCCCGATTTAGAAGGCCTTCAAACGTTTTGTGCCAACTGATTCAAAAACTAATTGTTGGCTAAGACTGCAATCTTTTGATGCATTTTTTTTTTTTGGATAATTCGTAAAATTCTTGGCCAAGATCGCAATCTTTCGATTTTTTTTTTTGATCATTCCTAAATTTTTTATTAGTTATAATATAAATTATAGTAGTATAGGACTACAAGTTTCTTTAAAGAAATGACTCTATGTAGCACTGAGCAATGTCACTAGTTCTAAAGGTGTTCTCTAGTAGCATGTATCAATGTTGATTCTAAATAATTATTAAACATTTTATGATTTATATACCCTAAAATTTCGCGTCACATCGGTTATAAACCACTGTTTTAAGTAATATAAAATCGAATATAAAATATTTGAAAGGATTTTCGCAATATTTGCCTTTTTTTTTTTTTTTTTTGATTGATTGAACGTGTGTCTTTCTGTATCGAGACTACGTAAGTTGTATCTCTACAGCTTAGTGTGCGACCCGGGTCTCACAAGCTAGATCCGAAGCTCCTGTCAGAATTCCAAACTAGATCTCCGCGCAAAAGGAGCGTACGCTAAGCATTTATCTGTGAAAGACCGTAAGGCCTCATAACACACTTAGAAAAAGGGGAAAAAAGAGACATAACAAGTTTAATCAGTTGAAAGTGTTCCAAGAGCATTGTCAGAACGAACTTAAAAAGAATAGAGAGATGGAGCGAGAAGGATAACTGTGATTATCCCTACATGTTAATCTTTTTGTCCACACCTCCTTCTGTTTCTCGCAGAAATTCGCAAAAATATCATCTCTCTCTATATGACTTACGGTTCCCGAGATAAGACTCCTTAAATCCCACGAAATTCGAACTTTTTTGGCTAATATCTGGGGAAGGGTGGCCAGTTTGCCAGTAGCCAGTTCTCTAGGGGCCACCGGTTACTATTTGGCACCAAAATATTCACCATCCTCTTGGGTATTGTTCAACACCAACATGGTTTCTCTACGACTTACAGCTCCCGAGATATGGCTCTTTAAATCTCCCGAAATCGGAACTATGTTTTGGCCAATATGTCGGGAACGGTAAGTCATAGAGAGATGATGTTGGTGTTGATCGATACGTAAGAGCATGGTAAACATTTTGGCACCAATATTCACTGGTGGCCACTAGCCAAATTAGTGGTCACTTGGACAGTGGCCACGGTTACTATTTGGTACCAAATGTTCACCATTCTTCCAGGCATTGATCAACACCAACGTCAACTCTCTATGACTTATGGTTCCAGAGATATGGATCCTTAATTATTCGGAAATCGGCCATTCTTTGGCCAATATCTCGGGAACGGTAAGAGTGGTGCAAAAAATTCCATCACTTTCTCAGATAATTTTTAATGCTCTATGGAATGGAGGGCTCGCAAATAACAGAGATAGATAATTCAGTAACGAAGTTTTTAAGTTTGTTTAAAATAGTCGAAAATGTACGATATTAGTGTTTAATCCATAGTTTTCGGGGTGCATGAACTGATTGGTGACAGTTTTGACTCCCTTTAAGTGAAAAGTCAAATTTCATCCCCCCAGTGAGGATAAGACCCATAGCACATTTAATGAGAGTAGGAGGGATAGCACATAAAATGATCGAGAAAGAAGAATATGAGTGTGAAATCCATAATTTTAAAAGTCACTGAAATGAATAATGACGCTCATTAAACGCAGTTGTTTCGTACAGTGTAATTTCAAAGAACTTAGTGAGTTGCTGATACATGAAATGTCATGTTTGTAATCAAGATATGGGTCATATTTTGAATGATACGATTAACTAAATTTACTTATGTTCATAAATCTTTTTATAAATTTTCCTTTTTCACTATCAAAAAATAACATATCGTTAGTCTGAAATAAATGTTGTAAGATTTTCAGTCCTCCAAACGTAATGTTAAGTTATAACAAATATAACGTTATTAATGTTTTTTTTTTTTATTATTATTAAAATATCCAATGCATTTCAGACAAAGATTTCCTTATATCTGGAGAACTGCATATAGTGTAGCCAAACCCAAACTTTCACTTAACTCAATATTATGTGCTTATTCCGAAAAAAAGAGAACTATTTAAAAGCGTTCAAAAATGTTGTGGCACCTGATCCAAAAACTAATTCTTGTCCAAGATCGCAATCTTTTGACGCATTTTTTGATCATTCCTAAAATTTTTGTTCACCATGATTTTTGCTTAACTTAAACAAAACCCTTTAAAGTTTCAATTTTGAGACACAATTTTGATTAATCAATGCAATTTCACAAAGTGGTAATATCTCGCACGTGTACGTCAATCCAGCGTTACATGATGTTACAAAGATATACACGTGTTATGCATTATCAGTTTGTAAAGTTGCATTGATTAATCAGAATTTTGTCTCAAAGTTGAAACTTTAATAATTTTCGTTTAGCAAAACGTGAAGAAACAAATATATATATATATATATATATATATATATATATATATATATATATATATATATATATATATATATATATATATATATATATAATAAACCGTTTACGGCATAATAGCAAAAAAAAAAGTACGTATATAAGAAAATGTAAGTTTTTGTGATATAAGTGACGTACAACACTCTAATTGGCTATCTTGTTTACGTGTCTCGTTTTGTAGTTTCCTCCGGTTGTAAGATAAGAATCCCTGTGTTCATTGTTTGCTTTAGATGTTGGACAATCAGGTATCACGGATCTAAGTTTTGTGAGGGAAAAGGTTGGGACAAGAAAACACGCAGCTGGTGAAAATAATTGCCTTTTTTTTTTTTTTTTTGTCTTCATTTCTTGAACTTTCCTAGCTACTGAACAAGTAAGCTATCTCAACGCCTTCTATCTTCTTTGTCTCTCTTGCTCTGCAAGCTTTCTTTTATTCTACATTTTTTTTTCTTTGTGTGTGTGTGTGTGTTTTCATTTTTCTTATTACTTTTTCCACCTTTCGTTTCCATCTTCAGGCTTTTCTCGTTTATTTCTCGACATGGTTGTCTAGTCTTTTGTCTTTCCAGAATCCTTTACGAGTTCTTTTCGACCTGTGTCTGGTGCTTCACTCAATAAGAATCTGTGTAACTTCAGAAACTCTCACGACACAAAGCCACGTTTTGTGGCGTCATCTGAAGATATCAGCAACGTCGTTTTTTTATTTTTATTTTTTTTTTCGTATTTGTTATTGAATCTCCGGAGTCGCGCTGTAACGTATTATGAGATCGTCAAATGGAATAAGTGAAGCTTGCATCTATATAACAAAGATGATCAAATGATCTTATCATTTAATTAAATAACTTTACGTTAAATGGAGTTTTTTTTTTTTAATAGAAAGTTTCATAATTGTGTCTCACTAAGTCACTTTACTTACAGCCAAAATATTAGTAATTTAGTCGCTGTACTAGGTACTTGCTTAAAATGGCCACTATTAAGACTAAAAGCTCAATAATTTATCTCAAAATGCTACAATCCTGGATAAAATTGTATCACCTTTAATCATTTTAGGATTTATGGCTACAAACGTTAATGCAGGGGTAGGTGGGGCTAGTTGCAATACTTTTCAGGTCTGATTTTTTTTTTTACTCGAAACTATTATAAATTCAAAAACTACATTGGGTACTAAAAGTCACATGTCTTAGCTACATACCAATATATATATATATATATATATATATATATATATATATATATATATAGTGCAAAACATAGAACGGTACATTTGACAGCACCAACTTTTTGAACTAAGTCCGACTGTTGACACTTGCCCCACCCATGGGGTAAAGTGCAACACCATCTGGGAAAAGTTGCAACAACCGAAATTGGTTCAAAAATTTAATGCTATCAAATCTACAGTTTCAACACCGCTTCCTCACTTTCACTGTGGCAGTCAATGTCTCTATAATCTATACAGATTTCTCTCGGCACACTACCAATGAGACCACTTTTCAACGGTTCTTCACAAACAAACAGATACACTCTTCTGTAGAAGGACTTGAGAATAAATTCTTCTTCACTACTGATTTCACATTTCCGCCGTTTTAGACACTTCTTTTCTACTTCGATAGCACTTTCCTCTGGAGTGTCTGTGAGAATAGCACATCTCTTCCGTTTTTTCGAGCTGTCAATTTTCGAGGTCCAGCTTTTGGATAGGGCAGTACACGCACGCTCAGGATAGAAGTCACGTTTGTCTGGAAGATCACTTGGTCCTCACCATTGTTATTTATTTGTGTCTTCTTTTTCATATACCTGGATAATGTTGAATAATGCACTTCAAAATCCTCAGCCACCTACCTTAAACTTGTCTTTTCCTCCTTTATGTTCTAAAACAAACTTCGCTGCCTTTTCCATAACGTCTGGTTGCATAGTTCCTTTGTTGGTTTTCCTCTTATAGGCTCTCAAATTTACCTGAAATGATAAAACAAAGAATCCAATCATTCACTAATCATTTAAGATACAATTTACTCCTACCTAGTGATTGAAGACATCATTTGTGATATTGGCAGAAAATGCACTCTTTCTATGCGGATCAAAAAATTATGATCAAATAAGCCTAATGACAATTTATGAATTGTAGCCTACTTTCAGTCATAAAACAGAAGTTCTACAGGTGACCTATCCTCTCAATAATGGTGGCTCAAATCCTGCCCTGCTTCTCAGGGGTCCTATGGATGGTATAGAGGCGAGACTGAGCCCCGTCTTAGTCTCTTCTCGATTTGAAAAAAAAAAAAGTCTCGATCTCGAATTCCAGATGTGACATAGTCTCGGTCTCGGTACCATCCCTACTACCCTGAGGATTTTTGCAAATTAGATTCTTAAGAACGTATTTTAATGCTACTCTTACAGAATGAAATAGAATCCACTCAATTTTTGATTCCACTCCAACATTTTTCTAAATGGCACGACATGCGCAGTAGGCCTACATACAAGTATAAATAAAATACATATATACTGTACATATACAGTTTTACTTTTCATTGATGTGCAATTATCTATTAAAATCTAAGTTAATTTTCTTTATTTAAATATTTAAGCCTACTTGTAGCATTTAATAATAATAATAATAATAATAATAATAATAATAATAATAATAATAATAATAATAATAATAATAATAATAATAATAATAATAATAATAATAATAGTAATAATACTCTTTGTTTTATAACCAACAAATATTGTGCATATAACAATGCTTAACTGGAAAAAAAGAAAAAAAAAAAATGCCATGGGGCATGTTGCAACAGATGTTGCAAGTTACCCCATCGACATGTTTGTATATAAAAGCTTTCTTCGCCACCAAATGGAAGGTAAGACGGGAACATAAATGTAATGTAATTATACACCAAGTGCGATACTATTTGGATACTACATTTTACTTACGGTTGTTAGATATGTGTAAGATATAGTAAAGAAAGATAAAGTTAAAAAAAAAAAAAAATACCTACCTCTACAAAAAACAAACTTTTGTCCGCTACGTCTACAACACCTTTCGACTTCCGTTGTTCGACGGATCACAAGAGACCTCTTCCATTTCGTATTCAAACACGTCAGAATGCAATACAGTGGAGCCAACCCCAAAACAGAAAAAAAGCGCTGTTGCAACGTGCCCCCTGTTGCAACGTGCCTCACCTTCCCCTATAGATAAAAAATGCACCAAAAAATACAATCCGTTTGCCATACTGAACTTCCGCAATTTTATTGTGTTCTTTGATAAACACAAATGACATCTGAAATTTAATATATAAACATATTTACGCCATGTCTGCTGGCCTTTCGACAATTGCAGGGAATTTTCTGCATAGATTGCGCGAAACACCAAGCAACAATTTAATCCAAGCATCTGCGGACCCGTCGGATAAGACTTGCAACGAATGCTGACTGATAATTACCCGCATACACTTGTCTCTTTAAAGGACCTCGCTCAGAGCTTATGGAAATCCAGTTTCCGTTAAATTGGCTGGTATTGCAGTATGTTGTGTATTTTGTTCCCCTGATGAAAAGTCTCAATGGGCAGGAAGTCCGAAAACCCCCACGTTTTTTTTTTTTTTTTTTTTTTTTTTTTTTTTTTTTTAGATATCCGCTGATTATTATCGTCACTTAAAGGCATACGCTCCCTCGTAAACTGAAAATAAGAATTAGAGCCACAGTTTATCTATGAAGTATGAACGAGTCTCACTATTGTATACTAGGGTTTTTTGGTCGCTAATTCCGAATCGCATCAGTTAAGATCCATCAAGTCAGGTTCAACGTGATTTGAAGATCAAATTAGAAGGAACGTTACAAAAATCTGAACAAAAAATACATAAATGTTTTTTTTTTTTTTTTTTTTTTTAGTCGCTGGATCTGATTACGTCATTCTCTTGACCCAACAAGACCATTTCAAGGTCACTGCAGGGTCGTTTCATAGTGAAACGTGAAACACTGTCGAGAAAATGTGAAAAACTTCATAAATAGGGTCTTAGGGAAACTGAAAAGTAACTTTCAAAGAATCGTAAACACTCCTACTGCAAGAATTTCAGATCACTGACCTTAATATATATATATATATATATATATATATATATATATATATATATATGGGGGAGGGTGTATGTATGTATGTCTATGTTATCTAGCCCCCTTTCCCCTTCGTCGGAAGCTTCAAATAGTAGGATAAATCCTTATTTGATTGTTGGTGCCCTAATTAATAAATATAGTGGTCGTTTAATGTTGCTGGATAAGCCTGTACAATTGGCACGGCAAATTCGAGATCGTATCGATGATGTTAAGTCATGCAGGCTAGAGTAGAAGCAGAGAATTTAGCAGGGTGAAATGCTATGTGTCAAGACATCACTCAAGTTGATATCCCAGAATTCCCTCAATTTAATGTTGCGTTTCTTAATCAAATCACGTTGAGTGTTTACCAGATTGAGATTGGGCCTTCCCGTACACTGAGAAATATCCGTTCTTCGTACAACGGTATATATTGTACACATATACGGAATATTCTTACTTACTACAGAAATCAGCACGGAGCATACGTTATCCATATGCTACATAGGCTCTGCCCTTAGGTGTTACACCGTGCTGTTGCAGGATATCTGATATCTAACAGTCTTCCTTATATTACATACATGTATGTATGTTACCTTCGTAGCTATATATTATATACGTTCATTTGTATGTGAGATACTGACCGCCTAAATTGTTTCATACGGAAAGTACGTATAGATGGAACACTTACACGAAAAGTATTATAAAACATGCGTTTTCAGTTATACGTTTGCTATACGTTCAGTCCAAAAACTTCCAGACTTACAACTGTAACATACGATTTTACGTGCCCCACATACGATTTTTTTTTCTCTCAGTGTACCCGTATACAAAATTATTATACCAAGAAAGTACTGATATTTTTCAGTTTGATAGAAGTAGGTTTGAGAAAAGATTGTTACGTTATGGAACCATTTCAAGATATAGAAATTCTACTCCAGATCAGCTTTGGATACGCTTTGCAAAGAATGATGATAAATTGCCCGCCATTTCAGTAGATGATCCGATATTATTGTATTATTCTACTTGTAAATCCGGTGCTAGGACATTAGGTTTTTTGTGCGCATGCAGCCAGTGTCCTACGGTTTTTAGGATGGGCTAGACTTCAACCACAAATCAAATACTCTTGTTGAGCTCTACTAGAATACATACAGTATGTTGCTAATCGTAATGTGAACAACGATGGAAACGAAGGTGAAATACTGTAGGTTCAAGTTTAAGAATGATGAGATGCAGTGGTGTAGGGAAGGGGGGGCAGAGGGGCCGCCCCCCAAAGAGGTCCGACAATGTACTTTTGTACTTTGATGTTTGTATTTTTTTAAAATATATTTTTTATGTTTATATATTTTTTTTTTGTTTGTGCTTTTTCTATATGTACCTATAACAGCACTTGCCCCCCCATCCAAACACACATCGTGCCTACGCTACTGATGAGATGTGAGATGTAGAACACATTTTTATTGGAGAAGTCGCTGCAAATGACTGACTGGAAAACTAAATGGACAATATTAATGGTAAATTTGATTGGCACCGACCTCGGATTTTTAATCAGCTGCCCTAAAAATTAAAAAAAATAAAAAAAAAACTTATTTGTCCCCAGATTTTTCGACGGTTTTTCAAGTTTGACCTTGAAATGACCCGGCAATAATTTTTAAATGATCTTGATGGGTCAAAAGAATGATATAATCGGATCCAGCGACTCAAGAAACTTTTATGTATTTTTTGTTCAAATTTTTGCAATGTTCTCTCTTGATTTGACCTTCAAATGACCTTGAACTTACATGACGAAGGTTAACCGACCTCGGATTCGGAATCAGCGATCACAAAAACCCTAGTATACACTAGTGAGACTCGTTCATATTTCATAGAAAAATTGTGGATCTAATTATCATTTTCAGTTTACGAGGAAGCGTATACCTTTAAGTGGCGATCATAATCAGCGGATATTAAAAAAACGTGGTGTTTTCGGGCTTCGTTCCCATTGAGACATTTCAAGGGATCGAAATACACACCATACAGCAATACCAGCCAATTTAACGGAAACTATATTTCCATTAGCTCTGAGCGGGATCCTTTGCCCAAAAATCTTTAATGGGTCGAGCTTCAGGAACATTACGAGGATTTTGATGTTTGGGTATGTAGCTTATGCCATAGTATTCCAAAGCTGCAATACTTGCTGTATCGTAGTGGCAGCTGGCTAAATCTGTTCAAAACACAACATTGTCTCCACGATGATACGTGTTGATAAACTGTTTAACTTTGGACAGATAGAACTACACATACCGTTCAATGTTTAGCGCAAGACCGGTGGTGGAAAACTGCGGTTTACATAGTTTTTTTTTTTTTTTTTTAACTTATCGCAAGCAATAGCAACACCTTTTGTGGATATTTTGTTTTCGCAGAGAAACCACTGAATCAGGCACATCACCAGTTCCTAGATCGTAGTACATTTTAGGCTTCAACTCGTGACAGTCTGATGTAAAATAGATGTACGCGTATGATCTGTAAAATCGTCTATGATGCACAAAATATCATTTGTAGCACAGAACGTTTTAGTGACCAAAGTTCTTAAATGTTGTTTTTGAACAAGAACTTTTCGCTCCGAGTTTTATTTTGTCTGCTAATTCCCATTTTCCGTAAAGCGTTCTTCACTGTATTTTTTTTCATCACAGTGACATTTCCTACCAAGTTCCCGGTACGATTTTGCCACCTTACATGCAATAACTCGTCGAAGTTGTCCCAAAATCTTGGGATCACTTAACGGCGATTTCCGTCCACTGACGACCTTCCTTTCCACGCTCATACTCATCTCTACTTTCGACATAATATTATACACCGTTCGTCTTGAATATTCCACAATCTGGAAGGTTTCACTAGGTCTGTCTTTCTAACATTCGGATTGTCTTTCCAATATTCCACGATTATTTTATGACGCTGTTCCTCATTTAACGCCAGACTCATTTCCTTCTGCGTCATTATTTTCATGCACTTGCTAATGCACGACTGGTACATTACTCTTCCACAGGGCCACAGGGCTTTAATTTTTCCGTAAAGGGATTTGTTTTTGGAAAATTGACCAGATTTTCTCCAATTCTCCGTTTCTGGTGCATAATATGGACATGCGAGTGGTACATTTTAAAAGACTGCACTATTCTGAAGAGAATAAGGTACGAACCATTATCCCACTACAAGTAGTAGTGTTGTAGTGTATTTTTAGAATATATATAATGGATCACCTTTAGATTTCCAAAATGTTTCCCCTTCCCCTTTTTTTTCAAGGTATAAGATTGAAATTTTGCACACGCGTTGTGTACATAACTACACATTTTTCAAGTGCTTTTCAGATCCCTGTGTGAGCCCAGGCCCCGGCCAGAGGGGCGCAAATTTTCATTTCTTTTAAAAATCTCCCGGTTTTCCCCAATTTTCGCATTTGTGGTGAATAATACGGACAACCGAGTACTACCGTTGGATAGGTTGTTGTATTCTGAAAAAAAAAGAAAAGATGTATGAATATGATAAATAGTAAGCAAGCAGTGGCTGTTTGGCTGAAACCATAAAATTTACCTCAAAAAGTGGAAATCCGAAAAGTTAACGTTCTGTACGACTTGTGCAAGAAGAACAGTAAGACATTTATAGTATATTTTGTGTGAATACGTCACTTATGAGAATGTGGTAGAATTTCCCCAACAAATGACAAAACAAGAGTAAAATGTGTAAGTACCGATAACGATATTTAATGCAAAGTGGAAACACTACAAGACGAGTTCGACTAACAGACGAATGGCCACACCTACACTACCCTTCTCCCCGCTCCCAGAACACTGAAATCCGACATGCTCGACCAGAAGTGAGGGCTCTTAATGAAATTCAGGAGCGAGAATCCCTCACCAGAGCTATGACAAATCATGTATTGTAAACTGTATACAATGTTCTATCATACTTATGCATAAGAAATGTTCGTGTTATAATGTATTGTAGTATCCGTATATTTGAAAATTATAAAACAAAATATACAACTTCTGTGAAATAAATAAATAAATAAATAATCTGCCCTAAGCTATATATATATATATATATATATATATATATATATATATATATATATATATATTGATATAGAAAATCAATTAAGCAGGAAGAATTAAAAAAAAAAACGGGCCTCGGTTCCACCCTTTCAACTCAAACGCGTATCATTTAAATGAATCTGTTTTGATGATGAAATTCATTTTCTGTATCTGGCGGAAAGGAGTAACCAATTGGAAAGCGTACTAAATCTAAATTGCGTCGCAAACCATATATTCACGTCATAAAATAATTAATTACTTTAGCTTTGATGAAGATTGCAGTGGACGGCTGCAACTCGAAATGAGATGCTGTCTGCAGAATTTTCCACCCGACATTGTGCTTGGCTGGCAGAACACTTTTAAATTGTATGTCAGTTTTCTGTCTAAAGCGAGGAAGGAGAAAGGGGATTATTTATGTCAGCTACCAAGCAACACTGTTGTATTTATGTCGTTGACTAATTTTCTGCATTTTTTTTTCTGTCTTACACACTGCATTGTCTAACCTTCGCTGTAACATTTTTTTCCACCCTGAATTGACAGTTTCCATATACAATATCCAACATTTGCATAATTGATGTAAAAAAAACATGATTTTTAGATTGAAAGCATGCGTGTATGTAGGAATTAAGTTCCAATACTATCAATACCAGTAAAAACCACTTTGTCACGATATACAGGGTGTTTCAAAACAACACCGACAACGTTTGGGAGGTGATACCTGACACCAAGGTAAGACAAGAAGTACTGACCAACTTGGGTGCACAAATGCTTCCTTTCGGAGTTATCATCATCATAGGTATTCTGCCTTTATTGGCAGGTCACTTGCCGCAGCTGAGAAGCTTCCATGCTCCACGGTCCTTCGCTAACTTATTCGTCTTCGCATATGATCTTTCTGTTTTAATATCATCCATTAATTGTAGTCTCCTTCGCCCCCTCCCTCTCTTTCCCGCCACCATACCCTCTTGGACGTCCCTCATGATGCAATCTCTTCTTAGGCAATGTCCCAACCAGTTTCTCTTCCTCTTCCTAATAATATCTAAAAGTGTTCGTTTCTCACCCACCATTTCTAACACTCTCTCATTCGTTTTCCGCTCGACCCAACTAATTCTTTCCATTCTTCTCCACACCCACATTTCGAAGGCTTCCAGTCAATTTTCGTCACTCTTACGTAATATCCACGTTTCCGCCCCATACAGCACAACACTCCACACGAAGCATTTTATGAGTCTTTTTCTCAACTCTTTATTCAAGTTCCCACAAAACAGACTTTTCTTCCTCCTAAAGGCTTCTTTCGCCATTCCTATCCTTGCTTTTGTTTCACGTTCGCATGTCATGTCATTACTAAGAATACTACCCATGTATCGAAAACTATTCACTTGTTCTATTGTCTCCCCTCCTACTTTTATATTTGACACATACCCATTCGTTCCAATCACCATGGCTTTTGTCTTTCTAACATTTATTTTCATCCCATATTCTTCAAAACCGTTTCTCATTTTTTCTAACATTTTATTGATTTTCTTTTCAGATTCTGCAACAAGCGCCATATCGTCTGCAAATCTTATGCATCTAATCATTTTACCTCCTACCGAAATGCCATCATCATCATGTAGGCTTTTTTTTTCACTATATCTTCTAGATAGACATTAAATACTGTTGGCGAGAGGCAGCATCCTTGTCGAACTCCCCTTCCAATTGCACTCTCTTCCGTCAGTTCTTTCCCTATCCTACCACTTACTTGTTGGTTCATGTATAAGTTCCTTATGAGTATTATACCTTTCCATTCCAACCCTATCTTTGTTAGAACTCCCAACAAAAATTCCCGCGGTCAAAAGCCTTTTCTAGATCAATAAATGAAACATACACCTCTTTCCCTTTTTCTCTAAATCTTTCACCGGTCGCCCTTAATAGTCCAATAGTATCTCTTGTGCCCTTGCCTTTTCTGAACCCGAACTGCTCCTCTCAACATCTTTATTTGTTCTTCCATATAACCTTCTGTTCAGTATTCGGAGCAGAATTTTAGCTGCATGAGATATGAGACTAATAGTTCTATAATCCTCACATCTCTTTGGGTTCGATTTCTTAGCCATCGGTATCATGATCGTTTCCAGAAAGTCTTTTGGCCATTCTCCTGTTTCATATATTTCATTGCATAGTCGCAACAATTCTTTCTTTCCCTTGTCTCCTATATTTTTAATGAATTCGATTGGTACGTTATCTATTCCGGTTGCGTTTCCATTCCTAATCTCGGATATAGCCTTTTCAAACTCATCCCGAAGAATACTAAATCCTTTATCATCCTCGCCTACTTCATTTTCTACTTCAACATTTAGACTACACGGTCTATCCCTACTCTCATATAAGTCTTCAACGTATTCTTTGCACCTTCCTATGACCTCATTTCTCTCGCTGACTACCTTCCCACTCTTATTTTCTACTGCCATCATAATACCCCCTTCTATCCTCCGAAATTACATATCTTTCACCTCCTTGTACATTTCCTCATATTTCCCAACTCTTTCTAATTCTTCTTTGTCCTCGCATTTTCTTTTGTAAAACTCTTCCCTCGCTCTGTCTCTTTCTCTTCGTAATTCATTATTTAATTTTCTGGACATCTTTCTGCCCTCTTCTGTATCAACCTGTTTCCACATCTTCCTCTCCCTCATTTTCTGCAACATCTGCTCTGTAACAACCTTTTTTTTTTTTAGCAGTTTTGTGTTCGCGGTAACCTACTGCTTCTTCTGTAGCCTGCTGTAAGCAACATTTAATATGTTCCCACCGTGCGTTACTACCTGCGCCTATCCTTTCCTCGTTTGAACATTTTTCTTCAAATTTTTCAACGAAAAGTTTTCTTATTTCCTCGTTTTTCAACTTTTCAGTATTCAACACTTTGTTACCTACTTTTCTTCTGCCCACATTTTTCAGTTGAATATCTACTTCGGCCAGCACAAGATTATGATCAGAGAAAATATCAGCGCCGGGAAGGGTCTTCGCGTTCTTTAAGTTATTCCGATACTTGTCCTGAATCATAACATAGTCTCTCTGATATCTTCCGCCGTCTATTGGTGATTTCCATGTATATCTTTTTCTCTTGTGCTGATTGAACCAAGTGTTCCCAATTACTAGTGAATTCTGTCTACAGAAATTCACCAGTCCCTCTTCCCTTTCATTTCTTTCGCCTAAACTATATTTGCCTACGATACTACCTTCCTGTTTTTTCTCCAACAACTGCATTGAAATCTCCCATTAGAATTATGCATGTACCCTTCTTCTCCCTATCTATAATTTATTCTATTTTCTCATAATTTCCCTCTACTTCTTCATTTGCATGCGAAGTCGTCGGTGCATATGTCTGTATCACCACTAGATCCTTCGTTTTCCCTTTAAGCCTTAACATCATAACTCTATCATCAATAAATTCTGCTTTCACTACCTTCTCCTTTAAGCGCTTTTCAAGAATTATTCCTACGCCAATATGACCGCCCTTTTCATTACCTGAGTAAAACATTCTATATCCTTCGCTGTTCAATACCCCATTATCTTCCCATCTAACTTCACAAACGCCTACCAAATCTAAATTATTTTGTTTCATTTCTTCTTTAAGATCTTCTAATTTTCCTCCCTGTAACATAGTACGTACGTTCCATGTCCCTATCCTAAATCTTTTGCTCTTCCCTGTCTTTTTTCTCTGTCTGTCTTCCCCCCATTATTACTTTCTCGTCCAATAGTCCTTCCCAAGCCATCCCCCTCCCGGAGATCCGAATGGGGGAATATTTTACCTGCGGAACTACATTTTGACCTGCGAAAGACCATTGTTCATATGTTCTATTTTTGCTGCCAGCAAACTAGGAAAAATAGAGTGGTGGTTCCCGTTGCCTTCCACCCCGCAGTATCCCAGCCGTTAAAGTCACTCTGACCACGCCTGGGACTAATGTCCAAGTTGCCGTACCAATCACTATGATTTCCGCCAACTTGGCTACTGGAGAACTGCTGCCTTCTCCCAGAACACTCTTCGTCTGGCTACTCCATTTAAACCAATTCGGAGTTATAGGCTGCCGAAAACATGAACAAATGAACTTTATAGGTCCATAGCTCCATAACTATGGGATCTACCATAGTCGGGTCAAGACTTCACTTAGGAACTAATATATGTCCTATCTAAAAATTTATGTTTCAGAGTCCTCCGGTAATTTCGCAACAATTTTTATAGAGGTAGTTGATGAGTACTTCAAGTTGTATGCCTGTAGCCAAACTCCCTCTATAAAAATTGTTGCCTGAGTACCTTAGGATTCTGAAATATGGATTTTTGGATAGGACACATATTAGTTCCAAAGTGAAATCTTGGCCCGACTACGGTAGGACAAATAGTTTTGGAACCATGGACCTATAAAGTTCATTTTTTCATGTTTTCGGCAGCCTATAACTCCGGAAGGAATCATTTGTGCACAAAGATTGGTCTATACTTTTTTGGCTTGGTGTCAGGAATCGCCTTCCAAACGTTGTCTGTGTTGTTTTGAAACACCTGCGTTTGCCCTTTCTCAATCTACTAAAGTGTTTTACGAAAATTAGATAAAATAAAGCAATATTACACTTTCAAAAAGGCTTGATGCAAACTTTACTTTACATAGTTTTCTCATTGGTTAATGGTTAGCGTCAGCATCTTTTGGGCAAGAGACTCGGGTTTGATTCAAGGCGGAAGCTCATGTTGCTTGAATTGCACGTTACACTGCATAAGACCACGCTTCAAAGAGCACCACTGTTGAAAGAGAGGCTTAACTTAAATTGGTTTAAACAACCATTCAACATAGGCTTCACATAGTATAAGTTTGCAAATAACACGTTAAATTTAAGACGAAATGAACACTTAAAGTTCTACAATATATAGGGGGGATGGTGACTCAGTGGTAGAACGCTTATTTCTGGCGCATGAGGCCCTGGTTCGATACCCTCTTAGGTAAGTTTGTAGTTTGTAGTGGACAGCATTGTGTCCGTGTTTTTTTTAGAGTACTGTAGTTTCCTCCTATATTTTCATTTCACTAATTGTTCCATTACTATTCAGTTGCCTTAATCATCGTCTCTCTTAGTCGCAAGGGCATCATCATGGGACGTTAATTGAAAATTTTCATTTTTTTTACAATACAAAATACATTCAAAATATTATTACGATTTAACTAAAAAAATTAAAAAAGCACTAAAAATATACGAATTCATATATTTCATTGAGCTAAATAAAATTGTATGTGTGAATATAAATTCTCATCCACAGTTTCCGAGAAAATTGATAAAGACTATTTGCTTGTAAATCCAAAAAAAAAAAAATGTTACTGCGCCATAACCACTTCATCGATTAACATAGAATATATATATTAAAATTCTAGGTTTATATTTTTATCTCCAATCCTTTCGACAATGATATCTCGAAAACTCAGACGGATATGGACTTGTTAAAAAAAAAAATACACTTGATATCGTGCTACTTCTACAAATTTGCTACACACTCTCTCCAACATCTATTCATAGCAATTCGCTTCCTTTGTGAGTCTCGTATCCTTTACTTGTGTGAGTAAGGAGACATGCACAGTGGGAAGGAGATTCATAGTCATTACAGAACGATGCGCTGAGTAGACAGTCCAGGTTCAGCTAGTTAGTACTGAAATACACACTATTTACACCTCTCATCATGGCTAATAATGAGAAAGAGTCTTAAACCATGATTATCTCTTAATCATTATTTCTTACTAGCTGAAATTCCCGTTTCGCGCAAAGGATGAATAGGTTTATGGAAATATTTGAATTCTTTTCTCTTTAGAATATTCATTTAAACGAAAGTAGAAAATCATTTATTTTTGACATGAATATGAAGATACCCTACCCCACAGAATACGTCTTTAATCAGATTTATATCTTTAAAAAAAAAAAAAAAAAACTTGAAGTGGGTACTAACTACCTTCCAAAAACGTCATTTCAAACAGGTCGCACTCTTTCCCGATACACAAAACTATAATTCGACATAAATTTCACATCTTTTTTGATATTTTACTTTCCACCTCCGACACCCGAACCTCTACAAATGGGAATGAACCTGGAGTTAAACAGCATTAAGTTGCTCACCGTACCTACTTCAAAATTTAACAACTACTGAATTCTTATTATTTAAATTACTTAACAAGTAAAAATTGTGTACTGTATTTGTAGATAGTACATTGTTTAATATTCCTGTTCCGTGTCCCTTAGCTTAACGAGCATAATCTTGAATACTTCATTTTATTTCACTTAATATCCGTACAAAGAAATTAGAACAAAATGTACCTTACAATTTAAAATAGTTTAGCTGGAACAAAAGTTATATATCAATCACAATTATGAAATCTTAATTGATGTAATTAAAATGTTACTTATAATATTAAAGAATAGTGTTTAAAACATGCATAATCAAACAACTTTCTTCATTACTAAATACCACAAATAGCACTTTGTTGACAAAACTCAGTGAAAACTTTTTCTCAAGTTTAATTTCGAAATTTTAGTTTCAGTATCTATTTATTAATTTAGTGATTGCTACGTTTAAAGAATATCAAAGAATATCACTATTTCCCATTTTACCACAAATTTTACCTTTAATAGACTTACACAAATTAACCAACAAATTTACTACAGCACAAGGACTTGATACAGTTGGTCAAATGACTCAAGTCTACCACAAGATTGATTAGCTAACGGTATTAATGTATACAATGTTCATTCAGAATTATTTGTAGCATTAATTTACTACTCGCCAATGTCATTTTATCAATAATCTAAATATCACGAAGGGCTATTGACAATTTTAGTAAGTTGAAATTATTTATCAGTCCTAATTGAAGTTTACACAACCCAGTACCAACGGGGAGGTACTTTGTGCCAAACAAAGTTTTTTTTTTTTTTGTTTGGTAACTACTCTTATAATCGTTTCTTTAAAATTGTAAAATTAACAACATGTTATTGCTTAACATGTTTAGATAAAGCATATATGTTACAGTGGTGTAAATTAAACATTAGTGTGTCTCATTTTACCATTTTAAGTCGGTGGACACAAGTACCCCCACCCTTGATAAGATATGTGACTGACATTTAGAAGTGTCACTACTAGACTGCTGTATAATAAGAAGCTGTACCCCGCCTTTTTGAGGCGATCGCAAAGCGTATTTATTGCTCATGCGTACGCTTGGAATACGCTGACCATGTATTTAAATGTAGATGGCTAATCACAAACGCGAAAGCAATAAAATCGCTGAGAAAACGTCAGCTCGAGCATATTTGGTGCATTTCGGAACAAGAGACCGCTTGCTATTTAAAAGATTTCAAAAGGAAGGGGAAAAAAGGAAACACGTGTTGCCAGGCAACGGGATTGTAGCAAGAAACAGCTGCTTGGAAGATGGTTTGTGCAGAGTATTGAAACTCTGCTATTACACACCTGGACCTGGCAAAAATACCTGCAAACCCTGACTAGCTCACAGTATGATTTACAAATCTGGTGGAAGTAAAATTACTGACTAGCCACCTTGGCCGTGTTCGCTACAGAGGGTAACACTTTCTCAAATAGCCTAATACTTAATCTTAATAAGTGGTACAAAGTGATCCTCCCTTGGTATCCGCGTTAAAAAAAAAACTAGGTAGTGAGAGGGTTAATATAGCCTGTATAATAGGCTCCCACTTCTAATAACACAGTAGTTTTTTTTTCACAGTCTGTTGCCGTCCACGGTGTTAATTGAACTAGACTTGACAGGCTGGTCGTAATTAGCTGCCAAATTTCGGACTACACTGTCACCATATGTCATAGAAAAGATTAAACTATATCAGAAACTGAATTCCTTATTTAAGAGAGACCGATGTTTATATTGTAAGGTTTCACACCCTCACGTACAACAACTGCATGCTCTTACTACGAACACATGCTCTTACTACGAACACATGCTCTTACTACGAACACGTATTATTGTGTTCAAACATAAACATCAGACGACGGAAGGAGATAACCAGGAAGACGCGAAGAAAATTCGGAAGAAATGCGAAGACCGCCGACCTTCCGTCACGGAACTCCCATTCTAGAAGTTACCTATAGAAGAAGACCTTTATAGGACAGAAGTATCAATTGACAGCTGATCAATCACCTATCAACGCCTTTCTCCTGAGGCCGTTATGGGCTACGGAGAGCTCTTTTAAAATCAATCTCCTGAGACTTCTAGGAGCAAAGGGGACATCCTGTAATAAATTACTCCTGAAACTGTACTAAGCGCAGAATCATTCGTACTTAGACTCTACCGAACAAAACATTGCAACATGATTTCAGGACAAGAAAGTCTTATTAATGTTAATTCTGAACAAAATAACGTCAATATTTTAAATTCTGAAGATATTATGCAGAATGCCATAACAAGAGCCATATTAACAAAATTAACCAACTAAACAACAAACAGCGAATAAATATGAATAATCGAAATTACTGCAACGCTTAAATATTATGGTACACTCGAAGAAATATATATTAATATATATATATATATATATATATATATATATATATATATATATATATATATATATATATATATATTCCCTTTGGCTTAATCATCTACTGAGAATAGGGGGCCGCGGTGGCTCAGTGATAGAGCGTGCACCTTTGGTCCTTGGGGTCCCGGGTTTGATCCTAGCCCCCTTCCAAGTGATCTTTATGGTGGACAAACACCGTGTGCGTGGGTTTCCTCACGGTTCTCCCGTTTCCTCCCACTTTCTTCATTCCACCATTTCATTCATTACTCATCATCACCGTCTCCTTTAGCCTAACCGGCACAACCGTGGGACGTAAAACTCGAAGATTTCACTTCATTTCTACTGAGAATAGAAAATCTGCTCTTGGCAACACCGCTTGACTGTAGAGTTTGCCTCTCTCCTCTTTATCTTGCCTAGAACAAGAACCATGCAAAAGCTTCGCAGTTCTGCCCGGGAACATTATATATATTCTCGGGTGTTTGCTGAATGTAATGCCTCGTTAATATATAGTTGTGTAGTTAAGGTAAACTTGTAGATGATTTAGGTAAGTGAATGATGATGTAAGAATTGTTGGAATGGTAATGCGATATGAAAAGGCAGTACCACGAGAAAACCACATGTCGTCCACCACAAATTTACTTAGTCGGGGATAGAACCATAGATCCCACGTACCAGAGGTAAATGCTCTATTAATGAGCCATCGCGCCCCAGACATAGTGAAAAGAAAGCAACATATTGGATACTAATCATATTGTATTTCGGAAAGAGCTGAATTTTAATTATTACCCACACAACTAAGGAAGAAATTGTGTACAATTGAAACCTGGCGTCAATGTTGGTATACCTTTTTATGTGCATTTATTTTAATTGCTAGTGGCACAAAGGTGCGAAACAACAGTGAAAAGTTACGTCCTCATTATTAATCAACATTGTTTTATGTCATATATTAAACAAAAAAAAATACCAGTCGTTCTCAAAATTTTGTGAATGTCTTTCAGGAAATTTCCGAGTTGTATATAGCTACCTAGATGTAGATAATTATAAAGATTTCGATTAGCTGGAAGTCATTCAGTTTCTCCATAAATTCTTGAATAGATCTAACCTACTTGGAAAGTTTTCGTTTCTCTCTAATCTGTTCCATCACTATCCACGACTTTTCTTTCAGAGTTCGTTTTATCTTCTCTCATGTACTTCTAAGTTGATTGAAGAACGAGTCCCTTTTCCTCCTTCTACGATAGATGTTACCTCACATTCTACTTACGTGCTATCAAGATTATTTTTCAAGTTACAGTACTTTCTGAGAATGCATCATCCTTGAATGACTTCTCTTTATTATTACGGTTAATTTTCTATGTGCCAGAAATTAAATTAAATTAATGGTTTTGTTTAAAGTCGCATGAGTTTATGTTTTGTAAGAAAGAAAATAGACGTGAACGGTCATGAAAGGCAATGCTAAATTAAAGAAAATGAAGCGCATGACAAGATCTCAAGATAGTACGCGCGAAAGTACTTTTAACACTTTGACTCCCACTGTGATTATTTTGGATAAATTTATGTGCCGAGAATATGCAAACGGATACCTCTCGAAGGACACAAAGGTACCAAGAGTATTATTTGCGATAACGTCTTATATTTAATGTTTGCTTGTTAATGTTGAAATGCTAAAACATTATGTTTTTTGGTTTAGCAGCCTACATGGACTCTGTAGTGGACAAATACCGTGTGTATGAGTTTTCTCTTGGTTCTCTCATTTATTCCCACTTTCTTATTACCATTACTTCGTTCATTTCTCATCATCGCAGTTTCCTTTAGCACGCCTGGCATAACCATGGGCCGCAAAACTCAAACGCCTGGCAAAAAAAAAAAGCGTTTATAACTGAGTGCGAATATCATTGGAAGTTAAAAAAGTTTTTTTTCGTAATTAATTCGGACCTTCCAAAATGACACCCTTGACATGAAATATGTAAATTATATTTTGTTTTTTTTTTCTTGTTTAGGGTATACAATTCAATACCCTGCATCTCAAGTAAAACAAAAAATAGCTGTAATGCAAGATATATTGCTTCGTTGCTATCAAATTCAGTACATTCTAGTACCGATTTCAAACAGGTTATACGTAAGAGAAATATTGGCAAACAAAAAATCTCAGGTTGTCCGTTCTCTTATCACGGGCATGATGAAGCCAAGGGGTATCCTAAGTGCCATGACTGCATAAGTGTGAATCTTACATAATAATGGAAACGGGATGACTAAGCTTAAATAATTATAATTATAATTAAAGGTAGTCATGACAAATAAGAGACACATCAAATAATATTGAAGCAACTAGATTAGGGAAAGGGTACGCATGTTATTGCCTCACACAAAACTGTTTATCGTCGGTACTAATAGTGAAGATATTAAAATAAAAAAAAATAAAGAATAAAGAAACATATTTCTTTTCCTGGTACTTTCCTTTGTGTACTGTATAGATGTGAACAACATGTACCGGTGTACAGAGATGAACATATATATGTTTTAAAAAAATGAAGTTTTAGAAAAAATTTGTCTCGTTAGATTTGAGTTTAGCGTTGTTTTCAACAGCGGGGCTACATGAGACGCGGAGCTACAGCTTAACGTGGGATGCGAACCACATTTGTACCCACCGGAAACCCAACCGTTGTACACAGCACCAAAGGCGCATGCGTTAATCGTATAGTCACGAGGAATTTTTGGCGCGAAAATAACTTGATAAACAAAGGAACGCTACCTACATGTTACTGAATCTCACACGAATACGGAATTCTAGATATTTAATATGGACAAGACTCAGTTCACATGGGTATTATATGTGACGTGTACAGAGTTCCAATAAAAACAAACTCGAAATATTTAATGTAACGTCCCACGGTTATATTCTTTAGGCTAAAGGAGACGAATCACTAATGGAAGTACTAAGTGATTATGAACAAATGGTGGAATAAAAATTTGGGAAGAAATGTAAGCACAACCAAGAGAACCCCTACGGACTACTCAATGTTGTCTACTACAAATTTACACAGTCTGGGATCGAATTAGAGTCCCTTCGCACTAAAGGTGAGCACTTTACCACTAATTTTCTTTAATTTATCTCAAGTTATTCAACTTATTTTTACACATTTAATTTTCTACCGGACTTGACAGGGACACGAACACATAAACATCGACACAGAACACTCAAGCTCTGAAATGGGACACTGTTTGACCACAACACACCGACCCCACTAAGCAACTCAAAAGTTTTAATCCAGAAACATATGAAAAATGACCTCTGGATACCAGCAGAAAGAAAAACAATCTAACACGATTATACTAAATTACAGTTTCGTTACTTCAATACAAGTTTTTACGCCAGTTTTATCGTCCAAATATGTATTAATTCTTTAGACATAGGATGGATTGCTCCTGTGTAGCCCTTAGTGTGCTTACATTTGGAGCGTATTGCCCTATGTTCGATCACAGTAAGGAAACAGTCTAATATTTACTGACGTAGTGTCGTGAGGTAAGTGAGGTAAAACTAACTTGCATTAAGAATTGTGAACCTCTGATTTAGAAAGAAGCAAATATGCTGACTACACATCACCCAATAAAAAATGGTGTCTGATCAATTGTAACTCTTCGTTGGTTGCAACAGTAGAAAAAAATAGTTTATAATACAAAAGCTGTTATTGTTTTTTGTTCATTAGTGGCTGGTTCCTGGATCGGATCCAGAAACTTGCCACCTTGACAGATTTTCCATTTAAATAAAGTACAATTCAAATGTTGGAATAGTTTATTATATATACTACATAGGTTCTGATATACTTCTTTTTCCATTGTTGTTATTTTTTGTATTTATTGTTCAATGCTTCTGTTGTAAACTATTGTTGCACCCCTGTATGTGAAAATTTGTTAAGTAAGTTAGACTAAATGTAATTAATTAACGCAATCCATTGTAGCTTGAACATTTTGAAAAAAAATAATAGTACATTTCTTGTTAATTATGCGTAACACAGACGAAGGTGTCAAGTTGGATGTTATGAGAAATACTGATGAGAAATACAGTCAATGTTTTTATTACGAGTATGCTATATTGGACACGACACTTAGATTCTCGAACAAATAGTTTTTATTATTATTATTATTATTATTATTATTATTATTATTATTATTATTATTATTATTATTATTATTATTATTATTATTATTATTATTATTATTATTATTAATGTTTCTCATTATACATCACGATGGAGAACCAGTTCGAATCTTAGTGGAAGAAACATACCTGTAAGTCATTTATCAAAATTAGGAAATCGAAGAGTTAGTTTCAGAATGTGTTCCTTCAGAACGTACAGTATTTCATTAGGGAAATTGGTTTTCCAGATGTTTAAAAGCATATCTTCAACCTTGTAGAACAAATTTATTTTGGATACAAAATATCAACCCTTTCAAATCCATTGGAAACACGTTTCATATTAGAAAGTGTGCGAGAAACTTGATTGGTTATCTGCGAATATCAGAAATAGCATAAATTCCCTATTTCATTTATGCAGAGTCAACGTAGATAATTAGTTTCATTACTTACAATTATTGATTGATTGGATTTGCCTAATGGATTGATACATCATTGCAACGCATTTAATTAAAGTCCAAGTGGTTAACTTCGTTTTGTTTATGTTGTAAACAGTGTCGATATGAGGAGTATGTATTGTGTACTTCTTTTACTTGTCAAGCAGTGTATCAAATGGAAAAGAGAACTTAAGTTTCCTTTGTTAATTCAACACATAATTATGGTACACGGCAGTCGGTATTGCAAACGCTTTATCAACAACAATGATGACAAAATAATGACCACTTGCTGTTGAATGGGTCTGTAATGTGGGAGTGGGAGTTTCCTAGTTTGATTCTTACCGGAAGATCACGTAGTTCAAGTTACATATACATTGGTGTTACTATCCAGCATTAAAGGGTGACAACACAAAACGTTTCTCCACTTTCAGTTATTTGCTCATTATCAGCTTTCCGCAAGGCGATTCAAAAATTTGATCCCCTTTGCACTCTTCAAATGTGGCTAGTCCAGTAATCATCCCGGGCCATTCTAAACACCTTCCAAATGCTGTTTCGAAACGGGACTAACAAAGAAATGTTGCAGGGAAGCGCGTAACCTTCTTTCTTTCATCCGCTGTGCTAACTGCGAGAAATGTTTAAGTGTTGACCACGCATTCTTTACGGACCTTCCCGTCAACTATAGCTAAATTGCGAGTGAGTTTTTCTATGCTATTTTCCTCTATTTGTTCTCCCTCGCGTGCGATTTCACGTACGAATATCATCCACCTCCTTTCAAGAATGCGTAATCAAACATTTTTTTTATTATCTTCTGTGTTATACATTTTCCCGATATCCGAGTTGCTATTTTATTGTGTTATTTCTGACATAATAATATTATGCTAAGTTGGCAACACTTATTTGCAGATGACAACTCTATATACGGTATTTAATACCTATCGCTGTCCTTCTTATTGTTGGTAGGTTAATTTTCGTTTCCTTACTTTCACTGTTTGCAATATTCACTTTCACCGTCATTACTGCACTTCACTATTATTTGGTGCAATATAAATGTTTCTCTTCCCTAGCTCCCCTCCCTATAGTCCATATCAGCTTAAATTTTTGTGATCTCTAATTGTTTTTGTACTCTATCAGATGTGGCATATTGACATCGGATTTACGCGACAACTATATGGACCTTTACGTTTCATATTCCGGAGTAGATGTCCCTCCAATCTTGCTGAGAGAAATAGTACTTTACTGGATGAGACATTCTACAATATTGCACTACAAAACATTAGTGATCTATATGCTTACATTCAATGGCAAACCGGGGCTGCTCTACAGATTAACGGTGCTCTCACAGCGTACTAATTAAGTTAGTTATGATGCGTTTTCTGCAAATGTGTCCACTTCTTTGATAAACGTATATATAATTTAGCTATGCTACCCATTTTGAACTTCCTTCCGAGAATTTTTGTTTAAGACTGTGCGATAAAACAACCAAACGTTGACATATAAACGATGTTGCGAGACGTATATAATCGAACTTTTCATTGAAATATAGTTGACAAAACACTGTACGTTTTGATTCCGAAAAGAAGGAATCTCATGGACTAAATACCTATTCAAATTGTTTGATGTGAGATGGAAAAGGACGTTTTTTTTTCTTCGAAATTGAAATAGCAAAAGACTAATGAAATATGTTTCTTTTTTTTCAGTAATTGCTAGAGTTAACTTCCCTTTTATTGACAAATCCCTCTCTCTTCATCATTTCCCTTCGAAATTCTCTCTCACGGTTCTCAAGCATTTTGTTAAGCAAATTGCACAGATATTCGAATGCTGTAGACTTTCATTCCATTTTCCAATTTACTTCAGTAACGATCAATAAGTCATTCTGGCCAGTGTATTGCCTCTGAAAATAACATCTAAGTTTTCATCATATGCTTTTGATTTTTTTTATTTCTATCAAGGTTCCACTTACAGCAGAAAACATTTGAATTAAAATACTTATTTATACAAAGGTTGATCGAAATATTGAAGACAGATTGTTAGGTGAGGGAAAGAATAATGCTTTTTTTTTCAATATAGTTTATGAGGAGCACAATCATTATTTTTTATTTGATGAGGTATGCCTTTCTGAATGGAGAGTTAATGTTTTGGAAATTGCAATCATTTGTATACGATAATTCAAATGAAAGTGACTTTTTGTGACTGAATAACTCTTGAACCCACTGACTGTTCTTGATCAAATTTTCAACATAGATTAGGTTTGGTCCTGGAATAGGTTTTGTTATTTCAGTTTGACGGTGCAACTTAGGGTAAAAGTGTATATACAGCATGATCGAAAATGAGCGATATTAGTGTGGAATCCATAGTTTTCGGCGTCGCTGAGATGAAAGGAGACACTTCCGGTGCCGTTTAATTCCAAATTCAGCGCCCATTAGTACTTCTAACGGGGGGTTGTTACATGTAAAAATAATTGAAAATTATCGAAATTAGTATCGAATTCATAGTTTTTGGGGTCCATAAGTTGATTAGTGACAATTTTGGTACTATTTATGTCAAAAATGAAATGTATTCTACCTATACGAAGGATGAACATTCTTCTAATTTACTGTACAGCATTTCTTTTTATATCAGAAAGTTTCAACTGAATTATCTGTAACATCCCAGCTGGATTCCTCCCTTTCCAATAAATCACACGGAAAGGATAAGGAGAGGCACAAGAACTTATTTTAAACAACTCCAGTGGTGAAAAGCAAACAAGATTATCGGTAGCGTTATCAGACAAGTTAGTGGCCACAACATGACTATCAATTTAATGTGTTATATCAACACCATGGATCAGGTGTTACAGTTAGCACAGGTTCTGTGTTACCGCTTTGACACAGCCTTGGTGTTGATAAATGTGAAAATAACACCACAGCGGTGTTAAAGAATTAGTTGAATGAACGAAGAAACGCGGAAGTAGGTAAAACACCACGCTGTTATTTCAATATGTATCCTGTGTTATTAATTTATCGAAATGCCCATATTGATAATTATATTATGAGACATCGATTAAACTTTTTTTTTTAATTTTCTAAGAACAATGATTTTGTACACGTACCACTACCGTGCTAAAATAATGTCTATCAGAAAGATACAGCTATACTGTAGTTTATAGTTACAATAATACAGAGATGCAATAATAAACAACAACTCAGAGAAAGGTCAGCTTCTACCCAGAAAATGGCCGCAAGTATTACAAATATCGCAAATATCATAGATCATTTGGTCATGATACCACATCATCTTATAAAAGTTCCATGGAATACATAACCGGAAAAGCTGTATAAGGAAATACAAAACTTCGAAAAAGTTTGTTCTTTTTTGTTATTTTTTGGTGGTGTCCTAGAACTATTATCGCACACCTGCCTCGCGAACGGGATGCTGGGAATCAGTGAAACAAAATGGTGGCACCTTACAGATTTTCACCAACATCGAGCAGCAGAATGTCTTTAGATTTCTGTTAGCTGACGGGTTGGAACCAATCGAAATTCACCGTCGGATGGCAGTGCAATATGGTAAAAGTTGTTGGAGTCGAACACAAAAGTGTACGAGTTGGTAGATAACTTCCAATGGGTTGTAACAAGTGTTGCAGATTTGCCACGTCCAGGACGCTCTGTCTGTGCTGCCACGGAGAACAACATTTGGAGAGTTGGCGAGTTGATACGGGAAGCGATATCGTAGCTAAAATCAACATTAATGTGGATCAACAAACCATACTATTCATGACATACTCATGTTTTCGGATTGGTTTCGGTTGGTCTCAACCTTTCAGCTAACAGAAAACTAATGAAACTCTGTTGCTCCATATTGGTGCTAACCTCAGAGAGTGCTGCCATCTTGTTTCACTGATTCTTAGCATCCCGTTCGCGAGACACTGTTGTATTTTTCTTATTTAAATGAAATAAATTCAAAAAATAAATGAATGGATAAATAAATAAAAGCTCATATTAAATGCGCTGCTATATCTTATGGATTGCATATAGCATGATTTAATAAATATGACTGAACGCATTATTAACTAGAAAACATCAAAACGAAGGAAGGAAAAGAAAGTTACAAATCATGAAAATATTTTTATCATGAACATAAAATTACAGAAAAAAAATCATGTTAATGAGTACCGCGATCAAAATCCATGTTAAAGAAACGAAAATACAGTTAGTATTAAAGTGATCGCAAGGACTTGTGAAGCCTGGGCTCTACACCAATCGCAGAACTACTTTGCTTCACATGTGATGCACCCGAAGAATTAAGCGTGATTCGTGAAGCTACGCTTCGAGCGCACATTGGAGAAACAACAGAAGTGCTGCAACAGTGTTGCAACATTGTTTCCAAACTTAGAACATATGGCAAACGAGCGACAAGAAAATCACTTAGCGAAGTATAACCCGAACATTAAAATTATTTCAATTAAGGGGTAACCATAATAATAGTAAAAAAAAATAAGAAACAACAACAACAATAGCAAAACGAAACTTAGGGGCAATTCGACAATACTGCTCTCAGGAGCTATTCTCCATATAGCGCGAGAGATGACACTGACAAAATTTCATGGGTGTGGGTTGACAACCGGGTCACACTCTCGCGCTCCTTTGGATGCTGAAATTGGTATATCTAGGTCAAGCTTCACGAGTCGTTGCGATCACTATAAATAAACCTACCTTGCTCTAGATAAGGCAGTCATAACATATAACACATGATTCAATTCCGAGTGGGCGACACATAAGCGCTATTTATTTTAGATTGTTCACACAATACTACTGATGTAACAATATTGTGTTTGAAATACGTCATAACTTCAGAATTTATAGAAACATCAATTATTCCTTCATGTATTTCGTTGGTCAACAAGGATTGATCACCTCCGATGAAGCGCGATAAATTTCGTCTTTCACATGTGAGCTGCTTTCCACGATAACACGATAACAGTAAAAAATGCGATTTCGGTAGAAATATGTACAAAACTTCAGATGAAAACCACGAAATGGCAAATAAGGTCAATCTACAATAAGTGACATCTAGTCACATTTTTTTTTTTTAATATTAAGAAATAACATTTCTGTCATTTTGCCACTTCTGTCATGGATCAAAAGATTCAATATATTTCAATCAAACATTTACTTGTAGGCTTTATATTTGGAGAAATACATAAAGTGTAGCCAAATCCAAAGTATCATGTGATTATACCTTAGAAAATACGAAAACTAAATTTAGGGACCGTTCAAAAATTTCGTGCCTCCTGATCCACGATCCAATATATTTCAATCAAAAATGTTCTTGTACGCATTATATACAGAGAATTGCATATGGAGGGTAAGGGAAAAAAGAAGGAGTGTCACAAAGCTGCATTTTTGAGAAAACACCGTTTTAATACTGAAAACCGCGTACAAAATTAATAGGTTAGTCAAATTTTTGCCCCTTTTTACATGGACATTTCTATATCTACACATGCATGGCCTACACAGTCAAATAGTACCAAGATTCACCAACAGATAGCACAAAAGACCCGTTAAAGCACACACATGGACATTCCTTGTTTTCTTTTTTTTCAATTACCCTTCATATAGTGTAGCCAAACCAAAAACTATCAGTTAACTCAGTATCATGTGATTATTTCGTAGAAAATACGAAAACTCGCTTTAGGGGCCGTTCAAAAATTTTCTGGCCCCTGATCCAAAGACTAATTATTGGCCAAGGCCACAATTTTTTGATGCAATTTTTGGATCATTCCTAAAACTATTGGACAAGATCACAATCTTTTGATCCAAATTTTTTGATCATTCCTAAAATTATTTTTCATTTTGCGTGGTATTCTTGAAATAACACTGCATTTCATTTATTGTAGTTATTAAACTTCGATTACAATTTTGTCCTTAAAATCAGGTTTTGAGTTTTTGTATTTTGTTTTTTTATAAAACATCGCGGTTATGAAGCATAACATAGAGCAATAATAATAATAATAATAATAATAATAATAATAATAATAATAATAATAATAATAATAATAATAATAATAATAATAATAATAATAATAATAAAGTAATAACAAGAAAGGTTTATAATAACTGACTTGAAGTTATCCACTAAAATGAGTCGTAATGCAGAGTTATAGAAAACTTCAGAATTCAATAAATCGACGTTTGTATGTGACATTTAATTGTACCGTGCTACTTAGAGCATAGAACAGAAGCCTGTTGAACAGAGAGCGTTGAATTATTAGCAGTCTAGGTTGTACTATGCGTAAAATATATGTGTCATGTGTTTATCTGAATGGAATTCGGGAATACAATTCTGAGAGTAGTGTTTCGGACCTGAGTTGACCATGTGTGAGTTATACAGATATCTGAGATCACTGGTTTTATGACGAGTGTTACGTAGTTGAATATTTAATGTTTGTAACAGTTCGAGTTTTAACTTGTAACTTTATACTATATTACATAAAAGTTACTTATGATAAGACAACAGTTTAATGTATCTAGAACACACATCCAAAGTCATACGCGTAGCCCCCGCCAAGTGAACTTTGTGGTGGACAAACACCGTGTGCGTGGATTTTCTCGGGGTTCTCCCGTTTCCTCCCACTTTCTTCATTCCACCATTTCATTCATTACTCATCATCACCGTCTCCTTCAGCCTAACCGGCATATCCGTGGGACGTAAAACTTAAAGATTTCATTTCATTTTTTTTTTCCAAAGTCATACGCTGCATTTATAATCACATTACCCTGGTTAGTTTTCTAATGTAAGAAATGCAACCAAAAAATATATATATATATATGATTGGGAATCTTTCATATTCAGTTTGCAACATGATATGTGTAATTTCATTCAGTGGATGCAATTCCACTAGTTTTGTTTTTCAGAGTGAAAAACAGATATAGAACAACAATCTAATTTATTGTAGTAACTGATATACTCTATATACTAAATCCGCACCAAAAACGCTTAGGACTAATTAATTTTCTTTTCTCTCTCTGTACAGATTTTAAGTTGTAATGTTTTTAATACCCTAACGATATGTTTATGTTTACTGTAAAATATAACATGCGAATTTATGTAAGGGATTTGCAGACAAGAAAAAAAAATAACATTCAATATCATGGAATTGGATTAAGCTACTAACAAAAAAAATCAATTAATGACAAAAAAAAAATCATTATTAAATTAGTACTTTCGTTGTTGTCATTAATATTGTGTTAATGAGATAGGGATGGTATAGTATACATGTTTGCGAATGCATACATCATGTTGTAAATATATGGACCTCAGGGGTTAAATGAAAGTGAATTAAAATTTTTAATTTTACATCCCACAATTATAACTTTTAGGCTAAAGAGGATGGGTGATTAATGAAATGATTAGTGAAGGGAAATAGGGGAAGAAGCACAAGAGCCTCGACAGAAAACTCACGAACCTGATATTTCCTTTTGCGAACTCGCATAGCTGGTGACCGAATCAGAGACATTTTGAACTAGTGGTAGCTGCTTTACAACACTTTTTTTTTTTTCTAATTTGCTCCAACCGTTGCACACGTATCTTTGGTCTTCCAATTAATCTTACCCAGCAATCCGTACAATATAACAAATACACCAACATAGAAATATTCATAACAGCTAAAAAATCCATGTTTTTTTGAGGGACTTGAACTGTCAATGGTAGTGCACTTACCTCTGGTGCATGGGATCCCTGATTCGATTCCCGTCAAGTGTGTTTGTGGTGGACAACATCGTGCGCGCGGGTTTTCCCGGGGTATCTCCGTTTCCTACCGGTTTCTCATTCCACCAATTCTTCCATCATCATTCACTTGCTTTAATCATCGTCTCCATTAGCCTAAAGGGAATAATCGTGGGACGTTAAACTGAAAGATTTCATTTCATTTTCGAACTCTAAATGGACTTTCCCTCACGATAGTCAGCATAACGCCTCAAACTGCTCAAAATGCCCCGTGTCCCACCCACCTCAAACTTCAGAGACTATTTTAAAATGATAATGTAAACTACTAAATACACGTACATAGTGCTGTGTTGTGCAAAACCACATGAATACACTCTGTTTGACAGCCACTTTTACCAACATACGTTAAATATATTTAACTAACTCTATGGTCTACGAAGCCCGGAAGTTCAATGTCACGTCCACAAAAGGTCTTCATTGGTATTTGTCCTTAAGCTAACTGGACCCAGTTTCTACCTTGTATTCCTATTTCAGCGAGATCCATTTCAGCATTGCCCTCTCATTTCCACCTAAGTTTTCCTAACAGTCCTTTCCCGATCAGATTTCCAGTAAAAAACTTTCAAAATGTTCCTACGTTTTTCCATTCTGTCCAGCTGAGCCTGCTATACTTGATGACCTTAACAATGTTTGGTAAACGGTACACATTATGCAGTTCCTCTTTATGAAGTTTCCGCCATTCCCCATTCCTGTTCACCTTGGGTCCGGACATTTTTTTTCTCAGGATTTTATTCTGAAATACTTCCAGCCTGTATTCTTCCCTCAGAAGCAAGCGACCAAGTTTCACAGCCATACAACACAACAAGCATAATTATTGGTTTGTATATTTTAATCTTCGAATTTCTTGGTAGAATTCGTGACGACAGAAGATTTGGAACTGAATAAAAAGCATTATCTGCTTTCAATCTGTTATTTAATTTCTCCGTGTATATGGTTTTGGTTTGTTAATATTGGTCCCAGATATTTGAAAGTATCTATTTTGCCGAAATTATTATTTGATATTTTGATGCAACCATTTGATGGGGGAATTTCCATGTATTTAATTTGGATTGGCTAATTAACAATTAAGGAAGACTCGAAAAATTGGTAGAAATAAAGATGTTGCACTATTATCATTGTGGATAGCAAATGATAGCGAAGTTCCATGCTTTCTCAGTTAGACGTTAAACAATTTAAACGATCCGTTAATTACAATTATATTTTATAATCCTTTTCGGTTAACTAGGTGTGCTAGTGAGAAGAAAGAGCAAACAGAACGAGCAAATAAAAAGATGAACTAATTATTTTACTCCATACAAAATATCCCGACAAATATGGAATACATAAAAATTTATAACCTACGAATACTCTCGGTAGACCCTATGAAGCAAGGGCGTCATTTAAGGGGTGCAGGAGGGGGCAATTAACTCCTCAAGAGTTTAAGGAATACATATATTTTAATCAATTTTACAAAAATACTAGTACAAAACGTGAAAGTCTTATGGTGGTGGTGCTCTTGCCCTCCTGAAGTCTGAAATGACGTCCCTACTATGTAGGTAAATTCAGAGATTCTCAACCCGTGTGTCGCGATCCTTCCGGGGACAGTCGGTTGAAAAACGTGTAAAACGTTATCAAACTAGTTATCGTAAGAGTGGTTTTCTGGATTTTTCCTCATTCTCAGCAGGCAAATGCCGGGATGAGACCTTGCATAATGGTGCTAGGTTGCTTTCTTCCTTCCCATTCTTTTTTCTTCTCCCAAATTATCCCGTGAAAGTGATTGTCGAGAGATGTCATCCCTTATACGTGACGAGTTAACAATGTCACAGCTGCTGAAAATCCAGAGAACTAATTAATAATTCTAATCTTGGAGGGTCTCGAAATTTTAGAATATGAAACCATAAAGCATTTAATAATTAGTTAAAAACAATTTAGAGGCAGACCATATAAATCAATGAATCCGGGGCAGCAACAATGCACAGTACTACATAGTGTCGCTACTTTATTAAAACTTCTATTCTTACATAGGGATGGCCAGAACCGGTTCCTGGAGGAACCGTTTTCCGGGTCTGAACGGATCCGGTTCTAGAAGATCCGGTTCCGGAACCGGTTCTTCGGATCCATGTCTGGAACCGGTTCTTCGGATCCAGTTCTGGAACCGGTTCTTCAGATCCAGTCTGGAACCGGTTCTTCGGATCAAGATCTGGAACCGGTTCTGAACACCAAATCTCCAAGAACTGGTTCCCCGCAGAGCCGGTTCCGCTGGAACCGACACTTTTTGACCATCCCTACTCTAATCCCGAGCTGCTGGCAGGCTGTGAACAGTGTGCTAGATGAAATGGTGGAAGCGACAGGCAGGCGCCCAGGCGGCGGCCGCTTGTCTCATTTGGCTAAATAAACTGGGATACTGGCAAACTCATTGGCTAAACAGGAAAACTGGCCAACTCATTTGGCTATACACTCACTGGTGTACCAATTTTAGTTCTGGGGGCACAAGCGGGTCTGGGCGGGGAGGGCACAAGCGCATGGTTCTTTTTGCAGTGTTTTGAAGGTGAACTTTGTGCCTTCTTTACGGCTCTTTGGGGTTTTCAGATCCAGGTCTGGAACCAGTTCCTAAGATCCGGTTCTGGAACCGGGTTTTCGGATTCAGGTCCAGGACCGGTTCTGAAAAGCGGATCTCCGAGAACCAGTTTCTCGCGGAACCGGTTCAGCCGGAACCGGAACTTTGTGGACATCCCTAACAACTGTGTCATGGGTGTTCATTAAAGTGTATCGTCAATAAAAAAAATGAAATCAACTGACCTAATAGTCACCCTGGTCTGTAGTTGATGATTGCATAGACAAAGTTGTAAAATATGGTGAAGAATATTGTATTACGTATTGGTTTCCAACTTACTCCTAAAGGCAATGCAATCAAAATATACATAACTATATCATTTAATAGCAGAAATAGTCACTTTTCACATACGGAGAATATACAAGGTGTGGCTATTGATGTCCAGGACTGCTCTAATAACACCAGAACAGATGATTTGAAAAACACACCTTTTTAATATGTTACGAAGTAATTCACACCTGCCGTAATACACTTCTGTGTTAGGCTGTATAAGTTATGGGGAAACCACTTTTAAAATCCTCTTTCGGAAGGCTCTTCAATGTCGACGTCACGTGCTTCTTGATGTCTTCAACATTCTCGAACTGTGTTCATTTCATCACAATTTTGAGTTGTGGGAACAAAGAAAGACTGAGGGGGGCAAGTCAGAAGAGTATGGCGGATGATGCAGCTGCACGATCTCATGCTTGGCCAAAACCCGCTTCACTGGTAATGTAATGTGGGGGCAGGCGTTGTCGTGCAATATAAACCAACTCCCATTCTGTCGAAAACGGGGACGTACTCTGCGAACTTTTTGTCGGAGTCGGGCAAGAACTTCTGCGTAATACTGTCCTGTAACAGTCGTACCAGGTGGAAAAAATTCATGATAAGTCCTTCAATATCGAAGAAAGCGATTAACATGACTTTGACCTTTATATTTTGATATCGAAACATTTTCTGTTTAGGGTTGCTGGGAGACCGCCATTCTGCATTCTGTCTCTTGGTTTCAGGGTCCTATTGGTAGCACCAAGATTCGTCAACCGTTACTATCGAATCCAGGAAAGCAGGGTCAGCGTCAGCGTTGTCGATGAGTTCACCACATGCGTATATTCTGAGTTGCTTTTGATCGTCTGAACAAATTTGGAAAACACCTTGCGTTTCCCTAGGTCTTGCGTCAGAATTTGGCGAACCATTTCTTTGTCGATGTTCAGTTCACTGGCCAGTATTCGAATAGTCAGTCGCCGATCCGATGTTACAAGCTCGCATACTTTCTCAGTTGTTTCTGGCGTACGCACGGAAATCGGCCTTCCGTTGTGGGCGTCAACGTCAACACTTTCCCGCCCGTCCCGACAACGTCCATACTATTCAAATGTGCTTGAACGCGATAATGTTTGCCCACCATTCACTTGCTTCAACATTACATGTGCTTCTGTCACACTTTTGCCCAGTTTGAAGTAGAATTTGATGTTCACCCTTTGCTATGTCTCTGCACTTCCACAACACCACTTTACCACTTCGACAACAACACTGCACCAGATACATTTCCACGTGTCTTTCCCAGCCAAACTCTTTCTTCCAACTGACGCGTAATTTGGGGATCATGTGCAGATGTACTACCTTCCGGATACCAGCAGGGCCTCTCTCAGGTGAGTGATCGGTTTCGTGCTGTGCCATCAGTCCTGGATATTAATAGCCACATATTGTATTTATATAAATTGCTTGAACCCCATCCATCTCTTAAGATACGCATGGGGAATGAACTTGGAATTAAACGGCATCGGCAGTATCACTATTCATCTCATGGATTGGACACTATTGCAAAAAACCTGCAACATGAGCATGCAAGTTTCTTCTGAAAAGATGAAGACTTTTGCTCCAAAATAATTGTTCATAGGAGGACGCCGAGGTTTCTCCTGGCGTGATTCGTGCCACTTGGACGTTATGTTGATTCCCTGCGTCGTTAGGCGTAGTTTCACAATAAACTTACATGCTCATGTTGCAGGGTTTTTGCTGCGGACTGTTCATATCATACTCCTCACCCAACCTTCACCCCTGCCGAAAATGTGTAAACAATATAAGGTAGGCTAGAGTATAGGCCTACTCAGAGACCAAAAGTAATTAAAATCGCCTCAGCTAGAAGGAGATCGGGGACAAAGATTGTTAGATGTTATATATATATATATATATATATATATATATATATATATATATATATATATATATATATATATATATATATATAAGAGAGAGAGAGAGAGAGAGAGGGATGTCTCCCTTACCACACCTTGAAACGAGAATTTAATATATATATAGGAAATCCTTATTTTGAATAAATGATTTTTTACCAAATTTAATTTTCCTAAGTTGAGAGTATTGTGATATACTCAGTTTATGGCATACACTTTGAATGACCCACCCTCCCTTAAGATGGGCATTTTAACCAAAGTGCCATGATAAAATCACAAGCCAAACAATGGTCCAGCAATCAAAATCAGTCAAGCAGTCTAGGAGGAATGAAGGGAGAAACATTTTAAAACTCATTTTCACTTATATGGGTAAACGAAAGGAAATACGTAGTATAAAGCGCAGTGCGTGGGACAAACAGGATTGCACATGATTTAAGAAAATGAAATGAAGACTGTGACGGGACGTTGTCAAGTGTAAAGAACTGTTGCTAAGCAGACATACTACAGGTGGTAGAAAGACTGAGGTCAATGTGTAGAAGGAGATGGCAACACTGCAGCTCTCTTGTTTGCTAAGGGAACTCAAGGGCCCCGCCTTCAAACGCTATCAAGTTTGTCTCACGCTTTAGTTTAAAATGTGGGACTGTGAATTAACAATTTGCAATCATTTATCTGCTTTGCAAATACTCGGTTAAGCGTCGAATTACAGCGTGAAACCAACTTTAAAGTTTATTAATGTATCGTTTCTACTACTAGGGCTACATTGGAGATAACCAAATTTTGATCCATTTATTGTGTGAATATGAAAGTCTATCACTTACTTGTGCAGGTTGAGGGTTTTCAATAACATTCTTTTAAAAGGTAAAACCGTGGAATAATATACTAGCTAACAAATGACTTACGGTTATTAAAATTAAGGCATATCATATCCACTAATGCTTGAAAATTTTCGAACATCCTAAATTTGTATTAGCATTTACTGTGAACCCATCATTTCAAAAAAAAAAAAAAAAAGAACTTTACCTCCTGTGTCAGAGATGCTCTTGCAGAAAGCATATCATTTGGTGACAGTTGAATCGAAATATTACTGACTGCATATGACAATTATTGAAATAAACATAAATACTCGATATAGATATTGCATAGCATAAGCAAAAGTGTAGAAGGTGAGGAAATGTGTTGGCCTTCCTTGGAAATTTTATACATAAGGATTCAATGTAGCGACATCAATTTGAAAGAAACATCAGTATTCCTAGTTTTGAATTTACTTATCCTGTGTTGATATACCAGATTTCAGGAAGTCAAATCCGACATACTTCAAATACATACGATTTAATTATTTATTGCATGATCCATTGCTGCTCGTTGAAATACCAACAACGGGCACTAAATATTGTCTTCCACTAAGCGACAATTGAGCATTGAAAGCCGAACATTGTCCGTCGTAAACACTTCTCAAAATATAGGACTTTTGCCTTTTCAACAAGATATAAATAACTATAAAATTTGGATAACTGTTTTCCTATCAAATGTGTACTGAATTGACCACTCATGCCTACCTATATCAAGCATAACTGAATCTTTTTTTTTTTTTTTTCTAAAACAGCACATGTCACAAAAACCAAGTTTTGAGGAAACTGAGAAAAGCTATTCTACACACTATTGTTCATCCAAAAACATTTATTTATTTGCAAAATATCAAGCGTAGGCAGCAGCTTGACAGCTGAAAATATCTCACAAAATGTATATCTACGCGTACAAAACTTGACATTAAGAAAATAAATAAATAAATAAACTAATCCATTATATCATCTTGCACATTTGGTTTATAACCTGCAATATCCATATCAGCATTGTTTCAAATAATAAATACTGACATCAATTACCCGCTTTGCTGGGTTAAATTAAGAAAAAAAAATAGTAATATATTTCGTTAGTCAGTCATTTTTACTATTACTAAACGCTCCTTGATATTGGTCATTTTCGATGAATTTTATATATTCCCCTCCCCTCCCACAATTTGCGGGGCTGAATTTGGATTTACAAGGCATCAGAAGTGTCACTGTTTATCTCAGCGACCTCCAAAGCTATAGATTCGACACTAATAACGGTCATTTTCGAACATTGACAAATGTCTTTCCCCCTCCTTTAAATTACATCGTCTAAGTGATATGACAAAAATCATCTCATGTTCGAACTGCATCTAGTTTGAAAATTTGATCGAGATCGGTCCTGTGGTTCAAGAGCTATTAAATTTTGTTTATTTTTTATATATCTCCCCCTCCTTCCACTCTCCTAAGTTTTACCTTCAAAGTGAAATGATAGAAAACATCTCAGGACCGAACCTCATCCACGTCGAAAATTTGATCCAGATTGATCGTTTGGCTCAAGAGTTACTAAGTTTTACTTATTTATCAACTCCCTCCTCCCCCTCCCCTAAGTTCTATCGTCAAAGTGAATAGATAAATACCATCCCAGGCCCGAACCTCATCTATGTTGAAAATTTGATCGAGATCGGTCAAGTGGTTCAAGAGTGAAGTCATAAAGACAGTCACTTTCAATTTTACTTTTTTACATATATATCTCAGTCTCCCCCTCCCATTTCCCTACGTTGCAACATCAAATTTAAATAACAAATTTATCCAAAGCCCGACGTCATCTATGTCGAAAATTTGATCGAGATTGGTCGGGTAGTTCAAGAGTTATCAAGTTAGATATATATATATGTATATATATATATATATATGTGTGTGTGTGTGTGTGTGTATGTGTGTGTGTGTGTGTGTGTGTCCCCTCTCCTCCCTACTCGTAAGTTCTACCGCCAAAGTGATATAATAAAATCCACCCCAGGTTCGAATCTTATCCATATTGAAAATTTGATTAAGATCGCTGGGGTGGTTTAAGCGTGTTAAATTCGCAAAGATAGTCACTTTTATTTTTATTCTTTTTACATATATATTTCCCTTCCCCTTACCTTAGGTTGTACCGTAAAAGTGAAATGCTGAAAACATCCCAGGTCCGAACCTTATCTATGTTGAAAGTTTGATCACGATCGGTCTAGTGGTTCAAGAGTCATTACCATTTATTTATTTTTATAGGGTTCTCTCCTTCCTTCTCCCACCCCTAAGTTGTACTGTTAAAGCGATATGATAAAAATCACCTCAGGTCCGATCCTCATCTATGTTGAAAATTTGGTTAAGATCGGTCTGGTGGTTTAAGCGTGATGAAGTCACAAAGACAGTCACTAGTATTTTTACTTTTTTTTTACATATATCTATCGGCTCCCCCTCCCTTCCGTTGCACTGTAAAAGTGAAATGAAGAAAATATCCCAGGCCCGAACCTTATATATTTTCAAAGTTTGATCGAGTTCGGTCGGGTGGTTCAAGTGTTATTAAGTTTTATTCATTTTCATATATGTGCCGTGTTATGCAAAAATGAACTAAGCGCTAAACTTTGAAAAACCACGTAAATACGATTATTGGTTCCTGATACGCATTAGAACGTTTTGCATAATCGAAAAGAGAAGAAAACCAACACCTTTCTTAAAAAAAAGAAACATAATTTCACTTTTGATTACGGCTACATTTATGTTGGGCATCAACTTTTACACGTAATTTTCTTAAAAGTATGAAAGTGGCGCTTAGTTCGTTTTCGCATGACACAGTACATATTTCTCCTGCTCCCCTCCCCCTGCCCTAAGATCCACTGTCAAAATGAGATGACAAAAAAAAAAACTTCAAAAAGAACTTCATATATGTTTAAAATTTGATTGAGATCGATAGGGTGGCTCAAGAGTTATTAATTCACGAACATAGTCAATTTTATTTTTATATTTATTGATTTTTGTATATCTTCCCCTCCCCTACGTTGCTCCGTCAAAGTGGAATTATAAAAATCATCCCATCCCCAAAAAACCTCAACTACATTGAAAATTTGATCAAGCTCAGTCGGATGGTTCAAGAGTTACTAAGTTTTATTTATTTTTTCTGTGTCTCCCTTCTCCCCCCCCCCTAAGTTGTACCGTCAAAGTAAATAACTAAAAACACTCCCAGGCCAAAACCGCATGTACGTTGAAAATTTGATCGAGATCGGTCTGACGGTTCAAGAGATTAAGAGTCACAAACATAGTCACTTTCAATTTTATAATATAGATTTTTAGACATATAATTTGCACTGGCTCTCAAATCTCTATTCAACTGTCGTCAAATCTATGCTTTAAGAGTCTCTATCACTGCGAAATTAAAATACCGCTAATTTTACAGTAATTATGTGATATCTTCAAATAGATAAAATATAATCGAAAAGTGGATCAAGACCTCCCTAGACGATGTTATTTTGCATGAGGTACCGTTATCACGAGTCACCTAGTAGCTTTCCGTTTGCAGTTATTTAGAAACGCGAAAATAAATGCCGATTTTCTAAATGGCTGGAAATCGAAAGCAGATAAATGAGTCATGATAACGGTATCTCACGCAGAATAATATTGTCTAGTGAGGTCTTGTTCCACTTTTCGATTACCTTTTATCTATTTGAAGATATCACATAATTACTGTAAAATTAGCGGTATTTTAATTTCGCCGGGATGAAGACTCTTAAGCCGCAGTACTTCTGACAAAATGTTCCCGTTCTAAAATAGTTGGTTCGCAGTAAACGCTCAAAAAATCATCAGCGAGCTCGAAGACTTTGCAGGGTAGTGTATGTGGAATATTTCACTTGCATAAGAATTGTGGGTGTGAAATATACAAGCCTTACTGATTAGAAAGATTTTGGAAAAGAGATATATTTTATTAGAAGAAGGAATTGGTACACTTCTAATAAAAGCAACGCATTCTAAGAAAGAGGAACACAGTCCTGGTTCAAGAGCTTTGGTGTAGATTATAATGTATTTATTAATTAAACCAGCTAGCAGGTATAAGCTGGATAAAGAGAATAATAGAAGCAAGATAGCTTGAACGTATACGTAAAAATACGTAAAGGCCCTTTCGGTTTATATAACTGGAAAGCAAATCTCTCACCGGATTCAAGCCTGGGATCCCCATATTGCGAAGCAAAAACGTTTGCTATTGCTACACGCTCGTCTGATTTTTGCATTAATTGATTCTTGATATGCTGATGAAATTTCTTGTGACAGTTAAACATAGTTGAACGAATTAAAATACTAGCTTATTTACTTAACAGGAACTCGAAAAAACAAAGAATTAAAACTGTGTTCCCTTTTAGTCTTCGATACGATGCACACTATATTGCTGTAGTTCCCCCAACGTAAAAGACACTCCGTAACAAAGACATTGTGAAAAGATTATTTCTCAATAAAGAATGCTTCATAAAAGGCAGGCATCAGCTTTCAAACCTTACCTCGATTCTACACGAAATCAATAAACATCAAAATTTTGGATTCTTGCCATGGCCACGATTGATTCGATAAAACATTCTGAACAAGAAAATGATGAATGAGTGGCAGTATGAAATATCATCTCCAAGACAAAGAAACCTTTCCTCTTATTTCCGTCAGTTCTTAGAGTTATTCATCGAACAAGTCCTTGTTAGAAAGTTGATATAAGATGCAGGAACGGGGAATGAGACGTGACTCTATTGCATGTTTAATTTGCTTCCATCAATTGTTCTGAATCACAAATCCGAGTAGTTTTGAAAACGTGGTTTGTATGCTTAAGGGTTTCTCTCTCTTGAGTATCAATGCAAATAACTTTGTGTTCAGTTGGTTGCATGGATCGGGAATGTTATTACCTACGATCTTTTATCAGCTTGAGAGAACAAAAGTCGATCAGTTCTCAGTATATAATAAACTTACTTTTTGAGTGAGAATATAAATAAATGAAAATTTGCTCTTTGCTTTCTAACACTTATGACATTTTTGCAGAATTATAATCAGGTATTTCTTGGTACAGAGGAAATGTACACCTACTAAACTGCTGTTTCCATAGTTTTATGTTTAGTTATATGCTATAGTAGCTTTTATTGTTTGAGAAAAAAATAACACTTTTACTTTCTTTTTTTTGTATGAAACAACTTTTAAGTTCGTCTATAACACTTGCCTTTCCTAACTACATATAAAACTATGCAAACTGACATAAAATAAAGGTGTACTTTCGGTTGACGTGGAAAGTTGAAATTTGGCATGATTGTAGCTTTTCCAGACTACGCGACAGGAAAATTGCCAAAATTGAATATATATATATATATATATATATATATATATATATATATATAAAGGGGCATAAAGGGAAATGAAGAAATTTCCATGCTATTTAAATCTTATCTTTTATATAGATGCAATAGGAAAATAAATTTGAAATTTAGCAAGATTGTGGGCATAAGAGGTGCGATTTTGTATGCCGAGTAAATGCGGGGCTCAGGGTACTAAGTTCCCAGCTGGACCAAATTCAGGAAGTGTGGAAAGCAAATGCCTGAAATTTACTCTTGATGCAAAGGCTGATCCATAAGAGACGCAAGGGAGGAGCCACCAGCTAGCCAATGGCTAGTCTACATATATATATATATAACTCAATCTATGGCCTACGGAACTCGGAGATTCAATGCCGCGTTCACAAAAGCTGTCCATTGTCTTCTGTCCTTAGCCAACTAGATCATGTTTTTACTTGGTACTCCCAGTTATGTAAGATATATCTTAATATATCTGTATTTGTATTTGTATTTATTTATTTTGTATGAACTTACAGGTACGAGGAATGTCCTCAAGTAAGTGTAACATGCATCATATGAACAAAAAATTTACATGAGTAAAATAAAGTAATATTACCTTGTCATGATATTTACGTACTCCTCAATCGCATAACAAGAATTTTCTAATAGAAATAATTTTAACTTTTGTCTGAACCTTTTCATATTTTCTTCATACTTTATATCAATTGGCAACATGTTGTACAACTTAACACCACCATAACTTACAATTTTTTGATACATTGCTGACCGGTGATTACACAAATGAAAATCATTCTTATTTCGCGTATTATGATTATGTACGTCCTTATTTGTTACGAATGCCGATGAGTGTTCTTTCAAATACAAAAAGAGACGATACAAATATAAACTATCCAGTGGAAGTATATTGACCTCCTTAAACAAATGTCTACAAGAAAAATTCGGCTTCTTATCACAAAGTATTCTTATGGCTTTCTTCTGAATTTTGAAAACATTAAATCTCTGACTTGAATTTCCCCAGAACATGATACCATATTGCAAGATAGAGTTAAAACACGAATGGTACAAGGTTTTAGCTAATTTTAAATTTACCTTCTTTCTAATAATCCTTAGTGCATAACATATTCTATTTAATTTATTAATAACTGACTCTATATGAAATTCCCATGTCAGGTTATGATCTGTAGTAAGACCTAAAAACGAACAGTGTGTTATATAGTTAATTATATTTTGGTTCAGATATAGATTAGGGTATATTGGTTTACTGCACTTGTTATGAAAATTTATAGCAATGGATTTTTCAACATTAACAAAAAGATTATTGTTCTTCATCCAAAGAGATACTTCATTTAGTGTTTGCCTAGCATTCTGTTCCAATATTTTTTTCATTTTTTCCACTCACTAGCAGAGTGGTATCGTCAGCGAAAAGGGTAACATCTGCCGAAGATATGCTTTTTTCAAAATCATTAATATATAAAAGGAAGAGCAATGGCCCTAGAATAGATCCTTGTGGAATTCCATGTTTTATATATAATTCATCTGATAAAGAGCTTTCTACAATGTTATTATTCTTATGCGTTATTTCTACGACCTGCCTACGATTTTTTAAGTACGAACCAAACCAGTCCCTTGCTTTACCACGTATTCCACAGTTCTCCAGTTTGTTCAAAAGTAAACTGTGTTGTACTGTATCAAAAGCTTTAGACAAATCAAGAAAGATTCCTATACAGTTTTCTTTCTTATCTACAATATTTCTTACTTTCTCAATGAAATTAAATATTGCCGTGTTTGCAGATCGGCCTTTAAGGAAGCCATGTTGTTTTGTTGAGATAACATTTTCTTTCAATAAAAAATTAATTAACCTGTTATACATAATTTTTTCCAAAACTTTTCCAACGACAGGTAGGAGAGATATTGGTCTGTAGTTATTTATGTTTTGCTTTTCACCTTTTTTAAACAAGGGCTTAACTTTTGCAATTTTTAACTTTTCTGGATACTCGCCATTTGTAAGTAGTATCTTAATAGTAGCCTTCCATCTGCGCCTAGGTCTTCCTAGTGGACGTTTTCTGATTTTAAGTCGAAATTTTCAAACCGTTTCTAGTTTCTTCCATTCTGGCTACATGACCTGTCCACTATAAACTATACAGTTCCTCTTTATGAACTTTCCGCCATTTTCCATTTCCGTTTCTTTTCGGTCCGAATATGCGCTTCAGGATTTTATTCACAAATACTTTCAATCTGCGTTTTTCCCTCAGCGTAAGCGACTATGTTTCGCAACCATACAGCACAAGCATAATTGTCATTTTATATATTTAAGCTTTACATTCCTCGACAGAATTCGCGACTACAAAAGATTTTGAATTGCATAATAACACTAATTCCCTGCTTTCAGTCGACATTTAATTTCTTCGTGGATATGATTTTGGTCTGTTGATACTAATCCTTGATATTTGAAAGAATTTCAATTTGTCGAAAATATTATTCGATATTTTGACGTATTATTAACTAAATAATTATGTTAAAAGCCACTGCCAGGTCAGGATGTGGAAATCAAATAGCTCTTCAGAATTCTCTCTCTCTTCAGTAACATGGTAGCAAAATACTGCCTGCACACATGCAACGAAATATTTTACTGAACTATAAATATTCTACTGTAAAATGAGTAAAACGACCTCGTTACGTCATTAAGAATAAATAGGGTTGCGTTATTTATATGTTACTATTGTTCAAATATTTTAGATTTTTCTCCTGTTCTAGCATACAATGAGTTGAGTTCATTTTTTTAAGTATTTGTTTTTCATCAAGTATAGTGTCAGGTAGTTTCGGAAATTCCCGCTAGATGACTTTGTAAGCAATTGACATAGGCATGTGGGCTAAAATTTGTAACACAATTAGAAAAAGCTAGAATTGTCCATTGTTAGCAGAAGTCGTAGGTATTTGCAAAATGTAATTACATATTCGTACATCATGATTTCATGACGCATACAAAACTTTCATAATTACTTATCTATATATTGTATTTATATCCATATGCAGTATTTACAAATATTTTATTATTGGTTTTGAAAAATACGCTGTGTACTTAATGAACGCCCAAATATATTTTTCTGACGTATATTTTTTTAGACAAACACAATGTTAAATCAACTGAATTGAAAATGCCACCAAAAAAATAAAGGAAAAATAGGTTTAATGTAGATTTAATATTAAATATGCAATTGTATTATGAAAAATACAAAATGTGTTTTACAATTTGATTTGTATCATTGCTAAACTCTAGGATCAATTTTGTATAATCTTCCTAATCAAGAATAGCACAAAACAAACAAATTAGATTGTATTTATTTGTTATATATTATTGAGTAACACTACTATTTTATCTACATTAAACGTAATACGTTGTTTGAATGCCTGGTAGGGAAGACGGTGACTCAGCAACATATATGAATGTACAGTTTAGTAGCAGTAAATTTATTTTTGATTCAAACTTATGCAGTGTTAGAAAATACTAAGGTGAAATTAATTTGATATAATTTCAAGTTACTATGTTACATAATAGTTGCACAAGTATAACGTTAGATTTACAGCTAGTAGCATATAAATGATGAATTTTATTAGAATCAATTATGGTTGAGCCCCGACAATTCAAGCTTATGTTCTGTCAGTTGTTGGCAGATTAAACAACTTCGACCTTCTTTCCAATTAGGCAAATGAATGTTCTTTCTTAACATCTATTCACCTAAGCCAATTACCCATTACGTTTCAAAGCATAAAAACCGCAACATGCACAAAGAACATGGAAAAAGTTGTGTTTTCTTTATTTCTTTAAAGAACGTCTAATGCCATCGCAAATTGAATTGAATAATTAATTCGACTTTCTTTCGATTGAAAAGAAAAAAGAAAGAGAAAAAAACATATGAATAGTTCAGATCATTGCAACGAGTGGTTATTCTACTATGTTTGGAAAACGTAAAGAAAATATTCAGTTGCGAGTTATATCCATGTTCATATTCATATTCATATATACATATATTATTTCACGAGACGAAGAAGTGGTTGGAAATGATAATAGCATACGCTCTGTTACACATGCTATGATATTTAATTCACCATGTGTAATCCACTTACAATGATGAAGCAACTGGTTTCACGGGCCTGGATCATTTTATACGATTAATGTATGTTTTTTTTTTTTTTTTAATTTTGCTTCCAACAGTCAACCAGCGACATCCAGAGCTTAAAAAAAATCAGTGTTTTTGTATTTCAAGTGTTTCGTGTAATTCACTTGCAGGTGAGACATGGTTAATATTAATGCAGGTTTAACTTTGCCAAGAAAAACTTATATGGAATTCAAATTATTTTCAGTGTGTATTACATAATGTTCTCATCTAAATAAAATTATGAATGAGAATTTGAATTTTGTATGCATTAGGAGATACCATTGTACACTACATTGTAGAAACTTTATATTACCCTGTTTTCCAGTTCTATCAAAAAGCATGTAATTTTACCTTTTCTATTGAAATTCTAATACATATAAATTATATTAAGTATTAGTCTGTGAATTAACGTATAGGATTCAATGGATAATAACTGAAATAGTTTTGAAACATTCACAACCTTCCGGCTTCTAGATCAGGAAACGTGTGGAACTTTAGTTTCGATTAACTTGAGTTCCGGAACCTATTCGCCTTTTGAAAGATTCCACCAAATGAAACATCCAAAGTGTTAGTACTTGATTAAATGTTTCGGTTCATTTGGAAATTATAGATGTACCTCGTTTCATAATAGCTATTAGCGTAAAGTAGTTATGTTTGTTTTATTTTTATTTATTTGTTTAACTGTCACTTTCAGTACGCTTTCCCAAAGTTGAGACTAAGTTACTTTATATTCTCACAGGAAAATTGCTCAAAGAATTTGTTGTTTAGTTGCGAAGTGAATATAATTTTTGTTGAAAATGTCCGAAGCATTTTTTTTAATCTTTCTTGGGGGGAAGGGGTCCAACACGTCTATGTAATATTGAATCTGTGTAGTGTTGCACTCGTAAAGACAACAAGTAACTGTTAATTACTTCCACTTATATTCTCAGAAAAAAATAATAGAACTAGATTATTTTTTATAAGAATAGAAAGAGTACAGATGAGGTGCAAAATCAAATTGTTAGGCTGCATCAGTAAGTTCTACGTTAATCAACTATGATTGTGTTATGAAAGTATACAAATGTCGGTCGAGTTGCGAAGTTTTGGGGGTCTGGACCCGATGGAACCTCCACGTGAGTTGCGCCCCCTGAATCCAGTTTACATAATTTTGACTTATTACACCATAATGTCTGTTTTCTCAGAATGAACACGCGATTGTGAGAATAGGTGCAGGAGTGAAAAAGTGTCAAATGTTAAATATTCTAAGAAATCCTTCGTAAACCAAAAGCACCAATGAGACAGAAAATCAAATTTATCAATATATTTTCCCGTTCTATCTCAGTAACATTTAAAATAATTTTCTAGGAAGCTTAACTTGTACCCATACTCATGTATGTATGTAGTTGACGAAACGTGTCCTTTCTCCTGAATTCTGTTGTACCTTGAAGGGTAATATATTTCTGTAGAATGACAGTCATGTAGGTTAATATAAATGATTTGTGTATATAGCTGTGTTCCTCTTCCACTTTCTTCCCAGCTCTCTCCGTGTGAGGTATGTGTATGTGAGATGCCGCGAGATACCTTAATAACATTCGCTCATGTTCATATCCCATCGTGTGTTCAAAGTTATTACATTTGCTTATTGGGATTTCGATGAACATTTACCATACGCTCAATAAACAAAATATGCATTCTGAATTGGTAATGAGTGTCTTGTTCATGACATTTACGTCACTGTATCTCATTATAGAAGAGTAGCATTAACAGTTAGGACTAACTGTAATCATATCGATAAGTCCCTTGAAGATTTTCTTGTTGCTTAGCTGGCAATTACGTTCCCAATTTTGCCCCACACTTTTACTATGATTAATTATGAATATTTACTTTTATTTTCAAGTATTGGCTTGAGAGAAATCAAATTATTATGTGTTTATTTGGACTTTCCTTCATCGTTTACAGTGCAAGAATCCTAAATGACAGTATATGCATTGTCTTAATTATTGCAGTGAAAAAAAATAATAATAAATTGCAGCTTTAATTGAAAAAGAAAACGACACAATTCAAAGTCATTTTCTTTGGGGGTGTAGTGAGTTGAAGATTATGATTGCTGCAGATTAAAATTCTCAAAGAAATAGTACAATTTCTTTCTAAAAGGGGGCGTCCTTTCACCCACGATATCTATACGCAAAACTCCCACAGGCTTTTAGACTATTTTCAACATTATATGTTAATAAGAGTCATTTTCGAGCTGTGTCACTTTTATATTTAAACTACGAAATAATATACATCTGTGAATAATTTTGTGCATACAGAGCTATCGATGCCAACACTTCTCTATTAAATTAACACTGAAACTTGAATTGCCCGTGTTATGTGAGGCTATTGTCCAGCATAATACGATTTCATAACATTCTATTGCATAGCGAAGATCAAATAGCAGTTCCTATCATGTGAACAATTTAGATTCTCTTTAGACGTCGCAGAGAATAACCGTTTCATAAAGTGCGTTTATCCATCACAGATACTTCTAGAACCATGATATCCTAAATCTTGCTTTATAATTATCTCAATTGTACGCTAATACAATGGTTTGTTACTGCGTCACATTTCAGTTAATTGTATGATATTGTATGCATTAATTCAATTTTGTATTTCGAACCAACAATCAGACATGAACTCGTAAAGACCAAGCTCAAACAGCATTTCATTTTATTAACTTAACACAAAGTTTAACACGCGAAATTATGAGGATTTTTTTTTAATTGCACCAAAAGGAAATTACCTTAAAAGTAAACCTTCCCTTGTAATATATACTTTTTTCCCGTAAGAAGATGACTTATGTCATATGTTAGGGTTATTAACGAAACATTTGTAAATAGAACAAAAAAGCAAAAGTCATATTTCATAGAACTGTCAAAAATTCACCCATAAGGTAAACTACTTGTTGTGAATGAACAAAATCACCTAAATTATGTTTGAGAAAATCGTCAGAAAACAAACTCGTCCCTAAGAATAAATTACCCATGGTGAAATTGTTTCAGGATAACGAGTTATTCACTATTATCAGGTTGTTAAAAATTCATTTGTAAAACATGAACAATATCGTCTGAGTTATTTTTGAGAAAATTGTCCTAAGAAATCTCACCCCAAAAATTAACTACTTCTCGTACATATTTTTTTTCAAAACAAATGAGCTATTACATATTATTAATTATGAAATATGAACAAAGACACCTAAGCCGTTTTTGACAGAATTGTCAAAAAACACTTACAAAAAAAATAAACAACGCATTGTATATCTTCTTTTGAGAGGAAGTGAGTTATAACAGATTATCAAGTTATTAGTGAAGTATATAATAACCTAAGTCGTCTTTGAGAAAATCATCTAAAAAAAATGCCTCTGATTCTAAGAATAAATTATCCCTAGTACACTTTTTTTTAAGAACAAATGTATTATGTAATATTGTCATATTGGTAATTAAAAACAAATGAAATGAAATATTTAAGTTTTACGTTCCACGGATATGCCGGCTAGGCTAAAGGAGACGGTGATGATGAGTAATGAATGAAATGGTGGAATAAAGAAAGTGGGAGGAAATGGAAGAACCCCATCCAAACCCACGTAAGCGCTGTTTGTTCAACACAAAGTTCACTTGGCGCGAGCTGGGATTGAGCCAAGGACCGCATGCACCAGAGGTGAACGCTCTACCACTGAGCCACCGCGGTCCCTATTGGTAATCAAATATTTATTTATGATATATGAACAAAATTGCCTATGTCGTTTGCTGAAAAGTAGTCCGAAGGGTCTCACTCTCTAAAATAACCTATCCCTCATATATATATATTTTTTTTCAGGATGAATTAGTTACGCCGTATTATCAGGATATTAATTAAATGTATGCTTATGAAATAGCTATGTATGCTAAATGTGAACTGGACTACAATATAGTATATTCTCTTTCAAACGGTTTTGTTTGAAATCAATATCTTCAAAAATAACGGATCTAAAGTGTTTACCGTAAACCTTTGTAAAGTGCAAAATATCCTAACCTGCCTATGTAAAATGTTTATGAAATATGCATTTTTTTTTTTTTTTTTAGAAAATCGTCCGAAAATAAAACCTCATCCGCAAGAGTAAACTACTCTTCCATTTTTTCTCATATAATTTGTTTATATGATAGAATGGAGTTGTTATTACAATATAGATTTATGAAATATCTGTACCTGAGACGGGAGGGTTCCACAAGTTGTCGCTAAAATCTGATTACCACATAGCACATCCAATAGGGCATCATGAGAAATGAAAATAAGCAAAATTTAAGGTGCTATGGACCAGAAAGATAGGAGCTACGGGGATTCAAAATTTCAATATCCGAAGGATTATATCATGGAATTATGTACGTTTAAATTAAATGTCTTGAAAACCATTAAAGCAATCACAACAAAAGTTGCACAATATAATGAGAACAAAATTCCATATCAAAAACCATAAACAGTGTTGTAATAGATGAAGCAGTGCTGCCAACTCAGCATAAACATTTTTTGTTATAAATGGCATTATACACAAGTTTGCAGATTTAAAATGCACTATTATCACTAAACATAACAGTGAAGTGTAGTGGTACAGTTTTGCACACAATTGGAGCTACGAGTGCTGAAAATGTACAATGGAGAAGTCTGATATGTGGCAACAGATGGTAATAAAGGAATCTGGGTCTCACGCTATGAATTTAGTTCAAATGCATAACACAGACATTATAACATAGCAAACTGTCAGCAGTGTCAGAAAAAATTGATGCATTAGAAAAAAACGAAAATGAGTGATACCATTTTCACGTCCTGTGTCAGTTTCGAAGCTATATAGGTATGCAAAGTGGGATCCGAATCACTATGAAAGAGAAATATAACAATTAAATAAAGGTGAAAAGTACAATAAAAACATGTCCGAGGCGGGATTGGAACCAGCGATGTCTAATATATCGGTTGTCTACCCTTCTAGACCACACCGCTATCCGATCCGACTACGAATGAAATGAGGTAGTAATAACATAATTATATTTCTAATGTGAATATGGTAATATAACAGTGTACAAACACATTCATATGGTATGTAGGAGAGGAGGTAAAAGAATATATCACTTAACACGAAGGACAAACCAAGAAAATACTCTTCCAAATATTGATAAGAAAACCTGGAGAACCAGTTTACAGAATTAGAAAACACGTGTTTCTTTCCATGCGTGTATCAGTTTGTTTTCGCGAGTTGTCATATTATTCATCGGGGCTACAGAAGTATAATGCAAAATCCTCACTTGCTTCTACTGCATTCCTTTATTACACTTTGTTGCCACATATCAGACTCCTCTATTGTACGCTTTCAGCACGCGTAGCTCCAATCGTGTGCAACACTGTACCACTACACTTCACTGTTATGTTTAGTGATAATAGTGCATTTAAATCTGTGCAAACTTGTATATGATGCCATTTATAATAAAATATTTCATGCTCAGTTGGCAACACTGCTTCACCTATGACAACGCTGTTTATGGTTTTCGATATGGTATTTTGTTCTCATTATATTGTGCAACTTTGGTTGTGATTGCTTTAACGTTTTTTAAGATATTTACTTTAAACGTACATAATTCCATGATATAATTATTTGGATATTGAAATTTTGAATCTCCCTAGCTCCTAACCTACTGGTCCATAGCACCTTAAATTTTGCTTATTTTCATTTCTCATGATGCTCTATCGGATGTGCTATGTGGCAATGTGATTTTAGCGACAACTTGTTGGACCCTTCGTGTGAGAGCGTGAAGCGCGTAAGTCACAAATCCATTTTTTTTTTCAGAAAAGAGCAAAAACACTTACTTAAACACTAAATACATATTGGAATTGTTATATGATATACTTTGTTAATTACGTCATTAATCCGTATAGAACAAAATATACACAACCATTCGTTGGAGACCTCCGACATATACAATACTGGTTTTAACTCATTTTCGTCAAAATTGGACTTATGCACTTCATGCTCCCAGTACAGATTTAAGCAATATCATTAGATCTGTTTTGTGAAAATCGCAAATATTAATTTTCACGCTTCAGTAGATTACCCTTATTTTTAGGAGTAGGAGCACAATTAGAAAGAATCACATAAAAACCTTAAGTTTAAAATTTTGTCTCGATACCTTGAGCAGTGTGGTATTTAGGTGAATGCACATCAGAACGAGCAGATGTGCAAATGTCAAAAAAAAAAAAAAAAAAACACTTTTACCTGTATCTATCTATCGTGAAAAGTGTAAGTGTGCTAAAATCTAGAATTCGATTGTTTTTTTTTAGAATCACCGTACTTTTTTCTCTCCTTTCCGTCACTCGAAGATAAAAACGTAAGTTACAGATACAGTATTACACAACAATGATTATATTTTGACAGTAAGAAATGCAAATAATTAATATTAAGCCACAGAGGTTCAGTACATTGATTTCAGATAGATCAATATATTAATATCATTAATTGCTTTGAGTGAAATTAGTACAGCACTACGTAACGTTAATGGAGATGTTTTGTTTACCAATTTAGAGCACGTTTCATGTTACATCAAAACTACATGTAATTTCCAATTACTGAAAATTTCAATTTCAATTAGTACTGATTAAACTGACTGTTCACGAAAACATGAAATACCTATCACTTCTTAAACGTTCCTAAGCTCGGGCTATTCTATGACATCAATTGGTAAAATTGTTTTTGCTGATACTACTAATATGTGTATGTTTCGTTTACGATTATTTATCAAAGTATTTTTATTTAATTAACTTTCAACGTAAAAAAAGGCATTATGTGTTCCCTCGGCTACAAAATTTTCAACAAATTCAAACAGTTTGCTAGTAAATTATCTATGTGTGCGTCTGTCTGTCTGTCCCCAATTTTTTCAACTTTCAGCCAACCATTCTATAACTAACTAACTAACAAACTCTATGGCCTATGGAACCCGGCGGTTTAATGCCGTGTTCACTAAAACTCTCAGCAGTCTCCTATCCTTAGCCGTCTGGATCCAGTTTCTATTTTGTATTTCTATTTCTGCGAAATCCATCTTAATATTGTCCCATTTGCACCTAGGTCTTCCTAATGGTAGTTTTCCGATTGGTCTTCTAGTCAAGACTTAGAAAGCGTTTCTACTTTCTTCCATCCTAGATAGAGACCCTGTCCATCTAAGCCTCCTAGACTTAATGGCCCTAACAATGTTCGGCAAACTGTATAAATTATGTAGTTCCTCGTTATGAAGTTCCCGCCATCTTCCATTTCCGTTCCTCTTGGATCCAAATATTCGTCTTAGGATCTTGTTATCAAATACTTTTAGTCTATGTTCTTCCCTCGGAGTAAGCAACAATGTTTCGGAACCATGCAGAACAACAATCATGATTATTGTTTTATATAATTTAAGCTTCCAATTCCTTGACAGAATTCGCGACGACAATATATTTTGAACTGAATAATAACACGAATTCCCTGCTTTCAGTCGACACTTAATTTCTTCGTGAATGGGATTTTCGTCTGCTAATATTAATCCTAGATATTTGAAAGTATCCATTTTATCAAATTCGCCGTATTACGGTCCCGACGCACTTCCATGTATTTAGTTTTCTCTGCATTCACTTCTAAACCCATCTCTCTGCAAGCGTTTAATGAAACCTCTGTATTTCCTTCTGTTGTTCTCTTATCATCCTCTATTACATTTACATCATCAGCATACGCAATAACCTGGTTAACACCGTTCAGCTCTAGGCCCTGGCTGCCATCTTTGATTTTCCTTGTTGCGTATTCCAGGACAAAGTTAAATAATAATGTCTACAAGGTATTTTCTTGTTTCAGGCAGTTCTTGACGTGAAAAATTCTGAAAAAAAAAATTCCTTCCCTGACTTTATTCGGGACTCATTTAAACAAATCTTAATTTAATTAGTTTTCCGGTATTCCAAATTCTTTAAGAATGTATAATGTTTGTCTCCTAACCGAGTCGTACGCCTTCCTGAAATCAATAAATAGTTGGTGTACCGGAGTATTGTATCCCCACTTCTTTTCTAGTATTTGGCGAATGGTAAATATTTGTTCGATAGTTGATCAATTTCGTGTAAATCAGCCCAGATAATCTCAAATAATTTCATCTGTATATGGGCTCAAACTTGCTAATAGAGTGTTTGAAAGGATTTTACAGGATGTTGACAGAAGAGAAATGTCTCGATAATTATTACAGTCAGTTTTGTCGCCTTTCTTGTGAATTGGGACAATGATTTATTCTTTCCACTCTTGTGACATTTTTTCTTTGTTCCAGATAAAGACAATTAATGTGTGTATCTTGTTTCACAATCTTTCGCCTCCAGCTAAAATTAACTCAGCTGAAATTTCGTCTGCACCCGGAGATTTGTGTTTCTTTAATTTCTTTATAGCGATTTCTAGTTATATTCGGTTAAGTTCTGTGGTATGTATTTCGCTTTCTCCACGCATATTAGTTTTTGGCTGCGTGTTCAGCAAATCGTCAAAGAAATCTTTCCATCTATTTAAGATGCTATCCGTATCTGTGAGAACTGTTCCGTCAGCTTTCTTTAATATACAGTATAAGCACGAGGTTGATAGTCTTTCTTAACCCTTATCCGGGCAAGACATTTTTGTAACGTAAACGGGCAACCGGGGCCTGTGAGGCCCAGTATATATTTTAAGTGCAGAATACACAAAATCAATGCCTATTGTCACTTACTGTTCAGACTAGTCTAGAATGTACCGGTATATATTTTTGTCAAGTAGCGAAACTTCGTGTCACGCTTTTGTAAGCCAAGCAGAATAGCAAATCCGGTCCAAACATTTTTGTAACGTAAACGGGCAACAGGGGCCTGTCAGGCCCAGTATATATTTTAAGTGCAGAACACTCAAAATTCAATGTCTGTTGCCGCATACTGTTCCGACTAAAGGTTACAATAGTCACGTGTTCAATATATAATTATGTGACAGTTTGATCTAATATTTGGCAGGAATTTCACTAAAGTTATACGGGTCCTCCTAGGCCCCGGTTGCCCGGTTACGTCAGGAAAAGATTTTCAAATTTAAAAAAAGCTTTACTAACTCGATATGTTCATGATTTTAACTTCGACGAAAGATAGAAGAATTCAGTATTTTATGTCTTAGAAATATGTATGGTTATTGAGGAATTTTAGAAAAATGAAGCTACTGGGCCTGGGAGGCCCCGGTTGCCCGGATAAGGGTTAAATGCGTTGATCCCCTTGTACATGTCCAGAATGTTTTTATTTTTACTATTATCTTCAAGTTCCTTAATTTTAGCTTTTGAAAAATCGCTTTTCTTCGTTCCAAAAATTTTGAAAGTTTCCCGGCTGATGTATACGAAATTTGTGTAGTTATTTCATTCAGATTTTCTAGCCAACGTAATTTTGTTTTTTTTTCTCTTTTCTGATACTTGAATACATTCCTAGTCTAACCATAGTTTGTTTCTACGTACTTCCGCGTGTCCCAATTTTTGTTTTACTGAAATTTTAATGCTATCTCTAATTTGAATCCAAGTATCCTCAACACTGCACACCGAATCTTTTAAAGCCGAGAATCTATTGGAAACTTCAAACTGGCATTCCTCTCTTACCTGGCTCTCTTCTAATTTCATTAAATTGAATCTCTTCCTTTTCAGATATTGAATATTTCCTTTACTCAACGATAATCTCTCTCTTATTATCGCTACTACTGGTAGTGATCAGTGTCACAATCAGCCCCTCTAAAAGTTTGAACATCAATTATGGCCCTCCATTCGATAGAACATCAAAACCTATCTAAGAAAGTGATGGGAGTCTTTCGCGTCACTCTTACCGCTCCCGAAATATTGGCCGAAAAATGTCCGCTTTAGGGAGATTTAAAAAGTCATATTTTAGGAAGCATGAGTTACAGAGAGATTATATTGGTGTTTGTTTATACCAGAAAAGATGGTGAAGATTTTATCAAATAGTAACCGATGGACATTGGCCAACTGGTCACAGTTGCCTAGATATTGGCCAGAAAAGTTCGAAGTTTGGGAGATTTAAGGAGCCTTATCTCTTGAACCGTAAGTCGTAAAGGGATTATATTTTGTGAATGTTTGCTAATAAGAGAAGAAGGTACAGATAAAAAGATTTACTTTTAGATATAGGAACAATCACAGTTATCTTTCCCAATCAATTTCTCCATTATTTTTAAGTTCGTTCTGGCAATGCTCTTGGAGTATTCTCAACTGGTTTTAATGCTAATTTCCATTCACATGCAGAATGGCCAAAAGATTGAAACTAGCAAAATATAACGCGGACATGTACAGTAATTTGCCGGACAGTCAGTTAGCATCGTTTTCAGCACCGAGGCAATATGAGATATGAACCTAAAGTTTAAGGTGGAATCGGCACCACAGTAATGCATTCGAATTTCAACGCCCTAATATCGGGAATCGAAACCGCTAGACTGACGACAAGAGCCTTGTACTTCATTGTTACGATCATGCATGCTCTTTTCGGGCTGGGTGGGGAAAAGCCATTAAATACTTTGTAAAAATATCTGTCATATTTTAATCACCAATTATGAATGACAATTTAAAAATAAAATCAAATAGAAATACAAGCGTGCAACATATGAATTAAGACCAGAAAATGTTCAAAAAAAAAAAAAAAAAAACACTGCATTCTATTAACGATAATTTACAATTATTCCAGGCTAGAAATCAATACATTCCATTCTTCCAGATTTCAGGAAACCTTAAATTATATTATTTGAGTGGATAATATTGTACAAAATGTCTAGATCAATTTCTTCAACAATTTGACCTGAGTTCGGTCCAATCATGATAGGGAGTTCAGGTGTTTTTCAGATAAAAAAAAAATAGCAAAGTTCGATCAAAGGGAGATTGGTATGTAATCATCGGTATATCTAAAATCTTATGCACCAGCCAAAAACTGGAGATTCAGATTTTTCATCCCATATCAATATATTGTATTGATTTTGTTGGTAGAGTCTATGTACACGGGAATTTGTGCTTTCTCATTTCCCTTTTGTTTTACAAAACTTATACCTTTTCTTAAAAAAAAATACACCGAAGACCTGTGTATGTTCCTTATTTCAGATTTTTCTTTTAATTCAAGTAATTAGGTAACAGTAAGGAAAGTGTTAGGTTAAATTAACTCCTCGACCCAAGAAGTCGACCAGACTGGGCAAATTTGACTGGAAGTTCCGACCCACGCAGTCGGAACAGGATGTTCAAGACCCAAACAGCCGAGAGAGGTGAAAACATTCTGAAGACCGAGGCAGCTGAGTGCGGTGAGGATATTCTAAAGGCCCCTGCAGCCAAGTGCGAGGTGAAGAGTTTGACAAGGCAGAGGAAGCCGAGAAAGATGCGACGTCCAGGTAACCAAAAGAGAGGAATGATCAGCCCAATGTAGACTAATATCGAATAGTGAGATGCTCCTTCATTTAAACAGGATTTTTATACAACGATCAGCCTCGTTGTTGGTGGTGACGTATCCTTTCTTTGCGGCCATGTGATTGTTTGTTGACAGTTGATTTCTCGTCTGTTGTTATTGGCATCCATCGCGTGGACAGGATATGGAGTTGCACCGTCGTGTCAAATAAACAATAAACTTATGAAAACTTTAATTCACCTTCAAGGGCGATTGAACACAATTTCGCACATGCAGATAATCCTGTCTTTTTTTGAGCCGTAACTAAGAAATGACCCTAAAACATTAAGTTCATTAAGTAAGTTGTCAACCCATAAAATAACATTAATACAATGAATATTGTGTAGTAAACTAAATTCTTTTCTGACGATTTGAATTATGTAGTCAAAAACATTTACACTGAGTTGCAAGAGCTATAATTTGTACTGGTGTCAATTTATTTGCTCACAGAGTTGATATACTTGATAAATGACTCACTTCTGGAACATATGTATAACGATGAATTCTACGGTGTGGACCTTCAATTGCCTCTGCTAACAAAATTGTTGGTGTTACCTAATCCCAGAGTTTGCCTCTTTTTGGATTTTTGAACTGTAGTGTCAGAAATTGGAGAACAGACTTTGTTGTGCTTCTTGAAACTGGTTACGATCTTGAGCTTCTTTCACCGACCGTCACGATGATTTTCGTAGAATCTTCTTTCATCAAGTTCATTGCTCACTGTTTCTGCACTAGAGAAAAGTTTATTTGTAAATTAAAAATCGATATTTGCATGAAAAAAATATGCTAGTATCGTACTTTTGGACCATTCTTAATTTTTCACGCATCATCATTAAGCTCTATATCCCTGTAATTTAATTAATATAAGAGAAGTTAGATTTCAAGATAATAAGCAGTTGGACAAAGTTGCTATATTCTCCAATATCAAGTGCATAAAAACAAACAACCTAACTTTTTCTTATACGCGCTCATTTTCATATTACGTAGGTGGTTTCCCGAGTTTTTGACCGTTTTGAATATAGTGCTGAACAAACGCACATCTAGATTTGTTGTTGTTTTTGTTGTTGTTGTTGAAAGGGGTCGAAAGATTTTGGAGAGGGGCCAGTACGTCGATGGAGTATGGAGTATTGAAGTTGTGTTATGTTGCACTCGAAAGCACGATAGGCAATTATTAATTTTCAGACACACATATTCTCAGAAAAGAAATACAGAACTAAATTATTTTTTGTAAGAAAAGAAAGAGTACAGTGTAATACCAAATTTTTATTCTATATCAATCGTTTCTCTGTTAAACAAACACAGTTGTGTTAAGAGAGAAATATTAGTTTAGTTACTAAATTTTGGGGCTCAGGACTCAATGGACACCGCATGCGGGTGCGTCCTTAATACAAAAGCTATTCGTAGTTAATTCATGAACACTGAGAAAACTCCGTTTTCCGGACAGCGGTATATTGTACAAATATACGGAATCCTCTTGCTTACTACATAAGTCAGTACGGAGCATACGTTATCCATATGCTACATACACACTGTCCTTAGATGCTACATCATGCCGTTGTAGGATGTCTGACATCTAACAGTTTTCCGTATATCACATGCATATACTTATATTACATTCCTCAGTTATATGTTATATACGTCCATTTGTATGTGAGATCCTGATCCCCTATATTGTTTCATACGGAAAGTAGTATAGATGGAACACTTATACGGAAAGTATTATAAAACATGATTTTCCAGTTATACGTTTGCTGTACGTTAAGTCCAAAAAGTACAGGAATTACGCATGTAACGTACCTTTTTAAGTACGCCATCTACTTGTTCTCTCAGTGAAGTTGATAAATTTAGGAGTTATTGTTAAATTTGGAAATTAATTTATTTACAAAATAGTTTTTTTTTCGTCATTCGTTTCTTTTTAATCAATAACAAGAAAAATTATCCGATACTGACCAAACTTGGTATGCTGGTAAACATTGATGATCTTAGTATACGTATGAAATATCATGATCCGTAAAGACTGGTTTTCAACTTATTGGCCATCAAAATTGGGGTTTCAACTTATTGAAATGATTTTGTGTAACGTACACTATAAGTGGAACTAATCTGTTATTGTCCAAGCTTGACAGAGCATTATTCCGTACCAACATCTGCAAAAAATTGTGGAGCATAACTCAACAGAAGACGTACCACAAAACTGATATATCGATTATCGCAAACTAAAGCGCAGATTTTGCTTTTCGTTGAAGCAAACCGCTACAGAATGGTGCTCAGAGGTGATATAAATTGAGAAGATTACTATGCAGTCCAAATATAATGGTTTGGCGACTTATTTTTCCGATGTTATTCACCATCAAGGTATTAGTTTAAAGTCAGTGATATCAATACATTTCACTAAAACCCGATCGAAGAATTCATACAGTTTTGACCAAACGTTGCATATTTACAGATATTGGCCGGCTTAGTACGCATGCAACTTTCATTTTTTTTTTTCAATCGTTGACAGTCGTTAAGTGAATCAGTTAATGTATAAAGTAGGGATGAGCCGGTTCCAGAATTTCTCGATTCCGATTCCGATTCTGAAATTTTACTCACGATTCTCGATTCCGGGCTGTAATATGTCATTAAATAGATAAGGTGGTGAATTTTTCGAAAATAATAATTATAAATCATAATTAACCTCGATTTTTTTGTTATTAAATGAAAATATTAAGTTTTCCACCTAACTGTAATAGTAATATTCTAATTGAGATTTAAATTCATTTCAAGAAAATTTATGGCTCTTTATGTCCTCTGGTGGTACTTTTTTGGAACGAAAGTTTTGTTCAAGTGCAGCGCTATCCGGGATCGTCAGATCACAGGCTGCTGTCAAATAGGAAGGAAAATAATTATCTTTGGTGTCAAAATCTTTTTCAACCTAATTGGTTTACCAAATTAAATTAAGTGTTGGTAGTTTATGTGATGAATGTGAATTTACGAGTTTATTACTGTGAATGCTATGGATTATGAGTGGAATACTTACTATAAGTAGTTTATTTATTAGAACTCAACTATAAAAGTCATTATTCAATATCGCCCAGCGATAACAGAACAGATACAACCACAACGTTAAATGGCGTACTAGCTTCCAATGAGAAAATCTAAGTGTAATTTTTGGTCTAGATTCAATTCATTTTGCGTTATTGTTTGTATCATCATAATTTTGAATTTAATTATATTGTTCAAGTTCAGTTATATAAAGTTGATAATATTCGATTTCACTATATTATTTGACTATTGTAGACCATAGATTACCTGGCGTACTATAGAGCAATTTTACTGGTAGATATTGGATTTATTAAGTTCCCACTTTTGTTCAGTTAATTGACTATACCAATATAGCAATAATATATTTTTAGTGGGGGAAGTAAATTCTCCTTCCTTCCAGCGTACACCTTTAAGTTGGCTTTGTGGAGGCAAGTGTGCGTGTAACATGCTAACATCCTTTCAAAATAATTGTAATGTTTATATATAGAAACAGGATATGCGTTACAGGGCTCGATACCGATTCTGAGTAAAACAAGTAATAAACACAGATTTGAATACAAAAAATATTTTATTAGCCTATTGCAAATGAATAAAAACTCTTTCAAAACAATGAAAAATAGAAACTGAAATGTTCAAAACCTGCAAATATGGAATTAGAATGAAAAGAAAAGTACCGGTATTATGTCTTGGAAAGTCTTAAAAACTAAAAGTTTGGATTGTATTTCAAATTTCTGTTAAGAAAAACAAGCATTTGAACAGTGTTTTCGTAACAAACCATCATAAAAATACACGGTTTTGGGAGTTTTCACTATCTTTTCTCGAAATCAAACGGAATCGGTATCGAACCCGGTAGCGCAAAGAATCGAGAATCGACGATTCTTTGATACCGCCAGTATCGAAGGCATCGAAGTATCGAGAATCGGAATCGGAATGGAAAAGCATGCTATATTGAAGTCTATGGCGTGGGAGACCAGGGTTCGATTCCCGGCGGGAGATTAAGTGGTTCGAATTCCACGTTAATCAGTAAGTCCCCTCTCATATAGCCTCGCTGCTGAAAATGATGTTAAAATCAACTCAACTGTATTGAAGTCTAATTCCAAGGTATTGTAGAGATGGTCCATCTGCTAGGTTGTGTGGGGCTTTCTAGTTTTCCTTCCCTCCTAGCTTGCCTGGAGCTTTGAGCTACTCCAATCTTTCTTTGCTTACTTAGATCACTAAAAGTCTTAACCCACTTCCGCCCAGCTTGACTGGAGCTTGATGAGAATCCTTTCCTTGTCTGCCTAGACCATGATACACTTATTTACCCTAACTACTTACTGTACTTTGTGTAGGTCTGAGGACCACAATTATAATGATTATCTGTAATATTGTTTTATAACAATATATATAATAAAATATAGGGGAAGAAAACCAAATCCCGTGTGTAAATTGTTCTACGTTCCACATTAACAAGCCAGTTTTACAATATTAGTTAGTCTCTTGTTTCATTGTATGCTTAAGATATAGGTTTCTGTTTGTTCCTTTTGGAACAAAAGATCGAATATATTTCAATCAAGATTTTTTTTCTTGTAGGCCTTATATCTGGAGAACCACATATAGTGTAGCCAAACCTATATTATCGCTTAATTCAGTATGATGCGCTTATTCCGTAGAAAATACGAAAACTCGATTTAGAGTCCGTTTAAAAATTTTGTGGCTCCTGTTTCAAAAACTAATTATTGGCTAAGATCGCAATCTTTTGATCCCTTTTCTTGGATCATACCTAAAATTCTTGTTTTTCTTTTAATCAATGAAAGGCGATATTTTCTCGCTTGCATTGAATCTACTTGTTTATTTTCTATTATTGTATGTTCTAAATTTAGTGCTATTAAAATAATATTAAATATAAACCTACTCTAAAGATTTTAATGAGTATGATCTGGCTAAATCATACTGTTAATATAACGCTCTTGTGTTAGGGCGAGTTCCCAGTTTAGCTCAGAGTCGCACGCTCGTTATAGCTAAGAACTGAAGGAACTTTTATTATGGAATAAAGCAAAGAAAAGTTTTGTTAGAGCTGGAATGAGAGAAAAGAAAATAAAGCGAAACGAGAAAAGAAAAAACGTGAAAGCAGAATTAAGTGGCGTCATTAAGAGAAACAGGCGTAAGTGAAAGGTCTGGGGCGTAGTATGTCAGTATTTGAAACTTGGCTCCAAGAATATTGCAGAAGTCAGCAAAATGAAGGGTTGTGTTGAACATGCTGTCCCCTTTCGCTACAACGAAACCTCTTTTTTTTTCTTTTTTTTTTCATTTCCTATTTTCTTCTGTAAGGTTAATTACTTGAGTGGCGAGAAGCAGCCTTCTTCAAGAAGTCCGCCAGGAATTAAGGAGGGAAAAATGTTCTACATCTTTCGTAACCTCTTTCGTCTGGTCCTTTCCTCTACCATCAAATACACTTCAGTTTATGCACTTCGTCGAAGATGGATAAGAGAACGACTAACAGTGTGTTCTTAAGAGTTCTCTAAGCGAGATTAAAATGCTGTATTTGATTAAACAGAGGATCCAACTGAATCCTTTATATCATAAAAAAATAAAATAAAATAAAATAAAACACACGATAGGGGAAGCGTATTCTCGTAAACTCTATTAGAATTTTTTTATGAAATAAGTACATTTTCCTATAGCTAAAACGAACAGATAGAAGATTATAATAATCGGGGTAAAAAAAAAAAATATCTCACATGTTTTACAAAAATACTGTGTATCACTTCACCTTTTTTAGTTTTTATCAACTGAATATTTTTAAAAAACTTTAAATGTATATCGCATTATATATATACATGTTGAACTCGTTGAAAAAGTAGGTGTTGTGATGAAAGGCATCTATGTGCTACAAATGAAATACGCACAGCCAAGAGAATCTATTTTCATTTTATTTTTATTTTATTTTGTTGACCGTTGTAATTTAAACAATCTTTATATCTTTATTATGCCCAACAAATTGATTTAAAATTTTGAATTTCATAACTTAGGATGTAGAAGTCTCTGCACTACAGAATTTTACTCGCTAGCATAGCAGATCAATACATGCCACCATGTCAAGTTTGATCCAAAACGATTAAATGTGGTTGATGCTTTTTCTTCAATGATTTCAAATTTAACAGGCGTTTGCTATGGAACCAGAAACCGCCAGCTTAACATTTCGTTATATTTGGGCTATAGGATGGATGCTGAATCTATTCGAAGTCAAAATATTTCACTACAGCGTTGGTAAAAGCAGCCGTGTGTACTAGAACAGTGTCGCTGCCAAACTTTTAATCGCTATTGTTTTATATGTTTATTTATATTTTATTTTATTTATTTTTCTTTAATAATTTACAAGTTTGATAATAATCATTCAAGTGAGTATTGTCTTTGCCATAATTATTTTGCAATCCTATAAATATGGACAATTGCATAATGACTGATTTTGGCATAGTATGCAAAGAATCATACCACACAAACACATATTGTTATTCCGCCAGACTCTACAATTCCATTCAGGTGACTACAGTTTCTCAGAATACTGTGCTTATTCAATCGTGATACCCAAATTAGCTGAAGGCTGCGTGCAAATTCTCGTTCTGGCATTATACAGGGTGTTTGAAAAAGAACTCCTTAGTTTTATGTATAAATTTAATTGGGAAATGAATGAAAACTTACATCAATGAGTACATATCATGAAAGAGAAAATTCCTTCAAGTTTTGTTTAATGTTGGTAGACTTACATGTTACATTGTTGCTGATGTACAGATTACTTACACATTGTTGCTGCGTTGCTCTGCACTGCACGCCTACCTGGACTGAACTGAGGAAAAAACAGCACTGGTGCAGTCTCAAGATCAAGCAGGCTTGCCAACTGCAGGGAAGAAAAACTTGGAGAGTTGATGAATTAAACACCACAAACTAGAATAGTGTATGTCACTTTGTACAGATTCTAGGACATATTAAAACTAGGGAATTCTTTTTCAAACGCACTGTATATCAGATTTTAACAACACATTTTCTTGGGAAAATTTTCTGTTTGTGTTTGGCGCCATATTCTGATGGTATGTTTGACACCCCAGTTAAGATGGAAGAGCGGGAAAGACTTAATGCAAAAGGAAAAGAAAGACTAAAAAATAAATCTGCTTATTCAATTGGGACAATTTTCTCTCGTAAATACGGAATATTTCTTTCTTTCTTTTTCTTTTTTCTGAGGACGTATGGCAACTCTACAATTATCTAATAAAATTTTCAAGAGGAGAGTTGAGTCTACATTTTAAACTTAAACTTACAATATTCCATCAGAGTCTTCTTCAGTACTTTCCAAGTGACAACAATTTGTGATTATGCTTTTATTTGCCATGAATATAAGTAATACACAAGAATAATCGTTAAAATTTACCGGACGAGCAGAAAGTATTTAAAAGTCTAACTAAACGCTTACTTTGCCTAGAAAAATTAGCTGGTACAATTAATATTATGGTTTTCGTTGGATTAGCGTATCACGTCTATTTCAGCAGCCAGGCTATATGAGACGGGGCCCTAGAGCTTAGCGTGCGATCCGAACCTTCGGAAATCGAACTTGGTTCTCTCGCCCCAAAGACGCGTACGATAGCTGTATAACTATGAGAGAGTTCAGTTAATATTATCGTAACCCCAAACCATTGAACCATTTTAATAACTTAGTGAATCCTTTAGAAGTGTATTGCTTCTCACATATTGTAATAAGCCATTCCAAGATATAATGTAAAAACCGTGAACTTGTCGGAGAGAACGTCATTCCAGTAACTGTCATTCGAAAGCTGAGAACTGAATAAGTTGTAAAAAGATAGAAAAAGACGCAGGGAGACTTCCGTCTTCGAGATTTGGTTGTGCCACAGAGCTTAATCTCTATAAACGTTCGATTTTTTTTTTCTTTTTTCCAACCATCTGGAAGCAGAGATTCTCTTCGTCCCTTGAGAGTTTGTTGTAGAAGACTACAGCGAATTGAGGCCAAGTACAAGAAACGCCTCGGCTCTATCCTGGAAACATATTGAGGGCGGAAGGATGCATTTTAATATATTGAAATCCCTTCCGGCAGAAATACAGCTTAAGGTTTTTTTTTCCCTGTTTCTTCTTCTAAGATTTTTTTTTTATTTTTCTACATTTTTTGGTTGCGCTTCGATGGATATTCGTAGTGAACAACGGCGTCAGATGAAAAAAAAAACTACATGAGACCTCCCACAAAGAATGACAGACGAGATAATCTCTGGCAATTGAGGCTACACAAAGTTTGCCATCCAGTCGAAGTCACAAGTTGACCTCTCGTTCTTTTCTCGATCAACAACTGATTGCAACGAAGCTTTGATTGAAGGAAAAATCAGCAAAAAGGTCCAAGGAACTTGCCACACCAAGAGCTAGAAACTTTTTCTTTTCTTTTTTTTCTTTTTTTCTTTTTTTTCTCTATATTTGGCTCCAGAAAGGGCGAATTACAGTGGACAATCGATGGCAGACTAGCATGAGAAAACAATCGCAATATGTCTCACAATGGAAAACTGTTACTACCATGGATTCTAAGACTTCTCCAGTCGGTCTTGCGTATATCCCTTTTTACCATAGAAATAAGTCAACTGTAAGTTCTGGTAAGAGTGGTACATTGTATTTTGATGCGCTAAGTTGATTGGTTGGTTAGAGTTTAGCTTCTCTTTTCATCACCAATGGAGTATAAGACATGGAACTACAACAGAAAATCGAATCCAAGCCACTCCACTGCACTCAAATTTCAAAGTCTTCAACTGGAAATCAAACCGGGTACCCCGTTCACCAAAGGCTTGTATTCTAACCACTAGACCAGCCGTGAGAGCTAATGTATATGTCGAAATTCCAGGGTATATATATTACCTGGTGTATCACTTACGCTATAAGATGTGGAGTAGAGGAGATAAAGCTAAGCCTTATGGAACTCCTTTCAATTGAAACATTTGATACGACATTTATTAATGGACTTGTAAGAAATATGTTATAGATAAGTGATATTGAAAATTTTTGATTGAAATATATTGGATCTTTTAATCAAACAAAAGTCTTATGGAACTCCAATTTTGATGTTAAATCTACATAAAACTAAAATAGATTATGATTTTAGTATAATTTTGGTTCAATTAGTATGAATGTACTATACCTTGATCTAATAATATACTATCCGTCCTTGCAGTGATATTAAGTGCATGTGTGTATTCTTTCTGCATTCTTGGTTTGTTTTGTGGTACAGAAAATATATATATATATTTAGCTTTACTTTAGTTGTCCACAAAGAGTAAACTAATTTGTGGGTCTAAAAGAAACCGTAAATCGCAGACACGGTATGACCATTTAAGAAAGTAAGACTGACAAGCAAGGGGCGCGATATCGAGACTCGAATTGCGCAATAAGAGTTACATATACTGAAAGAGCATCAGGTAGTTAGTAAGTTACCAAATTATTAACTCCAGTTCGCCAGTAGGGAAATAGTTATGGAACTGTAAAGTTCAGAGCCTGACGTACGAAAACCACACAAAACTTAGCATTTGGCTTGTTCCTCTTTTGTATTGACAAGATATAATGAACTCTAACGTATTCCTATCACAGAACATGATGTTTGACATAAGAAAATCTGTATGAGAAGAATTTTCAGTGTTGCTATCCATAGAAATTAGTGTTGCCCGAATAAGAATACCGCGAAAAGCTTGGTTTGCAGCAAATGAAAGAGTGAACACAACGGTGTTTTGTGACATCATGTTTTCGTGGTTACGTTTACTACATAATAAGTTATTTAGTTTGTAAGAATCAAAGTAGTTATAATATACTTGTAGTAAAATTACAGAATATTATTTAAACATAAGTGCAAAAACTACCAAAAGAACACTAGTATGAAGGTGCTTCGCAAAGTAGACCTCACGATAAACCTGTGAAAATGTCATTCGGGTTCGAATCGGTTTGTTCGTTGGGCATTTATCGTGAGCCATACCGACAGACAGACAACACAAATGCCGAGCATCGCGAATCCTAAAACTCAGTTCGTGTTGTCAATGATATATCATCCAACGCCGTTGAATTCATTCTTGTAGTCCGTACCTTAACGAAGATTGTAAGGTATTCTAGCAACACTGTAGTGTCTATAGATGACACCAAATGGCAAGTCTCCCGGAGCGCCTTCGTGGTCCTAAACAACATTATTTGTGAATGTGGTAAGTTATATTTTATATCTCTACGAACAACAAACACGAAAAAAGGGGTATGTAATATCATGTACATGTTTACTTGCAACTGTAAATACTAGAGCATGTCTTAATTACGGAAACAGAAAAAAAATCAAGAAAGCATATGTAGTTGGATCGTTTGAACAAGAGAGTTTGTGTTCACGAAAATCAACAAGGCTGTAAACAATTTATTTAAAGAAAACGACGTGAATACTTTCAGTTTGTTCAAGGTTTGTTCTTGCAATAAATTGTTTACAGCCTTGTCACCAGAAAACAGTTTGTGTGTCCGTGGCGATACAAAAATTTGGCACCGTGACAATTTCCTGCGTCTCCTGTCGTTCACGCTGTACCAATTCTGTGCTCCCCAGTTCTGCAACATGATTCGCTTTGCTTTCTATAATGTGGGATACCTGGACATCGCACCGGAAGCATTCCAGGCACGAATTCAGTACTGTTTTGACTCCCTTACCACAGGAATGTGTTATCACTGTGCGTCGCTGGCTATCGTCCGATGTGCATATGGTACTAACTGTTTTTGTTTGGATCACTCGATACTTTCTGCTCTTCATATCAATTGTGTGGCTTAACACTGTCATCTACATAGCTATCTCTCCTTCCCAAAGAAATGACATTTGCTATTGCACACACAAACAGGTTATAACTTCTGTTTGCCATAGTCTCTCATGTTCACTTTGCAGCCCCATAATTTTGCCCTACTGGCGGACTGCAGCTAATAACGTGGTCACTTCATGATTGATGGTCTTTCAGAATGTACTTTATAACCCGTATTGTGCAACGCAATTCCCGATCACGTACTATTTGCTTGCAAGCTTTTCGAGGCATTCTTATTATGGCAACATTGTAATTTCTATGGATGGCAACACTGGAAACTCTTCTCATACATATTTTCTTACGTCAAACATCATGTTCTGTGATGGGAATACGTTAGAGTTCATTATATCTTGTCAATACAAAGAGGAACAAGCCAAATGCTAAGTTTTGTGTGGTTTTCGTACGTCAGACTCTGAACTTTACAGTCCCATAACTTTTTCCCTACTGGCGGACTGCAGTTAATAATTTGGTAACTTACTAACTACTTGATGCTCTTTCAGTATATGTAACTCTTATTGCGTAATTCGAGTCTCGATATCGCGCCCCTTGCTTGTGAGAACAATGTTCAGCAGTTATTCAATTCACGTTTCCTCTAAGGTATATTTTGTATGTACAGTGTGTCCGTTTTAATTATTAACTGTCTGCTTCCTTAGAACAGTGATCGCTCCTTGCAGTACAAAAGAGAACACAGCGCAGTTACCTCACGGAGCCATATTCTCAAACTTCGTATGCATTCTTCCAGAGTAACAAGCAGAAACAATCTGATTGGTCGCATACTTGTTCCCTTGACATTTTTCAATGTCATGTCGCTAGCTGTCAAGTTGGAGGTTAATGTGTGGAACGGACACATAATATATGTTGTTATTAACGCAATAAATTCTACAAAGTTACTAGGGTATGCAGGGAAAAAAGTGAGAAGCCAATCAATGGATCGCATTCAATTAAACGAAATGACATGGGATAGTATAAATCCACACTTGCTGTTTTCTAGAAAATCGAGATAAACCTAAATACTGATGATGTATGATATTCACTCCAGCTATTAAGATTAAACTGATAGCAAAGCTTTCATTAGACATCACCAAGGTGAAAGCACACAGTGTTGTAAAATTACCGTGACAAGGTGTCGGTAGAACATTTAACACACGGGATTCGGTTTTCTCCCACAAATTTTTATTATAAATTTCCTGTTGTATAAACACACAGTCATTATAAGTGTAGTATGGAGGACAATGTAAAGTTTTCTATGTAGTTTTGGTAAATTGATGTCCCTAGAACCAGGCAGCCGAGGGAAGGATCCCACAGAGCTCCAGGAAAGCAAAGTGAAAATGATTTAGGAATCATCAGAGCTCCAGACAAGCAGAATGAAAGTAGTTTAGGAATCGTCAGAACTCCAGGAAAGCTAACAGAGGGGTTGAGTTCAAACAAACAAGCTAAGTGGGCAGGAAACCTCAGAGCTTCATGGAAAATAAGAGGTTTGGGTAAGGTTACGTCTCTCAGAGCTTCAAGCAAGCTACGGGAGGGGATTTGACCAACAGAAACTGATGCCGATGGAGATTTTATATGGTGTTTCATACCATAGTAATGGTCCGGCCGTGGTGGCGCTAGGTTTCTTCTTCTATCACATGACATGACGATTACAAATATGCCTATCATCTGCATGCTTGAAGTAGTTTCAGTAAGATACACACTGGGTTTGTTTATAAATTAGAAGCGTGTGATGTTGTTTACAAATATGGGCCACGTGTAGGACATTACACTATGGTTAATGAGAAATAGCCTAAAAATATTATGTATCAACTCATAAGCGTCATCCTTCTTAAAATATAATATTGTGCAAAGATGAGACATACGTTGATCGATAGATTATATTGGTTGCAGAAAATGTCGTGGTTGGGGGCCAAGTCTCATACGAAGTTTTGAAGAAAATAGAAGAATAAACTATTACTGTGACTCTAAAGTGTATATCATTCATTGTCAATAATAATTGGGGATTGCATTTGACTCAATCAGATTGTTTGATCTGTTCATATATTTTGTACTAGCATCAATTACCCGCTTCGATGGGTTAAATTAATAAAATAATAATAATAATATGTTTCGTTAGTCAGTCACTTTTTACTATTACCAAATCGCTCTTTGATATTGGTCATTTTCGATGATTTTTATATATCCCCTCACCTCCCCATGTTGCGGGACACGGCATCGGAAGTGTCATTGTTCATCTCAGCCACACCGAAAAGTATGAAAAGTAAGTGGTATATATATTAGGGTGTCCCTTATTTTGGGTAATTTCGTGTTTGCGATACGCACACCCCTCAAATGAATTATCTGTGACCATAAACACACATTAGTGATATAGCAGCTCTCTACTAGAACGTTAACCCGTGCCGACTTGATGACAAAATCATGAAATGGCGTTTCCACATTATAATATAATTTAGAATGTTCAACCGTGATAAAGGAGAAACTAAAAGAGACAGAGAAACGAAACTTTGCACGAATCAACTAGGAAGAGAGCGACATCTGCTCGTTTATTGGCAAACAGCACCGGATAAACAGTGTTGCCAACCCAAGACAAAGTTGTGTTTTTGTTAATGAAATGGCCTAAATTAAATATCATCATTGGAAGCAGCAATGAAAGTAAAGACAAAAGAGATTATAAAGGCAGATCAATGTTACAAACTTTTCGAGAAATAACGTGTAATATGTGTTGGCGCACACAGGGAGAGAGATACTAACGTTTTGTACACCTCGAATCAGATATTGAGAAGAATTGTTTGCGTTGAATCTAAGTCTAGAAGCATCCGCCGAACAGTGTTGCCATCAACAGAAAGGAGAAATTGAGTTTGGAAGAGATACAACAACTCGGAAAAGGTCACTAGTTCTGTATGCTTTAATACCTATAATGCAAGACGGTAGAGCATGAGGAATAGAACCATGGTTATGTGAGATCGGTAACTGACCGAGATATACGAAGTCTTGTAAAAGCTTACAAGTAAGGTTTGTAAAAGGTGGCAGCGCTGCACAGCGAGTTAGAATCCCAACAACCTGGTTAATATATGAAAACAGCGTTCAATTTGCATGGGTTTATGTACTCGTGGTCTTTTGAGGACGCTGATAACCATGATGACACCAAGAGTAAAAAAAAGCAACTGCCAAAATTTTGCAGGCTTGAATTTTGATTCAAATGGCATCAGAAGTGTCACTCTTCATCTCAACGATCTCAAACTCTATAGACTCGACATTAATATTGGTCATTTTCGATCATTTGTAAATGTCTTTTCCCTCTTTTAAGTTACATCGTCAAAGTGATACGACAAAAATCATCTCATGTTCGAACTTCATATAGGTTGAAAATTTGATCAAGATCTATCCGGTGGTTCAGGAGTTATTAAGTTTTATTTATTTTTATATATCTCCCCCTTCTACCTCCTCCACTAAGTTACATCGTCAAAGTGAATAAATAAATACCATCCCAGGCCCGAACCTTATCTATGTTGAAAATTTGATCGAGATCGGTCAAGTGGTTCAAGAGTGAAGTCAGAAAGACAGCTACTTTCACTTTTTTTTTGCTTTGTACATATATATCTCCCCCTCTTTCCTTCCCTAAGTTGCACCATCAAATTTAAATGATAAAAAATATCCAAAGCCCAAACGTCATCTTTGTTGAAAATTTGATCGAGATCTGTTGGGTGGTACGAGAGTTATTACGTTTGATTTATTTTTATATATCTGTCCCCTGTCCTCCCCTTCCTCTAAGGTCAACTGTCCCCTAGCATCAAAGTGATATAAAAACCACCCCATTTCCGAACTTCATCCATATGGAAAATTTGATCGGTCCTGTGGTTGAAGTGTGATGAAGTCACAAAGACGGTCACTTTTATTATTTTTTTACCTTTTCAAATATACCTCTCCCTCCCCCTTCCCTTCGTTGCACTGTAAAAGTGAAACGAATAAAACATCCCAGGCCCGAACCTTATCTACGTTAAAAGTTTGATCGAGATTGTTCGGGTGGTTCAAGAGTTATTAAGTTTTATTTATTTTTTTATAGATTTCTCCCTTCCCTTCCCTTCCCCTACCCAACCCCATTCCCTAAGTTCTACAGTTAAGGTGATATGATAAAAATCACCACCTATCTGAACCTCATATATGTTGAAAATTTGGTTAAGATTGGTCTAGTGGTTTAAACGTGATGAAGTCACAAAAACAGTCACTTTTATTTTTACGTTTTTGACCAATTCCTCCCCTTCGTTGCACTGTAAAAGTGAAATGAAGAAAACATCCCAGGCCCAAACTTTATCTATGTTGAAAGTTTGATCGAGATCGGTCGGGTAGTTCAAGAGTTATTAAGTTTTATTCATTTCCATATACTTATTTTCCTCCCCTCCCTCCCTCTCCCCTAAGACCTACTATCAAACTGAAATGCTAAAAAAAAACTTTCTAGGTTTGAGCTTAATATATTTTGAAAATTTGATTGAGATCGATTGGGTGGTTCAAAAGTTATTAATTCACGAGCATAGCCACTTTTATTTTTATATTTATTGATTTTAGTATATCTCCCCCTGTGTCCCCTCCCCTGCGTTTCTCCGTCAAACTGAAATGATGAAAATCATCCCAGTTCCGAACCTCAACTATATTGAAAATTTGATCAAGATCGGTCAGGTCGTTCAAGAGTTATTAAGATTTATTTATTTTTTTCTATTTCCCCCTCCTCCCTAAGTTGTACTGTCAAAGCAAATAGGTAAAATACTCCCAGGCCAGGATCGCATCTACGTTGAAAATTTGATTTAGATCGGTCGAGCGGTTCAAGAGATTAAGAGTCACAAACATAGTCACTTTCAATTGTATTATATAATCCTAACAATGACAAACATATCCCTTACAGTGACACATATACTCCTAACAGCGACACAGATAGTCCTAACATGTTTGAAACCATTTTATTTTTACTAGGTCCAAATTCCAAATATGATTTTTAATCCCTCGAAAACTGAAACCCTACACAGCACTATACTTCACATGAGCAGTTTAACCTTCTTCAAATCTACCATCATACAAAACTTGGTCAAGATCGGATGGATATCATCATTCGCATACGCACAAATAATAAAAAAAAAGAAGAAATGAAATCTTTAAATTTTATCTTTTTCAGCTCTGCCGGCTAGGCTAAAGGAGACGCTGATGAGAAATGAATGAAATGATGGAATGAAGAAAGTGGGTGGAAATGGAGTAACAGCGAGGAAAACCGCGCGAATGGTGTTTGTCCACTACAAAGTTTGGCGCGAGCTATAGTATTCGCGCCGAGTCGTGAAGCTTGACCTAGATCTATCGATTTCACCACCCAATAGAACGCGAAGGTGTGTTACAGTCGTCAACCCCCGCCCATCAAATTTTGTTAGTGTCGTCTCTCGCGCTACACGGAAAACATCTCCCGAGAGTACAGTGTTGTCGGATTGGTGCCAAGTTCCGTTTTGTTAATTGTTTTGTTGTTGTTGCTGTTGTTGTTGCGTTATATTTTTGTTTGAGAGTTATTGATATGGGTTTAGAATAATTGTTACAGTGGTTATTGTTGTGCAGTGTTATTATTGGTAATTTTTAAATGTTTTTTTTAAACAATCATTTGTTTACTATCTCCTCAAAGTTTGGCAACATTGTTGGTGAATTTCAGCTATTTGACGTTTCCCCAAATGTGAGCTCGGGAAGCGGCTTCACGAATTGTACCGAAGTTTTCCGATGTGTCGGAGCTCAAGCAAAATATTGCTGTGATTGGTTTAGAGCCCAAGCTTCACGACTGGGCGCGAGTACTATAGGATCCTCTGCGCTAGATGTGAACGCTCTATCACTAGCATACACATATGCTATTCTTATGATTGATTTTAGAATGTCAAATAAAGAGAAAAAAATATTAAATAATTTTATTACCTTAGATGCAAATGAGAATAATATTGTTACTCTGAAGTTGTTTCAACTGCCAATATAAATTCCCGGATACCATGTACAAAGAGAGAGAGAGAGAGAGAGAGAGAGAGAGAGAGAGAGAAAGAAAGAGAGAGAGAGAGAGAGAAGAAGAAGAAGAAGAAGAATGACATTGTTTTTGTGGAAGTAGCATAGCAACTAAACATCAAAGTTCTAATAATCCAAGTTTAAATGTCAAAACATCCCAATTAATGAAACTTCTCAGAGTTTACCAAGTGTCCAATAAAATAAAAGGATGATTTTATGAAAGATTTTTACCTATAGAAACGTAAAACAATTTTATTGGTTGCTGTGCCCAATGCTATTCAGTACCTTTAAAATTGTTCTTCTCGAAATTCTGATATAAATTGGAAAACCATTGCACCTAATGCATTATTAAAATTGCCACATCGTTTCTTAACATTTTTTTAAATTCTTTCTCAAAACGCTTCCTGGTATTTGATATGGATCAATGAATACGTATTAGAAATGCATAGAAAATGAACTTTTCGTCCTGAAGACTACAAAAAACATTTTTCCTTTATTAGCATAATTCTTATACGTTCACTGCGTTAGGAACAGATCAATATGATTTTTATTGGTTATGAAAATCAAAGCTGATGAATGAAGAGTCACGGCACGATGATTTCAGCTCTATTTTATGATATAGATATTTTCACAGTTAACTTATCAATTTCAACTCCTATGAATTAGCTTACGTGAATATAGATTAACTCAATATTATTATTATTATTATTATTATTATTATTATTATTATTATTATTATTATTATTATTATTATTATTATTATTATTATTAATAATAATAATAATCCTTTAAACATTCTTAGTTTCAGTGTATGAGCATGCATATTTCTTATAACCTACTTCTTTAACTTTTCTGACTATTTATAAAATCTTTAGTTTTCAGTTTTTTTTTTTTTTTTTTTTTTTTTTTAATAAACCTTTGAGTTTCACGTCCTGCGATTATACAAGTTAAGCGATGGGAGATGGACGATTAAAGCAAGTAAATTGTGATGGAATAAATGGTGTAATGATAAAGTGGGAGGAAAGGAGAGCACCCACGAAAAAAACACTGACGCACTGTTCTCCACCAGAAACTTCCTTGGCTGTGTATCAAACCAAGTACCCCACTTACTACAGATAAGCGTTCTACAACTGGGTCACTGTGCTCCCTAGTTTTCAGTTGATGAGTTGATTATGAGTTGAATGTCCCTTTCAGCAGTGTGGCTATATGAGACGGAATCCGGCGATCAACGCAGAATCTGAACCATATGAGATTCCGCCGAGAATCAAACCCGGGTCTCCCACGCAAAAGGCGCGTACACCAACTGCTTAGCCACGAAGCAGCACTAGTTTTCAGTTGTGTTCTTTAATTTGTAGGATGGCTCAAAAAAATGAATCCACGTAAAAGATGTAAATCAACATACGAGGTGTGGCAATTAAATAACGAGACTGGTATCATAAATGTGATGTATTCCAAAGAAAGTTATAATTGAGTGTTATCCCCTTCAATATACTCTCCTCTGCCCTATATATACACCGCTGCATACGTGCCTTCCATTGTTCAAAGCAATGCTGTAGGTCATCAGATGTCACAGTCTTCAACAACTCTGCAGTTTTTAGTTTCACCTCTTCCATTGAAAGAAAATATGTTCCTTTCAATGCACGTTTCACTTTTGGGAATAGATAAATATCACAGGAAGCCAGGTCTGAGGAACACGGAGGTCGGTCGAGTACAGGAATGCACTTGGCTGCTAAAAACTGTTTCACAGAAAGGACATTATGGTCAGGCACATTGTCTTGTTGGAGGATTCATGCATCGTTCTACCACAAATCCGGTCTCTTCTTCCTTATTATTTTCCTCAGCTTGATTAGGACTTCTTTGTAGTAGGTCGGATTCACCGCTTGACCCTGAGGCACTCATTCAGTCATGATGACACCCCTGATATCGAAAAAAAAACGATGAGACTTTGCTTTTTGCTTGCTCATTCCTGCATTTTTATTTTCATTCTTGGCGATATGGGAGTCTTCCAGTCCATGGATTGTTCGTTGTCATACTGGAAAATGCATGTTTCATTGCATGTGATGACACGTGTTAGCAAGTCTGATTCTGCTTTTAAGTCGTTCTATGACGTCACAGCAAATGGTCTTTAGAATGTCTTTTTTGTTCCTGAGAGAGGTTTTTCGGGACATTTTTTGCACAAACTTCTGTCATGTTTAAATTATCATGAACAATTTGTCTTACTGTCTCTTTGTTAATGTCCTTCATGTCTGCGATCATCCGAATGCTCAGACGTCTGTCTTTCCACACAAGTTCATTATTTTTTGAACGTTTTCGTCCGTTCTTGAACTCAAAGGGCGGCCGGGTCGTTATCATCTTCAACCTCCTCCCTACCTTCTGAAAATCATTTGTGCCATTCGAAAATTCACACACGAGACATAGCATTATCACCATACATCTCTTTTAACATTGCACAACATTTCGTCGGTGTTTTGTTTAATTATACCAGAAATTTGATGTTAATGCGCTGCTCAACTTTACTGTTCCCCATGATTCCGGCACTACTACAGAACACTGTCCTATTCATGAAAGCCTGCAAAGAAAAGAAAGCTTTCAGAATCACGAAACAAACAGTGGCTGCTCATGAGGGTTGAAGATCAACAACACATAAATTAGCTACCTCCTCCACGATCCTGCGCGACAGGAGGTGGGCAGTCTCCTTATTTAATTGCCACACCTCGTATTACACGGCAAATATCTCAGTGTCTCCATCACATTAATTCCTAATAATAGCATCTACGCTAATATATACCACTACTTGCCCTATTGTTTCCGTGGCTGATGCTAATAAACGTCGCTATCGGTGCTGCATAAATATGGTAGTTTGTGGGTAAACTAAAAAAAAATGTGAAATGTAAGCAATTAGCAGTTTTAATTAAGCACGATTTCAACTATACTTTCGCCGCTGTTACTCTCTGCTTGGTCCAAGTCATTGGTTTACTCTCGATGACCTGAAACTAATGCTGTGTTGCAATTTAGAGCACACCCCTGAACTCCTATAGCTGTAAAACTTTTGCTTATTGCCGTGACGTGGCAACATCGCAGTGCTTTCAAGGACATGAAGTCATCAGCAGCCAACAACAACAACGCACTGCCTGTCGCTGTCTTCTGATTTACACGTTAGTGCTCGTGATTGGAGGATGGTTGATATAGTACTACTGCGGTGTTCTGCGTTATATTTCCCTCAGTTATGTTGAATAGTAACTATGATTTTATATGGGAATTGTCTATAAAGTGTCAATTTTATCCGAAATCCGGATTTCTCGAATTTTACTATGCGGAATCAAGATATTTGAAATCCGGGAGAAATATAAAGCAGAACACTCCTTGTACGAACAGACACCAACGAAGATATTTCAGAACAGTTCATATGACCAACACCATTGCCACATCTCGATCCAGTACAGATTTACTTTTATAAAATCGTTTTGGAAATTTTAAATAGTTACTTATCGTATCAAAGATTCTTTACGTGTCTAATTCTGTATGGGTCCTTCCTTTTAAACTTTCCTAATTTCAAAGCGTAAAGGATGTTGCCAAATACACGTCAGTTGATTAATTGTTGATTGCTTTCGCATGTGCAAATGCTAGTACGAAATGCACACATACTTTCTATATCGTAGGCTATTCTATATCTTCTGTCTGCTCCAACAAGTACTTTACCACATTTTGTCTTCATTATTGTTTCCCTGTATTGCAAATAATGTTACCAATCGTCTGGTTTTCGACCGGATAGATCGGTTTTACTATTTGTTTATCCGGTTCATTCCGGTTCCGGCGGAACTGGTTCTTCGAGAAACCGGTTCTTGGAGACCCGGTTTACAGAACTGGTTGCAGACCTCTATCCAAAAAGTCCGGTTCCCGAACCGGATCTTAGGAACTAGTTCCAAAACTGGATTCGAAAATCCGGTTCCGCAACCGAATCCTCTAGACCCGGATATGTTCAAAGCCGAAAACCGGTTCAACCACGAACCGGTTCCGGCCATGCCTAACTCATATTTGTATTAAGAGATAAGTCAGAATGTAGCAAAGTAATCAACAGAAGGTGAATTTTGTGTCAGAAAGTTTTACGTATACATGTTTGTGTATAAAAATATTTTTTTGGATGGATAAACGCTCAAGTTTAGTGGTGTGAAAACAAAAAAAAAAAAAAGGATATTTTTTTTCTGTAGCTGCAATTTTGCCTTTGGATTGCAATGTATTTAGAATTTGCAGGAAATTGAAATTGTTATTTATTCATCGTAAATACTTACATACACGTAGAAAAAGTAAAAATTACTTGAGTAGTGAAAGCTGGAATGAGACCGAGATACCTACGTTCAGTAGTGATTTTGTATTGCACAAATTGTTTCAGAACTCGTTTGCAAAACATAAAAATAGTTGTAGCTTACACACAAAACATAACTGTCCGATTAAGTTCACAAGTTTCTCCTTAGGAGACGACATTGTACATGAATTCAGAACCGGTTTCGGAGCCGGATCTCAAGAACTGATTCCAGACCTGGATCTTATGAACCGGTTCCAGACCTGGATCCGAAAACCCGGTTCCAGACATGGATTCGAAAAATCAGTTCCGAAACGGGATCTTCTAGAACCGGACTCGTTCAGAGCCAAAAAACAATTCCACCAAGAACCGGTTCCGCCCATCCCTAATATACATGACCTACATTCTGAAACAAATGCAGTAGCATAAATATTTTATAACCCAAAAATTTAGGAGTTGTGAGGGTGATACGCAAAAATAATGATAAACGGCCTATAGTATTGATTAGCTTTAAATCCATAACTTTCGGGGGCTGAGTGGAGACGTCCTTGATGATGTATAAGTTCAAATTCAGCTCCATCTTCAGAAGGGTGGAAAAAGGTGTAAAAATAGGCCAAACATGACTGAGATTAGTATCGAATTCATAGTTTTCAGGATCGCGAAAACAACTGGTGCACATGAAATTACTTTTTCAACATAGATAATATTCATGTCAAGCGATTTTTTTAAGCATAACAATTTGATTACATGACTTATTCTATGGGATTAAGATGTTTCCAATCTTATGTTAAAAGTGGAGTAACTTCTGTATATTTGTCATTAAACACTCATTGAAATGCTTACCCTAAGAGGAAAGGGAATTCAAATATATTCCATTAACCTTTTCATCCCGTGCGAAGAACGAACATTTCAGCTAATTACTTATACAATGCAAGCCAAAGTTAATACAGTTATGTAATTGTTATGGATAAGATTAGCGGGAAATTAAATTACTGTTTGTTGTTTACGGTATAGTATGAACAATGCATTGTTCTCGTTCCTCGTTCATACCTACGTGAACATAGCGAGACGGTTTAACAAACAAACAAACAAACAAACATAAAAGCGTTGGTAACTGCTTGCAGGCACTGGTACTCACAAGATGCAAACATTTCATATAAATTATCAATGAACACCCTAACGCTAAGCAAACGTTTCATTACATAATTCAAAAATTCCTACCCGAGAATGTCAGAGTGCTAGTTCGTCACTTTGTCTCAAGCAAAATTCAAGTGTATAATTACTTGTACGATGCTAAAACGCAGAGAAGTCAAGGAGCCAGTAGAAGTGGTGGCACTCCTTCACTCCGAAGCTTGATCCAATTTCTACGGTGCAATGTAGAACACCCTCGAGCAATGGAGAAGTGAGTTATCTAATTATCGCAAAACCACTTTACCCTTACGACTGCTAGATCTGTCACCTCCAGGAAGGAAAAAAAAAGTAATTTCAGAAACGAAAAATAATTTCAAGAAAAATTTGGTTATGTTCTTATTTCAAAATGGAAATGTCTTTGCTTACAGTAGTTTCAGGAAATTTTAATGATCAAATGAATGAGTTATATATTATGTGTTCCAAACAAAATCAACTATTTAAAAATAATTTGCGTAAGTGTAATATAACAATTTTATTATTAAATATCATTAATTAGTGCTTAAAATGCATTTGTGGATGAGCTTTTTTTTTAGGAAGGGGGAATGTCAGTAGGATACAGATTTGTTAGGCTTGAAAATAATGACATTTTGCTGAGACACTTCACGAATAATAATAATAATAATAATAATAATAATAATAATAATAATAATAATAATAATAATAATAATAATAATAATAATAATAATAATAATAATAATAATAATAATAATAATAATAATAATAATAATAATAATAATAATAATAATAATAATAATAATAATAATAATAATAATAATAATAATAAAACACCGCTCGACAAAGGATGCAATCTGGTAGCAACGAACAATTAACACTAATAACTTTACAAGACACCCTTATTTGAAATATTCTTCTACGTGCGACATTGGGTAGAATTTCTAATATAAAACGAACATTAAAAAAATACTAAAAATGGTAAACAAATATTTACATGTAACATGGAGTAGGGCTGAGAAGAAAGAAGAAAACTTATGTGACATGCGTTAAAATGTTGGACACATACCTAAATATTGTAGTTTTTTTTTCTTTTTTTTTAAGATAACGTACAACCTTATGAGACATTCATTACGCAGCAAACGTATAACTAAAAACATATGTTTGATAATACTTTCCACATAACTGTTCCATCTATACGTACTTTCCGTATGAAAGAAAGAACTGTATAGAAAAAAATATAGATGGTATAAGGATCTCACATACATATGGACATATATAACATACTGCTGACGTATGTAGCATACGAAAGACTGTTTGATGTCAGACATCCTGCAGAGCACGATGTAACATCCAGCCGAAAAAAGGGCAGTACGTATGTATCATATGGATAACGTATGCTCCGTACAGTTTTAAACAATGTTAGAATATTGCAAAAAAATGTATATTTTCTCTATACTTTGCTTTCGAGTCGTGTTTCTTAATAATTTGTTCTGTCAACTACATTTTTTTCCGTTCTTAATTGAGTTTTTCCTTTTTAAAATATCCAGTGTATATCGTACAGCCTTAACTAAACTTACCTGATCTGTATGAAATTTACTTTGGTGGGAAGTTAGACGTATTGTTTAAGTAAGTACCGTTTCAAAATGGTTAAATAAAGTATACAAACATATATTTGTAAACTTTCTCAATGCATGAAAATTTGATTTTCCAATTGCACCGTGTTATGCAAAAGTGAACTAAGCGCCAAACTTTGAAAATCCACGTAAATGCGACAATTGGTTCCTGATACGCATTAGAACGTTTTGCACAATCGAAAAGAGAGGAAAACCATCAAATTTCCAAAAAAGAGACATAATTTCACTTTTGATTACGGCTACATTAATGCTGGACATCAACCTTTATATGTAATTTTCTCAAAAGTAAGAAAGTGGCGCTTAGTTCGTTTTCGCAGGACACGGTACAATTCATCTGTACATTTTCTCTAAATCAAAAACTCTAGTTCTATGATTATTTGCTGAAAGTATAAAGGGAACTATTTTACAATTGCTTCCAATCTTTTCGGGTGCAAAATAATTTCCATTCAATAACCCCTCCCCCAAAGCTGGACGCCTCCCAACAAAAACTTGTGCACGCCTGCTTGTAGGTTAGGGTGACCAGACGTACTGATTTTCGAAGTACAGTACTATTTTTTTTAAGTGCGTGTTGCGAAGACGCTGAGAAAATCGAGAAATGTCCTTCTTTTTTAGAAATGTCGTGCGAAATGTCCTGTTAACTTATTTGCAATATTTTGATGGTTCATTCTTTATTCACAACATTTTGAATCACAAGCACTCTTTTCCTGAATGATGAACCGCTGTTTTTTTTTTTTTTTTTTTTGATACTCCTCAAAAGATTAAGAAAGAACAACAATCGACAAACCATTGTTTTGCAATACCTTGTTTTTTATTACTAAGAGGGGCTTGTTGAGATGTTGGTAAGATAGGAAAATTTTCTACTTCAAGTTATGACAGTGATGCTAACCAAGTTAAGTAGAAATCCCTTCGTGTCGGCCTAATTTTCCCTAATTCCCTAAAATAAACCCACGCTCCGAAAATCGATTTAAAAAAACATGTTTAGCCCTACACAAAGTTTCACTGTACTTTCATAAAAATAAACTACTTTGCCATTCATCAAAGCATTTGAAGTTGTGTTGAATTCCTTCAATACTTTTGTTCAGTGCTTTTTTTTTTAACGAAAATGAATGTATAAACGTTAAATGATATAAGAACATGCACATTGCCGACGCAGTAAACTATCATATACTAGTATATCTGTGTCCTACTTTTCGGTTGTCAGAATCTGGTCACCCTATTGTAGGTTAAAGGATAGGGTTTTGAGAATAAATTAAATAATGAGATGAAGGAAGTTTGAGGGCATAGGATAAGCCCAAGAAATTCCACACAGAATGTTTGCCCATCACAAAGCCAACGTGGCACGAGATGAGATCGAACCACGGACTTGATAGATGTTTAATAAACGCTCTATCACTGAGCCACCACAAGAAAACGGAAAAAAATAACAAGAAACGTGATCTGTTTTATTCCATTACCCGCTACAGAAATGGTATATTTGCTGTTATCAGAAGTGTAAGTAAACAAAACAGATCAATTGAAAAGAAAGAAAAAAAAATGAAGCGGAATTTAATATCTTCTAATATCGTCACAAAATGCATTAAACACAGAGAGAAGACGAAGCAATCTATTTTTAAGTGTAGCTTCCTCGCGCCGTTAGTAACGACCTTGGCGTCGCGTTCACTTTTCTTCGAAGCTGAGCCTTTCAATGTCTGTCCGTCACAATGACGCTATTTGTCACTTGATAAACTTCTCTGACAACAGTTGGCAAAGTTGTTGAACAAGTACTTAGCGCTTCAACTGATTGTTTGTAGAAAATTCTCGACAAAAGTTTCACGGCGATTTCACTTCGATATTAAAAAAGTGCTAGCTGCCTCTGGATTGTCAACTATACTCCTGACTAGGCATATATATAAAGGATAAAACACAATGTATATCTTTCCCGTCGTAAACATGGATTCATTTTGTATTTGGGTCAATCTTGAATAATAAATTGTCCTAATGAATAAGGCAGCGTTTCCCAACCGGTGTGCCGTGAATGGACCGCTGGTGTGCCGCGATGAATCGAAACAAAATTATTAATTTTATAGCAATCAAATTTCAAAATGTAGGGAAAAATGTATATTTGTATTTCACATTACTATGAACCTCTACTATGAACTTACAATTTTAAGTTTCATACCAAGTTACTGTTCTGTACATTTCTAATGTTGAAAAGAAAATGGTTATCATTGTCATGACCATTATTGCTTCTTTATTATTGCAGGCTATTTCTTAACTTGAAAATTTAAAATATTCATTTCTTTCGACAAAATTACCTACATTTGAGTTTTAAAAGTAAAAGAGAATTGTTTGATCATTCGTTATTTAGTGATTTTCCTTCTTAGTACAAGGTTGGATACAGTTTTTAAAAAGAAAACGCATTTAAAAAGAAAAACAACCTGAGTCCAAAATTTCATTACAGTGGTTTTCTATTTTTAAATTAGAATGAAAAAGAAGCACAATGATTTACCACGAGGAAAACTCAGTGATGGAGCTTTCTTCTCCGTAAGAAGGAGATCAATAATCACAGACAAATACCACTGTGTTTTATATTTACAAATAATAATATATATAAGTGTGACGCGGGAATCCAAATAACGTCCGTAGTGTGCCGCAAGTAGAAAAAGGTTGGGAAACGCTGGAATAAGGTATAATACAATAGAAACAAGTAAAAATCACACTAGATCCATATAAATGCTATTTTTTTTTACAAGCACATTAAACCACAAATTTTGCTTAACGAAATGAAAACTCTTTTTTTTTCTTTTCTTTTCTTTTCTTTTTTTAATTGTTCTTGTTGATGTTGCAAGTAGTATTTGCGTAACCATTAGAAGAAAATAAAGAGCAGAAGATGCATGCTACTATATAACAACGTATTTGATTACACAGGGCCGGCTCTACCATATGCGCAACACGTGCACTTGCACGGGGAAGCAAGTTTCGAAGGGAGGCAAAATCTGTCATAACTATATCATTTAAAAAAATATATATATATTTTTTTTTTTTTTTTTGTTGGAAACAGACTTCAAGATGATGGGAGTTACATTTAATAAGCGGCCTTGAATATTTAGAATACTACATTTATGAATCATGCTTAGGTCGCATTAGTTTAAGCCTACATGGACAGTGCTAAAGCAAAGGTTCAAACAAATCCCAGCATGAATGACTTGATTAATGTCAAATACAAAAACTCAATTCTCGAACAGTAGCGAACACCTGTTCTATTTAGTTAGTTATCAGAGTTTTGATATGAAAACTAGTCTTATCTTTGCCATAAACAAGTTTCTTATTATTGAAGTTGGATTTGTTTTCTTAAAATTAACAGATGTAGAAGAAAAATCAAGAAATAAAGATAATAAAGCTAGTTTCACTGGAATTGCAAACTGATAGGCTATACTGAGAATTAAGCTCGGTATTAAACACTGTAAAGAAGATTTACATAAACGGTACATAAATAAATAAGCAGTATGTTGTAATATATTAGAGAAATATGAACTACCATTAGCAAATAACGATTTATTTTGTTTCATATTTTCTCGAAAAAAAATAAGCAACATAATTTACCGTCAAGAATATCACTTTTCACCTCTATGTTGTCCACCACACACTAACTCGGTCGGGGATTGAACCAGAACTCCACGCTCCAGAGGTGAGCGCTCTACCGCTGAGCCACCATCTCCGGAGGTCAAAATATAGTTACCATACTGTGTTTCCCAACTGTCCCAGATGTGATTGGAAATATGTCATAACCAGTGGCGGATCCAGAGGGCGATCGGGGCGATCACCCCCCCCAAAAAAGAAGAAACTTTCTTATTTTATATACATAAATAAAACCCATACCAGAGTTTGAAGCTCTTAAAAGTAGCTCTAACCAGCAGTATGCCAACCCAACGAACCCCCCAGAAGTCGGTCCTGGATCCGCGCCTGATCATAACTTTGTTCCAAAGTGTTTGACAAGAAGTGTTTTAAATACGTACTACTGGAAACACTGTTTTGAGAATAAACACTTTAAAGATAGTGCAGGACGTTTCTGAAACAATTTTTGATCCGTTTTCTTCATAAAATCTGTCACAAAACTGTTTAAACATTGTTTTATTGTTTTTGCAGTATATAATTATATACTATATTACAATAAACGAATAACCATACACAGGGTAACTTTATGTTTAATTATTATTTTTTTTTCTATTTACAGGACATGTCTGAATACAAATGCGAATCAGGGAAACACCCTGTATATGTACCACACAAACCTGTGACAGGAGTTATAGGAGCATCTTTCAGCGTGGTCTCCATCATGGTTGCTAATATTCTCAGGTTGTTCAAGGTAAGTGGAAATCTAACTGTAGTTTGATCAACAATACACACTCGAAATCCTCCTTGTAGACATCATATGTAGTAGATTATATGAAGTTAGCTCTTTCCAACTCAGTCTATCTAAAAAAGCTATATTGAAGAATAGCTATTGTTGTCGTTACATTTGAGCAGATGAAGTGGATTTTGAGTTTAACTTCCCTTTCAGCAGCGACGCTATATGAGACTGGACTTATTGATTAACGTGGAATCCGAACCACATGAACTCCCGCCATGAATCGAAGCCGGGTCTCCCACTCCAAAGGCGCGTCGCTGCTAACTGCTTAGCCACGAAGGAACTCGAAATAAATTCAAGTGATGGATTATTCGTAAACCACGTGACATGCTTAATAATAATTCCAACACAATATACATATACATTATTTTTTTTCTCTCTAAATGATCTAATACACTCAAAGTAGGCCTATGTGTCCGTCGGAAGAACAAATCTTTCTTTGAGAGTTTGTACTGTACTAAGAATAAGAAGAACAATCAAACACGTGTGTTTATTCTTTCTAATTAAGGACATTCTTCTAACTTGGATGATGTACTATGATTTTTATTCCTTGAAATATTGTGCTTAATTGACGAAGTTCTCCAGTTTCTTTGGGGGTCACTTTGTGGCGACCGTGCACCACCCCTGTTGCACATTACTGAAATGTACGACCAAAAATACTGGCATTTAAATTTATATAACTTCAATACGATATATTTTATTGCGTTAGGACAATTTTTGTTTTTTCTGACACTTTTTGGCTGGTCATTGCGCCGTAAGGAGGAGGCCTCTCTACTCCCAGATTTGTACTTTTTTGTCTTATCTCGATGCAGGAATCATCTCTCAAACTTGGCTTGTGTTGTTTCGAAACACCCTATACATATACAGGGAGTATCAAAATGGACAATCCAACTTTGAAAACTCATATTGATTCATTCATTTTTCTTACAGACATGTTTTGGTGTCATTTTGAAGCAAAATACATCAAATTTTGACTCACGTAGTACACTAGTTCAGAAACAATCCACCGGAAGCGCTAGCGGCAGTTGCAGCAAAGATGGCTGCCTTGATTGGTCCAGAACGTGCTAGCTGTGTGTTTTGGTTGGAAGAATCCAAGTCTGCGAAGACTGCGCAGCGTAATTGTCGTACAAAGTATGGTAAAGATCCTCCCAGCAGGCCTACTATTTATCAATACCATAAATGTTTTATTGAAACTAGATGTCCATTAAGACAACAAATTTTCAGGTCTTCCCCGTACGTCTCAAGACGTTGTAAAGCAAGTGAGACAAAGCTTTGTGAACAGTCCTTCAAAATCAATCTGGCGTGCTTCTCTACAGCTGGGCGTCCTACACATGACAGTTTGGCGTGTAGGTTGCATCTCAAACAATACAAATGGCAAATGGTGCAAGAATTGAAATACACTGATAGAAATCAACTTCAAAACCGGGTTTGGCAAGAAAGCGACTTCATATGGGACCGCATCACCAATGAAAGACACGTTTAACTTCTTTAGGTATAAGATAAGAAAAAAAACTTGATGTACTTTGCTACAAAATGACACCAAAACCATGTCTGTAAGCTAAATAAATAAATCAATATGAGTTTTCAAATTTGTAAAGTTATTTTGATACACCCTATATATAATCATTTGCTTTATTGCGCTGACCGTTACTGGAGGAGTGTTTTTGTGTAATGTCGAACTTTCTTCTCAGTTCTAAAGCTTAGCAGAGAGTTTGAGAGTTGTGGTTTACTTTGACTGTCCCAGCCAACGAAAAGTTAGACAGACGTAGTTTAAATTAAAGTGTCTCCAATCGAAGACTCAGATTGTTTGCCCCCTTTCTTTAATTAAAGTGTGAAAACATTGTGCGTGTATGACTTCTTTTCCTTTCCTGACGTCCGTTTCCCCGAGTACGACATTTCAAACGTTGGATTGCATTTTTGTCAATTTCTATTTTTTTTTTTCTCTTTCACAGCGCTAAAGAATTACACGTATATTTGTTTGATTGAATTGATGACGAAATGTTATATATGTTATCAAAAAAGAAATACAAGGAAATGTGAATCCAGTGAGGCGTAATCATATATTATTATTTGCATATACCTAGGTACTGGTTCGTTTTTATAGATGTTATGTTATCTTGTACTTGGCTGAGATTCCCTGAAGTTCTGAAGAAAGAAAAAAAACTGGAATATACGTTCAACGTTGTGTTGTAGGTCCATTATTATTCAAAGTTAATGATTGTGAAATGAGAATGTAGGAGGAAACGGGAGTATTCTAGAAAACCCACGGACACGTTGTTGTCACCCATAAACTCACAAGTTCTAGAATTGAACCAGAGACCGCTCGTATCGGAGGTGAGCGCTCTGCTATAAATCCATTGTGTCCCGCACTAAAGTTCTGAAGTTACCGTGAATAGATACGTATAACCAAGGGCTACGTAGGACAGTATCATATTTAAAACACTCGACTACGATAAGAATCCTTTATTGTTGGAAACATGTGAAGAAGTTTGTGAAATTTTATTTGCGGGAGTTTGTGAACCAGATGATTAGACACACTTACTCATTTATTATCAACAAGACAACGCTACGGGATGACACCTGGCGCGAGATATAGGCGCTGACACAAGAATTTCTAAAAGCACATTTAAAAACATGCAAAAGTTGTACTTGGGCACTAATTTGCAGCATCTTCTCTAACAACCTAATTTTGTTTCTTAATCGCGCAGGTTTGACGCGTAAATGTTGTGTTTCCTCTTGTACTTATTTCTAAAGCCACATTTTCGAGCTACCTTAAACTAGTATACCGTACATAATTTATTGAAAATGCCAGTTTCAACACCTTCTAGCGAAGGAATTAAAAAAATGCATCTTATAATATATTATGTATTGCTTTGGCTTAGGATAGCGAATGTAATGAGAATAAATGTTGCACATCGACAACAATGGTATTTGAATTTATTTGCAGGACAATTTTTAATGCCAAAAGTAAAGTAAATGAGACTTTTGATTAGATTACTGGTATCAGTTCTTCAATTGCGGAAAAAGAAACGTCTTTTGTTGATGTTCAACCAAATCTATATTATTTATTTATTTACTTATTTTTTTGCGAAAATGCGTCTGCCAAAATATCAAATATAATGGCAAAACGAAATGAAACATTTCAGTTCAACCTACCACGATTATGCCCTTTAAGTTAAGGGATATGGTGACCAAGGCAATTGAATGATGATGAAAGAATTCGTGAAATGGAAATGTGGGAGAAACATGAATACCCCGCGGATAAGTTGTTGTCCACCACAAACTTAATTGGCTTGGGATCGAACGAGTGATCCCCGGGTAGCAGAGGTAAACGTCCCACTACTGAGCCACAGTGCTGCCTCAAATATGATGGTCCAGTACTCGGAAACCAAACCTGCATACCACAATATTTTAGAAACTCGTACGAGAGATCAATGTGAACCACCATGTCAAGTTTAATCGAGATCCGATGAGTTCGGTTTGAATTTTTTTTCGTAAATTCGATCCCAATTTGATTATCATAATTCAAAAACACATCATAATATTTCGCAAGTTGTAGAGCACGTTAAAGTTTACAACCATTATAAGTTTGATCTATATCATGCGAGATCTGTTAATATTTCTAAGATGTGACTAAGTTTATGACCCACAATTGGGTAACCAAAAGCTCGCACACCTATATGTCATGTAGGTATTAACCTTGTCTAGGTGCATCACCATGCTATAGTTTGGTACAGATTGCACGAGTTCAGCTAAATTCGTAAGCTATTGCCATTTATTTGTTTTCAGGCAAACAAATCAATGAAGAATAATAATGACGCCATCAGACTAGGTATATGTGAAGTTACAAAATATTTTCTTAAATACAAGGTGTCGCACTTAGGATGATGTAGACTAATGCTAGCTATGATACATCTTATAATTGAGAGGATGGTTATTGGTGTTGATGGCTGCTTAGATTATTGTAAATTGATATAATGTATGTGTAACGCGAGCGGTCAGGTGTTCGATTCCCGGTGAAGATACACGGTCGAAAAAGTGTAAAAGATTTTTCAAGCCAGTCATCCTGAGTGAGATTTTCCTGGATTTTTCCTAATTTACGCCAGGCAAATACAAGAATGTTATCTAGGTTACAGGCCCCATTGCGCTTCCTTTCTGCCCTAATCCTTCCTTCCTTCACTATCCTCGGAGATTGTGATAGCCGAGGGACGACATCCATCAAACATGACGGGCTAAAGTGGCCAAAGATCCCGAAAACCAATAAATCTAATTCCTAAATCCTAAATTCCGTACCTGTAACGGAAAGTAAAAGGGTCTTCCCATTTGGGACAAATCCTAGGGCAGTCCAGTGAGAATCCATATCCCTTTGGTTGCTTCAGATATCAATTCTAAAGAGGTTAAGAGAACCCCTGAGTCATCTTAGAGAGAAGGAAGGTCTAGATAAATTACTGTTCTCCACGGGGATTGATTATTCGCCTCCCCGTGGATGCCGTTACAATAATTCTTGAACAAAAGCATTTCTTTTTGATTTCGCAATAGATAGCTAGAGCGATTGTCTCTGTCTAGTTCATTAATAAAGTCAAACTATTGACATATTCATGTTTACAATGACGTTAATGGTGGTTATTGACATCCTTTTAAATGTCGTAACACTCCCTAGCTCCTATGCAACCTGCACCGTAGCAAAGCGATGTTGGTTGCCTATAATAAAGAACAAGCAGCTTGTCTTACTTCAATTTTCTTGGCTGAGTTTATTAATGAAGTCAGTTCGTTAATTGTCCTCACGGGTAACGATGACTTCAATACGTTATATAGTTTTAAATCCATGATGTTCCCTAGATTATATGCAACACTCACAATATCAAAGTATTGATAAAACGGCATCCTATGATAAAACGACAAAATATAACGTTTGTTTTCTCTGATAAAAACGGCATCCATTTTTTTTTCTTTTTTTCTGCAGAAAAGCTCATTAGTATTTAGTTCACGTCATCCTCTTTACTATAATTACCAGATCTCATTTTTCGGTTTGATTATTTGAGTTCTTTTTAAAAGTAATAATGGCAGATTAATGATATATATTTTTTTATTATGTACAGGCTTGTTTAAAGAGTGTAAAATTTGTCTTTTTATTGAATGCTCTGTAATCTTCAATTGGTGAATTAAATAAATTGGACATATACGTATGTAATAAGACCTTAGTACATACGCATGTAGTACAGGAAGACTTCTATAGAAGAGAGCATGTTAGGTTCCAACAAAAGTGTTTATATAATCTAGGTTATGCTAAAAATATTATGTGAAGCATTCTTATTTGCTTCTACAAGTAGTAATACTGTATTGTGTACTAGTGTGTACCAAAAAGTGATTTTACCTACATAAAGTATGTGAAATATACAATCATTAACCTACAAGTAAAAATGGAAGAGGACAAACAAGGTGCAAAATACGAGGTGTGATCAAAATGTACGGTGAATCACTTTATCATGAACTATAAGCGTGCATCAAATATGAATCTATATTCTTCACATTACTCCTCTTGGCTTTGGATGTACTTATTCCAACGTTGATTCTACAATTGAATCGCTTTCTATTAAAAGGGCGTATGTGCAATAAAAAAAGATTGTTGGAAGTGACAACAATTGTTTCCTTAATAGACGGCTTGGATTAAGAAAACAAGAAAAAATGCTTTATATTTATAACACGTTTCAAGAAACACACGTCCTTTTATCAAAAACATGTTACATCTACCTCTAAAATATTTATTTATTTCTTTACAAAAAAGTTAAAATTATGAAAAGTGTTACATACGCCCTTTTAACAAAAATCGATTCAATTGGAAGCACTTCTAGAAGTTTTCTTTCTTCAGGGTTTTCAACTGTGCCGTCGTCATCTTCTGAATATGTCGAGAATGGAGTCGCAACGTCTTACTTTTAGCATGGTTTTAATTTTGCGAAAGAGCCAGAAATTACACGTTGCTATATCCAGAGAGCACAGCGGAGGCATGGACATTTTTTTTCGGACAAAACCTTGCGGATGAAAAGCGAGGCGTCTAGAACGAATTTCGCACTTACTCTTCTCACTTACTCTTCTCTACAGTTAAAATGCTTGGCATGGACACGTAAAAGATGTTTAGTTCTTTAAGAAGCTCTAGAATAGTTATTGGTATGTTTGAACGAATCATTTGTGCCAAATTTTGCATGCTTTCATCTGTTTTTTGACGTCGAAGCACGTCCATAACATTGTTCGTCTTGAATTAACTCATTGCGCTCTTGAATCGTCCATATCGTTTGTAAACAGTCATCAGTTTCACCACGTCATTGCCATATACTGCTTTCAACATTTCGTAACTTTCTTTGGCACTTTTTTGCAGCTTAAAGAAAAATGTAATATTGGCGCGTTGCTCGAAATCCATGATGCACGACAGACATTCTTAACAAGTCCTAACTGTTCTGTCTCTGTAAGCTAACTGACAAGTTCCAACTTGTTCAAACTCGATACTGCCTGTCCCAAAGGTTCACTAGTTGAAATGCGTACAGCGTCGATGGGTGGTGCCGTGCAACTACATTTGCCATATTTTCTGATCACACCTCGTACTTTGCTTAGGGGAAATTATTCTAAAGAACTACTAGCGACAAATATAACCTGTTTAGAAAAAAATCATTATGATAGATCTTTTTGTTTCGAGCCATATATTCACTTTTACGCCCAAAGGACTGGAAAATATGAGCAAAAATCTTCACTTTTTATTGTTCAAGTTTTTCTTTATTTATAAATGAATACTGCACTTACAACACATCTAATGAGCTGTCTGATGATTTACTTTTTCATGCCCCCAATTATGGCGTACACTTTTAGGGAAGACTTAAAACTCATTAACGCCTCCCGGTACGATGCTAAAACAGCTGTAAAAGAAACACAATGATGATGATCGTTTATTAAGCACGTGTGTATTAAAACTGAATCTCAAGTTTTGGTCTAATGATATATCACTTCATCTGTAAACTTGGAATAGCTCCACAACGACAAACAAAGATAGTTTCTTCGGTTCTAGCCGTAATCATCGGTCCACTTCGTAATGGGAACCGCGGTAATTTCATCATATTGATTTATCACACACTTAAGCACTACTTACTCTGTTCAGCATACTTCAAACTAGATAAGTTAGATATTCTTTCGGCGCAAGTATACACAGTCCATTTGTTTGGCCATCTACTCGTTCCCTGAGCACTTTTTTCTTCAAGGAATCTGACCGTAAACTATTCATGTTAGAGATAAGCATTTCCTTAACGTAGTCACGTACAAGCAATTGGATTATTTACCCATTTGTTCCCTAAACCTTTACCCCATGGATTGTTCTCTCAAGTCTAGTGACTAGCCTGTGCATCCTTGGTTCATGTTCAGTGCTGTAGTCCTAAAATTTTCACAGGGTATACGCTGTTTTGTAATCATCTATGTTTGTCTCAAAATACATAGAAGGCATTTTTAATAAACAATGTAAAACGCATGTATTAATTAACTCAATTAAAATGTAAAGGGTACATTAAAGTTTTATATTCTAAAAGCATTCCATTCTATTTTCTTCATGACATTCCTTACTTCAATCACACCATTAATAACATAAATTGGTGTAGGTATGAAGAAGGAACAATTCACTCAGAGAAGAAACAGAAAAACTCGCGCCCGATATTGCCAGAAATAAGAAAATTGTGGCCAAATTTAACTCTATTTTAGTTTAGAAGAACATAAAAAAAACAGGGTACTTAGAAAAAAATATTTTCTTCTCATAAAATCACATGCTAACTCATGAATTATAATGCAGGGATATTTGAACACCTGCTAAGAATATAAGGGAGAAAGGTGATGTAGTCACTTTATCATTGGAGTCATAATCCTATTAAATAAATAAATATAAATAAAATAAAAGTAGAAAGTACCATATGCTTTACTCTGGTGACTAAGATTAAGCAGAGGGTATACGGCGTGTACCGCCGTATACCCTCGACTACAGCCTTGTTCATGTGGTGGGGGGCGCGGTGGCTCAGTGGTAGAGCGTTCATCTCCGGTGCTTGGGGTCCCTGGTTCGATCCCAGCTCGCGCCGTGTGGACTTTGTGGTGGACAAACACCGTGCTCGTGGGTTTCCTCGGGGTTCTCCCGTTTCCTCCCACTTTCTTCATTCCACCATTTCACTCATTTCTCATTATCACCGTCTCCTTTAGAGTAACCGGCATAACCGTGGGACGTAAAACTAAAGATTTCATTTCATTTTTTGTTCATGTGGTTCCATGTTCATAGCAGAGCATTAAACAAGTATTACACTCTGGTTTGAATATATATTTAAATTCTAAACCAACATCTCATATAGCCTAAAGTTGAAAGGAACGAAAAACTTCAATAAATGAACAAACGAATAAATTTGGTTCACTGAGTCAGAAATAAGCACTTCTGTAGCGTGAAAATGCACAGTCAATCTGATTGTTTTTCTACTTTTCGCCGGACACTTGTCTCACATAGCATTCAACTGAATTTGCATGTGGCAGATATACTCTCCAGCGCAACATTCACGACCCAACAGATTGGTCGTCCACCTGAGTGTTGTTCCATAGACACCAGTATTCCTCAGCGTAAAATGCACGGCACAATCTGATTGATTGGCTAATATTTCCGGACACTTATCCCAGGGAGCATTCATTTGAAACTGCATTTCCAGTGCAGTATACACAACCCAAGAGATTGGTCGCCTGTCTGATTGCTCTTCCCTAGACACTAACATCGTAAAATGCACAGGTAATCTGATTGTTTGCCTACTTTTTTTCCCGGACACTTGTCTCACGGAATATTCACCTCAAACTGCGTGTGCAGATTTAAACACTATCCAGCGCAGAATGCACGACCCAACAGATTGGTTACCTGCATGATTGTTGTTCCCTGGACACTCATGCGCGTGTTGTTATCATAGCATCACTGCTATTTGCTTGTCTCTCATGGTAGTAATTAATTCTTAAACAGAGTAAACTATAGTTGGAATATGTTGCCAAAAGTATAAAAGGACGTTTGTGGGACACCAGAATGTATATATGTAAAGTGACTTCACACTGGCAAATATGAATGTGCTCATGATTAGGAAAAGTTGTTGAGTTGTTGCATATGTTCAAGAATGAACAAATACTATAGAAAAGGTCTCATGAAAGCATAATAAACTGCGGGACACATGCAGGAAGTCCAGTATGCTTATTCTGAAATTTCTCAGTATAATAAAATATAATAGTGCCAATCATTAAGGGTCAAATATTTGACCCTATGTACAATAACGCTTTTTAAGAAAAGAAAGAAATATGTCATGATTATGCATGTGTCAAAAATGGCAAACAATCTTTTTTTTTGGTGTCTCCATCTAAGACGGCATCCGTTCCTGAGTCTTGAATATGCATTTGAAAATGGAGATCCACTCAGCCTTCAGGGGGAAAAAAGCTTTCGATCCAGAAACGTTCTTTGATTTCTCCGCGTCTCCTAACGTCCGTTACGTTTCGTTCGTATAGATCAATAATCCACTCTTGATCTCGCATCCAACGCTAAATTCTTCCCAACTCTGCACAATAAAAAAAAAAAAAAAAAAAAAGATTGCATTTCAGAATCACGCCCTGATGACAACAATATCTCCGAGATTTTATCCTGTCAAGTAGAAAGAAATCAGAAAATACAATTTATATGTCAAATAGATATTATTGCATTCTTGTGTTCTATATTTTTAAACGTTTCTGTTTTCATTTTTATCTCCCTTAGATTTAATTAAGGTTGCTACTGGAACAGTATTTTAAACTTTATATATTAATGCAATTTACGTCAGCTGGTTAGAAATACATGGGCTAAGAATAGACACACTTTAATAATTAATTTGGTCAACATAGTCGATCTCAGTGTGAAGGTATCATTAGTATATATATACTGTTCACATTAAACTCTAGTGGTCGCAAGAAGTCGCGAAGTTTGACCTAGATCCACCAATTTCAGCAACCAATAGATGCAAGGGTGTGTTCCTGGCCTCAATCCCATTCGTGAAATGTTGCCAGTGTTGTCTCTCGCGCTATACAGAGAACAGCTCCTGAAGGTACAATGTTGTCAGATTGCCGCTAAGTTTCGTTCCGTTCTTTTAGATTTCTTCTTATTGTTCTTGTTTTAAATTAGTTCTATTAGTATTATTGCCATTTAATTCGAATAATTGTTAGTGTTTTTTTATAGTTCTTAAAATGTTTTTTCGTCGCTCGTTCGCCATGTTTTCTAAGTTTGGCAACATTGTTGGTGCAATTACAGTGTTGCACTTCTCTCACGTGTGCATTCGGCTGGCAGGTCCACAAATCGTTCCGAATTCTTCTCATGCATCACGTATGAGGCAAAGGACTTATATGATTGGTGTAGAGGTCATGTTTCACGAATCGTGGCGGTCACTATAATAATTGATTCAGAAACAAATGATCGAATATTGTTAAACTAGCTGTAAGAACTTGTTGGTGCCATTCTTAATTCATAACCTGGATAAAAACGATAGGAAGTTCATTGCTCAGGTATTTACCATCTGGTGTTATGTATGCCCGCATAGCAAAGTTACATTGTGGGTTTCACACATGTAAGAGTTTTTAGAAATTGAAAGAAATGTGTGTATGTGCATATATATTCACACAAATTTTCACCCCTCCCCAAACCGAATTTCTAACGAGCCGCAAATCTAAACAAAAAGGGCATACATAACAATCTAAACGTTACGGGGTAAATGTCATTCAGTAAATAGGATTTCTGCATTAGCTTCGCGACCTGAAATCTCCTAATCGTAATGTGGTTTGTTAAAGTCAGTAGTTGACTTGCTTTTTTATGCTCACTCACAAGAAAATTCTAGTGATTTCTATCTCAATATGCAAATCATTATATTAACATTTTATATTTCAACACTGATAATCATTACTAAACTATTTGCTGTTAAATTGGACGAAACTCTCTGTAAATATACTTAATAATGCATTTTCAAAATTGAGCTGACTACCGAATTCCTAGTAATTACTAAAATTTCGTAATAATAAAAAAAAACAGTCAAATTTTACCTTGCCTATCTCACTAACTCGAGTACTTTGAAAAATGACTTATGAACTGCAATAAGCGGTTCACATCAGGCGATGCTACTATAGGAAAATCGGAACTTGTACTAATGTAATAAGGTGCACTATAACAAATGCTTTATACACTTTATGTCATCAGATAATTACATAAAACATCCGGTTAACTATGCAGGACTAAGCTATGTGTATACTAAAAGCAATACTGCGCACGATAGCGTACTAATTTACTCCAAAACGGAGATGAAAGGTTTATAGTTTCAAAATGTACTATCAGTACATGAGTAACAATAAATAAATAAATAAATAAATAAATAAATAAATAAATAAATCCGCATTCACACACCACATTTGCTCACAAAATATCACATACTATGAATATACATTTAAATGCAAATATCTACACAAGGTAAATGACTACATACCTACACTAATTATGGAATAATTTTTCAAAAAAAATATATAAAAAATAGGGAGCTAAAATGTTGTGCCAAACGGCTCTAACGTGGAAGAAGAGTGAACAAGGACGAAAAGTACTTGTATTCCAACTGAAAAAAAAATCACATTTAGTAATTAAATTTTAGCTACCAAAGGGGTTGAGGAAGGTTCGTTATTCAATCCAACCTTAGTTTCGTTATTCAACCCAAGTCAAACATTTTGAAACTGAATCAAACAGAATACAAATAGGAGTCCCGTTCGAAATTTACTCGTACATATTAAAATTTAATTTAACTACCACTGACTTAATGAAAACCGACATATCCTACCTAACTTATGAAATACTAAACACAAAACTATATAACGGATAGGTTACGGGACCTAACCAGTTTACGGAAGGTGAAGAGAAAAACTTGTCGGAAACTAAACTCCAAATTTTAATTTCGTATTCCACACAACTGAAGATCAACACTTCCTTCAATGGAAATCCTGTCCATATAAATTCTTTGTCGTCAACATGGCGTCAATTACATTGGACTACGTATCTAGGATAATTGACTGTCCCTTAAATTGATTTCTTTTTTACATATTTCTGGACTCCTCCTTTTTCAGCTGTGGTTTATCTTACTATTTTTAGACCAATTTTAAATTGTATGAAGTGGATTTTCACAGTCCTTTACTAATTAATGCAGCTCTGTTCCACCGGTGCTGGCTTGCCGATAATTCACACTAAAGTGTATCTATCTAGAAAGACGCCAAAGCCCTGAGGTTGCCGGCTATTTTACAATCACAACACAGTATTTTTGCGGGGTGGTATTATAAAGCGAATAGAAAGTTGTTAAAATAAGGTAAAACCAGATTTTGGCAGGATATTGGTATCACATCGGGCTGAAAGGGGGTCTTAAGTACACTACCCGATTTCGGATTGATGGAAATTCAGAAGGAATTTTATCTAAATACTGAAATATAGATTACATTGGAACAATAATATACGCTTTATAATTATCCAAATGAGATGCCCATATACAAGAAAATTATGAAGGAAATAATGAATAAATGAAAAAGTTAATCCCCGAAGACCTACACACCTAATTATTTTGAAACTTCCAGCAGATTTTGCTTTATTTAAACGAAAGTAAAATGGGTTAGATAGATAAACTGCAAAAAGATATACAGTAGAACACAAGTATACTTTCTAAGGTTAGACATTCAGGTACAAAATTCTCGGGACAGTAAAACAAAAAATGATACTAATAACACTCTATCTACTGTGTTACATGCTGTACTTGAAACCGATACTTTAGATTCTTGTCAGAGCGTCATAACATCACTAGCCGTTCATTGGCTATTAACTTGTTGCCAGCGTAAAACGCTTGCATCAAGCTTGAATAGACACTGAATGTAAGGTTGCCGCCGTCTAATTTCGTTACTGGAATCCAGCTTGTGGCATTCTTCCACACTTTCCAATCAAGCTGGATGCAAGCTTGCCGACTTCCAATGCAAGCTTATAGCATTTGGTTTGCAAGTTTTCTCTGCTGCTAGTGGTTGAGTGGTTCAAGAGATATTAAGTCACATAGTCACTTTATTTTTTATTTATACAGATTTAGTTACATAAAACTTGGCTTTGATCGATGATAACCTTACTGAGTTGGACTTTTAATTCATTTCTTGGATTGTAGATTCTTTGTTATTCACTATTAACACATCACTCATTAAAGCGAAATCATTTTCTCTCTCTCTCTCTCTCTCTCTTATTGGTAATGTTATACAATCAACTTCCGTTCGTGGGTTTTTAATTTTTGCTTATGCTGTAATAGATATAGAGTAGCCATTGAATGAAAAGTTACACATTGAAGTTTTTATTCCATTACTGAAATAAAACTTCATATCTTCTGTGGATATAGAGTTAATATAATTTAAACTTCTTCACTCAACTGTATATATCATATGCTGTCATTTATTCTTTAAAAAAGAAATCTTCACAAATGTTTGTACGAGTGAAAATCTAAATTTTCTGTAGTATTCTTCGTAAATTCATACTGAGCAAGACTCGTAAAATTGTGTACAAGAGAAATTACGTGTTTGCTCGTGTCTCTTTTTTTTCTTGTGTCACTGTGACGTTACAGCAACTGTGTGTGACGTTTCCTGAATTTTCGCTGAAATCTGCAATTCAAGTATTCATGTTTCAGCCAGTAGCCGGTTTATTTACTGTTTCAATATGGGATGTAACCGACGAGAAAATGCACATGACAAATTAAGTTGCATTCATTGACCACAATGCGTTAGAATACAGAACGACGAGAATAAAACATTTTCTGGAATACAGTGTGTTGACAGTATCGCAGAACGGATAATTTTACATAATTTTGTACGTTATTTTATCTCTTCAAATTTTGCTCGGTGTATTTGTGAACCGTTGTGCACACCAGAACAAATTTATAAACTTGCCATTGTTATTACTTAATATTTGTCCCACTAATGAACAAACCAGCGTCTTGTGATGTTCTAGTCTATTTAGTAAAGTAGATCAATTTTAGAAGCAGATTCCCTTGTGTGTAGCGTTTCGAAATACTTTATTAGTTCATGTGGGATTCGTGGGGAGTAAGCATTATATTCATGGATCATATCGGATACTTAAGTGTCATTTCATCACCTCTTTTAGGATAGCACAGTGGTTTAGTTGTAGGCCACTTATTTCGGGTGTGAATAAAACTTAGTTCAAGGGTATTCTTCAAGATATGCCGGTTTCCTTTCTATACCTAGTTTCACTAATTATCTCATACTTATGCACTTTAATTAATATGTCTGTTTTAACCCACAAGGCATAGCTGAGTGACATTTCAATACATACGGGTCAATCCATTTGAAGTGATCCAGAGCTGGTTGCTCGACCATTTATGAAAATTATGAAGCTTACACAGCTGTTTGCTTCATGTTTTAAGACTTTAAAACTGTGCTTACAATATCTTTATCTGAAGCGGTTTGCCAGTTTCGGCCATATTAGTTTCGTGGCGCGCGCCTACTTTCACGATTGTAAGGATTAAGAAAAACGTTCATTACGAAAACAGTACTTGGTCTAGAAGGATGAAACAAAAATCATTTGATTGGTAATGGACTGAAGTAAAAACTATGCCTATAGGCATTTACCTGTGTTTCTCCTTTCTATGAGAAACTTACTAGTAAAAGTAAACGTCAATATCGGTGAAACTTTACTTTTTGTAATGTTTTGTAAGTAGGAAGGAGCGGCATACACAGTTTGATTTTGTTTGTGATATCAAGAGATACAATAGTTTTCCAGAAAAATACCGATTGTGATATACTTACCCTTATGTTTTTCTGGTTGTGTTAAAATCACGGTTTTGTCAAAAAACCCGAACTTTGGGTTCAAATAACTCTGATGGGGCTAGTGATAAAAATCTCAAATTAGCACAGGATGTAGTGCTGTTGTATATGTGTATGGCAAATGAAAGCATTCTTGTGTATTTTACTGCTACAAAACTTATAGCCTCTCAAAAACGAAACTTACTCCATTGTAGAGATACCGTTCTGGCACACCAATGAAGGGCTATTTGTTTCTGTATCACTATATACAAATAACAAGTTAAGACAAAAAAGATCTTATAAACTACTATTTGGAGGAAATTTCCCACAAAGTCCCTTTAGAAATTCCTTCATACAACAAATGGTGGCACGGTGTATGCATAATCGAAAATATGTTTTATTTCAAATCCAATGAGGTATAAACCGTGCTTATATCGTAATTTTCGTGGAAGTTATATGTGATTTTATCTACACTAATGAATATGGTAAAGCGAACAGTACACATAGCATATTTTTATATAAATATGTTTATTTCTCTAGAAAGAATAATACGATTCTTATGAAACTTAGAGGGCTTACTAAGTATTAATCCAGCTAACATACAATATAATTTGTATGTTTATATACCTAAGAGTACCCGAGATACATGTATGAATATGGTAAAAAGGGAAATTTGAGGGGAAATTTCCCGAAAATCCCTCTGTCACGGGAAAACTAAGGGTGATGGAGAAAACTGATTGCAGATTCGAATTCTACGTAGAAAGTTATATTGGAATCAGGTATTTTGTTCCGTGTGCCAGAGAAAAAGTAAATATATTGTTTTTTTGTCGACTAGTGTAATTATTCTAATTAAACTGTAGCAATAATATAAGCAAAAATATAAAATAACGGCAATAACAAAACGAACGTTAGCAACAATCGGACAACACTGCACCATCAGGAGACGTTCTTCGTATAGAGACAAAATTTCATGGATGGTGCGAGGGACACAGCCTCACGTCCTATTGGGTGCTGAAACTGGTAGATCTCGGTGAAGCTTCACGACTCCGTGTGATCATCACAGTGGCTAGCTAGAAAAAAAAATAATTTCACAATTATTCACTTACATTAATAATCTCTCTCTTTTAGCCTAAATGGCAAAACTATGGGATATTAAACTAAAATTTTTATTTTGTTCTCGTTCATATCGAAGTAAGTACTCTCGCCGGGAATCGTTCCTTAGACTATCCACGAATGGCCAATGTAACGATAAATCCCACACAAATTTTTATGTAGTTTTAAGCTTGAATTTTTCAGTTTTGCGTCCTAATGCGTAATCTAGCTAGGAAAGGATGGACTTTGTATTAAAGGGCCTTCAAATCAAAGCCATGATTCGATCGGGTGCAATCTAGGACCACCTAGGTGCACTAAGTATTGTTCAAGATTAATATTGACAGTGTAGCGTCCCCCAACAAATTATCTCATCGACAAGAAAGCTGGATCATAAGAAGGAGCCACGGTGGCTCAGTGGTACAACCTTTACCTATAATACGTGTAGTTTCTGGTAAGATCACAGACCAAGTAAGTTTGTGGTGGACAACATTGTGCTCGTGGGATTTCTCGGGGTACTCCCATTTCCTTCCACTTCCTCATTCACTTGCTTTAATCATCGTCTAACTTAACCTAACAGGCATAATCGTGGGATGTTGAGATCAATGCTTTCATTTTCATTTTGCATCATAAGACCATGTCATGCTGTAAATTTCAATAACGTATAAATCTATTCGAACTGCTATTGATTCCTCTTAAGAACGAATTGTTTAAACGGCGATATTGTTTTACTGATTAAATTGAAGGTCCTCCCAAGTTTATGCGGGAGAAAAGCACTATTGTTGTAAACGAACATAGGATGCGTTTTGTTTTCTCAGTTCATCTGATATGTATATGAGAATGACACTCTCAAGAGTCTTCTGCATTGCATCGTGTCAAAGTCTATTCAATATGCATGCTCAATTATGGGACTTCTTCCTTGACTCACTTGAAAAACTCGGACGTTAATATCCCATTTATAATCCAATTAAGGAAGTTTTAGTGGTTCCTCAATAATTGAAATGTAGAGCTCTTCTCACATCCTTAAGAATTTCCGTTTTCCTGCAGTTCTGGTTAAAATTAAAAGAAGGGCGGAAACGAAGTTGAGAAGACTCTTAAGTACGCTAATGCATACGACCACTTATTTTTTTTCTTGGAATATTTAGTGTACTTTCTATTTTCGATGCTCTGAGATTTCTCATACAGTCTTGGATTAGACAGAGTTATCATAGATACTTAGTTACAGATTTTTATTCTGACCTAACACTTATTTTTATTACTGCAAAACAAGTAAATATCATATTATCAGATCAGCTATTGTTCATATCTAATTCTTCAAAATACTACAATCTAAAATAATCGACGCTTTCACCACGTTTCTTAATTATTGAGATGTATGGTACTTACATATCTATAAGATAATTATCTACGTATGTTAGCCAACTCCATTTGTACATTAGCCATCAAGATAATTCTGTTTTAAAGTTTATGCTGTCCGTAGTTTAATAATATATGCAAGTTAATTGCGTAGGGAAACATTTATTTTTACAGTTGTTTGTGTCTGTAAACTAATTAATTCGCATACACAACTAACTTTCAGACAGAATTGACTTACATGCAAAATTAACTTGCATATAGAATTAACTTATATTTACAACTAGCGTCAATTGTCCGCTTTGATTTTTTTAAATAAGAAAAAATAGTAAAATATTTGGTAGTCAGTCACTTTTTTACTATTACTGAAACCCTTTATATCATTTTTCATTATTTACATATATATCGGGTGTTCTAAAATGGCGCTCACGGACCACATAACACTATTCTACAGGTCAAGATAAAGCGAAAATGATATATGATGGTATTCCCTCCGAAGACTCCTTCAGCCGCTATGGGAAATCAAAATTTCACTATGTGGCAACATCGCAGGCTAACATGCAACCATTAGCATTTCTCTACAAATCCATCAAACAGTTTCCAGCAATTGTTAAGGTAATAAATGGTGCTAGAGTCAACGTCTATTACTTTAACTGTCATCTGGCAAGAATCGATGGAATTATTTGATGGATTGGTAGATCTAATCTATGGTTCTTTATCTGCGACGTTGCCACACAGTGCAATTCACGTCTCTAGACGAGGATCCGAAAGATATACATACATATATACAGTGGCGGATCCAAGAGGGGCTATAGCCACCCCTTGACGCTCAGATAAACACTGGATAAAATGGGCTTCAATCCTGCTTTATACTGGATAAAACGGCAAAATATTGTTCAGCCCCTCCCTTGATCATATCCTGGATCCGGCCCTGCACACACACACACACACACACACACACACACACATATATATATATATATATATATATATATATATATATATATATATATATATATACGGAGTGGTAGGTAACTCCAAACTTTGGATGGTGATTCCTTATACGAATCGAATGAAAAACGTTCTAATAAACATGGGCCGAAAAACTCTCCTTTCAGAGTTATGAAATACCGAAAATTCGAAATATCACGTTTCAAAACATCCTGGCTTAGAAACTATACGGCTTATCCCATGCGTTTTAAGGAATTACACAGGAACTGGTATACACTATATCTAAATATCCATGTTTTAGAATTCACAGGTACCAGCAAAACGAACGCACCATTAGTACTTATAGGAGTATCCCTATACTTCAACTTCCTTTCACAGTTCCTTTCACCGATAACGGAAGATGATAAAACATGGATATTTAGATAGAGAACATACTAGTTTCTATGCAATTCCTTAAATCGCTTGGGATAGGTCATATAGTTTGTAAGTTAGGGCGTTTTGAAAAATGATTTTTCGAATTTTCAATTGACCATAACTCTGAAAGCAGGCATTTTTCGGCCCATGTTTGTTATTTTTTTTCTTTCATTTCGTATAAGGAATCGCCTTCTAAAGTTTGTCGGTGGAGTTACCTACCACCCTGTATCTATCTATCTATCTATCTATCTATCTATATATATATATATATGTATGTATGTTCTGTGGTCCGTGGGCGCTATTTTTAGAACAACCGATACATATAAATAATCAAAAATGATAGATATTAGAAAGCGCTTCAGTAGTTGTAAAAATTCTATTCACTTCAGCTAAAAAAAAAAAAATATGGATTAGACAGTAATATTGGTAATTTTCAATCATTTTATATATTTCCTCCCTCTCCTTTCCATAAGTTGGACCTTCAAACTGAAATAACAGAAACCACACGAGATCGGAAACCCATCTATGTTGAAAATTTGATCGAGGTCAGTCTGGTTGTTCAAGAGTTTTCAAATCACAAACATAGTCACGTTCAATTTCATTTGTATAGATAGATAGATTAACTTACATATGGAATTAATTTTTAGACTCAACTTATACACTGAATTAACATTTAGAAAAAAATAACTTAGTGACCCAACATATCAAATTAACTTTCAGACAGAATTTACTTATAAAATTAGCTTACAAGCGGAATTAACTATCAAACAAAATTGACTTATATTTAACTGCCAAAAGCCATGTGATAGCAGTTCGAAACAAATTGACGTCGCGGTAACAAGGCGGAAAACCTGTCTAACAGCACAAAGCTGCATCAGTGCTGAAAGTTGGACTGTTGCTAGTTCAGTGAAACGTCATGTACCATTGTGATGACAACCTGATGGGAATTACCAACATTTGAGTGCGTGATGATAGTTTGTGCAAGGTGAATGGGGCTTCGACTTCCGATGTCGTCTGGAAGTTGAACTTTTTTTCACTGTACAGTGTCAAGGATGGACTGAGAGTACTGCACTGGAGGTACTACGACCAATCAGGGACAAGACAGTGACAGCCCACGTGTGTAAATGACCGCGACCGGTGACGTCAGAGCAGACTTGTTCGAACAGAAAGCAACAGTGCATGTACTTACTCACGAATCAAGCCAGGTCGTCCGCGTCCCGGCAAAATGTCTCAGACGTCAGTACAACACAATTCGATTTCCATAGGGTATCTCAGTTGCATATTAATAAAAGTACCGCTACCAACCGCTGACCATCGGCAGGAGTGACTCACATGGACTCGGGAGCACGTGCATTGGGCCTTAGATGACTGGAAACATGTAACTTGTCAGATAAGTCACGTTTCCAGTTGATACAGGCGGAGAGTAGGGTGTGGGTGTGGTTCAGACCTCATGAGATCATGGCTCCAAGCAGGGCCGGATCCAAACTTTTCTGAGAGGGGTGCACCAAATAACTGCCAGTAGATTTGAATTATTTTTTTTTTCTTTTTTTCTAAATGCCTTTAGGCATCTATGGTGTGAATAAACTCTGGAAATGCTAAGTGTCTGCTCTCGATGAATCCTTTTCCTTCAACCTTAAAAAAAATTGACTGAAACTATTGATTTTTGCAAAACTCACTGCCAGCTTCTCACTTTAGGTAGTGTATATTTACAACAAAGTGGGGTTCACGTGCACCTTTGCACCTCCCCTAAATCCGGCCCTGGCTCCAAGTTGTTTACAAGACACTCTCCAAGTTGCTGGCGGCTCCATAATGGTTTAGAGTGTGTTTACCTGGCATAGACTATATACTCTACTGCACTTGAGTTGGCCACTGACTATGTTCAGTTGTTTGGTGACCATCTCCAGCTGTTTATGGCCTTTGTATTCTCTGCCAAAAATGGGATTTCCCACGTTAACAATGAGACACTTCGACGAGCCGTAATGTTGTGGCACTGACTTGAAGAACGTTCTGGTCACTTCCAATGCAAAATTTGACCCTCTATATTTCCGAGCATGAATCCTGTCGAACACATGTGGAAAATCATCTAACAGACCATTCATACTCATAATCCTCCATGTGCAACAACCACCAAATTGTGAACACTGTCGAGCCATCATAGCTAAACATCCATCTAGCGGACTGCCAGAGACTTGTTGCATTCTGTCACGTCGAATCACGGCATTTAGCCATGCTTGTGAGGAGATACTCACGATGTTAGGTAGGTATTTCCTGATATTTGACATTTAAGTGCACACACATTATACATTATCAACTTATATGCATAAATAATTTTCAGTCATAGTTATCTTACAGACGCAATTAACTTTCAGACAGAGTTAATCATTTTACAGAGTTAATTACTTTGTTTCCAGACAAAATTGACTGAAAGACGGAATTAATATTTTTACACAACTAACTTACGTAAAAAAATAGCTTTCAAGCAGAGTTGACTTACACACAAAATAAATACAATTATATTTGAAACTTAATTATCTTACCAAAACAAATAATTTCAAGAAGAATATATATATATATATATATATATATATATATATATATATATATATATAGAGAGAGAGAGAGAGAGAGAGAGAGAATCACTTTCGGATAATTTCAACTTACGTGCACATTTAAATTTTAGAAAAAAAAACAATAATTAACATACATGACGAATTTACATACACACCTAACACAGCTACATTTAAAACCAAATTAACCTACAGACACAATTGACTTTCACTCAAGAAAGACAAACATATATTATTAATTTTTTGACAATTAACTTATCCTCATAATTAACTATTAGGCACAATACATCAAAATACAAAATTAACTTTTAAACGCAATTAACCAAAATGCAGAATTAGCTTTGAAACAAAGTTAATTTACACGCACAATAAACAGAATTACATTTCTGAACAGATCTGAACTGAATTTAAGTTTAGCGTCCCTTTAAACAGCGAGGCTATATGAGACGTGGACCTACTGACTAACGTGGAATTAAAACCACATGAGCTACCGCCGAGAATGGAACTCAGATCTCCCACGCTAAAGGCGCATACGCTAACCACTTAGTCACGAAGGAGCTCATAACTGCATTTGAGATAGAACTAACTTACAGAAAGATTAACTTTAATAAATGATTGGTATATGGTCATAATTAACTTGAATACATAATTAAATTTTAGACACAATTAATTTACATAAATAATTAAATTTTAAACAATTACAATTACCAACGTGCACAATTAGCATTAACTGAACACTAATTAACCTTTCTTACAAACTTAATGTTATTTACTATCAACTTATATAATTATTTAACTTTGAAATAGAATAAAATTTCAGACACAACACAAAATATTATTAACTATAAAGCACAATTAACTTACAGAGAGAATTAACTATAATTTAACTGCGTCTAAAAGTTAATTATATATATGCTGGCTCAAAGTTAATGCTATCAGATAGGTGGTTGAGTTTGAAACTTAGATGTGACTGCAATTGAATTTTGTAAGATAAGTAGTTGTGCCTGTAGCGTCTTATAATCGATGGTTTCATTTGAATTCATTATTTTGAAGCATGAATTCAATGAACATATTGCACTACGTATGTACTATTTTGATGCCAAATGTCGTAACTCCAAAAAGAAAATAGACTAATGATTTAATTTACTTCTATATATGAATAATTGTTCCAAAAGATGTTTGCAAATACTAAATTATAAAATCATAAACTGCGTTATCATTCGGTTGCCAATACAGTATAAATAGGAATTGTTCATGAGATATTGAATTTCAAAATTACATTCTTGGAAATCTTTCACAATTTTGGAGTTCCACTACTAGCGTCTACACATTCTGTAGATTTCATGTATTACTCTGGGCATAGAATGTCTTAGTGTTAGAGTAATAGTATGTTCTGCCAGGGCTAGTTGCTTAGTTTTCAAGCTCATGCTATTATGTTGAAAGTGAATAAAATGTTTGTTGTTGAATTAAGATCATGTTACTCAAGCTTGATGTCAACTTGAGTACTTATCTGGCATTCTCTCTCTCTCTCTCTATTTCCCTTAAACAATAAGTTCATTATTTTTGAATTCACACTATGAAATCCTAAATATTTATATCTTTTATTTAATTTGTGGGTATCCTTTAAAATCTTCAATGATATAGATATTGTAACATTATCCAATATAAAATCATCCGTGTTATGGTTGAAAAGAAATGCCGATCTATTGAAAAGGAGTGTATTTCATTAAACGACATCAGTGAATCAATATCCCTTAGTGTTCTCTACTGCTCTACTTTCTAACTATATTGTAGTGTTAAAAGTTAGTTTCAACTACTTTCAAACTATGATTGTGTGTTTCTAAATGGACACGTGCTCCATAAACCTTGTTTAATGTAACTGCATTTGAAGCTCACGTCATTTTTTTTAATTATATATGTGTGTTATTTAAGATGACAATCAGAGATGTATAGTATTAGGAAAATGCATGTATGTGCGAAACGGTTATTCTACACTAAAACAAAACAGAGTGTGTTATGTAAAAGTAATTCGCCATTTACTGGTATTTATAAAGCAAAATTTGACTAAGTGCAAGCCTAAAATTCCATTAATCATTGCTTGCATACGATAATTTTAAGTTTCTCAAGATCTGCCGGCATGCAAAGTTTCGGTAAGATCATTGGAATTTCATTGATTGCGTTAGAAATATAACTTTTTTTTTCATTTTGTGTGTTGTTCACTTTAACTTTGGAAGAATCGACAGTATTAATAAAGTAAAACTGACTAACATACTTAAAATATATTAATAGCCCTTGTTTAACAACTTCGGCATTGTAACATCACTTTTATCAGAAAAAAATAACTCTTCAATCCAGCTCGGCGTACACGTGTACGGATCCTCGTAATGCTTCCTGAGGCGGTACAACGTACATGTATACGTCCTATGTAGTACTAACGAAATTGTGCGTGCTCTGTCATCTGTTGTTTCCACACTTCAACGAAAACGCATGAGACTCCATTAGGGACGTATGCAGGGGGTGGGTCCTGAGGATCCGGATCACCCCTCGAAATTTCGACTTTTGTGTAAATTTAGCCTAATTTTAGCAGCAATTTTAGGAATTTTAATATAAAATACCCTAATATTTAGTTTGGACCCCCAGAAATAAATTCTTGAGTACGCTACTGGACTCAATAGTAGACCTTAATGTATTGCCATGCGTTGGTTTTCCAAACTGTACCACACAAAGATATACATCTAAACGTACAAGGACATAAGAAAGAACGAGTAATTTGTAAGCGTAACATGTTTTTTTTTATTTTTATTATTATATTATTATTGTATAAATGCCATTAGTTACACATTTTTGTGTATTGTGATGTTTCGTTTAAAAATTCTGAAAATTTAATTGTAATTGAGCAAATAGTTTCTAAGATACGCTCAATTTTGTGACATTATGCTAAAATCGTTGCTTTGGAGATTTAAAATCACCGCCTCTTGCAGTGGCTGATGGGTATCTAACTTCCGGCTTGAAGGGTTAACTGATGAAGAGTTACATTGTAAAAATTGTTACGCAATAGTTAATAGTATTATTTAGTGCTTTGGCCATTTTTTTATCGTTTTTTTTTAAAAAAAAAAGAATGGCAAATACAAAAGAAGAATATGCCGTTGTTAGAAATGATACTTTTGAATTGTCTTAAGCGTGGTAGCATTTTTTTTTCTCAACAAACTTTCTTCCACCCACACACCCACGAGGGAACGTTAGTTATCCACACTATTAGATTGATGACAATGCATTCATTCGGAGTCATTTCTGCGTAAACTCTGTTTATTCTGTAACTTGTCACAGTGCAAAGTCACACTTACTTCTCGTATCAAAACGAGGGAACAGAGATAGAATTCATAATCACCAGCCTCTCGCGTGGACTTCTCAAGCGCTTCGTTAGCAAATGGCTGAAGCTCGTAACTGGAAAACTCATTCGACTGGAATGCTTTTCTCCAGCAAGCACTTTAATTCAAGGAAAATTCTGTAAACTCACTGAACAATAGCTAATACTCTGTACGTTTTATTTTTTTGCTACTTTGCATGTTCTCTTTATCAATCTACTAGCATTATAAGTTGTTAGTCTCACATTTAATGTAGTAACTGAAATATTTGTGCTGAAGAGTGAGAAAGTCAGCATAAGTTGTCATTATTATTATATAAAACTAGAATTAATCTACACTTATTTTTTTTTCAAAATTTCAATATTAATTTCGTTTATCTATTTTAATATTACCGTTGATCTCTAGCCTTTGGCAAGTAATATGAGTGCACAGTGTGTGTATTGTTTTCTTTATTTTATTCATTTATATTCTTTAAAGCGTTGTACTGCAATAGAAAGGGAAATGTGTCATTTAATTTTATAAGGAAACTAGCCTTTGGTTAGCTGGAAGCTCCGTCCCAGTCCCCCGTCTTTGCTTGACCTATGGCCTCACATCTCTTATGTATCAGTCTTTGCATCAAAAAAAAAAAAAAATGTGCATTTGATCTTAATATTGCCTAAATTTGACAAGCTGGGGGCTCTGTTCCTAAACCCCAGCGTTTGTTCGGCCTACGGCCTCGCACTTCTTAAACCCACAATTCTACCGAATTTCAAGGTCGTTTTTTATTTCAATTATCTAAAAAATAAAATAAAATTTTGTATTGCAAGAAAACGCTCACTTAAATAACATAGAACTTTCTTCAACCCACCATAGACACCTTGAAAAGTAAAATTATTAAATTTGGCAATTTTCCTGTACGTTAGTCTAGGAAGGATACAATCACGCCAAATTTCAACATTCTAATCCTGACAGAAGTGTGTGAACATTTTGGGGTGTAGATGTCCAATATAAATAATATGTGGAAGATTGTTTTAGTTCCCATAAGACCACTCTAAATTTGGAAATTTTTATCTTTGGTGATTTACTTAGGTAATGATAAAAAAACGTATAAACATATCGAATTTCAAGTTCTTGCTCCAATTCCAAGTACCTAAAATATGAGATTATATCTAAAAAAAAAAGTTCATTTAAATAACATGGGGAATTTCTTCATCGCCACTTTAGACCCCTAAAAATTAAAAAAAAAAATGTTTACGTTTGGCATTTTTCTGTGTGTTAGTCCCGGAAAGCTACAATCATGCCAAATTTAATAATTGTAACCCTACAGGAAGTCCCCAATAATTTTGGGGTGTAGAAGATGTCCCATATAAATAACGTGGGAAACATTTTATTCAATTGTCCATAAAACCACTCTAAATTTCGAATTTTTTACTATTGATGATTTAAGTAGGTAACGCTAACAAAAAGGGACAAGCATGTCGAATCTCAAGTTTTTATTCCAATTCGAAGTACCCAAAATATGAGATTACAGGTCTAAAAAAGGTCCATTTAAATAACATGGAGATTTTTTTTCATCCCTCCTTTAGGCCAGCCAAACCTTAAAAATGACAAAGTTTACCTTTCCACATCAACCAGAAGTACCCGTTATTTTATGTCAGTGAGTCAGTTCATATATATATATATATATATATATATATATATATATAGGATGCTAGTGACTAACACACATCAAATTGAGCATGAGCAAATATACAAGTAGATGAAGAAACACTGCATACTATGTACAGTTTTGTTATAAAGGATAGTCACCCATCAGTCTTTGGAAAGCTCTGCACTATTACATACAGCTCAGATAAAATCAAATAAGTACACAGTCAGCGACAAAAAAGTTATTTACTTTTCACGAAATTAGTTTCGTATGAATTCAGATTGGAAGAACAACTTGAGTACAGTTTTCAATAAATTAAAATAATAATAATAATAATAATAATAATAATAATAATAATAATAATAATAATAATAATAATAATAATAATAATAATAATAATAATAATAATAATAATAATGCGATTTTATGTACGTTCCAGCCATGTACCTGTTATACGTTCCAGCCATACCACCGTCATTTTCAAAATAAATTTTAACCAACAAAAAACAATAATAAATAAACTTGTATCGCTGACTATATATATTATTCGACCAATTAAGATTTATATTTAGAGACAAAATATTAGCATTTCCTACGTAGAATTGCAAATATATCTCTCTAAACAAGGTGACTGGCCTAGAGTTTTTTTTTCTTTGAAGAAAGTAGACTGTACATTATAATTCTATTTGCCTTACGAAATCGTTAAGATAGTTTACTACCTGTTAGGCTAACACATTCTCTGTAATAACGCTCAAATATTTTTTTTTAAAGTTGCATTATTTTCAAAAGCCTTCTATTTTCTCACAGCTATACTGAGTGATACTATGACAGGTTCCACACAATTGTGGATGTATGCACTAGACCAAAGAAAAACAATTTTATGTTAGGTCATTTGCGAAAATTCTAGGCATCAGTTAGTCTGTTCGACATATCAATTTATGTAGAAGATTTACTTGATTTCACACATCGTTTTTTTTTTTTTTACGTTTATGATTTTCTAGACCTAGTGGTTTCTTTCTTTTCTTTTTTGTTGGGGAGGGGGAATTACGCGGAACCTTTCTCACGTTTCCTTTAGTGATTTATCCGCAAAAATTTTAAACTATCCCCAGTTGAGTAAATTGCACTTTGCCTTTCGACTAAAAATTTACTCAACAGATATACTTTTGACTAAGTAGCAGAACTCATTCTAACAACATTAAAAACATTATTCCGCATTTTCGCAAATCTCTTATCAACGAACTTTAAAAAAAAAGTTCGTTACTGAAGTCTCTATATCTGTGTGTCTGTCCGTCTGTCTGTAATGTGCGATTTTCTTTTCAATTTTGAGCCATGCATTCAATAGAGCATTAAAAACTATCTAAGAAAGGGAGTAAATGTTTCTCGTCACTCTTACCGTTCCCGAGATATTGTCCAAAAAATGACCGATTTCCAGAGATTTAAGGAGCCATATCTCGGGAACCATAAGTCATAGAGAGATCATATTGGTGTTGATCAATACCTAAGAGAATGATAAACATTTTCATATCAAATAGAAACCGGTGGCCAATGGCCACTATTCCTCAGATATTGGGGAAAGCAATCGAATTTCGGGAGATTTAAGGAACTATATCTCGGGAACCGTAACTCATAGAGAAATGATATTTTGTGATTTTTTTGCGAGAAATAGAAGAAGGTGAGGATTAAAAGATTCTCAACTTGTTTTATATTAGAGATTTCCGAACATATGCCAATATATGTCTCTAACGTTAGTTTATGAAGCAGCTGGTCTTCAGATTGTTTGGAACTTATCAACACACTAATTCTTTAATTTATTACCGTGAAATCAACTATTACTTTTACAGCATCTAGTAGCTTTATGCGTGCTCTACTGAACTCTCTCTTTCACTGCTCTCACTAGCTTATTGTGAGATACACTCAATTATTACTTTCGCAGCTGTCAGTAGCTTCATGCATACTGCACTCAATATGCCTTTGTGTCTCATTCAACTGTTACTTTTACCGCTATCAGTAGTTCAATTTGAACCCCATTCAACTATTACTTTCACCACTCTCAGTAAATTCATGTATTCTCCACTTAGCCGTTACTCTCAATGTCCTCAGCGATCGTGTTTGTGCTTTACTAAACTATTTTTTTTACCGCTCAGAGTAGTTTTCTGTGTATTCTAGTAAACTATTAACTTTACCGCTCTGAGAAGCTTGCTTTGTGTTGCACACAACTATCACTTTCAACGCTCTCAGTAGCTTCTTTTGTTCCCCATTCAACCATTATTTTCATCACTCTCAGTAGCTTCATTTATTCCCCACTCAATTATTACTTTCACCGTTCTCAGTAGATTCATGTATTCTCCACATAGCCGTTACTTTCAATGTTTTTAGCAATATCCTTTATGCTTTACTAAGCTATTACTTTCACCTCTCAGAATAGTTTCTTGTGTGCTCTAGTAAACTATTACTTTCACCATTCAGAGTAGTTTTCTGTGTATTCTACTTAACTATTAACTTCACTGCTCTTAGTAGCTTCCTTTGTGTTCCACTCAACTATCACTCTCACCACTCTCAGTAGCTTAATTTGTACTCCATTCAACTATTAATTTTATCATTCTCAGTAGCTTTATTTGTTCCCCATTAAATTATTTATTTCAACACTTTCAGTAGATTCTTGTATTCTCCACTTCAGAATTATACTAGGATAGATGAAACTTTAAACACTCTTCGTTTTTTTCCTTTCTTTTTGGTACTCTACTAAACTTTGTGTCTCACCGATCTCAATAGTTTTCTCTATGCTACACTCAACTATTAATATCAGTGCTTATAGTAGTTTCCTGTCTACTTTACTCGATTATTACTTTCACAACTATCTGTAGTTTTATGTATTATACACTCAATTATTAGTTTCAATGTTCTCAGTAACTCAGTTTGCACTCCACGTATATATTCCATTCATCGATCTCAGTAGACTTCTGAGTTCTCTACTTAACCATTCAATGCTCTCTGAAGCTTTCTGTGTGATCCACTCATCTAGTCATTTTACCGCTCTCAGTAGTTTCACTCTACTTTTACTTTCACTGATGTCAAGAGTTTCGTCTGTGCTCCACTGAACTATCATGCTTACTTTCCTCAGTTATTTCTTGTGTGTTTCGCTCAACTATTGTCTTATGTGTGGTCTCAGTACCCTCCTGCATGTTCCACTCATTTAACACTTTCACCGCTCTCAGTATTTCTTGGGTGTTTCACTCGACTACATTCACCGTTCCAAGTAGATTTCTAGGGACGCTAGTCTTTCCACATCAAATAAGCTTAAGCTTAAATTCTTAAGCATTCTTAAAGTTCTTTGAAAAGAAAACTTATGAAATTATTTTTATAAGGACATTATTATTAACATTATTATTATTATTATTATTATTATTATTATTATTATTATTATTATTATTATTATTAGTAGTAGTAGTAGTAGTAGTAGTAGTAGTAGTAGTAGTAGTAGTAGTAGTAGTAAGTATTTTGTATTTGAAAGATCATTTCACTAATGAGTTTTTGTTTTTAGCTTTGGACCTAGAAATGTTTATTACACATTTCTCGATATTCAGCGTCCTCTTTTCACTCCCAATATTTTCCTCTATTTTTTTCAAATCATCGATCAGTTATATTCGTATTATTTCTATTCCTCTCTTTCCTTCTAGAGCGGTATGAAAGAAGACAATTTCTTCGCAAAATGTTTCAAATCCAATTCGCCTTCCTACGAAAGATGCTGGCTAGAAATGTGCTCTTCTCTCCTATCCGTTTTACAACATATTCGTTTGTTACTCTCTATGTCCATTTTATCTTCTTCATCTTCCTCTAACACTTTCGAAGTCATCTAAATGTTTCTTCTCTAACCTTCGTAATGTTCAAGTCTCTGAACCATAGAGTCCAGTATTCTATATATAGCAGTTGACCAACTTCTTTCTTAGTCCAATATTGAGCCTAAGTACCCGGCTTTTTGAGGCGATCGCAAAGCGTATTTATTGCTCATGCGTACTCTTGGAATACGCTGCCCATGTATTTAAATGTAGATGGCTACTCATAAACGCGAAAGCAATAAAATCGCCGAGAAAACGTCAGCTCGAGCGTATTTGGTGCGGGTCGGAACAATAGACGGTCTGCTGTTTAAAAGATTTCAAAAGAAAGGGAAAAAAAGGAAAGATGTATTACCAGGCAAAGGGATTGTATCAAGAAACAGCTGCTTGGAAGATGGTTTGTGCAGAGTATTGGAACTCTGCTATTACACACCTGGACCTGGCAAAAAGACCTGGAAACCCTGACTGGCTCACAGTATGATTTACACATCTGGCGAAAGTAAAATTACTGAATAGCCACTTTGGCCGCGTTCGCTACAGGGGGTAACGCTTTCTCAAATAGCCTAAGACTAAGAGTGGTCTCTTCTTGTTAAATGTTTCTTTGGCTACGGCTATATTTGACATGATCTCTTTAGTACAGTAAAACTTCTCTCGTCAAAATACTTTCCAGGTACTTGAAATATACCTGCAAATATTAAAAGAAAAAACTTATTGGCATGCGTTGGTATGAATTATGTATGGTTTATTGACTTATATTGCAATCATGTTACTTATTTTTCTCACAAATAAAAGTAGTTCTTAGCTATTGTGCAGATGTTCATACCAATAAAGTAATACCTACAAATATATACTTGATGACAATAAAATAATTTATTGGATGCTTGGAGTTTAGTTCAATATGTAAGTTTTATAAGCAAGTTATAACTTAGATTTCTTGATTTTCTTTTGACAAAATATAAAACAGCTTTACTAACATTTATTACTACTTTTATTACTCTATAAACCAAAATTTTATATTCGTAAGTCATTGTTACGTGTTTATTGCTTCCAAATGAGAACTCAAGAAACTGTAGTTATGTGGTATTAAGTTGGAACATTGAATATTTTTGGGAGGATAGAACATGAATAGTTTGGTTATAGGAAATTAAAAAAAATGCAATCTGATAAAAGTATTGAAGACGACAAAGTATACACTGAGAGAAGAAAAAAGAAAAAAATGCATTACTTTTATTCTAGAAAATCCAGAAAGGCGAAACATAGCACAATTCTGTATCACATACTAGATTTTCTGCACCACGCTGCATAAGGTTTGCTCCTTAGGCAGAGGACATATGTGTACAGTCACAAACAAACAAAAAAATATGTATATTTTCCATTTATACGTGCAGAATAGTGCTTTGGTAAACATTATCTAGTTTACGGACACTACACAGTCCAGAAAATCTTCACCATAACACAGATTTACTAGGGTTTCAGTTCTCCTGTTGTGGGAGGTGCAGAGTCAGGAAAGCCACCTGGAAACGTAATCCAAGGATTGCTCTTCCATATTACCAAAAATGTCATTTTTAAAGACAAAACCAACACAAAATTGTAGAATTTGTTCACTATTTTATGCAAAACACTGTGTATTGTCAATTTGATGCAAACTCAGATTTCAAATAGTATAGTCACAATAATGTGAAGGGAATTACTTGTTTTTAATGAAATATTTCAGTCTTACGTCCCACAGTTATGTCGGTTACGCCAAAGGAGATTGTGATAATGAGAAATTAACGCAATGGTGGAATGAGTAAAGTGCGAGGAAATGGAAGAACCCCGAGAAAATCTACGTACTCAGTGTTTGTCCAACACAAAGTCTACTTGGCGCGAGCTGGAATAGAACCAGAGACAACACGCATCAGAGGCGACGTTCTACCACTGAGCCACTGCGACCTCCTGAATTGATTAAGAATTAGTTAATTGGGCTTGATGCTGCTTTCAGTTTTCAAAGAAAAAAAAGAGTAAATGTAAAATTGTTAAAAATAGCAAACCATTTCATTATTTGTTTTCCTGCATTATTTAAATTTAAAGTTTTGAAGCAACAAACTTTTAAATAATGTCTTTTCTCACAGTATTGTTTTCTTTGTTATTTAAAATGTGTCCTCACGTATATTATTCGTGACGGTGTTAACTGTGATAAAATGTGTAGCATATTGTGATGAAAAGGAAGAAAACACTTTAACGATGTTATATATATATTTTCTTCTTTTTTGAAAATTGTATGTTCTGAAGGCAACAGTTAGACTCACGGAATCACACACACACACACACACACACACACACTCAGCAACGTATCCCTAACTACGAATAACGTGGAAAGTTTTCACATTTGACCAGCCGTCAAACACTTCGTGGCTGTAACTAGGGCGAAAATTGATTCAAACAGCTTCTTCTTGCCATTGGCGACGAGCTATATCTATTTAAGTGTTGGTGATTCCAGAGAAATTCTCAACATTTCATCCTTCAACAACAAGCAGCCTCCTCGTCGAAACAAAATTTTCTCTTCACCTGTGCCACATACACTTATCAACTTAGTTCGCTAATGATCTCTCAGAAACACTTTAGTATATGGGACGCAGAATGGAGCAACTTTTAGACAGGCAGTATGTCGTCTATCATATCCTTTCATTAAAGCTTTTGTTATCCTATACAAGCCTCGTCTACGCTTTGTCTGAGCCAACTTAAGAGGTACTCCGCGGATTATGGCATTTGCATTTCCATGCTTCTGCCATTCTCACGTGAAATTCAAATAACTTTAGACACTGTTGTTAACCTTTAACTATAGGATACAGAAATCTACTTAAGGATGCCAATTTGCGTTATACGTAAGTTGGTCATCAACAGTCACTTCATTAAAACTGTCTTTTGTTTCTTGCTCTACCTGGTACCTCGTTTTTCACGCACATGACTCCATATATTAAGTCATTATTGCAAGTACTCCTTATGGGGTCACACAGGATATTGTAATATAACTGTTTTGAACTAAGTAGAACGCCCAATGGAATGAAACAGATTTTTTTTTTTTTCAAAATATCTTTTGCCCTGTATATATATAAACGAACTTTAAACTAATATTGTTCATGAGTTCCTGTCAATATTAAGTGCGAGAATCATTAAGACAGTGGCTTGTAAAATTACAAGAAAAATAATATGAGACAAAAATAAAAAAGAATATTTGTTAATTTTAGCTTCAACCCTTTTAAGATTGTTAGCAGTTATAACTACGATAGGGCAGTATCTTCATTATTTGATTTTTTTAAAAGTATTAATAAAGCCTTTTAGACCATTCTCTTATTTTGTGTGTGTTTCCGTAATCATGGAGGAATTGTTGAACAGATTATGTATAGTTTTACGCCTCTGTGCGTCGACACATAGGGGTGATGACGTCACAACTTATTATTTTTTTTCATTAGACCTATTTTTATTATATTTTTCGGTTTTACTTTTGTAACTAGATAATTGAAATTTTGCACACACAATCAATGTACCCTCAGTATTTTCCAGACTTTTTAGATCTCTGCGTTAACACAGGGGGGTTCCAGAGAGGCAAAAAGAAAAATATACAAAACAAATCCCTTTCTTCGTAATTTTTCCGCCTCAGATACATTATGGAGACATGTAAATTACTGTTCTATTCTGAAGAGAATGAGGTACGAACCATGATCGTAGAATAAATAGAGATGTATCCGGAAATGTTTACCTGAGATCATGTTCGATACGGGAATCTGGGGTATTGTGGGGATGTCCTTAGCACATTGCTAAATAATTTTACCATATTTTCAAGATATAAGCCAGAAATTTTGTACGCAGATTTAGTATATCCCTTAGTATTTTTCGGTTGATCTCGACATCTGTGCGTTAAAACATAGGACCAGACTAGGGCTCAAAATTAAAAAAAAAAAAAAAACAGAAAAAAATCCGATTTATCTCAACATTTCGCACCTCAAGGATATGATAGGGAAATGTGAGTGATGTCGCTTAAACGATTGAATTATTCTGAAAGAAACGAAGTATAAAGCATGACCCTACGTTAAACAGCAATGAAGCAGTACATGCTTAAATAACAGTCTAAAATTTGCTTTAAAAACAAACAAAAAGAAAAAAAAAACAGGATTTTAAAAGGGTTAACGTCCAAGGGATTATTTGATCTCACACCGTAGGATTTCTCCACCTACTTCAAAGCGACCCCTGTAAGTAATTTCGAATTTCGAATTTGTAATAAGTTATTATTATTATTATTTTATATTATTATTATTATTATTATTATTATTATTATTGTTATTATTATTATTATTATTATTATTATTATTATTATTATTATTATTATTATTATTATTATTATTGCTTACAATTGTATATTTGTGTAAAATTAATTTTGAATTGTATTCTAATACATAGTATTCGTTGTATTTGTGTTTTCTTGCCTTCAATTTGGAATTTTTTATTAGCTGGCCTTTGAGTGGGAGCCCGGGGTTCGATTCCCGGCGGCTGCTCAAGTGCTACGGATCCCATGTAGAGCTATAGGTCCACGTCTCATGTAGCCTCGCTGTGGAAAGGAATGCTATACTAAAAATCAAATCAAATAAAATTCACTAGTTGCATCCCACTTTTATTCCAATTGTTTTTTTTAAACATTCCTTAATGGTTTACAATTTTGATTAATATGTTTTGCTATACGTGACGATAAAAAATGAACAAAAAAATTATATCTATAATATCAGAAATCACATTTTTTAGTTACTAGATACTGAAAACGTGTATTTTTCTCACTCTCCTTCCTGACATCCAGGTTGAGAAACCCGGGAATAATAGTGTAACTTATACAAACAGAGCTAAGTTTCGTTCCTGAATGCATTTGGGCCATTTGTCAATAAATGTACACTCCGCATCAAAAGAATTGCGACAGCAAACGCCGTACGGTTATGCCACCCAATATACACCTTCTTATCCCATAATCGTGTCAGGTAAAGAGACTCCCTCTCTCTCCTCTTTTATTCTCTCCTATACTAAAATTATCTAACAACATGAGCGCAATTTTAATTTCAAGTTACACATGTATTAGTTTCGATAAATTGAAATAACAAGAACGAGACGAAACAAGATTCATAAGTTGATGTAGGGAGAAACTGAAACACGCACAATGATAAATTGAAACCAATGGATGTCTATTACACAGAGATTCAGAAATGAGGCAGAAAGAGAGAGAGAGAGAGAGAGAGAGAGAGAGAGAGAAATTGAGAGAAGAGGAGAGAAGAAGGAAAAGAAACGAGAGAATAGATAAAAATGTTGAATTCAAACGTAGTAAGAAAAGAGCCTAACATTATAAAATTCCGTTTCCAGAAATCCAACAGTAATATATAAATAACGTTTGTTTTTACATATTTTTCCAGAAATATTCAAAGATATGGGGGATGCTTTAAACATTCATTAAGTCACTTTCATAAAGGATAGCATACTCAATTTCCAGTAGAATTGTAGATCTCGGAGACACATCTAGGATAATGTCAAAAGTTTAACACACATGCTTTATTTCCGCGTGGTTCGATTACAAATTCGGTAGTGTTCATTGGACGTACTTGCGCTCTTGTTATTTGCTGATTTTAGTATGGGAGAGAAGAGAGAAAAAGAGAGGGGATCTCTTTACCTGACACGATTGTGGGATAAGAAGGTGTATATTGGGTGGCTTAACTGTACGGCATTAGCTGTCGCAATTCTTTTGATCCGGAGTGTACATCACATGTTCTGGTTAAAGTACTTTGTCCTCTTATTATTAAAATGTTGTGGGTTGTTGGAGTTCTTTCGATGCTGTAACATGTTTTATAGGAATAAATTAAATGAAATATTTCGGTTTAGCATAACATGGTTATGCTCATTTAGGCTAAGGGAGACAATGGTTAAGGCAAGTGAATGTTGATGGAAAAAGTGGAATAAGAAAGTTGTAGGAAATGGGAGCACCCTGATAAAACTCACAGACACAATGCTGTCCACCACAAACTTACTAGGCTGGTATTCGAACCGGGGACCTTACGCACCAGATGAAAGCTCTCTACCACTGAGCAGCCGTGTCTCCTCGTGTCTCATAGATGTGGGGCACTCGACGACATAGGTGTAACCACCGTTTCAGGCTAGCCATCCATTTTTCTCCTGGGGTTTCTCATTCATACCAAACAAATGCGAGATGGTACCTAACTTACAGCTCCCATGCCTCTTCTTTATTCTCTTTCTTGTCTTCCTCACTTTCCCAGATAGTGTGCTCACCAAGGGATATCATCCATTATATGTGATCGGGTTACGGCCAAAGATGTCAATAGTGCGAAGAAATATGTAGAAATTAAAATAAATAATATATCATTGGAAAAGTTTCCATGTTGAGATTAAGTTCTAGCATAGGTCAACCAGTTGTCATGCGTGCCAATGGCTCTGCTTATTGGCAAAATAGGAACGCCATTACTTATGCTTATTTTACACCCTTAAATCTAACTAAATTCCTGAAAACAAAGACAACCAGAATTGTTGGAACAATGAACGAAATAAGATAAATACAAAAACAAATAAAGTCACTAGAAGCGTCCATTGTATTATTCGACAATCGTTAAGAGCGATTACATGCTTATCAATGGAAATGAAATCCTTGTTCTTATGACCATTTACATGATAACGCAAGCATTTCTTCTGATACCAAGAAGGTGTCAGAGTGAACAGGGTAGTTTAATTTATACGGAGTTAAATACATTGAATCAAAGACCTGCACATTATTCAGCAGAAATATATTCATTAACAAGAAATGAGTAACAAGGATGAAAATATCTCATTAATGACTCATTATCACTGAACTTGGGCATGGGCTTCGATCTGAATACATAAAATAAATGTCAACAATTGTCATTACCAATGCAGATTTATATTCGAAAACCGGTGGAAAAGTAGCATCTAAATGTCTAATACGTGAAGTTTAGCAGATATGAAACACTAGTAAGGCTTCAGACAAGTGTAACACCTGGAAGGTAGGAGTGTCTGATAAATATAAGGCTAAAGTAATATACAAAAAGTGCAGAAAATATGTCAAAGAAATAGAAATAATTTGTTCGTATATGACCGGATGTTGTGTAATTTCTTTGTTAAAATAGTAATATCGGTGTTCACAAAAACACAATAAGTGTTAGGCATATAGATATGAAGAATATGTAACACAGTATTTATTTCATGTCTACAAACATTTTATTTCAATTTGAAATAAGAAAAATAAGTGTATAATGTAGTACGTATTTTATTTTTTTGTGGTCGGAAATTAATATAAAATAGGGTTAATCAATGTAATAGTGCTAGTAAAATAGTACATCAGAGATATTTTTCTATGCACTCTAATTGTAAATTTATCACTCCAGTACAGCTTCTATTTTTTTCCATTTTCCATTACCATTTAAAGTATGTGTAGAAAACAACTATCCAGCGTACTCATTAGTAGTGTAATTAAGTTACGCTAGATAAGTGGTCTTATTTTTTTTTTTTAACCAGCTTAGACGTAGATAAAGCGTTTCATTTATGATCCTTATGCAACCCATTTAACACTGAAATAAGTTAATGAGCACGACAACCAACTCACTCGTTCACCTCCGAATTACATCATCATCATCATCATAGGTATTCTGCCATTATTGACAGGTATTTGCTGCAACTGAGAAGCTTCCATGCTCCACGGTCTTCTTCTAACATCTTAATTTTCACGTAGGATTTTTCTGTTTTGATATTGCCCATTAATTACTTTCTCCTTCTTCCTCTCCCTCTCTTTCCTGCCAATTTACCTTCTAGCACGTCCCGCATAATACAGTCCCTTCTAGTTAATGCCCAACCAGTTTATCTTCCTCTTCTAAAAAAAAAAAAACTGAAATTGTTCTATTCTTCCCCACCATTTCTAATACACTCTCATTCGTTTCCCGCTCTACCCAGTTAATTCTCTCTATTATCCTCCACACCCACATCTCGAAATATTCCAGTCGTTTTCCATAGCTTTCACATGGTGTCCGTGTTTCTGTCTCATACAACACAATACTCGAAGCGAAATATTTTATGAGTCTTTCTTCAACTGTTTATTCTAGGTCTCACAAAATAGTATTTTCTTCCTTCTAAATGCTTCTTTCGACATTCCTATCCTTGCTTTCATTTCATGTTCACACTTCATATCATTATTAATAATACTACCGAGATATCGAAAGCTAGTCACCTGTACTATTTTCTCCCTTCCTATTTTATATTTCACACCGACCCCTTTCAGACGTAGGAAAATCGTCCCATGTGTATTTTGTATGCAACCCACTTAACAGCGAAGTAAGTTGGGTTGCATGGCTACCAACTTATCGCTCACTTCGCATGATAAGTGTCATTTACATCAATCACGATATAGAAATAGATGCATTATTTCACGGTTTTAGACACGTAAGTATCATCATAGGAAATCTGTGGTGCCATTTTTTGTCTGTGATATCGTAGAGCGTGGAAGGATTCTACTTCATTAACTCTTCAAACACATTTGTCCTTACCACTAGAGAATTTACAAGCAGGGGGCACGGTGGCTCAGTGGTAGAGCGTTCTTCTCCGGTGCATGGGGTTCCAGGTTCGATCCCAGCTCGCGCCGTGTGGACTTTGTGGTGGACAAACACTGTGCTCGTGGGTTTTCTCGGGGTTCTCCCGTTTCCTCCCACTTTATTCATTCCACCATTGCACTATCTCTCATCAACGCCGTCTCCTTTAGCCTAGCCGGCATAACCGTGGGACGTAAAACTTAAAGATTTCATTTCATTCCAATTTACAAGCAAGCATTGATAGTTAATAAAGCATGATTAGCAACTGATTAGTTAATTTGGAGTTAAGCGTACCTCTTCAATACCGACTATACATGATACGTGAATCCAAACCATTTGAGCTTTCATAAGGACTAAGCATTCAATCACGAAAGAGCTCTAAGATAATTAGAAGTATAATATTAAATAATTAAATAGATCACTGATCGCAATATAATGGTTTAGATCCCACTTTAAACTGTAGGTTCCATCGTCTATAGCCTAGCTGTTGATAAATTATGAAAATAAATCTACTACATCTATGAAAAATTAAACAAATAAATGTTGACTAACTATTTATTACCTTAAATATGTAACTTAAAATTTACTAATTTTAAAGTTGTATATAACGTTGTACCTTGATCCCAGTAAGACATTAAGAAGTAACTTCCAACAATTAATGAAAATAAATCTTGGAGATAAACTAAAGTTATATTCTATTTAGCAAACAAAATCAACTTCATTGACATAATTGACTTTTCTGAAATTTTATGTGTGTATCTTTCATTTCCATATCTGGAGCAACCATTTTCCATTGTCGTTGAAAAAACGTTTTCTTCTCATTCGTCACTGTCTTTGAAGAAGATACTTCGCCACGAAGTCCTCATCCTTCTCTTCCCCCCTTCTCAGTCTCCATAATCCCAGAAATCTGTCCATTTTCAAGCGTACTTAAAATTCCTTTTCCCCACTGTGAAATTCAATTAGGAATGGAAATATATTCACACATTATCCCCAACACCACAACTGTTAGAATGGTGAAGCTTTTCGCACCAGGTGAAGCATATTTCTTTGCGATTTACTTAGAAAAAAAATTTTGCTTTCTAGATTTTCTTCGTTTTTCTGCCTCCAATTCTCTCACTCACTCACTTTTGCAATAACAGAACTTCAGAAGTTCATTTTCGTTAACGAAGTTATTCTGGCTTTACTCTCCCATTCGTTTGCTTACTTTCTTAATTTGTTTTCTTTTATATATTTTTTTATTTCTTTCATAATGCTTCTACCTATAACTACCCTATATCTTATTTCGCTGAATATTTCTATATATCTTACTGTTTTCACATGTTTCTTTCAATTCCTTTCGTATGAATTACGACTATTCTCCCGTCACCGACAATTTTGTTCGATGGTCTAGTGACTAGTTTATGAGTAACGAACACATTTAAAAAAACACCATAAATAATAGGTATTAAACGACGTCAAACTATCACCAAATATTCCTAAACTATTTTATTAACTTTCGTCAAAAATCATCCCAATACTTCTTTCAATATATATGTTACATAGAAAACGTAGCGTTTCAAGTATCAACAGTATGGCCACAAAGACTAATGCAAGACGGACTATATACGTGGGTCAGTCTGAAAGTTAATTGCACTCTTTCGTAAACATTTTCGGTCAAAGGCTATTTTGATGAAATTGTGTGGCAACACTACAGACGAGCAGTTGTATCATGTGACGTAGCGGCTTTTAGGAGGCAAAAGGAAGTGTTCTGATAATCAGTCGTAAACATGTATCCGCAGCTGCAAGTGGCGTCCAAAATGGAAATGCGATTCGTTTTGGTGAGCGAAAAGGTGTAATAGCACTGCAGTTTATCAGCAGTTGCATGATGTATATGGTGAAAATGCAATGTCACGTCAAGCAATCGCAAAGTGGTGTAACATGTTTGAGAACGTACTTACAGGTATTGACGATGCTGAGCGCAAGTGAAAACTCACTACGACAAATCCGGAAATCCCTGCTCGCGTGAATGAATATATTCTTGCAAACATACGAAATCGGAAATGAACTGGGTATTTTCCATAGTAGTGTGTTTATCAGGCATTTGACGGGATTTCTTTGCAGAGGGCACAGAAAAACGTGTACCACGCCTCGACAAATGCTTACATAACTGAGGTAATTACGTTGGAATGTAGAATGTGAATGAAACTTTAAGATACAAATAAAATTAATTTACAATTTCTACCCTGTTTTATTTTCTTAAGAAGTGCAACTAACATTTTGACTGACCCTCGTAAAATATTAAAAATGTATCACAATATTAAACTTGACTTGTTTCAAAGATAACTGAACATCCACCAAAAATCAAACAACTCGAAAAATGATTCTAACCTTCTCAATATTTTCCCGGTACTAATTAGAAACGAACTACCTTTCCTTACTACATTCTTTCCGGTCTGCCTAGAAAGAAATAACCTGTATTTCCCACATCTACCTATCACAAAACGTCTCATTCTTGATTTTCTGAGCACTCTCAGCTTCACTTCCGACCTCCTCGATCACCATAATTATCGATCTATTTGGACACCATATACCTCCATTCGAGCTCCTCACCGACCTACTCGGCCACTTGAGACCTTTGTCATACCTCCGTCGACCGTCTACTAGCTCTCCTCGGTCACCATCGTTTTTTTTTTCTACGCCGATCCTCTGTCAATGGGTTTGACCACCATTCACTTCTTTGTTGATCTGCTTGCTTATCATCGACTCGTAAGTAATCCCAACTGACCTCTATTCTGATCACAGTCTTCGGTTCGGTAAACAATGTTCGGTAAACGGTATAAATTGTGTACTTCTAGTGATGAAGTTTCCACCATTCCCGTTCTTCTTGGGTCCAAATATTCGTCTCAGGATCTTATTCTCAAATACTTTCAGACTACATTCTGTCCTCAGACGTTATTCTAATAGAATAAAAATAAAGGAAATCTTACTGCAGGCATTAAGTGTATGTGTGTGGAATGAGGAGCAAGAATACGAATAGATAAATAAGTATTGAGAAACAATAAGGTATCCTTTTGTGTGTCCGTGAATAAAGAGGTAAGAATAAATATTGATAACATGCTTTGTGTGGAGTATTGTACTGTATGGGGCAGTAACATCAATATTACGCAACAGTGGTGAAGAAAAGACTAGAAACTTTCGAAATGGATAGAACTGGGTGAATCGATTGAAAAATGAATGAAAATGCGTTGGAAATAGTCAGGCGGAAACGACAATTTTAATTTTAATTGAAAAAAAGAATATTAATTGAATTAGACGTTGCCTAAGAAAGAACTGTATCTTGAGGTACGGTGGAAGAGAAAAAAGGACAGTCAAAAGAGGCAACAGTTGATGGGCAGTATTAAAATAGAATATTCCTGCGGGAAGACGAAAAGGTTAACTGAAGACTGTGGTGTATGGAAGCTTCTCAGTTTTCAGCAAGGGACCTGGCTATATTGAAATATTGCATATGATAACTATGATGACAAGAAAGCATGAGATAATATTTATATGGAAATAATGCAATATGCCATCGTATTTGTAAACAAAAACGTGTGTTTCTCCACGAGGATGGACAGAAGCAACCTACGAAGAAGTACGAAGAAGTACATGGAGAGCCACGAAGTACCGGTACACCCAACCACAAAAGTACCTCCCATCTAAGTGCTCTAATTCCATTACTTGGGGTCCAGGTCTTTTGCGGTTGTGAGAACGCCTAGACAGATGAAACCCAACTTATATGTTTACTTTTTTTTCGGTACTGACAGCAGTTGATAGCCCTGATCCAGGTGTTTATTCAGCTAAAATTGTAAAGTAGGTGACTAACGAAACATTTTTCCATTCTTAGATCAATCTCTCCGGTTTAGAGCGTGTTGTCCAATGAACATCATATGCTAATCTCAATATTGCTATGCATGTAATGTACTATTTCTTTATATACTGTATGTTCAAAGATATAAAAACACTGACCACACATGGATCAGAAAATGCTTGAAAGTAGACGAAAATATCAAATCCATAACAACTGCTGAAAATAAGTTTGTAAACCACTGTCTCCATTAACAGACCTTCTCGAATTTTCCTTATTCGAAGTTTCCTTTCTAGGGAAGACAAGATCTTCCTTGTCACACTAAGTATGCACTGAAATTGAAATTGAAAGAGGAACATTTGAAAAAGTTTCAGATTGGCCGGGATTCAAACTCGTGTCTTCCAAATAGAAGTTCATTGCGCTAATCACTCACCTACCGCGCCATTTAACCTTTCACACAAACTAAGTTAAAAACGTTTCATGGAAAAATATAAACAAGATCTCAAATATAACAAAAACAAACAAATATAAACAAAATATAAATAAAAATATAAACAAGAAAATATAAGCAACTTCTGTGAGTGTCTTAATGACTTACTCGAGATTTCCTTGTGTAATTCAAAAACTAGTATTATAGACGTTCCTCAATGAGGAAAATATCACGAAACGTTCATCAAGTTGAGGCTAGGTTATCGGCAGAGTCGTAACTTGTGGTGGGAAGCAGGAAGAAACTGCCCCTCAGAGAAACTCCCCGCCGTTCGAGGAGGCCCATTATGAGAAAATTTTCTTACTCCATATAGGACACGCACATGATATTGGAAATGAAATATCAAATAGCGTCGCTACATTACATAAACAAAACAGCACGCAAGGTAAATAGCACAAAAATGGGTCGTGGACCCCTTGCAGTAAAAAGTGTCTACTATTAGGGGCTCTAGAAATAATGCTTATTCGTAGGGCTTTAAGATTTATCAATATTGTCCCCTTAATAATTTTGTCATGTATGGAATGGGCGCAGAAAGTAACTAACGGAACCGCAGACCTTGCCGTGCGGGAGGGTCCACAGGCTCCGGGGGGCCCATAAAGATTAAGAGAAAGTTGGAAAGAGGGGACCCAAGAATTAGAAAAAAAAACATTTTCTAGGGGACCCAAATAAGTTTAGTGCTTGCCCCCCAGAAAGAAATCTAAGTTACGGCGCTGGTCGTCGGTTGCAGGGATGGTCCCGATTTACATTACATTTCTTTACCATAACTTCTAATTTTCAAAGAAGAAAATACGACAGAAGTTATTTTCACATTCTTTGAATTGTATCAGCACGTAGAAATAGACAGTTCTACGTTTATGTTCCATAACTACTAGTTTATTTTCTTATATTCATATGAGGAGTTTGTGGCAAATTGAACCGGTGGCACTAGCCGAGTGATCCCGGGCGTTCGGCTTCTGATCATGAGGCGCAATCCACTAGGTGTTCGAATTCCTCTAAAGAGCAAGGTCGGAGTTTTAATTGCCCTTAGTATTTCTGTGTTTATAGTGTTTGGAATATGTCGAAATGACATGAGCTGCCAGTGGCGAACAATATTCCGGTTGGGGCGATTTGTTTAAGAAAAATTGTGAAAGCAGGAAACTCCCATTGCAGCTACCTGGTTTTAATCCCGTCGTGGTAATTAGTATTTTTTCTGAATGGGAAGATAATGTTTATTATTATTATTATTATTATTATTATTATTATTATTATTATTATTATTATTATTATTATTATTATTATTACCACAGAAGGGAAAAAAGTAATATGCTCCAAGGTACTCATAGGAACAGAAAATATATACAGTATGTCAGATGTCTCTTAGGTTTACACATGAACGCAATAATATTACTACGTTTATAGATTTACAGATAGAATTATCACCTTTTAACACCAAGAAATGGAATATAAAGATTTATTAGCTGATAACAGTGATGCATTTTGTTTTGCACTTCTTCTAGCTAGAAACGTGAGGTGACATCTTAAATAGGATAATTCCCGTGACAAGCGTTGTAAGTTCGATCACTACTTGCAATTTGTGCTGAGTTACGAACAATTCCTTGGAACTCATTTTTGGCCCATATTACAGCAGTAAGGACGTGTTTAGCCCTTATGTTCATCAATTCTTATCCAAACACGTTACTTCCCAAACAGTTATGAATGAGGTTGATACGGATGACGTAATTTTGTGTTGTTGGCATTTGACCTGTGAAGGAAGTCGTCTCAACTCTTAGACCCAGAGAAATTGAATATTTTTTCTTGTTAGTATACATCATAAGTATAAGTATTGCATATTATAAAAAGTTGCTGAATTGTCACAGCCGGTATCGAACTCAAGTTCCCAACATTATGAAACTAACGCTTAAGCCACTACTCTAAGACATCACTGGGACCGCGGTGGCTCAGTGGTAGAGCGTTCACCTCTGGTGCATGGGGTATCGTTTTGAAACTCCGCTCCCGTCATGTGAAATTTGTTGTGGACAAACACCGTGTGCGTGGGTTTCCTCGGGGTTCTCCCGTTTCTTGCCACTTTCTTCATTCCACCATTTCATTCATTGCTCTTCATCACCGTCTCCTTTAGCCTAGATGGCATAATTGTGGGACGTAAAACTCAAAAACTTCATTTCATTTTTTTAGACATCACTGTTCTGGGGAAAGGAAAAATGGAGCTGCAGTAAATTCAGTAATTACACACTTTTACAATTCCAGTGTAATAATGCTGGAACTTTCTGAATTTAGTCATGATAAAATAGTAAAGTATTATGCAGAAAGAATAGTCCAGAGAATTCAACTTTAAATTGACAACTCATATGTACTACGCCACAAATGTGGGCAGCCAAAGATTATTCCTTGTGATGCAGGGAAAGGCTTTCGAATGAACACGCCCAGCTTTGTTGTGGGGCCGCGGTGGCTCAGTGATAGAGCGTTCACCTCTGGTGCTTGGGGTCCCGGGTTCAATCCCAGCTCCCGCCAAGTGAACTTTGTGGTGGACAAACACCGTGTGCGTGGGTTTTCTCGGGGTTCTCCCGTTTTTTTCCCACTTTCTTCATTCCACCATTTCATTCATTACTCATCATCACCGTCTCCTTTAGCCTAACCGGCATAAGCGTGGGACGTAAAACTTAAAGATTTCATTTCATTTTAAGCCACAAATGCTAGATGGATGGACAAGTTTGCAAGCGATGGATGAGTGTGTCAGATTGTCCACATCGGATACATTGAGCATCTGGTCGAAAACCCATTCCCCATGATCGATGGTTAGTAAGAAATACATTATGCAGTAACCTATGCCATAACTATCTCATTCCAGGTGGTAAAAAAAGAGAAATTAATATTATGCCAAATTTGCTCCCAAGAACAATTGAGATGACGAGTAACACATTTAGGGGGAGTATAGAGATAATTTGCATAATAAGTATACAATTTCATCATAGTCAAATCTTAATAGCTGTGTGATTGATAAGAACATAAGAAATGTATAGGATGACGGTGCGTAGGTAATGGTAAGGTTGGGATAATTGCCCTGATGATGAGAACGATGACAGCTCTCGAAACGTTGGCCTATCCACCAGTTTTCACCTAGCTGATTGCCCGAGAAGAACTTTATCATATTTAAGATGGTCGCTCGCTCATGTAATGTATGATTGAGAGTTTTGTCTTTATAAAGCAACTTAATGACCTTAGGAACAGCCACTCGATATGCTGCCTGAATAGATGCTTTTATATTGGTATGCCAAGTAAAGCCACGAATTTTATGAGTGTTAACTACAGAGAATGGGGAGACAAAGGTGCAAGAAGACGTATCAATCAAAAGAAGTAATTTGGTTTCCGTGGGATGCAATTCCGCTCCGGACAGTTGACTAAATATCTCAAGATTATTAAGGATAGTATCTAAATCGCGCTGGGAGGGAAAGATAAAGCATATATCATATATGAAACTCTGAAGTTTAATAGTAGCCGAAGGAACACACAATCCCGCCATTTCATTCCGGATCTTATGCAGAACCGGAATAACGGCAATGCTGTGTAGCATGGGGGAAAAGGGGCATTACTGAATAAGTCCCCGGTTAATGGAAAAGACCCGCGTTAAAGGTCTGTTCAGTTTAATTTGGGCAGTACACTAGGAGTATAACGTCTTAAGGATATTTAAGTATGCTGGCCAGAAATGAAGCCTCTCAAGGCCGGTGAATAAGTACTGATGGCTTAGTTTATCGAAAACCTGAGAAAAATCAGTACTCAAAAGCGCTGCATTTAATTTCAGACGACTTTCAAAATAAGCTATCGTGTCCCTAATATTCGATAAAGCCAGATATGTAGGATGCTGCTGATTGTGGCCAAATTGTTCCAGTAACAGAATGGAACTTAAAGTATTACGTAACCGGGCTGCTAAACTTTTGGGAGAAGTTTGTAATCACAACATGCGAGACTGATAGGTCTAAAATGAGTGATTTGCGTGCTTTTGGGCTGCTGAGGAATGATCGCTACAATACTGTGCGTAAAGGTTTTGTCAACTTGTAAATTAGATCGAAAGGCATTATAAAGTTCAGTAAAAAAGGAGTGAAAAGATCTGGGAATGTCTGCTAAAATTCGTAAGGGAGGGAGTCAATGCCACTAGATTTATTCTTTTTTGCCTGGCGGAGGGCATGCTGAATTTCTGCTTCAGTAAAGAGAGCATCAAGCTCTACTTGAAGTTCAACTAGGAGAGGGTTCAAGGTATCGAAAACACCGTCATCACTAGCTGGGACATCATAGTTGCGATATAAATCGGCACAATAGAGCACAAAGTATGGGATAATATTAGTTCATTCATATAAAACACCTTTATCATCCAGTATATTATGAATAATCTGTTGCTTGCCTCTGCGACGTTCAGCACTGATATATACAAGGCTCGGAGGTTCTGTGGGAGACACTGATGAGACTTTACTGTGGACAGTAAGACCATAGAGTCTTTTGAGGTGTAGTATTAACAAAAAAACCTTTACCTGTTTAATTTGTGGAAGTACAAGTTCGCCGTTAAGGAATGCCGTATGATAGTCGCGTAGAAGCTGAGAGTAGTAATTATATTGTTCATGGAATCGCTGTGACCGTTCTCTGCTGTATTTTTTACAGATTTGTTTCAAAGCTGGTTTGCCCCGTTGTTCTCATCATTGGATAATATTGTTCCGTCGCAAAAGTTGATGATTATTTTTTTCTCCAGCGCTGGTGTAGCAACTGCTGGAAGTCTGGCTCAGAAAGGATGCCAGTATTTAGGTGTCATAAGCTATTATGATTCAGAAGCTTTTGAAGTGGTAACTGGATAGTCATAACTAGCCCCATGTGATCCGAAAAACAAACTGGAATCCTTTCCACAGATTGCACATGTGGAAGTAATGACCGTTAGATATAAAAAGAGTCAAGGCGTGAAGATCCAGTGGCGTAGAAAAACGTGTGTTCAGGATTGTGGGGATGAAAATGACGCCAGACTTCACATAAATTAAATTGTTTAATCATCTGTAATAAAGTAGGACAGAAGTTCGAAGTAGAAGTTGAATTTTGAGCAGAAACTATACTGTTATGATCTCCACCCCAGATAATTAAACGAGAACTGTCATGTAAGGTGAAGGCTACATCGAAATTAAAGAAATTATGACGTTCGCGCCGTCTGTGTGAACCTGCAGGGGCATACGAGTTGCAAAACCGGATATTGGCCACATTTCCAGTAATAATCCGGCCGGTGGGATGTTTGTATATTTGTTCAAAATCTAAATCATTACGAAACATAAGTGCAATTCCCGTGCCGTTAACAGTTTCGTTAGAAAAAAAGGTGTACTGATAAAGGCCTTGAAGGTCGGTCAAGGTTACTTCCTGGGCAAACAGTATATCAAGAGAATAACATTTAATGAAATCCAAATCAGCACTTTGCTTGGTAGGAGATGTGAGACTATTATAATTGACTTTTCCTATTTTAAAATAGTACATTAAGAGCCGCAAGAAAAGCCTCGGTTTGGACTTGAAGACACACACAAAAAAAAACGGAAGCCCCAAGGAAAACAGCAAAAAGATGCAATATTAACGAACACAAAGGTCCCAAACAGACAACTAACATATTCTCGCTGCGTAGCAGGTGTGTCCAAAGTCTCGGGGACAACCTCCCCATCATTATTACACGTAGTAGCATCTAGTTGAGACATCTGTCGTAATCTAGTGCGGGTTAATCTACTGGTCGAATCATAAGTCTTCCCTGTCATTTTCAGAACTTTCCAGTATTCACTTCGTGACCGGAACGTTTCTTCTTTTTCAGTTGTTCACTAATAGGAGGTTCAGTAATGTTATCAACACTTTATGAGGCGTAACTGGTGGACCACTACCAGTCGAGTCGAGCACATCGGAGAGAGGAGGCACCGTGTCAAGGAAATCACTAACAGATTCAGGCCGAGTAGTTCCTGAAGTATCGAATGTCATTGGCTGGGGTCCAGGACACTGTCATATCAGATAAGTCACCTACCTTATTTGCATCAGGGTTAACCTCAAGAAGAAAATGACTAGCCATACCATCGTCATGAAGCGGGACCTGTGAGGATGTATCACTTAGTCGGGACACAGAAGCTGCCTCGCAGGGGGCTGGCGGGGTAGAGTTATACAGAGTTGTCTGCGTGGTACTGGAAGCGAGCCCGCTCTTTGTCGGCAAAACCAGGAACACACTATAGTTGTGAATAGCAGGCGCATCCTTCAGTTGTTTGTCCGGGATACGTCACCCAACAGCGAAGAGAACTGACAGTAATATAGGAAGGGATATTATTTTAAAAAATCATTTTCACATCATTGCGGCCAGTACGTACCTTATAATAATGAAAATCAGTATAAAGTTCGTCACTAACACTAAGAATTTCACGATAAACTTGATGCACTTGTTTCACTTGGTTATCAGAAATTTCCATAGGTACTCGTGAATACGTTCCAATTTAATTGTATGAGAAGCCGAGTCAAGCGGAAGGTTTAAGTACCTTCTGCATCTACATACATCACATTATTGTCAAGTTTATTCATGATCTGTTCACATAGCTGTTGAGTAATTAATTTGATATATAAACGTTTACGTGGAAAGTCGAGTTCGATACTTAATACTGCATCTTGTGCAAGTTTAAAAGTGGCTCGTATCCACTCATGGAGCGAAATCGAATTAGAGACTTTGGGAACAGTTTGAAATATAATGGGAAGAGCGATAAGTCTAATATTGGCCACCGTATCCAGGCGTAATCTTGCACTTCACTTAACAAAAACGGGGAGAAATAACCGAAATCAAGTGGTAAGCTCACTATGCTGAATTCCTAAAAGCAGAGCAAAAACTCGTAGAAAAAGTAAACTATCACTACTGGCAAAATCAGCACCAAAGCGCGAGCAACACAGGACGTGTTGCCTCTACGAAACCTCAGGCGCAACTGCATACTTTACCATCAATTCCTCAGACAAAGATAAGAAAATAAACTAATAGTTATGTTAGATAGTCATAGCACACACTACTTCTACGCGTGTTGACATGATTCAAAGAAGGTGAAAATAATTTCTACCATCTTTTCTTCTTTGAAAACTAGAAAACTAGAAGGTAAAAAAGAAATGTAGGGATGAGTAGGAGCGAGTTCGAGCGAGTTTTCACTCCAAATCGACTTGACTCACTCGAAACAGACATCTTTGAACTCGACTCGAGAACCCGACTCGCAAATTTCCTACAACACGACTCGAATTTGACTCGATTAGAGTGGAGTAAAAACGAGGAAAATCGAGCCAAATGTTGTATGTAGTTCCAAAGTACTTTCTTCAAGTATCCTATATAAACAATATAATTATTATTAATGATGCTGCTACTACTACTACTACTACTACTAATGATGATGATGTTACTACTATTACTTCTTCCTCTACTTATAATTATTATTATTATTATCATTATTATTTTATTATAACAACACCATGTTTATCCTTTCGGGACTGAGGTTTTTGGGGTATTTTTTTAGATTTTCAGTCAAGCAGCTACTGCATCGTCACTTTTTATCCTAGGATCATGGTTCATACCTCATTCTCTTCAGAATGGGGCTGGATTTCAAGTGGTACCACTTTCATTTCATACCATATACCAAGAGAGGGAAAAGTGATGTCAAAGAGAAAATTTCGAGGGAACAAATTTTCACAATTTGGGCCCCTCTGGAACGGCCCTGTGTGAACGTAGAGATCTTAAAAAAATCTGACAAATAGTACCTGGCATACTAAATGTGCGTGTCAAATTTCAAGTTTCTATCTTGAATAATAAGGGCGGGAGAAATTTTATTATGAATCCCCACAATGCCCCAAATTACCACAAAACACCATGATATCATGTAAAAAATTTCCTGAGAAATCTCTGTTTATCCTAGGACTATAATCCGCCAATCATTCTCTTCAGAATAGAACTGCCTTTCAGGCGGTACCATTCACGTGTCTCTATCGTGTATCTAAGGCGGGAAAATCCCGAGAAAAGGGATTTTTGGTCTAAATATCCCTTTTTTAACTTTTAGCCCTCCTGGACCCCCATGTTTTAAAAAAAATCAAATCTGAAAAAAAATCTGATAAATACTACTAGGTAGGCTAAATGTTTATGCACAACTCCAATTTTCCAGGTGCAAAAGTAAGCCCGCCAAAAAATATATATACCGATAATGTCCCACATTCCCGTATACAGAGGGATATTTTTTAAACATTCCCTGAGACATCCCTAATTACCCTAGGATCATGGTTTGCACATCATTCTCTTCAGAATAGAAGTGCCTTTCAGGCGGTACCATTCACATGTCTCCATCATGTATCTAAGGCGGGAAAATCTCGAAGAAAGGGATTTTTTGGCAAAAATATCCCTTTTTCAACTTTTTGCCTCTCTGGATCCCCCCTGTTTTAACGGAGAAATCTGAAAAATCTGGTAAATACTACTCAGTGGACTGAAGGTGCAAAATTTCAATCTTCTACGTGCAAAAATAAGCCCGCAAAAAAAATAATGAACATAGGCGAAAAAGAAAACACATAAAAGAAAATTTATATTTTAGGATTATCACGTCATCACCTCCTATGTCTCGACGCAGAAAGGCGTGAAACCAAACGTAAGGTCTTCTATAATGCCTCTGGACTTGAAAAAAAAACGGACGAAAAAGCTCAAATAGGAGAGTTATAACGCAATGTACCATGAAACACCCTTATGGTACAAATTGTACCATAAGTACCTCAAAGGGATATACATGAAAGATAGGTGTATCTGAATATTAACAACTAGTTGACTGCTGACCTCGGTAGTCGTGAAGCCTAGGAGGGAAGGATATCCTTCACGAGGTTCTAGATATGAGTTCCGGAGAAGCAACCATTCGGTATCAAACCAAAAATCGTTGCAAATTAGAGGGCGTCAGCCAAACTTGTTCAAAACTGCTTGACCGGCGTTTAGGGTTCTCAGAGGCTCGAACAGATCGGCGCACAACTCATTCCCTATCGAGCCGAGCCAGTAGCTCACCCACCCAAGACGGCTCGAGCCGAACCAAACCGAGATGATGGCTTACTCCAACCAAGCTGGCTCACCTGAGCCGAGTAGGTACCTCATCTCAACCGAGTCGGTACCTCGTCTCAACCGAGTCGGCTCGAGCTGTTCGCTCAGTTGAACCGAGTTGAGTCGGTTAACATCACTACCCGCGTTGGGCTACTTCGGCTCAAATCTTCGACCGTGCAGGTCTTAGCCTTGGTGGTAAGAAATACAGTATATACTCATTTTAGTGCTTACGACATTTAAGGTCGTCTCGTTATAAAAATCCATTGTCGTCTTGTTAATCGAGTTCAGACGAGATGCGAGCAATGTCCCATCTCATAAGCAACACTAAAAATATTCCGCATTACTGCTTACATTTCTCATAGCTTTCGCTTTCCAGTCTAATCAGGTAATGATTTCAAAACGAGTTAAAACGAGCTAAACGAGCGAGCCATTTATCAAACTCGACTCGACTGAAACTCGATCTCAGAACAATGACTCGAATCGGAACTCGACTTGAGAAAATTACCTTTAACTCGACTCGAATTCTGTTCGAGTTTCGAGTCGAGTCGAGTTTTAGCTCGACTCGTGCCCATACCTAAAGAATTGTAATGCAAATCGGGACCATCGCTGAAAACTATGACGTAGCCTTAAGTTGAAGAACGTTTCGTGATATGTTCCTCATTGAGGAACGTCTATATAAGTTATTTTTTTGGTTTAAGGAAAGAAATCTCGAGGAAGTTATTGTGACACTCACATAAGCAATGTCTCCTTATAGAGGGATAAATCGTTGAGTCCTTTTAATTTGACCAACAGGGTGCTCTTTTAAGCGTGTATATTCGGCGATAACCCTTTGGAATAAGACAAAATGCGTTTGCCACATAATTTTATAATAAAATTACGCGCATCTATTTACTTTATTTCATAGTTCTCCCATATTCACTTTCTAATATTTGACGACACTTGCCATCGAAATTCATACAATTATACGCATAATAATAATAATAATAATAATAATAATAATAATAATAATAATAATAATCATAATAATAATAATAATAATAATATCAATTACGTAAACAATACCTTCCAATAAATAAAAATAAACGTCACGCCGGGATTCGAACCCGCGTCATTGAAATGGCAGTTCTCTGGTTTCATACTTTGCCATCAATTCCTCATACACAAAAAAGAAAATAAACTAGTAGTTATGGTAGATAAACATAGCACACACTATTTCTACACGTGTTGATGTAATTCAAAGAATGTGAAAATAATGTCAGCCGGCTTTTCTTCTTTAGAAATGAGAAGTTACGGTGAGGAAGAATTGCAGGAATGTAAATCGGGACCAGTTAAAAACGATGAGGCAGCCTCATCTTGAAGAACGTTTCGTGATATTTTCCGCATTGACGAAGGTGTGTATCACTTGTTTTTGAGTTAAAGAAGGAAACCTCGAATCAGTCATTGTGACACTCATAAGGATCGTCTCCTTATACGAGTATTAGTACGAGTATTTTGTGTATAGTCTTGCATGCAATGCTTTTAACTAGCTAATAGTTTAGATGGAAGATGGAATATCGCGGTATATAAGTGGTTAGCGCATTGAACTTCCATTCAGCGGACACGGGTTCAAATCCCGGTCAGGTATTAACTTTTTCGAATGTTTTAATTTCAATTTCAATACATACTTAGTGTGACAAGCAAGATCTTCTCTCCTCCAGAAAGAAAAAAGATGTTGGAATGAGGAGAATTGGAAAAGACCTCTCAATGAAGGCAATAACTTACTAACTTATTCCCAGCAATTGTTCTAGATTTGATATTTTCAGCTACTTTTAAGTATTTTCTAATTCATGCGTGGCCAGTATTTTTATTTCTCTAAACATACAGTATATAAAAAATAATACATTACATACACGGCAATATTAAGATAAATATATGGTGCTCTTTGGAAACCACGATCTGAACCATAGAGATTTACCTTAGAATGGAGAACCGTTTTGTTAGTCACCTACTTTACAATTTTACCTGGATAAACACTTGGATCAGGGATAAAAGTTTTGTGTAAGTTGGGTTGCATCTGTCTAGGCGTTCTCACAAGTGCAAATTACCTGGACCCCAAGTAATGGAATTAGAACACTTAGGGGGGAGATACTTTTGTGGTTGGATGTACAACCCCATGCACAGACTCTGCGTCCAAAATCGAGTATGAAAGAGCATGTCGAGGGAGAGCAGGCATCAATTCCAGCTAATCATTCCTACGTGTATCTTTCTCTTCGCATTGGTCTGGATCGGATAGATTATATAACCTTATCTCAGCACTACTCTGGAAAATAGGTTCATTTCTTACCTCCGCGCTGCAATGGGCAGGAAATATAACCTACCTCCACGCTGCTACGGGCAGGAGGTTCCTTTCATTACCGCGATGCACTAGGCAGGATACACCATCCCATCTCCATGCTGCACTGGGGAGGAGGTCCAACCTTTTAGATAAAGGACTATTACTTAGAGCAAGTCACTTATTTGTAGCACGTGTACAAAGAACTTTTATAGAATTCTTGCAATAAGAAGATGAGGATAAAGAAATTACCCATGCACCATCTATGCCATACATTACAATATACATACATAAGGAAATAATAACAATAAAAGCTAAGAAGTACCACATTTTCTGATCATGAAGTAATAACATTATGGTTATAATTTTCGGGTAAAAGTACGGTATCAGATATTAATAATATATAGTTGTTATGATATAGGCTTTTCTCCAAGTCTTTTGACTATTCTCTTCTTTGATAGCACATAATTAACTTGGTGATGCGTAACTATTGAAGAGCACGTAGTTTGTGAATGCTCTAGTAGGTTTAATTTAAATTCTTCATTCATCACTGGTGCTATTCATAGTGGCAAGCGTAATCCTTCTAATATTCAAGCTTGGCATTGGGAGAGCTTTAACAAATTCAACTCAGTGCGTTCTCGTTTGAACCTTAAAAAATAAATAAAAATAAAAGTCACACATACAAAATGTTGTATCTTGTACGTGTTCAAGCTTTAACATAGTTCTCGATATTGTCACTTAAAAGTGTGTCATCTTTTCAAACAGCCTTTCCCACGCATAAAATGGTATTTACTGTATGTATATATAATCACCATGTGAAGCATCAACACAGTCGACAACAAACTTCCTCTACAGTCACGATTTCACCGCAGAAGTAAGATGCTCTGTGGTAGCTGTTTCATCTTTCTTGAATGCGAGAGAAATATAAAATCCGGCTTTTCCCCTCACCATTAAGTGGCCATTGAGCTTCCCTAACAAGTTCCAGGAATAGCACGAGATGCAATACCTCTCGAAGTTGTGGTGTGTGTGTATTTTAAAAGAAGATGCAATGCAGAAACGATTTCTCTAATAGGGAAAGCACTAGGAAAGCTTATATACAAGTTTTCTTAAGCACGTCGATTTCTGTTACACAGTATTAAATTGCCTTCAATAGGATAAGAGGAACTAACATTTTGAGGTCAATAGGAACTCATCCTTAAAGTACTTTCCGTTAAAAAATCCTCGTAGTTTAGGAGTTAGATTACTGGATTTTCGGGATCTATGGTCATTTAACCCGCCACCTATGAGGGATGACATCTCTCGTCGAGCACTCTATCCGGGGAAAGGGGAGGAAGGAAGCGGCCTGGGCCCTATAAGTTAGGTACCATCCCGGCATTTACCTGGTGTGAATGAGAAAAAAACCTCATTCAGGATGACTGCCCCTGCAAAAGTTTTTTTTACAATTTTTCGACCGAATGCTCCCACCAGGAATCGAACCTGGGATCGCTGGCACCGAAAGTGTAAAATTCCACGGATTATTTATATATCTTAAAAATAGTTTATAGAAAAAGTTCGGTTAAAGCAAGAATAGCCATTTGACTCAACAGCCACTTATGTGTCGGTACGTTTGTCCATTATACGATAACTCGCGTACAATTTATTCAATTTAAATGACACTTAATGAAATGCAATAAAATAACATTTGAAAGTTTTGCATCCCGTGATTATCCCTTTTTGGCTAAATAAGGCGAATTATGATGAAAAAATGGCGGAATTAGAATGTGAGAAGAAACTAGAATACCTGGAGAAAACCCACGATACGATGTTGTTCACCACAAAGTTGTCGAACCATATTCCTGATACCAGAACACCCTACCACTGAGCTACCGCGTCCCTGAATAAATCTTGGCATATTCTTTCTTCCAACCTTTAAAAAAAAACACTCTTGTTTGAGACTGATATGTATCCCTATGAGGGTAAAAATGAACAACATCCAACCCTGTTGTTTGATTTAAAATGTTTATGCTTGATTCAACAATGTCCAAAATAACTAGCAATTTTAAATTTAGTTATTGTTGAAGTAGGAATTGTGCTAACAATCAAGCATACCTCGTATCTTTTTGCAGGGTCATGTGTCAGTTGATATACTTAAACCAAAAAAAAAATCCTGGAAACAAATGATAAATAATAACGAAGTATTTATTTAAACGAATGTATTTCCGCCACTTCCTCTCGTTTAGCTGAGGCTGATGTTTTATGTTTTTACACTTTTGGTGTCATTTATTATTATTAAATTTGGAGCACAGTATTCGAAGAAGTTTTAATCAGTTTAAATTAACAAAGAAAAAAGTAGTTTGTCACTCCATGGTTAATCCCTGTTCGATTGATAATATTTTATTATGTTGTATCAAATATTATAGTAAGTTGCCAATTTTATACTAAGACACAGACATTAGAAATGGCATTAAATGAAATATTTTAAGTTTTACGTTCCTCGGTTATGTCGACTAGGCTAAAATAGACGGCGGTCATGAGAATGAATGAAATAGTGGAATTTATTTATTTATTTGAGAAGAACACAACAAGTAATTCTACTCAATTATAGTGTTCATATCAGAGTTACATAGAATAACTGTAATATGTTTGCGAAATCTATCCAGACTCATACCATGTACACTCATGTCCAAAATTATTGTCGCATATCTATAACTGTTTTCTTGTAAGAATAAAATTTGATAATGATTTTGCAGATTACTTCTAATACTGATACTATGCGTATAATCGGAAAATGTATATTTGTGGTAAATTTCATAGGAAAATAATTATAAATACGAAAATTAGAATGAATAAAACAATATGTTGCTAAAGGGACAAGAAAGTTTTATTTTCGTTTTATTGATCTTATTTACTGCTCTTTTGACACGAAATTTGTAACATACATGCCTTTTTCCGATTACGCACATACTAACATTATAAGAAATACCGGGCGAATTTATCAAATTATGTTCCTACAACAACATATTTATAGACATGCGACAATAATTTTGGACATGAGTGTACATCCAGAACGTTTTCGCATTTACTCAGTTTGTTGTGCACTGCACCCATCGTCCAGGTTGGTGACTGTCCTATTTCATTTGTTCGAGATTTCTTACAATGAAAGGAACTCTATTACATATGTTACTATTGCATACCCTGAGATGAATGGCAGAGACCAAATCCTTACTATTGAATTTGTTATTTAATATTTTGTACGAGAAAAACATGTCAGTTAACACTCTCCTGTGATTGAGAAACATTGCCTTAAAATGTTCATTAACCGAAGTACTGGCATCATATATATGAAATATGCCTGTTCTTTTGTATATCAGAACCCATAGACATTTATTTTGAAATCTTTCTATTTTAATAGAGTCCTTCTTTGTGTGTGGGTTCCATATAATAGACGCGTATACTAATTTCGGTCTAGAAACGAAAAATGTAACCTTCGTAAAGCATTCGTCTAACCTAAAATAAATTTTATTCTTAAAATAAATCCAAGATTCCTGTTGGCGTTACTTAGTTTGATTTATATGATGCTCAAACGATAGTTCGCTATCATATATTACGCCCAAATCTTTGACAGCTTGCTTCCCCTTTATTTCTGCTCCATCCATCGTATATTAACATTTAAAGACTTTCTGCTCCTTAGTGAAGGAGATAGTTTTGCATTTATCTCTATTTATGTTTTACAAATTTCGTTTGCAGCACTCATTTACTCTGTCTTGATATTCCTGCAAGCTAACACAGTCGTGTGCTGTTATATTTATCCGATATAATTTTAGATCATCTGAATAGACTAATTTATGTAAGGCTTTAGTACAATAAGAAATATCATTAATGGATATTATAAAAAGTAAAGGCCCCAAATTAGATCCTTGTGGAACTCCATAAAATTTAGTCTATTCAAATAGTCTACAGGACTTATAAACTACGTACGGTACTTTATTTTTCGGTAATTACTGCCCAGATCTGAACAAACTGTTGTGGAGAATGAACCAATTGTTTAAGAAATAAAGATCACTTCATTTGGTATCCGGGCGCGGCCAAGAATAGGCTCGGCTCGCCTTTTATGTGATACTTTTTCTCTCGGTAACTACTGGTTTGATCTCAACCAAATTTAATCCGCAGCTATCTGGTAAACCATTAGACCCCCGATGAGACACATTCTGTTCTCCGGATCTAGCCTCAACATTTTTTTTTCCTGTTTTCTAAATCTAGAATCACTTTGAAAGAAAAAAGTTTCCAAATCACAGAGAAGTTTCAGGACAATATGACAACAGACCTACGCACCATCCCAGAAAGTGCGTCCCAAAATTAAAGAAACGTTAGGGATGGCGTGTTGGCAGTAGAGAGGAATACTTTCAGGGGAAAAGCGATTAAAATGTTGTGTAATGAGTACTACAGATTCTATAGCAAAATATATGCCATTTTTGAACACGCCTCGTATACAATCCTAGCAGAAATATACATCTGAAATATTCCCTTCATAACTTAGTATAGCATGCATAAGTAAATTTTAAAAATGTATTTCTAGAGATACGAGATAAATTCGATCTACATAAATATAGTTTTCATCATATATTAAAAGTAAAATGTTCGTGCTTCTATATGATATCACACCAGGAGCTAGATCTCGTGTTCATGGGAAATGGTGAATTGATATAGATGCATAATAATAGATAACGGATAAATAACGCAGTTGCTCAGATCTGCCTGAATTAGCTGATGAAATTTTTGCTGAATTGTTCCGTTCAATGCGCAATGTTAACACTTAACTGAACAACGGCAGATGGACATAAATACACAACGTGTTAAACATGCGTAGGTTAATGGGATAGAAAAGTGAGCCTTGGCGTTCGAAATGCAGATCATTATGTATGCTGTTACAGAAGTACTGAACAGCAAAATCACCACTATTCAACTGCTGCAATCAGCTATATATTTCAAGTAGAAATATAACTATTACACCCATTCATGTTCTTCACGATAATTATTCGCACTGTGCTACTTTGTAGTATATCTTCGTTTGTTACAAGGTTCAATGTAATCCTATTGCATTGTCTGACGATATTGAAAATGATGGAATAGTGGTAGAGCGAAAGGCTGTACTAGGAAACAGCTGCTTAATTTCCAAGAAATTGTTAGTTTGAGGTTCGGTACGATTCCACAATGGCATGGCCAGAATATTTTTTTTATTTTTTTTAAGTGTAGGAAAAATAAAGAATCAAACTCGTGATTAGAACTAAGGATGATTTAAGTTATTTACTTTTTATATGCACTGTTCTTTGTTTGAAGCGATGACATGATAGTTTGGAAATAGCAAATTGTCACATTTGAAATTATATACAGGGCGTAACAAAAAGGTACGGCAAAATTTCAGGGTGAATTCCTTATGAGTAGACAAGGAAACACGTTCTTATGTCCATATGTCGGGAAATGCATCATTACAGAGTTACGGCCATTGAGCCACCTGACGTTGTGAAATAGTCATATTTTGGGCGCTCATTAATGTGATTCAATTTAAAGCTTAATAACTAAGCCCCTAATTGAGCTAGGAAGAAAATTTTGGTAGCTCTGTGTTTCTGAAGAATGAAGCTTTGCGCCGATATGCATTTTATGAGTCTACCTCCAAGGGGAAAGAAATGCCATTTCCAAAATCCTGATGAAAAAAAAAAACGTAATTACCCTCCTCGTCTGCCATCGTACAACTCACATACATAAAACACATATCAGCGGTAAGCGTCATCTTTCAGAAATACATTTATACAAAAATTACCTTCTTAGCTTAATTAGGGCTGAGTTATTGAGGTTTAACCCGGGAACGGTCGACAGGTGAGCGCAGCGCTCACTCTGGTTTATGTTTTATTTTCAAAGCCCCCTAGTAGGGTCACAGACTTGAAGCGCCGCCTAGCTGTCTCTTCGTGTCTCTTGTGTGTGAGAGTCAAGTATAACCTTTATATTCTCTTCTGTTAGAGTAGCACTGGCCTTATAAATGTGACTATGCGTAATTTGTGAGCGCAACGTCCACCTATCGACCGCTCGCATCACAAATCAACACTCGACCATTCCCGGGTGAAATTGAGTCACTTTAACGAGCGACCAAAATGTGACTATGTTACACCGTCAGGCGGCTCAATGGCCGTAACACTGTAACGGTGCATTTCCGGACATAGGCTAATATGAACTTTTTTTGCTTGTCAAACCATAAGAAATCAACCCCTGAAATTTTGCCGTACAGCTTTGTTACACCCTATATTTCAGGTGTTATAAAAATGGCACAATTCTTTCAATAAACATTAGAGGTTATTCTTAGAAACAAATTACACAGAACTCACTCCTGTATCATGTCATATATTGATCATAACCAGAAGCACCTAAATCATATATATATATATATATATATATATATATATATATATATATATATATATATATATATATATATATATATATAATATTATAAGCATAACATATTGAAATAAATTCAATTTCATGCCAGTAGTTTTGAAAACAATGCAAATAGTATTACAATATGATGCAGTGCTTGAGAAGCTATTGATATGCATTGAAGGAGTAAAAATAATATTTAAAAAAATGTTAATAACAACATATTTTACAAGAAAGAGGATGAAAAATATCACCATCGTCGTCATAGGTATTCTGAGGTTATTGCTAGGTCACTTTCGGTAACTGAGAAGCTTCCATACTCCACGTTCTTTCGCTAACCTCTTAGCTTTCACTTACATTTTTCCTGTTTTGATACTATGAATCAACTGTGGCCTCCGTTACCCCTCCCTCTTTTTCCTGCCACCATACCCTCTAGCACGTCCTTCGTAATATAGTTCCTTCTCGGTCAATGTCTCAACAAGTTTCTCTTCATCTTCTTAATAATGTTTAGAACTGTTCATTTCTCCACCATCATTTCTAAAACCCTCTCATTCGTTTTTCGATCGACCCACCTAATTCTCTCCATTTTTATACACGCCTATTTTTCGAGGGTTTTCAGTCCTTTTTTCTTCATTTTTGCGTATGTCCATGTTTATATCTACGCATTCACAACTCAAGATCTAAGATTACATTAAGGGACAACTGTTTGCATTGAAAACTATTTAAAAAAAATAATAATAATAATACCGTACTGAACCTCAAAATTCCTGGTAATATATCTAAGGGTTAACATAACATGGCAATTCTGAAGCTCGTGAACAGAAAAATACAACAATTGTTTAAAAGGAGGTTGTTATTGTGTAAAAAATTGAAGGAAGCTTCAGCTAAATAACATAAAGTAACTAAAACTAACTCTATGGCCTATGGAACCCGGAAGTTCAATACCACGTTCACAAAAGCTCTCCACTAACTTCCATCCTTACCCAAATGCATCCATTTTCTACTTTGTATTCCTATCTCTGCGAGACCCATCTTAATATTGTCCTCCCATCTGCGCCTAGGTCTTCCTAATGGTCGTTTTCTGATTGGTCTTCCAGTCAAGACTCTGAAAGCGTTTCTACTTTCTTAAATTCTACTACATGACCTGCCCACCTAAGCCCCCTAGACTTGACGACCCTAACAATGTTGGGTAAACCGCATAAATTATGTAGTTCCTCGTTATGAAATTTCCGCCATTACCCATTCCCGTTCCTCTTGGGTTCGAATATTCGTCTCAGGATCTTGTTCTCAAATACTTTCAGTCTATGATCTTCCCTCAGAGTAAGCGCCCATTTTTCGCAACAATACAGAACAATAGGCATGCTTATCGTTTTAGAAATTTTAAGCTTCAAATTCCTCGACGACAAGAGATTTTGAACGGAAAAGTAACACGAATTCCCTGCTTTCAGTCGACATTTAATTTATTCGTGAATATGGTTTTCGTCTGTTAATATTGATCCTAGATATTTGAAAGTATCCACGTTATCAAAAGTAATATTTAATATTTTAACGCATCCATAATTTGCTGTATTATGGTCCCGACGCACTTCCATGTATTTAGTTTTTTTTTCTGCATTTATTTCTAAACCCATATCCCTGCAAGCGTTTAATAATACCTCTGCATTCTTTCTATTGTTCTCCTATCATCCCCTATTAAATTTACATCATCAGCATATGCCATAACCTGGTGAATACCGTTCAACTCTATGCCCTGGCTGCTATCTTTGATTTTCCTTATAGCGTATTCCAGAACAAAGTTAAATAATAATGGCGACAACGCATCTCCTTGTTTCAGGACATTTTTGACGTGAAAGCTCATGGACAAAAATTTTCCTACCCGGACTTTACTTTGGAATTCATTTAAACATATCTTAATTAATCTAATTAGCTTTCTCGGTATTCCAAGCTCTGTAAGAACGTTGTATAATATTCTCTCCTAACCGAATCGTACGTCTTTCTAAAATCAATAAATAATTGATGTACCGGGGTATTGTATTCCCACTTTTTTTTCGAGTATTTGGCGAGTGGTAAATATATGGTCGATAATTGATCGATTTCGTCTAAATCCGAACTGATAATTTCCAATAATATCATCTGCGTAGGGGACCAATCTTGCTAATAGAATATTTTAAAGGATTTTATAGGAAGTTGACAGAAGATAAATACCTCGATAATTATTACAGTCAGTTTTGTTGCATTTCTTGTGAATTGGGACAGTGATTGATTCTTGCCAATCTTGTGGCAATTCTTCCTATTTTCAGATAAGGAGAATGAGTGTGTATCTTGTTTCACAATTTTTGGCCTCCCGCTAAAATTAACAGCCGGAATTTCATTTACACCCGGAGATGTGTGTTTCTTTAATTTCTTTATAGCGTTTTTACTTCTATTCGGTTGGGTTCTGGAACATACAGTTCTGCGGTGTGTATCTCCTTTTCTCCACCCACATTACTTTTTGGCTACGCTTTCAGCAAATCGTCAAAGAAATCTTTCCATCTATTTAAGATGCTATCCGTATCAGTAAGAACTGTTCCGTCATATTTCCTTAATATATATGCACGACGTTGATAGCCTTTCTTAAATTCGTTGATCCCCTTATACATGTCCCGAATATTTTTTTATTTTTACTGTGATCTTCGAGTTCCTTACGTTTAGCTTTCAAAAAAATCGTGTTTCTTTGTTCTAAAAGTTTTGGAAGTTTTACGCCTGGTATCAGCGAAATTTTGTGTAGTTACTTCATTCGGATTTTGGTAGCGAGTGTAATTTGGCCTGTTTTCTCTTCTCTATTGGTTTAATGTATTCTTGGTCGAAACATGGTTTGTTCCTACGTATTTCCGCGTGTCCCAATTTTTCTTTTGCTGAACTTTTAATGTTATCTCTAATATCAATCCAAGTATCCTCAACACTAGTGCCCTCCGAATCTTCTAAAACCGAGAATCTATTCGAAACTTCAATCTGGTGTTTCTCTTTTGCCTGTCTCTTCTAATTTCTGTAAATTAAATCTCTCCGTTTTCGGACATTGATTATTACCTTTATTCAACGATAATCTCTCTCGTATTATTGTTGCTTCTAGGTAGTGATCAGTGTCATTATCAGCTCCTCTAAACGACAGGACATCAATTATGCCAGATTGTTTTCATCTATCTACTAAAACGTGGTCAATTTGATTATGTGTTTTTCCGTCTGGTGATGTCCAAGTGTATTTATGAACGTCGCGATGTGGGAACTTTGTACTCATCACGATTCGGTTTCTGAATGTTGGAGGTTCACGAGTCTAACACCTTTGTCATTACTTTCCTTATGCAGACTTTCGTTCCCTATAATCGGTTTGAAAATATCCTCTTGTCCTACCTTCGCATTGGAATCCCCTAATAGAATTTTCAAATGGTATCGCAGGAGTTGGTCAAATATCCGTTCCACTTCTTCGTAAAAAACTGTCTTTCATATCGTCATCCTTATCTTCAATTGGAGCATGTACATTTAAAACAATAATATCACACCACCGTCCCTTAAGAGTAATAAAAGAAAGCCCGGCAGTAACAAATTCAACCCGTTTAATTGCTGGCAATATTCGTTTGTGAACGAAAATCCCTGTTCCTAACTGGTGATTTTTATTTTCTTCCCCGTAAAAGAACGTAAAATTTCCGGAATTCACGGATCAATTTCCTTCCCACCTAACTTCCTGAATTCCTACTAGGTCCATCCTGTGTTTCTCTAACTCACTCGTTACGGATTTTAACGCGCCTGCTCTACAAAGACTTCTAACATTCCATGTTCCAAATCTCATGTCCATTTTCTTTTGTTGAGGTCGTGCCAAGTTATCAGTCCTTGTCCGAGGCTTTTGTGAATGTTTCTGAACAAGTTTTTTTTTTTTTTTTTTTTTTTTTTTTTTTTTTTTTTTTACAGGATGAGGTAAAACAAATAAATATTAACAGTAATATTACCAGTACCAGTAACATATTTTATAAAAATAAATATTGTGTTTTTCATTTTGTATAACTAAGCGGTCTTTATTTCCTGGATGACTCCTCTCGTATTACTTTGTTACACGCATTTATTTCATGTGTAAAGGAACTTTCTGCTCACACTGTGTATTATATGTGTTAGTCTACTCTTACATACGCAAAATTATGCAAGTGTTATAAAGCCGAGACTGCAGTGCTGCGTGCTTCTACTATTTAACACTCTTGGAAACAATGTGGTGCGGTGGGGAACAACCTAATATGATTGCCTATGGACTCGACAACGGGACAATATCCAATCCCCAGTTGTGGTTACGGAACTACATTAATAGTAAGTCCTCCTTTGTAACCTCGGAGTTGTGTAAAGACAAAAAAAAATGCACACACTCACACACACACACATCAGTGTTATGAGATTGTTCATGCTTCTTTGTATGGAAGTAATGTAACGTTTGGTCCACGAACGTTTTTTTATTGTAACAAAATTTATTAATTATCACTAACAAGTTTATCGTTTTCGCTATGACTATCTTTTGTGAACATATTGTGTTAAAGTCCCCTGTATTCATGGACTTTTTTGGGTCTTGTTGTTCTTGTACTTGGAAAAGGCGCTAAAGTTTATGTATAACGTTGCTTTAACCAATAAATACATTTCTTAATTTCTTCTTTCGCTCAGAGTTCGTAACCAATCTATCTATCTATATATTTATATATCTCTTAAAATGCTATAATAGCAAAAAAAAAAAAAGTACCTGAGCTCCAACCTATAACTTGGAATTTCAAACCTTTGATTTACGGTTATTTGTGATTTCATGTTTAACAAATATTTTAAAGTATGTATACTTAAAAAAAAATATTTAAGTAGATCTTTTTTTCATAAAGTTTAGTTTTAATTAAATTATTGTTCAAAGTCTTTGCATTTTAATAAGCCTTTTCCAAAATCAATGCAAATGAATTGTGCTGTTATCTCTGGAGTTCTTTTAAACTATATGTTTGAGGACGTTTATATGTTTGTGGCCAATCCTTTCGACAATGAGATCTCGGAAACTACAGGCTCTAGAAAGATGACGTTTTCACTGACCGATTGCAAATTTTATGTAGATTGTCCAGTTTTAATTCAATATTTAACCCTTATCCGGGCAACCGGGACCTCCCAGGCCCAGTAGCTTCATTTTTCTAAAATTTCTCAATAACCATACATATTTCGAAGACATAAAATACTGAATTCTTCTATCTTTCGTCGAAGTTAAAATCATGAACATATCGAGTTGGTAAAGCTAATGTTTTTTTTTTTTAATTTGAAAATATTTTCCTGACGTAACTAGGCAACCGGGGCCTAGGAGGCCCCGTATAACTTTAGTGAAATTCCTGTCAAATACTAGATCAAATTGTCACATAATTATATATTGAACACGTGACTATTGTAACCTTTAGTCGGAACAGTATGCGGCAACAGACATTGAATTTTTAGTGTTCTGCACTTAAAATATATACTGGGCCTAACAGGCCCCGGTTGCCCGTTTACGTTACAAAAATGTCTGGACCGGATTTGCTATTCTGCTTGGCTTACAAAAGCGTGACACGAAGTTTCGCTACTTGACAAAAATATATACCGGTACATTCTAGACTAGTCTAAACAGTAAGTGACAATAGGCATTGATTTTGTGTATTCTGCACTTAAATATATACTGTTCCTCACAGGCCCCGGTTGCCCGTTTACGTTACAAAAATGTTTTGCCCGGATAAGGGTTAAAAAAATAAACGTGGCCATTATTTTTATTACATTTGTTACGGGTACACTGGAAATGTTGACATTAAAAAACAAAAGCATAATATCCTACACATTATACATCCCAACACCACATAATTGTATACGAAGATTGCATACCTCTCAGGTGTTTGTTTCATGGCCAAATGATAATGAACAACGTAGGATAACCATTTCTCCACTCTAACTAGAAAACCGATTCAAGTGTGACAGGAAATTGTGGGCGAGTTTATACGCAAACGAAGTGTTTTTGTGTACAATTAAATCAATTAGAGGAGGAAAATCCTTGATCTCAACCGTTCCGGGAATACAGAGGAATAAGGGGACAGCTGGTGTTCCGGTATTTTGCGAACGTTTAAATATGTAGCGATAGTACATGTAAAAGAGACTTTTGAAAATTAAAAAAAAAATACTTCATCCACGAAACTGTAGTAATATGAGGGTTACAAAACGAAGAGAAGAATGATTTTTTTGAGGGGGACGAAAATACCGGAGTACCATTGTTGTCTGAAATAGGCGTGTAAGGTGTCTATGTGTAGGTTTATTGGTACGCTGAATCGAATACAATCATCATCAGGTCAAATAGGATAAAAAATGTAAAACATGGTGGCCTTCCGAATTTTCCAAACATTTATTTATTTATTTATTTTTTACTATTATCAACCAATCGGAACTGTATGTCCTACAGTATATCACGCGTACAGATTTTCGTTTTTTTTTTTTTTTTTTTGTTTTTTTAAGTGGAACATACTATTTTTCCTCATTGATTCATACTTTGCGTTTTAATATATGTCACACACTGTTGTACTTATGTTCGGAACAATATGTGTTTATGTTTCATGTTATTGATTGATTTCCACATATTATGACCTAGTATTTCTGTTCACATAATAACGTCTTTGTTCCTTTGACAATATAATTAATACATTTTCATGTAAACTTTTCTCATTTTCTACGAACCAAAGACATGTCATGTTAGCAAGTAACATACAATTTTATTCTTCGTCTCAATGGCGTTTTTTTTTAATTCCTCATAGCCCCTTCTTTTATCGGCCCCGGGTTAAAGCTATGCCACTTACCTCAAGATTCAGCACCCTTTTATTCGCTCTGGTGTATCTTTCTTAACGTTTCATTGCAACTTTCAAACATATTCACTCGCAACATAGCCGTAAATCCACAAATATCAGATCACCAGCTTTCCCCTTATCCTTCTATATCTTCGGAATGGTTGAGATCGAGAGTTTTTTTTTTCCTCTAATGGGTTTAGTTGTACACAAAGACACTTCGTGTGCGCATAAACTAGTTCACAATTTCGTGTCACACTTGAATCGGTTTCCTTGTAAGTTGAATCTTCATTGTTTGGAGTGTTTTGCCCAATGAACACCTATATCACTGACATTATAATTAATGGTGTGTGTAATATATTTGCTTATTACGTACTGCACGAATAAAGAAAACACTGATCATACAAGTATTAGTAACTTCAACCGAAAGTAGGCTCAAATCTTACAAAGGGTACAAGATATTGAAAAAAAAAACAATCGAAAAAATCTACACCTTATGGTACCCCTTGTCGATCTTTATCAAGACGTTTTTCACTTGTGTCTGTAAAGAGACATGTACAGATGTGAGAAATAACAAGGATATTCATGCTCATATGTGAATGATGCGCTGTGTAGAGAGCGCAGGTTCAGCTAGCCTATATATTTAAATGCTAGGTTTATATGTTTGTCTCCAATCCTATCGACAATGAGATCCCGAAAACCACAAGTGCTAAGAACGTGCCGTGTTCACTGGTGTATTCCAAATTTTGTGTAAATTGTCCAGTTCTATTTCAATATTTAATAAACATGGTCGTCATTTATTTATCACATTTTTAGGGTACACTGGAAATGAAATGTTTAAAAAGTAAAAAATAATATCCTAGAATATATGCATTCCAACATAACACAGTTGTATGCACATGCTGCATATCTCGCAGGCGTTTCTTTCATGTACAAACGATAATTGAATACGAAGGATAACGATTTCTCCAGTCTAAGATGAATCTTTATAGTTCGGAGTGTTTTGCCCAATGAGTACTATATATTACTGACATTATAATTAATTGTGTATGTAATATATTAGCTTATTACATACTGCATGCAAGAATAAAGAAAACACTGATCATACATGAATTAGGAACTCCAACTGAAAGTAGGCTCAAATCTTGCAAAAGGTGAGAGATATTAAAAAGAAATAATCGAAAAAAATCTACACTTTATGGTACCCCTTGCCAATCTTTATCAAGACGTTTTTCACTTGTGTCTGTGAAGGGACAAGTGCATATGTTGTGAGGAATCACAAAGAGAGTCGTACTCATACGTGAATGATGTCCTCTGTAAAGATTGCAGATTCAGCTAGTTACTATAAATTTGGAAACTCTGATGTTCTTCCTCCAGCAACTCAGTTATATTTGTGAAGTATGTTTATCTTGCATCAGATTTAGTTCTTTTTTTTTTTTCATTAAAATGTACGTTTTCCTTTCGAGATTTATTTTATAACTACACGGTTCAATTTAGTACGTTACTTGCTTATCGCATGGTAATATTTTCGCTTAATAAAAAAGTTTAAGTACAGTTTCCCAAACTTTCAGTTTAATTATTAAACATAAAATAACTTCCTCAATAATTATATAAAGTTCTTAAAAGCTTGTTTCAAGAAAAGCCAAGTAAAACCATTTCGTGATTAAATAGCTTAGACGTAAATTATAATGTTGCTATTAAGGTATGACATCATGAGGATGACAGGTATGACGCTATCTGTCTCTCAGAGTTCCGTTATCACTATAAAGTTAAACAGATCGACGTATTATATAGTGGTTGTACTAGATATGAACATTTAAATTCTAATCAATTAATCAAATCTATTTGTACCTGTTAATATTTAGGCCATTGGCTTGAAAATAACATAAAGAGAAACATTACCTAATTCATAGAAGCAGTTATTAGATAGTTATGTTATGTCTATTACATGTGAAACTGTTATATTTTATTTATTTCTTGAGTATCCAAGTGAGGATATTTCCTTTTATTGGGCCAATTAATTTCTTTCAAAATTAATGTCTTCGTTCTGTGGCAATTAACATTGAAATCTAATATTGTTAATTATTGCCTTTCTTTTAGTTTGTATAGAGAGTTAACGGATAAGATATAAATATTATTGGGACGACGAATCAATTTATAAAATAAAAATCTCGATATAAAGGGTGTCCCATAAATAACACAACTTTTTGAAATGCCCATTATTCCTGTTATAATAAGTTGGCAACACTGAACGTTACTCGAGTTTCGTCTATTGTCAATGTGGTGAGTAGTTACGGAGCATCGAGTAGTGCATGATTGTCATCTGTTTTCTGTATTACTCAAAATGTTTTCCATTTCTTACAAATATTAAATTTCCACAAATATCTAGCAGCACAAAATATTTTGAGCATTACAGAAAACATTTGACGATTATGCGCTATTCGGTGCTCCATGATTAGAGTACGTTTGTTTCATACAGCCACACTTTCAGCCTAAATGGTAGATTTGTCTGCAAAGCATTGTTGCCACGTTACGGTTAAGTTGACAGCTACAATACGCTAGAAAACACAGCAAAACGCAACACCACTCACAAATCACTGAAACGCACTTGTTCGCGTTTTGGCAACTGAGCACTTCAAATACCCGCCAAATAGCAATAACCTCATTTGATGGGGTGTCTGACAACTAACGCCACCTACACGACAAAACTAATAAGACGTGTATTGGATTAAAATGTCCACGTGAGTGCTAGCAGAAAATACTTTAAAAGCCAACCAAGTGCACTGGCGGGAAGTGTGCCAAGATAAAACAAACGGACTCTAAACCACAAAAGAACAGATTAAAATCTTTTAACGATCAGTGCTACCAAATTACTAGAACAGAAATGGCGGTCATTTCAAAAGTTGCGCTCTTTATGACACACCCTTTATTTTACTATTGTTGCCCTGATAAATGTTGGTAGAGAAACAAAAAGACAGACGGACAATACAATTCTTTAAGATTTCTGATTGTTCATGCATAATAATTCTAAAATCGGTAGACTATACTGTAGCACATAGCAAGGTAGAACAAATGCTATCTATAATGCGTTATATTTTATACTAGAATCGTGATCAAATATTTGGATTCTTAACTGTAACTATGTATATCAGAAAAAAAAATAAACATTTTAATATAAACTAGCTGAAGCTGCGCTTTTCACATAGCGCATTATTCACATGTGAGCTTGAATCTTCTTGTCATTCCTCACAACATCTGTACATGTCCATTTACAGATACAAGTGAAATACGTGTTGATAAAAACCGGCAAGGGGTACCATAAAGGGGAAATTTGTTTCGATTTTTTTTTTCAATATCTTGCACCGTTTGCAAGATTGAGCCTATTTCCGGTAGGAATTTCTAATTCATGTATGATAAGTGTTTTATTTTCTTCTTGCATGCAGTATGTAATAAGCAACTACATTACACACACAATTAATTATAATTTATGTAATATACGGTGTTTCTTAGGCGAAACACTCCAAACAATAATTAATCTTAGCCTGGAGAAATAGTTATTCTTCGCTTTTCATTATCATTTGGCCACGAGGCAAACGCCTGAGAGGTATGTAATCCCTGCATTTAACTATGATGTGTCGGAATGTATAACTCATAGAATATAATGCTTTACTTTTTTTTTAACAAATTCAACACTATCAGTGTACCCTTAAAAATGTAATAATAAAATAACGGTCATGTTTATTTTTAACATTCAATTAGAACTGGACAAACTACACAAAATCTGGAATGGACTAGTGAAAACGGCAAATTTTTAGCACTTGTGGTTTTCGAGATCTCATTGTCGAAAGGATTGGAGAAAATATATAAACTTTTCTTTGGAGAAAAACATAAACGTAGCATTTTAATATGTCGATTATAATCATTTTGGATACACAGAATCAAAATGAATAATTTTAGTGAATTAGACACTCTTAAATGTTCCCTTTCAGTGAATGCATAAGAATTTCCTTGTTAGTCTTCACTTTGTGGGAACAATCTGGAAATAGACACCACATTATATAAGCTGTACTTTTTTTTTTTTGTTTCCTCTTCCTTTATTCTCCTAATCGCTCCCCCTTCCAAGATCTTTTGTATTGAAACTGCGACGAAAATGTTTGGACGTTTCCAGGAAAACTGTGGATAATTCACATCGCTCTTGTTATGAAGACAACCCATGTTCTGTAAAGAACACCCACACGAGGCAGGATCAAATGAAACCACAGCAACGTTACTTGAAAATAGCTACTAGTTACTCATCTTCAGCACTTTAGAGGAACTGAGATGGAAATTATCCTTACGAACGATAGAGAAGAGACAGCAATCACCGAGCGTTTATTTCAGATGACATATTGAGTTGTAGAAATGAATTGGTCTAACTTTCTTAGGCCAGCTGTATTGTTTTCTTATATTTAACATATAATATCCTTGAAAAAGTAAATAAATGCATGCAGAACATCAGATTTCACGGAAACGCCTACAAATGCGGACGACAGTTGAGTATCACGTAGAAGAGGGCGCTAGGTCAACCAGGTGCGCGAATGTGGTTGTAAGGAACTGGAGAAGTTTCCCTGAGGCAGCATTATTTGTCACTATTAGTGTGACAGTAGTCAGAGCTTCACCAGTTTTGTGTCACGTGCATCGTTAGAACTGCTAACAGGATTTAACCCTTTATTTGACAGTGTTACTTACAAGCAACATCACATTCTATTGCATTATTCGCACGAATTATAACTTCAGTGGTCATTTAATTGGTGTTATTGCTTTCATACAATATTTATATTCATGATTTGCGGGTCACTTGTTTAGATATTTCTAATCTTCGTCAACAGGGAACGACCAAATTTAGTATTGTAGAAGTTCTATCTCATACTTTTCTACAAAGTTCTTTTTTATTTTATTTTTTATTTTTTTTTTATTTTTTTTCTCTCTAGGAAGATATTTCTACGAAACTGCTGCTGACTACAGAAACTATTCTTATGATATTTGACCATAATAGGGCAATGCTACTCAGTGTCAACACATACGACCTCTTTTTTGACAATGTTGCTTTGAAATAAACACCGTGTATTTTGTAAACAAAGTCAAAAAAAAAAGAAGAAACATACTTCAAAACTTATGACATGATCAGGAAGACATGATTCAAGCATAAAAACAAACTAAATATGTTAATGGCAATGCTATTAATGCTTACTAATGCAAGGGTTAAATGCAGTCCAAAGGAGAGGAAAACGCATGCGCAAACCTAATATCGGATTGACTGGGACAAATGTTAGGGCAGAAATGTACACTGAAAAAAAAAATCCATTATCCGGACAGCGACATATTGTACAAATATATAGAACAATTATGTTTACTACGGAAATCCGTACGGGGCATACGTTGTTTATATGCCACATACGTACTGCCCTTTTAATGCTTAGGTGTTACATCATGTCGCTACAGAATGTCTGACATCTAACAGTCTTCCGTATGCTATATAGGTCCATTCCTGTGAGATTCTGACTGCTTTTACACACACACACACACACACACACACACACACATATATATATATATATATATATATATATATATATATATATATATATATATATATATATATATACGGAAGGTGTGTGTGTGTGTACGGAAAGTGCATAGAGATGGAAAATTTATACGGAAAGTAGTATAAAACGTAGGTTTGCTGCAGAATGTTACATATGATTGTACTTGAAGTCCAAAGCGTACAGGATTTACTCATGTAACCTACTTTTTCACATTTTCACTTAAGCCACATACGTTTTTTCTTTCTGAGTGTAGAATTGTGCAAAATGCAAGAATTGAATTGAAAATAGTTTTTTTTTTTTAGTTTAACGTCTCACAATTTAGTCCATTAGGCTAAGCAAGACTGTTGATTAAGGCAAGCGAATGATGATGGAAGAATCGATAGAATGAAAATGATGGAGGAAACTGGAGTACTCCGAGAAACCACATAAACACGATCTTGTCCACTACAAGCTTATTCGCCCGGAGATGGAACTAGAGATAAGCGTTCTACCAGTGGAATACAATCTTATCCAAATTTATCAGTGACATTGCTTGCAAGGTTGAGAGATCACCAGAAACTGCTCAGGAGGGAAATGTCAAGAGGCTGGTTTCGTACCAGACCCAAAACTGAACATTTCAATTATACCAACCCGATACTTTTATAATGAAAATTAGCCTTTGGCTAGCTGGGGGCTCCGTCCCTGATCCCCGCGTTTGCTCGGCTCGCATCTCTTATCAGTCTTTTAATCAAGAGTGAATATGGCGCATTTGCTCTTCAATTGCATTTTCTGAATTTGGCACAGCTGGGTCTTCGCCCCCACACCCACGCGTTTACTCGGCCTATGGCCTAACACCTCTTAAACCTACAATTCTATCAAGTTTCGAATTCTTTTTCGTTATTTCAACTATCTAAGATACAACTTTGTATCCCATGAAAACGCCTATTTAAATAACATGGGAGAGCTCCTCCGTGGCTAAGCGGTTAGCATACGCGCCACTGGCGCGGGAGACCCGGGTTCTATTCCCGGCGGGAGCTCAAGTGGTTCGGAGTCCAAGTTACTCAGTAGGTCCACGTCTCATATAGCCTCGCTGCTGAAAGGGAAATTAAAATCAAATTAAGTAACATGGGAATTTCCTCATCTCCCTTTAGACTCCTTAAAAACTAAAAATATTCCCTTTTTGCAATTTTCCTGTCAGTTAGTCCCGGAAGGCTACAACCATGTCCAATTTTATCATTCTAATCCTGCCGGAAGTGACTAAAATTTTTTGGCTTTAGAAGATGTCCCATATAAATAACATGGGAAAGATTTTTTCAGTTCCCCATAAAATCACTCTACAGTTAGATTTTCTTTCTTTCTTTTTTTTTTTTTACTTCTGATGATTTACTTATTCAACGCTAACAAAAACGTTGAAGCATACCGAATTTCATTTTTTTTTAATTCCGATTCCAAGTACCTAAAATATGAAAATGAAATCTTTAAGTTTTACGTCCCACGGTTATGCCGGTTAGGCTAAAGGAGACGGTGATAATGAGAGATGAGTAAAATGGTAGAATGAAGAAAGTTGGAGGAAACGGGAGAACCCCGAGAAAACCCACGAGCACGGTGTTTGTCCACCACAAAGTCCACACGGCGCGAGCTGGGATCGAACCAGGGACCCCAAGCACCGGAGGTGAACGCTCTACCACTGAGCCACCGCGCCCCCTACCTAAAATATGAGATTATATGTCCAGAAAAGGCCTATTTAAATGGCATGGGGATTCTTTCATCCCCCCTTTAGATCTCTTAAAACTTAAAAATATTCACATTTGGCAATTTTCCTGTGGGTTAGTCCCTAAGAGCTACAATCATGTTAAATTTAATCATTGTAGCCCTACAGGAAGTAGCTATTAATTTTGGCGTGTAAAAGGTGTCCCGCATAAATATCATGGAGTAGATTTTTCAGTTCAACATAAAACCACTCTAAAATCGATCTTTTTTTTATTTTTAGTTATTTACGTAGATAACGCTAATAAAAGCGTATAAACATACCGAATTTCAAGTTGTTATTCCAATTCCAAGCGCCTAAAACGTGAGATTATAAGTCCAGAAAAAAGTTTATTTAAATATCGTAGGTAATTTCTTCATTCCCTCTTTAGACCCCTTAAAACTTAAAAGTATTCACTTTTGGTTATTTTCCTATGGGTTAGTCCCGGAAATCTACAATCATGCCAAATTTCAACTTTCCATATCAACCGGAAGTACCCCTTTAATTTATGTTAGCTAGTGTAGTTTTATATATAGTTAGCATTTGCTAAAATCAATTTACTTTTTTTTGCAACAAGACAACTTGCTTGCTTAATCTTCTTAGCTAATGAGATATTATGTAAGCTTAAGCACTTTGTTTAATTATGAATTTGCATTTGAGAGTGTTTATGTTCTGATGAGTATAATACTATACATGAAGGCTGCTCGAACTCTCCGATTAGTCGCGTTGCAAATTTGAACCCTGATCTACAGCTTACGTTAGACCTTCTGCTTAGGTGTAGTATTTTCAAAAGAAACTTAACACTTTACTCTCATTAAATGACTGCGTTCTCTCAACTGTAATTAGGACAAATTAATACTCTAACTCAAGCAAATATCTTAAACAACCAACGACGACATGCATTTGTCTCGTTTACTTCCGCTTAAAGAGAGGATTTCATTTTTTTTTTTTCAAAGAGGGGCGAGTGGCTAAATTTATTTTTAATAAGATGCTGCTTTTACGAAATGAAGGTTGATTTGTACAGATTTAGAGTGGATGAAAATCACTTCACAATTAAATAAGTTTTCGTTGCTTTTTGTGTAGAAGACAAGGATTTGCGTGCTCATCCAGAACATTCGTGATACCGATTTTACAATAAATTATAAAGCCTTGTTTTATATATAACTTAGTTCTTGGAAAGGACGTTAAACAACAACTGCGAAGTAACATCTACTTCTCGGTATTATATGTCGTTGTTATTGTAAACTTAGCTCAATAACAAAAAAAAGTATGCTTATTGCGTACTGAAGGTTTGCAATTCAAGTTACTAAACCTTTGAATTGAAATATATTGTAAGGATTCATACACCTACGTGCTTTTCCAATCTCAAACAAACAAAAGCAGACGACGGAAAGAGATTATACCTCCAGGTGAAAACGAAGAAGATTCGGAACACCACGAAGAAAGCCGGCTGCCGCTTCATGGTTCCTTTCCCCAAGAAGATGGCTGTAAAAGAAGACGACGAGACGAAGTGATTATCAGTTCAAAGCTGATAGTTCGTCTATCAAAATTTTCTCTAGAGGCTGCTATGGGCTACGGAGATTCCTTACATTACCAACTCCTGAGGCCGTCATGAGACAAAGAGCTTTCCTTTAAAACTATCTCCTGAAGCTTGTATGAGCGAAGGACATTCCTTCTAACTCCTACCCCCGAGACTGCTATGAGTTACGGAGTAATGTCGATCCCCGTCTGAGGCCACTGTGAGCTAGGATAATTATCCAATCTCGAGGCCATATTGTATCCTAAGGAATATCTAACTTATTTTACTGAAAATATTTTAAAGAAAATACAAGAATTTTGTAAACAAATTTATAAGACAATGCTTTTTATAATAAAAGGTGAAATGTTAAAACTCAGTTGCCATCAAATTAAATTTTTCTTCTTTCCGCGTTTGATTTTTCTTTTAAAAACATCTCAAGGGCAATATAGTTACTGTAGTCGAAGTGGAGGCTGAAGAAAAGTCAGTAGTCCGAAGGAGAATTAAAGCTGGCAACATAGAGATTGTTATCATTGTCCAAGTCGAGTAACTGATTAAAACTTGCAATAAGTTGATGCGTGTGGTCAAGTCGCGTTTGACTTCTAGCGAACATAATAGGCAACAGTCGCCTTTAGTTGTTGGGAGATGAACGTACATGTATTGCTGTCAGCGAGTCTCATATACATAACTTTGGTGTCACATTTCCTAAGGAATGTTTAGTTATTATAAGTAAGAACAACGCTATTGTAATACGAGGGAAAAGCGGAAAGTTGTAATTATCGTAATGAACTAATAGGGGCAGAATGTTGAGTTTCATATCCTTCCTTAAAACTTCTCTGCATAGTCACATATTTCTACCATCGTTCTTTCACCTGTTGAATGCCGCCACTGTAGAACTTTGCAGATTGCATTAAAAAAAAAAAAAAAACACATTGTTCCACTTCTATCAGGATGTAGTATCTGCTGTCAAATTGGCAACCGTGAAGTGGATTATTCATATAAGGGAAGAGGTATAAGTTTGTTGTTGCCACGTTAGAAGAATAATGCGGGTGCAACAATATTTTAAAGCTACATCCAGCAGCTTCCACTGATGGGACTTGGAATGCATGAAGGAACACATTGTCCACAAAGAGACTGATTTCTTTGGTTAGCATACTGCCAAATTTTTGCTTAACATTTCATTACTTCCTCCGAAGTGAGCATTATTATTTGTTTCAATGATACTGCAAAACTTTGGAAGGTAGTCTGTAAGAATGACCCAGTGGCAGTCCTCTCAGAGAAAAAAAAACTGAGAGCTCGACTTACAGGAACACTTTTGCATCTTTACCTTTTTTCTTTCTTTTTGGGAGAGGTAAGTGGGAGTGCTCCTACTCATTTCTAATCAATTTTGTCTCAATACCACATAACATGAACAATTTTTGTAATTATCATACGGGCAAAATATTCTTCTCATCTTTCTGCAAAAGATTCAATAAATGACTCGACATGTCTTAATATGTTTGTCTCTGAAGAAGAGTCAGTAAAGGTGAAACTCAATGCGCTGACACCTTAGACATGTACAATTCTGCAAGAATTACTTCTTACACACTGTCATAGCAGAGTATAATTTGCTGCAAGATGTCATGGATGGTTATTTGTAGGTCTTCTACGATCAGCTCTTCGATTTTCTTCATTGTTACGGCGTCGTTCCCGATTGATGCACATCCAGGTCTTGGCTCATCTTTAAGGGAAATGTGACCTATTTAAAAATTTATTTTTTTGCCTTGCGACAGTGTAATAGAATGCACAATAGCACTGTATTACAATCGCCTATTATGAACAATCACCTTACTAGATTTATTTTATCATTAATTTCCCGGATGTTGTAACTCTTAAAATGCAGGAACTTAATCGTGCTACGAGCTTCTGTTTTATCCATCTATCTCCTAAAAAATCCAAATTGCAGCGAAATCGCTCAATAACTTATTGGAGATAATTAAACTTTTCTGATAACCCTTGTAAGTTAATTAGGAAGACACCTTGCCTAATCCCACTTTGCCTAATTCCCATTTTACCTAACAATGTATCAGCTGTCAATCACAGATAGTAATCAATTTCGCCATTTCAGGCGAAATGCCAATTCCCGTTTGGCCTAATTTCCATTACGTCTAACGATCTTACCAGGAAGGAAATACTTCCTATATAAATATATGGCAGTGTTTCCATACTTGTACAAAATAAGTGACAAACTTACATAGAAAAGCCCTTGTTGTCAAAAGGAAGGATTATCTATTTTATACCGTGATTTTCATAACTAGACTCCGCATGCCGAAAGTAGAAAAGGCTGAATTACAGGAAAATTGAATTGAAAGACAAATTACGGAAAGAAGAAAGTTATTTTTTTTTCTCTCATATAGACGTTATATCCTATTATGTACATAGGTGTGATTTAGAAGTGTAAATTTTTGATGTGATTTTGACAAAGGCTAAGTACTGTTATGTCTGGTGCTGAACGACTGTGTGTATTCACACTGTATAGTTACAATATTTGAAATATCTAGCTATTGTTATAGTTATTTGAAATGAGTATCTTTTTTTTAATCAAACTTAGTTGTTCATTGTGATAAGTTGTTAATCTTATTGTAGTAATTTTTTTGATGGAAGTTATGTTTTACATATTTGAAATATTTTATGTGTATATGGATTTTGTATGTAAGCTTGTCATTTACAAGGAAACACTTATAGGATCTATCTTTCTCCTCTCCTCTCCTCTCCCTCCCCCTCCCCTAAGATCTAACGTCAAAGTGAAATGACAAAAATTTTTCCAGGTTCGAACCTCATCTGTGTTGAAAATTTGATTGAGATCAATCTGGTAGTTCAAGAGTTATTAACTTATAAACATAGTCACTTTATATATATATATATATATATATATATATATATATATATATATATATATATATATATATATTGATTTTTGTATATTCCCCTCCTCCCCCTCCCCTACTTTTTCCAGACACGAACCTCACCTACGTTGAAAATTTGATTGAGAATGGTAGTTTGTTTCAAAAGTTATTAAGTTTTATTTATTTTTTATAACTCCCCTCCTCCTCTCACCTAAGTTCAACCGTTAAAGTGAATAGCTAAAAACACTACCAGGTCTGAACCTCATCCACGTCAAAATTTTGATCGATATCGGTCAGGTGATTCAAGAGATTAAGAGTCACGAACATGGTCACATTCAATTTTATATTATTATAGATTATATATAAAGAAAAATAATATAAGTGCAATTAAACTCCTTTATTACCTTCAAGTTTAACGTACCACAATTAGGTCTTTTAGACTGACGGAGGCGAACAATTAAAGCAAGTGAATGAAGATAGAAGAATTGGTGGAACAGCAATGTGGAAGGAAACGTGAGTACCCGAGAAAACCCTCACACACGATGTTGTCCACCACAAACTTACTTCGCCGGGTATCAAACCAGAGAACCCACGAACCAAGGAAGCCATCTACCACTGAGGCACAGTGCCTAACTCCTTTACGAATGAACAATTTTTTATTCCACTTCAATATAATATCAAACCTAAGCTTTGCTATTTATTAAAATTCATATACTGATAATCAACCGCGTCTAAGCTTTGGCTTTTCTTTACGCTATCTGGTGAAATGCATAGATGGTTTTAGTGTTAGAAAATGTAATATTCACAAAATGTCACGTGTTATTTATTTGTTTTACGTCGAAAAAAATGTATTTTGAAAGTCGACAATGCAAAAAAGTGCAGTAGTAGTTGAATCTGTAGTATTATCTTAGTAAAGTATAAATATTTTGTATCATAGGCCTGCCCACTTCGTCCCACTAATGGGAGCGTAGTGTTTAGTTCATACATCTTGAACCACCCGATCTTTCTCAATCAAATTTCCAACATAGATGAGGTTCGGGCTTGGGATGATTTTTATCATGTCACTTTGATTATACAACGCAGGGGGGAGAAGCGAGGGGGGTATTAAATATTATTGAAAATCACTGATATTAGTTTCGGATTCATAGTTTTCTGGGTTATTGAGATGGACAGTAACACTTCCGATGGCGTTTAAATCCAAATTCATCCCCGCAACTTGGGGAAAATATACTCGTATATATATATATATATATATATATATATATATATATATATATGAAATGAAATGAAATGAAATTTTTGAGTTTTACGTCCCACGGTTATGCTGGTTAGGCTAAAGCAGACAGTGATGATGAGAGATGAATGAAATGGTGGAATGAAGAAAGTGGGAGGAAACGAGAGAACCCACGCACACGGTGTTTGTCCACCACAAAGTTCACTTGGCGGAAGCAGGTTTTGAACCCGGGACTCGAAGCACCAGAGATAAGCTATTGTTGTAGAAATGCTTAAGAAGCAAATAGACATACCAACCCGAGATCGTGTCCAAAGTACCGTCTGGGGATTTTGAGTTGTTTGATCTTACAAGAAAGAGCACAATATTTGAGTTCGCAATAGGTCATGAACCCAAGTTTCTCCTATACGAGACTGTTTTTTTGGAGGACAGGCAAGAAATAGTTAGATGTAAATATGTTCATTAGTTCATATTATATACATGAAATGATTAATGATATATGAAATAACTAACAGGGTTATTCAGACCAATGACCAATCTTAGTGTCGAATCCATAGCCTTCGCTGTCGCTGAAACGAACATTAACACTCCCGATTTTGTTTAAATTCAAATTCAGTGTTTTATGTCCACAATGAAGGTATTCTCCCCGTGCAAAAAGCGTGTATATATACCGAGGACAAAGAAGTTCCCATTAATAGTTACCTGCTAAGATATTAGAATATTCTCATATCACCCCCATTGGCTCTGTCTATCATACGCCCTCAGTTTAGATGAGCTCATCTGATTTCCGTCTAGCTATACACATCGATACACGTGAGGCCTTCCTTGACTTGCTTAGTGTGTATGTGAAATATAAGTTGTAGTTGGGTCTTAGTTGTGAATTTTAAGAAAAGTATATGTTTGCTATTGAGAACAAAAATATATTGCACAAACAAGTTATTGAACGTTAATTCGGTACATAACCAATTAAATAATAAGCAGTTGATTAGCAGAGCAACCCACATTAAGCTTTATTTTTTGTTTAATAATGCTTTATATTTTTCTAAATTATGCTTTATTATGCTTTATTTTTAATTACAATTATCGTTTTACATTAATCGTATATAATGTATAATATTTACTATACATTAAATATTCTAAATATCTTGATATATCTATTAATATTTTATGCAACCAGTTGTTTTCATATTTAATGAACTTTCTACTTAGTGCACTGTAAAGAGATATGCTTTACTTGAGTTAGTTTTTTTAACACTTGTGTGCGCTTTAGATGTGCATATATACAGTAAGAAAAAGTAAAAGATGCCACCAAAATTACTCAAGTTCAAGAGGTACATATAACAATATAGTGTGGAGTTCTTGTGCATTTTAGTACATTACGAATGTTCATACATGATTGCGCAATTACATTTAGAATAAAACTATTGTTTATTCATTGTTCGCGGAAAGTTTTCTTTTTATTCCTTTTTCATTTTCTCCACTTCAAAGGATTACACCGAAAAGTTTACATAAATAAAAATAAGCTTTCCATTTTTGCATTGTTATGTTCTCAAAGGTTTTGCACTGTAAATATTAGTTTTAAAGAATATGAATACAGTATGTTAAACTTGCAGATAAACAAAATTTTCCGAGAATTATTAGCATAGAATTTTCCTAGAATTGTGTTATATATTTTAAATTATGCTTTAAGCTTAATTTTCCAATATTATGCTTTGTTATGCTTTTAAAATTAATTTCTTCTGAACACTTAGACAAACACAACCATGTTGAAGGTACCAACCATATGTATAAACTGGTGTTATGCTTTTTATGCTTTTGGGTTGTCCTATAGATTAGGTATGTTACAAATGCAGTACATAGTACTTATAATAAGAATCTATTAAACCAATGAAGAAGTTTTTTTTTTCTCTTTCTCGTTATGTGGTGCTATTCAAAACTGCAGAATTGTATTATTGCAAATTGTAACTTCAGAATTTCCTTCACAAAACTGAAATTGAAATTTAGACTGAACATCCGGTGAGAAAAAAAAATGTGTTTCGTTTGCATCAAAGTGCCAGGACCTTTCAAATAAAGGTGCTTTACCTACTTTTTAATGACGGAGTTAAATACAAACGACTATTGTTAACGTTAAACGAGTTTGTCGTATTATCTCCGGCGCTGAATTTGAGCGGTTAGAGTGAACTAGTGCGAGAAGGGGTGAGCAATGAAGTTTCCCGTCGAGGAGAGTCATTCATGAGCAGGGCCCACCAACAGATTTAGCTCCCCCCAGTTATTGATTAGCGGGCCAGCAAGAACGAGGGTACCGCTCGCAGTTGAAACTGAGTCATCTTTTCTCAGGGATCTGCGCTTTCATAACAAAACGGATTTGTTTCCGTTTCATCATAGAACTTTGTTACGGACTGGCTGGAATGCGAGGAACACAAAGGTATATATATATATATATATATATATATATATACTCACCATATTTGTACACTGTGAATAAGCAAACATTTCGATAAACGTCATGGTTTTGCAGCAAGCAGAACTTTGACCCCCTAGTTGTGTTAATAAAATAAAAAAAAGTTCTCCTCATCGTTTCTGGCCGACGCTGTTCATAACATGCTCAAAACAAGATAAAAAGTTTAGAATGTATAATGAATTTTGTTAGTCCTTCATGAAAGTTAAATTTGTGTCGTATTAAGTAACTTTTAAATTTCGTAAAACTTATCTAGATTTATTTCCTATACCCCATTTGTGAAATGTTTTCAAATGAAACCAGTTGAGAATGCTCCAAGAGCATCGCTAAAACGAACTTTAAAAAGAATGGAAAGATGAAGTGTTAAGAATAACTGTGATTCTCCTCACATGTAAAAGTAAATCTTTTTATCCTCACCTTCTTCTGTTTCTCGCAAACATTAGCAAAATATCATCTCTCTATGCCTTACACTTCCCGAGATATACCTCCTTAAATCTCCCGAATTTCGAATTTTTTTGACCCATATCTTGGGAACGGTGGCCAGTTGGCCAGTGGCCATCGGTTACTATTTAGTGCGAAAATGTTCACCATCCTCTTAGGCATTGAGTTGAGTTGAGTTGAGTTGATTTTAGTTTAGCGTCCCTTTCAGCAGCGAGGCTATATGAGACGTGGACCTACTGATTAACGTGGAATCCGAACCACATGAGCTCCCGCCGGGAATCGAACCCGGGTCTCCCACGCCAAAGACGCGTACGCTAACCGCTTAGCCACGGAGGAGCTCCTCTTAGGCATTGATTAACATTAATATCTTCTCTATATAATTTATGGTTCTCGAGATATGTCTCCTTAAATATCTGGAAATCAGCCATTTTTTACCAATATCACGAGAACGGTAAGTCATAGAGAGGTGATATTTGTGCTAGTCAATAATTAAGAGGATGGTAAACCTTTGGAAACCCTTGTATTTGATCTTTGGTCAGTGTTGCCAACCTAAAACAGCATAAAATCCCTTCAGAACATCAAAATTTCCCTTTTTTAGCTCAAATGTTCCACAATGCATACAATTTATCAGTAATGTGAATGCTATCTTTGCACTTGCACAATAATTATGCCCTATATAACGGTCTAGACAGCCTTTTAACACTAAATGGAGCCTGTATTACAGCACTCACATAGGAAAATGACACCTGGAATGCAAGGGTTAATATTAAGAATGCAAACTACACAAACGTAGAGGTTGGCGGGTCTTGAAAAATGGATGGTGTTTCTTTTATTGAAAGATATATATATTGACTCAAATCTCATTACAAACAATGTGTCTCTTCTCGTTTCATATTGAACCTTATTCAGCATCAATGTATCTGCAAGTGATTTTTCTAGTTCTACACAACGTTTGACAGAACATTGGTATACTCATTTCTACACATTATCAAATGACTTTCTTCAAATGCTAGATATTCTGAATTTTAACTGAGTTGACCTTTGCATTTAAATGAACTCAAAGATAATCAGTTGAGAATCCTGCAATACCATTGCTATAACAAACTTAAAAAAGAATTGAGAGATGGAGTCGGAAAGATAACTCTGATTGTTCCCACTTGTAAACGTAAATTATCTTATCTTCACCTCCTTCTGTTTCTCGCAAAAAAAAACATTGCCAAATATCATATCCCTATGACTTACGGTTTCTCAAATCTCCCGAAATTCGAACTTTCTTGGCCAATATCTGAGGAACGGTGGCAAGTTTGCCAGTAGCCAGTTGTTCAGTGGTCACCGATTATTATTTGATACCAAAATGTTCACCATCCTCTTATGTATTGATCAACACTAATATGATCTCTCTATGACTTATGGCTCCACAGATATGGATCCTTAAATCTCCGGAAATCGGCCATTTTTTGGCCAATATCTCGGGAACGGTAAGACTGACGCAAAAAAAACATTCCATCACTTTCTCAGATAGTTTTTGATACTCTATCGAATTGAGGGTCCAAATTGAAAAAAAAAAGCATACAGACAGACACACACACACAGAGAGACATAGATAATTCAGTAAGGAAATTTTCAAGTTCGCTGAAAATCTACCAATATTAGGGAGAGCACAGGGGTCATCAATGCGACGATGTGGACAGATTCATTTGTCAGAACTCTGGATATCCAACAGTTCACGAATACTTAACCAGTAATGAAAGTGGTTTGCAACTTGTCATAAATTCCTATGTAAGCCGAGTTTTAGCTCAGCCTGTAGTTATGTTGAATAAACATTCGACTTTCAAGTTTTCGAATATTTCATAAATGACTGAAAATACACAATAAATATATGTGTATTTGATAAGTTTCCTTCTGTAGCCTACAATGGTTAACACATAGCAACAGTAGGACATATAGAGGTCGATATTTATTGTTACCACTCCAATATTTAGCTGATGGAAGTAAGGAGGAATATTTTATAAACACCAAATAACCCAGCTGTTTATTGTTTTCCTGAAATTCAGAACTTCTTGATAAAGAAGCAAGAACTCTAACCACTAGTCTAATTCGGTTGAAGAAGAATCAAAGTGACATCAGTATAAAGCATAACGTCTCAATACTTTGAACTCTGGATGTAAACCGTGGAATATTGTCGAAATATAATTACAATGTATCATTGTCACTCATACATTACGATGAAAATTTAATTGAAAAAAATAATTAACAAATTTTACAAATAGTGCGTTGATATATATATTGGTTGGTATATATATATACCAACCCCTTAAAATAATGGTTGGACGTGTTCTTGCGTTCTCTCATATCCTCAATCGTTGCGAAGATCCACGGAGTGGCGACGGACTTCATGCACACGAAATGTGAACCCCCGCCATTTTGTATGGGATCAACATAGGAACTTGAAACGGTCTAGAAAATATTTCTGTTGTCGAAACTTTTCCAACGATACATTACTCGACCCCCTTTGCCATTTAAAATTTTCAAGTTTACCCCACGTACCCCTAAATAGGGGTGTCTGTGGTGTACGTTCTATAGCTCAAAATTGAAGCTCGATAAAATAATGATTTACGTGTTTTTCCGTTTTATCACATTTGTAGTCGTTTCGAAGATTTGAAAACTCATGTTGATTTTTTTTTCATTTATCTTACAGACATGGTTTTGGTGTTATTTTGTAGCAAAATATATCAAGTTTTGATTCACGTAGTACACTAATTCAGAAACAAGCCACCGCAAGCGCTAGAGGCAGTGCAACAAATATGGCTGCCTTTGCTGGTCCCGAGCGTGCTAGCTGTGTGTTTTGGTTTGAAGAATCCAAGTCTCCGACAACTGCGCAGCGTAATTGTCGTACAAAGTATAGTTAAGGTCCTCCAAGTAGGCCTATTATTTATCAGTACCATAAATGTTTTATTGAAACTGGATATTCTGAAAGACACAACAAATATTCAGGTCGTCTGTGTACTTCTGACGACGTTGTGGAGTTAGTGAGACAAAGCTTTGTTAACAATCCGCATCATAAATGAAAGCCATATTGATCTTGTTTAGCTATAAGATAAAAAAAACTTGATGTATTTTGCTACAAAATGACACTAAAACCATGTCTGTAAGCTAAATAAATAAATTAATATGAGTTTACAAAGTTGTAATTCCTTTTTGGTACACCCGGTATATTTCACAAGAAAACATCCTAGTTTGTGGTTACACAAATATTATCCTAGGGAAAAGACACTTGTTCTTCGTACTCAGTTCTAATGTATTTTAGGAGGATAACTTAAATGTAGAAAGTTGATATGAAACAAATTTCCCGTGGGATTCCAGAAAACTTTCACTTCATCCTTAGGTAGTTGCATTTACTTTTCTACAGCAATTGATTTTTTTTTTTTTTTTTTGTTTACAACTGTCGTTGCTACTTTCCTCACAAAGATAGTTGTCTTCACTCTGCATATTGTCTCAGTTCCTATACACAACCATCATGCGTTCTCTTTCCCCACCCCCTTTTTCCTTACCTTTGGTACACATTCGAGATACGATTGCCTCCGGGGTCTTTTCGTCTATCGTCAATCCCTTGAGTTTCTCCATGATTGGTTCCTGGTTCTTGCACAAGTAACAAGACTGTAGACGTTAAGGACAGTTCTAATTCAACTTTCATACGGGAAGTTGATTTGCATATCTTACTGGAGGTACGCTTGGGATACATTTCGTATGATTCTTGACTTCAAATGTTGTTGTTTCATCGTACAAATGATAGCTTGCAAAGTTAAAAACATTAATTCTAGTGTATATATGTTTAAAAGTCAATCGTATAGTAATTTGAGTACTGTAGAGCCAGGGGCGGGTCCAGGACGGACTTCTGGGGGGTGGTGAGTTTTAATACTGCCACTTAGAGCTACTTATAAGAGTTTCAAACACTGGAATGGGTTTTATTTATATATAAAATAAGAAAGTTTACTCTTCTGGGGGGCGATCGCCACGATCTACCCCCCCCCCTGAATTCGTCCCTGTGTAGAGCCACGGTTAAACGTGGGATTGCGTGGCAAGGACGTCGCGGATTGCGAAAACGGTGGGTAACCCGAAAAAAAAAGACAAAAAAATCTGGTGCAAACACGAAAAAAAAGAAACATATTTAGCATAAAAAGCACGTTTCATTGCATTAAAAAAAAACTTTCAAAATATGTACAGTACAGCAAATCATCTTCCCAATTCCCGCCTTTCATACCTTACAACAATCGGCTTCGTTTATCAGAGTAGAATTGCACTTCAAATTGTGCACTATTGTTGGAAATAAAGATGTTTACAATGAAATGTATTTTTATGTTTTAGAACATGCAGTATTAATTGCATGGGAGTGTCAGTCCGCAGCGAATGCTTATGAAAAGATATTGAGCATGTCTGCAGCAGAGTTATTTTGTTTCGCGGCATTTGCCGATAATCCGCACCGCGAATTATCCGCTCGCGGATAGTTGATCCTTTGCTATATTAAATTATGTACTTTAAAAGATTAGGATTTAGATTTCCGGGATTTCAGCATCTAAGGCCATTTAGCCCTTCACGTTTCAGGGGTGACGTCGCTCGGCGAGCACACAATCGGGGGAAAGGGAAGGAAGAAAGGATTGGGGAACGAATGAATCGGCCTGGGAAATATAAGTTAGGTACTACCCCGGCATTTGCCTGGTGTGAATGAGGAAGATCCCGGAAAACTTCATTCAGGGTGTCTGACCTGAAAAAGCGTTTTATTTTACACTTTTTCGACTGAGTGCCCCCGCCGGGAATCGAATACGGGACGGCTCGCAGTAAAGACGAGAACGTTAGCGACTAGGCCAGAAGCGTACGAGGCCACTGCACTTTAAAAGAACAACAGAAATAAGACAATTTATGCCCTATGATGTAGTCATGTGTTTTTGTTTTCTTTATTATTTTAGAAAATATGTGGTATACTTTTAAAAGTAAATACAATGAATAAATAAATAAATAAATATGCACTATTAGCACTTGTGCTAATAGTACAAGTTTATAGGCTTTTAAAGTTCGCTGTGAAATCATCTGCAAAAAAAAAGTAAACAAGTAAAACAAATACAACATATAAATTGGAATGAAGTAACGACAACTATTCTTATAATAAGAGCAAAGTGTCTCAGTGTGCGTTACGGTAATAGATGGTATATGTTTCTACAAGAACTGCGTATTATCATTAGTTTATTCAGTGATTTAAATATACACATTACTTTGCATAAAGGAGTTCTTGAATATTTGCATAAATATGATACATTGTTTGAGATAGTTTGTGAGTAAACTATATTAGCTATATATCGGGTGTTCGAAAAAATAATAATGCCCAATTCTTTCCAGATGGCAGTTAAAATCGATGGCCGTTGATACTAGCAGCATCTGTTAGCGTAATATTAGAAGTAACCGCCTAAACAATTCCTAGAGAAATACTAATGGTTCCAATTTAATCTGCTACGTTGACACATAGTGAAATTTTGATTCCGCATAGCAGCTGAAGGAGGGTCCGGAGGGTATATAACAAGTCCTAAGAGAGTGAGTGACCTAATCACTCACTTACTTACTTGCTTGCTTACTGATCATCATCCAGACCCAAATCGCATGAGCTAGAAACTTGAAATATTGGCAGTGCATGTAATTTGTAATTTTAGGTACCACTAAAGAAGGATTTTTTTAAAATTAGACAGGGAAAATAGGGAAATAAAATGGAAATTTATGTAGTAAAATGTTCATGTCTTCCAATCTCTGTAGGATAGAGACATGAATTTCGGTATATGGAATTTCCATTTAAAATAATTATAGACGTGCTTCAGCTTTTATTTTCTTCTAATATTTGCTCTAGTATGTAAGAAAAAGGAAATAGAAGAAATACGGGTGGAGTTACAATTGTTAGGTTAGACACATGACATTTTATGTTTTGACTTTCTATTTAAAATAATTAAAGATGTATTTAAGTGTTTCGAAAAATATTTTTCCTGCGAAGGGAAAAATACAGGAGGAGACAGAGGGTGGTTATTCGTACTCCAAGGGGGGAAACGGTTTAAACTTTTCGTAAAAGAATAATTTCATAAACGTATTCTTACCGTGCGAAGAACGGAAGCAAAGGCGGAAATATGAGATGCGAGCCTACCAAACGCGGTGCTCTGGAGGCGAAGTTCCCAGGTAGTCGAAATAAATAAAACAAAATAAAATAAAATAAAATAAAATAAAATAAAAATAGAAAGGTTAAGTTTAAATAATTAAAGTATTTCATTAAGAGCGATTTTAAACCATAGTGAGCAGCTGGGAGGAACAAATAATAGTGATGACGAGAAGTCGTGAAGCTTGACCTAGATTTACCAATGTCGGCACTCACTAGAACGCGAAGGTGTGGCCCGGTCGTCAACCCCCACCCATGAAATGTTGCTAGTGTTGTCTCTCGCGCTAGACGGAGAACGTCTTCTGAACGTGCAATGCCGTCGGTTTGCCGCTAAGTTTCGTTCTGTTCTAATTATTTTATACGTTTTCTATTATTAGTATTACCGTTTAATTCGAATGATTTTTACTGTTCGTGTTATAGTTCTTTAAGTCCTTTTTTGTTAGTACTTCGCAATATCTTTAAAGTTTGGCAACATTGTTTGTGCATTTCTGCTTTTTCACTTTTTATCATGTGTGTTCGGAAGTTAGTTCCACGAATCGTACCGAATTATTCCGGTGGATCACACGCGATACTATAATATTATATATATTATATATATATATATATATATATATATATATATATATATATATATATATATATATATATATATATATATATATATATATATATATATATTACAATACGTTGCACATTACTTTAGATTGAATGTTTTTATAATTAATTTATAGCGACTCAGAATCCACAACAAAAACATGTTAATCTTGATAGGAGAGACTGTCGGAGGAAGTATAAAAATATACAGCCAAGCATTTTTTTAAAAAAGTAAAAAATAGTTATGTTTTACATTTCCTGACTTTTAAAAATTTTTATTGTTGTATAATTTTCTATTTCTATAATATACTAAATATTGGTGGAGTTGTTTGGTTATCCCGTTACCATAACTACTAAGCTAATATTCCCTCTAATGCCAAATTATTCATAGTAAACTATTATATGCAATTAATTTGTTCATAACTACAAGGTACCAAAGTCTAAAAGGCATGCTTCGTTTCTGAAAGTAGATATGTAAATTATCTTCCTATTGATTTATTGTACATTGCAAACTAATAATCCACTATTCGCATATTCATCATACTACTAAAACCACAAGATAAATTGTATTATATTACTGTTTCAGTATTGATATGTGTAATAGACATGTTGGAACATGTCTGATAATTCTGCACTAGTTAATTATGACCTTGCTAGATTGTTGATTTGGAATGTAGCATTCCTTTCAACGTCGATGATTTGTGTTATATGAGGTGCGGACCTACAGCTTAAAGTGAGAAACGAGCTACATAAACGCCACCAGGAATCGAACCTGGGTCTCCCGCACCAAATTCGCATACGCAAATGATATAACCATGAGTAATTAATTATTTATGATAATAGCTAAGTATTATGGTACAAGTTACCTGTTACAGTAGAGTCACGAACACTCGGCCTAATGTGAAAGGAAGGGTGCCCGAGTTTGTGAAAATGCAAGGCTGTCAGGAATGAGATTAAAAAAAAAAGAAATAAGTGTGAGTGTCTCCTCAGAAATTACAGTACTGCATTCGTATGTATTTGGTTGCTCGAGAATACAACAGAGAATAATCTGCCCAATTATCCTTAAACAAAGGAAAAGTACGAATTTTATGAAGGCGTAGCCTTAATACCAGACAATGACCTTGAATGGGTCTGCGCGCGTTTTTTTCTTCCTGCCCTGCCAGCGTGTGGCCGAGTTATCCTGGGGACTAGGTTATTCGAGTGCCGAGATCTATGGACTCTACTCTATAGCCTGGTATAATCTTACATAAATCCTCGGTCATTATCTAAAGTATTTGAAGTAGCATTTTGCTACATACATATTATTGATCCCTGGTAGTTACTCGATTCATGGATGCTCATTTCCACTCACCTTGACAGAATTTTTGAGATACCCTTTTGCCATTTGAGGAAATACTTTGCACTGCCATTGAATGATTCGAATTGCTTTATCGAAGATTAATTTCGGTTTTCTGCACTGAAACTGCATACGAGACGGGATTTATTCAAACTACTACTATAGAGCATTTTATTCGAGCCAAATACTACAAGGGAAATCAAAACTGGTGTCACACACACAAGATCCACGCTTATTAGCTACTCGATCACAAATGAAACATTGAATTACTCGGAAATATAAATTCTTGGAAGAGCAGGTTACGAATCTAAGATGTAAACATGCCGACTTGGCTTGGATAGTCATTGTGTTCCAAAGTAAATTTATTCTACATTTACAGAATCCTGTAGCTCTTGAAGAAAGCAAATGCTTATTAAGACTTGACTGATTCTCTTGTTGAGTGACTTTTATTTGTTATCATGGTCACAGACAGTAGTGAGAATGTCTACTATATTCTACATGATCACCATCGAGGGTGACCTTTTTAAAAGACCAGCCTTACACTTACGGTTTGTCCGTGTTTCCATGCACCAATCAGAATGCATGTGCATAGAGTATTTTTAAGGGACTTTAAAAAAAAGTTATAAGGCAACACATATCCTTTGTAGAACGTAGCCCCAAGCTACCATATGACCACAGCCGTACAGAATCCACGGGTGAACCCAGGAGAGCTCAGATATTGACTCTGACTATATCCATATCCTCCAACCAGTGCCTGAAGGTACCACACCCATGCATAGCCAACCACCTCCTGGACGCAAGGACATGCCTTGGTCACCCATGTGAGAGGTATCTCGAGTGTTTTCGTTCTCTGGTAAGGATAGCAAGGTACGAACCCCTGCCAACCTCATTTTACGGAAGAAATATACCGTACATTACTGGTACCAATGGGTGATTTAGTGAATCTGCAAGAGGTAGATATTCCCATCGATTGAGCATCAATCGCTTCTCTCCGTAGATGTGGTTATAATACTTGCTTTAACAATATCCGTGATAAGACATCACATGCATTCCTGGGTCTAATGGACCGTTTCATTGACCCATTGGAAGGTTTGCAGCCTCTTTTGACCTCCTGCATGCCCCAGCAGGGGATCTCATCACCATCCCATCTCCATGCTGCATCACTCTACGAGAGTAGATGATGTTAAATTGACCACAAAGCAAAGTTTTGATTTTCCCGAACCAGTTTCTTTTCTACAAATTGTCTACATTGTTCCTCGAGCGGAAACAGACTGGTTTAAACCCTTCTCCTTTCTCAACACGGGGTTGGAACCGGTTATGGAGGGGTTCATGGTCACACACAGTGACAACTTCGGAAAATTTGAGAATTTCCTGGGTTTTCCTGAATAAGGATTTCCTGGGCTTTCATCATTTACACCAGACAAATGCCGGGGTGATACCTAACTTATAGGTTCCTTCCTTCCTTCCCTTTCCCCAGATAGTGTTCTCTCCGATGGACGTCATCTCTCATACGTATGACGGGCTAAGTGGCAATAGATGCCGAAAACCCAGAAATAAAAATCCTAAATCCTAAACCTAGGAAGAAAATAAATAGTTATTAATACTGTTCGGTGACATTAGAACATTAGAAAATCAATATTTATGAATTACCTTCAAGAAATATACGAACTCTAGAAACCTTGTGTTCATTACTAATGATCAAAATGTTATTGTAGTTCCCCAATTAATATTATTCGAATATACTCTAAGAATGTAAGCAATGCCTATACTAACCCATGTTACGCAAATAAATTGAATCATATTATCTACAATGAGAATTTAATGCTGTTTCTGATCCGTGGAATATTCAAGATCGCATGTATAGTAAACTAGCAGCGTTCACCCCGCTTCGCTGCGGTCACCCCGGAACGCAATAAACGTTGTTACTTAGATAATTTTTACTTTTTCGCTTTCAAGTGATATGATAAAAACCATAGAAGATTGCATTAAATGTTAACATTATATCGCCTGTCATTTATGTTAACCCGCCCCGCTTCGCTGCGGTCACCCCGGAACGCAATAAACTTTGTTACTTAGATAATTTTTACTTTTTCGCTTTCAAGTGATTGCAGTAAATGTTAACATTATAGCGCCTGTCATTTATGTTAACCCGCCGAGTGACACGGTCATGCGGGTTGCATATAAATACGTTTATTTTTACCTATGATGATCTAACAAAGGATTTGTACGTTATGGACACTTGAATGGTCAATTATCTCAAGACACTGGTAATTAAAAATTAAAGTGATATGATAAAAACCATCTAGGGTCCAAATCCTAATAACCCCCCAAAAATAAAAGAAATTGGTTCAGCCGTATTAGCGTGATGAGGGAACAAAGGATTTGTACGTTCTCTTTTATATATATAGATGGTGCTTAAGTACATTTATACTCAGGCATCTGTAGTAATTGTCTGCTACACTTATGGCTTCCAAATTAAACCAAACTGCAGAGCTAATATGCAATGATTATCATATTACCGTAACTATAGAGCTATTATGAATAAGTATCCTAAACTAATTACATGCTAATTCCAACCTTTCCTACTCTGTATCAAGATACTTGTATTATTGATAATATGTTAAATGATTAGCATTATAACGTCACTTGCAGAAGGTCGTATAACATATTAGCATGTAAATGTATACGTTCAATATTAAATGCCAGCAATTATCCGTATGTATTTATACTATTGCATTTACACTTCATTCTTGATAAAATCGACCTTAAATATGTTCCTTTGGCACGGATCATTTATATATTAAAGTGCTAAGTTTATATGTTTGTCTCCTATCCTTTCAAATATAAGATCCCGAATACCTCAAGTGTTAGGAAGGTGTCGTTTTCGCTGGTCGATTCCAAATTATGTGTAGACTGTCCAGTTCTAATTGAATATTTAAAAGAAGTGGCCATTATTTCTATATTGTATTTTTAAGAGTACACTGAAAGTGTTTTTTTTTCTTTTTTAAAGTAAAACATCATATCCTGTGAGTTAGACAATCTTACACAGCATAGTTGCATACAGGAGTTGTATATTTCTCAGGTATTTGATTCATGTCCAAATGATAATGGAAAATGAAAGATAACCATTTGTCCAGGCTAAGATAAATTTTTATTATTTGTAGTGTTTTCCCAATAATCACTGTATATCACTGACGTTATAATTAATTGCGCATCCAGTGTACTTGCTTATTATATACTGCATGCAAGAAGAAAGAAAACATGAAATACACAGATAACGATCATAGACCAATTAGGAACTCCAACCGGAACTAGGACCAATCTTGCGAACGGTGCGAGATATTGAATAAAATAATCGAAAACTTCTCACCTTTATGGTATCCCTTGCCGATTTTTATTAAACATCTTTCATTTGTGTCTGTAAAGAGACATGTACACATGTTATGATAAATTACAAGAAGATTCATGCACATGTGTGAATGATGCGCTGTGTAGGAAGTGCAGGTTCAGCTAGTCTATATATTAAAATGCTAGGTATGCCTCCAAAGAAAAGTGCTTATGTTTGTCTCCAATCCTTCCGACAATGAGATCTCAAAAAGTTCTAGAAACGTGCAATTTTCACTGTTCGATTCCAAATTTTGTGTAGATTGCCCAGTTCTAACTGAATATTTAAAAGAGTATGGTTATTATTTATTAATTACATATTTTAGGAGTACATTAGAAATATTGATTTTTTTAAAAAAAAAGTAAAGCATCATATCCTACGCGTTATACATTCCAACACAACACAATTGTATACATGGATTCTATATTTCTTAGGTGTTTGTGTCATAGGCAAATGATAATTAAAAACGTAGGATAATCATTTCTCCAGTCTAAGATGAATCTTCATTGTTTAAAGTGTTTTCCCAATGAACACCATATATAACTGACATTATAATTAATTGTGTATAATGTATTTGTGTCTTACATAATGCATGTAAGAAGAAAGAAAACACTAATGATACATGAATTTGAAACTCCAACCGGAAGTAGAGTCAAATCTTGCAAACGGTGAAAAAAAAACCTACAAAGTCTCCCCTTTATGGTATAGCTTGCCGATTTTTATCATAATGTCTTTCACTTGTGTCTGTAAAGGGACATGCACAGATGTTGTGAGGAATGACAAGGAGATTAATGCACATATATGAATGATGCGCTGTCCAGAGAGCGCAGGTTCAGCTAGTACTAAGTTATTTTGCTTACTTGATAGTAATAATAATATTTACAACAATAAGACTAATAGTAATAATAATTGAAAATTTTATTTATTTATTTATTCATTTATTGTCATTATGTACACAATGGTACTTTATTACTAACAGGAAATTGTTTGTATTAGTATTTGTTTGCGTCTGAAAGAAACCATGGTTTGGTTAGTAGTTTCAACGGCTCTTTTCAGCACCGGGGCTCTAGAAGATCTAAACGAATCAAACCAGATCTAGCTGTTCCGCACCATATATATATTAACCCTAGCAACACCAAGGAATGTTTGGGTTGCATTAAACACCAGCAGGGCCCTCTGGAGGCCATGCAAGTAAAATGTCATTACAGTAGAGCGTCGATTATCCGAATGTCGGTCAACCGAACGACCGCTTAACCGAACTGTGTACTCGCTCGCACCTGTTACTCTCCCACCCTACCGTCCATCATCCCCCTCACTTTAAAACCAAGTTTCCCACAGTAGTCGCCGCACTGAGCCACCGCTGGCGGAACAGTGCTTCTAATGGGGCCTTCATAAGGCGCTGCTGACCGGCCAAGCCGCCAGTCGCTGTGTTTCAACAATCAGCACACTTCTGTCGGTTTGGCACTGGCTGTAGAAGTACAGTCCAGTACAGTGCAGTACAGTACAGTACAGTTCGATTATCCGAACAAACCAGTTTTCCGAACACCCATATCCCCCAATTACTTCGGATAATCGACGCTCTACTGTAGTTATCAAGGAAACTCATTTGTATTGTCTAATATGAACTTGGTGTGTCTAAGACATCGTATATTTTTTATTCTATATTATTACTAGGTTTCTAAATACAGTGTTACTAACTATGTGTGTGTAGTTATTTAAGATAACTTTTTTCTGTCAATAATTATGGCCTATTTGTTTCATTTGTTTTTATAAAAGATAACTATCATACAGATCAATAGCAACTTAATATAGTGTAGTATGTATGCAAAGGCGGCTTTTAATCGCGTTTCAGTTGTGGTAGGACAGAGTGAGCAATATTTCAGAATTCCTATGAATTCAGGCTTAACCTTTTATACTTTCCATTCCCGTTATATTTGGAAAGGCGAAATCCTTTTAAATTTTGTTTACACGAAAAGGTAGACAGTTTGACGGACTTTCTTTGGTCACTATAGGAGCTGTTGTGCCAACCAACCATAAAGTTACAATTTTTCTAATAGCACAATGTCAAGCTTTCGCACCTCTGGTATGCACATGTAAAATGTAAGGAAACAAGTTGCAACTTGTATGTCAGTGTTGCGAACTTAACACCACTACAGGATCACGAATATTACCAGGTATAATTCCGCACACCCTTGAAATCTCTGAAAGAGCGAGAGATCGTAAATTCAGTTTCCGCTAAAGATCGATAGTGTAAGAAGTTAAATTACGTTAGGTAAGGTTAGTCTCAATGTCTCAGACATCACCATCTTCCATGGCAGATTCATTTAAAACTTCTTGCAAGTTCTTTCTCAATTGAACTTTCGCGAAGAGCACGATTTGCCATTGTTCCAATGCTGTTGCAGATTCCCACATGCAGTCGCAGAAGACCCAACTGACAACTTCCTATCAAATGCACGTCTTCAATCAACGTTGCAGATTGCTACTTGTAAATTCTAAGACCAAAAAAAAAAAAAAACTTCATAACACCAGAATTGCAGAATTTTCTCTCTGTCTTGATATATATATATATATATATATATATATATATATATATATATATATATATATATATATAAAGTGTGTGTGTGACATATGTAGGTGTTAACATGTTTGAAAGCTAATAAATACCTTTTATGACGATTGGTTTTAAACCTGGAAATCATTCTTTTTAGACTTTTATCAAATTAGAAATATTAAAAAATGTAAAAAATAAAAAAAAAAACTTGGCCTCCAAGGCACCTTCCCCTTAGTGTCCTAGGGTTAGCAATACATAGTTACCGTTCTTGTATGAGAAACGAGTTTATGGCAAAATCCCAGCTGAAATTTCCCACATACACATCAATAAAACACAAACAATGCCCAAAAATAAGATAGAAATGCTAATAATGGGATAATCCTAAGGTTATTGCAATAAATAATAATATGTAAATTGAAGACGTTAATTAGCCTTTTAGAATACTGACAAAGCAAAACCACTTGAGAGTGCTCCAAGTGCATTACCAGCACGAACACAAAAATAATGCAGAGATGAAGCAGGAAGAATAACTGTGATTGTTCCTACATGTAAAAATATATCTTTGTATCCGCCCCTTCTCCTCTTTCTTGCAAAAATTCGCAAAATATCATTTTTCTATGACTTACGGTTCCGGAGATATGGCTTACTAAATCTCCCGAAATCGGAACTATTTTTCTCGGGAACGGTAAGTCAGAGAGATCATATTGGTGTTAATCAACACCTAATAGAATAGTAAACGTTTTGGTTCCGTTATTAAGTAATGGCCACTGGCAAAATAGTGGCCACCGGTTACTATTTGGTACCAAGATGTTCACCATCCTCTCAGGTATTAATCAACACCAATATCACCTTCCTATAACTTACGTTACCCGACGTGCGGCTCCTTGAAAGTCTGGAAATTGGCCGTTTCTTGGACAATTATCTCTGGAACAGTAAGAGTGACGCGAAAACTTCCGTCCCTTCCTCAGATAGTTTTTGATGTTCTATCGAATGGAGGGTTCAAAATTGAAAAACAAAAATCACAAATAACAGACATGCACACACAAAGACATAAATAATTGAGTAACGAACTTTTAAGTTCGTTGAAAACAAACAAACAAAAGAAACTACTGACAGACAGAGTAGTCACAGATAGAAGGAATAAGAAGAATACTGACAAAAACATAATGTTGTCTTTTATATGCTTCTTTATGTAGCATGTTCTATCGAAGTGATTATTTACAAGCAGCGGATTTGAAACTAAGAATCTAAACAATCGGTCGTGTTTCTTGTCGACAAATAAAGAAGGACAATAGTGACTAAAATAAAATTGTAATAAAAATTTAAAAAAAACTTTAAAGTCAAAGTTGCGAATTAAGTATATTAAATATTTAGTAAATTAGAACGTAACTGGATCTAGCTTTCTTATGAGTTCAACCTTTTTTTTTTTTTTTTTTTTTTTGTCTCCGGCAGCAGGTGCAAATAACCTTCTTAGAATTTGTAGAGCAAATAAGTCCTCACAACTTGTAGAATTAAATATTTGTTTTCTTCTTCAGTGCCTCCGTATTTAATTGAAAAATCAAACATTGCTCCCAGCTACTCTTTACTTCTGTTGGTATCTTACATTACTTATTAAACATTTTTTCCCCTTGTTTCTTGTCATACTTATACTTAGTATGTGTAACTGACGTAATGGGATAGAACAGAGTAGTGTAATTATTATGACTGACTGAAGCCAAGATTCTACGTCGCAGTCCGCCAGAATTAACAGAAGAGGGCATGATTCCGAGAAGTATCTCCGCTCTAGAAAACATCCAGAACACGCTGCAAGGAAATAAAAACTATACTTGTAGGGTTTCCAACTCCATTTATTTTAATTAACGAACTAACTAATTAACTCTATGACCTATGAAACCCGGAGGTTCAATGTCATGTTCACAAAAGCTCTCCACTTGGCCAACTGGATACAATTTCTACTTTGTATTCCTACTTCTGCGAGATCCATCTTAATATTGTCCTTCCACCTATGCCTACAGGTCTCCTTAATAGACGTTTTCCGATTAGACTTGTAGTTAAAACTTTGAAAGCGTTCCTACTTTCTTCCATCGTTACTTCGTAACCTGTCCACCTGAGCCTTCTAGACTTGATGACCCTAACAATGTTCGGTAAACGTTATAAATTATGTATACTTCTTAGTTATGAAGTTTCCACCATTTCCGTTCCTCTTGGATCCGAATATTCGTCTCATGATCTTATTCTCAAATACTTCCAGCTGATGTTCTTCCCTCAGAGTAAGCGACCATGTTCCACAACGATACAGCACAACCATATTATATACAATGAATTACAATAATGCAAACTACATACTGTATCTCTCACGATGCAGTATTAAAAGTAGCATGATCACATTCAATTTCCAGTTGGTCAATATTTAATGTCAGAACACCTCAGTTCACCTCAGAACAGAGTAACAGCCTAGCAAAGGAATAATAACCAATGACGGAACAGAGCGAGGTTTCGTAAGTATTGGAAAAGATTAGCAGTGCATGAGTGATCATGAACACGAGAGTGGTGTATTACCTACAAGACGAAGCGACTGTTGAAGAAAGTCACGTCTGAGAGAACTATTTTTGTTTTCACTACAAGCTAATGAAGGAACGCTTACCTACTATACCAATTGTTATATACAGATTTCGGAGGCTATATGAAGTTTTCTTCCAATTAGTAACGATAAAATTTAAATTACTGGTGATGTTATCTTTCTTAAAAGCTGCCATTACCTGAGATTATCAAATTTCCCATTAAAATTGTCATTATAATTCACGTGTGATACATCGGAAGAATTCGACACAATTCGTGGAGCTCCGTCCCGAACTCACACTTGAGAAAAACATGATACAACAGAAGTGCATCAACAACGTTGCCAAACTTAGAAAACATAGCAAACGAGCGAAACAAGTAAAACACTTGAATAACTTTAACACGAACACAAGCATTTATTCTAATTAAACGATAACAACAATGACAGTGAAGACATGAAACAACGGCAACAACAAATACAACAAAATTAACGAAACGAAACTTAGCGGCAATCTGCTCTTCTTCTGACAGCAATGTGCCCTCGTGTGATATTATCTGTAAAGCGCAAGAAGCGCGACTGGCAAAATTTCATGGAGGGAAGTTGACAACCAGGACACAACCTACCGTTCTGTTGGATACTGAAATTAGTAGATCTAGGACAAGCTTCACGACTCGTTGCGATCACTATAGTAGCATAATAAATTCAAGATACTCATGCCAATGGAAGAGACTTGTAGTGTATAGCCAGTTTCAAGAACTAGTTAATAGAGGTCGTATCAGTAGTGCCAAATTCAATACACATTTGTTCCATTTTTTTTAAAGACGGAGACTAATGGACAGTGAGAAATGCAGGGAATTTTTCAAACGTTAAAGTTAAAACCTTGGCAAAAACTTTTAGCTTTATTTGTATTTCGTTAATATTAATTTCAGAAGCAAGTACTTTATAACAGATTAACTTTGTTTTCAATGTTCTATCATCTCCTATTCGCTGAATCATAATATCGTTCTTCAATTACAACAGTAGTACAAAACTGAGCTCTTTCGTGGCTAAGCGATTATAGTACGCGCCTTTGGAATGGGAGACTCCCTACGGGATTTCATGTGGTTCGGATTCCACATTAATCAGTAGGTCCACGTCTGATATACCCTTACTGTTGAACAGGATGCTAAACTCAAAATCAACTCAATAGTACAAAACTACAAGTATTATAAGTTCTGTTCTTTTCGATTTTTTTTCTGGAAATTCAGAAACTTTAAACTACACCCTTGGTTTTGGTTATTGGTAATTTATTTGAGCAGTATTTTCCAATCCATCGATCGTAGAATAAATCTAGCAACCACTCGTGAACGTCATTTGCGAAATACGGGCATGCATCATTGTATGCGTATATATACAAACTTTACAGTGTTATCCTATTGAGAAATTATTGGCCACACTCAATATGGCAGCACTTTCAAAACACACTTTAGCATGCATCACTGTGCAGAAGACGACATTATACCATACCTACTATCTTGTAACGTTCCTGCGCCTTATGAACACAAAAGTGAGGGCTCTCATCTACCCACCACCACCACAAAGGTCTGCCTCATTCGACCGCAAAATGTTGTCAATCAACTCTGATCAGTAAACTTGCCATATCAAAATTCATTTCGGTTGTCCTCTCCGCTGGTATAGTACTAGCCTTTGATGCCAGGGATTCCCAGTCGGAGATCTTGGGGAGAAAAAGTGAAAGCATTACAGTGGTTTAAATTTAGCCTTAAACACTAGATGTATGTCTCATATATGCGTAGCATTGGCGGCGAAGGGAATCTAAACTGTTTATCGTGTAATGAAACGTGGTGGTTCTCAATTAAATCATCTTAGTGAAACTAATTTGAACTGATTAGAGCGTTATATATCACAAAACGAAAGAAAAAGTATTTCGAATAATATTTTCCAATTCTCCCCCGTAGAAACCGAAACAGCAATATAAAAAAAATGACGGTTCACACTTAAGTTTTTTTTTTTTTTTTTTTAAGTTGAACCACAGTCAGTTTCCAGGGGAGTGGGGGCTAATTTTATCAGGTATTTTTTTTTCATCCTTGAAAATAATAGCTATATTTTTATCATTTTCTTCCTATGCTTATTTTAGTGGCGGATCTAGGACCGGTCCGGGGGATCCTAGGAACCCCAGTTTTTAATTACAATTTGAGTGACAAAAATAATTGAAACTATCTTTTGTATATTTTTGAAAGTTTATATTTGTAGTAAGCTTTCGCTTTTATTCTTTATTGGACAATTTTTTGAAACATTATATATAATTCTTTTTTTTTATGTTTCTTTTCTTATGCATCTGTAAAATAATACTTGAAGTCCACAATACCAACGTCAACCTTCCCATAACATCAATCGGAAAAGTGTTGGAAACTTCTTCAGGACATATGAAAAATGGTAAATACATGATATAGCTACCACAGTCTGAGTTCCGGATGCCCCCAGGTTTTACCTTCTAGAACCGCCACTGGCTTATTTCTTCTTTTGAGTCTCAAGTTTGAAAAGCTTGCCGTATATATTAAATGTTCAAAAATATCTGAAAAGTTATCCTTCCAACTTTTCCTACACGTGTGCGCACACTCATATATATATATATATATATATATATATATATATATATATATATATATATATATATATATATATATATATATATATATTTAGAAAATAGGGAGAGTTCGTTGTTTGAAAAGCTTGTTTTACATTTCCAGACTGCAAGATGATATATTTAGAATCCACCTCAGATGACAATTTCCATCAGGATGAAGAATTTTTGTTTCTCTGTTTAACGGGGGGAAAAAAGCAACAGAAAACCGATAACGTTGTCAGGTGCATCTATACCTGCGCATTAAATTCAGAAGAACAATGAGTTCATCTGTGTTGCCCCCGCATCGGCCATTTTATTATCTTCTCACCCCTGACACAACGAGCACAAAACAAATGAGCAACACGCTCAGTTGATTGTTTATTTCCTGCCTGAGTTTCGCATCTCCTCACATACTGTTGGGAACTTTACACAGCTCTCATGAACACAGTGATGAAAGCACGAGATACTCCGGGGTTGAGAAAGTAAACTCTGTGGTACGAGCTGACAAATTGAATCTGGGCTTACAAAACATCACGCGAATTTTACAACGTTTGAAAATGTTTCACCATGACATTTCCTTAATGAGATGTTTATACGAAAAGTTTCAATAAACACTGTATTATAAAACTGCTTGTTCCTAAAGAAAGTATGAAATCAAATATGTTGAATTACTTTGTGTTACAATTGAAAAGTATGCTATACCAAAGGAAATGCTTGTTTTGTAAGTATCCTCTTCTAATCAAAGAGCTAAGTTTCGCAAATTTCAAATTGAATTAGAAACTCCTCTACTGCTGGCAGCATGATACTCAAATATAACATTTCTCGAAATGTAGTCGCACTAGAGAGAGTAATAAGTTGCCCTTGCATTAGGAAGGTCTAAGTTGCATCCCTGGAGTTAAATGTCCCACGTGAGAGTTGTCAACATTCTCCCTGGGATCCCGGAGGTTAATTATGCAACGGGAGACTGTAACGAAACACAGACCATGTTCTCTCCTGTTGACAACACCATTCGTAGAGAAGACAAATACTGACAAAAAGTTGTCTCTTCAATTAAATGTCACAGTACATAAGTTATGAATATATCATTCATTTTCAACGCAAGTTATAGTTGCGATTCTTTTTCCTCTGAAATTATTGTTGTATGAAGCATTTGTATATAAAAATATTTTTTTCTTTGTTTCAGCTTTACACATCCTTACTGTTTGCTTGACATACTTCTGGCTTGCAATAATTTTAGGCAGAGCCACTCCACCATAAGTACAACACGTGCATTTGCACGGATTGGCAAAATCTGTCATAACTATATTATTTAAAATTATATTTCTTGTCGAAAACAAACTTTATGGTGATGGTAGTTATATTTGCTAAGCTGGCTTTCTATTTGAATACTGTATCCATAAATCACGTTTAGGTTGCATTAGTTTAAAGTCTCATGGACAGTACATGGTCGAACAAATTCCAGCATGAATTGCTTGATTTCTGTCAAATTGTAACCGCTTTTCGGATCTGCACCCCTGCTGTTCCACCAACGAGTACTTTCAGGAGACCTGAACTTACCTGGTTAAGACATCAAATAACATTTCAAAAACGGATACAGAACTTTTCCCGAGTCGCCCTCAGGTCTCAACAATGAGATGAGCATCAGGCACCGAGAGGTTCGGGTGTCTCGTCTCGAAATCCTCACGGACATCCAGATGATGGGCTCCGAACACGACACACACAAAAAAAATATCATTCATACACGCAACAAAAACGTATTAAATAGAATATTATTATGCTTATTTATTGAATGCACTCTGTGTTATATATATATATATATATATATATATATATATATATATATATATATATATATATATATATATATATATATATATAAGGAAAACAATCACAAAACTAAACACTGATATGGGTATAGACACTTGACTATTTCCACAAACAAAATTACACTTCACATTTCGCGAGATTTTAGCCGTTGTATCACATATATAGATGAATGAAATATTATATTTGAGGGTTCACCACAAACTCTTTTCTCACACCACTAACTAATGCACATGGGGGTTAACACTATGGGGTGACACTAAAGTAATCCCACGACGTAAGTTCCTGGCTGCTGCTCGAATAATCCGTAAAATGTTGATGGTAGTATCCAGGAAAATGAACGCAGACAGTCGCATTAATAATTAGGGCATTAGTAAGCCCGTTAACTATTGTTCTGCCAAAATGTCTTGAGCCGTGGCAAAAATGCGAACTAAAGCTCACACTCAGACACACCCACGCGCTGAGCCAATAAGGGTTCAGCAGCTGCTAAGCGAGAGACCTTTAGCGAAAGGGAGTTGAATTCCTTCAGCCGATAGCAGCGCCTGAAATGGAAGACTAGGTGTCAAGTCAATGTGGTATATTTTTAACTATACGCATTGCTTTTGCGAACCCGGAACTTCACTAACTGGGGGCTAGCCGCTATACCAGTCCTTGAGCGGTCACAAGTGTGCCCATTTATTTAATTCAATCGCGAATTCAACGAGCGTGTTCGCTATATTGACACGTGGAGAAAACTCCTAGACTAGAGGTGCTTTAGGTGTGAGCTGGGTTGATCGACTGGTCAATGTTGGCAGTTCATTTTAAAATGTAATCAGATTAAGCCACCTGCATGGATATGCAAATTAAATGTTAAAATAATTTGCGTTAATTCACAGTTCACTGGCCATAATGTAGGAGGAGGGGAGTGTACTTCGCACGCGAGAACGTGGAGATAAAAAATGGCTGAACGATATGGTTGGCGCCGGTGAGTCGCTCAAACACCTGGTTTGCTCTGGCCTGCCGCAGTATTTCTTTAAATAATTGAAGAAAGCACTTCATTCAGTTCCAAATAAATATTGTAAAACGTTGTCCTATATAAGTTGTAGGTAGAGCGTTAATAAAAAGAGTGTCCGGAAGCGAATCCAACTACCGGCTATTATTATAAAACTTCCACTATAAATAGTATTTTACAAAAACGAAATACTATACGGATAATTTTTCTAAGTTTGCAAGGTTAGTTATAGGTAGTCTTTGATCGTAAGGTCGCAGTCAGGATCTATACAGAGCCCCGTAGCAGGCTAAGCAGTGTGGAGTTAGGGACCTCAATGCTCCGTGGCAAGCGGAGGGATGGTTAGGTGGCCAACAGAGCCCCATAGCAGGTTAAGCGGCTGAGGTTAGGATTCTTAAACAGAGCCCCGTAACAGGCAAAGAGTCCCGTAGCAGACTAGAAGCTGGGGTTAGGTTACTCCTAATGTTCCGTTGCGAACAGTAGAAGGGACACCAGAAAACTGGTACAGGTCTGCTGTCGTCTGATGGACTCTTATAGGGGTCCTCGGACGCTGGTGATACTGCTGCTCCGTACTTGTCGTCTTCTTCGTGGGAGGGGCCAGAAGTCCTTCGTCTGCCGGCGATAGTGGATCCATCTAGTGTGTAGAATCATTTTGCAAAACCATGTGGTGGTGTTTGTAAACATAAGCATGAAGTTGTTTGTATACAACACCACGTGAGACATTACAAAAAAGAACGCAGTCTTTGCATATTAATGAGTAAGGAAGAAACACTGAGGATCTAAGTAGCAGAAATACGATATATATATATATATATATATATATATATATATATATATATATATAGTATCGAAAATGCCACGATATATAGTATAGATTTCTTTGCCACGAATTAGAACAAAAGAGTCTTTCATCGTTTACCCATACATATATGTGAATTTTTTTTCACTGTGAGGAGACTTTGTTACTCACTAAAGTCTCCTCACAGTGAAAAAAAATTCACATATATGTATGGGTAAACGATGAAAGACTCTTTTGTTCTAATTCGTGGCAAAGGAATCAGTTACTGTAGCTCCCATCGAAGAAAGAAATTATTTGCGTCGCAGAAATAAAATATAAATTGAAGAATTATTTCTTTATTTCCAAAATATACAGAGAGTCCACCAAAAATACTTGTATAACCTGGTGACGGCTATAAAATCAAGAACTCAATTCTCGAACAGTAGCGAACACCTGTTCCATTAAGCTAGTTATCACAACTTTGATATGAAAACTAGTTTTATCTTTGTCACAAAGTTGTTCTTTATCACTGAAAGTGGATTTTTTTTAACAGATGTAAAAGGAAAACCAAGAAATAAAGATAAAAGAGCAAGCTGTACTGGAATTTTAAACTGATAAATTGAGATTGAAGCTCTATATTGAATTCTAGAAAAAAAAGATTACCATCTTTTCTCTGCAGATGTGTTAGGTCTATATTTTGCTAACATAAAAAAATGTTATTTAAAGAGGAAAAACGAAATTGTATTTGAAGTGATTAAGACATTCTGAGTGCGAGTGCACTTTCCCTCCACTTTCTTGTTCATGGTGCGAAAGCATACTTAAAATTGTGGCTTTTAAGATTTATTCTTTCTGGAGAAAACAGGGCGGCAAATAATACCATTGCACGAGGCACCAAATTGCCTAGGCCCTGCTTTTAGGTAAATGTAAGGAAGAAAGTTTAGGCTATTTAGAATTTTTAAAATACTTGTACTAGGGGCAAGGGGATTCAAAACCTGAAATCTCAAAAAAGCCTGAATTTAGACAATACACTAACTCTCTGCATTTCAGGTTGAGAAAAGTTCAGTCGTTGCGAAGATAAGGCAATTGTATTAGGGTAATTATGCAACATTGTGTCTTGTCATTGGTGTATTTATAAATGTTTTCTTATTCAAGCCACATACAGGAATAAAATAATCAAGGTATAATTATTTAAACGCGACCGTGGCTGATATTATTTGATTTTTTAATTACTATGAAAGTGAGATTTTCCATAAGTAGTTTGTGTTATTTTTATATACAAAAAGAAAGGAAAACTTTATTTTCAAAACATAATATAAACAAAATAGGGGGCCCGTTGTGGCTCAGTGGTAGAGTGTTCACCCCTGGTGCCTGGGGTCATTGGTTCAATCTCAGTCAAGTGAACCTTGCGGTGGACAAATACAGTGTGCGTAGGTTTTGTCAGATTTCTCCCGTTTCCTCCCACCTCTTTCATGGCACCATTTCATTCATTATTTCATCATCACTGCCTCCTTTAGCTTAACCGGCATAACCGTGAAAAGTAAAACTTTAAATATTTCAAATATTTTCTAAATAAATGAACCTCCATCTCTAGTATAGTGGTTAATGTCCGCAGCTTTGGTACACAAAGTTCCGGGTTCGATTCTGGGTGAGAGAGTTAAAATTTGAACGCTTTCCAACCACACTTGCAGATTCACATTTAATATAGCCTCAGTGGTGTAACAAGGCGCTAAAGAATCAATCATTCTTAGCAAAAGAATTCGAAATGGAACTATTTATGTATAAATTGTTATTGATTGTATCTGTGGTACGAGAGAAGTGGGTTCGATTCTCTGTTGAAGCACATATCATTCAAATTCCGCCTTAAATAGTAGAAAGGTGTCTTGTATAACCTTTGTTTGAAAAGAGGTGAGATTTTTTTTTTTTTTTTTGTACTGTGCAAGGCATATGATTTGACTTTATATATATAAGCGTAGAATCTTGATACAGTACGAAGATTTTATTTATTCAAATATGATTACCGATTCTTTGTAAGCTTGAAATTTTATTTCATAAAAATCAAACTGTCACTGGAGTAAAAACTGAAAAATACTTCAGTTTACCGTCTCAATTTCACTTCAAGTTAACGGCAGTAACTCCCATTACACACAGATTAGATTAACACATGTTATGTAACACATATCATAATATTCCAATTGCTGTACAATTTTCAATCATACACACAACTTCTGACAAACAAATGCATTGATTACGTAAGCATGCATAAACTTGGTGTCGATGAAGGGATTGCTGAAAGAGACGCCGAGCGATGGAAACCTAGAAAGTGATGAAAATAAAGAACTGAACCCACAAGATGTCCACATGACCAGTGTTAATTTCAAGCGTGGGCGAAAGACACACACACAAAAAGAGAAACCAAAATGGAATGAAAGAGGTTCATTCGAAAAAAAAAAAGGCCGAGGGTAAAATGAGAATACGCCTCTTCGTTGCATTTCAAGGGGAAAAGTAAAAGAGGAATCGCCACAGCGGTCCAAAATGGAAACCGCCATATTTTGCTGCTTGTGCAGATGACACACACACACACACACACACACACACACATATATATATATATATATATATATATATATATATATATATATATATATATATATATATATATATATATATATATATATATATATATATGAAACTCCGCTTTGCGTGAGATTAAATACACCACTAAACTCATTTAAGAGTAGAGCCTGGCATTTGTTGTTTCGTTTGATGTAAACGAGATGTTTCCCGCGTTTAACCGAGCATACCCGTCCGAGGAATGAAAATCATGGAAAATCCAATTGTGGGAAACGTGTATAGTACTGTATATGATTTCAGATTTTAAATTGACATGTGTGTGTGTGTGTGACACAAAGTAAATTCTTCATTTCTGTATAATGTAGACTCACAAACAATTTTATATTTAGACACATAATTTCTAAATTTGACACAGAGAGAAAAGATCATTGTAAAAATATGTCAGTTTAAAGTTCGTTACAGATTTTGAACTTGAAAATTGAAATAGTCTCTAGTGGAATATATTTTCATACTCTATAAAACTATGTTGTTATACTTGCCGAGGCAATTGTGAGAGTACTCTTCAATAAATAAGTAAATCATACGACTTTCTTTATACAATTAACCCCTTTCTGTATGATTTTTTTAGGGGAAGAAAAATAATCAGTATAGGAAATCCGCATATGAGAACTTGAAAAATGAATTAAAACTTGAATTTTAAATTTTTCACTTAATTCTGACGTGATATATGACACACTTACAACTCACAAAGAACATGCCAGATGACACCACCTCTTATTCATACACGTCAATATTTCACACAGCAGAGAAAACAGTCATTTGGTGCCTTTGATAAACCACAAATGAGCTAAAGTGAAAAAAAGGGTATGTGCCATATATGGCACGGTATGTGGTAAGGGGTTAATTAGCACCCCTGAACTTTAATTGGTTCATTGTTGCTTTCGTTGTTAAAGTTTAACGTCTCTTTTCAACACAGATGCTATATGACATGTGGGTCTACAGTTTAACATTTGATCCGAACCAATGTTGTGTGTTCTATGTTTTCTTTTTCTTGGTGGGAATCGAACACGAGTCGAGGTGGCAATAGACACGCGCTCCAGCCACTGGATAAAATATCATAACCTAGGCCTAACTGGTTGACTTTCGCTTCACGTTCTTATGTCACACTGCAGCTATGAAGAGTGGGATCTGCTGGACTCCGAACTACGCCACAATTTGCAATTGGCGAATGCACTGGTCATTCCGCAAGATTGCGTAACATTAAACGTAGTGTGCTTCAAATAGATATTTATTGCACAAAGAAAATCAATTAATTGAAACCGAAAGTGATATGTTTACCCTTCCGGTTTTATTGGTGGACCCCCATAGTCTGGGAATATTGTAATTTCCCGGTGTGTTCTATTACTATTATTTATTTGTGTGAGACAGTGTAACATAGCAAGTAAATTAATGACAGCAAATTGCGTTACTTTTTTCGTGCAAAACTTGCTTTTCCATGACTGATCTAAGATATTAAAAACAAAGTTTTATGAAAAACAGTTTCACCCTTTGCAATGTGTGTTGATTATGGAGAAACTGGTAAGGTTATCGTTTTATATCTTATCGCTTTTATTATCAGTCACAAGAAAACAGGTTTTGTACGAAACTAACAGAACGAGTTTCTCCGTCATTAATGTACATGTTTTAAATGTTTCCGTTTGTTCTTGTTTGTTACAAGTAGCACAGCTCATTTCGAATACAATATTTTTATTAGACATATATTTTTTTTTCTGAGAGGGGAGAAGCTACTGTCTTATTGGAAGATAAATGTACGATATTGCCAAATTTACAACTAGGATTCGTCCTTCGTGTTAGATAAAGTCCCACCGGATGAGTTCCCGTGTGGTCCCCGCTATTGAGGAAGGTATGTTTTCAAACGAAATACATTAATTTAAGTATATTATATTATTGCTAATTATTAACCATGATTACTTGTTAGTTGTCGCTATATACTGTCGTTACTAAGTGACACTTCTATTTATATATTTTCTATATAAAAACATGCATGTATATAACATTTGTATTCTAACTATATTCTTCAAAACACTTGCTTAGCTACCATTCTTCAGAAAACAGTGTACAAATGATTCAGCACGTTGGCTTGAAATAGAGATGTTAGAAAACAAACGAAAAAAAATCGGATTTATTTACATTCGCTTGTGGATAACACTATATGGCGTTTTGCATAGAGATGGGTTAGGCCTACTATAGAAGAATCGTGTTTGCCACTTTTCCTTTTTTTTTTTTTTTTTTTTTTAACTAAGTTCAGTATCACTGTTAAGGTACACCATTATGGACCAATATTGAATGTCGTTATTTCATTGAAAATAGAACGTTTCAAGATTCAAAATTTCCAACTTTAACTTTCATGGTTTTATATATATATATATATATTGTTCTAAAAGGCATGTTTACATGTATTCATTTCCTTGTGTATGGGAAAGAGTTTTTTAAAAAAATAAATCTGTATTTGCATGAGAACAGTTTATATTTACTGTTAAACGAGATAGAAGTCATACATACAGAAATGAAATACGGCCCCTCTGGCGTGGGAAACTCGGTAGCTCTTGCAGTTCGAATTCCACGTAAACCAGTAGGTTCATGTCTCATATAGCCTTGCTGAAGAAAGGGAAACTAAACTTAAAATTCAACCCAATTATTATAATAATTAATAAGAATCCCTCCTGTTATTATTTTAAAGCATTTTTTATCTTAAGATTTGTTGTCACCTGCCTTCATATTACAAATAGCAGCAGTCGAAGCAGATGAACAATAACTTGTATGTTAGAGATTTGAATTTACTGACTGTTTTTTTCTGGACTTATTCGCTTCGAAATTAAGCCACGTTAGACATAGAGGAAACAAGAAAGTTACTTTGTATACATACTAGATCGGTTGAACCAAACAATTGGATGTAAATTTTATACACTGTTGCCTAATTAAAGTTCGACGCAATGCTGGAAACAAATATCATGAATTAACACACAAGCTTTGTTGAAATAATAAAGCAAATATTTCTGTATTTCAGAAAAAAGATCAACATAAAAATACATGTGAGTTTAAAACTTAATTGCATCTTTCTTTACCAATACGACTATTTGTGCATGGAGCTAAAAAAAAAAAAAAAAAAAAAAAATGGCATGTTGATCTAACTCGAAATATGATACTTTCAAATAAGCGATATTTCCATCCAAGTTACAGAGCGTCTCGCCCATGGAACAAATCATGAATTATTAACGAAATGAAAACCGTAACAAGCAGACGAGCGTGTTTCATCCTACAGTAAGTTAGCTCACATTGTTACGAAACATGTTTTGAATATGCACATGTTTGAATTATACAGTATGTGTCAGTTCAACTAACTGATAATCAGATGCAATAAAAGAATCCTCGTCACAATATAAATTTGGCCATTTTTTTCTGCTTTGAAGTTAGCGTCAATTATGATCTGGAATTTTGAAGCAAAGGTCACTCTGTTGAATGTCACAGAGTTTACTGTTGGCTGCAATGTATGTGAATATCTACGTTCATGCTTTTACATACATGAAAGACGGATCATTACAACGGGGGTATTATACTGTATATGTTTAATAATGCATACGCATTGTAGCATAAGTCATTTATTTGACAGACATGTTTTCCTGAAGTGACAAAAAATACTACCACATGTTTTCCTGAAGTGAATTCTACAATTAAGAAAGCGAGTGTATGTCACTAATTTTCATGAAAATTCAACTCTCACGGTTTATGGACCTTCCTCGTAAGTGATCCAACATTAATAAGGGAAAAGATTATAATAATAATTACGATTACAAATGTGCTAAGATACAACACATGTCTTATTTGTTCTTGTTGCTACAATATTAATCATTTTTTCTCTTGTTATTAGCGAATCTGATTTGAGTTCGCTATGGATGATAGAAAAGAGCAAACAAGAAGAGAATATATCAGAAAATATAACACGCAATGATGAACTTGGTAAATGATCAATAAAACTGGAGACAATGGAGAAGTAGTTGCACAAAATGAAACAGTCTCTTTCAAGATACAGCTTCGCATTTCATCTAAAGTTCATCCCGCACACACAACCTAGAAAACGAGAAAGCAGAGACAAGGTCGGGACTTAGGCATCATTTTAATTACTACTACAGCAACTCATTTTTTTAAAGCAAGATAAAACCAGAAAGCTAACACTCCGTTTGTCCTTTTATTTTCAACTCTTGCATTCCATCTGCAATTTCTCCTTTCAGTGAACCCCGTGAAGAGGAAAAGGCTTCTACCTGAATGAAAGCGAACGAGACTCATCTAACGAGAACTGGCGGTGAAGCGAAATCTTTCAGAGAAGATGGAAACAGTAGCTGGTGGCAAATTTGAGGCGTCGCCACAGTTGGGTGGCAAACGAGAGTTTTAACTTGGTTACATTGTCACGTTTGAGGTTTCGCACTCGGTTCTCTCGACCCTTGAGATGAAACGGTAATCTTGGCAGAAGTGCTGAGTGCCAGACTTATATCATGATAAGGCCCCAAGTTTAATGTATGTAAATGAAGGAAATAGAAAACGACCTATACGGGAGAGGTGGTTGTGCTGAGAAATGGAAGAAGGCTGTAGATACATTATCCATAGAGAGATTTGAAACATCAAACGGAATCTCACTTTTTTCTATCAGTAAAAGAATGATAATAAACTACATTAGTTATGCAGTATTTTGTGTGCTTAGCAGAAAATGTATGCAATGATTTTTTTTTTTTTTTTTTGCTTTTACCTAGACCGCAAAATTCGCTGGTTCATTATCCAAAAAGATCTAGTTTCACAAACACGTTGCCTTCATAAATACATGGAACGTCTGTTGAAACATTATATTACATCATCTTGGTACTTGTTAATAAAATATTGAGAATTCAGTTTCTAAATAATTATACTCTATGCTAATAACTTCAAAGAAACATTGGTTTAATTAGTTAATGTGAAATGCAATATTTACATAATTAAAAAAAAAAAAAAACTATGGAAACAATGAATGTGATATTGCATCTTCTTTTGTTGAGAGGATAAGGGTGTTACATGTGCTATTATATGATTGAAAAAGACGATCACTTACTGGTATGACAATTAAACAAACAATTATTAATTATATCAAATGAAATTGGTATCTGAAGTTGATGCAAGTATTTTCCACTCTTAAACAAGCTCCTATATTTTCCCCATAAGTCGTTCTTATAAATGTATTTAAAACTAGCAGAATATCCTTTCTTGGCACGGGGAGAATATATATATATATATATATATATATATAATTTTGGACATAAAGGGGGTTATTTGGATTTAAACGGCATCGGAACTCTCACTGTTCTCTCAGGGATCCCGGAAACTATGAATTGTATATCAATATCGATCATTTTCGATCATTTTATATATCCTTCCCTCCTCCCCAAGTTGCGGAGTTGAATTTGGATTTAACTGGCATCGAAAGTTAGACTGTTCATCTCAGTGACCCTGAAAACTATGTATTCGATACTAACGTCGGCTATTTTCCATCACTTTTAAATATTTCCTCTCTCCCCTAACTTGCATCATCAAAGAGAAATGATTAAAAAAAATTTCAGACCCGAGCCTCATCTATGTTAAAAACTTGATCGAGACCGGTCGGGTACTTCAACAGTTATTAAGTCACAGACATAGTTACTGTTATTTATATGTATACATATTAAGATCAATGTTAAAGATTAAAAAAAAAAAGGTAATTCACTTTGAAATTATTATGTTAGAACATGCTCGTCCACAGCTATTCTACGTCTAAGCATCGTAAAATAGATCTTTTCATATAAATTTAACTTCAGAACTATATATTTTTCTAGTTCATATATGCATTGTTTTTCGGTATTTTTCCTTTTTTTTAACAAAAGATATCAATTTGTGATTGAAAATTAAAATATGTAAAAAAAATGTGCTTTGTATAAACCATAACTTATGTAAGACCAACTATTATCGTAATTACTCAATAATTATTGACCATTATTAAATACTTGATTTGCAGTTATTCAACATTGCATGCTAACAATTGTTCGAATAACGGAAATAATTGGAATAATGACTCTATCATAAGCAAAATTATATTTTACATCGATAGAGAGAAACGTTACTAAGCAATTCACATAACACGAAACTTGCAATCTCGTTATGAAAAATCAAAACAATAATGTTTCTTAATGATTTAACATTCCTAAATGTTTGTTCGAATCCATAATTAAAAACGATTTTTTTTTTCTGTTCGTTTATTTTCAGAACGTGCTTAAGCAAATTTAGCACAGAGGGAAACTAATACGGCCTACTGTCATGAAGTCTGCAAAACTTTTCTGGGGAAATTGTTTGTTTTCCACCTCATTGCAGAATTTAGACTTCAGAGCTACTTCTATCGATTTTCTTGCAATAAAAGCAAAACAACGCGTAAGAGACTGTTGTTTTCTCAGGTCCATAGAGACCTATGTTGTCTTCGATATATATATATATATATATATATATATATATATATATATATATATATATATATATATATATATATATATATATATATATATATATATATATTAAGTACTTAAAAGCGTTTGGAGTGCATTGAAAATTATCCTGATCAGTACATATAATCATTTTCACGTTGTTAAATTTTTATGATTCGGTCGGTGATGATTTGCACATAACATACTTCAGGAAAAAATATTGTTTCACGTCTAGATTAATCATTTATTGGGTTTTATTAATATGAAAAAATATTAATTATATTTTTTTAATGTTAATTAAATCCATCTATCACTTTCATTTAATGCTTCAGAAATGTTAATGTAGTGAAACAGGATGTTCGAAAGGAACTGACGGCTTTCATTGCTATAACTTTCAACAAGTGAGCTCTTTTGTTAACGTTTAAACAGTTATTTTTATATCTAAAAATCAACTGATTTTGAATTATTATTTACGTATTTATATGATGCAAAATTCGCACATGATTACGCCACCAAATCATCATATTTGTTACTACAGTGTCATACTGTTGGCTTGACTGGGAAGAAACGCAATTATCTAGTCTGTCTTAAATGACAGAGATATTTGGCTGTGAAACTTGGCGGAGCTTGTAAACTATTACCAATGGCAATGATCTTCAGCCAATGATAATCATTGCTGTGTAAGGTCTATACGAGTACAAACTTCAGCTGTGTTTCAGTGAGGAAATAAATCGGATTTGTGCCCACTACCTTCGATAACTTATACCAGTAGCTTCCAAGCAGTCTGTCGACACACTAGTGTATCGAGCAGTTGTCCCGTAGGATATGTTGCAAAATTTTAGGATTTAAGCATTATTAAGCATTCAAAAAAAATCAGCTTTAAGATAAACTATACCAGTTAAGGTCTCCAGCGGTAGCAGCATTGCTCAATAATACATAGAGTCACTACTTTATAGTAACTTATAGTGTTATTCGCAACTACAATTAACTAACTAACTAACTCTATGGCCTATGGAACCGGGAGGTTCAATACCGCGTTCACAAAAGCTCTTCACTGACATCTATCTTTAGCTAACTGCATCCAGTTTCTACTTTGTATTCCAATCTCTGCGAGATCCATCTTAATATTGTCCTCCCACCTGCGCCTAGGTCTTACTAATGGTCGTTTTCCGATTGGTCTTCCAGTCAAGACTTTGAAAGCGTTTTTACTTTCTTCCATTCTAGCTACATGACCTGCCCACCTAAGCCTCCTACACTTGACGACCCTAACAATCTTGGGTAAACCGTATAAATTATATAGTTCCTCGTTATGAAGATTCCGCCATTCCCCATTCCCGTTCCTCTTGGGTCCGAATATTCGTCTCAGGATCTTGTTCTCAAATACTTTCACTCTATGTTCTTCCCCCAGAGTAAGCGACCATGTTTCGCAACCATACAAAACAACAGGCATCATTATCGCTTTGTATATTTTAAGCTTCAAATTCCTCGACAGAATTCGTGACGACAAGAGATTTTGAACCGAATAGTAACACGAATTCCCTGCTTTTAGTCGACATTTAATTTCTTCGTGAATATGATTTTCGTCTGTTAATATTGATCCTAGATATTTGAAACTATCCACTTTATCAAAAGTATTATTTGATATTTTAACGCATCCATAATTTGCTGTATTCCGGTCCCGACGCACTTCCATGTATTTAGTTTTCTCTGCATTTACTTCTAAACCCATGTCCCTGCAAGCGTTTAATAACATCTCTGCATTTCTTTCTATTCTTCTCCTGTCATCCTCTATTAAATTTACATCATCAGCATATGCCATAACCTGGTGAATACCGTTCAAATCTAGGTCCTGGTTGCTCTCTTTGGTTTTCCTGATAGTGTATTCCAGAACAAAATTAAATAATGATGGCGACAATGCATCTCCTGGTTTCACGCCACTTTCGACGTGAAAGCTTGTGGGCAAAAATTTTCCTATTCGGACTTTACTTTGGGATTCATTTAAAGAGATCTTAATTAATCTAATTAGCTTTCTCAGTATTCCGAGCTCTGTAAGAGCGTTGTATAATGTTTCTACCTTAACCGAGTCGTACGCCTTTCTAAAATCAATAAACAGTTGATGTACCGGGGTATTGTGTTCCCACTTTTTTCGAGTATTTGGCGAATGGTAAATATTTTGTCGATAGTTCATCGATTTCGTCTAAATCCGCACTGATAATCGCCAACAATTCCATTTGCGTATGGGGTCAATCTTGCTAATAGAATATTTGGAAGTATTTTATAGGATATTGACAGAAGAGAAATGCCTCGGTAATGATTACAGTCAGTTTTCTCGCCTTTCTTGTGAATTGGAACAATGATTGATTATTTCTACTCTTGTATCAATTCTTCCTTGTTCCAGATAAAGAGAACGAGTTTGTGTATCTTGTTGAACAATTTTTCCCCCACCAGCTAAAATTAACTCAGCCGTAATTTCATTTACACCCGGAGATTTGTGTTTCTTTAATTTCTTTAGCGGTTTGTAATTCTATTCGGTTGGGTTCTGGAATATACGGTTCTGCGATGTGTATCTCCTTTTCTTCACGGACACTAGTTTTTGGTTGCGTGTTAAGCAAATCGTCAAAGAAATTTTTCCATCTATTTAAAATGTTATCCTTATTAGTGAGAACTATTCCGTCAGCTTTCTTTAATACATAAACACGAGGTTAATAGCCTTTCTTAAATTCACTGATCCCCTTATACATGTCCCGGTTGTTTTTATTTTTACTATTATCTTCAATTTCCTTACTTTCAGGTGTCAAAAAATCGCGTTTCTTTGTTCTAAAAGTTTTGAAAGTTTCCCACCTGATATGTGGAAAATTTTGTGTAGTTATTTAATTCGAATTTTGTAGCCAGTGTATTTTTTCCTGTTTTATCTTCTCTGCTACTTTAATGCATTATTGGTCGAACCATGGTTTGTTCCTACGTATTTCCGCGTGTCCCAATCTTTCCTTTGCTGAAATTTTAATGCTATCTCTAATTTCAATCCAGGTATCCTCAAAACTAGTGCACTCCGAATCTTCTAAAACCGAGAACCTATTCGAAACTTCAATTTGGTATTCCTCTGTTACCTGGCTCTCTTCTATTTTCTTTAAATTGAATCTCTCCGTTTTCGGACATTGAATATTACCTTTATTCAACTATAATCTCTCTCGTGTTATCGCTTGTTGATCAGTGTCACAATCAGCTCTTCTAAACAACCGGACATCAATTATGTTAGATTGTCTTCTTCTATCTACTAAAACGTGATCAATTTGATTATGTGTTTTTCCGTCTGGTGATGTCCACGTGTATTTATGAACGTCGCGATGTGGGAATTTTGTACTCTTCACGATCAGGTTTTTGGATGTTGCAAAGTTCACGAGTCTAACACTGTTGCCATTTCTTTCCTTATGCAGACTTTCGTTCCCTATAATCGGTTTGAAAATATCCTCTCGTCCTATCTTCGCATTGAAATCCCCTAATAGAATCTTCATATGGTATCGCGGGAGTTAGTCAAATATCCGTTCCACTTCTTCGTAAAAACTGTCTTTTATATCGCCATCCTTATCTTCAGTTGGAGCATGTACATTTAAAACAATAATACGACATCACCGTCCCTTAAGGATAATAAAAGAAAGTCGGTCAGTAACAAATTCAACCCGTTTAATTGCTCGTAATATTCGTTTGTGAACGAGAAACCCTGTTCCTAAGTGGTGATTTTTATTTCCTTCCCCGTAAAAGAACGTAAAATTTCCGGAATTCACGAATCCATTTCCTTCCCACCTAACTTTCTGAACTCATACTAGGTCTGTCCTGTATTTTTCTAACTCACTCGTTACGGATTTTATCGTGCCTGCCCTATAAAGACTTCTAATATTCCACGTTCCAAATGCCATGTCCATTTTCTTTTGTTGAGGTCGTGCCAAGTTATCAGTCCTTGTCCGAGGCTTTTGTGAATATTTCTGAACAAGTGCTTTTTTACAGGATGAGGTTGTTAGCCTTACCCAAACCCCCAAGCTGGAGGATAACTCCTAGTCGGCTGTCCGCGACTGCTTATTCAGTATATTCGCAGCTAACCTTTATATCTAGAGCCCTTCTCCTCGATCCGCAACCTGAGGACGCGCCATGCCGTGGTCACAGAAATCCACGTTACACAGCTACTTCAATTGATATGGTTATTAGTAATAAATTAAACAATAATGTCACCATATTATAAGCTTTCAGAATGTGTGTCGTCAGTCTGAAAATGTTGTGAACGTATACGATTACCAGCTACGATTGATTATAGCTTATATGATTACCGTAATCATCTTCATGAATATTCTTCGGTCATTTTAAAGCAAATTTTTAAGGTTCCACAAACAAAACTTGTTAGTCTCGACACATAAAGTATCATTTTTAATACTGTTCACTTTTGAACTTAACCACTTATTCATCGTATAGTTTTCGTCACATCACCCACATTTTTTGTCTATTTTCGGTGTTGGTTATTTCCCTCTCATATGTCGCTAATACCACCATCTTACACAGCATACTTAATCTAATGTTTTCCATACCCGCTCGTTTCTCATCAATGCAGAACTTTCTGTCACCGCGTATAGTTTTAATTGTTCGCATATACATAAAAAAAACTAACTTTTTTCTTTTGGGTTTCCAAATAATTACCAACATTTTTAAAAAGTATTTTAGTGAGATTATAGGCCGATATCTTTGATTTCAGGCCTAGCTAAAATATCTGAACAGATATTATATACAAAAATTTTCAACCATGTAAAACCATATATTTCGATTTATCAGCATGGATTCTATGTAGGACGGTCTACCACTACGAATTTATTTACATTTATTCAAGACATTTTCGATTATCTTAATAACAAATCTACAGTTGATGCTATATACACAGACTTTGCAAAGGCTTTTGATAGACTCGATCACGATATACTGCTAATGAAATTATCAAATATGTTTTTTTCTGACAAATTGTTGATGTTACTATGCTCTTATTTACAAGGTAGGAAGCAGTACGTAACTTTCAATCAAACTAACTCAATAGTATATGACATAACCTCAGGTATACCCCAAGTCTCTAATCTGGGCCCATTATTATTTTTGTTATTTATAAACGATTTACCTACTGTCATTAGATATTCAAAATGTCTATTATATGCAGATGATATGAACATATATAAGGAGATAAGAGATAGTAATGATGTATCACAACTGCAAGCAGATTTGGATAACTGTCATGCATGGAGTATTAAAAATAAGTTACCATTTAATATCAATACATGTGCATCAATTTCGTTTTCGAGAAAGGTCTCTAATTACGATCATCACTATAAAATCAACAATATTATTATACAAAAAGTATATGAAGTAAATGATTTAGGTATACTTGTAAATAGTAATTTATGTTTCAAACAACATATTGACAATATCGTAAACGATGCATTTAAATCTCTTGGTTTTTTAATACGAAATACAAGGGAGTTTAAACAGATTAAAGCTTATACAACCTCATTTAACAGTATGGTTCGTAGTAAAATTGAATATGTTTCTATTATATGGTTGCCTTACTACAATTGCTATGAAAAGAAAATTGAACGTATTCAGAAGATTTTTTTGAGATATTTGTATTATCAAATTTATAAGCTAAATTCGGTCAGAGAAAACATATCTTATAAGGAATTATTAAATACATTTAACTATTCTATGTTATCTGTAAGACGGGAGATTTCCCTGTTACTTTTTTGTTCAAGTTAGTAAATGGTACTGTAGATAATTCGGAATTATTGAGTAAATTACATTTTAATGTAAAAAAATACCTATCTTCGTAACAAGGTGTCATTCCATCTTACAAGAGTAAAAGCGAAGAATACTTGAATTTACCACTAATGCGAATGTGTAAAACTTACAATAATTTATTGGCAACCAATATGGAATCAGATTTTTCATCATCTTTTTCATCTTATATAGAAACAATTAAATCTATTGTAATATAAGGAGCGTGTGAGTAAATACTTAGCCTTGTTGTGAAAATATTTAAGTTGAATATTATATTTTCAAATTATGTTGTACGCTATGGAGTTGCATTATCAGTGTCTTCTTAATTGTTATTTATCTGTTCTCTTTTTTTCTTTTCCTTTTTTATATTATACTCGCTGATGTTTTACTAATGTGTAAGCCTATTGTAATTGGGATTTATTTCCTGTAATAGGTACAAATAAAATAAAAATAAAAATAAAAATAAAAATAAAAATAAAAATAAAAATAAAAATAAAAATAAAAATAAAAATAAAAATAAAAATAAAATAAAATAAAATAAAATTACTTCAGAGTACTTTTGAGTTCAGTGTAAGTTTTAAATACGTCAAGTGGCTTTTTTTATGTTTTAACAGTTTCGTTGTAAAGTTTAAATTCTAATTGCAGGCGGATATTTTGCAAGAAAAATTGAGATAAAATTTCCCTCATTAGTAGTACAAAACTCACTTAATATCTTGTATCAGCCTATCTACTTTAACATAGTGTATCGTGCGCAACTTTACAAATACACACATGACGTTAGCAAATATTTTACATCAAACCAAAATTCTTCATAATACATCATATTTGAAGTTCTTTCATCTTAAGTAAATTCCCTAACCAACCACATATCCTCTTAAATGTACTTCAGGAAAATTGTTCTTCAAAACATCAGAAAGATTCGGGAGTTATTAATGTCTTCTGAGTATACTGACGTCAATATCTAATTAATTTGAGATATTTGTTGAATTAATTCATGCAGTAGCTTCATTTTTCTCTCTCTCAATATTTATACTTCTCTTCAACTGTTAGCCATTAGCAACATGTAATAGCTTTATTAAGAAACTTGAACTAGATATCTCAGCACAAAATAAGAAGTGTTTATGTATATAGTCACGTTGTTTTATTTATTTATTTATTTATTTGTTTATTTGTTTATTTATTTATTTATCAACACAACAGGCATTACTACCCCATTACAGTGTCTGCATGTGAACTTAAATACATAATGCTAGAGTATAACGTAAAATTGAATACAAAAATTAAACTATAATGAACCTGATGCCTGCATACAAAATATTAAATTAAAATAATACAATTTACATAAACTTTTCTTTTTTACACAATACTCAATGTTAGGTTTTTGAGTGACTTTTCACAACAATGAAATATATCTACATTTTCATAACGGTTAATGATTTTATTGTAGTAGCACAAATTCTCCATGTAGGTGACATGTGCAGTACATTTGTACGTGCAGTAGAACATACCACTATTTTCCTTACGTGTTTTGAGGGATGGATCCTGGATCATTATTTTTGCAATTATGTCTATACAGTCTATTTCATTGTGCAAACGTCTGTATAAGAAAATGAGGTCTTCCAACGTCCGTCTTTGTTCAAATGTCTGAAGTGTAAAGTTATCTCGTAAATTATCTTTCGGTAAGCATTTCGGATAAAGTCCTATCCTGTTGTATGGAAGAAAACGTATAGATTTGTTTTGTGTCTGCCCTACTTTTCTACTACGTGTTTTCCCAGAAGTGTTCAAAATAAGTTAGGCATTCTCAACTTTGGATCTTACGGAAGAAAAATAAAGCGCTTTAAAGTGTTACCATTTGTAAATTCTCTGGTTGTTCTGATAAGAAACCCAAAGTTCATACATGCATCCTTGGTAATATTTGCCACATGATGCGAAAGTTTTTTTTTTTTTTTGTCAAATATCACACCTAGATCTTTAATTGTATTTATTTTTTCTAAGCTTGTTTCATTAACCGAGTAAGTGAAGTCATACGGTTTCTTTTCACGTCTGCTGTATGTCATGGTTTTACGCTTATTAATATTTACTTCAAGTCTATTGGTAGTGCACCACTTTAATATATTATTCAGATCTTGTTGCAAGAGTAGACAGTCATCTATAGATTTGACATTTGGAATATTTTTAAATCATTTGCAAAGAGTAATTTACGAGAGTTATGGATATAAAATGTAAGACCATTAATAATAAAAAAAACAAAAAAAGCTCCACGATTAGATCCTTGAGGGACTTTGGAATATACGCAAAAGCATTTAGTTTTTTTTTTTTTTTTGTATTCTTTATACATAACTGATTGCTTACGTTCACGGAAGTAAGTTTTTTTTTTTTTTAAAATGTCATAGGGAGGCTAAAATTGAAAGTGTTAAATTTCTGAATTACTATATCATGATCTGCAGTATCAGATGCTTTATTAAAATTCGGATATATTACATCTACCTGCCGATTATTATCCAAGGATGAAGTTATGAAGTCTGAAATGATGGTAATATTAGTTATTCTGTAGGAAGCCATGTTGATATATTGAAATTGAAGATTTAACATGATGCATGACCTGATCATAAATCACACTTAAAAACACCTTTGCTACTGGACGATAGTTTTCGATACTATGTTTATTGCCGGGTTTTTGGGACCGGGCATATTATTGATTCCGGGCATATTATCTAATAAGGTATGTAGTGGATATTTCAAAATATAACTACAAACCTTCACAATATAAGGTGGTATATTATAAGATCTAATTCATTATTCGGTTTCAGTTTCTTTATTGCATTCTCAATTAATTGTACTAATCTTCATGATATGAAATAAGTTCTGATATTTCCCATGTATATATTTTTCTCATGTAAGTCAATACTATTTTTTATTCTAAATGGACTGGAAGTGTTGAGCGAAAGCTTCCACATTTTTCATATTTTTTAGTCAGACTCCGTCCGTTGTAGATCATCGACTCAGGAGATCAATGTGTAATCACTTAAAAATAATAAGTTGGAATAGAACGCTAGAATTCTAAAATCAATTTTAAATGTGTTCCTTAAACTGTTTCTTATTCATGATAAAATATTTGAAATCTCCGTTGTGTGACAGATTACAACTTTTAATGCATATACATAAAATGATTTACTATCACATAACTAATTTCTATTGTAAATATAGTCTTAATAGTCACATACTAAAATTGACTTTGTGTAATTTCTTTCAAACTTATAGGTCAGTTTTATTGCAGATTAATAAACTAAAGATAATTTGATTCGTTGGAATATATTTAATTCTGCACACAAGTTGATGGAATTATATATTTATTTACAAAATCATCAAACAGATGGGATATATCGAATGACAGAAAAAAATATTCCTTTAAAAGTTGTTGTTTTACCGGTTTGAGACAAGATTAATCAAAAGTATTTGAAAGGTATATAAACGCTGTTGTTTGGGTTAAGCAAACTTGTTGGTGCACGTTGATGCTAATGGTCTACTATGCCACGCTTAGTTGCATGCATGGAGAGCATGCCCGCGACCGTTCGGTCTATTTAATGGAGGGTTCCACCAAAAAACGCACCCTGCCCGTAGCTCCTCAATACGCTATTGATTTCACATGCACTATGTGCACCGTCAAAATTTGCCCCTTAATTCTGACTCGCCTAAGCGGTGTAACCCACATTCACTGAGGGAGTGGGATACGCCCACTGCGCGGCCAGACCGAAGTTCTGAGTGCTTACCAGTTAACCTACTGGTTGAGGCAGACTGCTAGCGAGTCAGTCCTTCCATGTTCTGCAGGCATGGCGCTCGAGCGTTCCAGGGCATGTTCACCTCCCCCATACGCTCACCGTTGCCCAGATTCCTGGGATTAGCTCCCGCATGGTACCGAATCCCACGGTATGACCACAGCCCGGCAGAGTCCAACCCAAATCCGGGGCCCCAAGCGATGCCCGAGGTGGCTTGTTCAGTCCCGGCCTTGCCTACCTCTATCGTTCAACTGGCAACCGCTTTGTCCTGTAGAGGTACCACGTACACGTCGAGATACTCCCGTATCTCATCTCGGACCCAATGGTACGTGTTAAGTCACCATTTGAGTTTGGTGCCGGCCCATATCCCACAGGATCAGAACCGTTACCTAGATCCCATCCCCCACCTCCGTTTGGTCCCTCCACAGGCAGGAATCCGACACTCCCCCCGGTAGGGTCCTCCAAGTAATACGGGACTTCCTCTGGTTACGGTAGAGGTACACCGTACATTACCAGAGCCAATGACTGATGTAGACCGTCTGCGCAAAGCAGACATTGTCTTTTGCGAGCCCTGTCTCCCCAAGCCCTGGGAGCCGTGTTTCCCCTGGTAGGCCCGCCCAAACAATACGGGGCTACCTATCTTTTACGTGTTTAGGTACCACGTACACGTTGTAGCTAAGCTACTTGTCCGAAAACCAATGGTACGTGTAGGCCACCATTAGAAGGGACACCCACACCCTTCCTGGGTAGGGCCGTTGAAGCAATACGGAACTACCTCTTAATACGGTAGAGATACACCGTACATTACATTACCAGACCCAACGGCTGATGTAGACTGTCTACCTTTAAAGACAATGGCCATTTAAGAGCGGCGTCTCCCCTGATAGGGTCATGTGCCCCTGCACTCAGTGAATGTGTAAGCCTGGGACGAAGGAGCGACCCACTCTCTCAGCACTCCTGAGGTACGAGTATGCGCTAGGATACTGAGTATCCCATCTTGGACCCAAGAGAACGCTTAGCACTCTCTTTGAGGACAACCGAAATAATCCTCCCGGTAGGGCACTGGATCCGCCCACACCCTTGGGTACACCAGCTACCCACTCTTTCGTACGTGTTAGGGCACCACGTAGCCTTATCTCCCGGACCCAAGGCCACGGCCTAGTTGCCCATTTCGGAGGATACCCGAGGGCTCACCTCCGGCGCTAGGTACGGCAGTCAGGACTACCTACCTCACTGAGGACGTGATGAGGTCACACGTACTCTCCCAGATCCAACGGCACGAGTTAGTCGCCCATTTCGGAGGATAGCCGAAACCTCACCTCCGCTGGTAGGTTGTTATCCTGACTTGCACCGACAACTAAATAATCGTAGCCAGCTCTTAGCACAGGATAGACAAGAGTGAAGCGTGTTTCCACGCTGCTCCCAAACCCTATCTCCCCCTGAGGGTTACCGGGCCACCACAAGGCATGTGACCTGGCCATACACAGGGAATCCCTCTCCGTTTCTCAGCACGGGCTTGGGACCGGCCACGGCGGGGTTACAACGCAAAGAGTAAAAAAGGGACTGGCCGGACTGAGATTCGAACCTGGGACCGCCAGCATACCGTGTCTATGCGTTAATCACTACGCCACTTAGTCCACTTCCCAGAACAGCCACACACTCTCATACTCTCGAGGTCGGTGTTCTCATCTCGGACCACGTGGGTTCGAATTTACTAAAGTTCTGAACCTTTTTTATTTTCAAATCACTCTAAGAAATTTTCCAAAAAGTCGTTGCATAATGGCAATACTTTCCTGTGCCTCAAAATTGTTATTTTGCAATGTTACTAAGTTGTTAGTCTCTTGCTAAATGTTTTTTTTTTCATAAATTACTTTTTCAAAGATCAATGCTTAGCTAAGCCTTGCCTTTCATTGGATACATCAGAAAAAAAGTTGATCCAACAGTCTTCCCCAAATTCAGTTCGTAAATGACTTTCCCACATTCGAAATTTAGCTGCATTACATTCTCGCAAAGTAAATGGTAGATTCATCCCATGTTATACAAATTGCTAAATAATCGAAATCAATAAACCAAAGCAAATTAGTTGGCATTCCAATTTTTCATGCAAGTTACTCCGCCATCCACAATGTTGTTCGATTTCCTACACTTTAAGCCTGCCGATATGTCAAATATTGATGTGTCATTGAATAAATTGCTGAATGTTTCTCTCAACCCCAAGTTACAGTGTCTGAAGAAGCCAAGTTCAGTTAGTTAATGAAACTGTTAAACAATTATTATGTTTAAACAAATGTTTCTTCGTTCAGTGATTTGCATTTATAGTTTAAGTTATTTGAAACAACAAAACTAGTTATGAACCAGTTAGTTATCTATACTTGCAACACAAACCGTTACCATACATTATTACATCTCCTTACGGAGGCATGAGTATGTGGTTATCTCCTACAACACTTCGTACTTAACACTGTGATTATCAAATGCAACAATTTATACTCAGCACATATCACTACTAAACAACCACAATATTCTTCTGTGTTCCAGTGAAACTCAAAACTCTGTGTCATGTCTCTAATACGCTCGGTAACATTTCTTTTAAATGCCTCTTTATTTTCAAATGTTTTCCCAATAAATGCAAGCCAATCAACCATAGACTTTTCAATCCTCGAATATCACTCTCAATCTTAAAAGCTTTAGTACCTATGTGTGACTTTGCCCATGAAGTTAAGTAATTTTGTTGTGCTTCTGGTTCGTTCACTAATTTCATAATCTTGACATCGAGTGTATTTAATTACTTAAGCAATTGTTTACTTCGATCTTGTTTTTGTCTATCTCCATACTCAGATTTGAATTACTTCTATTGTTATACCTTTTTTTAAAGGTAGTCTCTCATTTTGCTGAACAACATTTATCTCCTCCAGATCTTCCAGACTATTTTCAGTTTCTACTTTCCTCATTGTATTCACTATACTAGTGTTCTTCTTTTGTTCCGCTATCTTCTTAGATTGTTATTCCTTTCCTTACATTTATGGTGTTTTCTGTTGTACAGTAAAATGGATTGATCAATTTCTGTCAAAACATTTTTTTCTTTGTTTTATTTTTTGTATATACGACAGGGTAAGACTCCTAGATTCTGGTGAGTCGAGATCTCGTTGTGCACTAACATCAATTGATCGAACGTCCTTGTTCTTATGAATAACTATCATTAGTCGTTGTTATCAGTAGCCACGCCCAAAGCATTTGACGTTTTCATTCAATGAAGTTGGTATAATTGAGTGCATACATGTAAGTGTAATTAATAGATGAACGATATAAGATATAGTGTGACTTTATGCAGAACAATTGACTATCGAATATATCTGAAAATAGCTTATATTGCTACTCATAAGTATATGGTTAGTATGTTGACATTAAAAAAATCGGCTAGATATCGGTTAGTGTTGGTTATAAGGGTTCAATTGTCCCCTTAAGTTTGCAATCTATTCTTATAACTGCAAAATATTTGTATTCTTTAGAGCCAGTTCTCCAAGTTCTTCGTTCCACAAGTGCAAAAATAAAGCATGTATTATGCTATGTATTATCTTCCTTCCCTGGAAAGCTTAATTTGAATCCTAACAACTGTAGCAATGCTGATGGACTTCTAATCCATACAATACTTAAAAAGCGTAGGTTAGTTTTTGAAGTGGTCGTACTTTCTTAACGTTAACATCACACAATTACACTCAGAAGCTGAGGGAGACGGTGATAATGGTAATTAATGAAATGTAAGAATGAAGAAAATGAGAGGAAACGAGAGAACACCGGGGAAAAAAAAACTCGCGGACACGGAATTTGCCCACCACAAAATAACGATTAGCGCTAGATTGTATCAACCCCGGGACCCTACGCATCAGAGGTGGATGTTCTACTACTGAGTCAAAGCGTTCCTTAGAGTAATCTTACAAAGTAAGTTTCAAACAAATATAGGATTTCTAATTGAGATTTTTGGGCTTTCGGTATCTATGGCAATTTAGCCCGTCACGTATATAAGAGATGACGTTCCTAAGCGATCACATTATGCGAAGAAAGGGAAAGAAGAAATGATTGGGGAAAGAAGGAAGAGTTATGGGGCCTATATGTTAGGTACCATTCCCGGCATTTGCTTGGTGGGAATGGGGAAACCTAGGAAAACCTCACGCAGAATGGTGGGACTGAAAAAGCTTTGATACTTTCTCGACCGAGTGTCCTCATCCGGAAACTCAACAACATATACAAGCTACAAGTTGCTCGTATATGAACTTTGTATATTATTTTACTAAGAAATTTTATTAGCATGTAATAGTACATTAGTCACAGGTATATTTAATTTGGTAGACATCTACTGACTACTATTTGTAACATTATGTATTGACAACTCCAAGTTTTACTCAAAACGATGATCAAACTTAGAACAACATATATAACTCATCTGCTTTTATTAACCTTTCTACCATTGAAACAAGATGCAACAATAATTATCCTAAGAGAAAGACTACAATTTATGTCCTTCTTCTATTAAGCTCTGTCTAAATTGGCAATTATTTCTACTTATCAGATGAATAGAACAGTTCCAAAATATCGCTCGGTACCCGTCGCTATGGATATTTCACATACTTGAACCACAGTTAATTTTCTATAATGAAGTTCATCTATTATAATCGCCTTCTGGTATCCCAAAATTTACTTCACATATTTTATCACGATATGTAGAATAAAATTTCTTCTGAAACAACATGTTAACAGTTTTCATCATCATTTTAATTATAACAAATATTATTCTCTTTATCTGTAATCGAAGCTATATAAGAGATGAACCACAGCCTAACGTGGAATCAGAACCACATGAGCTCCCGCCGGCAATCAAACCTGGGTCTCCTGTTTCGAAGATATACACGCTAATATTATAGTCATAAGAGAGTTTTTGTTGTTGTTGTTGTTGTTATTGTTAAACCAAGATATTTTCCCCATTTAATCTCCACATCCACTTACAATAAAAGCTCTAGTTTTGTTCATAGGTGCTCTGTAGGTTCAGAAAACAAATTTTAATACACAAACACACACACACACACACACACATATATATATATATATATATATATATATATATATATATATATATATATATATATATATATATATATATATATATATTTACGACGTCCACATCAAACCATAATTATTCATGCATTCATTCAATATATATTATATTTGTATTTATATTATTATCCTCTTATGAAAATAATACTTCAAGTTTCCCGGAATATAATATTTTCAGACAGGGCAAGCCCTAAGTAATTTACCGCCCCGTGCAATGGCATTATTTGTCATCTCCTTTTCTCCAGAAGGAACAAATCTTAAAATTCACAATTTTAACAATGCTACACCATCAAGAGCAACGAAGAGCAGGAAAAGGGCAATCGCACTAAGAAAGGCCTAAATACTACAATTTTATTATGTGCGTTTTTTTTTAATAGCAATCTATTATGCTAGTGAAAGATAAAGCAAACACACCTGCAGAGGAAAGATGTCAATCATTTTTATAAAATTCAATATCGAGCTTCAATCTCAATACATCAGTTTGCAATTCCAGTGCAACTAGCTCTTTTATCTTCAGTTCCTGATTTTTCTTCTACATTGTTGAACAATTATTAAAAAAAAAATGTTCTATTTTCAAAGATAAGGAAATTGTTTGTGACAAAGATAAGGTAACTTTCATGTCAAAACTATAATAACTAACTAAATGGAACAAGTGTTCGCTACTGTTCAAGAATTGAGCTCTTGTATTTGACAACTGTCAAGCAACTCATGCTGGGATTTGCATGGCTATTTCCTTTGGCACTGTCCATGCAAGCTTAAATTAATGAAACATGATTTATGAATGCAATATTCAAATTGAAGATCAGCTTAGTAAATTTAGCTACTATCATCATTAAGTTTGCTTCCAACAAACAAACAAAATATTTATTTTAAATAATGTAGTTATTTGCACGGGATGACAAGATTCGAGGGATGGCAAAATATCACATGTTACACATATGATAGAACAGGCCCTATTTCAGAAAAAAAAGCAGTAACCATTGATGCAACGTGGACAAAAAAAAGGAGTTTCACTAGAGAAGTTACAAAAATAAATTTTGATTTTTTTTTCATCTGCAAATTTCCACTACAGGGATTATTTTTCTGAACCTTTCCAACGTATTACTACCCAGAAGCATCCTTAAATATATATATATATATATATATATATATATATATATATATATAGGTCTAGATCATTAGACATCTCAATTCTAGAAAACCTTAACAGACAAGTAAACAAAGTTTTTGTGCAAGATATGTATTGATAAATTAATATCATCATTTCAAGGTAGAATGATTGAAAATAATGTTGGATCATAAAAACAATAGTTGATTGCCCCTGTGCTCCTTCTGTTTTAGAAGTGTATATAAACAAACACAATTGTTTGAATCTCTCTTATTTCCCAGAGAGCTGGTTAGAATCTAGCTTCTTCTCTTCTCAATTTTAATGGATTTATGCAGTGTGCTGGAGCAAAATCTTAACGAGCGCTGGCGTGTATAACGGCGCAAAGCAATTAGAAGATTATCTCAAACGTACAGGGATGAGCCTAAGAACTTTTGGGAGTCTTTACGAAAGAACATGAATGAATCTATTGATTCGTCGTAGGACTTTGAACGGGGTTTATCTTTGCTTCTTGTAGTGCATCTTATGTTTTAAAATGTTGATTTTGGGAAGTTTCTGACAGATTAAAACTTAATTACGCTCTGAGTCGATTTAGCAGCGTGGAAGGATAAGACAACGAATATTTAGGTGTATTTTGTGTTGAATCTTTCGTTATATAAAACAAGCCGCATTATTTGTTAGAGAAACTTAATTATAGATTAACTCGAACTTCTATATTGTTTTTAATCACAGAACTTTACATTGTCTCTAGTTACGATAAAATGAACGTTGCATATTTAGAATATCGATTTTCATCTTGAAACAAAGATCCTTACATAATTTAAGAGTAACTTTCTTCACTTTCTCCATTTTATGATATCAAAGGTGTTACATTGTTGGAGAAAGTGCACATTAAAAGTTCATACATTCGGAAATTTATTTATTTATTGAACAAATTCCCAGATACAGCATAATTGTGCCATTTTACACAGGGAAATGTCAACAAGCGGGAAAAAAAGAAAAAGAATTAAAAAAAATAAACAACAGCAGTAACATCAATAGTATTAACAAAGAGTGCACAAGTAATATTATTTAGCCATCATGCGTTTTATTGCTCTTTCAGACACCGGGTAGCTCGAAAAAATGTCCACCTCACTTGTTAGATGATTATAATAGTTGGGTACTCGGTGAAAAAAAAAAGACCTCTGTATAATTGTCAACCTAGGGCGTGCAAGATGGAATAGGTGGGTATTCCGGGTTTTGCGGGAAGGGACATGTAAGGATAGTTGTTGAATTAGGGTTTCTGATCTTAGGTTTCCATTTACAATCTTATGAAGAAACTTCAAATCAGAATTATTTCTGCGTACTTCCGGCATCTGGATATTAAGATATCGCAAAATTTCCTCCTTAGGCAATATTCGAAGTGCGTTAACACGAAAACGTACTATTGTAATAAAGAAATTGAGAACAGACTCAAGTCTAGAGAGATGTGTAGGTGCGGCCATTTCTCATATGGGAGAGCAATATTCGATCTTGGGTGCTATTAGAGTTTTATAGAATGTTGTTAATGATGCCACAGTACGTAGTTCAGTGAATCGTTAAAGAAGCCCCTGCATACGCATTGATTTCTTAACTATTGAGGAGATGTGGTCAGAGAACGAGAGTTTCGAATCAAAGATGACACCAAGATCAAATGAAAATGAAATGAAATATTTAAGTTTTACGTCCCACGATTATGCCGGATAAGTTAAAGGAGAATGTGACGATGAGAAATGAATGAAATGGTGGGATGAAGAAAGTGGGAGGAAACCGGAGAACCCAGAGAAAATCCACCCACATAGTGTTGTCCACCATAAGGCTCACTCGGTGCGAGTTGGGATCGAACCAGATACCCCACACACCAGAGGTAAAACGTTCTACCACTGAGCCATCGCGGTAGCGTAATTATGTAATATGAAGATATACAATCGACTCAGCTCCCAAGAATACGTTCCTTCTTCTCCGTTGAAACTCTATCAAAACTGAAAGTGGTTAAAATTAGCTACTTTCGTCTCCAACGTTAATAGCCATAAGGACTGTGATTTAAGTTAAGGGAACTTTGAATTTTGGTAATAACTTTTTTATTTCTTGAAAAATCATCACACATTTTAATATAATAAACAAATAATAACTGAAAAAAGAAGTTGTTTAGTATTTGACGCTGTAGGCACCCTTACGGTCTATTTGTCGAAACTTGAACCGAAACTGAATGAAAAGCGCTTGTCCACTAATTTTACAACATTTTTTTTATGTATTTCCGAACATTTTTTTTTCATATCTTTCACATCATTGATGAAAACATTCTTTTCTAAAACCATTTTGCCTTTAACTAGACCCCAAAAACACTCAATCGGTCTAGCCTGAAGATTATTTGGGGCGTTCTCGTCTTTGGCGACAAACTCGATACCAGCGTCAGTAAGCGCGTCACACACTTTCTGCACGTAATTCGGGAATGTCATATCAGGCCAAAACACAATGTCATGTCCGGTGAATTATTTCTGTATCATGGAACCAAAACCTGTTCAATGCATTCTAAGTAGAGGTTGATTGTAACACTTCGAACTACAAGAGGCGAAACTTTGCCGTTTGCTGCGAACGGTTGCCAGATCAAAAACTTTTTTACATACCTGTCTTTAGGTTTTACAAATTTGTTAGGACTAATTTGACGTTTATGAATGCATGATACATACTTGGAAACAGGCGCGAATGCTAAGTTTTGTTAACAGTAAGGTTCATCATCCATGATCACAATCTTGTTCGCGAACTTCTTGTCGGAGGGTCTGCAGTAGTTGATCTTAGCGCGCTTCTTCTGTTCGTCTGTATAAAATGGTGCACTTTTACATGTTTCAACGTTAAATCTGTGTTCTTTCTTGATCATCCTTACACTGAATTCAGGGGTAGTTTACTGAATTCAGAAATTTGATATTTTCATCCTAAAAACGGTTTGACAAGTTAGGGTTCTTCAAGAGTTATAGTCTAATTGCACTTTTCACTTGTTGTGTACATTTTGAAATTGGACGACCGGATTTCTTCTTTCTTGGTGCTTCATCAGTCTCCACATAATTTTTCAACATTCTATGCACTGTACTGTAAGGATAGTTACAATTTAAATGGTTTAAAGCAGCCGTAAATTCATGCGAGCACTGATTCTCGTAGAAGTGGATAAGTCAATCGCATACAGCCTTAGCCTGTTCGGCTGTCATTCGCTTCCAGTTCATGTTTATGAGCTCACACTTACAGTACACTCGTGTGATACTACATCGAGCAAAGCGTGAAACTTTCTTTGAGATCGAACGAGTTGTTTTCGTTTTATGCATGCTGTTTGCCAGTAACTTTAACTTAAATCGCACTCCTTAGAACAAAAACTGCAACAGATAGCGGTAAGTAGTGTTATTTACAAACCATTCAGCGTGTCAAGACATCATAACATGACTATCAACAACATTATTAAAAGAGGAAATAGTTCAAATTTACTATTACTTCCAGTTTCAATACTGACTCCTTTTTGAGTGAAAACGCTAAGAGTTATCGGGATGTGGGTTCTTACAATTGATTTAGCTTGCTAAGAATATGTTTCATCCTTTCCGTTCAACCTCTGTTTAAACCAGAAGTGGTTCGATTTAGCCATTTCCAGTTTCAGAATTACTTACCATAGAACAAAAACGTCCATAGCTAACGACAACTGTACTGCAATGTATACATCTCAAGTATCTCTCTCTCTCTCTCTCTCTCTCTCTATATATATATATATATATATATATATATATATATATATATATATATATATATATATATATATATATATATAGGGGCGGATCCAGGATAGGATCAAGGGAGGGGCTAAACCATATTTTGCCGTTTTATCCAATGTAAAGCAGGATTGAAGCTCATTTTATCCAGTGTATACCTGAGCGCCAAGGGGGGGGGACTATATATACTGTGTATATATATAGATCGATAGATAGATAGATATAGATATAGATATATATCAGCACTTACAGATGACTGCTTCAAGTTTGAGTGTTGAATTCTGACTTTTGGAAGTCGTAGTTCATACTGTAAAACGATACTCATTTGTTTCATTAGTAATTCCCTATACTGTGGTATATTTTTTTAAAGAATAAATTTAGGAGGGGTAGTTTACTCTCAAGGGAGAACTCGTTTTTAACTGTTTTGTTTTAAATGACCTAAGCGATTTTGTTCATATTTCATGTATAAATATTTTACTAATAACTTGGCAATGCGACAGATCTCATTTGTCCTGGGAATATCTACGAAAGGTAGTTTACTGTTGGGTTCAGTTTTATTCGGACGACAGCGACTCAGGTGATTTGGCAATATTTCGTACATAATCATTTCATTAGTAACTGTGTAATGTTGCGCAAATTCATTGTGATAAAAATATCCGTAATGAATAGTTTATTATTAGCAGTGACTTGCATTTTTAGGATATTTTCTCAGAAATGACGTATGTAATTTTGTTATTTTATGAACACATATTTCCTTAATAACCGTAACATATGGCACAAATCATTTGTTATAAACGATTCACAAGGGTAGTTTTTTTTTTTTTTTTTCAGTTGAAGTTCTTCGAGAACACCTTATAATTTTGTTCGCTTTTACAAGAAAACATTTTATTAATAACTGCTGTGTAATATGAGTTTACTGGGTCGATGCATAGGTTCGTGCGGTTCTTATATTTTATATTTTATTGTTATCCTGCAGTTCTGTTAATTCAAGTACAAGTACAACATAGAAATAATATTAACATATTCCACGAGTATAACAATACACTGCATACATTTTACTGTCACTCGCATTACATACATATCATGAAGCAACTCATTCAAACGATTTTCGTCAAAATCTGAAGGTCTTCCAGAACGTGGATCATCAGACAAATTAAACCATTCTGCTGGAAACCATTTCTATGCTGTTCTTTCAGCAATTGCTTCATTCCCGTACATTGCACAAATTCTTCTCGCAGCTTCTGCTGCACTGATCCTCGGTTAAACTCGAAGAGCAAAATGTGACGGAAATGATCAATTTTCTCAATTTGACATTTCATATTTGTTTGTAAGAAATATATACAATAATACGTTCAGAATCAAGAAAACCTGTATTTCACAACACACAAACTCCAAATTAAGGAAAACCAACGGAATAACGATAAACGATCGCTTCATGTCGCATTGTTGCCAACCCAAAATAAAACCGCATGAACTTATGCATCGACCCGATATTGAAGAAATCGGGGATTTAAAAAAAAGTGTGCTGTTATCTGTACCTTTTAATCCTTCTATGCTAACAACTAATATGTGCGTTAAGTCTATTTATTATATATATAATGACACTTACTATATTACCATATTCGTTGGAGTAACGGTACATGGCTTTTCCTTCACTTTTTTTAATGATAGAAAGTGTTATATACTTTATACATTACAAAATTGTAAACAATAATTCCCTAAAAAGTTCTTTCCTCTATAATTTGACCTCCTGCCCGTTGCAGCTTGAAGATATGTGAGAATATCTCTCGCCCCTTGCAGCTCATAGAAAGGGTTATAGTAGTCTCTCCCGCCCGAAGCAGCTTGGAGAGACAGGTGAAAATATAACCAGTTAATAACTAGTGGTGGGCACAAAAACCGGATTTTAGGAAAACATAATCTTTTTTTTGTAAATTTTCACAAAACAGTTTTCCCCAGAAACGATTTTCACCGAATCCGGTTTTGGTTTCTTCCAACCAGTTTGGGTTTTCGCCGAATTCGGTTTCGATTTTCTTCAAAACTGGTTCTGGTTTTCTCCAAAGAACGGTTCGATTTTTACCGTATTCGGTTTCGGTTTTCTCTAAACCCGGTTCATTTTTTTCTTCGAAACCGGTTTCAGTTTTTTTTTTCAAAACTGTCTCTGTTTCTGACCAGAATAGTGTTTCGTCGGAAATTCTCATAGAAAGGAATTGCAAACTGAAACCGATATACTTTAAAAACAATACGTTTAAAAACAAAACTGCCTTTGTTGAGACGGATCCGGTTTTCGGAGAACAACGAAACTCTACTCGGGTGAGAAACCGAATCGAGTTTCGAAGAAAACCGAAACCAGTTTCGGTGAAAACTGAAACCGGTTTCGAAGAAAAAACGAACCGGTTTTGGAGAAAATCGAAACTGGTTTCGGAAAGAAAACAAACCTGTTTTTGGAGAAAACCGAAACGTCGGTTTATCCGGATTTCGGTTTTTCTAGAAACCGATTTCCGGTTCTTATAATAACCGGTTTTGCCCATCCCTATTAACAACTAATGTTTTCTGCCTCGAGGTGTCCGTCTTAACAGCCAGTCTTTGGAGGCGGAGCCTGTGGAAAGGTTGAAGGGGTCACCTTCGTATATCTTCGTGTCCTCTTCATGTTCTATCGGTGACGGCATCCGTCGGTTGCTTGTAAGTGCTTGTTCCTAGCACCTGTTTTATTTACTAATACGAGGGCACATTGGAATATATACATGTGTGTATTTTCTATTAAGTTGTTTTTAAATAAATACAAAACACGTAATTGTCAAAACAACTCAGGGAATTAGTATCGTTTCTGTACTTTCTTCATCTTGTTTTTAGTAACTTTCCTCATATTGTGTTTCCTACAAAAAACTATCCCTAAACTTCCCCTTTTGTTACAACGTATTAACCCTTAATTAGTCGCATGCGGAATTTTGTTCCGCACTTTTACATTTTTCTTTTGGTTTTCCTTACTTTCGATCGTATGCTTTTGAACTTTTGTCTAGCTGTCTTTTAAAGTTTCATGATTAAACAACAATACATATTTGAATTATTGCCCAAGCCGCTAGTGAATATTTTGTTATTTATTTTGGAGTGATGCATTTTGCGGAGCAAAGTTCCGCGCGCGACTGAATAAGTTACCCTTTTTTCTCCTACAAATTCTACGCTTTCTTTCAGTTTATTGTTTTTAGCCGACAACAATCAAGCGATTCGGTGACTACGAAACATATCACAAGCAAGCGCCACCACCACTATTTTTTAAAATTTATTTTACAAAAATATATTTTCAGGTACAGTTCATTTGTTAGCAATTGAACTTATAAGCGGTTCATATGTGCATTGTGCCCTCTGAAAATAAATACATAAAGAAGAGGGTCAGTCTTTTCTTTCAAAATGGATCATCATGAACGTGATGTAGACAGAATTAGAAACATGTTGCTGGAAGTTCTAGCTGAAGACGACAATTTAGATGTTCCGGATATGGAAGATGGCGATGAAGTAGATACCATATCTCTGCCAGTGAAGAATCAGCAGATGAAGGTGAAGTGTTGCCGCAAGCAGATCATGTGAAATCACTCTCAAACACTACTGCACAGGGACCACATCTTCTAAGAAAGGACAATGTCACTAAATGGTACGCACATGCTCCACGGCAGATTATACGAAGAAGTCAGAATATTTTGACCCATTTACCAGGAGTCAAAGGACATGCTAAAGAAGCGAAAACGCCGAGCGAATTTTTGAGTTTGTTCTTTAGTACGTCTATGCTGGAGAGAATTTGAATTTACAAACCAGTGCATTGAAACACATAGGGACGCTTATAGCAGAGAAAGAGATGCTCAGAATACTAATATAACAGAAGTAAAGGCCTTTCTGGGCCTTCTGTATCTTGCAGGAGGACTGAACTTGCAGGAGGAGGATAATTAGTCAATAGCATAAAATAAATTAAGACGACTATTAAAACAAATATTTTAACCTAAAATTAAATAAAAATTTTTAAAAAAAACAAATATTAAACGAGTTTTACTATGTAGTTATTATGCGGAACAAAATTCCGCACGCGACTAATTAGGTAACTTTTTTCACGCGACTAGTTAAGGGTTAATTGTTTAGTTGGTTGAGTTGTCATTTAGTTTATGGCTACTCGACTACGCGTTTCCGATGCGTTACCCCTCCTCAGTGAACACGACCTAGGTGGCTTTCGGTAAATTTACTTTCGCCTGAGTTATAAATCATACTGTGAACCAGTTAGGGTTTCCATGTATATTTTTTTCTTTTTTTTATTTCCCGCGTCGGAAGGGTAGAATCAGAATGACCTGCTTCAGTTGGTTTCCTGTAAGAAGACATGAAGGTTATCGAAAAAATATTGCTCTTAACTGCAGTTTATTCATATGTAAAGAAAAAAAAGAGAGAGAGACCGAGGCAAACGCCGATTTAAACGCCATTAATAGACAAAGTCCACTGCACGGCAATCTTCACTGGCAACATGTCTTTTCTTTTCTTTAATTCATTGATATTATTTTACTGATTCCGAAACAAGAGTCGGTCTATTGTTCCGAAACACATCAAATGTGCCCGATCCAACGTATTCTCCGCGTTTGTGGCGCATTTCGATTAGCAATCCACATTTAAATACATGGTCATCGTATTCCAAGCGTACGCACGAGCCATAAAAACGCGTTGTGAACGCATCGACAAGCCATGCACTTAGTGTACCGTTCAATAACGAGTATATATGAGATGCAAAGCTACAGCTTAACCACATGAACTCCCACCGGGAAACCAAAGCCGGGTCTGAACGATATAGCCATAAAGTAATTCTATATCACATATTAATATATTTCTACAAGGTTTATTTTTCACAAGGTGTCAATTTCTTACACATTACACAGTATATGAGATGGTATCAAGTATATTAGTTCAGTGGCGTAGACAGAGCGATCCTGGACTAGTTATTGTTCTCCTCTCCTTAGTACCATCGATTTCCACTCTCCTTATTCTTTCCACTCTTTCCATCATCGTTTACTTTATAATATTTGTTGGCATATTAGTTTATAATTACAGGTTTTATGTATATATTTTTATATTACCAGCCACAATGAACAATTAAATTGAATAATAACTTGTTTTATGTCGGAAAAGTTGCTTATCAAACAGTGAAAATCAACCTAGTTTTCAGTTCTTTAATTATTATGTTGATTTTTAATAGCTCTTAAAATGAAATTACTCTCTTATGACAAAACAGTCTTTAATCAAACTAAAATTTTGGAAAGTAATTATGTATTGTTGTACTTATGAACAAATTGGGTGCGCAAACACTGTGTGCTGGGGTATTAAAAGGATTTACCCGTTTCCTTCCACTTTTTTTTTAAATTTATTATAATCATCATAATCTCGTTCAGTGTCAACTGCCTAAAAGTTAGACGTGAACTGAAAAATTTCATTTTATTATAGTTATACTGTATCTAAATAGTTGGCGTAAAATGTATGTAGGACTCTCTCTCTCGCTCTACACACACACACACACACACACACACACACACACATATATATATATATATATATATATATATATATATATATATATATATATATATATATATATATATATATAGAGAGAGAGAGAGAGAGAGAGAGAGAGAGAGAGAGATACATAGATAATTCTATGAGCTATGGAACCCCGAGGTTCAATGCCGTATTCACAAAAGCTCTCTACTGACTTCTATCCTCAGCCAATTGGATCCAGTTTCTACATCGTATTCCTATTTCTGCAAGATCCATCTTAATATTGTCCTCCCATCTGCGCCTAGGTCTTCCTAATGGTCGTTTTCCGATTGGTCTTCCAGTTAAGACTTTGAAAGAACTCCTACTTTCTTCCATTTTGGCTACATGGCCTGCTCACTTCAGTCTCCTAGACTTGACGACCCTAACAATGTTGGGTAAACCGTATAAATTATGTAGTTCCTCGTTATGAAGTTTCCGCCATTCCCCGTTCCCGTTCCTCTTGGGTCCGAACATTCGTCTCAGGACCTTGTTCTCAAATACTTTCAGTCTATGTTCTTCCCCCAGAGTAAGCGACCATGTTTCGCAACCATACAGAACAACAGGCATGATTATCGTTTTATATATTTTAAGCTTCAAATTCCTCGACAGAATTCGCGACGACAAGAGATCTTAAATCGAATAATAACACGAATTCCCTGCTTTTGGTTGACATTTAATTTCTTCGTGAATATGATTTTCGTCTGTTGATATTGATCGTACATATTTGAAATTATCCACTTTATCAAAAGTATTATTTAATATTTTAACGCATCCATAATTTGTTGTATTTCGGTCCCGACGCACTTCCATTTATTTAGTTTTCTCTGCATTTACTTCTAAACCCATGTTCCTGCAAGCGTTTAATAAGATCTCTGCGTTTCTTTCTATTGTTCTCCTATCATTTCCTATTAAATTTGCATCATCAGCATACGCCATAACCTCGTGAACACCGTTCAATTCTAGGCTCTGGTTGTTATCTTTGATTTTTCTTAGTAGCGTATCCCAGGACAAAGTTGAATAATAATGGCGACAACGCATCTTTTTGTTTCATTCCATTCTCGACACGAAAGCTCGTGGACAAAGGTTTTCCTACCCGGACTTTACTTTAGGATTCATTTAAACATACCTTAGTTAATATAATTAGCTTCTTCAGTATTACAAATTCTGAAAGAACATTGCACACTCATGTACAAAATGATTGTCGCATATCTATAACTGTCTTCTTGTAAGAATATAATTTGATAATGATTTTGCAGGGTACTTTTAATACAGATACTATGCGTATAATCGGGAAATGCATATTTGTGGTAAATTTCATAAGAAAAGAATTATAAATACGAAAATTAGAATGAGTAAAACAAAATGTTGTTAAATGGACAAGTAAGTTTCATTTTCTTTTTATTATTCTTATTTACTGCTATTTTGAGATGAAATTTGCCACATACATGTCTTTGCCGATTATGCACATAATAACATTGAAAGAAATACCGGGCGATTTCGTTATCGAATTATATTCCTACAACAACATATTTATAGACATGCGACAATAATTTTGGACTGAGTGTACAACGTTTCTTTCCTAACCGAGTTGAAAATCTTATATATATACTGTATATATAATGTGTTTGTGTGTATTTCTTCGAGAGTTCAATTATTGCCAATCTTCCCCGTGATATTATTCTGGCAACTCCACTATCTCGGACTGCTCTGTTGTATATGAAAGTCATGCATCGTCAAAAATCATAACAAACAGAGACAAAACAAATATATATATATATATATATATATATATATATATATATATATATATATATATATATATATATATAATGGTCTGTCATATAACGTATACATTCCAACAAGAGATGAAACGATGAAAAGTAGAAGATGATTTCGTAATTAAATTGTGAAAATAAGGCCAGAGTTTTGTCTTTACTGAAAAAAAGAGGTGTTTTCATTTTACACCTTTGTAATGTATAAAAAAGTAGTTACGTAAAATATGTATGTAGGCTAGAGTTTCAAGTTGATTAATTATGCAAAACTAGGAAGCATGTGCTTTACAACACTTTAATAAAGTTTAATATCAACATGACAAAGGTTTTTCTGTATAATAATAACATAGTTTGAGTTTATTTACTTGTCGACACTACGTGAAGGTAATTTAAAAGGTAATTAATTTACTTGTATACAAAGGAAAAGGTATTCTGCGAGAAATGTCAAATTTTAGATATTAGAAAAAAATATAAATAAAACAGATGTTACAAAATATGAATTTCTGTCAAATAAATTGAAACCGTTTTGAATGTTATTTGGAATATTATATGATAGTGGTCTACTTCGCACACCTCACGAGACGTACTGCGAACGTTTGTCCGAACTCTCAGACCCTCATCGCTAGATGCAAACGACCCACAATTTCTCAATTGAGGACGATTTGTCCTCGTGCACGTAGTGGGCCAGACTGAAGTCTTGAATGTCTAGCAGTTAACGTACGGTCGAACCGGTCCTGCTAGTAAGTGAAGGCATCCCACGCTCTGCAGGCATGGCTCCAGTGTGTTATAAGGTAAGCTCACCTACCGACCATGCTCACAGTTACCCAGATTCCTCGGGTAAGCTTACATAAGCTACCAAGTCTCACGGTATGACCAGAACCCGGCAGAGTCCAACCCAATCCGGGAGCCTGACCATTCAATCCTGGCTCTGATTACTTTTATATTTCCACTGTCACCGCCGTTCGCGTAGAGGTACCACACACACGTCGAGATACTCCAATATTTGATCCCGCATCCAACGGTACGTACTAAATCACTTTTTGAGTTTGATGCCAGCCCCATATCTTGCAGAGCTTCCTCTCTTTCACTAAAAACAGAAACTTTTACCCAGATACCTGGGATAGGCACTTCTTCCCAGTCACCATTCGGTACCCCTGCAGGCTGTAAACTGGCATTCCCCTAACGATGGGATCGTCCAAGCAATACGGAACTTCCTCGAATTACGACAGTAGTGCACTGTACATTATTAAAGCCAATAACTGATGTAGACTCTCTGCCAGCAGATACATTCATTTGAGAATCAATGACCTCTTCTGGTAGGCTCATCCAGGCAATAAGGGGTTACTATTTTTAACGTATTTAGGTACTACATACATGCTGTATTTAAGCTACCTTCCGAACCTAATTTCACTTACAGACCACCACTGGAAGGAAGCATCTTAGCCTCCCTCAATAAGGCCGCTCAAACAACACGGAAGATCCTCTATTTACGGAAGAGGTACATTGTAATTACCAGACCCAATGAGTGATGTAGATTGTCTCCCTTTAAAGACAATTGTCATTTGGGAGCGGCGGCTCCCGTTGTAATGTCGTGGATCCAGCACCCAGTAAACAAGCACATAAAATTGGGACGAAGGATTGATTCCACTTCCGCTCATGCTCTTGAGGTACGAGTGTGAGTTTTAATACAAGTATCCAATCCCCAGCCAAGAGCATGCACAAAACGCTCTTTGAGGGCCGTACCTATATAATCCTCCCGGTAGGGCGTTGGATCTGCTCCATGGGCAAACCAACTACCCCTCTTTCATAGTGTTCGGGGTACAATGTAGTCTTATCTCCCGCAACCAAGAGCCCTCGAGTTTTCCATTTCGGAAGATAGCCGAAGCCTCAACTCCGCCGGTAGGTTGTTGGCCCAATCGCCAAGTACTGTCATAATGGCCAGCAGTCTAGGTTTCGACCATATAGGACTACGAGTTTACTCGCATTTCCCGTAGTCATTTCTCCTCCTTCTGAATTTGGGATCCGGAATGCTGTGCGGGACCAGTTGACAGGAGGGGTCCCTCTCCTTTTCTCAGCACGGGTCATGGCTAAGTTTATATATGTATCACTCATCTCTCACTCTAAAAATACACCTAAAGGGAGACCTCCTAAAAAGTAAGAATTTGCAGAATATAGATAGCATGCAATAACAAACAGTTGATTAATACCTGTTCCTTGATGCAACAGAGACGCCAAGTGGGTCATCTTCTTACAGCAAGCGGACGGCTACCAGAGAACTACAGTTCAGTGGTATTCAAGAGTTAATGTGACTTGAATGTGTGCATACAATCCAAAGATGTATCGTCCTTGAATGTGACAATCCTTTCAGCAAGTGTCGGTCTTTGACCACGGACGAATAGTGGTGTCACGCTAGTGTGGTTTATCCTTCCGCTACATCCGTGTCTGTATTTACAGAATGCGTCCATAGTGCATCACATATGGACTAGATGGCTCCACGAAGGCACCACGCAGCGACATGCCGGGTCCCAACAACCGCGCCATACAATGCACTGCGAGGACTGACAGTTTGTCTCTATGGCTCTGGTTGATCAGACAGTCACATCCTGCACCCTGGAGCAAGAACTAAAGACTGCTGCACTGTACAGTGTCCCAAGACAAGCTATATACCTTCCATTACTGTAGCCTCTGTTGACTGCACAGCATGTGTATAGGGGATCACAAAATTGTTGCAAACATCACGCATGGAAAGATGAATGACAGGACATGTCCTTTTGCTAGGAATCCTGTTTCTATCTGCAGCATCATGATTGCCGTGTACGTATCTGGCACTACCGTGACATAGTCTAGGAGATGTCTACATTTGCCATCGCCACGTTGGTTCAGCATCGGGTCTTATTATGTGAGGTCTCACAGTGTTCCTTGTTTATTCGTGCCTTCTGCGCATTGACGGACATTTGACCAGCCAACGGTACACTGACTGGATGTTGAATTCTGTTGTGAATTATAATGTAATATTTGGTGTAATCAAAATGTAAGAGAAATCGAGGGAACCTCGAAAATATTCACCCCACAAATTTGCATGATCGCGGATTGAATCAACGTCTCCGCATCAGAAATGAGCGCTCCACCGCTGAGACACCTTGATCCGATATATATGAGGTGGTAACAGAAGTCTCGAGACTAGTTCCGTAACACGCCAACAGATCACAGCGCCAAAGTGCAAGCAAATGCACAGGAAGCACGGACCTTCATAAATCACTGTACCAAGAGACATCGTCTTGTGTACATCGGGATCTATTCTGACCACGTGCGTCACCACGTCTTCAAATGTATCGTAGGCAGCGAATTAGAACAACTAGCAAACGTGAAATTCTGAGTGAAACTAAAAAAATCCGCCACAGAGACATCTGCACGTATCCAACTCGATAGATTTGACTCTTGCGAACTTCGACATGTTTTCGAAGGTGGAGATCCAGCAGGAATTGCAGAAGGTGCTTGACACGCTTCGAAAAGACTTATAGGACACATTTGGACACTGGTAGAAACGCTGGGTGTTCTGTGTTGCTCTAGAAGATGACTATTTTTGAAGGTGATAGTGTGAAAACGTAGATAAATAGTTCTTCAAAAATACAGAACTAGTCTCGAAACTTTTTGATACTACTTCATATATATAATTATTTGCCCACTGAGACGATACAGACTTGTGCTAATCCTATCGCGCGTTTCTTTTAAACTTCCAGATATGAGCTACACAAATGTGTTATTGGGAGTCTTTTTTGTTTCACTGAAGAGGTATTTATCATTTAGTTAAGACATGGGCAGAAAATATTAAATTACTTATACTGTGTTTTCAAACCAGACTAACCTTTAACCCTACAACGGTCGGGCGGAAAATAGTTTCATAAATGGTCAGGCTGGGTCTGAGAGACCCAAGAAAATAAAACTGCATAATTAATTTGTGATCAGCATTAAAAAAAAAAAGAAACATACTTTTATGTAATTACAAGTATTTCTAAAGCAGAATAAAGCATTTCAACTCAAAACTAATGTTTTCGCTTATTAAAAAAAAAAAAAACATATTTCTAATTGTTTGCACATTTTGTTAGTAAATTATATGAGCTTTTTAAGAAAATTATATAAAAAGGAATACTTGCTTATATGTTGCTATAGAAAAGTAATATTATAAAGGAAACTTATATTATAAAGTTTATTTAACATAAACTAAGGCACCGTCTATGTTGAAATGTTCTGAATGTCATAGGGTAAAGTCTTTTAGTTGTCATTCTTGTCAAGATTGTTATCTAATGGCGGAGTGGGTGGAGTTTTCTCAGCAGCGGCAGTAGATAAAAGTTATTCACTCTTATCCTCTTCTTCACAACAATCACTGTTACTATCATGGTCATTAAATAATTCATAATCAGGATCTGCATCGGAATCATCCAGTTCACTTTCATCATCATATAAAATTCTATGAATTTTACTCGCAGAAACTCTTCCTCGTTCGATTATGTTCTAGAATTTCTCAAAATACCAACAGAAATGTTGTTCGTATATACACACTCAAAAAATGTCGAATAGGCAGTCTTAATAAAAAAGTAAACTTCCTGCAAAGGTTCTTAATACCGGCAAAAAAAAAAAAGTTACGTGAACGGTCGGGTTGGGTCTGACAGACCCATGCAAGGTTTAGAGCTCTATTAAAAGCAAACTAACAATAAATCAAACTGGTTTGCAACACTAGCGTCTTTTATCGGTCGTTTTAGGAACGTATAGGAAGTTACAACTCAAACCGCTAAATTTAAGTTGAAAATTTTATTTAAAATATAAGTAGGTGGGTCTCACAGACCCAGCCCGACCGTTCTAGGGTTAAAATATACAGATAATGTTTAAAAGATAAAAAATAATTGATATTCGCCAAATATGCAATATAAAATATCGTTGGCAATTCAGAGAAGAACTAGAAATAAACAGAAGGAAAATTGACGCAGGCGTAAGTCTGTCAGAGGTAGAAGAGAAGACGCCACAATTCGCTGGTATCGACAGATAGAAAGTGATTGAAAGATTTTTTTTTCTTCCTCTGCACGTAATGGAAGACGAAACACCAAGAAAGATGGGAACTGGAGTTAAGGAGAAGCTTTTAGATAAAAGACCTAAAGTGAAAGAAAGCTTCAGAAAGAGATGTGGTTAAATTGAAAAGTGTGAACAACTCGAGAAGATTGTGTTTGTAATAATTACAAATCGGAACAGTTTATGTTTGAAATTTCTACCATTAGGTATTTAATCATAATTGTGGATTCGTTTATGTCATCTTCCAAGCATGATTATATCTTAAAAATCACGTTCTGTTACTTATTTAGAGACATACACTAGTATTGGGCACATAAATCTTTGTTGTTTTTTTTTTTTTTCAGTTTTCGGTATTCAGAAATAGAAACTTCTTTTAAACTCTCCATTTACCATTTATTTTCCAAAATTAGTTTTATTTTCTACCGAAAACTGGTATCAGTTTGAAATTCGAATTGACTTTCTACCAAAAGTTTGTTTCGTTTTCTTTTAAACCGGTTTGTTTTTTTTATAAAACCAGTTTCGGCTTTAAATCCGGTCCAATGTTCTAACAAATTAATTTCGAAATTAATATTATAAGAACAATTTTTTTTTAAAAAAACGATACTACCCATCAACAATCATATGGTTTCAGTAAAAATACAAAACTATTGCAGAAAAGAAAACGGCTGCGGTGAAGAATCCGAACGGTCTTGGGGAAAACCGAAATGTCATTTTTTTCGGTTTTCGGGTTTTCTCGACAAATAAAATTGGTTTTGCTAATCCCTAATCCATACACATAGCTATGCATGAAAATATGTATTCTGTGCATTATATTGGTTACCTCGATGACGTCTTTTGATTGTTATAACACATAGGCTTACAATATGTAATTAATAAAAAATAAGGTTATGATATAATGACAAATTTGAGCTATATCTATATCTTATTAACGACAATGTGAATGCCGTATTGTAAGTATAATGCATGGGTGTGAATGTGGTTGATTTGGAGAGACGGACAGGATAGTTTTTCCCCGGTACCACATATAAGTCTTATAAAAAAAACTTACTGCAAAAGTCTTCACCCTTCCTTGCAGTAACGTTCGCAAAAATTTGTTAAGGGGGAATTATTGCACACAATTTCATTTTCTTTCAGGGCATGAAGAATATATATATATATATATATATATATATATATATATATATATATATAATATATATATATATATATATATATATATATATATATGTATATGTATATATATTAAATGCTGAGTTTTCTATAATATCTTGCAGTAATAGTATACATGAGAACCCCCTGATCTGCGTTTCTTCTGTGTTCTATTACCACTTCTACATGAAATACCATAAATTTTCTACGTAGTGCAATAGTAAGGAGTATCCATGTGCACAAGACATGCGATATGCGTTAAATCCCCCCCCACACACACACACATAGTCATAGATAAAGTACATGTACGGCACTACACATGCAGATATAAAGTACAGGTACGTTCTTTTTTATTATTTTCGTATCAGTCGATAAGTAAATGAAAGTCGCTTTGTTACCCCCTTTGTAAGTTCGTACTTACTCAGTGAATAATCCCTAAAAGTATGAGCGTCCTGCTCCTTCGGGAACTGATGCAGCTTCATGTATACTATATCCTATCTTTCTAAAGGGTGAGTTTAACCCCTATGTATAGAAGTATACAAGGATACATATATAATACAAATAAACTCCGGTGAATGCAGTAAAGTGGAAACTTGCATTTAGGCACGGATAACAATCTGTAACCTAAGTCTCTTAGCTTGCCTGGAACTCTGAGGTTCTCTGCCTATTTAGCTTGCCTAGAGCTCTGAGGTTCCTTGCCCACTTAGCTTGTCTGGAGCTCTATGATAAATCAACCCCTCTCTTTGCTTGCCTGGAGCTGTGATATAATCTAACCACAACAATGTATCTTGCCTGGAGCTCAGCCGCACACTAACTCCATTTGCTTACCTGGAGCACTGAGACTTTCTAAACCGCTTTCACTTAGCTCGTCTGGAGCTTTGAGGAATCCTTCCCTTGGCTGACTGGGCCTCCAGACATGTATTTACCCAAAATACCTAGAAAAACTTTGTACTGGTATTCGGACAACACTTATAGCGACCTTATAGAGTAATATTGTATATACCAGGTGTATCAGTTAGTAATGCGGATTTTGTTCGATAGGTGGTGTTGCAGGAGAGTGCCTTCGGTTCCGTGTCAAGTGCGTGCAATTTCGTTCTAGTGATAAGAAGCGTGCAGTCCTCGTTGGTCAAGTGGAACGAAGCTGTTAACTGCATAGAAATTTTTATGCTCAGACATGGCAAAGTTCGTGCCGAAAAAAAAAAGAGCATATGCGGGAAGTGTTAATTCATTATTTCATTTCTAAGAAAAGTGCTCCTGAAAGTTTTCGAATTCTTCGGGAAGCTTATGGTGAACATGCTCCATCTCAAGACACGTGCGAACGCTGGTTTAAATGATTTAAGAGTGGCGATTTCAATGTTAAAGACATCGAACGACCAGGCCAGCCGAAAAAGTTTGAGAACCAAGAACTGCAAGCATTATTGGATGAATATGCGTGTCAAACTTAGAAACGATTCGCCAAAAGATTGAACGTTGCTCAGCAAACAGTTTCCAATCGTTTAAAAGTAATGGGTAAGATTTTGAAGGAAGAGAAATGGATGCCACATAAACTGACTAAGAAACAAATGGAAAATCGAAAAGTCATCTGTGAAGTCCTACTTTAACGTCACCAAAGAAAATCGTTTCCACATCGCATAGTGACTGGTGACGAAAAGTGGCTTTATTTTGAAAACCCAAAATGCAAAAAGTCGTGGGTTGATCCTGGTCAACCATCAACAACGACTGCAAGGCCAAATCGGTTTGGACAAAAGACAATGTTCTATGTGTGGTGGGATCAGGAGGGTGTAGTGTACTATGAGCTTCTCAAACCCGGTGAAACTGTTAATAGTGATCGCTACCGACAACAAATAATCAATCTCAACCAAACTTTGATCGTCAAACGACCACAATAGGCAACAAGACACGGCAAAATAATTTTGCTTCATAATAACTCGTCATCACATACTTCAAAGCCTGCTAAAGACACGTTAAAGGACCTAGGCTGGGAATTATTACCTCACCCGCCCAATTCACCAGACCTTGCCTCTTCAGATAATTATTTGTTCCGGTCGATGGCAAACGCACTTTCTGAGCAGAACTTCCGAACGTATGAAGAGGTGGAACAGTGGGTCTCTGAATGGTTTGCTTCCAAGGACGCCAAGTTCTTTTGAGACGGTATCCACAAATTGCCTGAAAGATGGAAGCAATGTGTAGATGGCGATGGGCATTACTTTGAATAAACCCCTTTTGTTGTTTCTGTTGAAGTTTTCATATTTTCTTTGCTTACCGAATCCGCATTATTAACTGGTACATCTGGTAACAGTAATTTTATAATAAATGTTTTGGGAGAAAGCCGAATCCTGTGCTAAATTGCTGACCTAGTACTTCATCAAGGTAATTTCACCATATTGTTGAATTCTTATGTACTCTATATTTAAGAAAAAAACTGTTAAATGTGTATCTATTGGTTGCATTCTCCTTACTATGACACTCAAAGTCATAATAACGACACGAACTCCTAACAGTTACACACACATAAACAACTTATAGTAATATTGGAGGAACTAGAAGTATCTTACAGATTTTTTTTTTTCAGAATTTTATCAAGATATTATTTTATATTTATATAAGTAGACCAGCTATATATAAATTATTGACATTTTCAAGGAATTCTCTGTAGTATTGTGGTTCAATATTTCATTGTTAGCTTTGGCAGTAATGAATTATGGTGATGTCTACGATTTGTATTTGTTATTATGACATATTAGTTTCCGTGTGTTCTGTTCGTAACATGATTATCTATTAATATTTAACTCACATATGATGAACAAATTCTGGAATACCATGCAATCAGGAATACCATGCGATCATGTCAACTGAACAAATAGAAAAGTTAAAAATAGTTCATCCATTATTGAATTATAATTTGCACGTAGGACTTCAAGCAAAAAGTGACACACAAATAACATTTTAGTTTCTTCTTTTTTTTTTTTTAATTTTACGAGAACACTCACAAATAGCGTATATTAATTATGTGAAACATTGGTTTTTGCTAATAATTATCTAATTGGCTAATTAACTCCATGTTTTTTTTTCGGAAACTAAACTAGTTGTACAGAAGAACAATTGAATTATCGACACGACTATTTGTGTTCTGCATGTACAGTATAGAACGATATAAATTTCAGTGTGTCTATGAAGTTTTTTAGCAAGTGGAAAAGCTGATTGATAGGATATTAATGCATATTGCACGTCACCTATCTGTCACCATTGACAGCATACGTTCTTAGTTATTCCATAATGATTATTGAAATTCTTTTCAATATGCGAGGACATAGAACAACCGTTGTAGTACTTATCCTGTTTCAAAGATCACCTATATGTCTAAAACCATTCTTAACATACTTCCTGAAGCTTTCCGCCATGTTTCTTTAAATTTCCTTGTACGCATGTGGAACTAGTGCATCCGTTACAGTTTATATATTTCCCGGAGACAGTTCAGGTCCCCTTATTCACAATATACTCTTGATATTTTAAAATTACTAATGTGGAAAAGTTCAAATTGAGGTCCGGGGTGTCTCCTTCTGGTGAAGTAGGCAACGCTCCAACGGTGAATGTACTTACTTAAGATGTTAACCCAAATATTGGTTGAAACTCCATTTTAAAAACTGCAGGTCCCTTCTCATTTAGCCTCCGTGTTGAAATGGTTCATTGAACTGAAATTAATTAACTTTGATGCAGCTGTGGTCTGATGAATATAGCAGTCATTCATATTTCTGACAATAGTAGTGCCGTGCGGTGCTATTTCCAATCGGGGAACATGTCACGAATAAAAATACAACCTTCGAGATTGTCACATACAAGGTAATATTAGCATGTGTTTAACATAGGTGGGTTTTCTCGAGGTTCTCCCGTTTCCCAGCACATTATCGTTTCGCGAATTATTTCATAATCATCAACCTTCTTTATCCGAAATGACATAATTATGGTACGTACTTCATTTTATTTTTAAACATGCTCAGTCAATAGTGCGGATGATAGATTTTCAGTAACATTTGTGAATCATGGAAATATTTTTTTCCAACTTGACCTTGTTCAAAGTCGCTAGGTCTGTTATATTTTTAAGCAATTAATATTGCAACAAAGGGATAACTGAAAATTTCATGCCTTATTCCGTTAAACATTTTCTCTGCTATAGAGCTGCTCAGGTCATTTTGAATTCTATTCTATGTAGTAGCAAACGTAGTTACGTTTAGCAAATGATTGCTGCTGAATCCATATGACCGATCTCAATCAGGTTTTCAAGACTCATGTGGTTCGAATCTGGAAACATTTTTGTAATTTAATTTTGACGGTAGATTCTATGGAAGGGGAAGGAGAGGGGGACGTATAAATAAAAACTAATAAAACCTAAGAACTTTTGAACCACTCAACCAATTTCGATCAAATTTTGAACATATATAAGGGACGGGCCTTGGGTGTTTCTTTATCGTTTCACTTTGATGAGCCAACCTAGGGGAGGGGGGTAGATATATGTTTAAAAAAATAAAATTAAAATGACTGCTTTGTGACTTCATCACTCTTGAACCACCCGACCGATCTCAATGAAATTTTCAACATACATGAGCTTAGAGACAGGGGTAACTTTAGGCTATTTATTTAGACGATGCAACGTAGGGGAGGGGGAGCAGTAGAGAAACTTGAAAATGATCAATAATCACTGATATTAGTGTTGATTCTATAGATTTTGGGATCGATGAGAGGAACAGTGACATTTCTGATGCTGTTTCAATCCAAATCCAGCTATGATAGTTGAGGAGGGGGAGGGTACAACGGAGGGGAGGGGGATACACATTTATAAAAGATCGAAAATGACATATTTGTGTCGAATCCATAGTTTCAGGAGTAGCTGAGATTAACAGTGACAATTATGATGCCGTGTGCCGCAGCACGGAGAAAGGGGAGGGGGAGCTATATATAATAATATTTGAAAATGACCAATATTAGTGTCTAATCCATAGTTTAGGGATCATTGAGACGAACACTGAGATTTCCGATCCGATTTAAATCCAAAACCAGCCCCGCCACTTGGGAGAGGGGAGCAAGAGAAATAAAAAAAATGATCGAAAATGGCCACTATCAGTGTAGAATTTATAGTTTTCTGGGTCGCTTAGATAAACAGTAATATTTTCGATCCCGTTTAAATTCAAATTCAACCCCGCAACGTGGGGAAGGGGGAGCAAGAAATATTTAAAAGTGATCGAAAGTGACCGATATTAGTCCTGATTCCACATTGTCTGGGGTTGCTGATATGAACGGCGACACTTTCGATGCCATGATCCGCCACATGGGGGAGGGATATATATAGGGATATATATATAAGTGATCGAAAATGACCATATTAATGTAGAATCCATGATTTTCGGGGTCGCCGAAATGATGAATGATGTTTCCGATTCTGTTTAAATCGATGCCATTAAAAACGAGTACAGTCTCTTTCACGGGTACTAAACACATGAGATACGGAGTTGTGCATTTAAATTTTCATTTCAACCCAGCGAAGAGGGTATTATGTGCTAGTATATAATAAACTGGCTGGTTCATTTATGTGCAGGACGAATTTTCTAAATTAGTGAATCTGGAACAGCTACCACTTTCCTGTTCCGTTGACGTCTCATTTGCACAGATTTAGCTAGAGTATGAAAACCAAAGCTTTCTCGATTTCTGTCAAAAAGTGTTACAATATCACATTCAACGTTATACAAAAGAATGGGCAAATTCCTTAACTCTTTAGCAAATTAAAATTACGTAAATAAACTGAACTCTATGACGCGCTAAGTTCCACTATACCCAATACACTTTTAGAAACTGGCAAAACACATAGCTTCCTCTGCTTCATCACAATGTCCGTGTCTGCTTGGTTTCATTCGGAAGAAAACATTCCTCTCACCCTGACAGTAATTGAATGTTAGCCTGAAGTGTGTTGCACCCTTGCAGATCAGATGGAATGAAGCTTGCTTACAGTAGTGCAGCAAATGGACATTAAAAAAAATCTTAGAATACGAGAGTTTTAGAATAATTTTAATCTTACTTAGAGAGACGCAAAAAGAAGGGAACTGGCTGTTCCGGTTGTTTCATGGAGGAATCGCTGCTGGACAATGAACACGTGTTTCTTTTTTCTAAGCAAAACCACGTACACTCTTACTACATCTACTACAAGAAGCAGAGGACGGGAATCCTCATCATCATCAGATCATGTGACAGAAGAGGAACACTAGCGCCACCACTGTCCAGAAAAGGGTATAAACATCACATAATATCTTCATTGACATCAGTTTTAACTGGTCAAATCTTAGCATGCCTGGAGCTCTGAGGGTTCTAACCTAACCCAAACCTCTTAGCTTGAATGGAGCTCTGAGAATTTCTAACTATTATCTTGTATGGAGCTTCGTGGTTTCCCTGCCCTCTTAGCTTGCCTGGAGCTCTGAGGCACACTAAATCCTCTTGCTTACCTTCTGTAGAAAGAGTACCTGATTTGATCCCAGATGATGCAGATGTGTCTTGGATATTATCATGCAAGTTCTGCTAACATTCCCTTCCACATTCTCATTCCCTTTCTTTTGGTCCCCTTTGACCTGTATGCCGTAACTGTGGAACGACGAATGTTCAATTTAATTAAATTTAAAACATGTTCGTGTGTGCATGTCCTTTAGGCATGTGTTACAACGAGATAAATTAATATTTCAATACTGTGTTGTATCTTCTTCAGGCAGTTGTCGTATACGTGAGTGCAATCGTAACTTATATACAATTTGAATCAATATTGAACTGATTCAAGAGATTATCTCAAGTGATTTCAAATGATATTTGAGATCGTTTTCTCTGTTTTGCTTCCGAACTGCTCTTCTTTTTTTTCTAAAAGATACACACACACACACAAATCCCTTCTTTAATTTGGTAAGGATTTTAGAGGCGGCAGAATGAGATAGATGATGATAAAAAATTTTAGCTTTTTTTTTTAAATTCTATTCTCTATTTTTTTCGACTCCCACAGGAAATACTATTAAAAGTAAGGAAAAACTAGAAAATGAAAGCCTGTGGAACGTCTTGTCGATAAATGGTGTTCCATTGTAAGAAAGAAAATAAAAGAAATAGAGTTTTGTAAACCAGAGCAGTTTCATCTCTCACAAGACCAGAAGTATTTAAAAAAGAAAAAAATATGATAATATGGAGCAACAATTATTTGGAATTTCAGGATTTTTCTTTCATCAGTTCAGTGTCATTGTCATGATTATAAAACTTTGAAGTTGTTCATCTTTTGTTCTCAGCTAACATTATTAATTTTCAACCACTCTCATTTTAACAAGAGAAATATTCTTCAACTAAAGCAATTAAAATAGCTCTCAGAGAGGGAAAAATCTAAATGTTACTTCAATGATATGTTTTAATCGATTGCACATTCTAACAAAAAATAAAGAAAGAAAAAACAAAGAAAAAGAAAAAAAACTAGACAAGTCCACCATATTAAGAGATTGGATTGTTCTGAATAACTGAAAAAAATAAAACAATAGCATACCAGGAAATTTAAATTTAGTTATTAATTTAAGGGTTAAAGATTAAGTTAGATTTGAAGGTAACAAATGCAAGGTTGACGCATAAGTTCGTGCTATTTTTTTCGGGTTGGCAACAATGTGGTGTGAAGCGAATGTTTATCGGTATTCCGTTGTTTTACCGTAGTTTGGAGTTTGTGTGTTGTGAAACATAGGTATTCTTGATTATGAGCGTATTATTGTCTATATTTCAGACAAACTAATATGAAATGTCAAGTTGAGAAAAGTGATCATTTCCGTTACACTTTGCTCCTCGAGTTTAACCGAGGATTCAGTGCAGCAGAAGCTGTGAGAACTAGTTGTGCAGTGTACGGGAATGAAGCAATTGCTGAAAGAACAGCATAGAAAAGTTTATCTTGATCAATGACTAGCAGATTTCATCCAGTCAAAACCAAAACAGTTCTACAGGCGAGGCATTGAACTGCTACGTGAACTTTGGCAGAAGGTGATAGATAGTGGAGGTGAATACATCACTGAGTGATTGTGAGTTAATGTGAGTGACAGTAAAATGTATTGTTACACTTATAGAATAATGTTAATGCTAGGTCTATGTTGTATTTGTATTTGAATTATCAGAACAACAGAATAAAAATAAAATATAAAATATAAGAACCGCATTTGAATTGTATTTGTATAATCATTCTAGATGCTTTTCTAATCTCGAACTGTCATAGCATTTGATTGTCTCTTGATTTCTTCTAGAGCTCCATCGTGGCTAAGCGGCTAGCGTACTCGCCTCTTGCTTGGGAGACCCGGTTTCAATTCCTGGTGGGAGCTCATGTGATTCGGGTTCCACGTTTAGCTCTAGGCCGACGTTTAATTTATAGTCTCGCTGCTGAAAGGGACGCTATACTCAAAATCAAGTCAAATTTCTTCAAAATTAAATTATAATATTTAAGTAGCAAAACAAGTATGTATTCCAATCGTCATCTTGCGGCTGATTCTTGCTGTATGACTCAATGAATACTCAACGAACTTAAAAAGTTCCTTACTGAATTCTCTATCTCTCTCTCTCTCTCTCTCTCTCTCTCTTTCTCTCTTTCTGTGTGTGTGTGTGTGTGTGTGTGTGTGTGTTACGTGCGAATTTTTTCAATTTTGAGCTCTCAATTCGACAGAGCACTAAAAACTATCTGAGAAAGTGAAGGATTTTTTCGCGTCACTCTTAATGTTCCCGAGATGTTAACCCAAAAAGTTCGCATTTCGGGAGATTTAATAAAATAGGTCTCGGGAATCGTAAGTAATAGACAGATGATATTTTGCGAATTTCACAATTTTGAACCCTCCATTTTGAACATGTGTCTTCATAATACAACACATAGTAGAACTTTTTTTTAATAGAATCTTTAACCCTTTTAGGATTTCCACTTTTTGAAGTAAATTTTAAACTTTCACTCAAACAGCTACTGCTTCCTTAGTATTTATTGTAGGATCACGGTTCATACCTCGCTTTTTCAGGACAGATCATACTTTTCAACGGTATCACTTTCTTGTCCATATTATACACCAGAAACAAGAAAATTAAAAAAAAAAACAGGAGATTTTTCGAAGAAAATCGAAATTTTTGTACCTCTCTGGCCCAGGCCTGGGTTCACGTAGGAATCTGACTTTTTATATATATAATACGCAGTTATGCACATAATATGTGTGCAAAATTTCGTTCTTGTATCTTGAAACTGAGGTCGGGAGATTTTTTTTTTTTGAAAGTCTCAAGGTGACCCATATTTTCATATATGTATATACATATATAAAAATATTTCAAAAACTTACTGCCTCACTTCTATTTGATCTAGAGTTATATCTCGAACGCCAGTTTCTTCAGTATAACAAGCCGTTTAAAATTGTACCACTCACATGTCCATACCATACACTTGAACAGAAAAAATAGGGAAAAACCCGGAAGTATTTTTGAAAATCCAATTAAAGTATTTTGTCTCTCTGGCGTAGGCCTGGGTTAACATTGGAATCTGATTTTTTTTCTGAAAATACGTTGTTATGTACGTAATCCGTGTGCAAAATTTTAATCTTGTATGTTGAAAGCAAGAGCGGAAAAAATGTTGAAAATCTGAATGTAGTACCTTTCTCTCTCTCTCTCTCTCTCTCTCTCTCTCTCTCTCTCTCTCTCTCTATATATATATATATATATATATATATATATATATATATATATATATATATACTATAAAAATTACTGCTTCATTACTGTTTAGCTTAGAGTCATGGTTCAAACATTATTTTCTTTAGTATAACAAGTCATTTTCAACGGTACCACTCACATGTACGTATCGTACCTGAACGGATTTTTTTTCTGAAAAAATCATCCCCTTTTAACACTTTCGCCCCGCGTGCCCGGACCCGCTCTTTATGTAGGGATTAAAAAAAATAATAATACTTGAAGGTACATACAATCTGTATGCAGAGTTCTAGTCTAATATCGTGAAAATTAAAGGCGTGATTTTTTTTTAATTTGCCTTAAAAAAAAAAGAAAACAGTCATGACCCTCCGCCTCCACTTGGAACAGCCAAGTTGACCATGTGGTTCCAAACCGCATCTGAGGTGTTCTTTGGTAAATCTTTGACTAATAAGAAAACCGCTTGAATGCCTGCTATAGAACCAAAATAAGCAGTCAAGTAGGATACTACTCCATGGTAACAGAAGTTACCAAAAACCCTAAAAGGGTTAAACAAAACATATGGGAAAAAAATTAAGTGCTCAGGGAAATTGAAAATGAATAGCTGTGTTACAACAATTGTTTAATGAGTATAATACTAAAGTACATAGAACAATTGGTATAAAGCCTGTAGAAGTTAATAAAAAAAAATCTTTGAAGATCGTTCTGGTAATGCTCTTGGAGCATTTTCAAATTATTTTTTTTCAAAAAATATTTTTTGTGCCTTTATTTCATGAAAAGTAAAAAAACATCAAGTAGGGGTGTTACGTAAACATCACATAAAGGAGTTTGGTGGTATTTTTTCAAGTAATATTAAAACCGAAAATTGTATTAGATTTCTGCTCTTTCTGATTTTAGTACAGATAGTGGATTTTAGTATATATGTGGAATAAATCATCGAGACGCTTGATTGACTGCAGAAGACGACTTATCACTGTTTGCTATTGTTTTGACTCTATGGTGACCAACGTGCAAGCCGAAAGTAGTTGATTCGTGCAATTTTCAGTTTGAACAGAGAGTTAAGAAAAAAAAAAGTATTCGTTCAAAAAATTCTAAATCACTTCTCGTTTCTTCCTTACCGGTAACACTTTACTTTATGCGAATTACTCAATCCGGATGTAGTAGTGAATTTATATAACTTCCGGTTTTAGTATAGAGTTAAAAATTATAACTAGATGTATTCTTGGGGTGCTTAATCAATTACAAGAAACCACTTTTCGCCATATATATTACCATTCTTGATCTATAGTGATCAACGTTAAAACTGAAGAATGTTTGGTTTCCATCACTTTCAGGTTTGAATATAACCTCCATCAGTGAACTCTGTTCTTACCCTGAACATCGTGCACAACATTGATGGCAACCCATCAAGTAGTTCCTGAGATTTTTCTCACGGACTGAGTAGTTCATCCGGATGGACACACGAAGAAACAGGGTAAATATACAGAGTGTTTCAAAACAACACCTACAACGTTTCGGAGGTGATTCCTTACACCAAGATAAGACGAAAAGTATAGACCAACTTGGGCGCACAAATGCTTCCTTTCGGAGTTATAGGCTGCTTAAAACATGAAAAAAAAATGAGCGTTAAAGATCCAAAGCTCCAAACCAAAGGGACCTACCCTTGCCGGGTTAAGACTTTATTTAGGAACTAGTATGCGACCTTTCCAAATATCCATGTTTCAGAATCCTAAGGCACTTCCGCAACAATTTCTATTGAGGTAGTTGGCGAGTACTTGAAATTATATGCTCGTAGCCAAACTCCCTCTATAAAAATTGTTGCGTGAGTACCTTAGGATTCTGAAACACGTATTTTTGAATAGCACACATAATAGTTCCTAAGTGAAGTATTGACCCGGCTACGATAGGTCCCATAGTTTTGGAGCTATGGATCTTTAAACTTCATTTTACAATGTTTTCAGCAGCCTAAAACTCCGGAAGGAAGCATTTGTGCACCCAAGTTGATCTATACTTTTCGTCTTATCATGATGCCGGGAATCACCTCCCAATCGTTGTCGGTGTTGTTCTGAAACACCCTGTATAAATGATTATCAGTAAACTAAACTCCTTTAAAAATCATTATAAGGCCAATAGGCTTATCTATCGTACTGGGTCTCCATCATACTTTGAGGAGTGTTAAAATAGTAGTCGTTCAATCAGATACCTGGCATCATTTTATTAACACACCGTTGTTGATGTTTATATACAAGTTACCTAACAACTATTTTCACCAAAAAAAAATATTTCTTAGTAAACGTTCAGTACTGTTATGTAGAATGATAAAGTGTGGTGTAAATTATTCATAAGTGGTTATGAGGAACGGAGTATAGTCGATGACAAAGAGGAACATTTTGAACATAAAATGAACAGATAGAAGCAGTTCTACTCATATAAATTAAAGAAAATTTATACAGCTCACGCAAATATTTTGGTGAAAAATATCAGTTAATATAGTAGCTGTTCGATATTTGATCTAAACATCAAATATATAGCGTGAAACTTTGCTCATGGCAAGACTAAATAAATAAATAAAATGTAATATAAATTATCATTGTCAGTTATTAAATATCTATAATATTAATGCAAGGCAATGTAGACGTTTAGAATTACCCAATAGTTGTATCTACCTGAAATACAGGATGTTGAAGTGGTAAGTAATTGATATTAATTAATGAAAGTTTTCACTAATCACTGATAATCAATACAATTAATATTAATATAATTATATCGACCACTTGTGTTCACCATATTAACTGGGGTGTTACTAACAACACAAGGTGTGTGTATATATAGAAAGGTCATCATGTCACTGTTTCTATTTCTCCGAGCTCCTTCGTTCATTTGCTCAGCTCTGTTTTATTTTCACACCTCTGAATACCACCTTTGTGTTAAACTGTTAACACCTAACCTGTGCTAACCGTAACACCTGACCATTGGTGTCAATGGAACACTGACCTGTGTCAAAATTAACTGATTTAACACCATCATTTGCTGGTGCGTAGGAAAAAGAAATTGCCTTAGTTTAATTGACAAATATTGATAAAAACAACATTATTTGAGAGAAGTCATTAAATGCTATTTAGAAACATTAATTAAGCAAAGTATCAAACTTTTACTTAGTTTACCTTGCAAGTATACATTTGCATTTCTTTCTCTCTTATGTTTTAAGGAAGAAATTTACTAATGCTATATGTTTAACGTCATATGCAATACTTATTACTAAAAGGTGGAATTTATCCCGTCTATGGCTTAGTGTATTGAACTAAACCTCTTAATTCGATCTGAATGGGGTACAAGAGTGTCAGTTTTTTTTTGTAAAAAAAAAAAAAACTTAAACAATATTGATGTTGTGCAATAAATGTCCATAAGTAACTAAGAGTTATGTAAATGTGTTCAAATTAACCTTTAATATTTTAACGTACTAAATAAACGAATTGAAATGTATTATTTGTCTTGTCCATGTAATGCTGAACGTTTTTTTTTTCTACGTAACTGACTAAATATAATGTGAAATGAATCTGTATCTAAAATATTGGAGTTTAGTTAGGTATCTTTCTGTCCTGATTTGTATTGTGTAAATCGAGAAGAAAGGCTCTGAAGAATAAAGACTGAAAATAGATGTTAGAAAGACAAAAGCCATGGTGGAAGCGGTCGGTTTTAAATACAGAAGTAGGAGAGGACGAAATAAAATAAGTGACTAGTTTCCGATACCTGGGTAGTATTATTAGTCATGATATGGAGTGTGAACGTGAAATAAAAGCAAGGATAGGAATGGTGAAAGAAGTCCTTAGGAGGAAGAAAAGTTTATTTTGTGGACCTTGAAAAAAAGTGTTGCGGAAAAGACTTATAAAATGTTTCGTGTGGATTATTGTATTGTATGGATCAGAAACATGGACATTACACAAAAATGAAGAAAAAAACGACTGAGAGCTTTCGAAATGTGGGTGTGGAGAAGAATGGAGGTAATTAGCTGGGTCGAGTCGAAAACGAATGAGAGGGTGTTAGAAATTGTAGGGGAGTAAAGAACAGTTCTAGATATTATTGAGAAGAGGGAGAGAAGTTGGTTAGGACATTGGCTAAAAGAGAACTATATCAATGGAGGATGTGCTAGAGCAGTGTTGCCAAACTTATGAATATTCCGAGCTACCGTACCGTTTTTAAAACGTACTGTGAGCTACCAACCAAAACAACTAGCAACTTAAAAAAAATAATGTCAAACATTTCTCTATTTCCTATAGACTTGCATTTCTAGTAAATATGAATTCTAGTATAACACGATCTACCGAAAATGTCCCCACGAACTACTAGTAGCTTGCGATCGACGGTTTGGTGGTACATATGCTAGAGGGTATGGTGGCAGGAAAGAAAGGGCGGAGGCGAAGAAGACTACAATTGATGGATAGTATCAAAGTAGAAAAATCATGCGTGAAGAGAAAAAGGTTAGCAGAAGTCTGTGAGGCATGGAAGCTTCTCAGTTGCAGCAAGTGACTTGCCAATAATGACAGGATACCTATGATGATGATGATGATGATGATGATGATAGAGTGTTTTCATTAAAACCAAGTTTCAGTCTCTTTTCCGAGATCAATCCAGACCAGATGCAATTGAGCCTTTAAGACTTACAGTTAAAACAAAGTAAACCTTAATATTGCATACATTAAAATGTTATATCTCTCTCTGTATATATATATATATATATATGATGAGTGTTGAGTGATTATTTCAGAGTGTTAACCACAGTGTAGATTTTCTTTTTCTCATGGTACGTTCTTGATTAAAAATAATTTTGAACATGTCAAACTTCTGCTTGAATTGTACGGATAGTGTTTCGTCCGAAATGAGGTGCCTGGAGCTGAGATCCCAAACGTGCTCGAACACGGTAAGTTAACAGGACAACTTTCTGGAATTTATGAAGTGTGACTGACTGACTCACTCTGTGATGCAACGAGCGAATGGTGCTACCTTTCTGAGAACAGAAGAAAAATATATTATGAAACGTGTTCTAGAAATAAAAGGAAAGGAACCCTTCATAAAAGATTCAAGACAGAACACCTTATGTAGAGATGTTAATACATCAACGCTTTCTGAAACTCAGAAAGAAAAAAAAATGAAAAACAAAAAAAGTTGAAAACGTATGCAAATCTTTTATACAACTCAAAACTCGAGGCATAGAACCAAAAATATGTTAACGTGCGCCAGAAGGGAACACAAGAGATGAAAGAAAGAAAGAAAAAAGAATCTGTCCCGAGCACTTTTCTTCGTGATTTCTTGTTGTGAAATATAGAATGGCATTTAAAATATTTCTTTCGATGTCCTCGAGTATCATTCCCTTACAATGTTGTCAAAAAAGAAATAAAAGAAAAAAAAAAATTTTTAAATGCAATAAAAGAGCTGACCTTTAGAAGAGCAAACAGCTTGTGTTGATTCAAGTCAATTGTTCAAAGAACAAAACACGGCACTTTACATTATAGAAATAACTTCAGATAAAAAGAAAGAGAGAGCGAAAGAAAGTAGCCCTCGTTTTTCGCTTTTAAGAGAACAGTAGGCAGATCAGAGCATCCTTCCAGCTACTTGCTTAATTAAGATACGAACGACATAAAAGTGGTATGATGTCACCATTTGCCTTGGACACTGTAATTGAAGTTGAGATACAAAGGAGGGAAGACATATTATTTAAATATAATAAAATTTGTTAAGATTTGAAGTTTTTTTTTCTCAGAAAGCTTTTGTGGTATATGATGCTGTATAACGCAAGCCCTACTTCAATCTGCATGTCTTATTGTAATTTTTAGTTGTAATGTAAAAAAAAAAAAAAAAAAAAAAAACTTCTCACTTGAATACAATATATTTGCATAATACGAAGGTCGGTTGATAAGTTCGTGTTCTGACTAGGAAGGAAGCAATTATTTTACGTTTGTAAACATTAGCAGCGTAGCTACATACATTGGTAGTAATTGTGTAAAATTTCATTTCTCTACTACTTGCGGGAGGAAATCAGGAACTAAAAGGTCAGGAATGCTGCCAAGAAAGGTATTGTTTCACCAGGACAATACACACGTTCATAGGTCCCTTGTATCCATGGTAGAAATTCATTCCTGTGGGTTCGAACTTTTGCTACATCAGCACTATTTGCTTGATCTGACTCTTTCTGACTTTCACTTGTTTAGAAACATGATAAAAGTTTATTAGGATCAGCGATTTTCTTTGGGTGCAGAGGTAAAAAGTCCTGTGTTGGGATATTTTGCAAGACTAGGATGATTTTTTTTTTCTTTCAAATGGCAAAGAAGCGTTACCGGAGAGGTGGCGTAAATTCACAAGGTCGAGGGGAATTACGTGGGAAAATAAAACATAACTTATTCAAATATTTTCTAAGTTTGTAGGCCAGGCCACAACTTTCCAATCCACCCTCGTACCGAGATAGTCGAACTAACAAGGGACATCACCCAAGTGTTCGGCTCCGATTTCAATGTTTTTTTTTTCTGATAGAGGAGATGCATGCATTATTTGTGATGACAGAAATTTTTGCCATGGTGCATATTTCCTATTTCTTATAATTTTTAAGAGGTGTGATATGTATTAGAGATTACTGCACAAATCCCTTACTGCTCTTTGTAAACGGAGAGTTAATGAAAGAACAACCACGCAGATACATATAAGGCATATGGTAGGTACGACCTTGACGGCTGTCATCTTGAAATCCGCCATTTTGAATTAAGGTCAAGTCACTTGAAAGGGAACAGGGTAATATGATACATAATTTCGGGCTAGAATTTAATCAGGAAAACAATGGTGAAGTTAGTTTTAAGATATGCACATATGGAGAAAAGTTACAGGCATATTAATTGCTTGTACTTACTATGTGGGTGAGTCCCTCACCTCTGCTTCTAACCCGCATATTAATGATAATAAGTGGATAAGAACTTCGGTAATACACATTAGGCCTAGAAGGAAGTGGTACGGTAAGGGTAACCTTGACGGCAGCCATCTTAAAATCCACCATTTTGAATTAAAGTGAAGTTTTGAAAAATGAAAACCATAACATGTGACCCCTCATTTTAATAGCAAATGTTCCCAAAAAAAAACATGGTATTCTTATTGTTGTTCTATAGTTAACCAGTATGAATTTAAGACTGCTTCTAATGAGCACCAAACGTCTATTATTCGATCTTTCAAATTGGCAACACTCCTAATTTTTACCGCATGTTTTAACTCATTCCACTATGATTTATTTTCTGAATTCTGATAATTCAAGTATAAGTTATAAAAGTGTATTATATATGGTTTATCGTTATACGAGGGCCACTATTTATATTTTGAGCCTAACAATGAAAAAAAAAAATAAAACATTAGTCGTATAGTAATCGACACTTTTGGCCTTGTTTCCGTCTTTCAGTTCTTGAACGTATGTAATTATGTACTGCTTCATTTGCGCAAAACACATTGACACGTAATGCGTGGAATACCTACTTCTTCTGATAACTTACGTGTTGACTTCAGAGGTCTTCTTGACATCCGTACTTCGATATCATTTACCACACGAGGTGTACGAACGAACGGGATTCGATTCTTGGCGTTCGTAACTGATCATGTTGTTCTCCACTTTTTCACCAAATCTTGAATTCTGTTCTATGCAGGATCAGCTATATCAGAAAATCTGTCTTCCCCCTTAAAAAAAAAAAAAAAAAAAAAAAAAAAAAAAAAAAAAAAAACTGCATTTCTTTAAAGAAACTGGTGAAGGAACTATTGTTGTTTACCTTGCAAGTGCGGTTACAAACTCGTCTGCATCTAATATTCACGGCTTTATACTGGCGTGGGTATGCAACATTAATAAGGCACTTTTCTACCTAACTACAACAACATACAATCAACAGCAACAATTACTGGTGCCGACAACAATAAGGAGTTTCATTGCAAACATAAAGGCTAGCCGGTTTTTCGTGAGCCACCCGTTATGAATAAATTATATATTTTATTTATTTTTAAACTAGCTTATTATTACGGCTAATTACTAGCATAATATTGTACTACTACCTTTTCTAATTGTGATTCTTTTTGTTGTAACTTTATACTCAACATTACGGAAATTGAAATTGGAACTGTTCTATTTTCTTCCTATTTTCCAAACCAGCCTTCCAAAATCTCCACTCACAAATATATATATATATATATATATATATATATATATATATATATATATATATATATATATATATATATATATATATATATATATATATATATATTTTGTTACATCTAGTCTCCAGACGACTTCTAACTTACCTTGTGAACGAACGAACGAACGAACGAAGTGTATGTTAATTATCTCAAAATGGAGATGAAAGGATTTCCAACCTATGATTGCTTTGTCCATTGAGGAAATATAAATTGTTTAGAGGGGTAAAGTGAGCTAGAGAAGGTACCAGAACGACAGTTAATTGACAGGGAGCGAAGAGCCTTTGGATTCGCTGTAGTAGTGCGTCTGGTGTGATTGTTTCTTTTTTTTCAGCTGTTGATGGAAAAAAATAAATGAAATATTTCAGTTTAACGTCCCACGATTATGCCCATTAGGCTAAGGGAGATGATGATGGAATAATCGGTGGAATGATAAAGTTGAATCAATGACCCCACACACCAGAGGTAAAGGCTCTACCACTGAGCCACCGTGACATTGACTTTACTCTTTTCATATCGTTCATTAATTGTACTCTTCTTCCCCCTCCGTCTTTTCCCTAGCATCATACCTTCTAAAATACCCCTCATGATACAGTTCCTTCTTAGTCAACGTCCCAACGAGTTTCTCTTACTCTTCTTAATTATATAAACATTCTTCTTTTCTCCCCCACCATTTCCAACGCCCTTCCATTGGTTTTCCGCTCGACCCAGCTATTTTTTTCATTCTCCTCCACACCCACATTTCGAAAGTTTCCAGTCGTTTTTCATCATTTTTGCGTAATGTCCATGTTTCTGACCCATACAGCACAAGACTCCACACGTACTATTTAATGGGTCTTTTTCTCAACTATTTGTTCAAGGTTCCAAAAAGATAGTATTCCCATTCTCCTAAAGGCTTCCTTCGTCATTCCTATACTTTCTTTTATTTTACGTTCACACTTCATATTATGGCTAATAATACTACCCAAGTATGGAAAACTATTCAACTGTTACATTTTCTCCTATCCTACTTCTACCTAGGTATATTTGACATCAATCCTTTGTTCAATCAGCATGGCTTTTGTCTTTCTAACATTTTTCATCCCATTTTGTTCACAAACCTTCTTCAAGCTTTCTAGGTTAATCTTCATCACGCTTCGTTTATCAACTAATAACAAAGGGACAGAAGGTAAATTTATGTTGTACTAAGGATGCATAGTACTGCTGCTTAAATGAATAAATCGTAAATATAGTTTCAAACTAGCAGGGATTTTAATACAAAAGATGAGTACAGCTGTTGCCTGAATACCTCACTTTGTTATATATATATATATATATATATATATATATTTGAATGCTGCGGCATTTTTAATGTTTTCGACCCAAGCATTGAAGCATTTTTCTTTAATTTGGCATGAATAAAAAATTGTAATATTCATAACATCATTGAAATTTTTTGTCAACAATATTGCGTGAAATATTATAAAGAATTAGAGAAGGAATTATGAAAACCATGATATTTCTGTCGATACGATGACTGTAAATTCAACAATTGAAATTGTATATTTCTTTAAATGGGGAATAAAATATTTTATACAGGAATTTGTTTGTCCTAACAGCAAAACAATTAGACTCATTTTTTGTATTAATAACTCATTTTGTGAACGTTCTCGCTTCTTTATTACCAAATAAAGTTACTCCTGTGAGGTCTTCACATTTTATGTGTTGACGTTGGTGCTATACTGAAGATGGTAACAATATGACCTCATCAGAGAGAAATATGATTAAATTATTATTTTTTTAAATGTTTATTTATTTAATTTTCTTCTGTTTTCCTTCCAAAAGTGCAAATATCTCTCTTTTATATATTCATTATTGTTATTCTAAGTCTAATTGTCAAATTAAAGTTAGCGAAAGAATCTGGTTTTAATCTGTAGGTAGAGCCAAAATAACGTACTGTAGAATTTAACCCTTCATTTGTTTTATTATAAAAATGTCTTATATAAACATTTATACAAAGTTTTTAAGAGTTTTCTTTCATTCTTTCATCTCTCTAAAATCCTCTTTGTGTATGTTATGAACAATTCCTCCGACATACGATGTTGCCTTCGGGTAGAAAGGATATTTGTCTTTGTCCACAGTGGTCTCAGACTGGATAGGTTATACTTCGTAGCTCATAGCAGCCTCGGAAGTAGGTATTAAATGATATCCCCAAAGCCCATGGCGGCCGCACAAGGGTTTTGTACGTGAATGATCAGCAGCGGCACTGATAGCTTCTTGGTCCCATTGCTCGCCTATATAGCCGTCCTTTTGGGGAGAGGTCTTGTGGAGGAGTTGTCGGTTTTCTTCGTTGTTTTCCATGCCATCTTCATTTCTTCCTGAAAGGTGCGGTTTCTTTCTGTCGTATGGCGCTGTTTGTCTATAGTCGTAAAAAATACGTGTTTGTAGTGAAAACATGTGGCTTATAGTATGTGAGGTAGTATGGACCCTTGCAATATATATGCCTAAGTATCAAGTATTGTTAGAAAACCTAACGTAAAATGCTTAGATAATATTAAAATAGCATTATGGTTTGACCAAAATAAACATTCTTAATGTTTGTTGATACTTTGGCAATGAGCATTAACAAAAGCGCGTGTGGTACTTTTGTTGTAAAAAGGTCCAAAAAGCCTTTTGGAAGTGTGTGTTGTGCTTATTAGAATCACGCTACTGAACATTACCAGATTATAATGTTATTACGTCCGTCCGTTACTCCACATGATTACACTTCAACGAAAGAGATTTTGTTAAAATTTTGTTTGTTTGAAATAGACAGGCAGAACGTTTATTTCGGCCTAGCTCTTCAACAGAGTAAACCTGCTAATACCTTCTTCTGTAACAGTGACTTCAACGGTGTCCATGGCGTTTCTAAGAAAAAGTGATCTCAAATATGGAATATAAATAAATATACGCATCCCAACTTCGAGTTTTCTTCTCTCAATTTCACGGGCGGACATATCTGAAAATAGCTCCACTGATTGTAGCATCCTCAAATTTGTATAAAAACCACAATTATACATATATTCATGAGAGAGCATATTTTACTATCAATATGATCATTACTCCAATATTTCTTTATCTTTGTTTTTCATATGATTTATCTAAGAACAATCAACCAATAACAATAATATATTATAGCATACGGGGTCGATGAAACTCATCCGCTTTTGACCAAAATTGACACGGTAATGCACATTGAGTAGCTTAGTATGGATACTGGTAGGTGTACACAGGATCCGGACCAGTAGCGGATTTAAAGGGGGACTTTGGGGCTGAAGCCCTCCCCCCAAAAGTCAGAACAAGAGGGATTTGAGGTCACTCACGCTAAAAATGCTGAAGAGCTTGTTGAAGTGATAAATAAGTTTTCATCGGAATTGTGGAAATGGATTATCTTCCTCTTCTGTTTGGCTTTAGATATTAACTGCTGGTCTTTTCAATTACGAGTGCCAAACACCACATTAACAGCCAAATCACGAACTCAGTTGTAAACAGACACCCACAGAGTAAAAGTGGAGAACTTTTGTTTGATTATACTAACTGAAGAAGTTTCGTACTGTCTCGAAGTACACCGGGTGATTCTGCGGACTTTCGTTCTGTACAATATCGGAAACTCCCATGAAATCTGTTGATGAAGAAGTTCCATCATCAAAATCTGCTGCTCTCGTTTTTGCTGTTTTAAGATTTGACTTTATCATTACTCTCCACATCGTGAGTACAATTCTTGGGCTGACTGTTATTTTGTCTCTTGAAATTCAAGATCCTACCGTGGAGCTTCATCAATGTTATACCATGGTTGGCAATGTAATACAGTTACTCAATGAGTATCGTGTTAGCAGTGATCATTACAGCAAGATCTTTAATAAGGCTGAAGAGGTTGCTATTTCCTATGATGTCGATATCACATTTCCCAGGACTGTAAAGTGCCAAACTCACCGCTCAAATGTAGAAGCACATACCCCACGTGAATATTTCAAGATAAATGTGCATATTCCTTTTCTTGGTTCACCTCATAAGCGAACTGACCTCAAGATTTGCTTTAAACAAACTCAAAAGCGATCCCTTTGTTTAGTTTGATTCAAACATTTATGGTACAGCTGTAAAATCTCACAAATTTACGTGAAACTCTATGTGGAAGTGAAATTGAACTCAAAAGTGAAAGTGATTTTGTGTCGAGAACATTGGAATGGGAAATCAAATGTGCTTAAGAGTGCCGTGGATGCTTGTCGAGATCTATCTTGTGGTTTTTTTTTTTCAAACGTAAAACAACTGCTACATCTTCTATCTGTATTACCAGTAACATGTTCTGCAGAAAGTTTTTCTATTTTAAAATTGGTAAAATCCTATCTGAGAACAACGATGGATCAAGGCAGACTTAGCCCTAATGAATATTCACAAAGATATTGCAATTGATGTGTCTGAAGTAAGTGGATCTCTTTGCCCAGAAACATTCCAGAAGACTGCAATTTCTGTATGATTGAAGCATGATATATATGTAAATTTTGTATTTTTAGTTCTGTTTTATCGTGAAGTTTGTAATACAGTGGACTCTTTTTAATTCGAAGTCCAAGGGGACACGAAAAAACTTCGAATTATCCAAAATTCGAATTATCCAACAACATTCATTTTCACATATATAAGAACAAAGAAACCAAAGTACTGTGCATCAAAAACATATTCATATGGTGTAGACTTTACCTTCAAAGCAGCTTATTTGCGTGATCAAATACCGCAAACTAACAAACGACATTGATTCCACATAATTCAAGCTACGTGTACAATGGAAAATATATTTACGTACAACACTACAACATACATTGAATAGCCCAAACAATTAAACACCATTGAATATTCTGTTCTCGCTTTTAAGAAGTCGTAAACCTCATTTGCTTGAATTTGATTGTTTTTGTACGGTCAATAAATCTTGAATTTCATGTATTGCGTGGAATACGATATTAATAACATTTGCTGACTTTATCAATAATTCATCTTAAATTTTCAACCAATTCTGAAACAAGATGAGATTGGCACACGTTCTCTATCTTTACTTCTTCCCAACTCACCTTCATCTTTATCATTACATAGATTTTCTATTTATCTTCTGTATTACTCTATCCTATGGCTGCATCTGGATAACTGAAAACATGTTAAAACTGGATTTCTCTGTTTACATCTGTTCAACATTAAAAAAATTAAACTGTATTTACTTCGAATTATCCAAAACATAGGTTCAAAAGTTCGATTTATCCACGATTTTTTACTATAGTTTTCAATACAGTTTTCAAGGGGAATGGACTTCTGTTCGAATTATCCAATATTTCGAATTATCCAAGTTCAAATTAACGAGACTTCACTGTATGTATTCTTTGTTAAAAAATGTTTCATGTATCTCCCGATTTTTTTTTTTTAATTAGCTCATTAACAATACAGAAAGTATATTACAATGAGATACGTTGAACAATGCAACAATATTAATAAAATTAACCTTTTAAATAGGTGAGGTAGAGTATCAGGTAAAGCCACTATTGTAACTTATTTTTAACCTATATGCAAGTGTATTACATATTACTATCAAATTTGAGCAGCAAAAACGAGTTCCACTGTTTTTCTAAATTATTTTGTTCCAGCCGCCCGCAAAAATAATTTATGGATCCGACACTGGTCCGGAACATCCTTCCCACCCACCTTAAAAAAAGTCCTAACTTAACATTCATTTGTGCACTTTATCAATGAAACTATATTTGTTCAACAGGGAAATGACTTACATAGCATGAAAATTTGATCTGACACTTCGTATGTACTATTTCTGTTATTAAAAACAAACAAACAAACTAGCTATATATCATTTATTTTCTGAAAATATAGATTGAAGTATTTTACAATTACTTATCGCCTTTCCTGGTACGGAATAATACCCTTTCACTACTGTGTAGACGTAGTGACTTATAGTATTCGACTCCGTCCCCCAAAACTTGGACTCGTCCCAATAAAAATGTCTGGGTGCGAGACTGGATGTGGGCATTTGTGGTGAAATTCTTTGAGTATTGAACTATGGTCATAAAAAAATGGAGTTTGGCCCTAGTCAGATTTTCATAAAATGTTACCTAATTCCTACATGAAACGATCACATTAAGAAAATAAACAATGAAACAATTCAGGGACTATCTTGTTTGTTTTGTTTGATTTAAGCTTAGCGTCCTTTCCAGCAGCAAGGCTATTTGAGACCTGGATCTACAACCTAACATGGAATCAAAACCTCATGAACTCCCGCGAGGAATCAAATCTGAGTCTCTCACGCCAAAAACACGAATGCTAGCCTCTTAGCCGGAAGGGAGCTTCGGTTAGCTATGTTGTAAAGCAGTGACTATTTATAATAAAGATTTGCTAAAATAGAAAGAAAAAAACAATTGAAGGAAAATTTGTTTTTTCTTCAATACGGAAACATACTAATTCCAGAGATCTTTTTGCCTGTTATTTTATTATCATCTACAGAAGTGCATTAACTAGCGGAACGATCGTCTTGAAAAACAAATAAATACGACATAAATTCCATTTGATAGGTTTGTTTTCTTGAAAACGAAAAAAAAAGTATCGATGATGATCAAAACTTTAGCATTACTTATATGGCATTAAGCGGATAACAAGTTCACGAAATGAAATAGATTCGAAACCTAATTGGAAATAAAGACCCTTTAATATTATTGATAATAGCCTCAGCAGAGTTTATTTGGTATTTATAATTTTAAATATAGAATTGTAGAAGGAAGGTATGCTACCACGTTGGATGGAGATACACTGTTATACTAAATAACCTGTTATAATAAATAACACAAGCACGAAAAAAAATCCGTTATCCGGACAGCGATATATTGTGCAAATATGCGGAATATATATGTTTACTACGGAAATATGTACGGAACATACGCTATCCATATGCTACATAAGTACTGTATTTTCTCTGCTTAGATATTACATCATGTTGCTGCAGGATGTCTGATATCTAAATGTCTTCCGTATATTACATACGTCAGCTATATGTTATATACGTACATCTGTATGTGAGATTTTTACGGCCTATATACAGTTCTTTCTTTCATTCGGAAAGTACGTATAGCTGGAATATTTATAGGGAACTTATTATACAACATACGTTTTCAGCTATACTTTTTTCTGCACGGCGTTACCTACAGTAGTACGTTAAGTCCAAAAACTACAGTATTTACGCATGTAACCTAAGTTTTTAGGTACACGACATATATTTTTTTTTCTACGAATGTATGACTGACACATATAACATATAGTTGATCTAGTGTAACCTATACATGTTTTGTTTAATTCTAATGATGTACGTAATGGCACAAATTATACGTTTTGTGTGCAATCTGGAAAGTGTACAACAACTAGCATTGTATTTTTTTTTTGTGCTTCCCCCGGTGGGGTCACTCGCTCGGAAAAGTGTAACACGCTTTTTCAGGCCAGCCACCCTGAATGAGGTTTTCCTGGGTTTTCCTCATTCACACCAGGCACATGCCGGGGTGGTACCTAACTTATAGGTTCCAGGCCGCTTCCTTCATTCCCCAATTCTTTTTTCCTTCGCTTTCCCCGGATTGTGTGCTCGCCGAGGGACATCATCCCTCAAATCTGGAAGGGCTAAATGGCCTTTGATGCCGAAAGCACAGAAATCTAAATCCTAATTCTTTTTTTCGTGCTCTGTACGTGACTAGTACAGAAGCCTGAAAATTACATGTCTTTCATCTTAAAGTAGCAGAACCTCGAATTTAGTGTATCAATAATTAATTTCCGGTACTTATACCCAAATACAATGTTATTTTTTTTAAAAAAAACTAACAAATTCAGTCAATACGTATTTCGAATATTGCAATGGCTGAATAAGCTAATTATTTTTTTTTTTTTAAGTTTAGAGAATTTTATTCGAAGCAATTTTCCAATGAAAAAAAAAAAAACTTTTGTTTGAAAGTTGTGAGTAAAATATTAAATCTTTCAGCGTTCCATGGTTATACGTTTTAGGATAAGAGAGACGAGATTAAGGCAAGTAAATGATGAGATAGGAATTGGTGGAATGATAATGTGGAAGAAACGGGAGTACCCCGAGAAACCCCACAGATATGATGTTGTCCATCACAACCTTATTTGGCGGCTTATTTTCATTGTTATTTAATAACTCTATACAGGGTGGTCCACCCCACGCATCAGAGGTAAGAGTTCTGCTACTGAGCCAACCTGCCACTCCCCCTACGAAGTTGTGAGTAAAATGGTCCGAGCAAATCTTTGAATAACTGACATGATCAGTGGTGTACTCAGAAGTTCCCAAATTCACATAATTTCAGGTTTATAGATTTGCACAATATCTTGCTCAGTGGAGATTTAAGACCCGAAACCGCTTTGTGTACTATCCTACTGTGTACTATCCTATATGATAATTCCCCCATATCTAAGTTGTAGTGATTTTTGTGTATCCCGTGAGAAACATTTATCTGCTAACCGTTGAGAACGTATTATTTCGGATTCCTTCTAATACAAACTTTAGTATGAAAGATAGCAAACAATTACTCCAAAATTATGATATTGATTATTATAGTATACCAATATTTCATAGCACAAATGATTTTTACTATTTAAGAACTCTGTATAGGGTGGCTCAAAAGTGTGGAAACATTCTAAGTGGTAAACGTTGCAAAATATAGCAAAAGTAAGGACGTAGGTGAGAAATAGGAATGAGGAAAATATTTGAGGACACATTTCAATGACGTCTATCATATTGAACATTGTGCAATTGCTCTAAACAAAGACTATATCATGTGATATATAATTTTAATACATTGTTGTAGAAATTAAATGTCAACGTTATTTTTTTTTTCTGCCGCTAACTATTACGAAGTAATCACTGTTTGATTAAACCGATGCAAGTGATTTACTAGCAGAAGATGGCCTTGACGTATGCAGAACACATTGAGAACGAAACGTAAACAAAATCAAGTGTGTCGTTTGAGAAAATAAATAAATAAAAATAATAATAAAAACTCAGACCCAAGAATAAACCACCTCTCATATTTTTTTTTTCTCCGGACAAATGAGTTACGTCATATTGGCAGGTTATTAATAAATATGTATTTAAAAAAATATAATCAATTGTGTGGGTCGTTTTTGAGAAAATCGTCCGAAAAAGAAACTGACCCCAAACAGTAAAATTCGATTTTCAAAGAGAAATGTCACATATCATTGCATTTGGTTGTTATTGGAAACTGAATTTATGAAATAAACAAAATTGTAGAGGCACCTTTGAGAATATTGCAAATTTTGGTTTTCGCCCTTCAGTAAACTACCCTTTTAGGAGTAGGGAGGAATATACCAAAAAGATTCCTCTTGAAAATCACATACAAAAACAATAAATTAAATATTTGATCTCGATTCTTTGACCGGTATGCCATCTAGGTGAATATACGTGAGAGCAAACAAATGTAGAGACGGACAGATGTCGAAAAATCATTTTCATCGGTGTTATGGGCTATTAAATGTCTAAATCCGTTGAAATCTCGAATACAATTTGTTTCCCGATCATCATGCATTATCTTCATCCACCGTTTGAAAGTAAAATAGTGTAATATTACGCGTGTGTGCTTGACAACCAACACAATGACCTAACGAAAGTGCTTTCCTTTGTTAGAGAAATTTAGCTTCGTGGTGAGGGTTAGAAATGGCTCCAGATATCTAGCTAAAAATAATAATAATAATAACAATAATAAATTGCAATATCTACTTGGCGTTGATAATTACAATCAATGATAATTTTAGGTGTCTTGATCTGTCCCGTAGCTGTAACAAATTGTTTGAAGAACACTATCAAATTTCAATTCCGATGTTCTGCATTTTGGAGGTTATTCCGTCGTATAAATACACAATACTCCTTTTTGTTATGAGGAATATGGCGGTACAATTAGTTACCACTTAGTCGGAAGAAGAAAATAATAAGATAAAGAGGACAGGTTTTGAAATGAAAGGTTAACTGTCCTAACTCTAGCACTACTAACGGGGTTATTTTTTGCCCACCACAGTGTGTTGTTTTTGCAATTACTCCTCTAATCATTTATTTAAAATTGTATATATATATATATACAATATATATATTGTTATATATAACAATATATATATATATTGTTAAGTATATTTAGCTAAAACTTATTTTTTTTTTACTGTGTTGCAAATTGAGCGTTACTGTGCCTCATAAATTTGCTATTTTAAGTTGTTGAGCACTAAATACACCCCGTTGCTAGGAGATGTGACTGATGTTAAGAAGTGTCATTCTTATATGGCAGTATAATAAATAACAGCTAGTCTTATCACATGTACTGTTCACTTCAATCACTGTAGCTTTTTGTGAGAGCTTCCAATTTGTTTCATTTGGGAGATATATTTCATCATAAGAGGTGGGTACAAAATGTCTCCCCTCGGTAATCCACGTTACAAAAAAAAAAAAAAAAAAAAAAATACCTAGGTAGTTCAAGAGTTAATTATTGTGGATCCGTTTTACTTATTAAATGTATTAATATGGATGTGTGACTGGCGAAATGATTCTTTTGCATAAGTAATTAAGTAATGATGTGTATTCTGGTTCATTTATATCACTTCTTTTAAATGTTTTTTTTAAGGAAATAAATACATTAATAGTCCTACGGAAATAAATTTGTATTTACTCAAAACGCAGGGATTAATTACATAATTACAAAAAAAATAATAATCATTGATACTGGTATGTTGTCACTCAAGGCAAGCAACTGTAAAATTGATCTCATTAGTAAATTCGTGTTAATTTCTCTGCGATAATTTCAACTTCAGATTCATCTTCCCCTGAGAAAATTCTCGTGGAAGATCTAAAGCCCACGCACACACATAAACACACACGCAAGCATGCGTACCCAGAGAGAAAGAGGAAGTGAGAGAAAATTCCACAAATATATTGATTACAGACTATTCGAATCTTGACAGCTCAATGACAAAGTTTCCTGTTGGCTGAAGAGGAATTTAAGATTCATTTTTATTTAGAGTTTGTACTCATTTTTCACACCACTAAAGCGAGCATACTTTCATCTACTCATGTGTCTTAACTAATGAAGCGAAAATACCATTTCACTTTCTGTGTGTGTTAGGACATACCGTCAGGTACTGAGGATGAAAGCAAAAATGAGAAACGGAGATGAAGACCTAATATCCTAGATAAGTTGCTTCTTATAATTTAATTTTTCTCAGCGATTTTTATGCACCATGCAAACTTTACAAAGACCAAATTAGTCCATTGTAAATCGTGATAATGATAAGGGTCTCACCATATAGTTGCAGCAGCTAGAGATATTGTAGGAATACAACGTTATTCTTACAGTAATGATAGGTATATCACACACATATACACATTCACTGAACTAGGTATACAACTAGGATTTCTAAAAAGAAAACTGTTCACAACCAATATCATACGGTAGCTAATACTAGGAACACTAAACAACAGGATGATTCGCTGAAGTTGGAATGTAGAGAGCTTAAAGTGAAAAAAAGGCATTTCCGTTTGAAAATAATTCAGAAAACTTAGTTTTAATTGATACAGATAATTACTAGATAAGAAGAACTGTGAATTGAAATATATTCGCTATATATATATATATATATATATATATATATATATATATATATATATATATATATATATATATTAGTACAGTTAATAAATTCGTGGACTGGTACCCAGAATATAGGCAACCAGTAGAACCCATGGTCGTCGTGCTCGACGTGAACGTCCTTACACACATAAAGACAAATACACAGACCAACACTGACCTTCAAAATAGTTCAAGCATCATTTTCTATTTTGACCTGTCTTGTCTCGGGTTTTTGCGTTTTGGAGATGATGGCGATTTCCAGGTGGCTGCCTGTCTCGTTACTTGTGGATCGTAGAGGAGACACAATGTTTCATCTACTATTATTATCCGGTTCAGGAACGTTCCATCACCGTCAGCATTTCTGTTCGTTGGTCTTGTGTCAGAATGCGTGGGACACGGTGCTGGGTGATACGCAACATATTCAAGACTTCCGTCAGAATGTTATGACACTTACCACGGCTGATCCGTACTGCTACTGCGATGTCATCTACTGACTGGGAACGGTTAGTGAGCACAACCATTGCAACCTCTTCGATCTTGCGTTCTGTTCGGACTGTTGTTGGTCGACCTACTGGTTTATAATAATCTAAACTGTTTCTCTCCTCCGTAAACCGTTAGTGTCAATTAAACGTTGCACTGCGGCCCAGAGTGTTGTTACTCTGCACTTGCCTGATCATCTGTAGCGTTTCTGGGGTGGATTTGCCTAGTTTCTGGCAGTACTCGATGTTTGCCCGTTGCTCAAACTGCGACATTCTCCAAGTCCATCCTGATGCAATCAACTCCTTTCACAACAGACACAGTATGTATGTTTACACCCTATGTACAGATCTGCATTTTGCTAGGTCGAGAGATGAATTTCCACTGTTTCTTCCATGATATCACTTATCAGGTGTAGTATACCACTAGCGCCACACTGCGTCCAGTCCACGATCTTATTGATTGTAGTAGTATATACATATATAACCATTACCAGCAACATCTTGAAGGTAGCTATCTTTAATTGGGATTGAAAGCTTGAAATAGAAATGTAATATATGTAAAATTGAGCTGATATTTTATCAAAAATTCATTGTTGTACCTTTTGTTCGCATCTTTATTCTAGAGCTTACTCTTTATCAGAAGTGAGTCGCTGACGACTTCGACATTCTCGTCACCGTCTTATCGTGAGTGGTGATAAAATCTTATTTTGTATGCCTATCGAGAAGATTAACTTTCTCGTTTACATGAAACATTGAAGTCGGCGCCTTGGGTAGAGGCTAGTCAGAGTTCGGCCAATCGTATTATTTCTAACATTTGATTTCGATAATCTTTTATCCATAATCAAAGAATATACAGACTCCAAACTCCGCGTAAAACTGGAAACTTGGGGAACAGTAGCGCCTTCCAACATACGACGACGGAACTAACCAGTCGATCTGACTTCAACGACGTAGAAATTTTGAAAGTAAACACATACAAAGAATATTGTTTGTCTGTGCCTTTATCTATATGCAAACTTGGAAGGCTATGTGAATGGTGAAAAAAAAAGTGAGCAATACGTAATTAGAATATTATTGTCAACTTTTTATTAAAAATATATCCGAATTTGTAGAGGTAAATTATCCGTATAATTTAGTAAAAAAAATATGGGAGGAAATTTTGAGTTTAAGTAGCTGAAGATGAGCAAAGAAAGCTCAAAAACAATAAAGACGTCTAGATTAAGAATTCGAGTACTTTCAGATAATAACAATTAAAGCAAATTTATCTGATCAGAAACATCTGCAAAAATACCCTCAAAGCCCTTATATTTGTTTCTTTCCGACTGCCACTTGTCTACGGATTTACAGTACGGGTGCAAACATGAAAATAAATGCTACAGAAACCATTGTTATAATTACTGTTCACTTTTACTGTGTGTTCTTGGACAAAAGGGGTTTGTTTTGTGAAATGTGGTGAAGAAAAGAACATTCAAGGGAGTAGTAGTGAGAAGTAGGATGCCGAAAGTGCAAACGTGGGCGCTTTACAATCATTTTATGGGCATGCCGTTTATGAATAGAAACCAAAATATACGTGACGGCTTAGATTCCGCAGGTGGGAGCCATATAGTAGGGTAGGCTAGATTAGTCTGGCTCCCAGTTGTGCAACTAAACCCCATATAACAATTAGTTTTAATGTTACTTGTAGTGCTATGATTCCTCACATGGTTGAGTTCTATATAAAGTTTTTTTTTAATCAGTTCCAGATTAAGAATAAGCGTACCAACAGTAAATTACTGCGCACATAGCATTTTTTAAAAATAATATCAACATTTGATACTTCAAGTAAATAGTATTAATAAGCAATGCTGAATTTTCCAGTTCAGGTTTACTTTAGAAGAGTAAGTTATAATCATTACGCCTATGCATTCAGTTTTTTTTTTCCTGGGAAAAATTCAACTCAAAGTGCTTAAAATAAGTTATATTTTACTAGATTGCTTCCACGATGGGATTTGTTAGGTGACAAAGCGTGAATTGTATGAACCTGAGTGAGCAAAGGTAGGCTAGTATTAAAGAGATTTCGGCAAAATATGAAGTAGGTTTATTTTACCTGCATACATTATTTAACCTACTTTGTGTTTGTATTAGCTTTACCTGTACTTGTTTTCGCAGCTGTTTTTCGATTTATTTCACGTGATCTTCAACAAAACCCCAAGGCTCGTTACTCTTGTCAGTAGCATTATATATGCGTTACAGCTATTATATTTCACGCGGATTATTTCTGAACTAGCTCACTAGTTCACACTTTACATATTTCAATGTAAATAACACTTCAAAACACAATGAAGTAGCACATCTTCATTGAGAACTCACAAATGCTTTTGTTAGGAAAATAGAAATAGTAAAGGTCGATAATTTTCCCTTCTAGAACTTTTCACTATTACCTTATAGGTAAATCGTACCTATAAATTATCTACTTCAGCAATAATCTTTCAATCGTATATAATATAATTCTTTTGTAAACTTTTTAGATATTAATGTTTTTAGACACTACCCTTAAATTCAATTCCTCGTCTCTAATTTTATATATTTTACCAAAACATTTTCACAATATTGGTATCAGGGTTCTTTAATTGAACTCGGAATTCAAATTGACATATTTTATTCGCGAGCAATTTCGAGATACGAATTCATTTTTTTTCTAAAATAATACCCCACATCGTTCCAGAAATACTACCGATCGAAAAAGGCTATTACCCCTTATTATTGTTTTGTATCATATTTTAATTTAATTAACTGAAAGATAAGTAATAACAGTAGAAATATTTAGCTTTTTCTCGCTTAAGCTAAGTTGCCCTGCAGCAAGAATCTTGTAGCTGTCATTAAAAAAATTTTCTACCTTATCTTTCTATTTACTGTTTACATAGTGCCACTTTCTGAAAGCAGGAATGATATTCCACCCATGCAGCACTGCACTCTAGTGGACAAATTTTGAACCTACTCATTAAAAACGTGTATTTTGGCTCGTTTCCCCTCCCCGTCCAAAAGAATCTGTCGTTTAGGAAGCGGCGAAACTTTTTTTTTCTTTATGACAGTCGAAGGGGGATAACAGGTAGCAAACAAGACGACACGTTTACATGGAAAAATATTGTAGGATTGCAACATTATTTTTAATGACAACAACAAGATTCTTGTAGCATGGCAACCTAACTTTATGAGTAGTGATATTTCCTGCCCCTCTCCTGTCGACTTGAATGAAGTCGTCTCTCGTTACTTAGCTCACGAAAAAAAAAGTTGTTAACGATAGTCAGATAATTCGAAACAAGTGGTTTAGAATGACTTAAGTCACATCTCAATAGCCAACTCATGTAACGACTGATGCAGAATAAACCCTCCCTGATTAAATATAATCGCATATAGAATTAGTGATAAGAGTGGTGAAAATAAAAAAAAAAAAACAGTAGAGACTGTACTCTGTTGCCAAACAATCCAAGAAACTGGCTTTTGCATATGTTGAAAGTCCTACTATAGTACTCGCGCCGTGGCGTGAAGCTTGACCTTGATCTACCGATTTCACCACCCAATAGAACGCGAGGGTGTGTTCCAGTCGTCAACCCCCACCCATCAAATTTTGTCAGTGTCTTCTCTCGCGCTACACGGAAAACATCTCCCCAGAGTACAGCGATGTCGGATTGGCGTCAATTTCCGTTTTGTTAATTCTTTTTGTTGTGTTATGTTTTCGTTGTTACTATTTGTGCTATTGTTACCATTTCAGAATAGCTGTTACAGTAGTTATTGTTGTGCAGTGTTATTATTGGCAATTTTTAAATGCCTTTTTTTATATACTCGTTTACTATGTCTTCAAAGTTTGGCAACATTGTTGGTGAATTTCAGCTGTTCGACGTTTCCGCAATTGTGTGCTCAGGAAGCGGCTCCACGAATTGTACCGAAGTTTTCCGATGTGTTGGTGCTCAAGCAAAATACTTCTATGATTGGTTTAGAGCTCAAGCTTCACGACTCGGCACGAGTACTATAGTATGAATTTAGTTATTATTGTTACAAATTCGTGAAATTCTTGTTACGTTCTTAAATTGAGATTCTTAGTGTTTTTTTTTTCCTTTATATAAATGGTAGTTACTCAAACTGTCGAAATGTTAGAACTAATGTATCTCATCACTATTTGTTTCCATCGTACTATCTAAATTTTAGAACAGTTCTAAAACCTCTTCTTCTCCTAATGAAGTTTGTATTCCAATACGAAAAAAACACCATATTTATAAAGTTTATGATCCAGTCTTATAGGAATTTTGTACTCAATAGACACTAGTATTGTTCTCCTATAAAGACATGCACTTCTTTTTCCATCTCTTGTGACAAACATTTTCAAACAAAGTATTTCACTCTTGCTGAAATTTATTTTCCATTACATAGGTGACTTCCTGTTTCACATGGAAGCAGGTTTCCCAAATATATTTTTTTTCATTCAACTTTTAATGACACAAATGTAGCGAAATACAGGAAGTATGTTACCTTGAAATACCACTGTTCACACTTTTATTCTTTCAATTTGGTACCTTCGTTCTATATTAAACTCTTTCACCAATAGTTACAGAATTCCTAGTACTCTATGTTTTTCTTTTTTCAAATCTTATGTTTATCATAAATAACAATAATAATAATAATAATAATAATAATAATAATAATAATAATAATAATAATAATAATAATAATAATAATAATAATAATAATAATATAATATGTATATTACGCAAGAGTAAAGTGAGTTAACTTTTTCACTAAAAATGTTTAAGATATTTTGTTGCTAAATTGGTGACATAATGGAGTGTTAATTTGCATTGATTGCACGGTTAATGGTTTGAAGTCTAAGTTAAGTACCATAATTCACATACTAATGTAGTGTCAAGTAGAGGAGTGCTTTACCAAAGATCTAGCAAACAGTAGAAATTGGTTTTGTGTGATAAAATCTTCGACACTTGTCAATAAGAACAAAATGAAAAGGAAAATTGCATCTACACTACCTATTTAGGTAAAATAGTCTAGCTGCTCCCAGCCACATACTTGTGCTATTCTTCAAACAACGATTGACTTCCATAACAAAAAAAGAAAAAAAAGAAAGAAAGAAAACTCTCGAATCTGAGGTGGAAAGTCTTCCACCTTACGTTACGTCACCTCATCATCACGGGAGTGCTTTCCCTCCTCGCAACGAAGTGATCGATGTACCGGAAAAGGCAGTAGCCGGTGGAGGAGACATCAGGAGAATACGAGGCAGGAGGGGTTCCATACAGCAATTCATGAGAGTCTGCATCGTTCATTAAGCGACATACTGACGACGTGCATTGTCCACAATATGAGGGCACCAATGTCCGTTGTTCATGGCTGGACGGTTGTGATCAAGTTTGTTGTGTGTTTCATGTAGTTCAGCACTATAACGATACAGAGTAATTATTTGCCTTGACAAAGAATGATATGATGGATCACCTCCACTATAGACTACCGTACAAGTAGCCACACATTTGGTAGTTTTCAAACCATATTTAACGCTGATCATGGTCCAAAAACTTGGCTGATCTTTTACGATTGTCGTGAGAGACCATTTTTCATTAGAAATGACAACTCGATCAGGAAGCATATTTGTTTTCTCGCCGTACACTCAGAACTGTTCACTTTCAGACAGTGATACATATTGGCCAGTGTCAACTCATTTATCACCGATGATTTCAACCTTTTTTTTTTCACATTACTGATTCCGTACATCCTCGAAACGAGAGTGGTATTGTGTATGTTTAACTTGTCTGCAGTTTCAGGAACACTTTTTCTGAAGGTTACTTTTTATAATGTTCCTGAGGAGCTCATAGAACATGCTGTTGATCGGTGGTTCATTTCTTAACGTTAGGTTACTTTATGGAAATTTCATAATCCAACGGCGTATAGTGAGTTTATTCAACACTCCAGACTCAAATGCGCTGTTCATACTTTCCGCAGCCAAATGTGCGAAATGTTCAAGTTTGAATTTGTCAAGGAAAATTATTCCAAGGCGTGTGTTCCTCATAGTGTACTTTCACACGACTATGTCTAACAAAACATTAGCTCTTGCTTGACTGGGTACCTCGAAGAGTTTTCTGAGTCTGTAAAGAGTCTTCATTACATAGATGTGACCTCAGCCAATTATTTAGTTGCTACAGAGAGTGATTTTCCTACAAACGTAATCCAAATTATTTCGATTGCACCAACCAAATATAATAAGGAGAGTATCTAGGTTCAGAAACCATTTCGGATGTGCCGTTGGATCCTTTCTGATACAGGTGTACAATTTGGGTATACTTAGAATAGTCATTTATATTTGGGAGCTAATTTTTCAGTTGGTTCTAGGTTGAGAAACGAAAATCCTAATTTATTTTTATAATGAGAAACTTGATAACCAAACGATAATTTTAATTATAAATAATGTAAATCACTAGGCACTAAAGATTGATATATAACTTGGAATTTAACGTCCTTTCTCTGCATTGAAGTTATCTGAAATGAAATAAAGCATGGAATCTTTCAGTTTTACTTCCCACGGCTATATCCTGTAGGCTAAATAATCTGGTAATAATGAACGAAATGGAAGAAACTGGGAGGAAACGGGATAACTGAGAGAAAACACACGTAGTCAGTGTTTGTCCATCACATAGCTCACTTGGTGCGAGCTGAGATCGAACCGGAGACTGAATGTACCAATGAACCACCACGTTCCTTTACGGGTATGTGAGACGGGACTTACTGTTTAAAGTGGAATGTGATCCTAAACAATTATCCCGACCAGGAATCGAAAATGATGTATGTTTGCAACTTAGCTGCGAATGATCACTAATTAGTACCATCAACAAGAATGAAAATGCGTGAATGGCCTAGGGAATGAATTAATCAACGTAGTATTAAATACGTTTGCGCCGTAGAAAGCTGAAAACTTGAATATCATATCTAGATCAATCAGATATTTGCAACTTTTTAATTTAAATCGGAATTATACGTGTACGATATAGAATTCGTGTTCTGCAAGTGGACAATGTACTTTTCCCCTGTATGAGAAATTCAGGTGGCTTTCATAGTAGTTTTGTTTTGTAAAGAGTAGAGATGCGCACGAGACAAGATTTGAGACTGTCTCGTCTCGAAAATGTGCTGTAAAAGTGATGTTTCGACTCGAAAAATGTATTCTTCTGTATTGGAAGAGCTGTGTCTTGACTCGAATTTTGTCAGTAAAATTCTGTCTCGACTCGTCTCGTGCGCATCACTAGTAAAGAGAATGATATTGCATGCCATCCTTCGTACACTAAGCACGTCATAAGAAACATCAACATTACGTAACCATTTATTATTGTGTTGTAAAATGAGGCATAGTCTTGGTCCCACGTTCAATTTCTGGTGATTGAGCCTTTACGAATTTTTGATTTTACTACGGTGATTTGGATTCCACCATAAAATGTAGGTTCGTGTAGCCGCGGTGCTAACAATGAACGCTAAACTTCAACCAACAAACTCTGTATAGTGATTAAAGAAACGGTTTAACTGAAAATGCCAATGAAAACTGCCTGGCACAAATCTCGAGGAGCCCACAACTTAAATTGGGAATATTTTACAAAGGCGTTACTTAGTCTGTAACAAAGTTGCAACAAGTTTTGCATTGAGAGTCCAGCCCAGTATACTTAATGCGATTGGTATTATTTTATCACGCTCAATACGTAAGAAGTAGATACTTGTTGCGCTCATATATGTAGGTTGTTATGTTATATGCATTACATTTGAATTACCGGTATGTTCTATTTAGTACAATGCTAACATTCCTGCTCATCCGTTTCATTGATACAATTGATAATATTTGTACTGAAATTGCAATAAGTGTTATTTACTTTTTTTTTAGTTTGCTTTTCTTTTTTGTTGTTTATTATAATGTGACTAAGTTCGTGTGATTTTATTTATTTTTATTTTGCAATGCGATATTGATTTTGATGTAATTCCTGGGTTTTCCTGTGACGACAGCAAGCAAAATGAAGTACGATTACTACATGCGATCACAATAATTCATTAGTAGAATTGATGCACGAATAGCTCTGCAAATAAGAGTAATAATGTTACATTCAAAATTCTGAGAATTGCACTCTTCTCATATCATATGGCCTAAATTATGGAACAGTCATTATAACAGCATATAGATATGTAAATAAACAAACAATCAATATAGTTTTGTGCCACTATTTGCAATGTTCACAAAGGGAACTCTTTCATTTAAGTGTTCACTCATCAAATAAAATATTTAAGAATTAGGTATATTATGGCGTTTCTTTGAGCAAACTACAACTTTGAAATGACAGGGAGAGTTTCTTCTTCTGGCAGACATTTTGAGCAATCTTTTATTTAGCCCAACAACAAAGCGATGTAAAGTATGATTTTCTCATCACTACCCTCCCCCTCGAAAATGGCACTCCCCCCAAGGAAATTATTATAATACAAATTTGGAATTTTGTGATGTATTAATGTCATATCGCATACAAACATGTTTAGGTTGCTTGTACTTTCCTTAAACAATTTAAGTAAAAATGGTATCATTTGATCACGATGTAATATATTTGTTCCGAGTAGTACTTGATTTTGCCAAATGAATTTTTTTTTTTTTTTTTTTTTTGTAATTTGTGATCACTCTGTACTTTTTTTTACATTCTGTTTTATTGAGTAAAATTTAATCAGTGAAGCATTGGAAACAACTATAATAATTACACGACGATAAGGTGAGATTAGCCTATTTATAAACGCCTGTGCATAATGGAAGGAACTTCGAACATAATGAAGCCTCTCGCGTAGATATCTTCAGTGTCTTCGTATTATTCGATGAAGAAAACTCTCTCTCTCCAAACTTCCCGAATAATCTTCCTGTTTGTTAAAGGGCGTCGCCTCTATATTTACGTTCTAAAATCGACTTTCGAGAAGACGCGAAGAATTTCCTGGTTCCGTAAACGAAATACTTGAAAGAGAAGCGGGAATGTTGTACTAATTACCAAAATCCTCTTTCGACCTATGGAAGCTGAATGAAGCGTGTAATCTACACTAGCAGGAGTATAAATTCACCTCCAACGCCAGCTTCCGAAAAGTAATATTTTGTGGCGTACTTTTCCAGAAGAGGAAAGAAGTTTGTAACGTAAGATTCTCCGGAAGGACACCTGCAGCTTGTCGATTCTTTAGGAGAAGATCAATAGACAATTCTTTTGTTGCTTCTTTCCAGCTCAATTTCCTCTTCTAAACTTCCATCTTGTTTGCGAAGTTCATGGTGTCGGTTATACTTCAGGCTGACGTTTATATAGACTACGTTCTAAGATTTCAAAATACCTTTATAGTATAGCTATATGAAGATATTTTGATAAAATATATATTTGAAAATGTATCTCGTTTCAACAAAATTATAAAGATCATTATCATTCAAACTACCTACATACTATTATAGACTTTTTTTGTTAGTTTCAAACTACATGGAAGTACCTATATATTAAGATGCTAGATTTATATGTTTGTCTCCAAAGAAAAGTTTGTACATTTGTCTCCAATCATTTCGACAATAATATCTCGAAAACTACAAGTGTTAGGAACATGCCGTTTTCGCTGGTGAACTCCAAGTTTAGTGCAGATTGTTCAGTTGTAATCGAATATTAAAAAAATGGCCGTTGTTTCTTTATTACACTTTTTAGGATTACACTGGATATGTTGATTTTTTTTTAAAGTAAAGCATCATATATTATGAGTTATACTTTCCAACCCAACATAGCTGTATATAGGGTTGTATATCCCTCAGGCGTTTTTTTTTCATGGCCAAATGATAATAGGCAATGAAGAATAACCATTTCTACAGTTTACAATGAATCTTCGTTTGGAGTGTTTTGCCCGAGGAACGAGATATACCACTGAAATTATAATTAATTATGTATGTAATATATTTGCTTATTTCATTCTACATGCAAGAAGAAAGGGAACATTGATCATACATGAATTAGAAACTCCAGCCTGAAGTAGGCTCTATCTTGCAAACGGTGCAAAATATTGAAAAAAAATAATCGAAATATTCTCCCCTTTATGGTATCTCTTGCCGATTTTTATCAAGACGTCTTTCACTTGTATCTCTAAAGAGACATGCATGAATGTTGTGAGGAACGACAAGGAGGTTGAGACTCATATGGGAATGATGCGCTGTGCAGAGAACGCAGGTTCAACTAGCCTATATATTGAAATGCTAAGTTTATATATTTGTATCCAATCCTTTCAATAATGAGATCTCAAAAACCACAAGTGCTAGAAACCTGCCGTTTTCACTGGCCAATTCCAAATTTTGTGTAAATTGTCAAGTTCTCATTGAAATTTTCAAAAACCGTGTCGTTACTATTCTATTCAACATTTTAGGGACCGTTTTGAGCCCAAAAGATTAACATTGTTGCAGACAGAAATTGCAATGTTAGCTAACCACTAGATAAGTGGTGTATAGCGGGTTGACGACATTGCAGGCGCTTTCCTTAAATCTGAATGGCAAAACCTATTGCATGTCAACTTGAAAGACCTCAAGAAACCAAATGAGACGTACTTGGATGGATATGGATTTATTAGAAAAAGAAAATATATCCATTTCATATCGTGTTACTTCTACAGATTTACTACAAACTCACTCCAAAATCTATACATAGCAATTCATTTCCTTTGTGAGTCTCCTATGATCCTTTACTTGTGAGAGAAAGGAGACATGCACATTGGGAAGGAGATTCATGGTCATAACAGAAAGATGCGCTAAGCAGAAGGCGCACGTTCAGCTAGTCTATATATTAAAATGCTAGGTCTTCCTTATTTATTTTACTCATTTTCTTTCCTTCAAATATATATTGCATTAACCTTATCCTCCCCGTGCAAAGAACGAGTATTTCAGTTTGAAGGAAATGCTCACTTGATTTTCGTTTTTCAAATATCCAATTCAATTGAACGTGACAACGTCAATCTCGCTTTCAACAACATTTTTTTTGTGCTTATTTTGTCCCTTCATCAACTCAGCAGTTTGTGTGCAGCTCATGCCAAAAGCAGAACGAATTCAAAGCGAGAGCTATTAGTGGTTCTGTCTTATTTATGTACTTTTTTCCCTGTTTTTGTCAGTTCATTTATCAAGTTTCACTTAGCAGTAACAGTCCAGTGATTCTCAGTTGAAGTATATAGTCACATCGTAAATAGAAAAGAAGTTAACTACAAATCTAATGAGAAGCATATAAGACTCTTTAAATTTTCACTCAAGCATTAGAAGGCATATGCTATGTTTGGTGAATGAATCATAGGTAGAGAAAATATCGTTACTTGTCGCACGAAATTAAATGATACCTGTAGAGGAAAATGTCACAAACAAATTAGTATTTCCTTGTTTTCGAGCTAAAGTAAACATGGTAGTGGGTTGTACGAGCGATAATTTGAATTATACTTACAAGGGACGTATGCGAACCGTGATAGCTAGATACTTATGAAAATTTGTACTCTTACTAGTTGTAGATCGCTAGTCATCGTGATGGTAGTCACTCGGTGCGGAAATGTCTTGTTTACCCACAATATTATATATATATATATATATATATATATATATATATATATATATATATATATATATATATATATATATATATATATATGACCATTACGGGCAACATCTTGAAAACAGCCATCTTGAATTCGGATCGCTCCAAGATAAGAATAAAGCTTTTTTTTTTTTTTTTACAGTTGTAGAAAGCTGTTCACAAGAATTAATGCATTATATAAGATTTGTAATAAAATTTAAAGGTTTACCAACGTAGCTTCTGATAAGAAACATCACTGGGATCAAACGAAAACTTTCTTCGGGGGAAGGGGCAGGGTTTCTTTATTTGTGATGTAGTTTTTGTTTTTAAATGGACTCAAATAATGCCTGATAAATAAGAGTTATACAAAACGCAGGCCGTTTCGAAATGAATATGTCTTTTTTAAGGCTTTGTATTATTTATTGCGTCCCTCTCGAAAGAAAAGGGCGTATCTCATTTTCTTAACTTTTCCCAGGAGACAAGTTTAAACCCTTTTTCATTATTTATTCTATCGTCTTCTTTTAAAATTTAGTTTGATTTCTTTCGTTTCAGATATATAATTTAGATCAAATTATTATTATTATTATTATTATTATTATTATTATTATTATTATTATTATTATTATTATTATTATTATTATTATAAAGAATACGACATAATAAATTATGATAAAATCTCCTGGAAAAGTTGAAAAAATGAGATACGACCCTTTGTCTCGAGAGGGAGGAACATTTAACGTACAATTATAAATAGTACATCAAATGAAAGAGCAAGTCAAACAGTATTTGCTACAAGTGTGCAATGTAAGCACCATTCGTAACATGGCGCACATCGAGTCAATAAACGAGAAAGGCCCATAAACTTTCCACTTGGATATGGCTCAAAACACATTCAATTTAGGAGAGTCTCGTTGCAACTGTGCCATAGCGTGGTGATTTGCTGACACTCAGATGCGAACATTATGAGTGTTCACATCACCACTTAGGTGCAATGTCGATTCATCACTGAAGACGACACGATCCCGAAAATCTTCATCGTCTTGCAAAACATTTCATTCGCAAAGTTGGCACATAAACCGTAGTCTATAGAGCACTATTAACTGCAAACACCAAGAACGTAGTTGTAAGTGTCTCCTTAAAATTCTCCACACAGATGGTTGCGCTGTAACTGCAGAATTAGTATTTGTGAAATGTAAGACACAAAGGCTAGTTTTAGACGGAAGCATTTCTCGTAGCATTTATCGTAGCAGATGTTCTGCCAAAAATTTCATATAATATTCTATGGCATCAAAAGTATATGGTGCTTTTAAATGGTAGTATTTTGATAAACATCTGTCGTGACTTAGCAAACAAATCACTGGAGAAGAGAGAACGGGAGAGCTGTCAATTATGGCTCCGAAATTAAGCGTGAGGTAGCTAAAGCTATAGTAATTGTAACAACAGTTCTCGCCGGTCATATTAAAAAACGAAAATCACAAAGAAGTATGTGGACAAAGAGCATCCCTACTCCAATTCATTTTTCTTTACTACAATTTAATTTCCCACACAAAACAAAGAGCCTGGATATTTGGCACAAAATCTTTCGCTTTGTTTTAACACACCACGGCGCTGCAATCGGACCAGAAATGCTGGGGAAAATGCTACGAATTAGAGCAAGTTCTATCGACAAGAAATGCAATACGATATACCATGGCATGGGAAATGCTATACCATTTTCTACTTTACGATATCGATGATACGATTTTTGCTACGATAAATGCTTCCGTCTAAAACTAGCCTAAAACATTTCTTTTCAGTAGTCGCCATCTTTGCTGCTAGCACTTTCAAACAGCAGACAGCTGAAACACTGAATTCGCATGCCTGTGTACAAAACTCTTTGAGTTGCTCTTTCATTTGCTGTATTATTTATAATTGTAATGTATACTACAAAAGCCTTAAAACCCCGGTATCCATTTTGAAACAGCCTGTTTGTTCTTACTCGAATATTCTGTTATTGAGAATGAATAAATGTGTGGATCGTATGCCAAATAGTGCATTTTATCATTGTTTTGTCTCACAATATAACTTCAAACATACCTCAAAGTTTTGACCTTCTAAATATGTAGAATAAGTTGAGGAAATATAATACAAACATATGTGTATCATAAAGATCTTACCACATTGTTCTATTATAGCTTAGGATTTAGGTCAATGTTCAGAATTTAAAATACAACAACTGTGGCTAAATATAGCCAAGAACGGAACTTTAGAAAGGAAATTGGTCATTAAGACCATAAATTTTCTTCAAGAAGCCGTACTTTATTTCTCTGATTGCCTTCGTGAAGTAGGAGCTTTCCGTCATCAACAAATACATCTCAAGAACCGAACTTATAAAATAAGTATAAAGTTTTTTTTTTTTTGTTTAAGTTAAGAGTTTGCAAACTTTCATTACTATGTACGTTCGAATTCTGAATGTAAATAATTTCTCTAAGAAAAAAAAAAATAAAGACAAAAAAAATAAAGAATCTCGACTTAGAAGGCCAACTTTCGCTCGCATCTGCGCTTGGAACACTGAGGAAAACAGATTAAATTTTCATTAAGGAGGAAGGATATACCTTTCTCCGCTTCTGATGGGATAATCAGTTCCTTTGAGTATCTGCAAAGGAGAAGACAAAAGCAGTACCAGCTTAAAATTAAAAAGAAAGATGAAGAAATCTTCAGAAAATTAGGAAGAGCATTATTTTTCCTAATTGTTACAAAGCTTATTATCAATGCTAAGCATTTGCCTTAATTTTACTTAATGAGGACCAGTGATTTTTTTTTTTTTTTTTTTTTTTTTTGCTTTTCTCCGAGACGAGATGCATCCATTAAGTGTGGTTAGTAGAACACATTGTTAGCAAAGCATTGTTTCATGTCATTGTTAATTTTAGCTTTGTTACATATTGCTCTTAACGGCATATTCAGTTTGTGAATACTAGTTAAGAGGTAATTCTGTTTCTACCACAAATTCATTTGTCGTGCTAAGATGTCATTTCTCATTTCTACTGAAACATTGGTTCAAATTAATTGTCATGAAGAAAATAGATCTCCATTTAGAAATTGTAGGACACTTTTATAAGGGTTAATATCATAAACTATTAATTGTTGACTATTACTACTTCTAATTATGAGGTTTCCTACTTGTTCTGTCCATTATTCCAGTGATTTTCAATTTAAACCCAATTTTCCAAGATAATGAGCTATGTTTCGTATTTGTGACTTCTATATTTGTAAACGTTTTGAGTTCAGTTCTATTGCTCATTAACTCATTAAACGAAAACTAATTAAACAAGTAGCATTGCCACGGATTTGTTGGTTTGGTTTGATATTTTCTCCAATTAATATTGAAACCGGAAATGGTAGCATATTTCTACCACTTCCGGTTTTATTAGAAAGATTAAAATAGAGATGAAATATATGTTCTTGGGTCGCTTAATTGATGGATAAAACCATTTATATCTATATCTGTTATTGGTTTCTCTCTATAGCGATTACTGTTGATTTCAGAATTTCACTTTTGGTATGAAATAAAAGACAAATTCTGACCAAAGCATATACTATTTAATATATAATATCGTTACAGTTTCGTCAAAGTATCTCTGCCTTCATCAAATATTATAAAAATACAATTCCTAAGACCACAGCTTATATATTTAAATAAAGGAGAGGAGATCCATATCGAGGAACCAATCAGATCCGTCCTTTCATTTTTAATATATTTTTTTAATTGGTTACATATGCGACCTTAACGATACGATATATATGATAATTATGTAAGTAATGACTGTGTTTTCCATTTTTCTTATAACTGACTTTAAATAAAAGAAGAATATATCAATGAGATAATTTTTGTATAGAAAGTGTTATTTTCCGTTGAAAAAAATGACTGGGGTCCACTCCACTCCGCACTCCGTGGAAATAATTTAAATTATTGTAATGCGCATTGTTTCCCATTTGGGCATGCAATACTGCTTCGTAACATAATAAATTCTGAGAAGAATGATGTGATAATAATGTAATATTACATTACTAAACACTGAAATTATCAGTTGGCATTGAGTATAATTTTGTAAAGCTAGCTAAGGCTCCAGAATGAATTGGTGTAGCCCTGACCGAATAAAAAGTAAAATCTAAACTTTCTGCATATGATTTTTCATCTGATGAGGTTTTTTTTTTTTTTTTTTTTTTTGAGAATTTAGAAGAGTAAATTGACTACCAAAGTAACAAAAAATATGACTTTATAAAGTTGCACGACCAAACACATATCACAATAAAAATATGTTGGAGTCCAGTTTATACCCCGCTCGGCATTCTGCGGGACTAAATGCCTTGGCCCTTCAAGGGTTAAGTAAATTAATTATTCAGTATATTAATTTGAACATCATAGGTACGCATAATAATAGCCAAACCTAATATTTCTTTGTTAGTGTTAGCTAATTTTAACTCCCGTTACAAAATATATTGTTATTTTCAACGAACATAAAAAAAAGTTCGTTACTGAATTTTCTGTCTCTGTGCATTTCTGTCTGTCTGTTATTTGCGTTTTTTCTTTTTTTTTCAATTTTGAGTTATCCATTCAATAGAGCATCAAAAACTATCTGAGAAACTGTTACTCTTTCCCTTTCTCAGATATTAGCCAAAAAAAAAAAAAAAAAAATAAGATTTCCACTTCTGGCAAGATAGCCCCCCACTTTAGAAAATTGAAACAATGACTAGGCCATTCGTTTGTACTACGCTTGTACCGAAAATATTTTAGCTTGTACCATTTTCCTTATAGGGTTACTTGAGAGGTCAACTGGGGGGCTATCTTGGCGCCAAGATAGACCCCCGTATCACAGAACAAGAAAAAAAACTGAAATACACCATTAGAAAACAAATCGTTTGTACCGTTTCTACCGAAAAAAGAAAGTTTTGCTTGTACCCTGATAGCCTCCCAAATGTCATCCCCTCTTTCTCGAAAACTATCTTGGCGCCAAGATAGTCCCCCGCATCAAAACACAAAAACAAATGAAGTAAACCATTCAAAAGCAAATCGTTTGTATCGTTTGTACCGAAAAAAAAGTTTTGTTTGTATCCTCATAGTTTTCGAGAAATAGGGGATGACATTTAGGGGGGAAGCTATCTTGTACGCAAGATAGGTCTCGTAATGTGTACTTTTCCATGCCCATTAATAAATATTATGTGTTTATTCATGTGAATTTATGTTTTTTTAGAATTCTGGTTGTGCATATCCAAATAAAAAAATAAGAACTTTTCGGAAATAACGTTAAAATTGAATCAGCGAGTGGGAAAACATTGTGAGTCCAAAATAAGCCATTTTCAGGAAAAGGCAAAAATGACACCAAAGATGTAGAACTACAAGTTGTCATGAAGATTGTATAATTTGTAAGACCTCGTACGTTATAGTAGAATGCCATAATGTCGATTGTACATTTGTGGCAATAATAAAGGAAAGTGATTTCTTCAAATATCTCAAAATGCGTTTTGTGGACTAGTAGTGTTTTTACACTCACCGATCCAATTAAATTTTCTATATTTCTGCCCTTTTCCCTGTGTAAATACCGTACTAATCAACAATGGCCTACTTCCTTTCGGCTTTTGTCTATGAAAGCGGCGAGCTTCTCGAGCCGCTAATGTGACAGATATAAACAGTTGATTTTTTTTCAGTTTGTGTAAAGCTGAAATATGGAAGGACGCAGCTTAGATTTAGGTATCATTTTTTTTTTTTAATTTTCTGTTTTTAAGATTATTTCTGTCAATACAGTTATTTCTGAATTTGTACACACTTTGCTATTATTTTTACGGTATTAACTTACGGAAATTGTAGAAATAGAGAAAATTTAACTAAATCGGTGAGTAGAAAAGTATACTAGTCCAAATAGCGCAGATATTTGAAAAAAGAACTTTCGTTTGTTAATACCACAAATATACAGTCGACATTATAGCATTCTGATATAATATGCGATGTCTTGCAAATTGTACTGCTCTTCATTACAACTTGTAGTTCTACATTTCTTTTGTTATTTTTGCCTCTACCTCAAAATGGCTTATTTTGGACTCACACTTTTTTCCCACTCGCCGATTCAATTTTAACGTTGAGTTATTTCCAAAATGTTTATTATTATTATTATTATTATTATTATTATTATTATTATTATTATTATTATTATTATTATTATTATTTGGATACGCACAACCAGAATTCTAAATACACATACTCTAAATATAAATGAACACATAATACTTAAATTCACATGAAAAAACACATATTACTTATTAATGGGCGTGGAAAAGTACACATTACGGGGCCTATCTTGCGTACAAGATAGCCCCCCAAATGTCATCCCCTCTTTCTCGAAAACTATCAGGGTACAAACAAAACTTTTAATGGTACAAACGATTTGCTTTCATATGGTGTATTGCATTTCAAATTTTGTGCTGTGATACGGGGGGCTATCTTGGCGACAAGAAAGTCCCCCCTCCGAGTTGACCTCTCAAGTAACTCTATAAGGAAAATGGTACAAACGAAAATATTTTCGGTACAAACGGTACAAACGTAGTACAAACGAATGACTTAGTCATTGTTTCAATTTTCTAAAGTCGGGAAGCTATCTTGCCAGACGTAGATTTCCGGAGATTTAAGGAGCCATATCTCGGGAACCATAAGTTATGGAGAGATGATATTGGTGTTTATCAATACCTAAGAGGATGGTGAATATTTTGGTACCAAATAGTAACCGGTGACCACTGCCCAACTGGTCACTTGTTTGGCGAGTGGCCACTAATTAATATCGGTAAAAAAGTGTTTACCATACTTTTAGGTATTGATTAACGCCAATATCATCTCTCTATGACTTACCGTTTCCGAGATATTGGCCAAAAACCAGTTCCGATTTCCGTAGATTTAAGGAGTCATATCTCAGGAACCATATGTCATAGAGATATCATATTGGTATTGATCAATACCTAAGAAAATAGTGAACGTTTTGGTACCAAATAGTAACCGGTGTCCGATTGGCCACTGTTCCTGACATATTGGCAAGCATTTTCGAATTTCGGGAAATTTAAGGAGCCATACCTCGGGAACAGTAAGTCATAGAAAGATGATATTTTGCGATTTTTTTTTTTTTTTTTTTTTTTTGTGAAGAACAGAAGGAAGTGCAGATAAAAAGATTCACTTTTACATTTAGGAACAATCACAGTTATCCTTCCCGAGCCACCTCTCCATTCTTTTATTTCGTTCTGGCAATGCTCTTGGAGCATTCTCAACTGGTTTTGTTTTAAATTCCTGATCGCGAGTATTTTAATTAAAAAATATCCATATTTGAATTGGATATAATTAGAAAGAGGCTGCGGTATTGTTTTCGTTCTCTTTTTCTTACATCAAATACAAGGTTTGCGTATTTCAAAGAAATGTATGTGCGTCCTCTAAGCTCTATCTAGTCCTGAATCCATATTAACTAACAGCAGTAGAGCTGAATTATTGACAAATTGAGAGCAGAGTAAACAGAAGGAACTTTATGGTATTCCATCTCGGAGAACCTCCCTGGGGAGAAAAGCTTCCACAGGACAAAAGTAATGAACTTACGAACAACAACTCCTTAATTAGTCATACGAATTTAAATTATTCTGTTAGGTTTTCTCCCGTTTCCTCTTTTATATTATTTTCTTTCTCCTAACACTCTGTGCCATGCGAACCAGAAATTTTATTCCTTTGTCATTATGAACAGTTATTTTCTCTTTTTACTAAAAAGCTTCCTAGAATAAATTATCGATATATATATATATTTTCTACGTTAAATTCAACTCAATATCCGGAAATTATCATGCTATACAAATAAGCAAATCCATTTATTTGAGTGCTTCAAAGATGTTCTATTGTGAAATAAATTATCGGATTATATGCAAAGTTGAGTCAGAAGTCTTCCAATATTTTGGTACACAGTGTAACTGCATTTACTACAATGAAAGCAGGTTACGGTTCAAACTATAGCCTCTTGTGTTGGACTGTCTATAGCCACCTTCAATGGCGGATATAGAATACAAAAGCTAGGGGCGGGAGCAGCTAGACTCCAGACTATCGTAAGTACACCATTAGTTTACTATAAACTTACAAAAATATATAAATAATAGCTTAAATTATTTTTGTCACTCAAGAAACTGGAGGCCTCGCCCCCCCAGCCCCGGGCTAAATCCGCCACTGGCACCTTAGCATTTGCATTTATTTATGTAACTAATATAGAAGAAGAAATGAAAGCTTACAGTAGGAAGTTCAGCATAGACATTTTTTCAATATTAATTGTTCACTATGCACACAAGAAACTGAAGAACTTCACAAACTTGCTACTTCTAGAGCTAGTTAACTGAAGTGCAAGAAAATAATCTCTTCTTATAAACGGAAAACCAGGAGTTTAGAAATACACATAATGTGAAGTAAAGTTTTATTTCTCAATTCCCATTCTCATTAGAAGTTTGTTCCTGAAATTTGTTTACTTGCTTCTTAACTACATTTGGAGCGGATTCAATGATGGAAAGCTAAATAATTAACATTTACTTCACATAAGTAATTGATTTAATTTAGCTTCGATGTTTTGTTGAATCCAAAATAAATATGACCTTCAACATGTAGTATCTGCCTCCCTGCAATTTGCAAGTGAAATCTTGTTTCGCCGGCAAGAAATCACAATTCCCACCGTCATTTGTCCAGTTCAGCATTACTCTCCAGAAGCTTTGTATGTAGAAGTTCTCACTTATTTCTTTGATTCTGATGTATTAACAGACATTAATAAGATTGTAAAAAAAAAAAAAAAAAAAAAAAAAAAAAAAAAAAAAAAAAAAACTGAGGACCTATTTTGTCTTTTAGTTGAACATAGGTGATTTTAACTAAATTAGACGTACTAGTTCGATATGTGAAGCCAATTTTCTCCTAAGACGTTTGTGGCATTTTGTTATACAGGCATGAGTCAGACATTTTACGTATACAAACAAAAGACTACACAAAATTCTGCGAAAATGTTCTTTAGTTGAAAATATATGACTTTAAGGAAGTTATAGGTTCTAAATCGATATGTGATGTTCGTTTTTTTTCTAATACGTACAATTTATATTGTGCGGTTACATGACACTTTGTTCCACAAACGTAAAAAAGGCATTTACGTATACAAACAAAAGTCTATATAAATTCCCCCAGAAGTAATTATGGTTATTTCCCTTGTATGTATCTGAAAGCGTTTCCTTGATGATATAGCAACAAAATTTAGCAAGCATACTGCTGTTTCGTCGTCCACTGAACCGCTTCCCAAACCTTGTAACACCCTGTAGGAATTCATATTCATCACCAACAGCCCCTGAAGTTTGTAAAAGTAAGTTCCAATCTGAATTCAAAACATGTAATTTCAGAAACACGTTACATCTCATGATTCGAAAGCAATGCATCAGGTTACTAATAATAGTTTCGTAATTTGGTGGTTTAGTATTACTAAGGAAATTAGAGCACATTAGGTTAAATGCATACCACGCTGCATTTTCTATGTCAGGCAATTTTATTCAAACTCACTATCCTACATGATAGTTCTTATATGTGAGCCAATGAACACGCTTTTGTTATCTTTGCGTCACTTACGCTTGGGAATTTTGTCTTCAGAAATTTGAAAGCTGGATTATCTCAATTTAATGTTTTGACGAAGATTTCCATCATAGTTGAAGACGGAAAACATCTTCAGAGTTCATGAGTTTTTAATGCGATATGTTCTTGATTCCTCGAACATGTTCTTGTCATGATGGCCATGTTTCCCGCAAGTAATGGTTAACTCTATCCCGGCTGCCCCATTCACATCGTAAGCAACAAAAAATGGTATACCCTTCTTTCATACCTGTAAGGATTTAAAATAACTTCCACAGTATAAAAATAAGGTTTACACAGATTTGCTACTTGAAAGTGTAAATATCGAATGTACTGGAACATATCACGCATTACCTCTTATGTTTCCTTTGTGAACAGCATACGCCACTGGGACGATGGATATGCCAATGACTATGGAGCAGCACTGTCTTCATTCAGACTTATCTTGTAATCTTACACGACTCAATGAGCAATCGTCATTCTGCTGCATTGGGTTTATGACCTGAAATAAAACATTAACATTGTTAGAAAACGAAGTTCATCGAGTCTCGAAAAAGTAATATGAAAAGTTATTCTGCCGGTTCGAAACGTGCTGATTTTGACTGCATGGTTGCTCAGTGATACAAGTAGAATGCTTACCTCTGGTACATGGGGTCCGTGATTCGATCCCCGGTCAATAACAACATCGTAGTGGACAACATCGTGCCCGTGGGTTTACTCGAGGTATTTCCACTCTCTCCGTGCGCCAATTTTCCCATCATTCACTTCCCTTAATTACCAGTCTTCCTTAGCCTAACGGGCATAATCATGGGATGTTAAACTGTAAGATTTTGCACATTTCAACTCTCATTATATATATATATATATATATATATATATATATATATATATATATATATATATATATATATATATTATATTGAAGAAAGAACATGATATGTCCAAAATATCAGCAACTTTCAAAGAGAAAGCGAAAGGAGAAGGGTTTGTTTATCAGCTACCAAAAATACCTCAGTAGCCATTTGCGTGTCGACAGGTGGCGCTGTGGTTCAGTGGTAAGAACTCTTACCTCTGGTGAGTTGGGTCCTTAGTTCGACTCCCAGCCAAATAAATTTGTGGTGTACAACATCTGTTTTTTTTTTCTTGGGTTTTCGCCGAGTACTCCCATTTCGTCTTACATTTTCATTCCACCAAATTTTCTATCATCATTCACATGCCTTAATCATTCGTCTCTCTTCGCCTAAACGGTATAATCGTGGGGCGTTAAACTGAAAGACTTTGCTTCATTTCATTTCGTGTTTCGTGTTTCGTGTTACTAAGTGCACAAGGGATTCAACTCCACTTTTTGGTGATTTTGGGTTTTTCATATTTTAAGATTTTTACCAGGAGCTCTTTTCAGTGTTTCGATAATTCATACCCAGGTATTCTAAACAACTCATTTACTGCGTTTAAAATGTTCAAATTTCCATATATTTAAGCAGAGCGCGCAACCTTTTATCTTCTTTCACACAACTTTTGGAAACTGGAATTGAGTCTCTTCTGCTCTGAACGACCCGTATATAAAGCTCAAATTAAACAGAGTTCATTGCCTAATAATGTTTATATTAGGAGAGTAACACGTTTATTTTCTCCGGTTATGATTTTACGTTTCAGTGAGATTGTTATGGATTTACGTTATAATACAACCAGGTTGTGTGATGTTGGGTAATTTAACCTATACTCATTAATATTCATAAGCTTCGGAAAATAAACTTACCAATATCAATTGTAAGAATCAATATTAAAACAGCGATCATAATATGTGTTTTTCTTTAATATTTAAAGGGAAAAACATATTTAACTCTTTGGATTGGGTTTTCAGTTTTCAGCGCCCCTTTTCAGTAACGAAACTACGTGAGACGTGGACCTACAGGTTAACGTGGGATACAAACGACATGAGCTCCCTCTGGGAATCGAATCTGGTCTCCCTCTCGAAAGTTGCGTATGCTAACAGCTTAGCAACGAAGGAACTGTACTTTACTGTTTTTGTAATCTGCAGTATTCGAGGTGAAATTTCAGCTGAATGTGAAAAATATACAAAGCATGAAACATTCCAGTTAAATCACACTTCGTTAATCTGGTGTCATGTTCTATAGTCTGCTTTCATTACTAAAGATCCTTGCATAACACGTTTTCTAGTTTGTTTGTTTGTTTTCAAGATATAATGTGAAATATGTTTGTTGGGAACGATATTATGCAAAATACAACAATTTCCAACAGGCTATTGTGTGACGTAAGAGCACACTTAGGCCGGACGCATACTAACTAGAGGGCAGAATAGTTGAGTCACTGTATAGTCACGAACATTACTAAATGGAGGCTGAAGCCATTATTTCTTATGCCTCCAACTTCCATTTCTTAATGTTCGTGACTGTACATTACTATGACCAATGCAACAAAACATCTTACCTCATATTTGTTCGAGTATGTATAAAAATAACCAAGAAAGATAGTGACAATGGAACATTTGAAATTTGTCCATAGTTATATACATTGCACGGAAAGCATTTCGGACATTTTTCTCAACTTCTCTTCTGCTTATTGCAAAGCAAAACTCAGTCATTGTACACACTCATGCTTCAGCAAATAATAATAATAATAATAATAATAATAATAATAATAATAATAATAATAATAATAATAATAATAATAATAATAAATTGTTGCTTTCAGTTTCGTGTGCAAGAATTTATGACTGACTTTGAACAAGCGGCAATAAACGCTACAAGACAAACATTCCAGCAAGCGACCTTGAGCGTTTGTTTGTTTCTTTTTGCCCAACCCAAATGGAGAAAAGTACAATATATTGGATTGGCTCCACTTTACGAGGCTGATAGTGATATGAGGAAATAGGTTAAGAGAGCAGATGCACTTCCACTCGCTCCTCTTGAAGACATTCCAGATGCATTTCCATATATATGAAGCCACATTGCCACGTTAGAAGAACTTGTAGCTGCCATAAAAAAAAATCTTGAAACCCTACCATATTTCACCATGTACGCATAGTCTTGAAAGGGTCACAAAAGATTTTTTTTCCATCTTGCAAGGAGTTGAACGATGCACAACTTTCTGGAACGTCTTGCTTGCTACCTGCTATCGCCCTCCCGCTAACATAAAAGAAAAAAAAAACAGTTTCGCCGCTTCCGAAACAACGGACTCTTTTGGGCAGGGAGGGGTAGTGCGCCAAAATACGCGTTTTTAATGAGGAGGTTCACTGTTTGTCCACTATAGTGCAGTGCTGCATGTGTGGTGAAACGTTTCTTACTTTCAAGAAGTTGCAACATGTAAAGAGTAAATAGAAAGATCGGGTTGCAAGTTCTTTTTTTTTATGACAGCTACAAGATTCATTTAACGTGGCAATGTGGCTTAAGACAATGCGCACGACATCCCAGAGGCACAGGTTTTCCTAGAAGCGAGGAATACCTGGGATCTGTATCATCCCGACATTTGCCTGGTGTGAATGCGGAAAACCCAGGAAAACTTTGCTCAAGATGGTTGGCCTGTAAACCTTTTCATACTTTTTCGACAGACTGTCCCACCTATAATCAAACCCGGGAACTCTTACACCAAACATGAACGTCATAGCGACTACGCTACGCGGAACCATCACTCCAAATTTAGTTAGGTTTTGTGATGTTAATGCACGCTTAGTAACTGAGGTATTCATCGGTATCTAACGGCAGTAACAAGTATTTCTCTGTTTTTCTGCACCGTTTCTCTTTTCTGTTCAATACGGCAGTCGTTTTTCTGGATCAAGCCATTGCCTGCACGTAGTGTGTAATGATGGTGTTGAATTTTCAATTTACTTCAAAAAATTCTACTTATGTAATTCATTTCTTTCAGTATTGTTGTCCCTGTATATATATATTTTGTTTTCTGTACGTGTTAACGAACTTTTTGTTAGCATATGCCCTTTCGTTGCGGGAGATCCAGCTTCGATTCACGGTTGGAGTTCATGTGGTTCGGATCTCGCGCTAAGCTGTAGGTCTGCGTCTCGTATATAGCTTCGGTGCTGAAGGGGACCGTAAAACTCGAATCAATCAAGTGCATTTGCTAAATTTCAAATACCTTTTGTTACCTCATGTAACCTGTTGAAGAACGAAAAGTTACGCCAGTATATAAGCAAAATGAATTAATAATTGACGTAAGAAATAACGGTCTGCTAATACATGATGGAGTGAAAGTCAAAGGGGCTATAGCTGTGAATAACTTTTATTATTATTATTATTATTATTATTATTATTATTATTATTCATTCGTTTCTATGACTTTTGGCCTATCCTGTAGAAACAAAAATCGTTAACTAAAGACCAGTAATAGAGAAATGATGTATTGGATTATTGTAATCAACTATTCCGCAATTGAACGAGACGGCACTTGTTAGCTTTTGTGGCTGGACCGAGAAAATCTCATGAGATTAGTCATTATTGATTCATGACTTAGGTCGTAGCGAGCGTGATTAGGTGCAACCACATCTGTGTCTAGTGAATTTTGCAAATTTCTAATTGCACAACAGTGTGCACTACAGACAAAGTGTTATTTTCATCGGGAGTCTCGTTTCGCTGATACCTTCACAATAACAAGCATTTGCTTTTGTTTCCGATATGACGGCTAAGGCATTTACGGACAAATAACTAATCACATAGCACAAAAGGAATTAACAAAGTTAAATGGAAATTAAGCTGCGTATACATGATACATAAGTTCCCTATTTTTCAACGCCATAAAGTACAGCTCCTCAAAAGATCCAAAATGACTTATAATCCAGTCAGTGAAGGTCAAAAAATGCTTATTAGAGAAACAAAATAGTGTAGTTTTGAAATATGGTACAGTTTTGTACGAATTTCCTAAACGACATACTAAAAGTCTCCAATGGAGATAGCGGGTTGTAAAGTTTTTTTTAAAGTTGTTTCTTATTTTTTCAGAAACCATAGTGTTTAGCAAAAAAAAAAAAAAAAAGTACAAAATTAATTTACATTAGATTTCTTATGGAAATAGTTTATACACCTTTCTTTTCGTAGAATCAATAGCTTAGAAGATAGAGGAGCATAAGACGTACATATTGTAACTAAAAGTATTCAGAAAACATTCAGAAGAAAACTCATATAACAATATGCAACGGCAATACACACTTTCGTGCACAAACCCACTAACACATGAGGTCTCATCGCGGTCCACTTTTATACGAGACTTGTGTTCTTACAATTCTTATAATTGTTTCAACCCCACTTTTTTTTCTTTTACTGACGCATACCTATGGCTCTCTTCGAGTAGTTTTAATTCCTGCTTAGTCATCAACATTTATTAGGCCTACTATATGCAACCATTATCCTAAGCAATATTATATTAGTATCGTTATCCAGTTATGCATTGAATTATATTCAGTGCATGAAAATTGCATGCACACTTATGTATTTGTACACTAGTATATCACTGCATTATCATACACTTACAAGAATAAATATTTTATCTAGTAAGTTATAATATAGTAAAATTTGTTGAGTATTATTGTCTAATCTTGTAATTATGTTTTTTCTCTGTTTTCAGGTAAGTACATCTCTGCGCCGAGAATTCATTGGCGAATTTTATAGATATCCTCAGTGCGTGAGTACCTGCTAAATAGTCATATTTATTTATTTATTATACAGAGGAAGGACAAAAAGATGGAAACATCTAAAAATGCACATTACATTTATTAATACCAAGTAGGACCACCTTTGGCCCGTAGAACGCCCTGCAGTCAACAGGGAATTGAGAAATACATGTTGCTTATTATGGTTGTCACGGCTGCTATACGGTCTTCAACCAAATCAGTTGTAAGTTGTTGTAGAGACGACGGTGGTGGGTAGCAAGCTAGCACCTTGGTCTCCAAAACTGACCACAAGGGTTCAATGATATTGTCTGTCAATTGTGAAGGCCATGACACATGTCAAACTTCATCTTCGTGCTCATCAAACCAGTCCTAGTCGATGTGAGCTGTATGAACAGGAACCCTGTTACTTTGAATGGTTACGCAGTAAATGGCAGTGACATGTCCATGCAGGGTGATGACGGTCCGGCAAAATACCAGGATATGGCTGCCCAAATCAACACTGAACCACCGCTACCGTCTCTTGGTAGCAGACAGTCTGTATCGTGCGCTTGTGCTGGCGTTCTTCACACGTAAACTCGGTCGGTAGTTGGAAACAATATGAAGGAACACTAATCTGACCAGATGACAGTCTTCCACTGCTACATTGTCCAGTTTTCATGGGCGTTGCATTACTGCCTCCGTATAGCAGAATGGTCAACCATCACGAGTGCTTTGGGAATTGCAGATCTGCTATAAATACCCTGCTTGTGGAGTTCTGTTCCTACTGTTTTAAAGCTAGCAGGGTTTATAAGCACTGCATTGAGCTCAGCTGTGACTTTTTGCGCCATGGTGATCTCCTGTTCGGTTACAATCCTACCCAAAGTTCGTCTGTCTCTGTCACGCAACACAGACAGAGACAGACGAGCAAACTTCACGTTGGTGCTTCGCTGATGCGATTTCTCCGGAACACTCGTGGCCAATCATGATCTTCGAGGCTGTGCTTCTGAATACACCAAACATTTCCGCTACTTTCGTCACAGAAGCTCGTACCATACGCGTTCCTACAAATTGCCCTCTTCGAAACTCTATCAGCTCAGAGATAATTCACAATAACCTGCACGGACCGGTTGCTGAACTGTAACTGGCCCATCTGTTAGATTTGACAGATTCTATACCTCACAGGATGTACCAGTGAGCAGGGTGACATATACCATTGAGACTCAAATCGTGTTTGAAATGGCTACCTCTTTTACACTAGGTGTTCCCATATTTTTATCCATTCTTTGTATTATGAAATAAGTAAAATAACCTAAAGTTGTATACTAATGCTTTGAGAAATAATTCTTAATTATGAATATTGCTCACCAACAATTATTTTCGTATTTCCCTACATACTGGCTTATTCAATAGAAATCATATTATTGAATAGGCAATTAAAATATCCACATGCATTACAGACGATCAAACGGAGGCTTTTAATTTCTTATGAGTGCTTTTAATTCATTAAGGGCTTCTTACTAAATTTATCATCGAAGATTGGCTGTGTTTATATAAAAGTCAATCCATATGAAGTGGTCCAAAGATAAAGACAATGGTTGCTCGACCATCTCCAAAAATTATAAAACTTTGAGTGTAACGAACCTTGTGTATGAGAAGGTCAATAACACTATTCACGTTGTCGTATGCACAAGTGTTCATAAATTGCGGCCATCTTTGTTGTCAGTGGAGTGCCCATTTTAGCATTTGCAAGCGTTTACGAAAACTACACTTGCTCAATACGTACGTATCAGACGAACTCTAAACAGAAACGAATGTTTAGAGGAGAGACTGGCGTAAACAGAGAACGTATACTCTTGCTTCTAAATAAATATACAGGGTTGCAAACCAATGCATGAAATCACTAGAAAAAGTACAGAAAATTACACTTTTAATGGGATTGTAATTTGGAATGGAATAAAGTAAGGGGTTCATAAATTTTGTTATGAATACTATTGATGTAAAGAGTCTGTAGAAATATCCACACCTATGATACTTCTCACACCATAGATTTGTGGGGGTCCGAAAGTTGAAGTTTGTGATTTTGATGCCATGTTTAGGGCGTAATATCTCAGGAGGGCAAAGTGCTAAAAAATTGCTGCTTAAACACAAAGTAATTCTGTATGTGAATAAACTATTGCAAAAAAAAAACAAAAAAAACACTGATATTGCATGGGGAAAAAGTGAGGACATGGTCAAAATGTAAAGAAAGGACGCGCGTGACAATGGTCGTAGCCTGAAAAAAGGATGTTTTGATATATTTATTGATGGATCTCAAAAACTACGCTTGGTTCAGTAATTACGCCCGTTTTTGTGTGTGTTCAGTTGACCAAAACCTTGCGAGCGGCGTTTGTTCCATCTTTCTAGCACACTGATCATTGCCGCTTCTATATCGTAAGGGGCTTAGCTCCACCTTGTTCCTACGGCACCCAACGTCGAACAGGATCGCGATATTAAGGCACTTAATGTATCAGCAAAGTATCATTGAAATCCAATCCCAGTTACGGAAGTTAATGTGGTCACAAGGTTGCATTACACCTATCTATCCTGCTCCATATGGCTTATTTGTAGAAAATATTTAAAATGATTGTTGTTTCCCTTCTTTTCTATAGTATTACAGCAAAAGCTTTTAGTAGTTGTAATTACAAGTTCTCGCAGTTACATGATTTAAGCAATATTGCAAATTTCAGCAATGTGTATCATATCTCCGGAACGGTTTGAGATATCGAAGTGCTGTAAACAGCAAACAAATTTACACATCCATACAAACCATACAAATAACTAGATATGATACTTATCTCAGCATTTTTTTAAAAAAAATAAATGCTTTCAGAAAATTAAAATTTTCAAGCCCTAGTAACTTAGTTCCTATTCATTCGAAACAAGTTATAGCATGGCCATGGTATTCAACATTAAAGTACTTTTGATGTACATTATCCTGTGCATCTCCGTTATGCTGTATTTGCGTTAGAGGCTTTCGAACTTTGGATGTTTGTGATACTGTGACATCCTCAGTTTGCAACACTGAATAACAAAAGTAGTGTTTTAAGGTTACGTTTGACACGTTGATATGAAATATGTAATAATCTGACGTAGTGTTAATTGAAGAAATATAACTTTATATTGAGTTGTCAACACTGTTTGTCGAGTCTTTCTGTTTAACACAAATATGTTCCCCTTCTTATAGTTGCTTCTTGCAAAGTTTCACGTTTCTCTCTCTTTTGGTTTGTCCATTATGGCGGGTGGTCAAGATAAATTGTTTACTCTGTAGACGTGGCAGTGATAATGGAGCTAGAAACACGGAACAAACGCCAATGAACACAAACAAAAGCGAGCCCAAATGCTGAACCATGCGTAGTGTTTGAGATTTAACATGAAGCATATCAAAACATTTCAATTTTTCCGGGCTATGACCATTGTCACGCGGGCTCTTTCTCCGCGTTTTTTACCATGTCCTCACTTTTTTCTCCATGTAATATCAGTCATTATTATTATTATTATTATTATTATTATTATGCAATAGTTTATTCACATACAGAATTACTTTGTGGCCTAAGCAGCAATCTTTAGCACTTTGCCCTCCTGAGATATTACTCCCCAAACATGGCATCAAAACCACAAACTTCAACTTTCGGACCCCCATAAATCTACGATGGCAGTAGTATCATAGCTGTGGATATTTACGCAGACTCTTTACATCTAACAGTATTCAGCACAAAATTTGCACAAAATTTACTACCCATCATTTCATGTCATTCCAAATTACAGCCCCTTTAAAAATGTAATTGTCTGTACTTTTTTTTAATTTCATGCATTGGTTTGCAACTCTGCATATTTATTTAGAAGCAAGAGTATATATTCTCCGTTTACTTCAGTCTCTTCTGTAAACATTCTTTTTTTTTTTTGTGTGTGTGTGTGTGTGTGTGTGTGTGTGTTTGTCTGATTCATACGTCCTGAGCAACTGAAGTTTTCGTAAACGCTTGCAAATGCAAAAATTGGCACTCCACCGACAACAATGATGGCCGCCATTCAGGAACACTTGTGCATACGACAACGTGAATAGTGTTATTGACTTTCTCATACACAAGGTTTGTTACACTCAAAGTCTTATATTTTTTTGTAAATGGTCAAGCAAACACCCCTGGACCACTTCGTATGGATTGACCCATAAATAAATATATCCCAACAAAATCATCGAAAATGGCCCATCGGGCTCTTAATTTCCTGATTGCTAAAAACAAAATGCTGGTTCCCTTCTTAACTAGTATCATTTATGAAACATAATTGCCTAACTTGTCCAGGTTTTAATTTCTGTAAACTTTTGAATATTCAACTAATGAATTTATCGCTTTCAAGTCGTGTTTGTACCGATATATTCACGTTTTGATTTTTTTTTTAATGGGGATATTAGGATTTAGTTTATTCTTGATGGAGCTTTGTGAGCAAACCATGGACTCAACTCGCTGGGCAAATTAAAACGTAAAAACAAATATTTGTGTTCTAGAGAACTTTGGTGTTGCTTCTCCATTACTTTCTAAACTTATTCCTAGTTGATACGTTTATCTTAATTTTGCTCTGTGTGTTGTTTGAAAATTAAGCATTTTTTTCCGCTTTTTATTGTATGTCATGAAAACGAAAATACCCATTTCAGCTGAGCTGCTATACTTGCTTCATTTTCCTAATATGTCTTTGTTTTGTTAGAAACTATGCCTTAATCATATTTTCTTGGCCTGGTCATTGATATTGAAGCAGATGAATTCAGTATAGTGCTGATAAAATCAATTATGAAAAAAAAAGTCTTCCTTTAAACCAATCCTTGAAACTACCCGTAAGTGATAATGAAATGAAATAAATATAACAAAATATATTTTAATCTATATGCACTGTATATACATCATGTAACCATTCTTGATGTGTATTTCTAGTGTTTCTTTGACTTTATTTTTAAGAAAGCAGACGACATTTTTTTTTCTTAAACACATATGTACGAACTGATCAATCTGAGAGAACCATTTCAGATGATGCTGAAAAATCTGTTTGTTCGTATTTCTGAGACGATGATAACCGGTGGGGATACTCGACCAAAAAAGTAAAAGTCTTTTTTCAGACCAAACATCCTGAGTGCGGATTTCCTCATTCATACCAGGCAAATGCCGGAATGGTACCTAGTATTATGATCCCAGGCTGCTTCCTTCCTTCTCCATTTTCTTTTCTTCCTGTCCACTACTCGGGTAATGTGCTCGCCGAGGGACGTCATTCCTGATACGTAATGGGCTAGCATGGTCATAGGTGTCGAAAACTCATAATTCTAATCCTATTCCTAAGGACCATGAAAATTTGTGCCTAGACTGGTACTAGGAACAATAAAGGCAGACAAAGGCATAAGGTGTATTTTACTCACTTGAATCTTACATATCTTCCTAAAATCGTGCTTTATTCCTAGGAGTTACACTCACATTAGTCACCTATTGTTACATTTCGCATAAGTCAATTCCAAATTGTTTCTGAAGATCGTTCCGATGGACGGTTTTCTGTGTCAGGCAAACAGTCCACAAACGGGTAGTTCTTTGGGAGATGGTCAATGTTGTTGGAGACAACATCAAACCAGAGTCACCATAGTGGGGGCACGAATACTTCTGGGAAATGAAGTTCCAGAAGAATATGTCATCTTGAAATACAGTAGCACTAGGGGTGAATGTTCTTGAGGAATAGAAAGTACAAGAATGATGCTCAAGTAATAGTTCACACGTCGTAGTTACTGATGAAACATTTCTTTTTAACTGGTGAGACTGACACAATAGATGCGTCTTGATCAATCAACAAGCGACAAAAGGTTACTTTTGGGGAATTCCAAGTATTTTATACAAACGCAGTTACTTCATAAGCGTCACACGCTACACAACATGTGAGCAAGTTATCATTCATGTACTGTGCTGATATAATAGCATTGGTTCTTGTATTAGGTGCTTCTTCGTCAGAAGAAACGGGGAATTATTAAGCAAATGCAGATTTATTCGATGTAGAATGAAGCAAAGTTATTTCATGAAAAAGTAAACAAAAAACATGAATAGTAGAATAAAAATGGGAGAGAGAAGTGATAATAAGACATGTTATTATTATTTTTTTAATTCGATCTACGCGCATTGGATAGTTTTACCTGATATGTTAACTGATTTTCCCAAAGAAACTATGTGACACATAAATTTAATATATTTATATGGATTAACGTTCCTGAATAGAGGTTCAGTGTTCGATATCTTACAACTTTATGTACAAAAAAAATAAGAAAATGCATCTATATTTTCATTTATTTGCATTTATATGCCCAATAAAAACTATATTCACGCTCACAAGAGCCAGAACGTGTGTATATTTAATTAGATGCGCAAAGTGACGTCAGGATAAAATATAGCATGTCATATATACAGATGGTGATCAGAAAAATGGAAACACCTGTAGTTGGCAACACGTCAGATGTATGGGTTCGCAGTAGTCATGGCGCCCGCAGCGCCGGACCGCTGATGGTGGTGTGTTAGGTCGGTCTCCATACTATGTCAGGCGCAGTGGAACAGCAGTGTCCAGTGGCTGGAGCAGACGGAGGTAGTGTAAAATGGGAGACCTCTCAGATTTTCAAACAGGGCAAATCGTTGGTATGCGGTTATGCGGAGTGAGTGTGACGGCAGTGGCTACTGTGTTAGGTGTGTCGCGTGGGACAGTGTCGAAGGTGATGACGGTCTACACAACACACGGGAAAACCACATCGGGGAAGCGGAACAGTGGGCGGAAGAAAATCATGAGTGACAGGTCACGCCGGGTATTAAAGCGCATTGTCACACAGAACCGTCCTGCCACTCCGGAGCAAGTGACGCAGGAACTCAATCAGCACCTCCCCCACTCTGTTTCGACAATCACAGTCCGCCGCGAATTACATGACATGAACTTACGGAGTCGTGTTGCACGGGCCAAACCGCTCATCAGAGACCATAACGCTTTCGCACGCCGCAAATGGTGCCGCGACCATGCAACTTGGACCGTTGAGGACTGTAAACGTGTGATACGGTCGGATGAGTCATCCTTCACCCTATTTCCAACCACGGGCCGTGTTTATGTGTTGAGAACGCCCAAAGAAGCTTATGATCTGCAGTGTCTCCGCCCAACTGTGAAACATGGCGGCGGCTCGGTGATACTGTGGACCGCCATATCATGGTTTTCATTGGGTCCTGTGGTCACACTTAGCGGAAGAATCACTGCCAACGATTATGTCGGAATTTTAGGAGACCACTTGCATCCTATGGTCCGGATGTTGTTCCCGGACACTGACGCCATATTCCAGGATGATAATGCACCCATTCACACAGCTGGCGTTGTTGCAGCGTGGTTTGAGGAACATCGGGATAATGTTCAACACCTCGCTTGGTCCGCCCAATCCCCAGATCTCAACATAATTGAACATCTGTGGTCCTTCTTGGAAACACGACTCCGGCGACGATTTCCCCCTCCATCCTCTCTCACAGAACTGGCCGTTGCCCTGCACAAGGAACGGTGTAAAATTCCCCTTGCTACCATTCACGACCTCTATGCCTCCATCCCACGTCGCATCAAGGCTGTTCTGAAGGCGAAAGGTGGCCCGACACCATATTAATCTGGTAAGTTGCAATTTCGTTCAGGTGTTTCCATTTTTCTGATCACCATCTGTATATCCTAGCCTATAACGTGTTTAGCTTCAAATCGTACATTAAATACTTATTTAATCCATATATTTAAGAAATTAATGTTTTTCCCGTGGTTTTCTAAAAGTTATGGAGAAGTAACTTTAAAACAAAGAACGTCTACTGTAAAAAAATGGAAAATTAAGTTTTTTTCAGTTTAAGTTCCATGATTATTCTCTTTAGGCTAAGGGAGACGATGATTAAGACAAGTGAATGATGATGGAATAATTGGTGGAATGAGAAAGTGGGAGGGATCGGGAACACCAGAGAAAACCCACGAACAAGATGTCCACAACAAGCTAACTTGGTTGTTGATCGTACCAGAGATCCCATTGCACCAGAGGTAATCTCTCTACCACTGAGTCATCTTGCCCCTACGTTGTGCTGTAGTTAAACAATGTATCAAAAATCAATTGACAGATATATTTTACTACAAGGATTCGATTTTCAATTAAGGTTGATTGATTGAATAAACTTTATCGTCCCTTGGAGTAGCCATGCTATATGAGAAATGGACCTTCAGCTTAACGTGGGGTCCGAACTACACAAATTCCCACCGAATATCAAATTCAGGTCTTCTACTCCAGATTTTGAAGGAAATGCAAATCACCTAATAGAATAGGAAAATAATTCAAACAACTGTACTGAAAATTAAAAAAAGAAAAAAAAACATCCTCAAGTCTATTATGACACAGAAACTTAGAGTTCAAGAATCAGTGAGTAGAAAAAGAACATTCCCCAACACGTTACTTTTGAAAAACGAAAAGTAAAACTGCTTACCGGAAATGCCATTGCTTACGTAAAGATATTTGTATGGGATATTTGTAGCGTATGTTAAGACCTTGTTTTCCAAAATTCCAAAAACGTAATGGAATTGGATATTTAGTTATGGAGAAATTGTTATCCTGGAATGTTATCCTTTATTTTTGGAATGTTCTTCTTTTTCTACTCACCGATTCAATTTTAATACGTAGTGGAAAATAAATTTATCAGAGATATATGATTGCTAAATATGAAACAACATAACTTGATTTGGAACAAAACAACTTCATTTTAAACCATAAATCAATTCGGAGATACAAAATTATGTTGTGTTCTTTCTGTTCATGTGAATCCTGTTGAAAGCTATGACAATTCCATGACTGGCAGCTGAATTGAGGCTTCTGCTACGTCATCACCCAGGTGACAGCCATGAAGCTGTTAGACGTGACAAGCTCCAGCTTCCCGAGACCCCATTTCCGTCCTTGAAAGCACCTATTTCCGGATGCGCCGAGAAATGCAAAAGTATTTTTGCAATTTTCTTCCCTGGAGAATAACCTCATTTCTTGGATCCTTTAATCGAATAGGAAGCAATGATTTCATTGGACGAGTTTCCTCCCTTGATCACGAGAATCAACATTGGAAATCGCTCACAAAAAGGATCATTAGGTTGGAAATAATTCCAGCTGTGTGCCTTTTTTAAGAAAGAAGAGCTTTTAGCTTCTGGAATTCTCTCGCAACTCTTCTGATGACGTTATCAATGTGTGATTTACTTATAGTGACGTTTTCGTAGACAACATTATCTATTCTCAAAGATAATTTAAACGTTAACACTTCATAAAACAAAACAATATATCTCAGATCTATTTTAGTGCTTCTATATTATCATTTTTCTTTATTTCTTTTGTTTTAAATAAGAATTAGCTACTTTCTACGTTAGTATAAAGTATTTTTTTAATGGAAACTATTCCTTCATAATAATTTCGTACAATTTATCTATCGAACAGTCAGTATTGAAAAAAAAAGTAGGTTTTATCATGGTTAAATGATAAGTGATCTGGCTTTTATGTGGAAAATATCTAATTGACTCCAGATGGGAGTTCATTTGTGCGTTTCCCATGTTAACTTGTATATTCCTGCGTCATTTGATGTTTGCTTTGTAACAGCCAAGGTGGGTAATGTTGCCATTACCGTCCCTTCCCAGAAAAACTAAATCTTTGAAAATCAGGAAAGAAAGTTTTACGTTCCCTTCCCTCTACTCAAACAAGTAGCCCCTCCGAGAAGAGTTTCCCGGGCCAGGTATGTGGTTTACAACGCCGCTTAACGCACGTAAAAATGTAAGCTACTGAAAGAGAATGGTATGCTAAAGTTCAACAAATAATAATAAGTCTTCAAAGGTTGCAGGAACATAACTCTACTTGATAAACAACACAAAAAAATTCAGATAACTAACAAATTTTATTATTATTATTACTTTTTTTAAATAAACGTAATGTTGAATCTAACAACGAATTTGTAAAGTTCGTAAAAGTTTGTCCAATTTTGAAAAATATTTTCAACTACTAGTAGATTTAAACAATTTCGATTCATGCAAAAACCACAAGAAATTTATAATTACTGAAAAATTTATCAGGCACATGTTGCATGAAGTAAAAAGTCCAAGATGGCTCCTGCCTTATCACAAGACATATTCAGCATAAACCATATTTGAAATACACATATTTATATTATAGAAATTCAATACCAATATTTGAACTGATGGTTCAATTAGAATATTTATCAATTTTCTATCTACATGTTTTTTTCTTATATATATATATACTCACGGAAAAAAACCAGAATAACTTTAAATTCACAAAATAAAATATACTACACACAATATTACATATGGTGTAACACATACCTAGCGAAGAGAACAAGTGACGGGCCCAATCACTTAATTTCAAAGCTCCTTCATCGGAAGGATAAACAACCAATCAAATTTAAGTATAACAACCACATGACATTGACAAAAGACTAACCATAATACCAGATCATTTAAATTAAGAAAACACCAACTCTCTATCGCAAAAATATACTGTAGTGGAATACAGGGAGGAAAAAGGAAGGTGAATAGGTTACCAAAATAATAATAATAATAATAATAATAATAATAATAATAATAATAATAATAATAATAATAATAATAATAATAATAATAATATAGAAGGAAACAGTATAGAAGGAAACAGCGCTGTTTCTAATCTTAAATTAAATCCCTTTTTCATTCATTTTACTCTATAATACCAATGTAAAGATCACTACGGCACAACATCCCCCTCCAAAAAAAAAAAAAAAATTCAGAATATTTTTCTTTTTAAACCAAAACACATATGTACAATACAATATAGTAATGAGCATGAGATGGAATGATGATGAAAAGGGTTAGTAGCGAATGAATGATGATGAACATGAACAATAAATATACAATTCAACAAACAACAATTTTCCTTACATGGTTCCACCACACACATTTCTGGGCTCTCTGTAGAGCTTAGCTAAAGTAGTATGTGTCACGACTATTTTATTATCGTTTGTTTTGCATTTTAATGTATTTGCCGTAGGTTTAGCAATCACAGTAACAGGACCCCACCAATTAAAGGTTAATGATTTTGTAAGCTTATCCTGTAGTGATGACTTTTGCTGTGATTTGATCAAAACACGATCACCGACAGCAAAGGTGACAGGAACAGTACGCTTATTATATATCCTTCGTCTCTCTTCCCAAGCTTTGTGCATGTTTTCTAAAGCTTGCTCCCATATAATGGCATTATTAGGGCCATCAATATCTTCAGAGGAAATTTTCCACTTAACCATCAAAGAATCAATAGGATCTCTCCCAAGAAACAATCTAAATGGAGAAAATTTCAACTCTGAATGTTCAGCAGTATTTAGAGAAAACTGCAGTTGGTTTATAAAATATGCCCATTTCTCCTGTTTTCCATTCAAATAGGATTTCAGGCTAGTTTTTACTAATCTCACGTATTTCTCAACTGCATTTCCACCAGGAAAGTAAGGAGAGCTCCTAATATGTTTTATTCCATTTCCAAAGAGGAAATTCTTGAATTCCACGGAAGAAAAACACGGGCCCCTATCGCTCGTAAGAGAACGACAAAATCCGAAACGACAAAAAATATCATTCAAGGCTTTGATAACAAGCTTGCTCGTTGCATTACGTAAAGGAACCAAATGAAGGAATCGAGACGCATTATCGAGACAAAGTAGAATGTACCGGTATCCATAACTACACGGGAGAGGCCCAGCCAAATCTACGTAGTTATGGCCATTCACCTCAGAACAATATTCTGAGATCAACTGCCCTTGAGGAAGATAATTTCGAGCCTTCGAGAGTTGGCACTCATGGCACCCTCTCACATACTCTCGAACTTCGTCGTACATGTTCTTCCAAGTAAAATACTTGGAAAGTTTCTTGTAACTCTTCAAAATCCCAAGGTGAGCCCCATTGGGTAACGTCGAATGATAATAACTTAATAACATAGGGACAAGTAAACGGGGAACCAAAATCTTATAAGGTGAATATTTCGCCTTAGTATTTTGATACAAGATATCCTTCACAATCTTATAATCTTGGTATTCCCCACCATTTTCAACCACCTCCCGATAAATATCTTTAGTATCAGCTTCTGTTCGTTGATGTTGTACAATATCTGTATGTGACAATGGTAAACTCCATAGACTAAACATACAATTCTCCGCGGAATTAATGGAACAAGGATCAACATCTACATCCGTGGGATTGATTTCATAAATCCGCGTCAAAAAGTCCACTTGAAAATTCTTCGCACTCGAAATGTGCACAATTTTGAATTTAAATTCAAATAAATTCTGTACTATATTCCCATAACGACCTAAATTCTTCGGATTACGTAACATGTGTACGAGAGCATTATTATCTGTAAATATAGTAAATTCGTTACTCAAGAATGAACGAAACCGCATCACCGCATTATATATAGCAAGTAATTCCAATTGATATATTGTTCTATTAAAATCAGCGGGTTTTAAAGTCTTACTGAAAAACCAAACTGGTTTTAACAAGCCCTCGTCCGTTTTCTGAGACAAAATTGCGGCTTGAGATCTCAACGTAGAATCTACATGCAAATAAAATCTTTTATTTAAATTGGGGATGGACAAAATAATCTGTTGTTCAAAAGCTCGCTTTATTTGCTCCAAGCAAGAGTCCTCTCTGGGACCCCAAACAAATTTCTCACGTGGAGAACGCATTTTCGATAAGGGTTCGATAAGGCCCGCGAAGTCATTACAAAAACGAGAATAGAAGTTTAAAAAGCTCAAAATCTTCACAAGGCCACGTCGGTTTTGAGGGGGTTTAATATCCCTAATTGCTTGTAGCCTTTCGGGTAACATCTTAATCTCACCGTCCTCGATCAAGAAGCCCAAAAATTCAATTTTTGTCCTCAATATCTTACATTTGTCGGGAGAGAGAGTGAGGCCTCTGTTCGAAAAACGAGAGAGAACTTGTTCAAGCATGGAATTGTGTTCCTCAATAGAACGTCCATATACGACAATGTCGTCCGCGTAGAATTCAACCCCCTTTCCTCTCAAGTCTCCCAATATATCGTTAAGAGCCCTCATTAAAGCCTGTGTCCCAATGCAGATTCCCATCGGTACTCTATCGTACTCATATAATTTGTCTTGTACAGCGAAGGCGGTGAGCTGTCTACTCTCAGGGGACAGCTGGACCTGGAAGAAAGCTCGACGGGCATCGAATATTGACATAATTTTTGCATCAAAAAGCGAACTAATACACTCGTCGAGGTTCGGACACGGGACCCCATCTCCACAAATGATATTGTTCACCCGAGCGAAATTTACTACTAGCCTGGAAGATGAATCCCTATTCTTAACAAAACAGGGAGATCTAAACTCAGAGAGTGAAGGACGAATAACATTATTTTCCAATAATTGTTCAATAATATGGGATAATTCCTTCTGCTGAGTTCTCGAAAAAGGGTACTGTCTCTCACGTATCACTTCATCTGATTTTCTTTGGATATGGTATACAAAATCACTAATGCAGCCTATACGATGAGTGATCACATTATCATATTTACTCAATAACCTATCTACATAAGCCCCTAAACTCTTGTCTTGTTCCAATAACTTTTTATCTATACCATCAATGATTTTCTTTCTCTCTTCTACAGTAATATCCCACTTACTCTCATCACCTGACTGTAACATACATAATGGATCACCCCCTATTTCATTATCATAATTGACATTATTAACATCACAATTTACACGTTTCTCACCGACGTTTTCGTCATTTACGTTACAAGTATCAGGTCGCGAAGAAGGCCCAGGTACGGGCTCATTTTCTAACATTGAAATATTATTTTTCTCAAAATTAGAGTCCGAAGTAACATTTGTTTTTCTTTTTAAATTTGATGAAGGCAAATGAAATGTCATGGAAGAAAAAATTTCGCTGCAAGAGTACCTGTAACCATGTAGTCTCACTGTGTCGCTCCTGGTCGGCTTAGAAGGCTTACGGCTCCTCAACTGCGGTGCCCTGGTCGCATCCAAATCTTCCCTACTAGGATGTTTACTTCCGTTGTCAAAATTTCTCTTACAAGTCCAGGGCCTACAGGAATGAGGCGAAGAATCTCCCAAGAAAAGTTTGGCGGCAGCTTCGCTCACACTCCCCTCCCTGGAAGGATAAAAACCAGCAACAGACTTCTTTTTGTTATAAGTAAGAGGGGAGGGGGGAGAAGATTTTACTAAGGGAACTTCTATTTTTGACTTGGTCCAATATAACGTGTTTTTATCAAAGTCAATACATAATCCCTCTCGACGAAAACAATCGAGTCCCAAAAGAATTGGATATTCAAGATTTTTCATCACATAAAACTTGCACTGAAACTTATATCCATCTATAACCAAGGGTAGCAACACTGAAGGACGTAACACTAATGCTTCTCTGTTAATAGTTTTTCCACGAAAACAGTCTTTATAATTAACACGGACTTCATCTAAGTTCTTAACTTTATTAAAAAGGTCCAAACTAATTAAATTAGCCGTGCACCCACAATCTAAGGCAGAGACGACTGAAAAATCCCCAACTTTAAGGTTCACCAAGGCAACGCCCCCACCATCTTCTACAGAGCACACTTTCTTCTCATTATTTCCAACAAACGACATAGATGAAGACGAATTTTTACTTAAACTACAGTTCCGTTTTAAATGCGGACCGCCACAAAGAAAGCACGCAACAGTTTTTTGTTTTTGTTTATTTGTAAAGTTCTTATTCACAACTGGCAACCCTACTTGAGAGCGCACCTTAAAATCAAATTGTTTAGAATAGAGTTCATGAAAGGTGTAATCGTTAACCAGTCGGTGTAATTCACTCATAGTTTTAGGTTTCTGATTATAAAATAACCTCCCTTTAATTCTAGGCAGAACGCCACTGGTAATGAAACTTATTAATCTCTCATCACCACAATTTAATTTAAGCAAGCGGTCCACTGTGACTAAACGTTTAACAAAGTCTTTCAAGTTCTCCGCCTGACCTTGGGGTTTATACATATATTCAACAACTATGGATTGTATAGCACATTCCGATAATAAATTATGAAAAATATAATCTCGCGTGAGCTCCCAGGTACGAAGCTGACTAGGCAATTCCAGTAATACATTTTTTAAAGGACCTGATACTTTTCCTCTTAAAGAATACAGTAATGCCGAGAAGGGAAAACGGTCTACATTATAAAACTCATCTATTTGTTTAACAAACTCATATAACACTATAGGGTTAGATCCATCACAACTTGGTAAATTATCAAAGAAAGATCGAAGTACCAAAGCTGCGGAATTCTGTTCTAGTTTTGAAAAACAAGCATTCGAAGAAGAAGTTAAGTTACATTCCTGACCTTGCACATTCTTATCAACTAGCGAGCCAGCAAAAGGTGAATGAACACTTGGTACAACAGGCACCGTGTTTGTATTACTCACAGGTACTACGTTAACTACCTCCTGCTTATCAAGGTCAACAGACAACTGTGGGTCAGCTGTTTTATTTGCAAGGAATCTATAGAGCAGTGATTTTGCTTCTCCTTCTGATAACATTTCTACGACCTGTCTTTGGTCAATTGGATTCATTGTAGCAATTTCTTTTAAAAATATTGATTCGACCTTTCTTTGCTCTGCGTGTTCTACATTATCATTTTCCTTAAAAAGTGGTATCTCATCCATAAAAAAGGAACTATCACCACCAAAAGCCATGATGAATATAAACAAGTAAGCAAGGATATTGACTAACATGTGCCAAGAATTGGGTTCAATCCCGCCTGCTTTATATCACCAATGAAGACTGTAACTGACTTTAAACTTTTAAAGCATACCATAAAAAAATATTTTTGACTTGTTCTCTTCTTTTGTAACAGCCAAGGTGGGTAATGTTGCCATTACCGTCCCTTCCCAGAAAAACTAAATCTTTGAAAATCAGGAAAGAAAGTTTTACGTTCCCTTCCCTCTACTCAAACAAGTAGCCCCTCCGAGAAGAGTTTCCCGGGCCAGGTATGTGGTTTACAACGCCGCTTAACGCACGTAAAAATGTAAGCTACTGAAAGAGAATGGTATGCTAAAGTTCAACAAATAATAATAAGTCTTCAAAGGTTGCAGGAACATAACTCTACTTGATAAACAACACAAAAAAATTCAGATAACTAACAAATTTTATTATTATTATTACTTTTTTTAAATAAACGTAATGTTGAATCTAACAACGAATTTGTAAAGTTCGTAAAAGTTTGTCCAATTTTGAAAAATATTTTCAACTACTAGTAGATTTAAACAATTTCGATTCATGCAAAAACCACAAGAAATTTATAATTACTGAAAAATTTATCAGGCACATGTTGCATGAAGTAAAAAGTCCAAGATGGCTCCTGCCTTATCACAAGACATATTCAGCATAAACCATATTTGAAATACACATATTTATATTATAGAAATTCAATACCAATATTTGAACTGATGGTTCAATTAGAATATTTATCAATTTTCTATCTACATGTTTTTTTCTTATATATATATATACTCACGGAAAAAAACCAGAATAACTTTAAATTCACAAAATAAAATATACTACACACAATATTACATATGGTGTAACACATACCTAGCGAAGAGAACAAGTGACGGGCCCAATCACTTAATTTCAAAGCTCCTTCATCGGAAGGATAAACAACCAATCAAATTTAAGTATAACAACCACATGACATTGACAAAAGACTAACCATAATACCAGATCATTTAAATTAAGAAAACACCAACTCTCTATCGCAAAAATATACTGTAGTGGAATACAGGGAGGAAAAAGGAAGGAGAATAGGTTACCAAAATAATAATAATAATAATAATAATAATAATAATAATAATAATAATAATAATAATAATAATAATAATAATAATAATAATAATAATAATAATATAGAAGGAAACAGTATAGAAGGAAACAGCGCTGTTTCTAATCTTAAATTAAATCCCTTTTTCATTCATTTTACTCTATAATACCAATGTAAAGATCACTACGGCACAGCTTGTTTGCTGGGGGTACGATGGCTCGCTTACTTCTGGTATGTGGGGTCACTGGTTCTGTCTCCGGCCAAATAAGTTTGTAGCGGAGTACATTGTGTCCGTGGGTTATCTCGAGGTATTGCCGTTTCCTTCCACATTCTCATTCCACCGATTCATCCATCATTATTCATTTGTCTTGATCATCATCTCCCTTATCCTAAAGAGCACATTTGTGGGACGTTAAACTGAAATATTTCATTTCAATTTTTGTTTGTTGAATGAAATTATATCTTTTAGTTTTACCTGCCATGATTATGCCGTTAAGGTTAAAGGAGCCGGTAATGATGAGCAATGGTGGAATGAAGAAAGTGGAAGGAAACGGGAGAACCCATAGAAAATCCACGTACTTGGTTGAAGTTAACCGTCCTTTTCAGACCAAAACTATACGAAACATAGCCGAACATTTTAAGGTGAAACCAAACTACCCACCATAATATATTCAAAATTTAATGCTCTCCTATTGGCTCAAGCTTCATGGAATGTAGATACTACCTAAGGGAAGTAACTTCCAAGCTAGCATAAATGAATATAGAATTATGTTTTGTCCGTACTACATTCATTCCCCCCAAAAATCTAAAACCTGACCTTACTGCACCAAAGCATAATTCTTGCATATGTAAGAAGATTACTAAAATAACATTTAGAAGAATTAAGAGTCAGTGGCGGCTGTTGAGGGAAATTCGATCTTTCTCTCTACCCTTAATAGCCTGATTACATACGGGGATTCGAAATAGAAAATGACCTGACTTTATTGTTGTCCATGAGATGAAAAATAAGCATTTCTCGTATCGATCTTGTAATTTTGTATACATTTTTACTCGTTTCGTCTTGATTCCCTGAACGTGTTTTATAAATGTACATGTAGAAAATCTATGTCCTTTTTTTTCGTAATTCCTAGAAGTTCTTAGAATACTTCCGCGCCACAGGAAGTCTACGAAACGTGTAATATAAAATTTAAACAACACTTATTATTGTAGTATATTGCATAATGCTTTGTGTATCTTCAAAGTTTGATCAACGTCCTTCATTGTGTTCGTACAATTACTTTATCGTTTTATACATTTTATGCTATGCATCATATAACAGTGAAACACCGTTTGGCATCTAAAACTTGAGTGAACTAGCAGTTTAAGAAATGCCTCGTCTCATCTCGAGAAATGAACAAAACGTAGGCAGGTTTCTCGTCTCATTTCGTACCGGTATTTCAAACTGTATTTCTCGTCTAGTTTTCGTGAGTGACACAAGCGCCTTTCTGTTTCAAGTGTGCCTCTACTGGTGCTGCTGTCGATGTGTGTTTTGCAGTACTTGCCTCAAAAGAGCAAGGACAAGTTGCTGTGGCTGAGATTCTTCAATAGCTTGCTGCCAACAGGGTTGCCATATTGAATCGTTTTTTTCGGGCTGCGCTGTGCACTGTCTTGTTACTCATTCTAAGTAGCCTACGTTCTTCGCTTCCCAAGACTAAACCATTGAATGGCAAATTGGCAACACTGCCGAGATCATTCAGCTTTTCCCCCAAAGCAAAGGAGTATTTTCCTTCGTAAGAGAGAGGCGGGGGCGGGGCTGAAGTATGTTTCACATATTTTCCGAAGGCACATTTAAAATAGAAAGACTTTACCTGACTTTGCCCCTTCATTTCGCCGAGAAAAACCCTGGCCACTCTCACGCAAGCAAGTACTATTAGACAATCAAACATGATTTTGTTTAATTCAAAAAAAAAAAAAATGTAGCGAAAGAAGAAATTTGTGTGGCAACTTTTATCAGTAGAGGAAATTTGAATGAGCTTTCCTCTCTCTCTCTCTCTCTCTCTCTCTCTCTCTCTCTCTCTCTCCCTGGAAATGTATATCTATAGAAGTAAATGCAAGAAAGCTGACCTAATATACTAATTTATGTATAGGCTTTTAGAAGCTAAGCTGTGTGTAACATTCTCCCTTTAGTTTCTAGCTAACGTTAAATATTATATTTTTATTGATGTGATTTCTCTCAGCAGCCATCACAGCATATTACAAAATTATGACCATGCCATATACGCATTTCAAAATTCCGTTGATGGTTTTGCTTGTGAATAAGAACAACAAAAAAATCTCAATGCATGCATTATGAAATCCACGTAGAATAAATTCAAACATACCAACTACTTGACTACAACTCCATATATAATCACTGTGACACCAGTGGTGTTATTCAACCGATTAGCACCGATTTGCTAGAAACGCTTGTTGAAATATTTCTAGTTCGCAGAACAGTCTGTTATACCCTGACATAACAGTAAATTTTACCCAGTTATACCTACAAGCAGTAAATTTTAGTTTAACTATCTTTGTTTTAGAAAATCTTACAGCTACAGGGTGAAACATATGATCTCTACAGCAAGGTACAGTAAAACCTGTCAACTTGGCCACCTGCTTATCTTGGCCTGGTTCATCTTGAACCTGCATTCTCCCATAAGACATTCCTTACATATTACTAAGTAAGTTGACCACCTGTCTATCTCGGAAGATGGCCGCATTGAAGTAATGTTTACCCTATGATGATAATGATAAATTTACCTGCTTATCTTGGCCACGCAAAATACTGTTTTATTATTTTTCTTAACGCTTTAGTTGGTTCGTTCCCATATGAGAAGTAGATGTTCTGTATTTGTGACTGAAGACAAAGAAGCATAGATTTCCACGATTTGTTTTAGGAGGTCAATGATCATAGTACTACCCCAATACAGGGGTGGTGAAGGAATATGTAATAAGAAAAAGCACGTACAGGAATTCAGGAAATGGTTATACGTATTTGTTCACCCTGTCTGTCTTGGTAAAACCATTACCAATATCGGCTCCTTTCATCAGCAATTCCGGCAAATTCTCAAGGTTTAAGCTAACCATCGCAACTGTCAACTACTGGCACCAGTTGGCTTGTTGAAAGGTACCGGAGGTTTTGAAATGAATTCCCTTCATATATTTTCTCAAATCATCTTTTGCTCTTAGGGATTTACTTGTAGCCCATGAACGAGAGGTAGTTAACTACAAAATTAGAATGTGCGTATGTGCCAAAAAGAGTAAAAGAAATGTCTAGAATGATCTACCATGAATAAATTTGTTACTAACTGATTCGCTATTTTTCGAAAAAATCAAAAAGCGCATATAAATTCATCAATTTATAATTTGCTTTTGTTGTTTTCAATCTGAATAACTCAGTGTGCTACAACATCAATTTCAAATATCTGCGTATATGTGTCTCTATTTTATGGTCGATTGTGTTATGGTGTTTTCAATCCGAATAATTCAGTGTACCAGACTAGTTTTCAGGAAGAGAAAGGTACCTGTACTGTATTAAACATACTGCAGTATTGTTTCTAGTACTGCATATTGATATGATTACTGTATATACATTATATAAAAGTAGCTGTCGCGCCATTGCTCATGAAAATGTTTCAATCAAGTAATACTAGGAATCCTATTCTAAAAATACACAAATCACTCTTATTTTCTTTAAGTTGGCCACCTGTCTAAGTCGGTCACTTTTCAATTGAACCGATGGTCCCAAGTTTCACTGTACAAGCATTTGTTTCTTACTCTCAAATGCTCAGATATCATGAATGAGAAGTGGGATCACATGAATGTAATGGTGAGGGTTGTTTATATTTGAAACATGGGCGTCTCTGGCGGGGGGACGAGGGGGACGTGTCCCCCAATATTTTGAAGTACAAAATGTTCAATATTCTATTTAATTTAATTTATTTACTAACGACAGAATAGCATATAAACAATAATTATTATATTTATTTGGAATATAATATTCAGGCTATGAAACGATTATAACAAAGTTCTTAATATGTCTCAAGAGAGTCCGTGAAGGTAAGCAAAAAGGTTACAAATGGAATCACAGATAAATAAACAAATTGGGCTAGGTACTACTATTTAAATCACTTTCTTTGATGCCCCCCCCCCAAAGTTTACATGCCAGAGACGCCAGTGATTTAAAATGCATACATACCATTATCAGCAATTGAATTGTTCAGTTCCAAAACGGCTCTTGTCCATTTACAGCAAATCCCAGAAAAACTAAAAAAAAAAGTAGAATCTGTAAGTTTTAGTTTTTAGAACTGGGAATACTTCAGCGCGTTCATGTGAAAAACTTAAGCATTCTCAGATATTCCCAGTTCTACAAAACGTGTCGATCCTATAGTTTTTTTTCGGTTTTATGGGATTTTATATAAATGGACAAGAGTCTTTTTGGGACTGGGCGACTCAATTGTTGATCCATTGCTGGGTTAATGTCTTGCCAATAATTTTGGACAACTATTTATCTTGGATAAACTGTTTCGAAGATATTCACAGTGCTACATAATTTCGTCACACTACCTTGTATCAGAATGCTGTGTAAATCTCTTACTTTTCATTTGTGGTATCCAGTAAAAATTTTGCTTTTGTCTACCTGGTATGGTTTGTTTACTAGGAGAGTAATATCTATCTATCCAACTATTATATATATGGTAGGGTGGTACATTTTCGATATAGGTACTATTTCGATCACTTGAGAGAAAAGGCGTAATATTTTCTAGCTTGTTTGTGGCAACACTGATTCGTGAGTTGCTAGTTCATGCGTAGTGTCTTCTGTGTTTCCTGAAGAAGTTTGGCTACTTTCTGCGCAGATTGGAATTCGACAGCCTTAATTTCTTATTTCAAGGTGAGTTTGTGTATCGAATATTCTGACGAACTTATAAGAATTAGCATAATTCACTTTCTTGTCTCTTATTTATTTGTAAAGTTAGAATAATGCGTTTTTGCTCGGGTATTGTTAGGAGTTTGATGTGCTTTACGTGTGACTAGTACGCCCATCTATTGGGATGTAAGAGAACTAGAACGTCTTTCCTTAGTATGTATGTAGTGGTACATTTTCGATCGGCTGAATAGGTACAATTTCGATCGGCAATAAATTGTGATTTAATTTATTAAAAATGCTGTATAAAGAAGCAATTTCTTTTCTGAAAGTAAATGTGGTGTTTCGTTTACCATTACAGATGCCTCGCAAACGAACACCGAAGAAAGTATATCAACAATACCCATCAACAGTTATCTCAACTGCAGTAAATAGTATTGTAGAGGGACATTTGTCAATACGTGGAGCCTCGGAACTATATCATATTCCATACACTACCCTTCAAAATAAAGTAATGATAAAACGTCAAGAACTTGCGGGCGTACCTTCCTCTTCAAGTAATGTAATTGGTCATCCAACTGTGTTTTCAAAGGAGATGGAGGAAGCAATCGTGGAAAGATTATTATATTTGGAACAGAGGGGTTTAGGATTATCACCGAAGGAAGTTAGGCAAGCTGCATACCGTTTTGCAAAAGCTAAGAATGTGGATCATCCTTGGAGAGAGAATAATATTGCTGGAATATACTGGTTTCGTGCATTCATGAGAATACATCCCAACCTTACATTAAGAAAATTGCAAGGGTTATCGAGATCGCGTGCACAGGGACTAGATAAGACAGAGACTGAGAAATATTTTAATATACTTCAGAAAGTTTGTGAAGAAAGTTGCGTTCTTGATAAGCCAGAGTGTATTTATAACGTGGACGAATGTGGTTTTCCACTAAACAACATGCCTCCCAAAATTGTGTCCAGAAAAGGAAAACGAGAAGTAGTTTCTTTGACCAATGTCGAAAGGGGGGAAAACGTTACTATCTGTGCTTGTTTTAATGCAGTAGGGTCCTATATTCCGCCGTTTGTCATATTTAAAGGAAAGCGCATGAAACCCGAGTTTCAGAATGGTTTGCCTACTGGTTCGGTAGTGATGGTTAGCAAAAAAGGCTACATTACTGAAGAAATATTTCTTTCCTGGTTACAGCATTTTGCAAGATACAAAACGGAAGGCAAAGTTATTTTGATTTTGGACAACCATGTGAGTCACAAAAGTTTGGAAGCTATTAATTTTTGCCACGAAAACAACATTGAACTTGTAGGACTACCCTCCCACTGTACCCACGCCTTACAGCCTTTGGACAGAACATTATTTAAATCTCTAAAAGCAGAGTACCACAACCGTGCAACAGCCTGGATTCATGCGAACCCCACACTGCCTCTCACAAAGATCAGATTCACTCACATTTTTTGTGAGGCATGGAATAAAGCTGCTAATGTAGGCAACGCAGTAAATGGATTCAAATGCACAGGAATAGTTCCATTTTCGCCTAATATTATTTCAGAGGAAAAATTCGCCCCTTCCCTTACATTCCAATCATCAGCCAACGTCACAGTTAGTACGGGTACACGAACTCTTCCAGGAACTTCAGAACAAGGAAATGCAAATCCAGGAAGTGCCAATCAAAGACAGGAGATGCTGGCTTCTACCACACATGCTACAGATGGCCGTAAATCTTCCATGGAAACCTCACCGATTGACAGCATTAAGGATATTCTACCTAGTCCTAAGAAGCCAAAGATCTCTAAAAAGAAAGTGAAAACATCGTCCACTCACTTAACAAGCGACGAAAATCTTAAAGAGACTGAATTAAAGGCAAGAAAGAAGTTATTTCAAGGTAAGGTAAAAGTCGGGAAAGGTAGTAAAAATGCTATTGGAGCAGAATCACTCCCCGAAACAAACGTGTGCGCTTTCTGTAACGTAAGTTACTACAGTGTTGCCTCAACATCGAAAGGAGACTGGATTAGGTGTCAAAGATGCAATCTTTGGTATCACGAAATCTGTGTTGGTGCCAAAGGTAAAAAGCAATTTACTTGTGGCAAATGTCTGTAAGGACAAGAACTTTGGCTTCATTAGTTAACTCCTGTTTATTTCTACTCATTATTTTAATGTTTATTACAGAGGTCTATGATGTTATTTTCTTTTTTATATTCACTGTATAAAAGTATCTATGACATTAATCTCAACTTTAATATTGTATGCACTTTCCATGATTTTAAAGGTTTCTTGGTAGTAGAAAACAATTTGTCTTAATTAAAGAGGTATTTTTTTCTGTTTCAGTAAGGATTTTTAGTTGATTAGTTTTGATCGAAATTGTACCGTTAGATGATCAAAATTGTACTCCCATGCGCAAAAAATATTGCGCGTATACTGTAACTCACGATTTTTCGCAATTATTCCATTTTCCTTATGTTTATGGGTAAAATTCAGTTATTAGTATGTGGAGATAATAGAAAGCAATCCATCTAAGGAGATATTTCCAAAAAATATAATAAAATAATAAAAATATAAGCAAAAAACAAAATTATGTTCGGTTTTGTGTATACTGGCAATAATGTTTTCGAGGGATTTTTTGCAGTAGCACAGCACGATTGCAGAAGGAATAACTTTAGTTGAATCAAGGAACTGGAAAGTGGACTAATATATTGCATTTATTGGCTTAAATCTAGGGTGTAAATTGTCTACCAAATATAAATTAGCTTCTGTAACCAAGATGTTATACGGAAGTATAGAAACAAAGAGAAAAACTGTTGTCTTAAGTTTGGAAGTGACATGCTCTATAGCCATGAGCATTTATTTGTTAAGAAAAAGACAGGCAACAAAAGGTAGTCTGTGTGGTCAAGTGGATAGAGTGGCGGACTATTAATTCTTATATTGTTTTGACACCAGATCGAATCCCATGCGATCCCATCCAATTTTTTCTTTAAAAAACATTGTAGAAAGTGTATAATTTTTATGTTAATAAGAACCGAAACAATATAATAATGAAATAACTTTTTGTTTTTTCTGATGACGTATTTATTTAGAATTAGTGTATGCTGTTGTATAGCTTCTTTTATCATCCTCTTTTCTTGAAAAAAAATTGTCTCCAATAAAGTATGAAAAATATATATAGACAGAAACAGACATCTTAGTATCAAACGTGATTAATCGTGATGAATTAAACAAGTTTCCCGTTGTTAAAAAAGAAAACTATAGAAAATTATTGAATTTGGTCTTTAGGTTTTTAGCATGCTATATATATTCTTTATAAGACTATACTTTATAAGGGAAGATGTGCGATCATACCCACAAATTTAGCTAGTGAGTGAAAGATGTTTTCGGCACAAATATTTTACAGGTTTAGGTGCATGAAACACCAATACGCCATGGTCTCGACCTTCGTTTATTCCACATTATTATCCGACATATCATAGCAGGTAAAAAGCAGCATCAATTGGCAAGAAGAACTGCAAGTTGTGGTCTGTTTTCGATGCTCCGGACTCGATCGCCTAGCACGCCCGTCTATACCATGACTCATACGTCTATCATTCAGTGCAGGCACGTATCCAGCTTTTCTTTTCGGAGGGGGCCCAACACGAATTCTCGTAAGCATGTAATTCTTATGTTTCAAAAATATCAATAATAATAATAATAATAATAATAGTAATAGTAGTAATAATAATAATAATAATAATAATAATAATAATAATAATAATAATAATAATAATAATAACAATAACAATGCAACAGTTCTGTATTTCTCTTAAACGTTTCTTACTTTTCATTTATGAACCGGTCAAACTGCATTGTAACAAACGAAATCAAAAAAATATTTTCTAGAGACATGTAAGGAAAACTGTCTGCTACGTATATCACATAACAAAATAGCAAATGGCTATGAGTGTATCGTTCTAATACAGTAATGTTATAAACAAAACGGAAACGAAATTATAATCCCATTTAAAAGTGTGCTTTAATTCCATCTGGTTTCAATGGCATTACGGTATATTCTTACAAGTAACACTCCGATTTTGATAAAATTTGGCAGGTAGATACTACACATAAAATAAACGAATACATGTTTCTTTTTTTTTTGCGGAAAAACGATTTTAGGGGGCAAAAGCCCCCACCCAAAATTTTGAAAATTGACGCCCGAAAGGCAAAAACAAGTGGACCAAAGTGAACGAAATTGTGCACAGATATGGCAGACGTAAAATGAAGGAATACGTGTTTTGTATTTTCCTGGAAAAAACGGTTAGGTGGGGCACAGATTCCTCCAAACCTTTGATCACGAAATATCAAAATGCTAGTAACAATATGTCAGATGTGTTTAAAGGACGAAGAATTCCAACGACACTTTGTGTATATACGATACGCAAAAACTAAACGAATACCTGTTTTTTTTTTATTTTCTGGCGAAAAAATGGCTTTTGGGGGCAAAAGCCCCCATACAAAATTTTGAATGTTGATGCCCGAAAGGCAAGAAAAAGTGAATCTAAATGAAAGAAATTGTGCCCAAATATTGTAGACGTAAAATGAGGGAATACGGGTTTTGTATTTTCCTGGAAAAAAGAAAAGAAAAAGGTTTGGGTGGGACACAGACCCCTCCAAAACTTTGATCGTGAAATATCAAAAGTGCTAATAACAGTATGTCAGAAGTGCCCAAATTTACATGAAGAATTGGAACGACACATTGTGTAGGGACAATATACAAAAAACAAACGAATACGGTTTTTTTTTCTGCGAAGAAATGGATTTAGAGGGAAGAATTCCCCACCCAAAATTTTGAAATTTAAGGCCAAAAAGGCAACAAGAAGTGCACCGAATTGGATGAAATCGTGCACACATATTCTAGACGTAAATTGAGGTAATTGTGTTTCGTATTTTCCTGAAAAAAAAAAAAAAACGGTTGATTGGGGCACGGATCTTCTTAGTTGGTTATTACGAAATATCAAAAGTGCAAATAAGTATACGTCAGAAGTTCCTAAAAGTATGGAGAATTGCAACGAAACTTCGTATAGGGACAATTTGCAAAACAATAAATGAAATGTGTTTTAATTTGTACGGAAAAACAGTGTTGGAGCCTAGAGCCACTCCAAAAAAAAAAAAAAAAAAAATATTACCGTAAAAGTGCAGGAAGGAGTGGACCGAAGCAAATGAAATTGTGTGTAGATATTGTATAGACTGTATGTAAAATAAGGACTTTCGTGTTTTTAAGATGTCCCTATCAATTTTGGCACATCAACAGCAAACAGGAAATTAATCGGCACGTGTTTTTGTTTATGCGGAAAATCATTGTAAGGGTTAAAGTTGCCTCGTGAAATACTATAAAATACGCTATACTGTTTGTGATTGTTGTTGATCTGCCAAATTTGAATAAATCTGATGGAGACACTTGTGAAACAGGAGAGGCTTTATTTATCATATCCAATATCTATAGACAATTTCATTGGCTTCGGTCCACTCCTTCCGACACTCAACACCACGGTCCACTCAACAGTATTTTTCTTTTCAGGAAAATACGAAACACGTATTCCCTCATCTTACCTCTACAACATTTGTGAACAATTTCATTCAGTTCGGTCGATTTCTTCTTCCCTTTCGGGCGTCAAATTTCAAAATTCTGGGTAGGACCTTTTGCCCCTAAGACCGTTTTTTTTTCACAGGAAATAAAAAAAAGCCGTATTTGTTTATTTTTTGCTTATTGTCCTAACACAAAGTTTTGTTCCAATTCTTCATGTAAATTTGGGCACTTCTGACATACTGTTATTAGCACTTTTGTTATTTCATGATCAAAGGTTTGGAGGAGTCTGTGCCCCACCTAACCGTTTTTTCCAGGAAAATACAAAATACGTATTCCCTAATTTTACGTCTAAAATATCTGTGCACAATTTCGTTCGCTTTGGTCCACTTGTTTTTGCCTTTCGGGCATCAACTTTCAAAATTTTGGGTGAGGGCTTTTGCCCCTAAAACCGTTTTTCCGCAAAAAATAAAAAAGCACTTATTTGTTTACTTTATGTGTAGTATCTACCTGCCAAATTTTATCAAAATCGGAGTGTTACACTGGGGAAGTGTTACTTGTTAGAATTATAACAACAACGCATTGCCCACAGTTTGAACACTGACTCAAAGTAATCTGATATAAAAGAACCTCAAAAGGGAAAAAGTAGGTTTATTAAAAAGTGTTTGAGGTTTGGAAAGGGACAGCTTCCAGGACCTCACGCTGGATACGTCCCTGAGTCAATGCATTATATTTGTTTCTTGCAAAACATGATTATTAGATGAGTAATATGTAAAATTATATCATAGTTTGACTTTTAATAGGTCTTTCCTTAACACACCCATATTATCCGGCATTCTGCCTGTCTGTTTTATGTCGGATAAACGAAACTCTACTGTATTTCCAAAGATAGCATATACACAGGGGCTAGCGGTCTGCACGGGCCGGAATTTTTAGAACGGACCCTGCCCGTCCCCTTTAATTTATAATCTATAGGCATTAGCGGATTAAGGGCGGAGCCAATGGAGCCCAGGCTTCGGGACCCCAAGCTCAGAGGGCTCTTTAAAATCCCTCTGTTTAACAGTAAAATATAGTAACCAACTTATATTATAGGCTCCAGACCGATGCTAATTTTTTTCCGCTCGTTACGCTCGCGGTATCGCTAGATTTAAGTCTTTCCATCAGCAGCATTTAACTGTTAATAATGAATGCAATTATTTAATTGTTAATAATGGATTTAACTAAACTAATTATTGTAAACTTGGAGCACATTCAAATATTACAGCATAGTTCTCGGTAGTTCCATAAACCTATGAGGCTGTGGAAGGCAGCAAAGAAAATGTATGCACTGGAACTATTCTTAACATAGGGCCCCCTTAAAATAGTCGGCTCTAGGTCCCCAAAAGCCTTAATCCGCCCATGTCTATAAGCAATATTTCACGAAAAGCATGTATTTTTTAACAAATGTGTTTGTCATCAAGTTTTCATAAAGTAGTCCCTTTCTCCTTTAAGCAATTTCAGAGGCCACGGTGTTTCAGTGGTAGAGCGTTCTCCTCTTGTGCATGGAGTCCTTGGTTCGATCTATGCTCGCGCCAAGTGAACCTTGTGCTGGACACTGTGTGCGTGAGTTTTTCCGGTTCTCCCGTTTTATCCCACTTTCTTCATTCGACCATTTCATTCATTTCTTATCATCACTGTCTCCTTTAGCCTAGCCGGCATAACGTGGGACGTAAAACTTAAAGGTTTCATTTCAAATCATTTCAATCTAAAAACAGTTGTAGGAAGTATGTAATTTCGAATAAAACAAACTACTATATACAATTCTGAGTATATTATTCTTTTATGAAATTCTCGCGAACCTTATTTCTAAATCGAAGGGTAAGAAAACTAAATTCACTCTCTTATTGTTATAGATCCATTTCAATTGAAGCAGTTGGAATAATTGGAAAAAATTAAAAAGCCATACCCTATATTCCAGTGTGGCACAATTGGTATAACGCGGCACACTGGTGTGTCTAGCAAAGTGAACAGTGTGACGCAAACTGTTTCCTATTATTTGCAAGAATATTTGTCGAGTTTCTGTTATTTATTATTATTATTATTATTATTATTATTATTATTATTATTATCAACGATTCTTCCATGGACAGCTGTCTGTATACGGTTAAGCAACCACAAGTATCACATTGAGGGATAATGCAAAAGTCTATTTGCTTGTATATTCTATCGGGAATAACTGCATCCGTCTAGAAAGCTAGGACTAACAACAAAGGGATCCGATGTTCTGACCGCACACCGCCCCAAATCGCGAGTGCTACAAGTTATCTTCTACGCCTTAGCACAATAAGGGCTGTTGCGTTAAGGGAGAGAGAGAAACAACTTAATTCCATTGCAGTTATATGCTTATTAAATGTTAACTTATGTTTATAAATTATGTAAATGATTGTATCGTTTTCTGTTTATTATTATTATTATTATTATTATTATTATTATTATTATTATTATTATTATTATTATTATTATTATTATTATTATTATTATTATTATTATACATTTCTTAATAGGTTGATTGACACGTGTATGGAATTCCATACACACGGCTCTCTTGTGCAGCAGAACGTGATGATTTTCCATACGCAAACAATGTAGATATTCCAAGTTTGTTGTGTTCGTTCTATAGCTGTGTATGTAATTAGATACATATGGCGTAGAAATCAAAATTTAATATCCATGCCACTTATATGCAAAACCATACACAAAGAAATTTATGAACAAAGACATTGAGTTTCAGTTTATCGTCTCGTTCAGCAACGAAGCTATATGAGACTTCGGCCTACTGATTAACGTGGACTCTAAACCACGTGAGCTCTCGCCGGGAATCGAAGCCGTGTCTTCCACGCCAAAGGCGCATGCGCTAACCGCATATCCACTAAGGAGCTCATGAACAGAGACATTTATGGGCTAAAACAAAGGCGAAAACAAAGATGTGTGATGTGATTTTGAGTTTATCGTCTCTTTCAGCAGCGAGGCTATATGAGACGTGGACCTACTGATTAAAGTGGAATCTGAACCACCTGAGCTCCCGCCGGCCGAAAACAAAGAATGTTCATTTCAATGCAAACCTATGTAGGCCTACGGACTTCAATACTCGCCCTCAAACGAAAGTGAAGACTATCCATGATTCGCAGTATTAAACTCTCTCTCACCTCTGTATTCTCCTAACATGTCTCCCAGCGATTACAACATTTTTTGGCGTCTCAATCACTTCTTATGTTAGTAGGATAGCTTTACCTAGAGGCCACTGATTAACCTGGCATTGTATTTTTCACTTTTTTACCTTTGGAATTGACAATCATCGTTTGGACATTTCAGTCGCACCTACCTAATATTAACAATGTTTCTACGATAATTTCGTAACATTGTATTATTTCTTTGTTGATTAGCTTGGTTAGGCTTATTTAAACACTTTTTTCTTTGCACCGACGTGTAACATCTCTTGGACGAAAATACATTAGCTCTCACTGGAAATCAAATCCAGAACCAATGCACTTGAACCATTTGACCACAACAAGGCACATTTAAAAAGAGGTTTCGATTTTGTTCGGAAAATTGTGATTAGGTGTAACATTAAAAATACATTTAAGAAAGGGTACGGAGCAAACGCACTGTACTTTCTCGCTTGAATTTCTTACACTGACTCGTGTTAGGCTGCAACTATTATTGAAACATTTATTTGGGAAATTGCGAATAAAATAATATTTTGGAAAACTTTGCTAGAAGAAACTTCAGGCCCAAAAGTAAAGTACCCATTGGTCATATTTTGGTTAGAAATAACTTGATCCATATATTGGAATTATTAAGGATATAGTTGTATGCGAACTATAAGCAAAAGCGTCTGAGTAATTTCTGAGAAAATCATGAGAAAAGTCACCCCAAGAATAAATTATCCTTTGTGGATCTTTTCAGTACAAACAAGCTATGCTATATTGTTAGTGTTTTCATAAAACATTTATTTATGAAATACGAACACAATCGCCTGAGTCGTTCTTGAGAAAATCGCAGGGTAAAACTTACTGTCAAAAGTATTATACCACTTCTAGATTTTCCGGATGAAGGAATTATACCATATAGCTAGGTTATTTATGTAACATGTATTTATAAAATATGAACAACAAACATCTCCTGGGTTGTTTTTAGGAAGGTCATCGTTAAAAGCTTACCCCCAAAGGTAAACTCTTCTATCTGTAATTTTGACAGTATATCGAATAATTTTTAAGCAAATCGTCGGGAAAAATTTCACTGTCAAAGTAAACTCTCTCTTTTGGATTTTTCTTTTCGGAACAAGCGAGTTATGCATATTGTAAGAGTGTTACAGACAATATTTTTACTGAAATTAGAAGAAATTTGTCTCAGTTATTACTGAGAAAATTGTCAAAAAAAAATTCAACCCTTGAGAAAACCACTTCTTCTGTATGTTAACGAAATAAACGATTTATGCTGTATCTTAGTTTATTAATGAAACATTTCTTTACGAAATATGAACAAAATTGCCTGAGGCATTAATGGGAAAACCATCGGGGGAAAGCTCACCCTAAGAGTAAACTACTCTTTCGAACGAGTTGTCATATTGTTAGGTTATTAATAATACTTTTATTTATGAAATGTGGTTGAGAAAATTGTGGAAAAAGAACGCATACCATACAGTAAATTACACCATATATATTTTCTCAGAAAAAAATATTCATATACGGTGGATATTTGTTAATAAAATATATATTTATAAAAAGTAAATAAAATCGTCACAGCTTTTTTTTCTTGAGAAAATTGAATTATTTTAAATTTTAATCCTTCAGTAAATTACCCTTACTTTTAGGTGTCGAAGGATATAAAATTCGAAAGATAGTATGTTATTAAAACGTTATGTCTAGAATTCGGTCCAGATACGTTGAACAGTATGGCCTCTATTTGAGTGCATGTAAAAGCGTGACGAACCGAGAGACGAATAGATGGACAGACATCGAAAAATAATTTTTTCGATATGTAGGAGCATTGTAGCTTGAATTCATTGAAATCTGGTATTCGGTTTTTATAACTATCACCACACTTTCTTCTTTCGTCGCTCGACTGTGAAAACGAATAGGCCTATACCGACACGTAAGGTGATAATTTGTAATCCCAAAAATTTAATTTGTTATGTTTAATGTGTTGTCACGCTAGAAAAAAAAAGCTTATGCATGTTACATCATTTTATTATCAGTTTTTCACGCTACTGTATAATTCGGTATGATTATAATTAATACCCATGGCATCTTTTGGAAGCATTCGTGTTCCTCACAGATAGAGCTGTTAATTTAGTTTTGTTTAAAGAAAGCATCCTTTATTTCCTTACACAGACTTATGATTGCATTTGTTGCATTTGTGGATATGAAACAAAAGGAGAGAGAGAGAGAGAGTCAATACTCTAAAAAGAAACACACACACTTAAACACTAGAACAGTAATTGAACATCAGCTTTTTTTTTCTTCATGACAACGAGCTATCGCTGTGACTGTGTTCGCCACGCTGTATGTAAGGCAGCAGGTCGCGCATGTTTTTTTTTTTTTTTTTTACTGTTCCTGACTCACAGGCACTCGCAGTGAGTTGAAGTTACTTCTGCTGACGGAGAGGGAATGATTAAGCATATCATACCATAAACTGAAAACAATCGCTATTAGTAATAATACACTAATTATAAATAAATACGTCATCAGAAAAAACAAAAAGTTATTTCATTATTATATTGTTTCGGTTCTTATTAACATAAAAATTATACACTTTCTACAATGTTTTTTAAAGAAAAAAATGGATGGGATCGCATGGGATTTGATCTGGTGTCAAAACAATATAACAATTACTAGTCCGCCACTCTATCCACTTGACCACACAGACTACCTTTTGTTGCCTGTCTTTTTCTTAACAAATAAATGCTCATGGCTATAGAGCATGTCACTTCCAAACTTAAGACAACAGTTTTTCTCTTTGTTTCTATACTTCCGTATAACATCTTGGTTACAGAAGCTAATTTATATTTGGTAGACAATTTACACCCTAGATTTAAGCCAATAAATGCAATATATTAGTCCACTTTCCAGTTCCTTGATTCAACTAAAGTTATTCCCTCTGCAATCGTGCTGTGCTACTGCAAAAAATCCCTCGAAAACATTATTGCCAGTATACACAAAACCGAACATAATTTTGTTTTTTGCTTATATTTTTATTATTTTATTATATTTTTTGGAAATATCTCCTTAGATGGATTGCTTTCTATTATCTCCACATACTAATAACTGAATTTTACCCATAAACATAAGGAAAATGGAATAATTGCGAAAAATCGTGAGTTACAGTATACGCGCAATATTTTTTGCGCATGGGAGTACCTAGGTATATATACCCTTCTCTCTCACTCGATATATGTTTATATCCAATATCCAGAACCAGTTGTTAAGAAATCAGAATACCTGTACCAGTGGCGTATTTAGGATCTTGTTTCGGAAGGGGCTATGCACAACACATAAATAATCTCTTATATGTTTCCTTAGAAATGATGAGAAAGTTTGTTGCTGTACATGGAAATTCGAGGGGGGGGGGATTGAGCCATATAGCTATACCACTAAATGAGCCACTGAAACTGAGTGAGACGTGAAAGTGATTTGGTCTGTTCCTATTCTCAGGGCTACTTGAGCGTTAGCTTTCGATGCATGCTTGCAGTTCAAACTCTACTGGAAATGCTAACATTTGCTACCAAACTAAATTTCGGTCGCGACTGTTGCTTTCATCTTTGGTGTCACATTAGTTAAACTGAAGTTTCGCGTTCCTTTTAGCAGTGAGATGTGGAACTATACCGAAGTGCGTTCAAATTATCCCAAGCTCAGTTCCTGGCAGTCGAAGGTGTGAGTACTAGCCACTTGACAGGCGGGGAGGGCTTTTCATATGAGAGATACGGGTTTAGTAGCAGTAGAGGTAGAAACGATATGGGTTATAAGTTAAACAGTAGATCAAAGTCTCATCGGTAAACAGAACATGCATGAACTCGAAGCGAAGAAACAAGAGTAGTCAGAGCCCGCTGTACCATATGTGGAACACGTGCATTTATATGGGACGGAAAGTTTCGAGGGGCGGCAAAAGTTGATTGGTTTGAATACTATATTCATAAATCATGTTTAAGTAGCATTAGTTTAAGGTCACATAGATAAGGGCATTAGTTTAAGGTGCTAAAGAAAATAGTAAAACAAATCCCAGCATGTGTTGCTTGATTATAGTCAAAAACAACAACTCAATTCTTGAACAGTACGGACACCAGTTCTGTTTAGTTAGTTATCACAGTTTTGATTTGAAGACTAGTCTCTTCACATAAATAAGTTACTTATCATTGAAGGTGGAAACAATATATTCTTTTTTAACAGATGCAGAAAGGAAATCAAGAAATCAAGATAAAAGAGCAAGTTGTTCTGGAATTGCAAACTGATATATTGAGATTGAAGCTTGAACTTGAATTCTATAAAAAGTATCAACTACCATCTTTCCTCTACAAGTGTGTTCGCTTTATATTTCATTAACATAACATACATTATTATTTAAAGAAAAAACACACACAATGAGATTATATTTGTAGTGTTTAAGCCTTTCTGAGTGCGAGTGATTTCCCCCTCTTCTTTGTTTATGCTGGGGTAGCATACCTAAAATCGTGGCTTGTAAGATTTGTTCTTTCTGGAGAAAGGGGGCGACAAATAATGTCAACAACCGGCTCTGAGAGTAGTAGCTTCACGCAGCTTTAACAATATAGGCTAGTCATTTCAAACTGAACTATATGTGACATCAGAATGTGCTGCTTCCCTTCTCAGTAAACAACAAGGAGAGGAGAAGGAGCAGACAAATCATGGCGCTGAAAAAGATCAGTCTGACAAACATACAGCATCAATGGTAGTGTAGTCGGTAACTTTGATGACATATTACATTTGATCCATGACTACAAATATGCTGCTAATATATTATTCTTGCATTCTACATTATACCGCTAAGTATTAGGGGGAAACACGAATGAAAGAAAAGGCAGGAAGGATAATGAGCCTACGATGATTCTAAACCTGGCTGCACAGTGAAGGAGCAAACGGGTGGAAGCAAGTGTTGCAAATCAGTTTTGTCCGCAACAATTTAGGCCTTTTCTCTCACAATGTGCGTGGTAGCTTCACATCCACAATAGCATAATCCACAGTAAAGCACAAACCACAGATCATACGCAGTTCAGGTTCCGGCCTCTACGATCAAACTGCTTCCACAATTTTGCCCCGCAACAAAGAATTGAGGGTAGGCGTCCACCTCTGCTGTACGTGTCACGCGGCGTTGCAAGTGAACTCGGTGATTACTCTTGCTCAGTGTGCGGTCGACCTATTAGAATGCATGCAGATCTGGTTACCGACAAACCAGAATAGCTGGAGCAAAAATGACCCGCAATACTTGATTCCACTCGCTTGGACTTTCAGTGTGTGGCCAGCGTAATATAGGGAGTTATCCATAGTATAGGAATCACAAGATTTATTCTTGGTCTTAAAATATTAGGTGGCGTAAATCCTTACTTTTGTGAGCAAAGGCTGTTTTGAAAGAGGGGTCCCACATCCATTTTCGTCCAATTTATTATTTCTATAGTTTTCTATAGCTTTCTGTATATGAGCGGATTGGGCGAACACAATGGTAACGGCTGCTTCAGGTGAAATTGAGTAATTATGTGGAATGTGTTGAGATTGAACCATAGAACAATATGCTGGCATTTTAATTTCGCAAATATACCACCAGATGGTAGTGGAAGGATGTTTGTTATGTGCCATTGCATTGAATTGTATGGAAATGTTGAACTTTATTTTCCGGCCTACTTAAAAGTTAAAGAAAAAGTTACATATCATCGTGTCTCTCCGAGCCACTCATATATCATAGGATACAAGTACATTTGTCGTTAATCTTAAATATTGAATTTATATCCATTCAAAACGGTAATGGACTACTATTCGTGGCTTCAGGTTCGATTTCTGGTAAGGATATGACATTTCTGGCAAGGATATTATAACATTTCTGGTGTTAAACGTGCAACGTGAAATATTTGAAAAGCTTCTTGAACGCTACTCAGCGCACTAGAAAAAATTGTAACACGATCGAATGCAAACATCGGATGTATATGCCATCGTATTCTGTTAGATTAACGAGATTAATATTTGCCAATTTCATTGTAACGGCACGAAGAGTACTAACATTGTTAAATTTGTTTAAATTATATATTAGAAATAAATTTGAAGGATGAAACATGTGTTACAATAATAGAACTACACTTTTCTGAAATTCGGTGCTTCATAATTGTTATATGCAATTTTGTTTACGAAAACCATAATTTCAGGAAAATATTTATAAGCTTATTATTCTAATGAATGCATTTTTCTTCAATTTTAGTTTTTAGTATATATAGCTTAAATAATTTTTATTGTTTTAGTACTCTTTCGGTCCATTACAATGAAATTGGCAAACATTAATGTTTTCATCTGGCAGATTCGTTGCGTCCGTTGGTGTCAAGTGTATGTTGCTCACGAGTGATATCATTGAATAAAATATTTACAACTTCATCACTTGCAATTTACCTCTACGATTATTTCACACAGACAGCCTTGCACAGAAAATACATTACGTAATCTTACACAAGTAATCTTACATATTGAAAGCTCACTGCTGAAGATTATATTGAACTGTGACACACAACAATAAGGATGTGATTTAAATGATAGCTAATTAGGAAGATATAGTGAAGCAAGTTCCATACAAGGGAAAATATAAGTTTGCCAGATACAAATGTTTCCTTTTTGTCCCACGGATGATTTATTCCTGAAGGCAGGCTAATCGAAAAATGAAATGAAATCTTTAAGTTTTACGTCCCACGGTTATGCCGGTTAGGCTAAAGGAGACGGTGATGATGAATGATGAATGACACGGTGGAATGAAGAAAGTGGGAGGAAACGGGAGAACCCCGAGAAAACCCACGCACACGGTGGCAGGCTAATGGAAGTAATGCCAGATGTAAAGGAAATGAGTGCCAATGTGCTGATATCCCAACTAAAAGCATATAGCTGTACATAGTCCTCATGGAGATAATATAAAGAACTAAAGCGTTTTTCACAGTCCTTTGCACCTTTCAAAAACAAACCGCGTTACTTGATGTTGTATCACTGCGCGCACGACTATTTGCTGATTGGTGAAGAGGAAATTGTTTCGTCTGTTTCCCGCAATATTTCTGCTGCAGCACGTGCATGAATTTCTGCTACTGCGGTGTGCATTACTCGTCTCACTCTCACACCATTGCCGTGATATAAGGCAAAATACCCAATACTATATAATCCCCCCTCCTTTAAGAGCAACTGAAGATTGTTATTTTTCTCCAAACTGTAATTATAAATGAAATTACAATGAGATATGTCAAATTATCAACTGAACGATAAAGAGATAGCGCTGGTATGTAACAGCAAGCATATTTATCATAATGGGAGATTATTTCTTTTTCATCAATTACCTAAATCATTATGCATATCCATGAAAAACAGATGGTACTTTTCCCACTTTAGTTCAATTTATTGATGTGCTTTCTTAGCATGCGAATGTACAAATACTAACTTCAGTACTACAAAGTAAGTAAATAAATATTCTATGAGAACATGAAAATTAGCTATTATAGGTCTTAATTTTCTTCAAGTGTATTGAACAATGTTGATATCGTTTGATAAAGTATTTGCTTTTCTTCTGCACTTACGGTTTGCCTTGTTTATGTTTAACAGAATATTTCGGAGCAGCAGGTAACCTGCTGGCTTCCTTGGGCGACATCTTTAAATTGTGGCGCGCACTTCGTGTGTTTTGTCATTTGTTGTAACAGTTTTCTCTTACAAATTTGATTTTGGTTCAAGATTTCGATCCCATATAGATACATACTTTGAGTCGAAACCTAAATGTTCTTAGTGTGCCTTAACAATACATTAATTACCATAATACATTGCATTTGTTGTGTACTATTTGCTCATGGAAGAATAAACTGTTATTAGTCTCATTTTCAACGTTGCTAACTCATAGTTATTTTTCAGTTTTTCACAAAGAATGGTTGTCAAACAGTTGTGTCATTTCATGAAAATGGGCTAACAAAATGAAAAAGAGAAATCAAGTGAACTCGCTGTTCTTATTGAAGATAATAAGTTCCTTATATTATTTCAGATCTTTGTTTGACCTTTCATTAGAGAGAAGGAAATAGTCATTTAGAAAAAAAAGGAGAGAGAGAGAGAGAGTGAGGGGGATAGAGAGAAGTTAAAGAGGATAAAACCTGTTTTAATGATTCATTACGAAGTAATATGAGGCTAATTTTATCAGTTATAATTTGTATATCGCGCTTTTAAAATGCGATCAGAATAAATGACCATTTAAAAGACCGAATATTCGGTGCCAGAAATGAAATAATGTACAAAGGAATCTTCAACATTTAAGAATTTTTTTATAATATTGGATCGGAATGTTCATAACTTTTGAGTCTTATTTTTTTCTGGCTGCAGTGAAATTAAAAGGAGGTACTATGTGCATGTTAAATAATGTGTCTTTATTCCTATGTAGAATCTAAAAAGTTTCTTGGAATTTGTTGAATAAGATGTCGCTAGAGTCTTCATACTCTCATGACTGATATTAGTTTATGGCGTTAAATTTTCTGTTAGATATCAAATGAAAGGATAAGTCACGAGGATTCAAAATATATTTTATAGGTATTTTATTACATATAAAAAAGGAAATAAAATAATAAATTCTCTATTCAATAAATAAGTAAACTCAATAGTTTTCAAGTTCTTGCAGAATGAACAATTGCTTGTTCCAAACACTCGCTCGCTTATAATGGAAACGTACAAGGAGCTCAATTTTGAAATGAAATGAAATTTTTCGAGTTTTACGTCCCATGATTATGCAGGTTAGGCTAAAGGAGGCGGTGATGACGAAAACATGAATGAAATGTTGGAATTTAGAAAGTGGTAGGAAACTGAAGGACCCAGAATAAACCCACGCACACGGTGTTTGTCTACCACAAGGTTCACTTGGGGCGAACTGGGATCGAACCAGGAACCCTATGTGCCAGAGGTGAAAGCTCTACCACTGTGCCACCGCGGCCTCCCAAGAGCTCAATTTTGAATAGAAGTCGTGAGTACAACTGCACATGTTTCTAGACCTGATAATTAACTCCTTTGTGGCTATATAATCCGCGTACTCGTCGTCGGGCGCGAGACCCGCGTTCGATTTCCGGAGGAAATTCATGTTTGTTCGGATCACTCGTTCGGCTGTAGGTCCAAATCTTATAGAACCTTGTTGTTGAAGGGGACGATAAACTTTAATCAATTCATCCAACCACAGATCTGCTAGTAGGAACACTCAGTCATCATGTAATAGTGGCTCTGAATTCTAACATTTTAGGTAGATTCTCAGTTAGAGGAAACTTTAGGAGTGGGGATAGTAAGTTTTAGTTGTAATTTACACTGGTAGAAGAAATTCAACTTTTTGCTCTTCTTCCTCCTGATGCGTGTCTGCGTTTACATAGTAGTTCAAAGATTCAGGAGAGCAGTGCGTACGCCACTGCAAACGAGAGAAAATGGTTCCTGATTCTCTTATCACAAGCCCATGCCATTTTATTTTTAATCTCATTGTTTTTCCCACTTCAGTTTGTTTATTCATTTCTTAGCACAAATTTGCATATAACATTTTTTGTTTAATTAGTTGGCAACATTTCTGCACTTCAGTCTGCATTGTTTACAAGGGGTGCAAAGCTTCGTGAAAATCAGATTAGAGATGCCCTGATGCGAGATCTTTGGTGGTATCGAACTCGCATGTATCGAATCGATACGCCGTATTGGAATAGGATAAAGAGGCATTTTTTTTTCACGTAAGGTTGCATAATAATTTATGTTTGTTTTATTTTTGATTGTATGTGCTCCTAGGAAAAACTGTACGACAAAAAAAATGTTCTTTCGAATATTATAATATGTCAAAATAAGTCATTTTTTTCTTCTTTTACCCTGTAACAGTCAATAATATAATATGATAGTGTACTTGTAATAGCATTGGGTGAATAGTCATATATATCGTATTTAAATATACTCCATAGTTCTGGATAATCACAATAACATTTTAAAACATTTTTCTGACCAGAACAAAATGAATTATTTAATAACTATACTATTTTTGTTACAGTTTCAAGGACCTGACGTCCTCTTCATCAGACATTGAGAAAAGACAGATGACAGCAAATCTTATATCTTCCTCAGCCGTTAGTTAGCATTTTCATTTCGAATGAAAAGAGAAAATAATGCTATTTACAAACATGTGAAGGAAACGGGACATATGATAGATTGGGAAGGGGCTAGAGGTTTAGAAAGAGAAAAAAGAAAAATTATTAGGAAGTGGAAGGAAGCGAGAAAAATAAAGAAAGAACAAAAGGAGAACTTAATGAACTGGACAAGTGGTATAAATATACATGAGCAATGGGAGAAATTATTAGAAGTGATAGAAAAGAAAAATGCATAAGAATATTAGTGCAATTTGAATATTTTCAAATTTCTATTATTTTATTTTATTTTATTTTATTTTATATAAAGATCAATAGAATTGTAAAATTGCATTGACAATTAACATGTATTAACAATGTAATTATATGATATTGTTACATATTACAAATTTAAAATTTTATATATATAAAAACAACAATTAAAATTATATAAATGAAAATGCTAAGTAACGGCTGAGGAAGATATAAGATTTGCTGTCATCTGTCTTTTCTCAATGTCTGATGAAGAGGACGTTAGGTCCTTGAAACTGTAACAAAAATAGTATAGTTATTAAATAATTCATTTTGTTCTGGTCAGAAAAATGTTTTAAAATGATATTGTATTTATAATGTCAAAAGGCTCGTATGGACTACTACCTAGAGAATTGTTGAACTATTATTAAGTTTACTTCTTTGTTGACTATATGTTTATGAGTTGTTGGAAATTTTGCCAAAATTATGTAACGTACGAGTGTTTCGTAACACCTTGGTAAGGAAACTGTTTTGTTAAGGGGTGGAAGTAGGCCTAAGATTGCTAATGATGGCAATTCCTGCATAAAATAATCCTCACTTACTGTTAAAAAGGAACAATAGGCCCCTCTCTCATACAAGTTGCACGTTACTTATCGATATTCTGTACAAAAAAAAAAAAAAAGTATATTTGTAAATGGACCCACGTTCACTTTAGCAGACGGTTCTACCAAATTGAAAACTTACATTTATGTTATAGTATAGAATTATTTTTGTTTTGGTAGAATTTGTTAGTTAAAAATCACAGGCGCTACGATTTACCTTTAAAAATAATAATTGCTGATTTAGGATCGTAAAGCATATAGCAGATAACGTAAAGGGTTGTAGTATATGGTATTGTTCAAAACCTACATTAATTTATTGTAAAGTTTATTGTGAGTTATTGTGAAGTATAACCACTTCTCACATACAACGTTGCCTATAGTTTCGTATTACAAATTAGAAAGCTCCCAACTGGGGGGTCCCTACCATTATTTATCCTTGTCGGTCCCGGCGTCCCCCACAGGGGACATAAAATATGACGAAATTATTATTTATTTACAAGTTTAAAATCAGACTGGCAACACTGAAAACTGTTTACAGTGTTATTTTAAAGCTGTAAAGAAATAATAATTTAGTCATATTTTATGTCCCCTGTTGGGGACGCCGGGACCGACATGGTTAAACATTAACTGAAACTTGCGGAATACGCCATATTGGAAGAGGATATCTCGAATCGAACGCTACAATCGAAAGCACTCTCGAATCAACACTGTGACATAGGGAAGGACCTATGTAATAGTTTATATTATCTCGATGATAGTCCTTCGTATGCTCTAAAAGCAGGAAGTTTTGTAGAGGTAGTTTAGTTATCAAATAAGTGGATTTACGCAGCTACTAAGAGAGTGCAGTTAGAGTTATTGCAGTTGAGAGATTGGCTTTCCAATCTGATTGAAAGCGCCTTAAGGTTACTGAGGAAAATACGATACATCTTTTAGACAATGTTTAAGAATACAAACTCCTTATTTACGTTAAACAAGTAAATTCAATCTCGCAACACATGCTATAACAAACCGGGAAGCTATAGCGGTAAAACCCCCTAAAGCAGCTGTTGGTCGGTTATATCCTCCGAACGACCAACATTGTAAGAGCATACGGGAAATTGGAAGAGTGCTTTACTGTCACCATAAGATTCAAAAGCTTCCTTCACAAGAGAGAAAAAAGACAAGAACTCTTGAAATGGGCAAGTTGAGAAAAGCTCTCAGATTTTTCGTCTATTTTAGTCTGCAACAGAACGCTGTTGGGGAACACAGAACTTCCAAGCCAATTGAGCCCACTCAATGGAAGGGATTCTAAGCTCTGTTACAGACAGAAATGCAACCGACTTTTTTTTCTTTTTTTGAAAAGAGTTCTTTCTTTAGATTTCTTGAATAGAGTTCACCTGACAGGAACAGAGTACCCATTTCAAAGCAGAAGAATAAAGATGCGTCATCATACAAAAACGCCTCGTTTTCTTCTTTTTTCCCCCTCTTGTCTGTAGATGATACTTTTTATGTGCTTTTTCTTTATTTTTGTTTTGTTTGTTCAGATGCTAATTAACATCCCCTCTCGCAAGTTCAGTTTTTGATATACAACATTTACATCGAATATGATATATTTATAATTTTCCCTTTCCGCTTTTCTGTTTCAATTTTCTGATGTGTACTGAACTCTATTCACTCCATTGGAGTCCTTTAATAACCCACAAAGTAACAAATACACTAGGAGACCTGATACTCTACGTATTTTATACCTAGTAATTGAATTGTTAGCAGGTTCGTTTTGTTTTACTGTCAGTGGGAAAGAATTGAACGTGAAGTTCTAGGACCATGGCTTATATAGCTCTAGCGTCAAAGGAACTTTTCAATACCTACCAACCAGCATGATCCCAGCTTGGATTTCCAAAGCTAATGCGTATTTTTCAATGTTGATTGAACATCAGAAGTTCGGATGAATATTCTATCCTAACTATATTTACTATATATAAAACTACATGAGCTGACATAAATTATTGAGTACTTCCTCTAGGGCTACAATGATTAAATTTGGCATGATTATAGCTTTCCGGAACTAACCGACACAAAAATTGCCAAAAGTGAATATTTTTAATTTTGGGGGCGTCTAAAGAGGGGATGAAGAATTTCCTTATGCTATTTAAAAGGGCCTTTTTTTGGACCTATAGTCTCATGTTTTAGGTACTTAGAATTGAAATAAAACTTGAAATTCGGTTTGCTTGTAAGTTTTCGTTAGCGTTACCTAAGTGGATCATCATAAATAAAAATTTCCAACCGTAGAGTGGCTTTATTGAGGAACCGAAAAATTCTTTCCCATGTTATTTATATGTGACGTCTTCTACACCCAAAGTGTTTAGGCACTTTCGGCAGGATTAGAATAATGAAATTTGGCATGATTGTACCCTTCGAGAACTAACCGACAGGAAAATTGCCAAAAGTGAATATTTTTATTTTTTTAGGGGTCTAAAGGGGGATGAAGAAATTCCCATGCTACTTAAATGGGCGTTTTCTTGGGATACAAAATCTTATCTTTTAGATAGTTCAAATAGGAAAACAAACGATAGAATTGTAGGTTCAAGAGGTGCGAGTCCGAGCAAAGACAATGGGGGGGGGGGACGAAACCCTGGACGGGCAGATTTAGGAAATATGAAGAGCAAGTTCACGAAATTCATTGTTGATGCATAGATGTTGATGCAAGGTCAATAGATAAGAAATGCGAGGCCGTAGGCCGAGCAGATTGAGGGGTCTGGGGCGGAGCCCCTAGCTAGCCAAATGCAAGTCTCAATTATAAAGCCCAATCTTGAAAACGAGATCAGTGAAATATATCAAGATGACAATATTGTTAAGTTTTCTGGAATGTAAATTGTGCATTCTTTCCCTTTCAGATGTAGCTCGTGGTTGTTGGATTTCATATTAAGTTGTAGACTAAAATCTCATATAGTTTCGCTGCTGAAATGGGAGCTAAACCACACTGCGTAAGTTGTGCAAATTTGTTTACAACCAGCTAGTCTAAATAGGGTTTCATGTAGATGTAAGCGATGTTGATTAAATTTGATTTTGGGATGGCTGCTATAAGTGATATGTGCCTATAACTTAACGTGGATCCAAACCGCAAGACGCCAAACCGGTAATCGAACACAGGTCTCCTGCGACGACGGCGGATATGCTAACCGTTTAGCCATTTGGGAGTCCTGCACAACAATGTCGTTACACTATGCCCTCCCAAACTGTACCAAACTGTAGTTTCTATAGAAGAAGAAGGAGCACAACTATCATGGCTTTAGTGAAGATTAGAACCTGCACTATTCTGATTATAAAGTAAACACTGCGTACTTTATTATTACAATTTACATTACAGCTCAAAAGTTTTCGAACATCCCGGATTTTTGTAAGAATCTACTGTGATCATATTATTTTGGCACGAGAACTTTTCTACTGTGTATCAGACGTACTCCAGTTTATAGCAAAAAAAAAAAAAAAAAAAAAAAGTATGACAATTGAATCGAGGTCTGAAAGATACTACAGATGATATGTCAAATAATAATTCTTGAAATTGAAACCAAAAAAAGACATTGTGACAGATATTTCATAATAGAAACAAAACTGTGGAAGGTGAAGCAAGATATTAATTTTGTTTGGAAAGTATAGACATAGGGGTGAATGCAGTGAAAAAAAAAAATAAAGAAAAAGCAGTTCTCTAAATTTTGCAGTTCCTTATACTTTGTTTGATACGCTAACGTTTAAAACATCAAAAATACAATACTTTGAAAAGTGTTAATGATGGTCTCGTATGCTCCATTGTTGCTCGTTGAAATAGTAACAATGAGTATTACATATACACTGCCACTGAGCAAGAGTCGACCAGAAAAAGATCATCTTAAACATTTTTCAAAAAACGGCGTTTTTGTATATTTTTAAATATTAGCATGTCTACAAGGTATATAGAGCTGCAAAATTTGGAAAACTGCTTCTTTCTTTCTCACATTTGTGTCATTACATTTCTTTCCTCTGACTATATCTTTCAACAACAGTAATATGTTGCATCAGCTTCCACAGTTTTGTCTATTATTTGTAATATATATATATTACTGTCTTTTTTTTTGGCTTCAGCTTTAAGAATTTTAATTTGACATACCAACTGCAATAACTCTCAGACCTCGATTCAACTGTTGTCAAATGCTATGCTTTAGACAGGAGTACCTCTTTCACGCAGGGTGCTAAAGTTCTCTTGTCAAATTAATATTGTCAAAGTAGATGCTTACAAAAATCTAGGATGTTCGAAAACTTTAGAGCTGGAATGTATGTCTTTTGAATCTAGTAACCATAAACAGGGAGGTATGATTGCTCTTTCTGAATTTTGAAACATGTTGGTGCAACAATGTTTCCGTGGTATAAATCTTAAAATGAAGTAAGTTATATTAGTAATATACTGTACTAGCTACAGTCTAATTTAGTTTGAAACCATCAATTTGAAATCTGAGCCAAGATGTCTCTTCTACGTTTGAACTCAGTGATTAAGCTAATGCGGAATGTATTCCAGCACAAATAGCTTTAGAAAAAAAAATATATCAGTATACACATGAAACGTATGGAAATCCATAGCTTTTCTAATATCTTAGGAAATGAAATGTGAGTTTACTGAGTACACATCACTCAGTTCTTGTTATTGGCAAACAATATGCCTTCCATTTAATATCTGCTGTCAATTTCACACGGACAACATTCGAGTGAAGCGGTTCCAATATGGGTCTCTCGTTGTTTCTACAAACAGAGAAATATTGACTGTGTAACTACCATGTAAGCTAGATTGTCACAAGAAATGAAGTAAGTATCTCTTGTGATATATAATATGGAACCATTTAAAGGAAGGCTACGTTTAATATGTTTTCCACCGTGAAGTAAGAATTCATATACAGGCCTACATTTCTTGGTAATGTTTCAGTCAGGCGCGAACTCAGAAATTTTTGTTAGGAGGGATCCAAGCGTTGATGGGTTACAGTTCTACAAGTCACTACGTCTATGTAGTGTTGAATGGGTATTATTTTGCACCCAAAATGACGTTAAGAAAATTACTCACACATATATTTGCAGAAAAATGATAGAACTAGATTTATATATATCATTTGACGTTTAGACCCGTGCAGTTCTTACATTTTGTTGGGTGTATCATTTTCATTACTCGTTCCTGTAGTTTGGAGGGCGAGGAAATTATTATGCAGTGTTGCAAACTCCGCACACCTTTGGTGTATCTCGAAAACGGTTAGAGATATCGCTTTCGAACAAACGCTATTAGGATTCCTGAATCTTACATAGACTTTCTATGGTGTTTCCAGCATTATGTCATATGGGCACTTTTCCTCCTATAGCAACTGCAAAATTTTCAATTTTTCCCCCTTTGCTGTGGCAACCCTGTTACTCACTGGATGCTGTGCGTTCTTTGGTTTACTCTTTCGGTTACTTCTTTTCATTCCGTAGTATTATTTTTCTTTCCTTTTTACTAGTTTTGCTCTACGGACACTTTAATTTCTTGACTTTTGAAGCTTTATAACTTCCTTATTTGGCAACACTGACAGGTGCGGTTTCGCTTGTTGGTATTCGCATTCTGTACTAATTCTTTTGATGGCATAAACTTCTATATGTTCCATTTAAAAAAATACAACTTTGTACTAAGCTGGCAACACTGTTGACCTGGTAACAATGTGTGGTACATCAAAAGACGTCCCCCTTTCACAAGTATCTGGATCCACCAAACTCTTGCTAATATCTCTTCTGGTTTCCGATTTATTCAGGGCTGTCCAACATTACTGAACCACCCTGTATATATATATATATATATATATATATATATATATATATATATATATATATATATATATATATATAACAGAAAAAGCAGAGATGATAAGTGTAAGATCAAATTTTCATGCTACATCAATCATTTCCCCGTTAAACAAGTCTACTTTTATTGAGAAGGTTTACAGATATATGTTGAGTTAGCTCTTTCGATTCATCGCGGAGAATCGCGAAAGGACCAACACGAGCTATCGCCAGTCATGTGCATGAGCTTCGAGGGTAAACCCTGCCCCTACATCATGAAGTGAAAAATTTTGAGATGAGTGTGTATAATTGTAAGAATTTAGGTGCCAAGTGCTGCCGATTATTGGAAAGTGAATATGGGAGAACTATGAAATAAAGTAAATAGTCGCTCGTCATTTTGTTATAAAATTACGATAGCAAACGCATATTATGTGATCCCAAACGGTTAACGTCAAATATACACAGATAAAGGAGCAATCTGATTTGCAAAATTGAAAATACATCAACGATTTATCCCTCTACAGGCGAGGTTTTCTTCATCGACTTAGTGGCGAAGTCGGAAGAACACGCGGCTAGTAATCATAAGGTTGGTGGTTCGCGCTCAGTCCCGGGCACTTTCTTTAGGCTCACCTTAATGTAAAGGAAACACATATAGGCGATTTAACATATTTTGGGGGAGTCATTTTGTGGTTCACTTGCGTTTCGTTGCGTCTCTGTCCCTGGTATAATTTTCAAAATAGAAATAGGGCCACCGCGGTTCGTCGCTGCGGGGGCCCACTTTTTTGGCGAGACGACGCTAGTTGCCCATCGGTGGTCCATCTACGCTTCCGGCGTGAGGTCAGATAGTAAATGTGAGTAATCAGTATAACTTATACAACGAAAGGTGTAAGGTTAGTTTAGAGATGAAGACATGCTCAAGTTATTCTTAAATTATCGTTTCCATAAGAAATTGTAACACATAGAATTAACAATTTAAAATATAGTTCTCTCTAGTCTCCTGTGGATGTCAATCGCGGCAGGACATGTGCTGTCATCTAAGGACAAGATGTATGATTTCTACTACCTTTGCAAAAAAAGGAAACGTGAAATTTTATTTCGTTCAAACATTATCGTGTAGAGTAACATATAAATGTAAGCCACCGTTATCCGTTAAAATGTTAACGGGTTGACTCAAATAACGAACTCGAGCAAGAAATCGCTCTAGCTATCTATTAAATATATTACGATGTTTTTGATAAAGTCTAATAAAACAGTCCGCAATTTAACCCCTTCGCCTATTTCCTTCCTAACTATTATATAAAACTACATGAGTTGACATAAATTATTGGGCACTTCCTCTAGGTCCACAATGATTAAATTTGGCATGATTGCAGCTTTCCGGAACTAATCTACAAAAAAATTGCCAAAAGTGAATATTTTCAATTTTTAGGAGGTCTAAAGAGGGGATGGAAAAAATTCCCATGTCATTTAAATTGACCTTTCTTTGGACTTATAATCTCATGTTTTAGGTACTTAAAATGAGACTAAAAACTTGAAATTCGGTATGTTTGTACGTTTTCGTTAGTTTTACCTAAGTGAATCATCAGAAATAAAAATTTCCAACCGTAGAGTGGTTTTATGGGGAACTGAAAAACCGTTCCCATGTCTTCCACACCCTAAAATGTTTAGGCACTTTCGGCATGACTAGAATGATGAAATTTTGCATGACTGTACCCTTCCAGAACTAACCGACAGGAAAATTGCCAAAAGTGAGTATTTTTAATTTTCTAGGCATCTAAAGGGGGATGAAGAAATTCCCGTGTTATTTAAATGGACGTTTTGTTGCGATCAAAATGTTATATTTTAGATAGTTGAAATAGGAAAAGAAACGATAGAATTATGGGTTCAAGAGGTGCGAGTCCGTAGGCCGAGCAGAGACAGTGTGTGGGTGCGAAGCCCCTGGATGGGCAGATTTAGGTGATATGAAGAGCAAGTTCACGAAATTTACTGTTGATGCAAAGGGCGATAGATAAAAAATGAAAGGTCGTAGTGCGAGCAAACTCGGGGGTCTGGGGGCGGAGCTCCCAGCTAGCCAAAGGCTAATTTATATGTAAAACACATCTCTATAATAATTTACAAAGTTTATTTGTAATGCAGTAAAATATTTCTCAGTAAAAAATGTTATAGAATCCTCAGCAGGGAGTAGTGGTTTCGGAGAAATAGGTACAATCTCCTTAGGTTAAAGAAGCAATCCCTTCGTTCGTTGCTACCTCAATGTTAGGTGAATACAAGAAATCCCCTTCGTCTAATGCAACCTAGGGAGAGAGAATTCCTCCCTAGCTCAATGCAGCCCCAGGAGGAAGGTAATTGTAGGATATCTCTTTTGTCCAATGCAGCCTCCAAATATAAAGTTTAGAAGGATTTCTCCATCTCCCAATGCGATGCCCGAAGAGAGGTGTTGCTAGGTTAATGATCAGTAGATAACTGATTCTTTTACCCACTTGTGATCCTCTTTATGAGTGCTCTTTTAAGAGGACGTGCGTGAGGAGAGCGTCGTCCATCTTCGGTCTCTTCCGAACTAACTTCGTGACTTTCTGGTGTTCTCTTTCCATTGTCTGCTGTTGACAATGTTTATTCATAATAACCCGTTGTTGTGAACGAAACATGTGTTTATGGATATTGTTTACACGCGAGTTTAGGGAACTTTAAAATATATATACTCAACTTTCGTTGAAGAGTTAACGTATACACTAAGAGACAAATATTAGTCACCGTTACTGTTATGATACTAATGGTTTGACTTCATCAAGGCATGACCGATGTCATCGCGAGTTATCGTGTTTAGTAACGGGCTTACTAACATTGCAATATTGCAGTTCCTACTGGTGTGGTTCTAATAAACATTGAGCTTCAGAGAGCTTATTTTCGCAGCCTGGTTTGATTTGCGGTGGAGTTTACCTGATTGTGTTTCCACGTTTAAAACGTAAGTTCACGTTTCAAATAACTCTGATGCTGAAAGGAGATGTTAAGATAAAACAAAAAGCAGCACCACGTGTAAACGACGCGAATTAGCTTGGTTTACTTTGCGTGGTACTCTCTCAATTAATATTGAATCCGGAAGTAGTAATAGAGTCATGGTACTTCCGGTTGTATTAGAAAGATTAAAGTGGAGATGGAATGCAACCTTGGGATACTTAATTCGCGCCAGAATACAACTTCTCGCTATCTATTACCGTTTTACTCTACACCAATCAACATTAAAGCCGAAAGTGGTTGATATCTGCCATAGAAGTTTAAGAGAGAAGAGGGTACATAAACTTCCAATGCTAAAAGTTTTTTTTTTTTTTAATTTATATTTCTTTTTTTTTTTTGCTTTATACAAATCAATATTCAAACCGGAACTTGTAGTTAAATTCTGTCATTACCGGTTTTAGTAGAGGGAACGTTTAATCGATTCAAGGAAGCCGCTTCCCGGTATGAAATACTGTTTTCTTTACTTCATAGTGATCGACGATAAAATCGAAAACGGTTGATTGCTACCGTATGGAAATGAGTTTTAGTAAATCTAACTCTTTATAAAATCAACTTTTTGTCTAAGCCGTATTATTACAGTTTTAGTTCTTCTATCACACACGACATAGTTGTTAGTGTTTTGTATATTTCCTTGTTTTATTCCTTTAGTACAATTACCTGTGTTATTGCTACTATTTTATTTACCTAGGAATAGATGGCATATTTAGCGTTCATTTTTACCTCGAGAATTAGATAAAATGATCCACTTTTTTATCATCATCATCATACATATTGTACTATTATTGACAGGTCATTTGCTGCAACTAAGAAGTTTCCATGTGCCGCGGTCTTCCACTAACTTCTCTGCCTTCACGTACGAGTTTTCTGTTTTGATATTATCCATTAATTGTGGTCTCCTTCGGCCTCTTCTTCACTTTCCTACCACCATACACTTTACAACACCTCTCATAATACAGTTCCTTCTTAACGAAAATGTGCTTCAAGTAAAAGTTGCTTAGTTTTGATCGCAGAATCAGAATCTGCAGTAAAAATAGGGGGTTTCTACTTGCCAACCCCCTGGGGGCACTTGCTGTTTACAACATTTTATAGGCCCCTGACATGGGTACATTCTTACGTAACTAGATTTGTCATTTTTTTTTTTTTTTTTTTTTTTTGTCATTTCGGAAATATTTCAGGTTGCAAAGTTAGGTGAGACACCCTGTATACAGGGTGGCCCATTTTAATCTTTCCATGGGGATATCTCGAAAACGGTTGAACATAAATGAAATGAACAAAAACTCAAACAGGAAATAGCATGGGGCAAATCGAATGGTAACATCGCGGTGCCTCCGAGGCCGCTCTTCAAAGGGGCCCAATATTAAAATTTTAAATGGAAATATGGGGCGAGTGACAACTCGTTCGATAGATGTTTAAAAACTAAAAAGCGATGTGGCAAAATATTTTTCATATCGGTCACCGTATTCAAAATGGCCGCCAAGATATGTTGCCTGTAACAGATAAACGTACAGTACCACTAATATGAAAACGGTTGAACATAAATGAACCAAACAAAAACTCAAATAGGAAAGCCGTGGAGCAAATCGAATTATGCTTTCGTGGTGCCTCCCAGGGCCGCCTTCGATGGGGGTCCAGGCCCAACTTAGAAATTTTAAACGAAAATATGGTTCAAGTGATACCTCGTTCGATAGATCTTCATACACTAAACAGCGTTGTGGCAAAATATTGTTCATATGGGCCACCGTTTTGAAAATGGCCACCAAGACATGGTGCTTTTATCAGATAAAACCTCCAATACCACTAATATGAAAACGCTTGGAAATAAATGAACAGGATAAAACTCGTATAGGAGATCACAGAGGGTATTTATCATTCCACGCCTCAAGAATAATCCAACGCAGAGAAAAAATATTAAAGTACAAGTGACATAATGCTAAAGAGGAAACCTAATTGTTAGAAAATTATCTTTCCGATCTCCCTCCGTAAGTGGGTGAATCGGGAATAAGTGCTAAAATCCCAAATGAGAATCCCACTTTTACTTGCAATAGGTATGGTTTGTCTGAAACACTTGGGTGTACAGGTGACTGCTACTGTAATGAACCGGTACTGTGCAGACGACTTTTTAGCAAAACCAACGTTTGTACACATTGTTCTAAAATCGCATTGTTCGACAAATTGGTTTCACATTTCAGTTGATTCATTTTTGCACAAATCATTGCCTGCAATCAAAATGGAAGGTACCATTTAACAAAAGTTCTACCTACTTTTTTCCATTACAGACATTTATCTCTTATAAAAACACATTTCAGATAACTTTGTTGTGTAGACACAATTTGCAAAAACTAAGGTTCACATTTGCAATTCCACCGTTCCTTCCCGTCCAATTTCACCACTTATGGAGGACGTTGGAACGATTCTTTTCTGGGAATTAGATTTCTTCCTTTGCATTATGGCACATTTACTCTAATTATCTCCTCTGTTGCAACATTTTCGAGGCAATCTGTGATTTCCTATGAGTTTTATACCACAACGCTGTTTAGTGTATGAAGATCTATCAAACGAGGTATCAACTGACCCATATTTTCGTTTAAAATTTTTAAGTTGGGCCTGGGTCTCTATCAAAGGCGGTCCCGGGGGCACCGCAACAACATCATTCGATTTGTCTCATGACCTTCCTTTATTGGAGTTTTTGTTTGGTTCATTTATATTCTACCGTTTTCATATTATTGGTACTAGACGTTTATCTGATACAGCTAACATATCTTGGCGGCCATTTTGAATGCAGTGACCGATATAAAAAATATTTTGCCACATCGATTTTAGTTTTTAAAGATCTATCGAACGAGTGTCACTCGTTCCATGTTTCTATTTAAATTTTTAAAGTTGGGCTCCGGCCTCTTGAAGAGCGGCCCTGGAAGGCATCGCGACATCACCGTTCGATTTGCCCCATATCATTTCCTATATGAGTTTTTGTTCAGTTCATTTATATTCAACTGTTTTCGAGATATTTCCGTGGAAAGATTAAAATTTGTCATCGTATATATAAACAGTAATGTATATACATTATTATTTGGGACTAAATTTTCTCTCTGCTACAAACAGGATTAAGTTTATATGTAAGTCTCTCACAATATGTTGTTAAAGCTATTAATGTGTGGTGTATTGCAATATGATAATAATTCCCAATTAATATTCTATTCATTAAGAACTTACTGACACAGAATACAAATTTGGAGAAAAAAGTAACTATTTTCAGTTGAGTCAAAAGCCATAATCCGTTATCAAAAGAGACTAATTGTATGTTAAATCTGTTTATCGTAATATTATCGTTATGAGCTTTACTAGCACGTAATGTTAACTTCTGAATTCAGAAACACGTTAGTAAAGTTAACAACAATTTGTATCGATGAAAGCCAGCCACAAATTGTCGACAGGCTTGTCCAAACACAATTGAAGAATTCAATAGAAGAAACTCCAATGTGATAACCCATAGTTCTGAAATCAACGACTTCTAAATTATGATTGATTATCATAAATTAATAAAACATAATGACCTGTACTAATCCTCCAAATGTTGATGGTCCTTCTCAAGATAGTCCCCATTACATGCAATGCATTTGTCCAAACGTTTTTGCCAGTCATCAAAGACGTGTTAGAAGCCATTTTTGGACAGGACCTTCAAAATTGCCTCCACAGCTTTCACCACTCCCCTTGGAGATGCGATACACTGTCCCCAGAGGTGTTTCTTCAAAGTTGGAAAAAGAAATAAATTAGAAGGGGCTAAATCAGGGTTATATGGAGGATGTGGTACACACGGAACGTTGATCTCTGCAAGTTAGTCAACAGAATTTCTGTACTGTTTTTCGTGTGTCACTTCCATGTTGCCTTATTGCGAAACTGGAACTGCGTGTGCTTGAACGGCTTCCGAGGTCTCATTCCTGACGGCATAACCTTTAAACTTGCTCGATCTATTCGCCACTTCTCCCACTACACAGACGTGTTTCGTTTTCTGTGACTTGCTGTTGTATTCACCTCATAAACACTGACGGTCAGTCTTTATTCAGCAGCCTACGTGCTATACCTCAGATGCGTATTAAGCTTGTCAAAGTCTACCAACGTTCCAACTTCAAGATCGGATACATTTTATTGACTAATTGGCCTTTCGATTGACTAAACATCACGTAAAGGAAAACAATGAAATGCAATCTTTGAGTTTTACGTCCCACGATTATGCCGGTTAGGCTAAAGGAGACGGTGATGATAAGTAATGAATGAAATGCTGGAATGAAGAACGTGGGAGGAAACGGGACAATCCCGAGAAAACCCACGCACACGGTGTTTGTTCACAACAAAGCTCACTTGGCGGGAGCTGAAATCGAACTCGGGACCCCAAACACCAGATGTGAACGCTCTACCCCTTTTTATAATAGTATTTATTGAGTAATTGCATAATACTTACAATAATAACAATTAGAAAAATGCAACTAATAACAAGAAATACAAAAAAATAAACATATACCAGTAGTTAAAGCAAAAAAAAAAAAAAATAAAAAACATTAATAGATCGCCTAATAATACTGAGCAAACCAGCAATGACGTTGGGGAACAGGCATACGCAAAAGAGAATAATATAACCAAGAAATGTATAAATCCGGGGAGAAATCCGTAGAAAGATGAAGAAAAAGATCAGCCGTTGTAATTGTCAACCACACAAAAAAATTATGTTTAACTGGAGGGAAGAAAACAAAATCGGGGCGCAAAATCATATTGTCACAAGTTATATATTCGGTACCAGTGCTAAGGATTCTGGCAAGAATCTGAGTATATTTTTGCCAAAGAGGGTATATCCTAGTACATGTATGAAGACGATGTGAGAAGGTGTCGGTTTGTCCACAAATATGACAGAGGGAAGCAGGAGAAATGCCCAGGGTATAAGCTTGTGCATTTGTTAAAAATAAATTATGCAACTATAAATACCAAAGCGAACGTAAGGGGGAAGATAAAACTGGGGAACCAATGTTACGCCAAATTTGAGGCCAGTTATTATTAGGAAATTTACGTACCATAAGAGGAACGCAAGAGGGAGAAGCATAACATTGATATCATTGTGAAACGGTCATATTTTCAAGCCGGGCCTGTGCGATAAGGCCATATGCAATATCGAGAACTATCGTTTTTAAATAAGGATAGGTCGATGACTATCCATGAACGGAGACAGGAGCAGTAAGCGTTACGTGATTCAGACAGCGCATGATGTATTGTGACGAAAAGGAATTGCTATAAACACAAAGCAATTTACAGGTTCTATGAAGAAAAAGACATCTGGCCTGTAAAGCAATGTCCTTGATACCAAGGCCTCCAACAGAAGGTCGACTGCAAACTACCTGGCGATTTACCCGAAGAGTATGTTGATACCAAAGAAAATGTAAGATATGTTTGTTTGCTTGGTTAAGAATAGCAACCGAGGGCGGGAAAATTTGCATAATAAAATATAAAAGACTAAGAGCATAAACCTGAATAAAAGTGGCACGTTCAAAAAGGGTAAGATTTCTTGTTTCATGTTGATAGAATAAAGTAACCAACTTAGAAATAACAAGATTATAATTTACTGACATGGTATGTTTAACGGATGGATACCACGTAATACCAAGAATTTCATGAAAGGAAACAGATGTAAAGGGGGAAACAAAGGAGGACATATGTTATTGGTCGGAAAGGCATAGCAATTTAGTTTTATCAACATTGAGGGTCGCAACTGATGCTTGACTAAATAAGTGCAAATTATATTGAATCGTATCAAGGTCACTTTGAGAATAAAAAAAAAGCTAAAATCATCAACGTTCGTTTGTAGTTTGAGAACCGCCTTATTAAGACAAATGCCATCAATTTCACGATAAATTTTACTAATAAAAGGCATAACTGCAATGCTGTACAAAAGGGTGGATAAATGACACCCTTGAATAAGACCACGTTCAAGCCGAAATGAAGAGGAAAGCGTTCCATTAAGTTTCAATTGTGCCGTACGATCCCGATAAAGAGCACGGACCATATTAAAATAACGGGTGCCCAAATGTAATGCATCCAAAACACGAAAAAGATAGTAATGATCAATTTTATCAAAAGTCTGGGAAAAGTCAGTACTTGGCGCTGTGGCGCGAGTGGAATAACGCTAAAAAAAAGCGATGGTGTCACGAATATTTGCTAGTGCCAAATATATGTGGTGTGGGACATCATGACCAAATTGGGCAAAATGTAAAATATTTGGGAGAAAATTACGTAAACGAGAAGCAAGAACCTTGGTTAAAAGTTTATAATCACAGCAAGTAAGATTAATAGGCCAGTACTGAGTGACACAAAGGGACTGAGACTGTTTCGGAAGTAAAACTATAATACTATGCGTAAGAGAGGTCCCTAAACGTAAGTAGACACGAAAATCAATAAAAAGTTAGGTAAAAAAAAAGGAATAAAAATATCAGCAAAAGTTTGATAAAATTCATAAGGAAATCCATCCACACCACTAGATTTATGTTTTGGCGTTGTCATTATAACATGCTTGATTTCATTTTCAGTAAAAGGGACATTCAAAACATCTTGAGTCGCAGTTTCTAAGGGAGTGAACTCAGAAAACAAATCATCAAGGCACGGAGAAGAAGGATGTCGGCTATAAAGACGGGTATAGCAACTGGTAAAACAAGGAGCAACTTTGGTTCCCAACCATAAACGACCCTCTTCATCTTGGATCTGACCGATTTGCCGTTGTTTGCCCCGACGCCTTTCAGTAGTTACTTGAATCAGACCGGAAGATTCAATGGGCTGACTCGAAATAATTTTACTCCTCACACAAATACCAGATAACTTGGTACGATGTAATGATAAAAGAAAAGCTTTCATCTGTTTAATTTATGATAAAACAGGAGCCCCTTGTTGATAAGCAAGATGGTACTCATGCAAAAGTCGGTAATAATTATACTGCTCATGAAAGGTTTTACTTCGCTCACGACAATAGTCTTGACAGAGACGTTTAAGGGAAGGTTTACTCCGAGAGTCCCACCACTGCATAATGTTGCGCTTACGTAAGCATTGCTTACTTATTTCATTCCATTTGTGTCGAAGAAGTGCTTGAAAGGATGAATCAGACAAAATATTAGTATTAAGATGCCAAAAAATCGTAGATATTGTGTTACAGGTAAATTAACAGTTAAAAGAACAGAATGATGATCAGAAAAACAGACTGGGACCAGTTCTATGCTCTAAACATAAGGAAGCAAGGATGCAAAGATGAAAAAAGCATCGATTCGAGATGCTCCTTGAGAATAAACATACGTATAACCCGGGTCGTGAGAATGAAAATGACGCCAAATATCCATGAGACCAAATTGAGTAAGAACATTAAGCAAATTTGTGGAAGGGGCACGGTTCTGTAAGGAATCTTGAAAACCAGGAACTTCATTGTGATCGCCTCCCCAAATAGTAGATCGAGTACCAGCATGCAATGCAGAAGCAACGTCATCGCCGATAAAAATATTACGTTGAATACGGTTTTGCGAGCCAGATGGAATGTAGGAATTACATAGGTGTAGAGTTTCCAAATTGCCAGTAATAATGCGACGACCATCAGGATAATTATAAACCTGATCGAGGTGTAAATCACTGCGATAAATAAGTGTAGTACCTGTACCTGCTACAGTTTCATTACTAAGAAAAAAGTATAATTGCATAAACCGTGTAAATCAGTAATTTTAACCTCTTGGGCAAACAAAATATCAATCATTCTAGTATTAATAAAGGCAGCAACTGCATCTTGTTTCGTAGTGGAAGAAAGTCCGTTAAAGTTTATAGTACTAATCCTAACACCATACATAATATGGAAAATATAAAAGTAAAAATGTAAAACATAGGAGAGTAATATACGAAATGCAAAGCCTATGCACGAAGCAGAAAAATTACCACACCGCAAAAATTTGCCCCCCCCCCAAAAAAAATAACCAAAGATTAAGATGGCGTTTCAGCATTTTGGTTGGACGAAAAGGAATGTTCATTAGACGCAGTTTGCACCTGTGGTTGCGAAAGTTGTTTAGATCGCATGCAGAGAGCAATACTAGGTTCATCAGACAGAGATGCGTCAAACACTTTTTGAACTTTAGGAGCTTTAGTATCAAAGAGAGGGCGTTTCTTTGTCTTCGAAGTATTCAAAGGTACCATCTCAACATTCATCACACTAGGAAAATTTGCGGTGGGAATAACAGAGCCACTAGGAGAGGTAACAAGTTTCGGCCTAGATATTGCAGCGTGTTGTTCATGTACGGAGTGGTCACTTGAAACGTTCACTGAGGGCGTTGGAAGAGACGAATCCACTACTAACGACATACCAGCAGCAGCCTCTAAAGTGTCATCCGAACCTACCTGATTCAATCCAGAAGAAATAGAAGGTAGTATCACACCTGTGCTGGAAACATCATCAGGCGAAATAGTTACAGAAGATTTCTCTAAAGAAGGAGCTGCAGGGGTACTAAGAGATGGATAGTTATTCTCCACATCACCATCAGCACTAGTAATCTTGACTAGGGAAGAAGTAGAAAGTACAGGAAAAACACTGAAGTTAGTGATATCTGGAACAGCTTTAAGTTGCACTGGAGGCGGAGCCAAGCGTGAATTTGACTCGGGAGGTAGTCTAGAACCTCCAGAAACCGGAACAGTCACAGGAGCACGTTTAGGCAGTCGTTTATCACATTGAGAAATCAAATGCTGATCACTATCACATAGCGCACAAGTTTTAATTTGTCCAGGATATGTCACCCACAAACGAAGACCATGAACTGTGACATATGACGGAATGTTCTTTTTGAGGACGATCTTAAGTAATTTCCGCCCGGTACACACCGGGTAAAATGTCCAGTAGAGTAGAGTTCATCGGTAAGATTTAGAATTTCCTCACAGGAAAGAAAAACTTGTTTAAGGTGTAAATCGGAAAGTTCCATTGGAACTGCATGAATGCGGACCAATTTAATCAAATATGAAGCTGAATCAATAGGTAGGTTATACGAACCTACCGCATCAGAATACTTAACAGTATCTGCAAATACATTTAAAATGCGTTCACAATCTTCCTGAGTTTTTAATTTAATATATAATAGCTTACGTGGAAAATCCATTTCTATGCTGAACACAGTTTCCAAATGGTAACCCAAAGGTATCCCTAATCAACTCATCTAAAATAATAGAAGTCGGCACAGTTATCACACTTTGTAAACTGATATGAAGTGTATTGAGGCGAATCGTGTTCGTATCGAACTTAAGTCAGAAACCTGAATTCTAAAATAATAATAATAATAATAATAATAATAATAATAATAATAATAATAATAATAATAATAATAATAATAATAATAATAATAATAATAATAATAAACTATATGATAATATTAAGAACAGGTGTTCAGTCAGATAACACACACACAAGAAAGAGGAACCGACACACTACACTAGCAGTATTATCTGCTCGAAAGAAACACCAGTGACCTCGAGTGAACCACGGCGAGAACCAGCTCACTCGGCTACCAGCCACTAACTACCACTGAGCCACCGCGGCCCCTATCAAATAAAGGATGAAAATATAACACCAGCATTATAGTTTTTAAAAAATTATGCTATGTTATGTACGAATTATAGTATATTTTGATTATACTATAGTTTGTACATAACACAACCGTATAATAATTTACTAAATACAACCGTAATTGATAGGTGTAAAGGAAGGGGTATAATCATTTTGTGAAATTTTAATTCCTGAGATTTTGAAGTTTTGGAAACGAGGTAACTGAAAAAACGTAAAATATTTCTTCATTTTTTTCCTTCAGTTTCACAGAAATAGTAGTTTGCACGTTGTTTAGTTCTTCTGAACTTCTCTGCCATCTGCTTTATTCTTGTGGATCGTTCTCTTATAAAAAGAAAGTGGTTTGTAGACTGCTGTTGTGCCAAGTTTCTTAAAATGGCAGATTTATTTCTTCAGTCTTATCGCTCTTTGCAACTGAATTCCCGCGAGACTTATGACGATTATGCATAGTATTATATAGAAACTTGGCTGCGGATAATATCTTGACAAATGGAGTATGGAGATAAGGAAAGTGTCTAAGGAATGAGTTCATATTTCATTACTTGCTAACTGCATTTGACCTCATGACGATGGGTGCGACCGACAACTATTTCCCAACGTGTGTATTTGTGTATTTATTTTGTCTTAGGCAATACAATGTATTTCATCGAAAACGATTATGGAGGATAATGAAATTAGAATTGGCGCAACATATATACCCAAGTAATTGTTTTAAAACAAATTGTGACAAATGCTAGTGTGTTACAGTTTTGCAAATAATAATAATAATAATAATAATAATAATAATAATAATAATAATAATAATAATAATAATAATAATAATAATAATTTGTAGCTGGATGGGACACGGTGGCTCAGTGGTATAGCGGTTACTTCTGATGTGTGGGGTTGCTAGTTCGCTCCCCGGCCAAGTAAGTTTGTGCTGGACAATATCGTGTCCGTGGGTTTTGTCGGTGTACTCCCGGCGTACTCCCGTATTGTTTGAAAGCAATAATGCAAATTAAATGATCACTGAAGTTGTAATTCGTGCGGATAACGCAATATAATGCGATGTTGCTTGAGAACAACAGTGCCAAATAAAGGGTTAAGTGCAACTCATCAGGTTTCGGGCAAACGAAAGATACCAACCTATCTCGGAAACTAAGAAAAATAGACAATATACTCGTATGCGTTTATTTATTTTCTTTTTGCAGTATTAATAAAATGGAACTGACTAATACACCTAATATATATACAGGGTGTTTCAAAACAACACCGACAACCTATAGGAAGTGATTCCTGACACCAAGATAAGACGAAAAGTATAGACAAACCTGGGTGCACACATGCTTTATTTCGGAATTATAGGCTGCCGAAAACACGAAACAAGAATTTTAGGAATGAACCAACAAATGGATCAAAATATTGCGATCTTGGCTAAGGATTTTAGAAATGATCCGAAAAAATGCATCATAAGATTGCGATCTTGGCCATAGTTTGTAGATCAGGGCCACAAAAGTTTGGAATGACTCCTATATCGAGTTTACGTATTTTTTTTACGGAGGTGTGTGATAGTTTTGGTTTGGCTACACTATGCATAGTACAAGAAAACGTTTGATTGAATGAAATGTATTAAATTTTGTGTATCAGGAGCCACACAATTTTTGAACGGAACCTAAATCTAGTTTTCATATCTTTTACGGAATAAGCACATCATCCTGTGTAAATTGTTAGTTTTGGTTTGGCTACACTATATGCAGTCCCCAAAATATCTGGCGTTTAAGAAAATGTTTGATTGAATGAAATATATTGATTTTTTTTTATTTGATTGGAGGCCACAAAATTTTTGAACGGCACCTAAATTAAGTTTTTATATCTTTTACCGAATAAGCACATCATACTGAAAAAAATGTTAGTTCTCGTTTGACTACACTATATATAGTTCTCAAAATATGGGGCGTACAAGAAAATGTTTAATTCAAGGATATAAGTTGATTTTTTTTTTTTTTTTTTTTTTTTTTTTTGATCAGGGGCCACAAAAGTTTTGAACGGAACCTAAATCATTTTACGGAAGAAGCATATCATACTGAGTATATTGTTAGTTCTCGTTTGGCTACACTATATATAGTTTTCAAATTTTGGGGTGTACAAGAAAATGTTTAATTGAATGAAATATGTATTTTTTTTTTTTGGGATCAAGAGCCACAAAATTTTTGAATGGAACCTAAATCCAGTTTTCGTATCTTTTACGGAATAAGCACATCGTACTGAGTTAAGTGAAAGTTTTGATTTGGCTACACTGTATTTTGTTCTCGAAATACAGCTTTGGTTTGTAGTTCTCGAAATATAAGGCCTGCAAGAAAATTTTCGTGTGAAGTATATTGGATCTTTTGATCCAAAAATGAACTTTAAAGGTCCATAGCTCCAAAACTATGGGACCTACCATTGTCGGATCATGACTTCACTTAGGAACTAGTATGTACCCTATCCAAGTTTCAGAATCCTGCGGTATTTTTGCAACATTTTTTATAGAGGTAATTGGTGAGTATTTCAAATTATATGCCTGTTGCACGTCTGGTAAGATAGCCCCCCGACTTTAGAAAATTGAAACAATGACTAGGTCATTCGTTTGTACTATGTTTGTATCGTTTATACCGAAAGTATTTCCGTTTGTACCATTTTCCTTATAGAATTATTTGAGAGGTCAACTGGGGGGCTATCTTGGCGCCAAGATAGCCCCCCCGTATCACGGCACAAAAAAAAATGAAATACACCATTCGAAAGAAAATCGTTTGTACCGTTTGTAAAAAAAAAAGTTTTTGTACCCTGATAGTTTTTGAGAAAGAGTGAATGACATTTAGTGTGCTATCTTGTACGCAAGGTAAGGCCCCGTAATGTGTATTTTTTTTCCATGTCCATTAAAAACTATTATGTGTTTGTTCATTTGAATTCTTGTGTATTTAGAATTCTGATTGTGCATATCCAAATAAAAAAAAAGAACTTTGGGGGGAATAACTCAACGTTAAAATTGAATCGGCAAGTGGGAAAACAGTGTGATTCCAAAATAATCCATTTTGTGGTAAAGGCAAAAATAACACTAAAGATGTAGAACTACAAGTTGTGGTGAAGAGCAGTACAATTTGGAAGACCTCGCACGTTATAGCAGAATGCTATAATGTCGACGTTACATTTGTGGCATTAACAAACGAAAGTTCTCACTTCAAATATCTCAAAATGCGTTTCGTGGACTAGTAGTGTTTTTCCACTCACGGGTTCAATTAAATTTTCTCTATATCCGCCCTTTCTACCGTAAAAAGAACAACAAAGTATGTACAAATTCAGAAACTGGATTGACAGAAATAATCTTTAAAAAAATGAAATGTTTGCTCACCTAAACTGTGTTCTTCAATGTTTCAGCTTTACACCAACTGAAGAAGTCAACTGTTTATATGTGTCACATTAGCGGCTCGAGAAGCTCGCCGCTTTCATAGACAAAAGCCGAAAGCAAATAGGCCATTGTTGAATAATATGGTATTTACTTAAGGAAAAGGGCAAAAATAGAGAAAAAGTAATTGAATCGGTGAGTGGAAAAACACTACTAGTCCACAAAACGCATTTTGAGATATTTGAGGAAAGAACTTTCGTTTGTTAATGCCACAAATGTACAGTCGATATTATAGCATTCTGCTATAACGTGCGAAGTCTTGCAAATTGTACTGCTTTTCATTACAACTTGTAGTTCTATATCTTTAGTGTTCATTTTGCCTCTACCTCAAAATGGATCATTTTGGACTCACACTGTTTTCCCACTCGCCGATTCAATTTTAACGTTATTTCCAAAAATGTCCATTTCTTTTTATTTGGATATGCACAACGAGAATTCTAAATACACGTAAATTCAAATGAATAAACACATAATATTTATTAATGGGCATGGAAAAGTACACATTACAGGGCCTATCTTGCGTACAATTATCCCCCAAATGTCTCGAAAACTATCACGGTACAAACAAAACATTTTTTTTCGGTAGAAACGATACAGACGATTTTCTTTCGAATGGCGTATTTAATTTTTTTTTGTGCTGTGATACAAGGTGGCTATCTTGACGCCAAGATAGCCCCCAGTTGACCTCTTAAGTAACCCTTTAAGGAAAATGGTAGAAACGAAAATATTTTCGGTAAAAATGATACATCGTAGTACATACGAATGCCCTAGTCATTGTTTTAAATTTCTAAAGTCGGGGGGCTATCTTGCCATACGTTCTGTAGCCTAACTCCCTCTATAAAAATTGTTGCATAAGTACTGCAGGATTCTGAAACATGTATTTTTGGATAGTGCACATATTAGTTCCTAAGTGAAGTCTTGACTCGACTATGGTAGGTCCCCTAGTTTTGGAGCTATTTACCTTTAAGGTTATTTTTTTTTCGTGTTCTCGGCAGCCTATAACTCCGAAAGGAAGCATTTGTGCACCCGTGCACCCAGGTTGGTCTATAAATTTTGTCTTACCTTGGTGTCAGGAATCACCTCCCAAACGTTGTTGGTGTTGTTTCGAAACACCCTATATATACAGGATGTTTCAAAGCAACACCGACAACGTTTGAGAGTTGATTCCTGACATTAAGATAATAAAAAAAGTATAGACCAACCTGGGTGCACAAATGCTTCTTTTCTGAGTTATAGGCTGCCGAAAACATGAAAAAAAAATATTTTTAAAAGTCCGTATCTCCAAAACTATGGGATCCATCATAGTCGGGTGAAGACTTCACTTAGGAACTAATATGTGCGCTATCCAAAAATCCATGTTTTTGAATCCTAACGTACTCAAGCAACAAATTTTATGGAGAGAGTTTGGCTACGGGCATATAATTTGATCTAGTCACATATTACCTCTATAAAATCTATTCCGAAAATACCGCAGGATTCTGAAATGCGGATATTTGGATAGGGCGCACACCAGTTCCTAAGTGAAGTCTTGACCCGACCACGGTGGGTCCTATAGTTTTGGAGCTATGGACCTTTAAAAATAATTCTTTCATGTTTTTGGCAGCCTATAACTCCGAAAGGAAGCATTTGTGCACCCAGGTTGGTATATACTTTTTGTCTTATCTTAATGTCAGGAATCACTTTCCAAACGTTGTCAGTGTTATTTTGAAACACCCTATATATATCTTATGTAACAGATTTGGCAAGTAACTTTGCCTTCACTATGTGTCTGATGAATATTTTCAAAGTTATAATGAACTAAATACGTTTTTGCCCCTTAGATAAACATCCCATATCACTTCCCAAAGTATCTACACTTTCTCACTGAATACCTTGTATAGATATGTCTGTTTATGTAATTTTACTTAGATATTAAAAGATGAGCAAATAATGAAATGTATGGTAGTTGGATTTTATGAAAGAAGAATCCAATTTCTAGAGCTGCATTACCATTAATTTATTGAAGCAAGCCGTTTTTACGGTTTGTTGATCAGCGAAGGATAAACTAATAGCTGAAGTTCATAGAACGGGAAGCAATATCAGAAAACTAAATGTCAAAGTGCATCTTCCGTCTGGCTTGGAACACTCAGAAACATGTGTTGTTATTTTTATCTTTGTTGCTGTTTAAAATGGTAAAAATAAAGGCAAAGTTAAAATAGCAGTTTTCACTGTCTTGTAAAGGAAAGAACATAGGTTTACGATTGTGCTTTCCAAGTCATTTTGCATAGATTTTTTTTTTTTTTTTTGATCCCTCTATGAGAAAATCCCCGCTCCAAATACTTAAATTTACTCTCATCTTGTGGAAGCGCCAGTAGTAGAAGAAAAAAATGAATACCACTTTTTCGCCACCTAGTGGAGAAACGAAGAACGTGCGAGCCTATCATCTTGGTTTTCCGTTACCTTTTAGCTCGTAACTAGCTAATCGCTTCTTTTGTATCCCGGCAGAATGGAGGCGTCTATCACAAAATTTTATCGTTCTTTATCTGCAGTGTTCGCAGAAAATTCATCTTCGCAGATGAGAATAAAATTCGATTTTTGTAAACGAGAAATAATAAATGTACGATCGCTTTTCTTTCTTTTCTCCTTTATAGAATGAGTGGTGCGAGGCATGTCAGAAAAGTAAAGATAGAAACGCCAATATCGATGCGTAAAAGGTTTGTATTATCTAAATACAGCTAGAATTGAATCACAAGTACACATTTATTTCTCAACATTACTACCGTCATTATCCAAATTTAGTCTCCGTATGCGTTCCTTGGTCCCAATATACTGAAACTTATCAGTTACCTCCTTAATCATGTTATAACTTCTTCTTTGGATTCGTCATTTCCCTCTTAGTCTAATGCAGTGCTCTCAACCTAATTCTTATCACGATCCCAATTTTATCACATCCTTTTGCCAATGACCCCGTTATATTTTCTGGTTTGTAATAAGCTTGTGTGGGGTTTTTAATATACCTATTACTGATTTCTCACGATATCAATCTATATCTATAACAGTAGAATATATTTCTTGTATTTAGTGAATACTTTAACGTCCCTAAAAGCAAATGGATTAAAACCAATTTTCGTCAGTCTATTCATATTACAAATATCGAACCCGACTTGTCATACTGTTTCAAAATGAAGGCCGTTTGAAACTTTTAAACTCCCTTAATTTTGGGTCATATGATAAAAAGTAAAGTGATTTCTGATTTTGTTTTTTTTTTTTTAAAAAAAGAAAAAGAAACTTGAACAGTTGTTTAAAAATTTACTGAATATTTTCAATGACTTTATAATGTGCGTCACGAAGATTGAACCGGACATTGTCGCACTAGTGAAATCACACCAAACTCAAGTATCTCATTAGCTTTTAATTTTAATTGTATCTCAATATGCAGGTTTTGTTGCATTCGCATTTGTCTGGTATTTCAATATGCAATTCTCATTACTTTCGTATTGTACCTCTTTTATTTAAATTGAGTTTTGAACAACCCTGCATTTGTTGAAAACGTTAGTAGACATTTTTTGTTCTTAACCCCTTACTGCATGCCGTGCTATATATGACAAATTCCTTGTTTTTCACTTTATCTTTTGTGTGATTTGTCAAAGGCGCCAAATGACGGTTTCGTCTGCTGTGTGTGATATTGACGTATATGAATAAGAAATTTTTGTGCCATCTGGCACATTCTTTGTGATATTCTGTGTGTGTGTATTTTCAATACTGATTTTTTTTTTCGCTGAACGAAAAACAAAATCATGCAGAAAGGGGTTAACAATGTGTATAAAAATAAAAATATGCCTATTAGAACAAAATTCAAAATAATATTTAAGAATATTTTCCAGTATTATATTCTAACGCGACACCCATGAAACCCTCTCGCGACCTCCAGGTTGAGAAAATCTGGTCTAGTAATTAGCATGCAAGCGTTTGGTAAATGTGACTCAGGATTCGATCCTCGTGAAAAAGAATTGAAAATATGAACAAAGCACGGCGACGTGAATTCCATATTAAACTGTGTGTTGATGTCTCATATACCCTCAGTGCTCAAAGAAACGCTAAACTCAAATTCATCCTACCATTCTTGACTTTGACGTCGTCGAAGTGTTGTCCAACAAGATTAATCTTCAAAGAAAAAAAAATAATTCGTACAAGGCCCAGGGTGTATGTCGAACGGTTCGGGGACTTACTACCGGATTCTTTAAGAAAATATTTGCTGACATTCATTGCTTGAACCGTAGCGTTGTTATAAAGCAAGCTAACTACACATGACGACATTCCCATTTTTTCGTTAAGTGTTGCACGTCGAAGCCGTTCGAATGTAAAGCAGCATAGTAAATCAATAATATTGTTGTACCCGTAGGCACGAATGCAACCAGCGGACGTACATCATAAGCTTGAAAAATGAAATGGATGTTTTGATTTTTCTTTTTAAACCTTTTGAAAAATGAGTATGACACCAGTTCAGTAACTGTTGCTGAGATTCAAGAGCGTGTTGGTAGACCCATGTTTCACCAGATAATGTTCATAACGGCACCTAAGTCCTACAGCTTACAGCACAAGTCTTAAATTTTAGGTCTTCTGCAGTTTAGGACTTGCACGATTTAGAATTTATGCATCTTGGAATTTGTGTCGTATAAGATTTATGCAATTTAGGATTTGTGCAGATGAATTATTTTCTTTTATGACTTCTGCCGTTAAGGATTAGTACACTTGTTGACTTTTAAAACTTCAACATTATATGGCCTGTGCATGTTATATTCACTTCATATACAGTGTGTCTGTAAAGTTGCGCAACCCAAAGTTTGATTGCGTATATCTTTTTGGTCTAAGAATGATAAAGACCTGAGACTTGAAACAAATTTAAGCATGTTCTATGTAGATATTTTCAAAATCATGACCAATGCTGGAACTTGAAATTATTATTATTATTATTATTATTATTATTATTATTATTATTGGGGCACAATAATGTAGTGGTTAGAGCGTTTGAGTCACGTCCGCGTGGTCCCAAGCTCGATTCCCGGTCGGTGTTTTCGAACCTTTGGCGTTCACCAGTGTCATGAGGCAAACTGGGGAGTCACGTGACTAAAAGACGTGACGACCACTAGCTCTAGGAAGCCGGTTAGAAACAAGGCGAAGAAGCGCGATGACCACGTGTTAGTCGTTAAGCTGGGCGTACTTCAGTCGATTGCTAACAGATGGCGCTGGAGCGTCTCAGGTCCATAAAGAGCATTTGATCCAAGTTGTTTGGTTTGCTTTATTATTACTAGTATTATTATCTATTCTTAATTTATACTAGGTATGGGCAAAACCGGTTTTTATAAAAAAAACGAAAACCGGTTTCTAGAAAAACCGAAACCCGAAAAAAACGACATTTCGATTTTCCCCAAAACCGGTTCGGTTTTCTTCAAAACCGGTTCGGTTTTCACCGAAACTGGTTTCGGTGAAAACTTTTGGAAGACGTATTATAAATCTATTTCTGTGGAAACAGATTAGGTTTCTGGAGAACAACGAAACACTATTTTGGTCAGAAATAGAACAAATTAAAAAAAAACAAACCTGAACCGGGTTTGAAGAAAACCGAACCGAATCCGGTAAAAAACGAAAGGTTTCGGTGAAAACCGAAACCAGTTTCGGCGAAAAACCGAAGCCGTTTTTTTTCTGAAAATTTTCGATAACTGGTTTCGATTTTTCTAAGAACCGAAAATAAAAAAAAAACTGCTTTCGTGCCCATCACTAATTTATACATGATATGAAGTAACCTGCTGCATTCTGGGAATAAATTAAAACAGTTTTGAATATATATTTTTTTTAAAGCGAAAGTTGGATCAATGAACATGTTTTCTTGGAATTTTAAGATTTTTTTCCTATTGCTGGAGTTGAATTTGGTGAAGTGTCTTTCGTAACATACATGTTTATTTTCCCACTGGTATATGCTTCTGTCTCACTGTGCTGTATTACAAACCAGGGCTACTTCTACTTTGATACATGTCACACTCCCTAAATATGCCTCGCATGTTTCCCCAAACAAGCAACTACTGCTTCTGGAGCCGGTGCTGTGGTCGTGTAATCCAACTAGTATATGGGAGGTGAAATAGTGTGGTGGGGAACGACCTAATAAAACAGGACTATCACCAAAAATTTTGAAAGGAGGTAACTGGAGAAAATTGTATTTCTTTCATTCCTCACTGTATTATAACTTCCGTTCTACAAATTATTTGAAACCTCTGCATAATTCAATTTGAAATCGCTTGCTTCTATTTTTTTTTTTTTTTTTTTAATGTGAGCGTTATTGTCAGTCTGATAAGATATATGTTCATTCACTGTAGTTCAGGGGAATGGAGGACGCATCTTCAAATAAAAACGTCTCCAACAATGTTCATAGCTTTTTGCCCAAGTTAGAGGCTATTCACATAAACGGTCACACAGTAACATTTCAACAAAATTCGCTTAAATGTATTTGGTTCAGGTACTTTCACACACAGCCGCCTACAATTCTGTCGGCCGCCAACAGTGACAAATAGTTATCTTTCGCGAGTGGGTGAGGACATGTCTTAGTTTATTGAAATCTGGTGAAATTTGATATTTTGCAACCAACAATTTTGTTAGTGTGTGTACAGAGCTCTTAGACCTTCGGCTAACGAGGAAGCTCAAATTTTATCTGCTGTAACACTTGGAAATAGAACAGACTATTGGCCTAATATATATATAGAATAAATAATGTCTCCTCGACTCATTGAGACAATACGCAACATAGTTATACAGGGTGGTCTGAAAGGTATCGGGCCTATAGTACCGTACTAATCAGCTCATTGCATTTTATATACGTAATTTCTTATTGTCATCCATCAGGTACACTTAGTTTCTTTATTATTTGCTTTTAATGTGTTTTTGCTTTTATCTTGATCCAGGGGTAGCCGAAACAAACAAACCCATAAACTAGAATGCTATACTTGATCAATGCAGGATGTATACCTACTTTTGGGCCACCCTGTATTTTTCCTTCACGAAGCTCCGCACGCCCCTTCTGGATCCGCCACTGATATATATATATATATATATATATATATATATATATATATATATATATATATATATATATATATATATATATATATATATATATATATATATGCATTATCCTTTGCAATTTTATATCGTATGCTAATTACAGTGCTGGTATATTTTAGAACCATTCGTTATGCAACACTGTGGTACGAAGCAGTGGTTGGGATTATTACGTACGTACGATCATAAAACCAACGCTTGTATATTGTGATCAAAGCAGTTGTCAACAGGACAAGGCAGGTAAAGAACATAGAGAGAATTTGAGCGCATGTCGGAGATGCTAGCATATATATTTTTCATCCCCGGTGGGTTTCTTGGGAATTTCCTTTTCACTTCCCTTTCATAGCTTATTGACGATTTCTTCAAGCAGCTACGTCTCAGGTGTGTCAAATCAACATTTCATTCCGTTTAGACCCCGCCGATACCACCAGACTCAACGATAAAAAAAAAAAAAAAAAAAAAAAAAAAAACGAAAAACGAACAACGCGAGATTGAGAGGTATGTTTTTTATATGAGCAAACTCATGTGTTAAAAAAATAAAAAGTTCCCCCATTTTACTTACTTTTCTTTTTCAATTAGGATCTTACTAAATGATTTATTTTTAAGATGTCAGAACTCCTCTGTAGAAAACTAGGAAGTGTGATTTTGTAGGAAATAAATTACGCCTTCTTCAAAGTGCGAGATAAGTTATAAACGATTGAATGATTATATATATATGTATGTATGTATGTATTTACCTCATCTGTCTCGAATCGCAAATTGTTTAATAAATTTAAATTTGCGCAGCTACTATATGTACATATTTAAAGTCTTTTTTGTATTATTCTTGATACTAAGGTTATTATTATTATTATTATTATTATTATTAGTAGTAGTAGTAGTAGTAGTAGTAGTAGTAAAGCTTAGATTTCTGTGGCACATCTTTTTTATATACTTCATCATGCTACATATCTTATTAAATATAGTATATTTTTCCAGACGTATGGACACGAAAATACATGCTTTATTAATCATATAAGTAAGTGCATATTTGAAACATATTTTAGCAATAGGCTTGAACTCATATATATATATAAAATATTTTTTTTGTTATGTTTTAGGGAAATTTAATTTATTGCTCAGAAATATATTTGCTAATATTGGCAGCGCCGGACGATATCTGGAACCTCTTTGGCTGGATTTTTTTTTTTTATTTTATAACAGAATTTGAAGGAATGAATATGAGGATGTTAAAGTGTTTCAATTTCAAAGAATATATTGCACAATAATTTTCGTTAAAAAAAAAAAAAAAAAAGTTCGATTTTGGAGTAATATGCCCTATATTTTCTTCGTGGCTTACCAAACATGCCCTTTGCAGGGAGTTAAATTAAAAAAAAATGAATTAGTGATTTAGTCTTTATCTCCCCCTTTGATCTGTTTTAAAGTTTAACAACAAATTTTCTAAAATTCGTTCCGTTTTGATACATTATAATGGACTTTTTTAAAAAACACTTTTCCGTAATCCTCCATGTTGGAATTAAAGTGAGTTCAGAATGAGCTGCGAATTCAGCACTCTCATGGATTTTTCCCTGCAAATAATAATAATAATAATAATAATAATAATAATAATAATAATAATAATAATAATAATAATAATAATAATAATAATAATAATAATAATAATAATAATAACAACAACAATAATAGTTCAACCATAATTTCCGTTGTAACCGTTCTTATTATTGATTCATTTATACCTAACTCTGGGCATTATCGCCTTGACACTTCACTATTAATCACTCTATAATCAGTTGAAATCAGTATAGAATAAAGTAGCGTTATACCTCCATCCAATTTATTAATTAATATTATTTCCGCGATAACTCATTTGAAACTCTCTTCAGTTTGATACAAAGTTGTGTGTATTTTCTTTTACTCGTTTCCGTAATCTCTAGTGCTTGGGATTATAATCAATTAAAACGAATGGAAGCCTTCAAAATGTGGGTGTGTAGAAGAATGGAAAGATTTAATTGTGTCGAGCGGAAGACGGATGAGAGGGTGTTTGAAATCGTGGGAAAGAAAATAACATTTTAAATAGTATTGAGAAGTGGAATAGAAACTGGTTGGGACATTACCTGAGTAGAAACTTTATCATGAGGGACGTGCTAGAGAGTATGGTGGCAGGAAAGAGAGGGAGGGGGCGAAAACGACTACAATCAGCCCAATGGACGATATGAAAATAGAAAGATAATGTGTGAAGACGAAGAGGTTAGCGGAAGACCGTGGATCATGGAAACTTCTCAGCTGCGGCAAATGACCTGACAATAATGGAAGAATACCTATGATGATGGTGATGATGAAAAATGAGCGGCGAATTTAGTTGTGTAATGTCATGTGAATTACTCCCCTGTTTCCTCATATTAAATACAGCTAAGTTTCGTAACAGCATTTATATTTTCGCGGAATACAGTGTATACTATTTGGTACTTTACAATAATTCCCACTACTCGGATTTCAAATTAATCGTTGAACTTTCGCCTCTCCATAATATAAATAAATTTTGTTCTATGATAACTTTTGTAAAAATTATTTTAACACAATATGATGTGTTTATTGAAGCTTTTGCATAATCCCCTCTCTTGCAGTTATAATCAGTCAAATATCGGAACTCACTTACCACTGATGAAAATTTATTTATTTATTTATTTTTTAATAATGAATTTCGTAAAATACAATTTTATTCAATATGATCATTTTTTTCTCGGAATTTGCAATCGTTTCAATTAATGGTAGTTGGAATGGCCCAATAACGAGGGAGCACGTTCTCCCCAACTTAAAATAATATATTTTTCCTGGATATTCATTAATCACACTCAGATTTTTATAAAACATTGTGTTTTGATGAAAATTTGAATTAATTTAATTAATGAAAGGAGGATGGCTGTGCTTCAAGAATGCACAACGTTACTAACAATTAGGTAATTATCTTTAAAAGCTATACAGGGTGTTTCAAAACAACACGGACAACGTGTGGGAGGTGATTCCTGACTCCAAGATAAGACAAAATGCATAGACAGACCAACCTGGGTGCACAAATGATTTTTTTCGGAGTTATAGGCTGCCGAAATTATATTTAAAAAATGAACTTTAAATGTCAACAGTTCCAAAACTATGAGATCTACCGTAGTCGGTTCAAGATTTCAGTTAGAAACTAGTGTGTGTTCTATATAAATATCTAATTTTCAGAATATTGCGGTACTTCCGCAACATTTTTTATGGAAGTAGTTGTTAAGTATTTCAAATTATATGCCCGTAACCAAACTTCCTCCATGAAAATAGTTACGTGAGTACCTTCGGATTCTGAAACATGCATTCTTTGATATAACACATACTAGTTTCTTGACCCGACTACAATAGATCCCATAGTATTGGAGCTGTGGACCTTTAAAGTTTATTTTGTTTTATGTTTTTGGCAGGCTATAACTCCGAAATAACGCACTTTTGCACCCAGGTTGGTTTAAACTTTTTTGTTTTATCTTGGTGTCAGGAATCACCTCCCAAACATTGTTGGCATTGTTTTGAAACACCCTGTATGTATATTACTATAATACTGCAACGTTTGGGAAAAAAACTCCTTTAATATGCTGCAACCAAAAATTCAATAACGTAAGGTGGGTTGCATACAATTAACAGATAACTTTTGTCAGCTTTCTCCAAATGATTTAACGCTGGTGATGGTTGTTCAAGTCACTGGCGATGTAATGCTCAACTCTTGACGGACTATCATCTACGTTTCGTGTGATTGGTTGCCCGCTACGAGGAGCATTTTGGCCGTCGAAATTTCCAGAACGAAAGTAAATGCTTTACGACTTTTGTATCTATGTTTCCTGTTTGAAGTGCGGAAATATCTACATCCTACTAACAACAAACCTAGAGGGAGTCGCGATGAAAGACAACATGATTAGGACTGTCATATATCATCTCCAAATTCACGGTTAAAGCGCACGCTGGTATTTGACAAAAATGAAAATATGAAAAAGAAATATCGCAACGAACAGAGTGTGTACGTAATATTATGCGTCAAGTTAAACAACCCTCGAAATGAACTACTGTATTGACACATAATAGGCACTGTTCGTCTTTAAAGACTTGATTTAATTTGATTTTAGTTTATCGTTCCGTTCAGCAGTGAGGCTATATGAGACGTGGACCTACAGCTTGATGAGTTGAGTTGATTTTGAGTTTAACGTTCCTTTTAGCAGTGAGGTTATAAGGGACGAGACCTACTGATTAATCCGAAACGTGGAATCCGAACCACATGAGTTTCGGTCGGGAATAGAACCTGGGTCTCCCACGCCTACAGTTTAATGTGGGATCTCCACCCCACCAAGTGAGCTCCACCTGGATCGAACCTGGGTTTCCCACGCCAAAGGCGCGTACGCTAACCGCTTAGCCAGGGGACCTATGTAAGGACTTTAGTAAACAACTTAACATCAAATAGCAATATAAAGATAGGACGATAATCCTGAACGACATGCTCAAACCTGAATTTTAGAATAAGGACCAGAACCAGCATCATGTGACAAAAAGCCTCACCTGCTAAATAGGAATTAAATAATCTTGAAATGTTGGTACTAAGTTAAGGCCAATATCATTTATAGAAATTAAAGGACAAACCATTCTCACTTCGGACGTTACTGCCCTTCGGTTGACGAAGCACCGCAAAGATTTCGTCAGCGGGTATAGGTTTGCAACGGTCCTGCTACCTAAAATGCTAAGGCAAGTCCAAAAGAACTTTGGACAGATGTATAGTCCAAAGGGCACTTTGGCACAAAATCAGTATAGCCTGTTTCTATTTCAAATCTCACAAACAAGTCTCCATCAACCTTCACAGATTTTGATCCACATAATGTATGCATGTCCTTTCATTCATATATTATTAATCACAAAATATTTTCTAAAGTAGGCACTCCAAGAGGAGGCACAAGGAAGCGAAGATTCAGCTCCTGATGCGTATGCAAACAGGCATAGGATTTCTTATCGCTAATATAAATGACAATAATAGTGATAGGAAAGTGGGACATGTTTAGGTGGTAATGCATTACGATTGTGCAGGCTTTAGAAAAAAAAAAAAAACTTTGTTCATCTTTATCAAAAGGGAAAAATGTTTATCTGTTTTTTTTTTTTTTTTTTTTTTTTTTTTTAAATAAAAAGCAACCATTTTCAGAATTTATTACGACAAAATCTTAGTTTTATTCATAACCATATTTTCAGAATATGCATTTCAAGAGGTCTTCTTTCAAATGAAATTGCAAAAGTTTGTCATATTTTGATTATTTTATACTATATCAATTGCAAACATGCAATAATTTGAAGTTTGGTCTAACGTAGTATGAAGATTTTGCGTATATATATATATATATATATATATATGTTTTTTTTTTTTTTTTCAAACGTCAAACCTGTAAGTGCAATAACTTCCTTGGCACGTTATTGGTGTGGTAAAAATTGTAGCAAGGTTCGGAGTTCCTCTTATTCTTGTTATGTTTATTAGTAGGAGGGCGCGGTGGCTCAGTGGTAGAGCGTTCATCTCCGGTGCTTGGGGTCCCTGGTTCGATCCCAGCTCGCGCCGTGTGGACTTTGTAGTGGACAAACACCCTGCTCGTGGGTTTTCTCGGGGTTCTCCCGTTTCCTCCCACTTTCTTCATTCCACCATTTCACTCATCTCTCATAATCACCGTCTCCTTTAGCCTAACCGGCATAACCGTGGGACGTTAAACTTAAAGATTTTTAAAGATGTTTATTAGTACAATAGGCCATTATTAGTGCATTTTAAACTACAGCTGCTTATGCGCAATAGCTTTCAATGAGATTGGCCATTTGAGATACAAAATGAAATCCAATCACATTATTTCTGTAACAGTCATTTCCAATCACATCACTAACTACCAAATTTTCATTTTTACATGCGTGATCTACATCTATGATAATATTTAGAGTTTTTCACTCATATACAAGAACTTTTGTCATGATTCTGTTCATACATTAGTGGTCATTGTCAAAGTTGTAAATCACATTGATCCTCATACTAATATTATACCTATTCACATGATATATATATATACATATATATATATCAGATGGAACTGCAAAAAAATTCTAAAACCAATATATGAACTAGGAAGAATGCTTATTATACATGGACTAGACTTTGGGTGGCTGGAGGCTACGTTCCCAGACTCCCAAGTTTGCTCGGCCTACGACCTCGCATCTCTTATGTACCAGCCTTTGCATCAAGAGTGAATTTTGTGCATTTGCTCTTAATATTTCATGAATTTGGCGACCTAGGGGCTTTGCACCCAGACCCCAGTTTTTCGGCCTATGACCTCACACCTCTTAAACCCACAATAAATGCCGAATTTCAAGTTACTTTTCGTATTTCAACTACCTAAAAGATAATATTTTGTATCCCAAGAAAATGCCCATTTAAATAAGACTTTTTATTTCCCCTTTAGACCCCCTTAAAAACTAAAAAAAAAAAAAATAGTCAATTTTGGCAATTTTTTCTCTGAGTTACTCCCGAAAGTGATAATCTAAGAAAATGTATTCATTGTAACCCTACAGGAAGTGCCCAATAATTTTGTGGTTTATAAGATGGCTCATATAAGTAACATGGGAAAGATGTTTCAGTTCCTCATAGAACCACTCTAAATTTAGAAATTTTTAGTTTTGGTGATTTACTTGGGTGGGCGCTAATGAAAACGCACAAGCATACTGAATTTTCAAGTTTTCATTCCAACTCCAAACACCTAAAACATGAAATCATAACTAAAAAAAAGGTCCTTTAAAATAGCATGAGGAATTTGTTCATCCCCTCTTTTAAACCCCCTAAAAATATATTTTTTTTTTGGCAATTTTCATGTGGGTTAGTCTCAAAACACGACAACCATGCCAAATTTCAACTTTTCACGCCAACCAGAAGTGCCCTTTATTTTATGTCAGTCAGTTCATCTAGTTTTATATGTAGTTAGGATTGGGATTTTTTACTCCAAGTAATTAAAGCAAAGACCAATGTTATGTCTAGTGAAGCAGTATGCAACTAAATGCAATTTTTAAAATGCAGCCTCATGTTCAGTTAATGTACCTTGCTGTGCGTGGTCTTTCAAATGATGTTCGTATGAAAAAAAAAATGTGGAATGAAATAATTCTAGATCCGTGATTGGTATTCAGTCTTGTCACGTGTTAACAACGATAGACCAAAGCTTGCAATAAGGGGACTGTGAGACATGTCATAAAGATCATCAGGACAATATGTACTGACCGAAAGATTCGAGATACTGAACTACACGTTTTTGTCAGACTTTGCATTTGGTGATTTTATTGCTTTTATATATAACTTGAAGTGTCGGGTTGTTATATGAAAAGCAGGAGTGTCTTGTTAGTTTTATGTATCAACACGGACCCTGCAATGGATTCAGGTGGCTAGATAAAGTAGATGTCAGTTGTGTGCTTCTGGTCAATATTATTTGTCAACTATCTCTTTCCTCACCGTTTCTCCATCCTGATAGTGTTAGTAACATTACCAAGTCGCATGTCGAACAGATTACTTACATTGTTTTATACAAAGAAAAAGAGAACTTCTTCGCGGCTAAGCGGTTAGCGTACGCGCTTTTGGAGCGGGAGACCCGGGTTCGATTCCCGACGGTAGCTCAAGTGGTTCGGAGTCCACGTTAATCAGTAGGTCCACGTCTCATATAGCCTCGCTGCTGAACGGGACGTTAAACTCAAAATCAACTCAACTCAACAAAGAAAAGAGAGAATAACAAGAAGATCAGTAACTCTTTTCTCCCTATTAAAGTCTTAAGTTTTAGTGTAATTTCCTCCTGGATAACTTCATAAATGGATAAAAAGATATATTAGTCTTGTAGTGAACTTAAAGTTAAACACTATCAATTTCCTTCAGTATATAAACACTTCTAGTGTTTTACTTCGTTAATTTCTTACATCTTCACAATGTTCATGCTTCCTCGGGTCAAACGAAATTTAATATTATGTCATATAATAAAGTAGTCAACATACTACCATTTTTTTTTTAAAGAATATATCTTGAAATACATATTCTGAAAATTTGGACACAAATAGAAATGAGGCTTTGGAGCAATAAATTTTCAAAATGAAGGTTGTTTTATTTAAAACCCTAGACAGATTATTTCGCATGTTTTATGCTCCAATTGAACTATTCTTGAAATAAAATGAGAATGAATGAGCTGGAGCAATTTTATTTCATAAAGTTGATATTGCAAATTTACAAAGTCCATGAAGTGAACCTTTACATTTATGACAAGAACATATATCTTAATTTCATACATATTCTTATTTTTTTATATAATTCATAGATTGGTCAACTATTTATCGGATGCAGTTAGATTTTGAAATTTATAAATGTTCTTAACCGAACTCTCCTTTTTTTTTTTTTTTTTTTTTTTGGTGTTGTTGTTATTTCAATGCAAAACAAGAAGGCAAGTTAAAGATATATTTCTGGGTTAATTTTACAGAACAATAAGATGCATTATGTATAATTCCCTTAAAAGGGATCAGCGCTTAAAGCATATATGTTAAGATGGAAGGATAGGCAAGGAGATATTCCTAAAGATTTGCCAGTATTGTTGTTTTCATAACAAAATATGTTATTTTGCGTTTCGAAACGAAATGCAGACACTCCACTTCAAGATGCTATAAAATGTCAAAAGATGCATACGTCTTGTCGTAAATTCTATAGCAATCCTCAGTAATATGGTGTTCACTCTGAAGTGGATCGGTACGTATTATTGAGCTCCTGCCAACGTCGAGTTTTCGTGGCCACGGTGGGTCAGTGGTAGGGCGTCCATCTCTCGTGCATGGGATCTTTCGTTCAATTCCAGCTCGTGTCAAGTGAGCTTTGCGTTGAGCAAACACCATGTGAGTGTTTTTTTTCGCAGTTGTCCCGTTTCCTCCCACTTTCTTCATTCCACCATTTCATTCATTTCTCATCATCACCGTCTCCTTCAGCCTAGCCGACATAAACGTTAGACGTAAAACTCAAAGATTGTATTTTATTTCATTTACGTCGAGTTTTCGATTCAACATTTATACTAACTCTCATGTATATGTGAGATTGAATACGTTGTGTTGTGAAACAAAGACAATATTTTTTTGTTATATATTTTGGTCTAGGAATTAATTCGTGCGGGTGGACAAGAGATGGCGCAACGAACGGAGCGTCCCACAGTTCCGTGTATCCACACATGTGTTGCAAACCCCTGTCATCGCGTATCGTTCGTAGTATAGGGCAGTGGATTAAAACGTCAACAACACCAGTTTGTAGCTAAGTGAACATGGCGCAATTTGTGCCTGATAAAGTGTTTTTGCGGGGTGTCCTGCTGCATTACTTTAACATGCAGAAAAGTGCGACTGAAAGGCATCGTATTTTGCTGGAAGTGTATGGTGACCATGCTCTAGCTGAGCGAACGTGTCAGAAGTGGTTTGCACGGTTTAGAAGTGGTGATTTCGGCTTGGCAGACCAAGAGCGAGCTGGACAGCCACAAAAATTTCAAGACGAAGAATTGACAGCATTGCTCGAGCAGGATTCGTGTCAAACGCAGGAACAACTTGCAGCAGCATTAGGCGTTGATCAAACAACAGTCTCCAAACGCTTGAAAGCCATGGGAATGATTCTAAAGATGTCACATTGGGTTCCACATGAATTGAAAGACAGAGACGTTGAAAGACGAAAAACCATTTGCGAATTGCTGCTTCAACGACAGCGCAGAAAGGGGTTTCTGATCGAATTATTACGGGTGATGAGAAGTGGATTCATTACGAGAACCCTAAACGAAAAAAGGCTTGGGTGAAACCAGGTGAACCAGGTCCATCACAACCAAAACGAGATATTCACTGTGCAAAGGTTATGCTGTGCATATGGTGGGATATGAAAGGTGTGGTGTACTATGATCTGCTGCAACCGGGTGAAACTATGAATGGAGAACGTTATCGACGACAATTAATGCGTTTGAAGCAAGCTCTGGCCAGAACACGACCAGAATGGGAGAACAGACATGATAAACTTATTGTTCAACATGATAACGCTCGCCCACATGTCACAAAACCGGTCAAAACCTATTTAGAAAATGTCGAATGGGAAGTTTTACCCCACCCGCCGTATTCACCAGACGTTGCTCCTTCGGACTACTACTTGTTCGATTGCATGAACAACGATTTGATTGGACAGCGGTTTACTTCTTCAGAAGATATCGAAACATGGGTCTCTGACTGGATCGCTTCCAAGGATGAGGACTTCTTTCGCCACGGAATCCGTACATTGCCTGACAGATGGGCGAAAGTGGTGGCTAGCGATGGACAATATTTTTCTTAAGGTATTCATGTATTTTGTGTTTGTACTACAGCTTCAATTTGTGCGTACCAACCGCACGAATTAATTCCTAGACCAAATATATATATATATATATATATATATATATATATATATATATATATATATATATATATATATATATATAGAGAGAGAGAGAGAGAGAGAGAGAGAGAGAGTAATCCGGGGGAAGTGAACATACCCCATCAGGATCTTGCCGCTTACAGTCGGATAATTTGCCCATGCCGACCAGGTTCCGCGGCCGGATTGCCGGCGCTGGAAACCGGCGTCTTTGCGCGCGATTTTCGACAGCGACGAATAGTTGCTTTGCCGAGCAGCCGGCACACAGCCGGAAATGAGCATTAAATGCGCCGGAGCCACCGTCGGAAAGAGGTCGGCATAAGGATTTGACAGAGGGTCGGAAACAGGTGTTTCCGACTGTTTCGCCGACTCTAGCGGTCGGCAACATTCGGCAAAGAGTCGGTAAAGGGCATTTTATTCTACTATTTTCGATCGTTTGCCACCTCTACAAAAGGTCGTCAACTTTGAACAAGTTGATCGTCGTGCCGCCGCGGACGGGTACCGGCTGCCTTCGGCGGCGGCAATCCCTCTTTCCGACCGTGACTTCCTGATGGGGTAGTAAGCATAAAAGTGAAAAAGAGAATCTTACACAGAAATGGTAGCACAGCTGATTGGCAATTATATATGAATAGGACAGACCTTCTGCATTCTGAAAATATAAGTATGGTTCATATCGTGCTGAAGTAAGTAGCACGATATGAGATGATTACAATATCAGATCCTTCAGTACAATGTTTTGTGAACGGCACGTCTATCATTACATTACCACCAGCACCACTTTAGTACTATGTATACCCTCCACGAACTGCAATACAGGCACGGATTCTTGCATGCATTCGATCATAGAGATGACGGATACACACTGAGAAAAAAAAATGTAGGTGGCATACTTAAAAACGTAGGTTACATTCGTAATTCCTGTAGTTTCTGGACTTAACGTACAACCGTATATAACATCCTGCAGCAAACGTATAGCTGAAAAAGTATGTATTATACGTACTGTCTGCATAAGTGCAATGACGTCACTCGTGTGACGTCATCTGCAGTAACAAATATATACGGAGGTAATATCTAGCTTTGTGACGTCAGGATCGTATGTAGCATGTGGGTTAATAATGACGACACTCACTGACTATCAGGACGGAGTATAATTTCAAGAAGTATGCAATATACGTTCTGTACGTGTGTTTCTTGCGTTCAACCCCGAGGCAGCATCTATATTGTACTTGTGCCCCGTACGTACGACTAGATACAGTATACGTATTGTACGTATGTATTATACAGATTTTCCGTATGTCGCACACAGCTTGTCCCGATACAGCATACAGAATATCCGTATGCACCATACAGAGTGCACATATGCAGCTTACAGACTGTCTGCATGCAGCATATAGATTATACGTATGTCGCGTACAGGCTGGCCATATGTAATGTATGGATTGGATGTATGTAGCTTATAGTTTGTCCATATGAAATATACGGATATTTTACCTGTATCGCATACGTATTGCCTTGTTGTAATATATGGATTGGACATATTCAGGATCTAGATTGTACGTATAGTGCACCATTATTGAAGTGCTGCAGCATACTGAGAAATGCATGATACATTCTTACTGTAATGTTGTCACATATTGTTTTTCTCTGTATGGAAACAAAAATAGCTTAAAATATGGTTGATCTCCTTTGTGCCAATAATAATAAAATTAAAAATACTACACTTTTCAATCTTAGTTTGGAGCAGTGAAACTGCCCAGAGAAATGTATTTACCTGCAGGGTGTAAGTTTGGACTTCCTGCTAATTCTTTGGAAAGCTACTGCAAAGCCAAGGTTGAAAAGTGACACAAGCGTTAATTTTAAAATTATTGGCACAAAGGAGGTTAACCATATATTAACTATTTTAGTTTTCATACAGAGTAAATCAATATGTAACAATATTACTGTTAGAATTTATCATACCTTTTGCAATAACTTAGTTGCAGCACTTCAATAATAATGCAAAATGCACAGCCATGTACAATCCTATGTTCAAACTCAAGCAAGACTTACGTACAGTCATTTATTAAGCCGTTATCATCCATTACTTGTACAGTCACGAAAGAAAATATTCTTCAGTTGACAACATTTGTTTTCCTAAAAACTCAACAATAAATTAACCTATTAGAGTACCGACTTTGGCAGGTTGTCAAGTTATAACTATTCGAAGAATAACAACAAAAAGATCCAAATTAATTCATTTGTTCCCGAGCTATTGGCAAAAGAAAATTTGTCAACTGTCATATACTTTCTTTTCCGTGTGTACTATATAAAGACGACTTTACCTCATCCTTTTCCTTAATAGTATCCTCTTCCAAAATGCAGAAGTTGTTGCCACAAGAGGCGTGAATAGGATTTTCCAGAAATAACTTCTCTGCACATTTTAATTAACAGATAAGTAATTTTTTAAATGATGCTATAATTAAAGACATGATGTCAGCTGAAAACGTGTTCCCTCACAAGGTGATTCCTACACAGTACTCGCCATTAAAAATGCAACTTCAAGGAGACAGGGTAGCTACACCAAAGTCCCCAAGCCGATATCTAATTGGAAGTGTCGAATATGCTTAACCCTTAACATACCAAGCGGGGTACTCTAGGGACCCCAGAGAGTGATATTTGGTGATACTGCCGCAATTATAAGAATCAATTTATTCTCGATTTTTATATGTATCATGCAACCCTTTGAGATATTAATTACATGATTAGATCAACGATGCGTTTCTTTAAAAAATACAAAAAATAAAAACACACTTGAAAATGTAAAAACTCCATCGTTAAACCTGTGTTTCAGATTTACGGACACAAAAGTATAAAATTGTATGAAGAACTGAATAGTACTCAAATATACAAAATATTTGATGTCAACAATGTTCATTTAACTTAAGTATGCTTCTAGACATCCAAAAAATTATAGTTGGAGTAACCATCTGCAATACTATGTTGAGAAATTAAAATAATACTTGGGGTCCCCAGAAGACTCCAACTTGGTAAACAACTTTCACGACTTAGGCTTGGTACGTTAAGGGTTAAACTTACCGCTGTATTCGCTGTGTGACAACGCGGTGACAGCGGAGCAGAACTGACCCAACATTGACAACCAGAACGACTGTAACACAGCGAGACAGCGAGAGGATGTTCTCTTCTGGTATGGTAAGCCATGCGTCTTACGATCCAATGCCACAGCTCATCAACTGTAGCTGGCAGAGTTCACAGGTATGAGAAACTGTGCAGCCATCGACCAAACATATTTGTCCTTCCCTGCTCTACACATTCTGCAAATGACTTTCCTGGATGTATCCTTCTTAGTTCAACATTTTAAGTAACGAGCAGTGTAATAGTCTCATACATTATTTAAAGAAAGAGCGATGATTCTCAGAATTACTCGGAAGTTTCTAGTTTACAATTATATATATATATATATATATATATATATATATATATATATATATATATATATATATATATATATATATATAGATAGATAGATAGATAGATAGATAGATAGATAGATAGATAGATAGATAGATAGATATAGATATATAGATATACAATAATTTAAAACGGTTATATCAAAGTTTGCAATTCAGAGTACAAAAAGAAGTATAGCTCTCGGAACACTGATTATAGCCAGATAATACCACTAGTAAACTCAACCACACTCAGTACCGTTAGTTGTTTGGTATTGTCTATGAGGCAAAGATCATCGTATCTCATTGCGTGTAGATTTTTGTATTTGTTTAACGCTAAAAATTGTTTGTCGCTAATCGAACCCAGTAACATATATATACCGACAGGACGTACGTTAGTCACAAGGTTACATGAGTGAAACACTAAATTATTCGATAGACACTTGCGGCCTTGTCAACACTAGAGAAAGGTACAAAGTGATTAAATAAATACGAAACATAGTTCATACAAAATATAGCGATGTATGAAGTCTCCTTTTCATACGATTTGGATAAAGGATACATATGTAGAGAGCAACATAAATGATTTCTCTGGATAATTTGGATTAGTCCAGAATTCGAACAAAAATAATTTTGAAATTCGTTGTTAAGTCCAACATTTTTTCTTTCTTTCTTTCTTTCTTCGGATTCTCAATAAAGTTGACTACTGAAAAGCTGAGTTACAGATTTTATATTAAAACATATTCACTATACCATTGCCTTATTCACAGAACAATACATTAGTTATTAATGTATGTCTGAAATAATAGTGCTTCGTGCAGATTTACTTTATCCAATCGGAATTGCACAATGATAAAAAAAAATGTTGCAAGGTATAATGTTATTATTTACAGAGAAAAAGAGTTGAAAGGACTTAACGCTAACAAACATTTTCTTTAAACAGACATACATTTATTCTAATTTATGGAAGAAAGAAATAATTTGTGGAGCAGTATATTTATTAAGGTTACATATTCGTACAAAAGAATGTAAATATAATCGGGTCTGTCTTCAGAAAGGACGTGCTTTTAGCCACAAATTACACTGCTTCTTTTCGCTGTCTTTCATGCAGAATCCTGGGTTTTGTTTTGATGCATGAAATACCTGAAACAAAAATCCAAAAGTATTTAAAATGTTACATTTTAAAATATTTAACATTTTTTAAATTAAATGGACAAAATCTGTTCGGTCAGGTATGGATTTTTGGGTTTCTGGTAGAAAAACGATGAATTAAAAAAAATGTGTCTATTGATGCTGAACAACTCGAAATGTATTACTATGCAAAAGTAAGTGGGTACCCAATGGCGTTCGAGGTACCATGGGGTACTTAATGTCTGCATTTTTAGATATGTGGAAAAATACATGTCTCTAAAATGTAAAGAACTGATATCTGTTTAGTACAGAAAACCGCAACTCGGTAAGCCTTATGAATACCGAGGTATGGGAAAATAAAGAACAACACCATAGAAGTGTGAGGTTTGCGTACTAGATTGTGCAGTTTCGAAAACGTAATTACTGAGGGCTAACAACAACCTCAAAAGTAGTTTCAATTCAATACACTACACACACGTCCTTATGGGGGTTTTCGGGTACTATGGCACTCACAGACCTCCCATTTCTAAACATTCTAAAATATATCTTAATAAACTTATAAAGAACGTTACAGGTGTGTGTTTACCGAAACCGCAAGTCGGTACGTTTAACAGTTACCGAAATATGGTGAAATAAATAGGAACACCATAGGTATGTGGGGCTTCCATACTTGACACTACAGTTTAGAAAATTAATGAAAATATGACTAATGGCTATCAATATATTGTCAAATAAAGGGAGGACCCACACAGTTATGGGGTTTTGGTGTTAGGTGGTAAAATTTGCGAAACCGGTCATGAAATCTGAATAAGCACCAGTAGCAATTTCATCTTAAAGTAACCGGGTATTTCCATGGGGTTTTAGAACATCATGGGTCTAAAAAGATTAAGTTTTAAAAGCTTTGGAAAATATAATTTGACATTTGTAAAGAGTATTAGAAAAGAGAATAGAGTTACCCAAAACTTCCAGCCAGTACATCTTACAGCTAGAGAGACGCCGTGAAATAAAAGAGTATTAGATCTTAAAAGTTCATAAAACAACTTTTGATCTTAATAAAAGCTAAATAAGATGGTACTTCTATGGGTTAAGTAAGTACCTCATACTCGTCAGGGCAATTCCGATCGAAATATTAATTCAGCTCGAAGTTTTCTTCGGGTAAATCCAAGCGTGATAATTCCTAGCGTACAAAAAGATTGAAAATTCTTTGTCAATATCTAATATAGCAACCGAGATATAAGTAATTATGTATTTTATGACGTCGTAAAAATGGAGACCCACATGGATTTGTACTGTTGAGTCTTTGCTGTAAGAAGAAGAAATTTCAGAAAACTACCGTATATACCTTAATAGACAATTAAATGGGTGCAGGCACGGTGGCTTAGTGGTAGAGTGCGTACCTCTGGTGTATTGGGTCCCTGGTTCGATCCGCGGCCAAGTCAGTTTGTAGTCGACATCGTATTCGTGGGTATTTTCGGGGTACTCCCGTTTCCTCCCACCTTTGCACTCCATCAATTCTATCATCAACATTCATTTGCCTTAATTTCATTTTAAAATTAAATGGGCAGTTAAGTGTGATCGTATCTCTGTGGATTAAGAGAATACTGTACTCCAGTGTAGTTTCTGCGAAACATACTAGGTAAACACCCCACCACGAAGTTACTGTGTCCTCACTGATTTAATTGTCTATTAAGGTATATAGAGTAGGTTTTTGAATTTCTTTCTTATAGCAAAGACCCAGAAGTACAAATCCTTAAAGATCTCTATTTTTACGTCATAAAACATATGACTCGTTATATTTTGGTTACTGTATTAGATATTCACAGGGAATTTTTACTCTTTTACACAGCTCGATGAACCTTTGGAACTGCCTGAAGAAAACCTAGAATTAATCTTTCCATCGAAATTGTACTGAGGTACTCACTTAACCCATAGAAGTACCATCTTATTTAATTTTGTTATAATTTTTCCGAAGTTTCAACATCTCATACTCTTTTATTTCACGGTGTTTCTCTATATGTTAGATGTACTGGCTGGAAGTTTTAGATAAACATATTTATACTTACATATTTCTAATACTCTTTACAAATGTCAAGTTATATTTTCAAAAGCTTTTAAAATTTAATCTTAGTAGACTGTAAGATGTTCTAACACCCCATGGAAATATCTAATTACTTGAAGATGGAATTGCTACTGGTGCTTATTAACTTTCCATGACCGGTTTCGGAAATTTTATCATCTAACACGAAAATCCCATACCTGTATTGGTCCTCCCTTTATTTGACAATATCTTGATAGCCGTTAGTCATATTTTAATTCATTTTCCAAATTGTACCTTCAAGTATGCAAGCCCCAGGCCCGTAGCCAGCCCCAAAATGTAGGGGGGCCTGGCTGAAGTTAGGGGGGCCCGATCCAACCATATGATAGTTCATCACCATATTATAGTTCTTTTGCAAGCCTACTCTAAAACTTTTAGGGGGCCAGCAAAAATTTAGGGGGGTGGCCTCCTACCCCCCTGGATACGGGCCTGGCAAGCCCCACATATCGTGTCACTCTTTATTTTCCCATATCTCGGTATCCGTAAGGCTTACCGAGTTGCAGTTTTCAGTAAACAAATATCAGTTCTTTACATTTTAGACACATGTATTTTCATATATCTAAAATGCAGAAATTAGGTAACGCAATGGAACCCCATTGGAGTACCCACTTACTTTTGCATAGCAGGGTAAAAACGCCAGTGGTTCTCACTTAAGGTTGAAAACATACTATTTTGTCTCTTCTCTCAGCATCGTGAATCTGTCGGAGCTGTACCATAGTTGGAAAGACTCACTGATCCTTCTTATAATGACCATGTAGTCAGAATTCAAAAAGGAGTAGCCGTTGAAGGAAAAACAATATTTTAAAATCCTTGCACCAGTAATCGTCACCTTAAAATCAAAATGTTCCAGTATACTAGTAGTCAGAATTTTCTACCAGTGTTCGTCACTCAAATAACTTGACATAATTTATTCAGAAACGCACTGTTTATCAGTTTAAAATTAAGAATAGAGTATAAAATACTAATCTTAATAACTGTGCATCACTTTTGGTACTCAAGAAAGAAAATAAAAACGTTTTTACATACCTTTTAAAGCAATTTCAGTAAGAAAAATGTTAACTGAATTCAAAAGTTAACTGTATATTATTTTAACGTTAAGAGTGCAATATTAAATACTATGTTTAATAACTATAGTGACTTTAAGCACTCAAGAATGAAAATAAACATGTTTGTACATACATTTTTAAAACAATTTGAGAAACAAAATAAGTTAACCGAATTCAAAACTTAATTATACATCATCTTAAGATTTAGAATGGACTATAAAATACTGAGGTTAATAATAATGCATTACTGAAGAATGAAAACAAAAATGTTTTTAACTACCTATATTGTATTTACATGTTGTTATTTCTCATTAACATGCTTTTTGATAACGCACGATATGGGCTAGGGGTGCGCACGAGAAATGATTTGAGACTGTCACCTCTCGCAAAGATGTCGCGAAAGTTGTCTCGTCTCGAAAACTGTATCTGTTTCTATTGGAAGAGAATATCGTCTCGAATTTCGTAACAAAAATTCTGTCTAGTCTCGTGCCGTGCGCAACCCTAATCAGGCCATAGACAAAAACTTCATTTCGGAGGGGTTTCGATAGGGCTTTGTGATATCCAAATTTTGAAATAGATAATCGATATTGACATACTATTGTAACTTGTTCGAAATATCGAAAAATACAGCAATATCAAAATATAAGCAATATCAAAAATCGAAAATATAGAAATATGATAAAGATCAAAAACATCGATATATCGGTCAAAAATTTCGATATCGATAGTTTGATATTTGAAAATATTAATCGTTCGATCGAAATATCGCACATCCCTTGGCTCCAACTGTTACCACCTTAAAAAAGAATGTGAAAATTGCTAACTACCTAGGTAATCTGTAAGGGATGTGCGATATTTCGATCATGGGTTTACCGACTTTCTGTTTGCACTTCAGGGTTAACTTCGCACAAAATACGAAAAAAGTTACACAGTCTTCCGTCGGTAAACCCATGAACTGTAAAGAGAAAGTTTCAACTGCCACCGTAAGATAGAACATCTAACTGGATTTTGGCTATAATGTTGGCGGTTAACATCAGTTCTAATTACCTGAAGGGTTTGTTGTTGTAGAGGTATGGAAAGCACTCACTGTAAATGCAGACAAAATTTGGAAGATATCACCTACAAGAATTTCCGTCAAAGTTAAGTCGGTTCCGTAGAATTCTACTGTGTATGATGGGACTTCCAAGCAATAGTTGAAACTGAAGAGTGAAACATTGTAAAGTCATAGAAAAAATAACACTGGGAGAAGGCTGTTTTGAGCCTCAAATCCTGGTTACTTTGCACCGGGTCAACGTAACCCCTTAAATGGAAAATTCTTACTACTGGCACCTCCTGTCGTCTAACTTTAGGAAAATTTCCTCTTTAGGTAGATGTCGGAATGGATTTCTTGTTGGAAAATAAATTACGAACAGCGGCGGATTCAGAAGAATAGTTTGAGAGGTACTTCACACAGAAATACTTCGTTTATTTAGAAATCACTAGACTTTTTGAAGGGCTTGACGGGCATACGCATAGGAATGACTAAATTAGATTTTTTAAAAAAAGAAATCCTGCAATTTGGGTGGGCTTCAGCCTGAAAGCCCCAAATCCCGTAAATCTTCCACTGATTACGGTTGAGATGATATTCTTGGATATAAGGCAACCAAGGCAAATCAGTTCACGGAGATTTTTTCTGTTTTTCAGTTGCCATTTTTGTGGGTCATGCTAAACTATCAGAATGTGGCTCCTATTTCGGTACCAGAAAATACATAATTTTCTTTACAAATATCGATAATTCATACTAAGTACTGATACCGGTACCACAATTCCAACATCAATATTTGTAGACTGCATGCAGTTTTGTGTAAAAAGTGAAATGTATAAATACAGGAGAGAAAACATTGCAGACAAGCATTATGTTAGTATGTTGAACATACTTTTTTGTATGTGGTGCAAAATATCTTCATCTATGGGGTTACTTTGCACCAAAGTTTTTATGAAATGAAATCTTTGAGTTTTACGTTCCACGCTTTTGCCGGGTATGCTAAAGAAGACTATAATCATGAGAATGAATGAAATAGTAGAATGAAAACTGAGAGAAAACGGGAAAACCCCGAGAAAACCCCACACAGTGTTTGTCCAACACAAAGCCAGTGGGATCGATCCAGGAACTCCACGCAGGAGAGGTGAACGCTCCATCACTGAGCTACCACGTCCCCAAAAACACAACCTCAGAATATACTTCATATAGAGTAGAAATGAAATGAAATCTTTGAGTTTTACGTCCCACGTTTATGCCGGTTAGGCTAAAGGAGACGGTGATGATGAGTAATGAATGAAATGGTGGAATGAAGAAAGTGGGAGGAAACGGGACAACCCCGAGAAAACCCACGCACACGGTGTTTGTCCACCACAAAGTTCACTTGGTGGGGACTGGGATCGAACCCGGGACCCCAAGCACCAGAGCCACCGCGGCCCCTCATATAGAGTACAAGTAACAATATGTTGTAAAAAAAAATGGCCCGTCTGGAGGTCATGTAAGCTAAACACCAATACAATTGTTACAGATTTATTTACTAGCACTGTTTAATTATCTACGGTGCTGAACATCGCAACACGAATATGATTATGTTACATCCTTTCAAAACTATGTTAACTGCAAAGTAGACCTGCTTTGCTTCGTAATGTCCAAATAGTTGATTACTTTGCTTGAATGCAGGCAAGTAGCATACAAATTTATGATGTTGAAGGCGTTATTTTTCACAGCTATGGAGAAAAGACATGAAAACGAAAAATAAAAAGAAATCTTTGTTTTACGTCTTACGGTTATGCTATGTATGCTGACAGTCACAAATGAGTATTGAAAATTGATGATCTTGGAATACGATTTGGTGGAATAATGAGGGGAAAAAAATAGACATTGATTAAATATAAAATTGAAAAGAAATAAGGGCCTAACGCTCAAATATTTATCTATCTGGCAGCCATCTTGATCCCTCTAAAATATCATGAAGTACTTGATTGATTCTAAACCCAATAATAGTAATAGTAATTATAACAATAAACACAGAATATACCTAGATATAATTTACGCACCTTGAAATGTAAAAATTAATGATTGCAATCCTCAGCATTCCAATAGAACTTTGGTTTCTCCAAATGAAGATTCGGACATCGGTTTTCTTCTCAAGCAATAATGGGGTACAATAATCAGTTGCAGTCCAAAGCCAAGTCACTAAGCATGAATATAAAATATTTTGTGTTAAATATTTCGATGTAAATTTCATGAAATAGAATTCATTAGTTAGTTACATACAAACTCTTACGCATGTAAGTCAGAATCTACTTGTAATAACTTGTAAATTTAAACAAACTTAATTATACTACAGTTATAGGGACATCAAACATATATTCCATAAGATATATAGGGTGTCTCAAAAGTCCCCTGACATAAAGTAACTCGGTTATTATCAGAGTTACAACAAAATGTAATTGGGAAACCGTCTCCAAATATGATGTTTCCCATGTAAGTTGAAGGAATTTTCGAAATCGGATGAGCCGTTTGGCTGTACACTCTTTATGCGTCCAATGTTAAATGAAAATGCAACGTTGCCATTTACCTGGACCCACAACATAAGTGGATGAAGTTACTGTCTTTTACGCTAACATGTCGATGGCCCATTTCAAACAGTAACTTCATTCACATATGTTGTGGGTCCAGGTAAATGGTAACATTGCATTTTCATTACACATTGGGCGCATAAAGAGTACAGCCCAAACGGCTCCTCCGATTTAAAAAGTGTTCACTTTAGATTGAAAACAACATATTTAGAGATGTTTTTCCTCTTACATTTTGTTGTAACTCTGATAACAGAGTTACCTTATGTCAGGGGACTTTCGAAACACCCTGTATACATCATACGAAGTTCCTTTCTAAATTCTACACGGGTGTAGTTTAATTGAATGTGAGATGGGTGATACATTAGGCCGTTTGGGAATACTCACACAGACGGCCGCCATTTTGGATTAAATTTGTTTGTTATAAACTGGTGGGTAATGTGATATATATATGGCCACGAGCTAGAATTTTCTCAGTATGTCAAATATGCAATCAGATTCCATGGAGCTTAATTTGGTGAAAAGTTATTGCCAATTGAACGTTGTATTTACCTCTTTCTTCTAGATGTAGAACCATACCGTTAGCACGTGAGGAATGTATCGAAATATTCAAACTGTGGGTGCGGGAGGAGTGCCTGTGCAGTGGTTACCGATTGCAAACAGAATCATCCACAATGTGACTGTGTTACATGCTGCAGTGTCACAGTAATTAACTAAATTTGAGGAGACGGGCACATTCGTGGACATACGTCGTAGCGGACGATCGTAGACAGCTACAGATGAAGCAACGCCTACGGCAGTGCTGACTTCCTTCTCGATGTGGCCCCAGAGGAGCACACGTCATTTATTAATGCAATGTGGGTTGAGTCATAGGGTCTGCGCGTGTATAAGTGCATCCGTACAAGGTGCAAATGAAGCAACATCTCCACGAGAACGATCTTGATCGCCAAGTGCAGTTTTGTGACCGAGTTATCGAGTAATTATGGTTAAACTCTAACATTTTTATGCAAATACTCTTTTCAGATGAAGCTGACCTCTACGTAAATGGGAAGGTTAATAGGCAGAACATGCACAATTGGTCACCTGACAACCCCGCGTGCAAGACCCTTCCAACATGACCAGCGCTAAGAAAATTAATTATGATGTTGGCAGACAAATGAGGAATACGTCTAATCAGTCACTTTTTAATTCCATAAAATTAACTGCGGAATAATACCTCACGCTCGTACAGGGATAGATATTGCGAGCTGCGATGCCCGAGGATGGTACAGTACATTCTCGCAGTTTTTTCAACACCATGGCGCTTTCTTCATTATGGATTCGTGGTGCGTCACTACTTGAACAATTCCCTAGAACATGGGTTGATCGACAAGAGCCAGTTGAATGGATGCCCGATCACCGGACCTAACGCTGTTCAATTTCTAGCTTTGTGGACATATTAAGCCTATGGTTTGTGCAGTAAATATTCATAATTTTTACCATCTAGAACAAAGTATCGCCATCGTCTGTGCACAAATTTGACCCTATATCCTACTTTGTGTCCACATTAATTGGAAGAAGCTTTTGCAAATGTTTATTGCTCAGTAGGAACATGTGAAACATATACTATAGCCAGGGGTAAAAGTGGACCTGAAAAGTGGGGGACGGTAGGTAGCGGCATCACTCCACGCCGTTCCTCCTGCCTATCTTTGCCCATTGTACCATTTTAGGGTCTGGGGGACGCCGTACATATTTTTCGAGGTGAGGAACTGCGTCCCCCGCGTTCCCCCTCGCTTTTACCCCTGACTATAACAGGGAAATGTGTTCGAAGTGGGAACAATCAGAATCGGTGCGTTTTATTACGATTTTGACTCGACATACCGGCTATCTAAATGTTCAAATGCAGTGAGGTGTGAAGCCTACAAGATTGCATTTCTATTTACATAATGTCTGAAAACCACTGGAAAGCTTCTTTTAGTTACGGAGAAAAAATGGAGAGACTGATCCATCCATCGTGAACAACTTTCTAAAAAAAATAAATAAAAAAAACCCTTTACCTTGTATCAGAGAATTATACGCGAAAGTGCTCAAAAGCCTACTTTTAATATTAACAATTTCCAGCGGGAAAACTCCTGGACCACACACTCGAATGAGGGGTATTTCAAACTCCCGTAAGATCCGCCCCCACTGCAATCCCCTAAATCCGCCCATGCTCAAAACACGACGCTTATAAGAATTCAGACAAGACGACACATACCAACATACGAAAGAAACAATTCAATATGGCACATCAAAATATAAACTAATGAACTTCTTTGAAAACACCTCATTTTACAAACAAAAGGTAGAAAAAGGTAAAAAAAAAAGTCAGTATTGTCAACTTAGAAGTTATTTCTACATAAGAAATAAAATCTTTGTCAATACGTATAAAAATGGATTTATTAAAGGTATTTAGCATTTATTCTTCCGTGAAGGTATATCTTGATCACTAAAAAACCAGAAATGGTATGTCTCTATCACTGAAAAAAAAAAAACAGAAGGGTATGACATACCACTACATATAGTCTCACTTGGTTCACTGCCAATAACATTTCACCAGAATAAGTTACATGATATCTGATTGCATATTTGACATCCTCAGAACATTTTAGTGCATGGCCATGTATCACTCTACCCACTTATCATCCGTATTACAATTTCGAATCTAAGATGGCGACCGTCCGCGTGATGTAATCCAAAAGTATCCCTCTGGGCCTAATGTGTATCTCTTATCTCGCATTCAATGAAACTACATCCCTGTAGTTTTCAGAAAGGATGACAAGGGACTTCTGATGCACCCTGTATATAATAGTTGTATCAATAATGAAGTTGGAAATATGTGATCTAGTTCGTTGTTTCCAATTTAACCTAATGTCTTGCTGAAAAGGGAATATTTGTTGAAATCTGAGTTTTACGTGCGACGGGTATACCGGCTAGGCTAAAGGAGACGCTGATGATGATATAATGAATGAAATGGTGGAATGAAGAAAGTGGGAGGAAACAGGAGAACCTCGAGAAAACCCACTCACACGATGTTTGTCCACCACAAAGTTTACTTGGCGCGAGCTGGGATCAAACCAAAGACCCCAAACACCAGAGGTGAACGCTCTACCACTGAGCCATTGAGGCCCGACAGGAATATTTGTTGAAGTCTACTGTCTTCTTCAGTACCAAGGTTACACAAAAATGAGCCTATGGTTTTGATGGAATTCGAACCAACATTATATGTATACTCTCTCAGCGAGAATCAAAGCTGGCACCAAGTTTACATATGCGCGCGCATTGTATGTTACTTATATAGCTCACAGAGCTATGGGCGAGCAAGCAAGGCACGTGCCCCGGGCGCGTGGTTGGAGGGGCTACTAAAAGAGAGGTTATATATTAGTACTTTTCCATTTTGGTGTTTAATACTTTTCATCAGAGTGCGAAATCATGAAATTAAAGTGGGGGAGACTGAAGGACTGAAGAGAGCGAGAGAGAGGAAAAAACAAAAAAAGCTGCGCAGTTTTACACTTCAAAGAATTGTAGTGAAATGAGAAGGTCAGAATTCAAGATGACATTCGGATGCTTGGCACGAAAAAAACATTGCAAGCAATTTTGGAAAAAAAAAACTTAAATAATGTGATATATTTTGTAGGCTTTGGATATGTATGTTTTAGTTGGCATCAACAATTATTGGTGTGTTTTGTCACAATTGACAGTTTAGCGAGAGACTAGGCTAACTGACAATTTTAACTTTCTGAAAGAAAAGGAAACAAATGAAAAAAGCTCGTTACAAAGGATACGACTGATATTCATAGTTTGGCTTAGTATACAACAGGGGTGGATCCAGGATGGACTACTGGGGGGCGGTGGGTTGTAATGCCACTACTTACAAGTTATAGCTACTTTTAAGAGATTCAACTCTGGGTGGGTTTTATTTTATATTAAAATACACAAAGTTTCCTCTTCTTGGGGGCGATAGACCCTCCCTGGATCCGCCCCTGTCTCAGGACAAGCCACACCGACAAGTGGTTGAGGCAAAGGTCAATCAATGACATTGGTATGCTGTTCCGTCAAAATCTCAATCTTGACCTGGATGTAGCTTAGCCTGGTCTCTCACTGAACCCCTCATTGAATGTTTAATATGTAAATTAGGCACTCCTACATCACAAACAGTAAATATAACCTACCTTATTCTACGTTTCTAAATGCATTTCTACAACTGATTGTAACTTTAAAGGTTCTCGTGAAGATTAGCTGGCGGAGGTTACTTAACATAGCCATGAGTTATCAAATTAACAGTTGTGCATCGTGGGTGATGATAATGATCCTGAGGTTAGATGTTAAATTGGACTCGTGAGCGGAACAAGGGCTGATCTTATTCGTGTCTCAGACGGGGCATGGAATGGAACGAATATGAAAATAAGGTTGCTGTAATAGTTTTCCACAGGGTTTGTAAGATTTTCGAAACACTTGGCAATTTTTTTTTATCAAGACGACATTTTTTTTAAAAAAATCAAGACTTGGCAATTTCAAGTTTCATCCCCCTCCCAATCTTGTAATGCTCGCTACGCCGCTGTAAGCAATACATATTTTCGACAATATTCGTTGTTCATCTGCTTCCGCTGGGCTCCAACGTGGTGAGCTGCATATGGGACTTTTAATAGTGTCATTATAATGAGAAAGAATTGCAAATTATGTTCATGTTCCCAAAAGAGGGAAATAGAAAGAGAAATTAAATTAAAAATAAATAAGGGAGAGAAAAGTAATTACTTGAAAATAAAAATAAAGTCTTTGAGTTTAATGTCCCACGATTATGCTGTTAGGCTAAGGGAGACGGTGATTAAAGCAAGTTCATGATTATGGAATATTTGGTGGAATGAGAAAGTGGGAGGAAACCAAGTCCCCGAGAAAACCTACAAGCACGTATATGAAAACGAAGTAAAACATACACTGGCCTATGCTTTCTTTGTCTAGCAGAGTCATAGTTTGGAATCGAAAATGTGTTTTGAATCCTTGTATTTAGAGATTGAGAGTGTAAGTAACGAAATCACTTAATACATCCATTAAGATTTCGGAAAGCGAAATCTAAATTTAGGTAAGCTAACTCCATGTACTAACTGCTTGCATCCGCTTCGTACATTGTTCGAAGGGTCACGAAACAAATCACCTCATTTAGTCTACACATACCTAGTACTAGTGTTAATTACCTGCTTCGTTTGGGTTCGATCATTCTAAACTATTTTACTGGTAGCATATATTCATTCGTTTAGCCAGGATTTCGTAATGGAAGGGGGGTGCGTGACTTGAAATACTGTGGTTACAACACCAGGGGATCGATCAATCTAAACTATTTTACTGACAACATATCCATATTGATTTGTTAGGACAATAAAATGAGCATATGTTAGTAAGTATTTTAATTAAAGAATTATGAAGAAATCTTGCGTAAAAAAATAGAAAAAAGTATTAACAAAGACATAGTCTTCCGAGGTCATTCGAACCCGGTTCTTCTCGTCTTCTTTCTATTTCTCTTATCTTAGTTTAGTGCCGTCAAGGATAGCAACGAGATCTCTTTCGGGAGTAAAGTCATCCTATAAAATGAATTAGTGTTGCCGCGAAATTCAAAATGGTTCATATTATTGGTAATTCTGGGCATTGCTTAAGTTCTAACTGACAGGCTATCTGAAAGAACCGGTTTATCGATCGTCATTTTAGTCCATAGGGTTACTGGCGCAAATCCCCTCCATAGGGACATGTCCTCTCCAATCTTAGAACTGGGGAGGGGGACTTTCCCCTCCATAATCCGATTTGAAATGCGTTTTTTGGGGGAGAAATGTGATGATTTGTGTCTGATTGCCACAAAGGATAGTAAGATGAAATGATGTCCCCACCCCAGAATAAGCCTTAAATCTGCCCGCCTCACAATTTTGAAGGCAACTCTGCTCCCCTGATCCTCCGCAGCATTGTTTTTCAACTCCTCCCAATGTTGAAGACAGATTTGCGCCGCTGCATAGGGTTAACATGGAGCTAGATGGAATTCGGAATGTTCCGTTACAATAATATCCAATTTCAACTTGATCCCCCCCGTTTCCTCCTCACAAAGCTCCTCGTAAGAAAGAGTAACCAAACGCTTATTGTAGCTTTATATTTTTGAGGCTGATTCATCTGTTTCATCTTTCCTTAGTATTTTTCATTTCTGGATCCGAAGGGGGGGTCTGGATCCACCCCTTGGCTACGTGCCTGCTTCCCGTAAAAAGCTTCATTCGAACCCTGAATCAAACAACTCCATCTGTAAAGCAGTGCTGAGTTGATTTTAATATCCTTTTCTGCAACGAGGCTGTATGAGACGTGGACTTACTGATTAACATGGACTCCGAACCACTCCCGCCGGGAATCGAACGCGGGTCTCCCACACCAAAGGCGCGTACGCTAACCGCTTAGCCATGAAGGAGCTCATCTCTAAAGCAGTGTAAGCAACAACAACAACAACAACAAAAGAAAAACAAACACACACACATATTATATATACTAGAAGTTTGCGCAATTGGGGATCAAAACATTCTCAATGTAGTATGAGAAATAGTAAACGTCAATCAAAGTGGGCTTCTGCTTATTCTTTACTTCGTTAATACTTAATTCCTTCTAGAAATAGTGAAACAATACTATCAAGTCACAGTACTTAAACATAATCGAAAGAATAAGACAAGGAAGCAGAGTAATTTCCGACTGATTAAACTAGTCATATATACTATACCTAACTGTTATATTGTATTTCTTACCATATTACGAAAGCGATATAACTTTTTTTACCAGCCATAGAAGCTGGACGCAATCCAATACTGCAATTTAGACGCTGTAACGAAAGCTGCAAGTCAAACGCCTGACACTCCTAACTCTTCAAGCTGTGTAGTATCTGTTTCAAGCGGCCTGCAACTTATGACCTTGAAACTAAGTGCTAGTAACCAAATTAATGCCAAGGTACGATACAAACACCCCAACTTGCCACAATGACGTCAACATAAGGAAAAAAAGAAAAACATATAATTTTTGGTTCCAAAATTATGAAACAATAATAATAATGTTTTAATTCTCAGTAACTCAAACATTAGTTAACTAGAGAACATAACAAGCAAAACAAAACAAAACAAAAAGAACCTTAAAGGTGAGCTCTCCCCGACTGCTGTTTTTAAATTTCAGTGAGGCTGTAAAATATGGTTTGTTTTATTGTTAAAGAAACAAAAAGAAAAAGAAAGAAAGAAATGAAATAAATTTTGTTGCAAATATCCTAGTAAACATAGGCTTTCTAGACACAAGTGGCTCCGCGTAGCGTAGTTGCTAACGCTCTCGCCTTCGGTACGAGCGGACCCAGGTTTGATTCCGGTAGGGGCACTCGGTCGAAAAAGTATCAAAAGCTTTTAAGTCCAGCCATCCTGAATGAAGCTTTCTTGGGTTTTCCTCATTTCACACCAGGCAAATGCCGGGTGGTACCCAACATATAGGGCCGTTTGCTTCCTTCCCTTTCCCCGGATAGTGTGCTCACCGAGGGACGTCATAACTCACATGTGACGGGCTAACAAGGTCATTGATGCCGAAAGCCCAGAAATCTAAATCCTAAATCTTCACTACACAAGAAAATGTTCGCGCTGAAAACGGTTTCTTAGCAATTATGTTAAGCAGTCCTGTAGTAAATCTCCATCAAGTAATAAACCGTCACATATAAAAAGGAATGAATAAACACACAACATTCATTTTGCGTACCTTGAAATGTAAAAAGTTACAAAACATTAATATTCAAAGATTTCTCAAAATTCAGATTAACCCATTCATTTCTCCTCAACCATTAACGAGTTACAATAGTAAGAATTGTAGTCATAAATCACATTACTTTTTTAGTACTATATTAAAGCAAGTTATGCTAAAGGAATATATAATTAATGGAATATTTAACTAAAGTGATAGTTTACTATTGTACTTACCCAGGCTTTTGTTTCCTTCCGTTCTTCTTTTCCGTTTGTAAACAACCTCGTTTATAAACCAACTCGCAAGCAAACGACCGTTGTTTCATGACGTCATCTATGGTGCAAGAAAGAGGTGTCTATAGGCGGTCAGGACCTCACACACAGATGGACGTATATAACATATAGCTGAAGTATTTAACATACGTATACGGATGTAAAATACAGAAGATTCTTAGATGTCAGACATCCTGCAGCGACATGATGTAATATCTAAGCGGGTAAAAGGCAATACCTGTGTAGCATATGGATAAAGTACGCTCCGTACAGATTTCCTTAGTAAACATAACGATTCCTTGTATTTGTACAATATACCGCTGTCCGGATAATGGATTTTTCTCAGTGCAGTCTTGTGGTACATTCTGCCATGCCTGCTCGATCTGATCGCGCAAATCAGCAACAGTTGTAGGTGGACATGGAGCAGTTGTCAGTTGTCGACCCATAATGTCCCATACATGTTCGATAGGAGAAAAATCTGGGGAGTGTGCTGGCCAGGGAAGTCGGGACACACCTTGCAGATAATGTTCTGTAACATGGGCAGTATGTGGTCGGGCATTCTCTTGCTGAATGAATACAGGACCCTCCTGTCTCAAGAAAGGCATTAAAACCAGTTCTACCACCGGTTGCACTTAAGAGGTGCTTATCAATGTCCCATTCACAAACACTAAAGGTGAGAGAGAGTTGTAGATGATCGCGTCCACACCATAAAACCTGGAGTGGGACCACTGTATCTTGCACGCACACACTGTGGGAACAGACGCTATCCAGGTCGACGTCGCACTCGCAGTCTACCATCACTTCCATAGAGACAAAATCGGTTTTCATCGTTGAACACAACATAATCCTCCAGGTGCTCCTTTGCTGACACCAGACCAACCGTGTACGGCGATGATGTGGCATCAGTTGCAGACGGGCAATTGGTGTGCAAGTCCAAAGTCCTGCCGCTAGTAATCTATTCCCAATAGTGCGTGTAAAAACTTCAGGGGCCGCATTTGCTCGAATGTTGGACGTGGTAGCTGTGCGGTTTGCCAACGCAGCGCTCACAATACGCCGATCTTGGCACACGTTCGTACTACGAGTACGTCCACAACCTTATCTGTGGGTGTGGGAATGGGTTGTTATCCATCGCTGCGAACACCGCTGCACCACAGATGCATCACGACCAACGTAGTTGCCGATTCGATGAAAGGACCAACCAGCCTCTTTAAGGCCCACAATACGATCCCGTTCGAACTCACTCATTTGACTGTATGGAGCACGATTGCGTCGTCGTGGCATGTTGTCTTGCTTGTGTTTACTGTGTGAGTCACTTTCATGCACCTGCTGATCCTCGGCGTCTGCTAATTCACAACACAGACTCGGCACAGGTGGCGCAAATGTCCCTCTGTGGCGCTGCCATCTGTTGGCGGAAACTGTTATACTGTTAATTATCTACTTCACTATCACCAAAGAACGCAATAGTGGAAGCACATCGATCTCCCTCATGTTTTACAGGGTGTTGCCATTTTATTTTCCGGCAGTGTATATATGTAGGGTAGAATGAGGGAATTGGGGGTATGGTTTTGTCAACATTTTTTCCTCACATGTTATAGGTGTTTTTCTAGCTTTTAAGAACTGGTTGTTTGTCGCAGGTTCTGCATCTACTGTGGTAGTGGTAAGCTTTCGACACCTTTACTTTTGATGCTGCCACTTTTTTTTTTATTTTTGTGGTCTAATTTCCATCCAATTTCCCTCAAGGGGGTAATTGGGTGCAAATGATTAAAGCCATTTTCGGGTCGCATAAACCCGTGGGAATGATTGGGTGTAAATGAAGAAAACTCAAGCTTTCATTTGGTGTATACAACTTGTATTCCGCTTTGAAAAAATAATTTTGTGTTGGCTAAAAAAAAAAAAAAAAAAAAAAAAAACAGCATTTGGTTTTGACTGGAACAAATCTGTTACCCATTGGTCAATAGAATCTTTTCTGTGCTGTTCTTTCAGCAATTGCTTCATTCCCCTACACTGCACAAAGTGTTATTGCAGCTTCTGATATGTAATAATACGTTCACAATCAAGAAAACCTTTGTTTCACAACACACAAACTCCAAACTAAGGAAAAACAACGAAATAACGATAAACAATCACTTCATGCTGCGTTGTTGTTAATCCAAAAGAGAACACACGAACTTACGCATCGACCCAATATATTTGCAAAAAGAAAAAAAAATAAATGCTCACATAAGAATAAATTATGAACATCGACGCATCCCATCTTTATCTTCTTCTACGCAAAAGTTGTGATGTGATACTATTTTTAAAAGACGCTGATACATAACAATAAAATTCATTGAATGTCACTGCCCTACGTGCCACAAAGGTAAATGGCGCATATTTAATCGAGAAATATGTGTAATCGCACCATATCCCATTATTTTATTAATGAAAATGAAGTGGTCAGAATACTGTTGAACATTTGACTAATATTAATTATAAGAAATTATAGGTAGTTTGATAAAATAAGTAATGTTCCATACTTGAACCAAAACTTTCATGAATATTAGCAAACGGGTCCAGAACTAAATAAATTTAACACCTTAAGAAAAATAAATAAAATTTTAAAAATGATACATTTTTATGTGCTAGTGCGAAGCTGCAATAAGTAATGAAACAAGTCTCATTCATTTAACGTGTATTCATTTAGAGCCGCAAATAAATTCCTCCGAGGATTTTTCGTCTGCAGCAGTAATGAAGTGAATATATGAGTTTTCGTGATCCAGAGACCCATCAAGTTGGAGTAGTTTCATAGTTCTTGCGTAAAACGAAAGCATCTGCTGAACGTGTCCTGCATGTAACGTCATTTGAATTCAGATTGCTGCTAAATCTCTTCTGTGCATACAAATCGAAGAATTGCAGCTATTCTTGTGGTTTTCCATGTGTTTTTCTTGCGTATTATGGGTTTCTGTACATTTGTTTTCATTTTTTTAAAAAAAATTACCTATATTGCTTTTTTACGTAATTATTTTCTATTCAGCAAAATACAGTACCACTCAAAAGTTCTCAAACACCTAACATTTAAATGAGCAACTACTTTGAACCTGTTATTTTGACACTAGAACTTTTTCGCCATATGTACTCCTGTGTTAAACATAAAATTTGGCGACAATTAGATCAGAATCTGGAAGATATTGCAGGTGATATATCTAATTATAAACCTTAAAACGGATACAGAAAGAGGTAATTTGTAATACAGATATTGTATAATATAAACAAAAGTGTGGAAGTGAGGTAAACATTTTAGTTTTTTTTTGAAAAACATATGTATACGGGGTCAATGCAGTGAGAAAAATTCGAAAGTAAGACAGATTTTTACATGTTTCTAGCTGTCTATGTACCGTATACTGGGCTTTGGCTAGCTGGGGGCTCCGCCCCCAGACCCTTGCATTTACTCGGCCTGTGGCCTCGGGTCTCTTATCTATCAGCCTTTGCATCAAGAGTGAATTTCGTGCATTTCCTCTTAACATTTCCTAAATTTGGCTTAGCTGGGGGCTTCGGCCCCTGATCCGCGTTTACCAAGTCTAGGGCCTCGCTCCTTTTAAACCCACAATTCTATCAAATTTCAATTTTATTTTCGTATTTCAACTATCTAAAAGATAAGATTTTGTATCCGAAGACAACATCCATTTCAATAACATGGAATTTTCTTCATTCCACCTTTAGACCCCTTAAAAACTAAAAATATTCACTTTTGGCAATTATTCTATCGGTTAGTCCCGGAAGGCTACAATCATGTCAAATTTCATCATTCTAATCCTGCCGAAAGTGCCTAAACATTTTGGGGTGTAGAATATATGCCATATAAATAACGGGAAAGATTTTTGAGTTCCCCCATAAAAGCACTTTGCAGTTGGAAATTTCTGTTTTGGTGATATACTTAGGTAACACAAACAAAAGCGAACAAGTACCGAATTTCAAGATTTTATTTAAATTCTAATGACCTAAAACATAAGATTATAGGTCTAGAAAGGGCCAAATTAAATAATATAGGAAATTTCTTCATCCCTCCTTTAGACACCCTAAAAATTAAAAATATTCCATTTTTGGAAATTTTCCTGTCGGTTAGTCCCAGAAAGCTACAATCATGCCAAATATCAACTTTCCACGTCAACCGAAAGTACATCTTTATTTTATGTCAGTTCATGAACTTTTACATATAGTTAGATTATGTTAATGCTTTAAAAGCCATATGTACAGTATTATACTTTGAAAGGATTATCTGTGGTTTCGTATGTCCAATTTTTGCTAGTTGGGACAGCAACTATGGACATTTCATATACACTTTCAATGGGGGATAATTGGTCAGAGAAGATCTTATAAACCGTCATAAGAAGTTTTTTTTTTTTTTTTTTTTTTTAATATTGTACTTTGAACTTTCTAAACTTTAACATACGTATCAGCAAGGTCGTTTAGAAGACTACAAAATATGAAGAACTTGTTTTCGGTATGAGTTTATGCCACTACATTCACTCCGTATTAATTAATATATTTAAAAAAAATACTAATAATTCACCAAACTTACGAAACTTTCTCACTTTTTTTTTTCTATGCACTATATATATTACATGTTTTATGTACGTTCATTTTAAGTACTATAATTCAGAACTTGATCTGATTGCCGCCAAATTTTACGCTTTTAGACAGAAGTACATCTGACGCACGGTAGGAAAGTTCTCGTGACAAAATAATAGGTCTACAGTAGATGCTCACTCAAATCCGGTGTATTGGAAATCCTTCGAACAGTAGTGAATATCAAACCCTCACGGTCTAGAAAAATGGCCATTGCATATAACGCATTAAGAAATATTTGATTGCAGAGTCGATTAGCATAATACTGTAGCTAAATATATCGCAACAAGCCATCATATAATCAAATGATAATAGCAATAACTAGAAGTGGTTCATTTCTGATCAACTTTGTAACTGAGTGTCAATACATTAATATGTTAGTTTATTTTATCTCACAGTTTTAGTATCTGAGACATCAAATCTCTGTTGTCAAGGTTTGCCAGAATTGACCAGTGAAATACTACCAATGTTTTTTTTTTTTTTTTTAGGTATACTTCCGGAGTGGCTTTGTCCTCCTTCAGTTAGCCAATCACTCACTCACCTGCGACAAAGATAAATTCAATTGTGATTGCATGTTGCTCTTTCAGGGCACGTCTTCTGTCCCAGTACACCACCCTATCTCCCTTTGTTTAAATCAAAACATCCAATATATTACAATAAAAAAAAATCTTCTAGGACTTATATATGGAGAACTGCATGTAGTGTAGCCAAACACAAACTATCACTTAACTCAGTATCATGTACTTATTCCGTAAAAAGATCGATTTAGTGCCCGTTCAAAAATATTGTGGATCTTGATCCAAAAACTAATTATTGACCAAAAAGATTCAGTATGTTTCAAAAACAAAAAAATCCTGTAGGCCTTATTGAGAACTGCATATAGTGTAGCCAAACCCAAACTACCAGTTAACTCAGTATGATGTGTTTATTCCGTAGGAAATATGATAACTCGATTTAGGGCCCGTTCAAAAATGTTGTTGACCCTGATCCAATTGGCGAAAAAGATCAAACATATTTCAATCAAAAATTTTCTTGTAGGGCTTTTATCTGGAGAACTACATATGGTGTTGCCAAACACAAATTATCAATAACTCAGTATGATATGCTTATTCCGTTAAAAAAAAAAACAACAAAAAAACTCGATTTAGGGTCTGTTAGAAAATGTCGTGGACCCTGATCCAAAAATTAATTATTGATCGAAAAAATCCAATATGTTTCAACAAAAATTTTATTGTATTCCTTAGATGTAAACTACATATAGTATAGCCAAACACAAACTATCAGTTAACTCTGTGACATGAGCACAGGTCACATATAGTTTCCTGGAAGCAGTCGTTAGAGGTCGTGTAAAATTAAATACTGCGAAGATCACAATCTTTTGATTCATTTTTTTTAAATTAATGTTTAATATTGGTGCCACGGTGGCTCAATGGTAGAGCGTTCACCTCTGGTTCATAGGGTCCCGGGTTCAAACCCTGCTCCCGCTAAGTGAACTTTGTGGTGGATAAACAACGTGTGCGTGGGTTTCCTCTGGGTTCTCCCGTTCCCTCCCACTTTCTTCATATCATTCATTTCTCATCATTACCGTCTCCTTTAACCTAGCAGGCATAACCGTGGGATGTAAAACTAAAAATTTGGTCTTTTGTTTATTATTATTATTATTATTATTATTATTATTATTATTATTATTATTATTATTATTATTATTATTATTAGTGTTAGTATTAATTTGGAAGGAAGCTTCACCATGAAGAATTTAGTAAAACACACACCAAGCAGGATATTGAACAGCATAACGCATTATGATGTCAATGCCCTACAAATATTCATGTGGATATATCACGTGTCTGACGACAAACGCTCAGGAACTATAAAGTTGACCAGGAAAAAATTGTCGCTATTTCACCCACAAACTTCTAACATCGATTAGCCACCTAAAACGTACCCGGGAGATCAAAAATAGTCCCCATCAGCGTCAATTACATTCTGCTAATGATCTGGAAGGCCATGAATTCCATCGTGGTAGAACTTGGTGGGACGTGAAGCGAAGAAGTTAAGTGCATTTTGCACATATACTAGAGATAAGAACTGGCGTTCTCTAAGAGGATTGTCCAAGGAATTGAACAGGTGATAATCTTACGGGTGCAATGTCCGGGGAGTATGGCAGACGCAGTAGTGTTTCCCATTAAAGATGTAGAATGGTATCCCGGTTCATCCTAGACATGTGAGGCTGCGCATTGTCCTGTAACAGGAGGACCCTTTTGCGATTCAGAGTTTTGAGTTTTTCTTGAACGCTGCTCAACTGCTGACAATGCACGGTTGCATTGATGCTCTGATTAGCTGGTAGGAGTTCCCAGTGCACGATGCCAGGAGCAGTCCACCTAACACATATGAGGTCTTTCTTCTGGTGCAGTGCTGGTTTGCATGTTTTTGGAACTGGTTTATGGGATGCTAACCAATGATGACGGCAGAGTGCTGCTCCGTACAGGACCCTCTTTTCATCACATATCAACACCCTGTACATAAATGGCTACTTTCTCAGACGAGACAGCAAAGAAACGCAGATATCTGCTCGTGTTGTCTTCTGGCCAGGAGTGAAAACATGCGGAACACATTAACCCAACTTGTAGTGCTTCCCAAATTGATGGGAATGCTCTGAATGGTTTCTCCACTCACACTGAATTGTAGAAACAGTTCCTCACATGTCTGGCCACTGTTCACCTTAACTGCTGCCTGAAGATCTTCATTTTGTGCATGTGTTGGTCTTCTGACACGTGGTGCGCCTTCGAGTGTTTCGTCATGGTTCTTAAACTTGTCAAATCACCGCTGCATTGTCCGCGTATTCACGGCACCCTCACCAAAGGGCTGGCATATCTTCCGCCTCGCTGCAGTGGCGTTTGACCCTAGTTTGAACTCATACAGCATACACACCCTCATGGCGTTCTGTGGAGGTCCCGTATTCACCCCGTCCTTACTCAAGCTCACGGTGTAAGTGAACTGCCACAACCAGGTAGTAAGTTGGATATACCCATATCAACAACTGACCTTCGCTTTATCTCCATTCCCATTCGACTCACGGTATGAGGGCCAATTGAACACAGACCTCCACAAAAAGCGACAGAACTTTTTTAGTTTCCTTTATAGTATGTTTGATACAGGATGGTGGTCTTTTTCTAATGAGACATTGTTGGTTGTCTAGTATCCCTGTGAAATATTTCTGGCTTTTTGTCTGGAAAATTATTCTGCTTACAAAACAGCACGTTAGGTGTAGTTACTTTCTGCGGAAGGCCTAAATCAAGAGTGGTTACAGTGTAAATAGAAGACTTCATCATGGGTTGTTTATTTCAGAGGCAATTGGTGTTATTTCACCTGAACAACTGCTGATAATTCAGACCAAACACGTCGCGAGTTTTATTTCTTTTATTTCCACCCGTAAGAAAATTTTAAAAAGTCAACGTTTCAAGTTGGATGCAAAAATCAGTATCTATGCGGTGGGTTGGTGCATGTCAAAGCTGAGTGTCTTCTTGCAGCAAGGCAAAAACCTCTGCCTCCAGGCCGACGTTTTCAACTGATATGTACATATCACGCCTGAAACTCTAGTCATTTTTGTTACGTAATTTGACAAATGTTTGTATCTTCTTATTTTATTATTATTATTATGATTTGCAAGACAGCTACTAAGCTTGTAGCAAAGAAAGCGTTTCTTCGATAAATTTTCTACTACAACGAAAGTGTACGTCCATTTATTTAAATGATTCTATTTCTTCAGGCAATCATGAACCATAAATTCAAACTCCTTCCGCCTCTGAGTAATCAATATCACGGAATCTCCATTCAGAGGAGCCCTCTAAAATGATTTAAATACTATTATAAATCTAAAATCTTCTGGGAAAGAAATGCTACCGACTGCAGAAGAACTACACAAAATTCTCCAATATTATTTGATGTACCAATATTATCTGAAAATTTCCTTAGCAGTTTCACTATATCTTCCACCATTCTAAATACGGTATCGTCATTTTTCCCCCAAGAAATACAGTAAATTTGTTTGAGCAAAATGGCAATAAATTAAGCCCAGTAATAACATGTAAATACAATAACGTGAAACACCATTCAACACGTATCAGCGCTTCATTTAATTAAAACTCTAATTGTTTACATGTTACCTTTATTTAGGTATACCAACCAAACAAACCGAGCTCCATACATTATATATTATATGTACTTATTAAAGCATTTTGTTACACAAAACAACCAAACAGTAATGATATCTAGTAGTGTCAAGCAGACCACTGATAGCGCACATAGTGACATCTATTAGTGAGACTGTCTACTATTAAGAATTAGCGTGGAACACTGAGACATTATATGGTTATTACAATGAATTATCATCATATCCCTTGCAGTTCTACAATCAACATTACAAGTATGTTGAGCAATGTCCTATATCATTCCAGGATAGCGTGACGAACAGATTGATATGTTTCTCTTTTATAATTAAGTACTCGTATAATTTAAAAATATCGTGAAGGCAGGTCTATTAGAAATATTGCTGATAAGTTGCTGATTGCCATTGGTTACTGGTTACACAGCCGATTCACCAACAAAATATTACAAGAAATCTACTCAAGCTTATATTTCATCAGGACATTAATAACATCTAACTAAGGTGGACGAATTTCACATATTGCGGGTCTACAGAGGAAAACTGTTTCTTCAAAAACTTCACACACACACACTTCTATAATCTTCCCTTGAATAGTCCAGATATTTTCACGAAATATACCACAGTATCAAAGATATTATTTTAATTAGAAAAAAATATAATAGAAAGTTTTAAACATTGTACGTAACTTATATTTATTTTGTTATATTCTTCATGAAATAAAATTAAACGCATTTTCTTGTTTTACGTCCCACGATTATGCATCATAAGCTAGAGAAAACTGATTATTAATTATGGTAAATGACATTGAAATACCTGGTGAAATGATAATGTGGGAGACAGGGGGAGAATCCCGAGAAAATTCATGAACAAAATGCTGTTAACCATAAATGATCATCTGGTCTGAGATCGAATGAGGGCCTTCTAGCACATTCAGTAAATCATTTTATGAATCACCACCGAAGATGTCATGGGAGGGAGTCCTGCCTGTTCTAATTATCCCAAGAGCTATGCCGGAGATAGCTTCGCTATCAGAGGTCTTCCCGTGCCAGACAGGTAATAAAGGGTAGGAGCCAGACGAAGAGAGATATTATGGTAGTGAGCAGCCAGTTACCTGGGGTTGAAGATAATTGACAAGGCTCAGATGTGGACAAAAGCAGGCAGGGACAGGATGTCTTCTATGACTGTTTCACTGCAAGGTGGAAGGACCTGGGACATCACCACTTTACTCAGTCCCTAGAAAACAACATGGAAAGGAAAATAAGAAAATGTAGTATTAGAGAATACGACACTACTGTTTCACAGAGGGTCGTCCTCGGCAGTGGATGGAAACAAAGCAGAGCCTCCTCCCTCGTCATTAGACGAGACTCCTGCAGGATAGGAACCTGTAATGTGCGATCGCTGTTACAGTGTGGAAAACTGCAAAACCTGAGGGAAGAAATGGAACGCGTGAAGATAGATATCTTGGGAATCAGCGAAATTAAGTGGCCTGATGGAAGAGACATGTTGAGCGGAGACCTCAGAATATTTTATCAGGAGCTGTAAACGATACAGCAGGAGTCGGTATAGTCTTGAATAAGAATATAGGACAGAAAGTTATAGACAGCTGGAGGTACAATAAAAGGATCGTGATGTTGAAGATAGCAGCTGAACCGAGGAATATGACGATAATCCAAGTATGTCTACATCAAGCTACACAGATGAGGAAGTAGAAGAAACCTATGAGCAAATAGAAGAAGTATTGATGAAAGTTCAAGGCCAGGACAATTTAATCATCATGGATTACTGGAACGCAGTAGTCGGCGAAGGCAAAGAAGAGAATGTAACTGGGAATCTCGGCCTAGGAGAAAGGAATGAGATAGATGCACGATTAGTTGAGTTCTGCAAAAGCCATAATCTGGCTGTGACAAATGCTTTCTTTGAACAACCACTAAGAAAACGATACATATGGACAAGACAAGTAGACAAAGAAACACATCAAATAGACTATATACTGGTCCGACAAGCATTTAGAAACCAAGCAAAGAACAGTAAGAGTTATCGAGGGGCAGACATTGACTCGGACCATAATTTCGTTTTGATGAAGAGCGAACTCCGACTTGAGTGGTACAACCAAACAAACGATGGGACACAAACAAGCTAAGAAGAGATGAAAACACGAAAAGGGCATTTGCAACTGCTACAGACAAAGAGACGTCTAAGATAGCTTTAGCGGGTGATGACATCAACTTGAAATGGGAAGCCATGAAATCAGGGATTAAAAAGGCAGCCGATGAGCACATACCAAGATAACCGAGAACCCAATATAAATCCTGAAAAACAGTAGAAATATTTTAAATGATTTAGAAAAGAAGACAATTCAAGATAACAAAGAAAGAAGAGGAACACAGAAGGTACAGAAATCACATCAACACAGAAGTAAAAAAGAATGAGAAAACTGGATAAAGAACTTGTACACGGAAATTAAGGAAATTATAGTCAAAGGAAATACAGAAACAGCATATAGAAAGGTTAGAAAATAGTTCTGTGAGAAATGGAAGTGCACAGACATTATCATAGACTAAAACGGGACAACGCTAATAGAAGAGGAGCAGGTAACAATAAGATGGAAAGAATACATTGAAGAACTCTGCAAAAAAAGACAAAATGAACGAAGAAGAGATAGAGAAGAAAGAACACATCGATGAAACTAAATTAGGACCATGAATTTTACAGTGTGAATTCGGCAAAACTTTAGAGAAAATGCTACATGGTAAAGCCCTATGAATAGAGCAAATACCAAGCGAAGTGATTAAGAATCTCGGAATAGCAGGAAAGAAGAAACTATTTGAACTTATTAATGAAATGTACATCTCGGGGAAAATACCAGGAGACTTCGAGAAAAGCATATTGGTCCCTATCCCGAAAAGAAAAAGACACACGGATATGCGAAGAACACAAAACATTAAGATTGTTCTCCCATGCATCAAAAATACTGTGCAAAATTATCGCACAGCGAATGGAAGGGAAAATCGAAGAATGGCTATTGGAGGGCCAGTTTGGATTCAGGAGAAAAAGTGGAACAAGGGAAGTAATATTGAGTCAACGGATGATTATGGAACAGCACATCAGAATAAACAAACCAATTGTGATAGCATTTATAGATATAGAAAAAGCTTTTGACAACGTAGATTGGAATATCATGTTGAGAGCGTTGAGGAATCTGAAGGTGGATTAGAAAGACAGAAGAATGATATACCAACTTTACAGGAAACAGACAGCTGTTAAAGGAAGAGATCAGAAGGAAGAAATATAAGTAAAGGAGTAAGGCAAGGATGTGGACTTTCATCTCTCCTGTTTAACGTCTATGTAGAAAAGGCTATGAAATAATTCTTTGATAAAAACGAGAAAGAAGTAGAAGTAAATGGCCAGGTTTCCAGTACAATAAGGTTTGCTGATGGCATAGCATTGACAGCGGAGAACGAAAAGGATTTTCAGGAGGCACTTTCAAACTTGAATACCCTACTCAAAAAAAAAAAAAAAATAGCAAAATGAAGATAAATAAGAAGAAAACCAAAGTGATAAAGTGCAAAGGAACACTACAGAAAGTGGCAAACGTATGGCTAGGTGGAGAGAAAGTTGAAGACGTTTCCCTATTTAGGAAGTCTAATATCCTCGGACGGAAGAAGTGTAAAAGACGTAAGTTCCAGAATAACGCAGGCTAAACAAGCATTCAATAGGGAAAGAGGATTACTAACATCAAGAAATCTGTCGCTGGACGTTCGTAAACGATTTATTAGCACACTGGTATGGAGCGTAGCGCTTTACGGATCAGAGACGTGGACATTGGGAAAAGCTGGAAGCATTTGAAATGTGGTGTTGGTGCAGAAAGCTGTGCATATCATGGATCGAAATTAAAAGGAATGAAGAAGTAGAATAATACGGAAAACTAAGGGAAGGACGACAGATCATGAAGATAATAGGAAAAAAGAAGAAACAGCCATCTTATTCGGCATTCCGATTGAACCACCGTGTTGATAGAGGAAAAGACAGAAGGAAAACCAGGAAGACGAAGACCAAGGATAGAATATATAGACGCAGTTATGAAGAAGAGACCTTATCCAAGTATAAAACAGCTCCGCCAAGACATAGAAAAGTTTCAAAATTTCCATGTTGCCCTCCAACCTATGTTTGAGGTGAGAAAGAAGAAGAATATTTTTACGAGGGACATCCACAAAATGAGTGTACGAGGGCTCTCGTTGGCACAGAGAATTTGTTATTGCTATGTAGGCCACACTGCTGTGTAGCTTCGTTCCTACCCTTGTCAGCGAGCCAAATCACGCGTCAGTACGACCAAAACTCTAACCACAGTAACGCATTCCGGAAAGATGTCCCGCCAAGTTCAAGATTCACAACGTTATCCGTAATCTTGCTGTGACGAGAAAATCTTCGTCTCAGGTATCTAACGAGGTTAAGTCAGTATATGTCGAAGGAATTATGAATCTTACGAGTGCGTTTAAATGGCATCGGCAATTTAAATACGGTCGTAGTGATGTGCATGATAAATAAAAGAGTGCAATACCATCGATTTTGATTTATTCGCGCATTTCACTGACCTGGCACCTGAACTACCATTGGTTCACCTAACTAAAAATGCACGTGGTTGGGAGAAATTTCAACTGACGAGTAAATGAAGATGAACATGAAGAATTGGCCAAAAGAAGTGGCAGAAGACTTCTTTGACCAAGGCATAGAAAGATAATCCTTCATCTCACTAAACGCATTGAGAGGGATGACAACTACGTAAAAAAAAAAATAGTTCACATAATTACTGATGCAATCATGTAAAAGTTTTGTTTTAAATATTCTTTGTAACCTACACGAATCTAGTACACTTATTTTTTAAACGTGCCTCGTATTTTAAATATGAATAGTACTCTTTGTTATTTCATATTTGAAACTAAAACTCTATGTTTTCTGATCTTTTTTTTTTTTTTTTGCGTTAGGTAATTTATAATATGTTCATGTTTAAAATGTTTTCAATTTAAATTTATAATTTAAAAAAAAAAATGTTCACGTATCGGATTGTTAACATGCGTAATTTTAGTATCTATTTACGCGAGAAGCACACAAATTTTGATGTTGATCCAACAGTGCTAAACATTTAAAACCCATATGAATTAATAGATACCAAACTCCAATCCAGAAATTCAGAAATAAGGAAAATAGGATCTGAAGTGCTGACCACATAACATCCATATAAATGTGTTTTGTAGGCTCTAACCTTAGAAAAATAAGTTTAATGCAAATGTAACGAACTGTAAAGATATCTCAAGGGCCGCGATGGCTCAGTGGCAGAGCGTTCACCTCGGGCATGTGGAGTCCTTGGTTCGATAGGAGCTCGCGCCAAGTGAGGTTTGTGATGGACAAACACCGTGTGCGTAGGATTCCTCGGGATTCTCTCGTTTCCTTCCAGTTTATTCATTATATCGTCATCACCGTCTCCTTTAGCCTAGCCGGCATAAACGTCGGACGGAAAACTGAAAAATTTAATTTCTAAAGATAAGTTAAGTGATTCACGTTGGGCTAAATTTCTTCCAAAATTTCAATATACGTAGAATTTATGATATACTTCCTTTTTTTTCTAATTTGTTCTTGTAACACGAAATGTAAGGTCTATATGACATAAATAAATTGTATTCAAAGGAAATGTAAATGTATTCTCTTTTTTTTATTTTTTTATTTTTTGCCCTTTATTTTGACACAAGAGCTAGATCTAGTAGGTAATCACTTTTTTGCTTCCGTTCTGGCTGTGAAAAAGCTAGGGGGTTGATCGTGCTTGCAGTTTGACGTCACTGCGTGACGCAAGGTACAAACGGTTGACGATTCTCTACGAGAAGTGCCGGAATTTTCCGATTACGAGATTGGCGATCCTTACTCAAAATACGTGATTCCGGAATTCCATCATGCATACACAATGTAGTTTACGCGGTTTAAGTTCGCTAGGAAAAAAAAATGTAAGTTCAAATAATTTCACAGTTTACGCCTTCAGAAGAGATTAGGCTCCGAAAATATTGCGTGGATTCTTTTTTAATATATGCTACTTGGTGAAAAAAAAAAAGAAATAATGTGCGTTCGTTAGTGATGGAATACGAAACTTTTTTAGCACTTAATTAAAATATTTATGAGTGTAATTTACCGCTGTTATTTAGAATTCTAATCAAAGCAAATGTATGTTAGTTTTCGAAGCTGATAAAGCTAGTTTGTTATTATTAATTAGATGAATGTTTGCACTGGGTTAGAAAAGGAAATGTAGGGGAGACACTATAATTTTGAACACGTGTTCATTTATGTGTACGTACTATTTTAGGATAGTTGAATTAATTTTGAGTTTGACATCTCTTTCAACAGCAAGATTATAAGAGACGGGATGTACTGATTAACGTGGTATACGAATTAAAAGATCTCCCGCCAGGAATCGAACCCGTTTCTCGCACACCAGAGGCGCGTATGCTAAACCACTTAGTCACGAAGGAGCTCTATTTTATGAGAGTACTGAGGGGGAGTTAGCATATATGTTCTATTGTTTCACGATGGTAGTGGAAAAGAAAAGAACTGTGCATTACACAAATACTACAAGTATAAAATATATTTTTTGTAGTATATAACTATTTTTTAAGTTAAATAGCATGCTATTTTTTATGCGCATTAAATACTTTTTTTTTGTAGTTGCTTTTTTTTGTATATTGATGTTTAGGAAACAATGTGTATACTTGATTAAGTGCTCGAAGAAGGTTGCAGGGTCTTAACTTCGTATCGTAAAAGAAGCCGTCAATAACAATAAAAATAAATAAATACATAAAAAGATAAATAAATATTTTTTTCAAAAGACACTGCATGTAGTGCAAACATTTTTCATTCTGCGAAATAACTCTTATATTGGTACCCATAAAAGTACACTTGTTCACGGCATAAGAATATTAAATATAGAAAACAAATATATATAATAGAAATAATAATACAAAATAAAAATAACATGGAAAAACATGAATTAAATATTGTATATAGCGGTACTGGAAATGTAAATGTACATAGGCTGTAGAAATTAGGAAAGGTTACTAATTGGTTGTGTGTTCATGCATAGCCAATTAATGATCTGGTAACACAAAGGCATCTCACGTTCTACTCATATCTTTATCTTTGCTTAAGACAAGAAAACTCACTGACCTTTTAATTTTTGCAGCTGTAGAAACATTACGTATTTGTTGAGGTAAACTGGTCCTCAGACGTGTAGTACTTATTGCGAAGGATTTGGAATATGAACCCGAATTGGGACTTTGTATGCAGAACAAGAAATTATTTCTTGACTTTCTGTTTCTATTGTAAAATTACTATATATATATATATATATATATATATATATATATATATATATATATATATATATATATATATATTAGATAGAATGGTTCTGAGGCAGTAAGTATTTTGTACAAGAGGGTAAGGTTGAGTATTTTTTTCCTTCTACTCAAGTGAGCCAAGACAGTCTTTTTTATATAATAAATGGTGTGATATGTTCACCGTAATTTAAATTGAAAATAAATCTAATTTTGCACTCTATGGAAACGGTTAGATTGATTATCGGGAAGATCAGAGTAGGCTGAGTCACAATATGGAAACGCGAGTACCTTGATAAGTTAGATCTTTAGATATATTGGTAATAAATTTGCTATCCGATTGATGTATACAAGGCACAACATTCTCTTTTACAAACTCCATACATGAATCGTCTATTTCAGAAAGCCACTAAATGCTCGAAACTTTAGGGAAATGAAAAAAAAAAAGTTTTATCTCTGATAATAACAAATTTGAAGGTTTCACAAAATTTGGAGTATTAGTTAATTTGTTCACGAATTGGATGTTGCCTGTAACTAGATTATAATAGCTTTATATGTAGTTAATAAAAATTTATATTAAAAAAATCAGTTAACGGGTTTCTGCAATAAAACTAGTTGTGTTGGAAGAAAACATAAAGTTTGCAAGCGAAATAGCAACATTAGTTGCTGTATAATGTTTTAAAAAATAAAAATGCACAAAGTTATTAACTATATCTAGGCATTTGGGTATCAAGTGAAAAGTCTGAACATCATTAGAATAAGAATGTACCCATAGCAACACCGTTAATCACGTTATCAGTGTCCTACAAAAGAGAACAGAATTTCCTTCTAACTACTATGTGTGACTCTCTTTAACTAGTCACCTTCATATTCCCTGGCCATGTTATACATGTCTTCTGTAGTTGGTCACTGAAAGATGTCGTAGAAATAATAATAACCTATAGCATAGTCACTCGGCTTAACCAGGTCGTCGTACTTTTTTTTTTTTCGTAGTGATAGGTAGCTTCCAGAAAGGTAAGCTTATTCTGAACTAGGTTAGTCAGCCTTACAAGTCAAACCCGGGAAATTCTATGGATTTGTACAAACATATTTTTGAAAACTGGATTAAGAACTCCGTTGATTCTTATTTTGTACTTAAAAGCTTTATTTCTTTCAAATGAGCGTGACGTTTCACTGGTACCAGCATCATCTTTATTTTCACCCTACGATTTCCTTATTTTACTTCTATCAATATTTGCAGTGTAACTTGCATGTTGTATATATATATATATATATATATATATATATATATATATATATATATATATATATATATATATATATAGTTAATCCATAGCAATAATACCAAATCTTATGTTTTGTTTCATCATCAATGGATAAACTGCATTTACCTGGACAATGGTGCAAAAGTTCATCTGGAATAGATCTCCTTGGTACCATATTACAAGTTCTTGAATTCTTCCGCCTTGATTCTTGCTTTTCGTATAATTTCGATGCTCTTTGTCTTCATTGGTGACACCACGTTTTCTTTTTGCTGGAGGTTCATCGTCATAACTATTACTAGCCATTGTAACAAAAGAACGGGAAAAAATCTGTGATACAGATATTATAACAACATTACTCTAACCAGTACACAGCACTCCTCAATGATGGCTGTTGAGAAATGTCTTGTCTTGTCTTGTCGTCGACCATTACCGGTCAAATAGGTAAGTGCACCAGCTCGCTAGCCATGTGTGCTACGAATGCAAAGTGGTCAAATGTGTACCTCACACGGAAGATTTATAATTCAGAAACAAAATTGAATAAAATACAGGACACAATTGGGAAGAAAGAACAAAATCGGGGAAAAGGTCAAAGTCAGGAAAATGTCAAAATTGGGAAAGTTCTGACAGTGAAAGAGGGCTGAAAGCCAAGTTGAACAGGGCAAAAAGTTGGAGGAAAGTGTAAAATGAAAAAAGAACAAAGAGTAGAAAAAAGAAGTTGATGCATGTGCGTGTAAATGTAAAAGAAAGTGTAAGTGTAGCGTTGGTGTATAGGAGATCCCACTCAACTCTCTTCCCCACAGAACCCCACCACATACGATGCACTCGCCGTAACGGCCACTGTTCAACTCCCTGAAAAATGTCAACAGAGGAAGTGTTCTGAAACAAAAATGCAACCAATGTCGCTAACATTGCAATGTTGCCAAGAAAGGTAAACGTTAGATTTACTGCAAAAACACGTTATGTGATATCACTTTACGGGTATCTGCACTAAATGCCATGTTCGGTTTTAATATTAACCCATTTAACGCCATGACAGGCGACTGATTTCTGCACTAAAATGTGTGTATAGATTATATGGAACTTTTTGTCGTACAAAACTTATTTTGTATAAAAAAAGAAATGTCGGTTGACGGGTTTCTGAAATAAACGATTCACATATAACTTATCGTTGAGTTATATAGGTTTAGTAATATTATGTCACGTATTTCCGGTGTTCTTATCATTTTCAAACGTTCCCAGAAATAATAACTGAAGGACCTAATATTGCCGCGTAACTAAGAAGCCGAGCATTACATAATATGTTTGCGATACATTGATCTAAGATGAAAAATGAAATGAAGGCTTTACGTTTTACTCCCCACGGTTATGCCTGCTAGGCTAAAGGAGGCGGTGATGAAGAAAATGATTGAAATTGTGGGATGGAGAAAGCGGGATAAAACGCGAGAACCCTGAGAAATCCCATGCACGGTGTTTGTCCACCACAAAGTTCACTTGGCACGAGCTGGGATCGAACCAAGGACTCCGTGCACCAGAAGTGAACACTTTACCACTGAGCAACCGCGGGCCGATACAGTGATCCAAGGTATGGCATTTCAGAAAGATCATTTCGTAACAGCAATATAAGGGACTTGGAGCAGGACCTCAAATACTAGCCGTTAGTATAGAACACTGTATCCTAAGGATACAGGATGACATTGCATCCTAAGAGGATATTGCAACATTGAGACACACTTTCTTGACACTCAAATTTAAACGTAACTTCAAACAACGCGTTCGAAAGACATAAAACGCTTTTTTTTTTAATTTTTATATTTTTCGAAAATATTATTTTCTTTCTTCCTTGAATGTTAACTTTGAATCTAAAAACTTAACAATATCTTAAACAGAGAGTATAATAAAGCTAGAAACAAATGGGTGCTGGAAACAACCAGGCTTTCATTACAAACACTTTATATTCCTTTTGGAAAAGAAAGTTTCAAAATGTGTAAAAACAAAAGAATTTAGAACTCAAAATCTACGCTTCTGGAAAGAAGATTTTTCCAGCACATCAGTACTGAGATTGAACGTTACCTCATCTCTAGTTTTGAAAGAGAAAAAGGAAAATGCAGTTAATGCACTGGAAAGAAGTCATTGCTCTTCTCTCAAGAAATGTTGCCAATGCTATAGCTTGTATAAGCAGACTCTTACTATATTTTTGAATTGAAGAAATCGGATTCTTAAGACGGAAATATTTTCAGGTAACTTCTTAACCTTTACCCTAAAGACTTACTTAAAACCCTTTGAATTCCGCTGATGATTGCGATGAGCTGAGATCAGATGTTCAATGTCATACCAAAGGTGTTCAGTTAAGATCGGGTGAGCTTGGGGACCATTGTAGCAACTGACATTCTCCACTGTATTCCTCAAAACACTATGTAACAACGTTGATGTAACAAGAAATGTTGTCCTGCTGAAAGATGTACTTCCAGCTGAAAGCACGAACGAATTTAATGAATATACATGATCAGCAATGACCTGTCGACATTTAAGAGCCAGGGTAGGAATGTCAAGGTTCCTAAAATCAAAATGTAGTCACCATCAGCCCGTCTGTGTCCTACTGTGAATCTCTCGAAAACTGTTCCTCTGTATGATGGCGGATTCTGACCCGGCCATCGATACCAAGTGGAGCAATGACGATGGACCCATGCTTATTCCAGTTGTAATCGTCGATGCTGTGCAGTTAGCGCTGGTATACGTTTGAGAAGCTGCGGATGTTCAGGTTTGCATGCTACGGAGGTTTGTATCTTGCAGAAGTTCATATCTAACAGTATATAGTGAACTGTGTGTTCAGACACACTCATGCTTTGTCCACTGTTAGGGTCTGCTGTAAATTGTGCCACAGTTTGTGTCCTAGCCTATTTTGCCAACCACGACTCTCTACGTCGTTCGACATCTTTAATGAGATGTAACCGCCCCTTGCGTTGTTGTTTGGTGCTAGTTTCACTGTCATTATTCCACTTTCGGGAAACACTAACCACAGAAGCTAAAAGACACCTAAAAAGTCAAGTTGTTTCCAAGGTCCTCATTCCTATTCGTCTGACCGTCACAATCTTGCCCCTATTAACTTGTCTCTATTATTGTATGTTGTCGCTATTATTATTTAACTTTGTTCTGGAGTACGCAATAAGGAAATTCAAATATAGCAACCAGAGTCTAGAGCTTAATGATATTCACAAGCTTATGACATGCTTATGATGTAAGTCCGATAATGGATGATAGGAGAACAATAGAAAGAAATGCAGAGGTCTTACTGAACGTTTGCAGGAACATGGATTTAAAAGTAAGTGCAGAAAAAACTAAATACATGGAAGTTTGTCGGGATTTATTTATTTATTTATTTATTTTCTTTGGTCGCGAATTCTGTCGAGGAATTTTAAACTTAAAATAAATAAAACGGAAATCATGGTTATTTTCATGCAGGCTGGATGCGAAACAGGGTCGCTTACTTTGAGGGAAGAACGTAGACTGAACGGGTTTGAGAACAAGATCCTGAGACGAATATTCAGAAAAGGAACGGGAATGGAGAATGGTTGAAACTCCATAACCAGGGATTGCATAACTTATACTGTTTACTAAATATTTTTAGAGTCATCAAGTCTAGAAAGCTCAGACGGGCAGGCCATGTATCCAAAATGGAAGGAAGTAGGAACGCTTTCAAAGTTTCAACTGAAAACTCAATCGGAAATTTACCATCAGGAAGACCTAGGCACAGATCGGTGGATAGTATTAAGATGGATCTCGCAGATATAGAAATACAAAGTAGAAACTCTACAAGTTGTCTAAGGACAGAGGTCAATGGAAAGCTTTTGTGAACATAGCATTGAACTTCCGTGTTCCATGGGTTATAGATTCGGTAAGTTATATTTTCACCTTTTCCCATTCTACACACAACCATCACAGTGACGCATTGAGTAAGGTATCTTACCGTTTGGCCAGCGGTTCTGTTGTGGTTCTTGACTCTTACGTCAGCCTAATTACCTTGCTTAAGATATAGCTGATGGTCATATTGATTTGACTTGTGAGTGTATATATGATTAGCTGCTATTTTGAAACGCCGTTGTAATTTATGAATAAGTAGATAAAACGGCGAAATTATGTACGACGCAAGTATCTAAAGTGGAAAATAGTTTGATATACTCTCCGATACTACCAAGTTAACAGGGTTGCCAATCCATCATACATGGCGCTGCATCATATTAATGTGGGTTTCAAATCTACATGTTAAGCAAACACTTGCAACGCTACTTTTATTATTCAGTGTTACAAACTAATGACGATACAGTATTGCATGCATCTAAACTTGGAGGACTCGCCAACAGTCTGTGCGTATAGCCCCATCCGTCTCAGACAGGGAGAAAAGTGAGACGTATAGGACAATTCACACAAAAAGTACAGTAAAATCTGCCTTTAACGGACACTTAACTAAACATAAACTTATATTAAATGGAAATATGTCACGGTGCCATGAATTTACTGACGAAAATCGTGTTTAAATTGCCTTCATTAAACGGAAACTGTATTACGCGGACAACGGAAATCAAAATAATCCCCTTGACGGAAAGTCACAGTTTGAACGGTTTGAATTGTATCACCACATGCTATTCTGTGTACCAGTGTTGGGCAAAATCAATCAAAACCAACTGGAATTGATCAATCAATTGAAAGTAATTGCTCTGGAAATTAATTGCAATTGATTCCAATTGCAATTGATTTCAATTTGTCCTTTGAAATTAATTTTAATTGTCATTGAATTCAATCATAAAATGTGCAATTAAATTTTCGTCAATTGTTAATTGTTAATTGGTCACCAGGCAATTCATACTTGTAATTGTTAATTGTCAATCGCAAAGAGTGCAATTGAAACATTTAATTGTTAATTGCAATTGACAACTGGAACGTGTTTAATTGCAATTTAAGTCAGCAATTAAAAGTGAAGATAAGAAGATCTATGTATATTGTGTTGTCCACTTGTTACTGTTTTAGATATTTCAAATAAGGTACTTAAAAGAAATGCTGGTTAACTACCATCCCTTCGCCCCTTTGGGAAGAAAACTGTGAAACTCAGCATTTTAAAAATATATTTTTTTTATACTTCTATCCCCCTCGAAAGAACTCTATATGGCCGTAATGCATACAATTTACGGACAAAACATTGACTGCTAAAACAACGGCCGAGAATTGCCGACAAAAGCAACGATTAGGAAAACAGATCCTATCATTAGAAAAATCTCAAAATTAGGGGTAATTGGGAATAATACAGTTTCCGGGAGTGGAGTATTTCCAATCATACACACATGCAACATATATATCAATCAACTTGGCTTGACGAAAGGAAGCTATCGGTACCGAAATTGGTCACTTGCAGTCAATCACTTCCAGTACACGGTACCTAATGCAGTTTCTAGGGGGTGGAACGTTTCTAGGTTTAGCACACGTGTAACGTATAGATTTATATCAATTAACCAGTGCTGACGAAGAAAAGCGGTCGTTATCTGAGCTGCTCACTTCCGGGCAACTACTTCCGGTACACAGTACCTAACACATTTTCCTCAGGTGAGGTATTTTCAACGAATGCACAAGTGAAACACAATTGTTAAACATTTTACCATGACGAAAGAAAGCTATTGGTATCGAAATTGGCTTCTTCTGTTCGGCCACTTCCGGTACACGGCACCTAATACAGTATCCAGGATTTTGGTATTTCTAGCATTTGCACACATGGAACGTATATATCAATCAACTCGTGTTTGACGAACGCAAGCGTTCAGTAAATGTATTACTCACTTCCGGCCAACTACTTCCGGTACATACTACCTAATACATTTTCCGGGGTGAATGTATTTCAAATGATTGCACACATACAGTATATATATATATATATATATATATATATATATATATATATATACGCCTAGATATGTTAACTCGCCTAGGTATGCCAACTACTTCCCGTATAGGGGCGGGCAAGAGCGAGTTCGAGCGAATTTTCTTTAAAACTCGACTCGAGTCGAAGCTGAAATTTTTGAGCTAGACACAAGAACTTGTCCCGAAACATTTCCCCCAAACTCACTCGAATTCGCATCGAGTTTCGAGTCGAGTCGAGATAAAACGAGCCAATTCGAGCTAAATCCTTTGTGTAGTTCCAAGTACTACCTTCTTCAAGTATCCTACATAGGTAATATAATTGTCAATGATACTACTACTACTACTACTATAACTAATTATTATTACAACATCGTGTATAAATATGAAATATAGGCAGTTTGTATCTGAATACTAAAAATTAGTTTATTGTTGACCTCGGTCGTCGAGAAATCTTCATGGAGGCAAGGACACCGGTCACGAGGTTCTGGGTTTGAGTTCAGGAGGAGCAAGTATTCAGGCTCGAGCCAAAAATTGTTCAGAGTTGCAAGACTCCGGCCAAACATGTTCAAAACTGCTCGACTCGGGTTTAGGGTTATCAACGACTCAAGCGGGTCAGCTCACAGCGCATTCATTATTGAGTCGAACCGAGAAGTGAGACGAGCCAACAGCTCACCCAACCGAGCCAGCTCGAGCCGATGGCTCACCCGAGCTGATTGCTCACCCTATCCGAGAAGGTTCTAGCCATCGGCTCAGTTGAGGTGACTCGAACCGAGCCGATGAACTCGTTTCAATGGAGCTGGATCGAGCCATCGGCTCCAATTGAGCCGAGTCGATGACTCATCCCTACCGAACTGGATCAAACCATCGGCTTAATTGAGCCCAGTCGATGGGTCATCCCAACCGAGCCAACTAAAGCTGTTCGCTCAGTTTAACCGAGCCGAACCGGTTGACATTACTATCCCGGTTGGGTTTCTGCTTTGGATAAAAAGAATTGGACCATGCAGTTCTCAGCCTTGATACTAAGAACTACATTATATACTTATATTGGTGCTCATGGCGTCATTAACTTGTTCCGCACCAACTAGTGTTGTAAATAGAAAAAAAAACGGTTCGTATTTTTTCAGAAATGTACGTTTTTTTTAGAAAAAAAAACATTGGCTCTCGTTTTTTTTTCTAAATTTCGTTTTTTTTTTCAAACAGTCATTTGTAATGAATCTTACGTCTACTTAAGTATGAAATATTTTTATGTAGGTGTAATCACCGTAAAATGCAACATAAATTAAACACTAGATACTGATACACTACAAATATTTTACAATTTACATGAATACCATACCTATTAACAATTCGGGTTTCAGCAGTTTTCATCAATATCAACTAAGAAAAAAAAAAGTAGAAATGAAATTTTGTTTTTTCGTGAATGCAGGCCTTTAATAAGTACGAAAATAATGTCACGAACAATATAAAATTCCAATAACTTGTCTAAAGGTAAAAACTAATACTAATTTGCCTAATAGTATTTTTCTAAATGTCATATATAAATAATTTGTTGACTAGATATATATGATATGCAGAGCCGGCTCTACCATATATGCAGTGGCTTATTTACGATTTTGTTTCAGGAGGGGTTTTGCTAACTTTCAGGGGGATTTGCCTGAAAATGTGAAAATTCTGCAAGATATTTCATATACTTTACTTACTATATTCGGGGGGGCTTAAGCCCGGAAGCTCCCCTAAATACGCCACTGTATATATGCAACACGTGCATTTGCGTGGAACGGCAAGATTGGATGGTCCGGCAAAATCTGTCATAAGTATATTATTTAAATTAAATATTTCTTGTTTGAAACAGACTTCATGATGATGGTAGTTACATTTACTAAGCTGACCTTCTATTTGAATACAACATTCATAAATAATGTTTATGTTGCATTAGTTTAAGGCCACATGGACAATGCTAAACCAAATGGTCGAGTAAATCCGAGTACAAATTGCTTGATTGTTGTCAAATGCAAGAATTCAATTCTCGAATAGTAGTGAATATCTGTTCCATTTATTAAGTTATCACAGTTTTGATATGAAAGTAGTCTTGTTTTTGTCAGAAGCAAGTTCCTTATCATTGAAGATAGAAACATTTTTTTTTAAATGTTAGAAGATGTAGAAGAAAAATCAAGAAATAAAGATAAAAGAGCTAGTTGCACTGGAATTGCAAACTGATACATTGAGATTGAAGCTCGATAGTGAATTCTATAAAAAGGATTACCATCTTTCCTCTGCAGGTGTGTTTGCTTTATATTTCACTATCATAATAGATTAACATTTAAAGAAAAAAAAACAGACACAACGGAATTGCATTTTTAGTAAGTATTTAAGCCTTTCTGAGTGCGACTGCACTTACCCTCACCTTTGTTGTTCATGCTGGAGTAGCATACTTAAAATCATGACTTCTAAGATTTGTTCTTTCTGGAGAAAGGGGGAGGCGGCAAATTATGCCATTGCACGAGGCGACAAATTGACTAGGACCTGAATATAGGACGACTCAATTTGAAGTAATGCAGGGTGTTTCAAAATTAATGTTAGGGTTTTGAAACTTTGTAGTATCTATTACAATTAACTTACAATTATAAATATTATATCGAATGAAAGAGCAACTCAAACAGTTTTGTACGCACGCATGCATATGCATTGTTTCTTCTGTCTGCCGTTAGAAAGAGCAAGTAGCAAAGATGGAGACTAGAGAGCAGAAAGCTTTTTGTGTTTTAATAAAGACTGAATCTGTACAGTGCAACCGTCTGTGTGAAGAATATTAAGGAGACGCTTGCAATTACGTTCTTATCGTTTGCAGTTGCTACAGGTCTAAGCCTACAGACTACGGTTTAGGTGCCAATTTCGCAAGTGAAATATTGCTGCATAACAATGAAGATTTTCTGGATCGTGTCGTCTTCAGTGATAAATCGACATTTCACCTAAGAGCTAACATGAACACTCATAATATTTGCATCTGGCCGTCAGCAAATTCTCTGGAGATGGTACAATTGAAACGAAACTCCCCTAAATTGAATGTGTTTTCTGCCATGTGGCGGAAAATTTATGGGCCTTTCTCGCCTATCGACCAGATGTGTGCCGTGTGACGAATGAATCTCACATTGAACACTTGTAACAAAGACTGTTTGAGGTGCTCTTTTACTTGATGCATTGCTTATAATTGTACGTAAAATGTAATAAGTACTACGAAGACTTAAAACCCCAAAATTTATTTTGAAACACCCTACATTTCTCACCACAGTGTTGGAACTAAGATGTAAAAAGGAGAGAAAATTTTCCTTATAAAGTTATTGTTTACAACGATATTATTATTAGTCGAGACTATAACTAAAACAACAATACGAGTTAGTAGGGAAAAAAAATGTAATCAAATGTATACTCGGTGGCCCAGGTGGCCAAAGTGGCACACACAGGTGTGTCACTTGTTTAATCTGCTCCTGTGTGGACACTAATTAAGATATCGGGATATTATTCTTGCAAAATGTGGTTGTACTATAGTTTAACATATTAATTTCTTTTTCTTCTGGTGTCGAATTTCCCTCTCAAATTTCAACCCAGTCAAAAATTCGAGAATTTTCTAATTTCGAATTTCCTTTACTTTTTTCCCTGTAGCTTCCTTCGTTGTAGAAAGACCTCCTTAAGACTTGCCAGGTAGATACCTCGGATGGAAACCTAACTGTTGACATCAATTGGACGGGCCTGCGCGCAGTGTTGCCAATTAGGGAAATTAAAATTCTCCTATATTTGGGCAAAAAATTAGAAATTTTTGTTTATAAATCCGTACCTATACGTCCGAGTGCAAGTCAACTTACGCCAATCGAACATTTGTCCTTACTTAGCAAACGCAAGTACAGATCGTTACAATGGGGTAATTAGGGGGCGCACGTAAAATTCGTATTTAGGTTCTAGCCCTTGATTTTTCTAATTTTCCCTTACTTTTCTGTTTACCGTAATATATTTTTGGTAATTAGAAGCTTTATTCCTTAAATATCGCCATAATACTTGTAGAATATATTAGTGGAGTACCAGTGTTTAATTTAAGATAGTTTGCGTCTGTTTGGTAGCAGTGTTGCCAGCTACAGAATATTTTAATTTCAGATTTTAGGGGAAATTTTGGAAAAATTATATGTTTTGTTTCTATTATTTCCTTCTTGTTGGCTATATCGGAACAAACGTACCAGTATCTGTAAGTCTCCTCTTTGCTCTACACAACCCACTATAGAAAGTTTCAATAGGATAATTAGAGGAAGTATAGTTGAGGTTTACAGTGGACCTTGTTCTCTAATCGGAAAGATAACTGTGATTTTTTTAAAGGTAGAATGAGATATTTTTTATTGACATGCTTACTTTATTAGATATCGTCACAACATTTGTAGGATATATTAGAGGGATACCAAACTTATTTTAAGATAGTTGGTGTGTGTCTGATAGTAGTGTTGCTAGCTACAAAAAATTTTAATTCCAGATTTTAGGGGCAAATTTTGGAAAAAATTCTCTTTTTTATTTCTATTATTTCCTTCTTGTTGGTTACATTCGAACAAATGTACCAGTGTCTAACAGCCTCATTCTTAGCCTACACAGCGCACCATAAAAAGTTTTACTAGAATAATTAGGGGAAGTACAGTTGAGGTTTATAATAAACCATGTTCTGGAAATGGTAAGAAAATGGTGAATTTCTGAGGTAGAATGAGATTTTTTTTTTAAAATTTCATGCTTACTTTGTTACACATCGCCATGATACTTGTAGGATATATTCTTAAAGCACTACGGTTTATTTTCAGATAGTTTTCGTCTGCCTGATGGCAGCGTTTCTAGCCAAAACAATTAATTCCCGCTATTAGGTGAAAAATTCGGAAAATTTCCCTTTTCCTCTCTATTATTACCCTCTTACTGGCTACATTGAAACAAACGTACCACTACCTGAAAGCTTCCTCTTTGCCCTACAGAACGCACCATAAAAAGTTTCAATAGGATAATTAGAGAAGCTGTACCCCAGCATATTTGATTTTTGCTTCTGAGGCGTAAAAAGTGTCAAAATTTCGTGTGTATGACAGAATGTTTTCTTTCCCTCTTTGAATGGAAGCCAGCGACTTCAGGATTTCACTGTACCTTGTCAACACACCAAAGATTTGTTTAGGTGACTTGAACCCATATATCAGCAGTGGTGCTAGAAAATTTTTTTTTTTGATTTTCGGTTAGGGAATTTTTTGTAAATTTTCACCCCTATATTTCCCTCAATAATTTCCCACACGTGGGCAACACTGCAATACAACTTACACCAAAAAATAGCCACATCCATTTTCTTAAAAACAAGGCCTTAACCATATCAATCGAATGAATAGTTTTTGAGCAATAAGTCACTAGCTGGAAATGTAGGAAAACGCCAAAAATGACCTAGGGTCGAAAGGAATAATCACACAATTTTGCCCATATAGGAACAAAGAAGCAAACGATTTGTAAGTTACGAGGGCTTCGACTCAAGTTCTGTTGATTATTTCAATAATCTGCAACATAAATCAATAAATAATAGTTGCCAGAAAAAAAAACAAACTTTTGAAAAAAAACATGAAAAAGAACGATGTTTTTTATTGAAAAAAAAACTTCACAGAAAAAAAAACGTTTTTTTACAACACTAGCACCAACTAATTTCGAGGTGGTTTGTTTTGCATCGATTTGTGAGTGATTTGTACGGTTTTCTGTGCCTATTCCCACATTTTGTGCGTCATCGGAAATAGGCCAAAATGGGCCTACAAGTATGGCGGAATATGTTAATGTTGTTCCGCCACCAACGAATTTCGAGGTCGTTTCTTTTTTCACATCGTTTTGTGTGTGTTTTGTGCGTCATCGGAAGTGGGTCAAAATGGGCCTCCAAGATGTGACGAAAATGGCCAACTGTTCTGCCACCAACGAATTTCAGGGGGGTTTCTTTTGCATCGTTTTGTACGTGTTTTGCGCCGTTTTGTGCACCTATTTCCAAGTTTTATGCGTCAATGGAAAAGGGTCAAAATGGGCCTACAAATTGACGGAACAATTTAATGCTCTTCCGCCACCAACGAATTTCGAGGTCGTTCCCTTCACATCATTTTGAGCGTGTTTTGTGAGGTTTTGCGCGCCTATTTTTAGGTTTTGTGCGTCACTGAAAGAGGGTCAGCTCAAAACTGGGACGGAAATGACCCACTGTTCCGCCACTACTTAATTTCGAAGTCGTTCCTTTCGCATCGACTAGTGCCTTCTTTGTGCCGTTTCGTGCCCCTATTTCCACGTTTTGTGCGTCACCGAAAATGGATCAAAATGGGCATCCAATGTGCGACGAAAATGATCCGCTGTTCCGCCACCATCGAATTCCTAGGTCGTTTCTTTCGCATAGTTTAGTACCTGTTTTGCACCGTTTTGTGCACCTATTTCCACGTTCTGTGTGTCAAAGAAAATGGGTCAAAATGACCTACAAGTATAGCAGAATAAGTTAATGATGTTTCGTCACCATCGAATGTCGAGGAAGTTTAGTTCACATTGTGTGTGATTTGTGTCGCTTTGTGCGTCACTGGAAGTGGGTCAAAGTGGGCCTTGAAAGTGTAATGAGAATGTATTTTTTCTGCTGTATTTTAGGCCCTCCTTGGCCCAATTCCGATGGCGCAGAAAACGTGAAAATAAGCGCACAAACTGTACAAAACAGGCACTAAACCATGCGAAAGAAACGACCTCGAAATTCAATACTGGTGGGACAGTGGGTCATTTTCTTCCCACATTGAAGGCTCATTTTGACCCACAACCATTGATTCACAAAACTTGGAAATAGGCTCACAAAACGGCAGAAAACACGCACAAAACAATGTGAAGGAAACGACCTCGAAATCGTTCCTGCTGGAACAGCAATAACTTGTTCCGCTATATTTGTAGACCAATCTTAGTCCACTTCTGTTGACGCACAAAACGTGGAAATAGGCGCACTAAACGTTGCGCATATAACGGCACAAAACGATGTGAATGAAACGACCTCAAAATTCTTTGGTGGCGGAACAGTGGGCCATTTTCGTCCCTCCTTGGATCCCCATTTTGACTCACTTTCGATGACACATAAAACGTGAAAATGGGCGCACAAAACGGCACTAAACGACACAAAACATGCACAAAACCATGCGAAAGAAACCACCTTGAAATTCGTTTGTGGCTGAACGGTGGGTATTTATCTTTTCACCTTGAAGGCCCATTTTGACCCACATCCGATGACGCACATAACGTGGAAATAGGCGCACAAAATACATACAAAACGATGTGAGGGAAACTACCTTAAAATTCGGTGGTGGTGGAACAGCATTAACTTGTTCCACCATATTTGTAGAACTATTTTGACCAACTTGCGGTGACGCACTAAACGCGGGAATAGGCGCACTAAACGGCACAAATCAACGGAAAAAGAAAAAAACATCTCGAAATACGTTGGTGGCGGAACAAGTTAATGATGCCGGTGCTCATGGCATTTGAGGTTGTCTCGTTATAAAAATCTATCGTCCTCTCGCTATCGAGACGAGACAAGATACACTATAAGTACCCCTCGAGATGCACTAAAATACGAGACAAGAATGCACTCCTGTCGTAAGCACCCTAAAAGTGTTCCACATTACTGCTTACATATCTCATGGCTCTCACTTTCCAGTATAATCAGGTCATGATTTCAAAACGAGTTAAAGGCCTGAACGAGGAGGCTATTTATCAAAATCGGCTAGACACGAAACTCGACTTCGATTTAGGGAGCTAAAAATATAAAGAACATGTCTTAGCATTTAAAAAAAAATCTCTTTAATGGCCGGGACACTTTCTAGGTATGGGAAACTGGTAGTGGGTTGATATGTAAAAATAATCGAAAACGATCGATATTAGTTTACAAACAAATTGAAAATAAATACAGTACTTCGCATCATATATCCACTGCTTTCTATTATAATAAATTCTGATGCCTGTGTTTAGCGTTCAGAACACAAAGAAATCAAGTCACAAAATTATGAGAAAAATAGACATAAAATCTGTACTCTAAGCTTAATTACATGGAAATTTTAAGTTTGTACGGTACGCTTAATTATATGGAAAATGTTATACTTTTTTCCTTTAAGTTGCTCTACTTTACCTTGATTTGTGACTTTCAAATTTTATTCTTTTTTACCACTGAAAAGTATCTATAATTCAACAAGAAAATAATTATCTATGATAATTATAATAATTATCTCTATAATTGAATTCATCGTAATTTGGAGCATGACAAACACTTTACATTTTATTTCGTAAAGGTCAGATCCACTGTTATTGTAATAGAGCGGTGATTGAGCGATTGATCGTAGAAATTCAAGCTCCGATGAGTCATAATTTCATAGGCTTGTTTTATTACAAGTGTAGAATCTTTAGTCAGTAGAGAAGAGGGCGTGAACCATGGGTCAGAGTTGAAGACGGTGAGATTTGATGGGTCTGTGGTTCACAGTAGGTGAGAATGGTTCATGGCGAGTGATGGGTCAGAGTAGGTCACGGTGGGCCGTGGAGTAGAGTGGGTCATGTTGGGTATTGGGTCAGTTGGTCGTGGCTGAAGTTTTCATTGACCCACGCTAAGTGTTGAAAATTAATCAGTGAAAATCAATTGAAAGTAATTGCTGTGGAAATCAATTGCAATTGAATTAATTGCCAATTAATTGCAATTGCAATTGAATGACCGAATTCAGTGGCAATTACTTTCCACTGCAATTACTTTCAATCAATTGATTAATTGTAATTGATTATAATTTATTAATGGCCAACTGCAATTAACAATTAACAATTACTTACTTAAATTATTCATTGCAATTAACAATTAAATTTACAGATTAATTGTTAATTGTTAATTCAATTGAAATTTGCCCAACACTGCTGTGTACGCGTTTACACTGTTGTCCACCAGTTTAAATAATGGTGCGTGAAATGAGTATCACTCACCAAAAGGACATAGTTGTCGGTTTCTGCCGCGAAAACTACCTCAAATTCAGCAGTTTCTACTCCATGCACTAGCTTCAACCAGGAATTCGATTTATACCTTTAAAGTATCATATTAACTTGAAGACCCCTCGTATTTTCTTTGCGCCTCCAATGGATAGTTATGCCGCCTCTTAGGTAAAAAAAAATGTTCATTAGTGTGTTCCTCACAATATGTTCTATACTGAATGGGATTTTATATTTATTTTGTTGCGAAAAACAGCTGAAGTTTACCAGTTTGCGAAAACCAGTTTGGTCTTGGCATCATGTCACATGGAGTTAATAATAATAGTCTCTTTTATTGTTGTAATGGAAAGAAACATACCATAACGGACACAAGAGTTCATTCTGTTAAGGTCCTCTGACACAGAGGCAATATTGACAAAATAATAAAAAGAAAAGAAAAATAAAGTCAGCTGGAGTTTCCTATGATTGATTTAAAGTGATCACAAAGCGCTGACCCGTGGGAAATTTGTGTTCAAGGAGCAAACGACAAGGAGGCCATCTCCTGTGATCATTAGTACTACTTCTGCTCCTACGAAAGGGAAACAAATTCTCAGGAGGATATTTTATTTAACCTTTGAACTTGAAGAAGAGGGAAAGCCATTTTATCATCCTTTTCACGTCATTGCGATTCGCTAATGCAGTTCAACCAATTTGAGAACGAAGTTCCTGCACCAGTGTGCGTGTGTGTGTGTGTGTGTGTGTGTGTTTAACTTATAATTGCAAATTGTTTTCTACTTTATACTGAAGAAATAAAATATCTTAAGTTACACATTGTTTACCCCATTATTATTATTATTATTATTATTATTATTATTATTATTATTATTATTATTATTATTATTATTATTATTATTATTATTATTATTATTGAATTATAAAATAAAATGAACTATTAGCTAGTGAGTTTTTCTACTGTGTAAGTTTGTCATCCATTCATTTTTGCACAATTCTTTAAAGACACCAATTATGATAATAATGTATATCATACGGTTGTTCCCACATTTTTGACTTGATTAGATACACTACTAGATGCCCATAACATTGCAACACATTTTATTTTTGTATTAATCTAATATAAATAAAATACAGAATTTGTTTGTGTGTCTATATGTCTGTGTGACTGTCTGTCACGAGTAACTTGGTCCAGGCCCCAGACCAAGATGAAGTTCTTTTTTTTTTAATTCAAACCAGAGAGGTCTCAGGTGGAGGGTTTACCGGAACATGTAAAAGTAGTAGAAAATGACCGATATTAGTTTCGAATTCATAGTTTTCGGAATCGCTGTGATGAATGGTGACACTTGCATTAGCGATGACTTTCAAATTCAGCTACCATTGCATGCGGGCCGGAGGTTACCTGGGGAGAAGGGATACCGAAACATGTAAACATAATCCAAATAGTGTCAAATCCATAGTTTTCGCGGTTGCTGAGATCAATTGTGACACTTCCATTAGTGATGACTTTCAAATTCAGCTACCATTGTATACAGGTCGGGGGTCACCTGCGTGGGTAAGTTTTTTCAGCTAATAATAATATAAATTGTAATAGTCTATATAAGACTGTAAGTTACTATAGTGATTGCGAGAAGTCTTGAAGCTTGACCTAGATCCACCAATTTCACAACCCAAAAGAAGGCGAGGGTGTGTCCCGGTCGTTAATCTCCACACATGAAATATTACCAGTGTTGCATCTCGTACTATACCGGGACCATCTCCTGAGGACTCAGTGTTGCCGTATTGCCTCTAAGTTTCGTTTGTTGTTATTGTTGTTTTTGTTGTTTTACATGTTTACTATTATTGTTTTCACTGTTGAATTCGCATAACTGTTAATATTCGTGTTATAGTTCTTTAAGTGCTGGTTTTCATCTCTCCTTTGTTATGTCCTCTATCTGTGGCAACGTTGTTGGAGCACTTCTGCTGTTTCGCGCTTTCTCAAGTGTGCGTTCGAAAGGCAACTCGACGAATCGTACCGGATTCTTCCGATGCATCACATCCGAGAGTAAGTAGTCCTGTGATTCGTGTAGAACCCAGGCTTCACGAATCGTCAGAGTCATTATATAAAGAGACTCTATGTAGCGCTGAGCATTCTTGTTGCCATTGGAGGCATTGACTGGTAGAGTCTGCCTCAAAATTCCTTTTAACTAACTATTATATGCTTCATGACTTCTAAATTCTAAAATTTCGCGCGCGGCTCACCTTATGGGATTGTGTAAGGCACTAGCGTGTTGCGACACGCCGGTTGGGAACTACTGTCGTGGCGTGATAGTCGAAACTCGTTTGCTCTTGCTTGGAATTTGCATGGCAATACGGCTTGACGAGATTGGTATAGAGGTAAAATATAGTCGTGTTTGTACATGTTATTCTTTACCGTCTTTTGTACTAGTCAAAGTTATTTTTGGACTTGGTAGAAATGTATCGTTTGTTCTTAATGAAACTCATTTCATCTTGGCCAAACTTGTCGTGGCGATAGACCAAGAAGACCAAGGAAATTTAACACACGTTTCGCGTTATTCCTAGAAAAATTTGCAACACTGATCTGCGTTTTCCATTTCTTTTGTCTTTATTTTTATTAATGCTTCCAATGATGATATCCAGTTTAGGTCATTCGACTTACAAAAACAACTTTCTCTTGGGTTGATAACACTGTTCATTCTGTGATGTTTGTCAATACACGGGCAGGTGTCTCTCATTCTCTAGTTCTTTCGTGCAAAGTTTCGTTTCTCTGTCTGTTTCAGTCTCTCCGTTATGACGGTTGAACATGTTAAATTATAATGTGGAAACGTCATTTCATGACTTTCAAGTCGAAACTTGCTAGCGTTCTCGTAAGGAGCCGCTATTTCACTAATGCGTTTTTACTGAAACATATAATACATTTAATAAATATAATAAAGCATATGTGTGTGTTTTTTTTTTTTTTCTGGGTGTGCTCATCATTTTCCCTCTTCCTAATAAATTAAACCTCGCGTCACTAGTGGTAGTTCCCTACAATCGTAACACATGATGGCTTTATGAAATATTATAGCACCCATAAATTTAGCTCCCGAGTCATTGGCCATCGAAGCTGGGTGTGGACTTATTTCTTGACTAAGTCCAAATTTCAGCTTGATGGCCAGTAAGTGCGGAACCAAAGCTGAATGTACAGCTTAATGTTTCATATGTTATATGGACCTATATAAATAATATTCCTTAAAACCTTAAAATCATTAAGGTATACTACTATATCAGACATTGTCAAGTAAAAATAAATAAAAAAAAACTTTATTCCTTGAGTTACCGGCCATCTAATCTGAGGTTTGAATTTTGTTTAATCTTTGAGGGAAAAAAGGCAAATCACTGGACACGATAAACAGGACTTATTCACTGATTTAATATTACGAAAAGAAAAAAAAATATAATGATGTTTAACGAAAGAAGATGTGACATTTCTAGAATTTACAAATATAGCGACAAAGAAACTCTAATAATTGTTGCGCTAAAATACGCGGTGCTGTAAATAAGTTCAGACTTCATTGCTAGCATTAAGATTCTTAGGTCAATGTCGTACCAAACATTAAATTTATTCTCTGTTCTTAGGTAGAAACAAATCTTCCATAAAGATTTATTTCATATGTTGTTTGATCTCAAACATTAAACCGTATTGTGTTAAGATTCATTTAATTACGTACCAGAATCATATTAGACACAAAAGGTACGAGGATGTGGTATTTTGTTGTTTGTGTGAACTAGACCAATGTCTAAGTCGAATTACACAGACGACAAACACGTTATTGTTCCTCACTTAAAGAGAGAGAGAGAGAGAAGAAAAACATCAGTTGTTATTCCATTATAACAGTACAAAGCAAACCCCAAAAAGCAAAACAAAAGTTGTTTCAATTTTCTGTATCACCATGTCCAATAAGATCTACGAGTACACATTGGGAAGTTTAATAGCCATTTCTGTTTTTAGCTTTCCGGAAAGAAAAGTTTTGACTCCGAGAGCAAATTGCTACACTTATTGTCTCCCCATGAAAGGATTCATCCCGGCTTTTCTTTTGTCTTCACAGATCCCGCAGCTGAGTTACGCTTCCACAAGTACAGAACTCTCCGACAAATCTCGCTTTGAATACTTCAGCCGGGTGGTTCCCCCGGACAACTTCCAAGCACAAGCTATTGTTGAAGTGGTTCGCAACCTCGGATGGAAATATGTCAGCACAGTTGCTGTAGAAGGAGACTATGGGGAAAAGGTAAGTGACAAAGAAGAGCAGACTATGCACATTCAACATATATATACTACAAGTGTGGCAACTTAATTCCTGGAATGAGCCAGTAAAAGGATACGTTTGAATAACATACTATACAAAATCCCATGGTCACTAACGCGTATGGAGACAGTATCGTCTCTCGTACAGCCTGTTTCAAAGAACTCTAATCATTTATTTCTGTTTCAAAGTCCTGTTCTTTTTATCCTTAGACGAAATGAAATCGAACATTTTTTTTTTAATATTGTTTTGAGAACTTAAGACAAGAGGTTTGATCGAGAGAAAAAATGTTACAAAGCATAAAACATTTAATGTTATTCACAGTAACTTAACAACAAAAATTGTAGATTAATAACATGTCTGTCTTCGTGCAGGTTTGAGGACTTCGGATTCTGGTCATGTATACCCGAAAAGCAGAAATAAAAAAATAATGAATCATCTGGAAAATCTGTCAAGAGTACAAGTGAGGTCAATGATAACTGTTTCTGTGAGCCAAAAACGCTAGACCTGCTAGGCAGACTGTAGAGATATATGGGGAGGGTAAATTTCAAAGCAACATATAGGGACGTACTGTCGTGTCTTCAAAGGAAGACATACCAATTTTGTTAATGACAATCCTGCAAATAGCAGCAGACTTCAACCACTGACATTACGGTTGGAACGACAAGAACACTCCTTCTACAGTCCTGAACTAGCTCTACTAACTTTCATCTCTTTCCTGTTCTAAAGCAAAAAGAAAAAAAAGGTGGCCACTATTATTTGGCATGTGATTATGTCAAAACCACTGCATCATGATGGCTATGAAAACTTGACGCGGATTTCTATGCAAATGCTATAGAAAACTTTATATGCCGTTGTGACAAGCGGTTGAACAAAATCTATGATTACTTCGACGACTGGTGTTGAGTGTCCTCTATCATCAGGTGTGTGGATTTTCCAAATATGTCGGACACAATCAATAATAGACTTTGTGACTTTTTAATCATTCCTCGTATTTACTGCAAACCAAAAGACTAGATTGCTTCACTTTATTTCTGAAAATATACAATCCTTATCAAAAGGTGCACTACTGTATGATACGTATAACAGGGTGCTCTGAAACAACACCCACAAACAAACTCAAGACTCGTGAACTAAAGCAGCCTTTCGGACTCATAGTGTGTCGAAGATTAGTCAGAATGATGAAATAAAAGGTGACAAGTTCATACTGTAGAACCAAATTTCGAATCACGAACGGGCGAAAAAATTCAATGAGCATTTTAAATCGTACATTCGTTTAACATACTAGTGAGTGTGAAGTATGGGTAGAGACAAAAAAGTAAAAAAAAATGAAAATAAATGTTTAATAATTGGTGGAATGAGAATGTGAAAGGAACTTGGAATAGATCGAGAAAATCCACAGACACAATGATCTGAGATCTAATAATGAACGTTGGAGAAGACACTGTTAGCGTCGAAGGACAGGAAGAATTTCACGAGCTCTTTCACAAAAGAAAATCGATACATCATGGATTGCAAAATGGTATATATTCCACATGCATTGGTGGATTAATAAAAAGTGGTCATTGTTTTTCGTTCGCCAGACTTTTATCCAACATGTCTTCCCTGAATATCACCCTTTTTGTATCGTTCCTATCAATTTTCGACAAGTTATAACTTCCAAATCATCGGAATTAATCCTATTTTTTTTCCTTTCTGCGAGGAATTATTTCTCACAATTCAAAAGCGTTGTTTCAGAACAGTATATATTTTTCAGCAAGATCGTGAATCTATACTTGAAGTGACTAGGGAAGATCTCGGGATGTCACTCTGAATTCATATCGATACTATACTCATTCGATTCGTTTTTACGTATGAATCAATGAGGCAACCGGAGAAAACCTAGATCGCAAGCTTGTTTGAATTACGAGCATTAAAAATTCAAAATTAAACAGATTTTGCAAAAAAAAAATTCGAAGTAACCATTTTTTTTTTCAAAGATAGAAGCTTCATTTTTAGCATCAGGTGTTTTCTTGAGTGCCCAACACAGTGTTGAGTTCGAAACGTATGCGTTTTGCAAGATAAGGACACTTATTGGGGGGGATAAAGTGTAATGGCTTCTTACAACTTGCAAATTGCCTCCCGTTTCACACATCTGGTCTTTAGGCTCATAAAATATATTGGCCACCGCTATTCGACTTTATCAAATATCGCTTATATAGCATTTTTTTAAAGAAAGTTTCCTATTTGATGCATTATATCGTACTGTAACTGTAGTTACAAATAATGTAACAATTCCTCTAACGTAGATGTTGATTATTATTATTATTATTACATTCATTTTATATGTTTATACATTGTCTTTTTCAGAACCACTGAACAGTTTAAAATATAATGTTTCTTTGGAGTCATGACTGGTGAACTAATTGTTCAGTACTTCTGATATTTTGTTTTGTATTTTAAAAATATGCATTGTGTTGTTGTTGTTTACCGAAAAATTAAAAGCTTACAGTCTGCAATTTTTATTTAGCCAAGCTGATGTAGTAATTTTTTTTATTATTATTTATATTGTATATTTTATGAAATTGCTTTCAACAATTGCCAACTATTTACAGTGTACACTTTCTATTCACTAACATACTGTACAATGTTCCGACTGTTCAATGCATTTTTCTGAAATTAATTTTATGTTAGTAAGTTGGTTAGTTATTATAATTTTGTTTAACAATATATGTTATGACAAAATTAATTATTAATACCAAGGCGTACTTCATTCAGTTTAGCACGCCTGGTAAAGCGTTTCTGAGAAATGTCATTCTTCAATTTGAAGGTGGATACATAAGCAAGTGATATTTGAATGACAATACAATCGAATAGGGGTGACAAATAGATTTTTATCAGCCTAACGACCCGGTGTGCGAAACGGGAGACAATTTGCAAGTTATAGGCAGGGGAGTAAATAAGGGACAAGCAGACGTCGCATTGTGGGGGCAAGCCATCAGGGGGCCCCAAATCCTCCAAGTGAAACGTAGAGAAGGGGCCCCACTCCACGCTGTCTACGGGTCTGCCCCCAAGCCTTTAATTTCGCCACTGGTTGTAGGAGCCATTATCCTTCACCTCCTTCCCAAAAAGTGTCATTATCTTGCAAAATGCGTATTGTCTATCACATAAGAAAATTCATGCTTTTTGCGGGATAGTATCTATTCCCCCTTGAAGCGGTGGAAGATATGAGAAAATCAGTTTGCTTAATGTAACTGACCTTAAAAACTTTTAAAGCTGTGGATCATGGTAAAACAACAAAATGCATTACGCTTGCAAATGCAATTAACACAACAACTAATACGGATAGTGTGACAAACAGAGAAACTGTTATATGGTGAGACGGCGGAAACAAAAATCACAAGCTAAATATTTAAAGTGTATAGCAAGAAAATAAGCACCTGAGTTTGTGGAGTAGTGGATAACGTTCTAACGTACCAATCAGCTGACCCGTGTTCAAATCTTCGTCAAGTGCACTTTTTCTTTTCGTCGAAGGAACAACCATTACTTGTAGTATTTCCTTTTTTTTACTTTTCGTCAAAGGAACAGCCATTGCTTGTAGGATTCATTTTTTTTCCTTTTCGCTGAAGGAACATCCATTACTTGTAGTATTAGAGTTTTATATATGGTTTCATTCTGTTAGATATTTTTCCTTTTTTCTTTTTTCTTTAAGGTAATAATATAAGACTGTAAGTATAATTCTACCCAGGTAGATCAAAAGTAACGGTGTTCTAGATTTCTTTGTATTAATAAAATATAAAAATAACCTTACATCCGAAACTAAATATACAAATAATTGAAATGAAAGTAGCAAGTTGGCAAGTCCTCACTGGACAGAAGAGCAATGCAATATAACCTGAGGCGCTTTCAAGTGCCTGCCTTATCTCTATCGTAACTGTGAACTGAACACACCGTTTAAAAAATGTTATCAATGGAATACTGTTATGTATGAAAACAAAGAGAAGAGGAAAGAAACAATATTTGTATATTTTGTTTTTATTATTAGATGTTTCAGTATGTCGATAAAAGAAATCGTGTTCACTATTTAATGAGAATATGATTAATAAACTAGTATTCATACAAAGTGGAAAGACAGTATGTATTCTGGAAGGTCATATTCTATTTGGGGATATTCCCTGATTGGAGTACATTCAGTTTAGGATCTCAAGTTAAGTTGTAGAACCATGTCTCATATAGTCTCGGTGCTGAAAGGGATGGTACACTAACAATGAACCAACTGATCGTCTTAGAACTATCAGTTTGAGGAAAGATGATTGGTCTGTGGACTGTGAAAGGTCTCTATTAATCTACAAGCCATGCATCGAGCAATTTCCACGTAACCAAAAGTAGATTAATGTCACAAATCTGCGTCTAAAAGTTGATCACTCGCTGAACAATTGTGATCCAAAGTTAAATTTAATTTTTAGCTTCCTAAAATTGTGCTTCTAAATTCCTAATAGGGTTCAAAAGATCCATAAATATATTCTAAAAATCAAAAGTAGAATACCCAATTTTTTGAAAAAAACTTAAGCTGGAGCAATCTTTAAAGGTCAGAAACGAACTATTTGAAATGCTCATTCTTCGAACGAGAAGAATAAGCTTATGAAAATATTATTTGCGAAATATTCAAACCACTTCTCCAATAGAATAGCATATCAAGCGAAGTGAAATGGAAAAGATCCTAGTGAATCCAACTGATATATCCTACTGCTACAGCTAAAATGCTTACTCACTTTGGCCAGTTTCTGAACACAAAATGGGAAATTAAGATATTGTAGCAGTTCCCTTGTTTTCTTTGCTAGAATTGAAAGGATGAGGTTCCATAAGGGGGATATTTGGCTCTAAGGAGTTAAATATTTTGAAATCTGTGGGATGGCTAGTATAAAAGAAACATATATACAAATTGAAGCCAAACGTTCATAATGACCTAGTTGAATACACTGAAACATTCTTAGTGTAACAAATCACAAAAGCTTAAAAAACAGAAAAAAGAACGCGGTGGCTTGTACAACAACTAAATAAACTTTGCGAGAACCTAAGCAGTATTACTCCGATCCGTCGTCGCAGCTTTCTGCACTTTCTGACCAATGGGTAATGCCAGCATCCATGATATAGGAGGCATGTGGAAGTGAAGAAGGACTTAATTCTATTAAATATCTTTGATAACCCAAATACCATAATACAGCAGCTATATGTGCACAGCACCCAACTACCCATGCACCAACCTTGCATTCGCAATACCACTCATGAATTGGCGGTGAAACACCATTGTGGTACTGAATTTTTCAACTGGCACAAAATGCAGCTGGACGTATTTTTCCTTGTTCTCTTGAAGTCCAAAGTAATGTCTGCGTCACGTACATCCTTGTTTGTAGATGGTCTTACGTTAAATTCAACATCATCTTCATTCATCACCATGTCTATCGAACTGGTTTCATCTTGTGTGCTCTCTGGTATTCTAGTAGGCTTATGTAACAGATTGGTGACAGCATGTTTTAATGTATGTCTTTTTTATTTTCTCTGTATGATTTGCTATAGTATTTCGGACACACAAAGGTACCTTCCTTGAAATGAGGATATATGCTTTAGAAATTGAACAGCATTTTTATTTCTCACCCGCTTTGCACATTTTCGTTGTATTCTACTCTCGCAACACCCACAAAATATTTTCTTGTTCATGTTTATATAGCTACAACTCAAACACCTTTCACTTTAAACGTTGTACACAAATATAGATCTAAACGGCTGTAATCATACTACTGTCCGTCCGTGCACTTCGTAAATGCAGTTCGCTTTCTCCCTTCACTCTTCAATATTTTCCACCCGACACACATCTCTACAACTTTGCACAAAGTTACTACAGAACATTCTGTTCTCCTTTAATCACTGCATGGACCTTCTTTCTCTCACAAATGCACATTCCGTGCTATCAAATGCGGTTTCGTTTGGTTTTCACAGGCAACTTTCCGTTACATGACGTCAGTGAAGCAACTACCTGCTGATACGCTTTTTCTGTTATTTTACTATGGGCGCATTCGTGATACGCTTTGTTACTTATATATCTTATGTGTTGTTACATGCTTAGTACATTATATAAGTAAGAAAATGCATCAACGTTGCGCTCATAGTTTAGCAAACACGGTACTGACGAAAAATCAGCGAATTTTTTGCAAAAAAACTTCCAACTAATCGAGTTTGGGACTCTAAAATAAACATAAATATGAATAGCATGAAACAAATATTTATGGTATCATTACGTAGGTATGTTCTATATTTAACACGGGTAGTTAGAATTGTAGTAGTACTCATTTCATTTTTTAGAGATTTTTAGAGCCAAAAAACCCTTATGGACCCTCATCCTTTCCGAAAACGGTGGATCACATGGTCACATATTTGTAAGGAGGAGCTTAAATGCCAAGATTCAACTTTCTATGATGACACATTTGCCAGAAACTCTTTTGGAGTATATTTCTAATACACATTTCCTCGCTTACAACATGTATAAAAGTAACATGAGAAAAAACCCGGCCAGAGTTAACTAACAAGAAGAAAGCAGACATTGGTAAATGAACGTCGGGGCCCTCCTTCGCGAGACACTAGTACACATTTAAAATATTAATATTTCAAACTGGAGGAGTGCAATTGCCAGAAATAGTGAGGAAAAAGTGTCTTAAATATTCCAACTCACCGCATGTATGACACCACGAATAAAGTTATCATGTGACGCCGTGGCAGAGTTAGGAGGAACCACGACTCCCGTGCTAAGGGTCCTGGGTTCGATTCCTGCTCGAGTCATTTTTTTTGTTTTTTGCTTTAACAAATAAAGTATCCATTTGTAACTACAAGTAAAATATTAATTAATCATATGTTCATGATACATAAAACAATAGAAATGTTCAAATCAGTTATAAAAAATCTTTGAATATTCTAGGTTAACTAGCAATAAAATGTAACCTATTCTGCGTTGTATATTACGCCGCGGGTTATAGTATGGTTAGCACAGTCGTTGCGTAAAAAATGTTTTTGAAGCTTCGTAAAAAATGAAATCTTTGATTTTTACGTTCCACGGTTATGCCGATTAGGCTAAAGGAGACGGTGATTATGAAAAACGAATGAAATGGTGGAATGAAGAAAGTTGGAGGAAACGGGAGAACCCCGAGGAAACCCACGCACATGGTGTTTATCCACCACAAAGATCACTTGGTAGGGGCTGGGATCGAACCCGAGACCCCAAGCATCAGAGGTGAACCTTCTACCACTGAGCCACCGCGACCACCTGAAGCTATTTTATTTTATTATATTTTATTATAAACCATTGCTTAATTCTATTATAGAATTGTTCATAATATTTGTCATATTATCTTCGACCTTTTCAAGTATAAATGTATTATTCCTTTTATTTTCTTTATATAACGAAATGTAATGCTATAGTGACATTTTGCACTATGTTCTCTGTTTCGTCAAGAACTAAAGGTATTTTATATCTAAACGAAAAATAAAATTACTTATATTTAGTTCCAGAAGTAAAGGTGATGGAAGCCTATGTGCTGACCCCACACAAAACAACTGAAATCCATCTACTTGACCATAGCTAATTATGGACTACGATTGAAGATAATTCAATTTATTTTTCAGTTCTAAACTTATTCGTAGTTTCTTTTTATTAATAGTAAAATCTAGAACAGTTTTACGCTCGTAAAATTCTACTTCATCTTGTTCGCTTCACAATAAATATATGAATAAATACCTGCAGTATATCGAATTACACCTTAAAATGTAACCATATTTTTTATTGGAGTCCTATCTGATCAATGAAAAAAAAATAAAAATAAAAGAGTAGCACGAAGATTCGAAGGCGGGTTGCGCTAAAGGAATTTCGACACAGATCCAATGAGCTACGGAATAAGATAACACAAGTCCTCTACACTATAAGTGTATGGCAATTATCGTAAGTTTAACGCTGTGAAAGAAGGTTGTGTGTGTTTTTTTTAAATTTATTTTTATTAAGTTTTACGATATTTCTATAGTCTCATGTGTGAACTGCCAAGAGAGAGATCATGCAATTATCGATTTGATAGGGATTGAGCTTTCAAAATATTTAAAACATTTAATTAAATCGCGAGGTGGTAGCAAGGAATGTGTACCAATTTCATTCTCACAGTAAGGGGCAAAATATACTTTCACGCGGAAAACTTGTATTTTCTTATTTGACAGACAATATATTTCGACCTCAACACTGTGTTATACACGCAAAAAAAACTGATATTAAACATGAAACGTCTATCTAAAAAAAAATGGCTACTTTACACTTTTCGCAAAATCGGTTCAATTTTGAACTTCTGAGGCTCGAAATTCTAACGCGCTTGCGGTCGAGGATTTTTGCAGTTTCTGGATTGTTTCGTATGTAAAAAGGAATCGAATGAGCATAGTATCAATATGAAGTCAGAGTGACACCCCGAGACCTTCCCTAGTGAGTTTTTTTTTTCTAAACTAAATAATTCTTCTATATTATCTTGAAATATATCAGGAGACAAAACCTTCGTTATATTAGCACAGTATTTAATTTTGGAAAGAGAGAAGAATCACAATGGCCTAATTTATTGTGAACAAACATGATAATTTGTTATATTACTTAATATCTTTACATGCATACTGTCTCATAATGAACAAATGATAGACAATTGGTCACGCATTTATCAATTTCCGAAATTTAGTAATATATTACAGTTGATTTTGTTGATACTCAACTAACAAACTGCTCCATTGATTTCAGGTTTGCGTATAAATTATGTAAAATATATTTATGCAACAAAGTTTCCTGATAAAACTCTAACATGATTGCACTATGGTCCAGCCGAATTGATGTTTGGCGTGAAGCAATAAGCTCGTGAAATGCTATTGCCAATATTGTTGATTTCCAGTGGCCAATGTACATCATATAAACAGAATCGGATTCTCACATCACAACGTTAGCAATGTCGCTCGAACCGGGTTGACTACGTGGGAGAAGCGCTCAAGGTCACACGTCAAAACGGTTATCGTGTATAATAGTCACATGATTTAACACATTATACACGCTTCTGACACATTAGACACATTAAAATAAATACTAACTTCAGTCGTAAAAGCTTAATTTAAAGTGAAATATATCATTATTTGAAAGCATTCTTTGTAAAATTTGCTACTAAAACTTTGCTACTGGTTTATATTTTATTATTATTTTTATTGTTTATTTTTTCTAGCGTTCTTCAAAGATACAGTTGCCATGTCTTCATATTTCTCGGAAATATGTTTATGACTTTCCTTCACATTTTTCAAGGAGAAAAAAAAAGTTCTTTGTTTTCCATTGCAAATGCGTTACAAGGAACAAAGTTTTCTTATAAAATGCTAACATTTCCACATTAATCCATTGCTTTGGGGCGTTTTGTGTGAGAAATCATGCAAAAGAAAGTGAAAAGCTTTAGGACAAATACTAGAGGGAAAATTAACTTTAGTTTTAAGAAAAAAAATACCCAGCTTTGTTTTCTTTTTTCTTTTTTTTTAATATACTACCTTATAGCTACGTACATTCTCTTTGTATAGATAATAGCATTTGTAATTACATTGAGAGAAAACCAACAATACATTTATAAACATTTACAAATAAACTCTCGTTAAAGTAATATTTATCAATTAAGATGCTAGCAGATTGTCCCATTAAAGTTCTTAGTCGAGGCAATCGTTCTAGCTATATATAGCAAAATACATAATTCAAAAATTCGCTTGCATACCGTCGTCTGAGATTCAACACCGTGTATCTCCAATTTTGGAGAATTTGAGTTTATGATACCATTAGAATCAATGTAGGATGACGCACAATCTGGTTAAGTAGTTCACCTATATGATCACGACAAATGGCTCTGTTATCTCCTTAAAAGTAATGCCCCGTAAAATAAGGCAGAACCTAATTTCTAAACAGATTTTTTGTCTCTTGTGTAAAATTGGCGAAATGTTACTTACGCGGTATTGAATCTCAGACGACGATACATATGATACTGGATATATATAACGCCGTTAAACTGGTTCTTATATGTTAGCATGTTAACGGATTGACTCCATTAGCAAAGTCGGCCGAGATAATCGCTAAAGCTTTTATTACAAAGAAATATTTTTTTTAATACTTACAAGTAGGAGGTGTAGATAACAGCCGTTTAAGTTACCGTTATCCGTTAAGGGATTAACGGATTGACTGCGTTAACTAACTTGATCGAGATAATTGTTCTAGCTGTTAAAGGAAACAGGAATATTCTCTATAGATAGTCGCCGTTAAAGTAGCCGTTACACGTTAAATTGTTAGCAGATTGACTCCATTAACAACTCAACCGAGACAATCGCTAAAGCTAGCTGTTTATTGCAAAGAAGAAAATATTTGTAAATACTTACAAGTATGAGACACATATAACAGCCGTTAAGTTACCGTTATCCCTTAAGTGGTTAACGGATTGACTGTATTGACTAACTTGATCGAGATAATCGCTCTAGCTGTTACAGGAAACAGGGACATTCTCTATAGATAGTCACCGTAAAACTAGCCGTTACCCGTTAAATTGTTAACGGATTGAATCCGTTAATGAACTCGGCAGAGATAATCGCCCTAACTATATATTTCAGCTAACAGAAGTCAACAATTTGTTTATATGAATGGAATATTAGATGTAGATACGGATCGTTAATGTTGCCGTAACCTGTTAAAATGTTAACGGATTGATATTAACGGATTGACTTCGTTAACAAATTCGTCCAAAGAAATTGCTCTAGTTATGTATTGAAGAAAAAAAACATTTAAAAAGGACCAATTCAAGAGTTATCGTGCGAAGTAAATACTAATGATTACAAGTAGATGACGTTCATCCGGAAAGACTATTGGTTATTACTGTTAAAAAATGAGGCTGCAAATGCAATTTCATTGTCAAATATAAAACTGATTGGTACTAAAGGTAGAGCAAAAATTATTCAAAATTTACTTTGAAGTTTTGTCTTGAAATGCTGTCTTTTTTAGCTTGCTGGACATAGGAAAACGGCTTAACATGCTGAAAAATGTATTTCACCTCCCAACAAATAAATGAACAAGAATTTTACGAATTATATAAAAAATGCATCACAAGATTGCGATCTTGGACATGAATTTTAGGAATGAACCAAAAAAATACATCAAAGGATTGCGATCTTAGCCAATAATTAGTTTTTGGATTCAAAATTTTTGAACGGCAAATAAAACTTTTTTTTTTTTTTTTTTTGAATAAGCATATCATACTGAGTTAAGTGATAGTTTGTGTTTGGCAACGCTATATGTAGTTCGGAAGATATAAGACCTACAAGAAAACTTTTGCCAGGAATATGATAGACCTTTGATCCAGAAACAACAACATTCAATAATTAATAAACAAGTTTGAACGACAACATTATCGACTGATACCTAGTGAATTGCAATAGGCTTGGTGAGAATTACCGGGAGAATTGGTTGTTCCCGCAGCGTTATGCCCGAATTCAAACCATTCACGTACCATACTACCATACCATTGTTGAGCACTACGTCAGTGCTACTAAAAACTGTCCGTCTCCGTTTCCACTTGCTACATTATCTCTTGGGTCAATTTGACCTTGCACTTATTATCGATCACGGCACATAAACGCGCCTGCTATTTCGGTTGTGGAAATTTTGCAATATATGTGACTTACCCTTGTAATTGTGACCTTCAGACTAGTAAACACTATAAAAGCTCATGTTAATGTATTTCGTCCTTAAATTTGAAATTTTATTTTTCAGCTTGTTTGGTATTTTCTACTTATTGTCATTTCTTAATTATTTACTTGAATTACAAGTATATCACTTACATATTTGTATGTGGCTCTGCATGATTGCTTTCACAATAATGTTTAATAATTCGTTTCCAAAATGCTTGCAAAAGGAGCTACATAAACATACAATGACCAGCGAAAACATTACTGCTCCCTCTACTTTTTGTACGAAAATGTTCGGCTGACGTAAGAAGCACTGGGCAAAGCAAAAACGCCCGCCAGACGGTGTCATGGACCTCACTTGATCAGTCAGTGTGATGGTTGTGAATAGTACGGGTTAAGGCCAGCGATCTATCAGTGTATAAAACTGGCCAGATTGTATGGCTAGACGACTGGGAACGAACATATCGTAAACAGTGCTATTTGTTGGTATTTGCAAGTTGCCGTGGTTAGTATCTTTCAAAGGTTGTGAAACGACGGTAAAAGCAGCACCAAGCCACAAGATCTGCAGTGACCACATTTCATTAAAAAAATTAGGAGGTTATATATTGTCTAGACTGCTGAAACAAGATAGGGCGCAAACTGTGGTACAATTTACAATGAACGAAAGATGAGTATTTTTGATCACACTGTTTACCGTTCATTATATATTATCGTCCACACCTAACGCCCAGAATGTGTTATAATGTTAACTGCTCAGTATCGTGGATGAGGGCTGTTATGAGCGCGTGGACATCGTCATTGAACTGCAGATTACTGGCACAATGTTGCATTATCCGATGAATCACGATACTACCTTTATCACATGATGGCAGGGCCAGAATCCATAGTCTACCAGGAGAAAAGGTGTTTCAGACGTGTGCAGTAGAATCACGGCGTGCCTGTGATAGCTCTATTATGATTTAGGAAAACTTCTTATGGTCGTCAGGAGAAAACTTCAGGCCGTGTGGAGAACACCATGACGGATCGAAGGTAAAACATGTCATTGCTAACCATGCGCATCTCTTCATTTCACCTATGTTTCCAGCTAGTAATAATTTCTTCGAGCAGGACAACACTGCTTGTCAAAAGGTCAACTTTGTGATGCAGTGGTTCAAGTAGCACAGTGGTGAATTTTAATTGATGCAATGGCACCCAAACTCATCCGATCTTAGCCCAATAGAATACCTTTAGGATGTTATTGAATATCAAATCCTAGTGAATCTCCTCTTTCCGCGGCATTTACAGGAATTAAGTGATGTGTGTGTTCAGATGTGGTGCGCCAAGCCTCTAGCCACTTAATAAGGTCGCATTTCTTTTATAACGAACCGTAGTGCTGCTGTCCTGCGAGTCAAATGTGGGCATACTACCTGGTAGATATTAGGTAGGTGGCCATAATGTTCTGGCTGGTAAGTGTGCATCAGGCGCTACAAAAATCCCAATACTGTACAACGCATTAGAAAATTAGATTATGTTAGATATTTCTGGTAACATTAAAAGCTGTTTGGGTCATTTGCATCCGATTACTCCGCTAATAGCAAATAGCGTAGAAACCAACATTACTTTATTTTGCATATTTGCATATACAGTTGAAATTAATGCTCTACACGTTAAAATACGAAAATTAAAAATAAATGGTAAGAATTATTTAAAGGAAAGATATAGAAATCTGGATTTATAGTGGGTGAAAGTATTTAGAATGAAGTTTTAGCTAGTGATACGATTCATTGTCGAAACCAACAAATATTGTAAGAAAGGTTCCATGGAACACGTTTATTTCTAACCTAAGAAGAGGAGGAAAGTGAACCTCAGTTATCAATGAATATAACTCCAAACAATGAAGATTGTTTGAGAAACCCAATACATAAATGTATATCACGTTGTATGGACATCATTTTTCATATACAAAATTGTTGTGGAGGGGAAAGTAGACCACTTTTTTATTTCTCGAAGATTTAAATTTCAAGCTGTGTTGCGCAATGATAGAATGGGTCACGAATTTCATGATCTGGAAAACCCAGAGCAGTCAGATCTATGACCCACCAGACTCGGTTGTCCGGATAGATCCGGTCTGACCCGGAGTGACTCACTGACTTTTCAGACCATGGAGATGAAACGTCATTATACACATGGGAAGTACATATGTGAAGATACTAATTCAATTCTAGCAAACACGGTTCTCTTCTTTCTCATTGCCGTTTTACTAAATATGTTCTTTATTAATTGTTTTTTTCTGTGTGTGCGTGTCAAACATTACACTGAAATATAACTACAAGATTTATTGAGTTACAAACGAGTCAGAATGGCAGAGAATATAAACTATGTAATTTTCTTATGAAGAATCGTCAATGTTTAATCGACCTGCAAAACTTGTTGTTTAGAAAATATAAAGGGAACTTCTGAGCCCAAGCAGTGTTTTGTTAATTATTTTTTCTAACCACGAACGAGAAGACGAATAAACATGAAATTATGTTTGTAGTATTCAAAATGTTGTGTCTTGATTACAAAATGTTAAACCGAGAATCGAGAATCAAACAAATGATTGTTTCAGCTCGAGTAGTGAATACCATTAGTCAACTACAACATTCTACGGCTCCTTCTGTTTCATCTGGTCTGTTGGGTTCACCGCGTCACCAGGTCAGACCGGCTCTGAGAGGCGAGACCCAGATCCGGATGACCAGACCGAAAGTAATGATTCAGTGACCTATGACTCATTCCACCATTTGCTATGATAATTTGAGTATCTTAAGAGAAACTATACGGTAAGTTTTATCAAAATATGACTTATTTACGCAGTTCATAATCCAAAATTGTTTTGTATTAGTGTGTGCAAATTTGCAACATGGGTGGATTTCACCCCGGATTCTCCATGGATTTCAGGCTTGACAATACGCGGATTGGAGACTGCGGTGGCTCAATGGTAGAGCGTTCACCTCTGGTGTGTCTGGTCAGTGGTTCGATCCTCGTTCATGCCAAGTGAACTTTGTGGTGGAACAAACACCACGTGCGTGGATTTTCTCGGAGTTCTCCCGTTTCCTCGCACTTTCTTCATTCCACAATTTCATTCATTGTTCATCATCACTGTCTCCTTTAGCTTAACCGGCATAATCGTGGGACGTAAAACTCAAAGATTCAATTTCAATAAGCTTATTTTGCAAGATTCAACAAGTGTACATGCTCAAGGTCCATTAAAGTCATAGAGCATGCGGATGGAGAGGCAAAAAAAAAAAAAAAAAAAAAAAAAAAAAAAACCGTTCGACTCAAAATATAGAAGGTCATTACACTTGTTTTAATTAGTTTCGAAAATGTCACTAGAATATAAAATACTTTTGAAAGCCAAAAACTCTTGTTTTGTTTGTTGTCACAGGCAGAGCTGGCTCTACCGTATGTGCAACACATGCGTTCACATTGGGCGACAAGTTTGTGGGCGGGCAAAATCTGCCATAACTGTATTATTTAGAATAAATATTTACTGTTGGAAACAGACTTCATGATGACGTTAGTTAAATTCACTAAGCTGACCTTCTATTTGAATACTACATTCATAAATCATGTTTAAGTAGCATTAGTTTAAGATCATACATTTGCAATGCTAAAGCAAATGATTAAACAAATCCCAGCATGAATTGCTTGATTGTTGTCAAATGCAAGAACTCAATTCTCGAACAGTAGTGAACACCTGTTCCATTTCGTTAGTTATCACAGTTTTGATATGAAAACTAGTTTTGTCTTTGTCACAAATAAGTTCCTTATCACTGAAGGTGGAAACAAGTTTATATATATCTGCAGTGGCCACAGTGCAGATGTAGAAGGGAAATCAAGAAATAAAGATAAAAGAGCTAGTTGCACTGGAATTGCAAACTGGTGTACTGAAATTGAAGCTTGATATTGAATGCTATAGAAGGATTGTCATCTTTTCTCTGCGGGTGTGTTTGCTTTATATTTCACTAACATAATAGATTATTATTTAAAGAAAAAAAATACAAACACAATGACATTTTATTTTTAGTGTTTAGCCTTTCTGAATGTGAGTCCTCTTCCCTCCCTTTCGTTGTTCGTGATGGGGTAGCATACTTAACACTAGAAGGACTGGGAAAATTTACCCCCCACTATGGACTAAGCGGTAAATTTGACGGCTACATTATATTTGAAGGTGGAAGCGGGTTATTGGTCATTTATTGGATATCTCCTGTGGTATTATTTTATGATATCCGATTTCCAACTTGCTACTAATAATTTTGAATGCTTTAATTACTTTATAGTAAGTAATTAGAAATAAAAATATACATAGTATAGTAGAATTTACTTTTACTACAGAGTTATGAGTATGTAATATATACAGATATGTTATATATTCCTACTATTAGGAATATAAATGTTAAAAAATGTTAACGCTATGTATTTATTTTAGACAAAATCTGGAAGTATCGTTTAAAAATTGTACCTTACAAAGGAAATTTGGAGGTAAATGTTTTAGATTACCGCAGTGTCCTGTATTGTCTGCAAAATTATAACAATACTATGGAAGAAACCTTTTTTTTTTCACTGTAAGAGTAACTAACTAAAACTAACTAACTCTATGGCCTATGGAACCCGGAGGTTCAATGCCGCGTTCACAAAAGCTCTCCACTGACTTCTATCCTTAGCTAACTGCATCCAGTTTCTACTCTGTATTCCAATCTCTGCGAGATCCATCTTAATATTGTCCTCCCATCTGCGCCTAGGTCTTCCTAATGGTCGTTTTCCGATTGGTCTTCCAGTCAAGACTTTGAAAGCGTCTCTACTTTCTTCCATTCTAGCTACATGACCCGCCCATCTAAGCCTCCTAGACTTGACGACCCTAACAATGTTGGGTAAACCACATAAATTATGTAGTTCCTTGTTATGAAGTTTCCGCCATTCCCCATTCCCGTTCCTCTTGGGTCCGAATATTCGTCTCAGGATCTTGTTCTCAAATACTTTCAGTCTATGTTCTTCCCTCAGAGTAAGTGACCATGTTTCGCAGCCATACAGAACTACAGGCATGATTATCGCTTTGTATATTTTAAGTTTCAAATTCCTCGACAGAATTCGCGACGACAAAAGATTTTGAACCGAATAGTAACAAGAATTCCCTGCTTTTAGTCGACATTTAATTTCTCCGTGAATATGATTTTCCTCTGTTAATATTGATCCTAGATATTTGAAAGTATCCACTTTATCAAAAGTATTATTTAATATTTTAACGTATCCACAATTTGCTGTATTCCGGTCCCGACGCACTTCCATGTATTTAGTTTTCTCTGCATTTACTTCTAAACCCATGTCCCTGCAAGCGTTTAATAAGATCTCTGCATTTCTTTCTATTGTTCTCCTATCATCTCCTATTAAATTTACATCATCAGCATTCACTGTAAGAGTACAACTATATTTGTATACATTTTCAAATACTTTCATTCACCACAGAATATCTATTGCGTAGTGGTGGAAATCAGTTTTCATGTTTTATACGGAAACAGTTTACACATAAATCAATCATTCTGTTGTTGTCTCTCTCTCCCAAATTGAACACATATTATAACGACTCACCAAAGGTAGTCGTCAACCTGGTTCGGCTAATGATATAAGTAGATCTTGAGTGGTAATAATTGTTTACACATAAAAAATATCTTCAATAATTATATACACTATTATTCTCACTTTTTCTATCGAAATTACAAGTCGATGATCGGTATTAAATGGTTTATTAGTTCATACTCTTTTAACGTATTTTCAATCAAACTGTCTTGCAAACATACATGTTGACTACGTATCTATAAGCAACTACATAGCAACGAATTATACAATAATGCATATTTCTTTACATATATTAAAAACATTCTTCTTTTGTTATTTTAAATTAACATTATCTCAAGTATAGTGCTTGAGTATGAGCACTTTCTGCCCAAGGTACAGATAATTATTAAACAATACAAAGTATCTCGTTGTATAAAAATGTCGCCCGACGATGGGACTGAATATAAAAGTTACAAGCGAGCTTGGCTTTTATATTTAAGAATCACTGGTCCGTTTACAATAATCATGTTACATTACTTATGTCCTTTACATTTTGATCGCCCCTCGTATATATATCTTCATTAAGCTTCATATATATATATAGATTTATAATAAATCTTTTATTCCATTATCATTTATCTTTTATTACAAAAACGTCGTCGCTTAATAATATCATTACTGAAGGGTGCGCAGTCCAAAATCGTAAGAGGCAAATTACCTTCTAAAAACATAAATCACAATGATTAGCATTTTCAATCATTATTAAAACGGTGATGTTAAGAAAAATAATATTTGATCTTTCCAGGGCGCATTATATGATAACTACGTTAGATGATGTTTTAAAATATACATTGTATCCATAAGGCATCAGAATATAGAAGAATCTTATTCGGGTAATATATAAAGTAGCGCATAAAGACAGTCGTCGGATAAATGGCTTAATAGAATGAACCTTATTCTTAACATAATCTTTGACAACAAATTTTCAACACAAATCCATATAATATAAATAACCTTTGCCTTTGATCAATTATAAATCGAATTATAATTCTTCACATTAACAAGAGAGAATTAAAAATCATTTGAAAATTATCATTGGTTAATAAGAATTAAGGAAAATTAAATTAAGTAAAAATCAAAAATTAAACGTAACCTACGTTTAGACGAACAAAAGGAAGAAAATAAATCTATTTTTACACAAACATATTCATAAGAATCAGTAGCTGATATGGGTTTAACTCTTACTTCATCAACTGCAGTCAGTTTACATTCGTACTTGCATATGATTCTAATAAAGTACATTGTACTGCACAATTGTGATTAGGTTCCGTATTATTTTGTACATGAATTGCGTCATTATCTTGATTTTGATACGAAGTGACATCTCTTGAACTACGATTATGTCTATACATAGGATTTATAGCATTTCTAGAATTTCGCCATGAATTTCGACTGTTTTTGTGTCTACTTCGATTAAATGATCTGACATAATTATTGTCACGGTTGGTTAGGTTAGGTGGATTCCTATCATATCTTTGCCTATTTTGTCCGTTCGGATTGCTTAAATTCATTCGATTTAGGTTGCGTTCCGTATCGTTCGCATTACGGATATTTAGATTACGAACAGGTACAAAGTGATCTGAATTATTTTTAATTTTACCTACTCCCGCTTGATGATTCTGAGCGTGGTATTGAGTTTCATAACATTGTACAAGCATTAATAAATGATTAAAACTCATACACTGGGTAGAAAACAGGATCTGTTGTAGCTTAAACGGTAGTAAATTTCGGATTGATGCAATTACTCTGGATTCCGATTGCAACGGATTAACGACTTTTAATTCGTTATATGTATTTACATCAAAGTCAACAACAGATTTGTGCAAACGAGGATTGAAAGGTTGATTTCTAATTGTGGCATCTCTGTTTGCAAGCAAAAAGTCATTTTCGTAATTTGCAATCAGCGCAGCTTTAAATTCATCATATGTATTGACGTGATCTCGTACTGCTTTAAACCATAAAGAACATGGTGGGAGTAATAAATGAGGGATTAGTTTCATATATTGCGATTTATCTATACACATTATATTGCACTCATCCTGAAATTTTTCTAGGAAAGAGGTAGCGTTTTCGTTACATTTACCACTGAACTTACTCATAGCACGTATTTCACTCATCTTTACACTTAACTTTACCTGTCTTTCACCTTTCCGTGTTCGTGTTGAGTGACAATTCCTACCTACGGCATGATGTGTAATTCCACCATCTCTTTTACGCCTATCTGTATTCCTTGGATGAATTTCTTCCAAAATTATGTCCTCATCGGATGGATTACTTGACGATGATATAATGTGAGGTCCACGTTGATCTGCTACGGGTGAACGCGAGGTCATCTCCTGTGAACAAGGGAACTCCAAATGATCATTAACCATGTTGTTTTGGTATGCGTTGTCCTTAATCTGTAGCATCCGGATTTCCTCTTGTAATGCAGATATCAACTGAGTATTCGCACGTATTTTGGTAGAATTATCCGTGACCTGAATCTTTTGTTGCCGTATAGAAGATTCTATGACTTCCAAATCCTTTTTTACACAGTTGACTTCTTGAATTGTATGGTTATAATTATCCTGGCAATCTTCAGATACTCTTCTTAGCTTTTCATCGAACTGTGATGTAATGTCACTCACCGCCTGGATAATAGATTGTTTCGTCTCTCCGGATGTCTGTTCCAATCGTTTTCTTAATTCCTCGTACTGTTTACTGGAAGTCTGCTTTAATTCTTCATACTGTTTACTGGAAGTCTGCTTTAATTCTTCATACTGTTTACTGGAAGTCTGCTTTAAATTTTCCGACATCTGGGCTAAACTTTGTTCCAACGTTGTTCTTGTTTCTGTAAAGCCATTAAGATTTTGTCTTCTAACGATAACATTTCGGGTACAACAGGAGCTGTATTTTGTTCTTCGTTACCACTGTCACTAGTTTCTTTCTCTATTGCCTCACCGATCATCATTTTTCTTGTGATTATTTTACCACTTCGAAGTATAGTAAAGTTCGTAGTCATGAACCTTATTACAGAAGTAAATTCACCCTTACTTTATACTTCAGGATAAGAATTTACAAAGATCCCGGGTGAGGTAAACCAAAAATTTTATAACGACTCACCAAAGGTAGTCGTCAACCTGGTTCGGCTAATGATATAAGTAGATCTTGAGTGGTAATAATTGTTTACACATAAAAAATATCTTCAATAATTATATACACTATTATTCTCACTTTTTCTATCGAAATTACAAGTCGATGATCGGTATTAAATGGTTTATTAGTTGATACTCTTTTAACGTATTTTCAATCAAACTGTCTTGCAAACATACATGTTGACTAGGTATCTATAAACAACTACATAGCAACGAATTATACAATAATGCATATTTCTTTACATATATTAAAAACATTCTTCTTCTGTTATTTTAAATTAACATTATCTCAAGTATAGTGCTTGAGTATGAGCACTTTCTGCCCAAGGTACAGATAATTATTAAACAATACAAAGTATCTCGTTGTAATATTCAGAAACACACTTCTTACAACACACTTGCATCCTGGTTTTACCGACCTACTTCTTATATATATCTTGCACATCTCCCTAGTATTATTGCCATTACATAGCAGAATTTGGCATTGTTTTCTCATCTTGTATTGTGGTAGCTCATCATCATCCGAGAAACTGTCACTCATGTCCTGTACATGCCCAGCTTTAGTCAAACATTCTGCGCGCTGTTTCAGGAATTGACTTATTCTTATATGTATTTTCGTTACTTCCTTATAAACAATCCAGGAATTGAGGCATGCTATGTCCATCACATTATAAAACACATGAACCGGCCACCATCTACTGGGTGATTTTACTGAACATTTCCGAAGCATCTGGCCAACGACATCGACACCAAATTGTGTTTTGTTGTAATAAAGTACAGTCTGAGATTTCTTCTTATCTTATGACACACGAACTGCTTTATGCATAGTACTGAAAATACCTACACTCTTGTTCCTCTTGCATTTATATACTATCAGTGTGTGATCGCTACTGTCTTTGCGAATGTCAGTGGTATACAAGTCCTTATATTTACAATGCATAATATACCGAAAATGTTAGTAAAAAGGACATCTACTGATCAACTGTTCATTATATCTAGAAACTTATATCGTAGTAACTACAAAGCATACATTATCTATCTATCTATCTAGGGTGTTTCAAAACAACACCGACAACGTTTGGGAGGCGATTCCTCACAAGATAAGACAAAAACTATAGAACGACCTTGGTGCACAAATACTTCCTTTCAAAAATATATATAAAAAATGAAATTTAGCGGCTCATAGCTCCAAGTAGTCGCATCAAGACTTCACTTAGGAACTATTATGTGCCCTATCCAAATATCCATGTCGCAGAATCCTAAATTACTCACTCAGCAATTTTTATACAAGGAGTTGGGCAACGGACATGTAATTTGAAGTACTCACCAACTACCTCTATAAAAATTGTTGCGAAAATACCATATGATTCTGAAACATGGATATTTGGATAGGGTACATATTAGTTCCTATATAAAATCTTGAACCGACTACGAAAACTCCCATAGTTTTGGAGCTATGGTCCTTTAAATTTTATTTTTTTTTTCTATTTTTGGCAGTCTGTAACTCCGAAAGGAAGCATTTGTACACCTGTACACCCAAGTTGGTCTATACTTTTTGTGTAATCTTGTTGTCAGGAATCACCGCCCAAACGTTGTCAGTGTTGTTTTGAAACACCTTGCATAATATGTAAGTGTACGCCTGCGCGCGCGCAAAGTGTTATTCCAATAACAATGACTTCATACACCACAATCATAAAGAAATTACTTACCATTAATTGCAAATAAAATAAGTTTTCAGTGTCAGGATAAGCAAGCGGTCAAAATGACCGCTTCGTCCTTCTGGGGGTATTGCGACATAGCGCCCCCCTTAATAACGTGAGAGTCTTCAAAATTTGTACACATAGTTTACTGTATAAATGATAAAAAGTCAAGGACTTTCAAATTTCTAAGTAAAATGGTTATAGCAGAGCAATAGCAAAAGTTAGGAAAAACGGTCAAATTGACCGCCATGTTCTTCTAGTGTTAAAATCCTGGCTTTTAAGATTTGCTCAATCTGGAGAAAAGAGACGAGGTGTCAAATGACGGTATTGCAGACCATAGGGAAAAATGCAAATTAGATTTTACTTGTAGTTTTGTATTCACATATCATTTTAGTACCAAGAAAATGTGTCATTTATGTATATATACAGAAAAAGAAACACTTGCGCTTTAGTAACACCTGGCATTAAGATTTCTGTGGAGTCTTAGCAGAAGGTATCGGGGAAAATCCATTCCGAAAAGGGAAAGTGAAAGCAAAAGGACTTCGCTGTAGCAGAAAGCTAAGAAAAGAAACTTGAGCTTGAAAGCAGCTAAAAAGGGGATAGGAATGCCGAATAAGAGGCTGGATAGACTTACCGACGAAAAGCTTATAAAAAATGAAGGAGCCAACTGAAACGTTGATACAGGACATGAAAGTTCCGTAAAAGCTAAAACTATTTCACCACCCACTCAAAGGCAATTTTGGAAAATAGAATTTGAAACTTTGTTGCTACGGATAACTTAGCCGTCAAGAGCATACATTGAGATACTTTCATACATTTTTCGTTTTCTTTGATAAAACTTAAAATACAACAAATTTATTTCTTCCTCTTGGGTTGCTAACATGAAGGTCATTGTTGAGCTCAACTGGTCTAGTTTGTGATCCTGTAAAGGAAGCAAAGCTTAGATTTTTTTTTAAATAAATTTATTCAATTTATCTCTTATACAAACAATAATACTGGATGGAGTAAAACTAGGTTTACATTGATTGCAATAACAATATACCAAAAATAGAACACAACTTACAAATTCTAATGCTGTTAGTATCACTTAAAGTAGGAAGTACAAGATATAAGATGTTTAAGCTGTTTTTTTTTTCTAAGCACTAGATATAAGATGTTTAAGCTGTTTTTTTTTTTTCTATTTCAGCTGCTAAACATTGTTTCGCTGGTAATTCGAGCGAGAACATGGCAACGTATGTTATCTTGTTTTGTCTAATGATCCTTCAGCACGTTCTAGCGCATTTTTGATCTTATCTTTAGGCAGAACAGGAATTCATTTTATGCCTTATTCTTGTTCTGTCTGATCGTCGAGATAAGAGAAATGTAGGTTTCATCAAATTTTACTAGTAATTATATTGCCGACAATTGCAGTTGCTTGCAGGATTCGTTGATTTTCGTCTATCGTTTCAACATCCCTGGAATTAAATTAGCAAAAATGGAACACTGTTAGTTTACTACGAGTACATTTGTGTTATGTCTACTGGCCCCCTACAACTTCAGCGATGATTGCTAGCTGTACAAAAAGTTTCAGTGCTCGCGCTTAATTGTAGTTTCCGGATGGAACAGGAGTAAATATAAAGAATTTACGAAAAAAAATTAATGATACAAGTAAGGTAATGTATACCCCCCCAAAAAAAGTGCATTAGAAGCTACACGCCATACTTCCTCTATGTTACCTCATCGGAAATATTTTTATCTGCCAACAGCATTATTTAATTTTACTTCTAATATTAGTTTAGAAGTTCAGTCCCGAGTGAGGGCAAGAGCCCCTTAGCACTCCTAGGGGGGAGCGTGAGGTACATGCATAAAAATGATAAAAACATCAACTGATACTAAAGTCCATTCTAAACAAGAAGCAAATTGACAGCTCAAAAACACGTGCAAGTTTGTTTTGAAGAAAGGAGTCTACGTCACACAGTTATTGTGGTCACTCAGCGAGGGTCGAATCATAAACGCCCTTTTACCAACAGTGGGTGGAGGGTTTCCTTGGCAACAGACCTTAACATTCCAATGTTGCCGCTAGTAAACACGTGTTTTCAGAAAGAAAGAATATATTTTTAGTATTTCGTTTCCTTGTGTGTGGGAGTGATTTCTAGATTATTCTTGTGCATTCCAGTTTTATCTTTTTGTACAATTCTGTAAATATATTTGTATATGTGAGATATTTTGTTGTATATATCGTGTGGTGTTGTGTGTTTGTATATATATATATATATATATATATATATATATATTTGTGTATATAACGAATATATAGGCTATTTTAAATAATGTCCAGTGAAATGGAGGACATTCTCCCTGCAAAACGGCCGAGAACACATTCTTCTGAAAGAAAGAACGTTTTAGGGAAAGGTATTCCTATTAAAGGACAATCAAGGGAAATTATTTGCTCGGTTCGGGACTATTTCGAACAGGAAAGGGACAATGGAGGACCGATTATCCCTGTAAATAAGGTGCTTGACAGGACTGCCGCTGCTGTAAAAGTAAATAAATGTACCATCGTGAAAATTGGCAAGGAGAAGATCGAAAATGAAGAAAATTAATCCGGGTCTTCAAAATTAGAAACTCCAGGCAAGAAGAGAAAAGTAAGTAAACGTGTGACGAATTTGGATACTTTCCAAAAAGACGCTATACGGCGACATATTTATTCTTATTATCAAAAGAAGGAGCACCCCACTCTCCTGAAATTACACGCGTCACCTGTTCAGTTTTTGCTGACAAAGCTCCTACTATGGCCACTAGAAAAGAGGACATTGTTCGTTGGTTAATTCAACGCAACGTGGAGGTTTGAGATGATTTGAGAAAAGCAGAATTAATGCAACTCGTGCAAAGATACAAACCCCAATTCCCCACATACGTCATTGACAAAATCGCTACTCAACATGGACATAAAGTAGTGAGACTTCCCCCTTACCATTGTCACTTCAATGCCATAGAACTTATTTGGGCACAAATTAAAGGATACGTTGGCCGTAAAAATAAAAGTTTCACCATGTCGTCTGTTGTAAAATTAACAGAAGAAGCCATAGCCTCAATTACGTCAGAAAACTGGAGAGATGCAGTTAACCATACGTATAAAGTTATTCAAGATGCATGGAAAAATGAAGGTGTGCTTGAAGAAAGTGTAGAAAAATTAATAATAAGTGTTGGTGGTTCCAGTGATTCATCTGGTGAAGAGGAGCTTAGTAGCAGTGACATCAGTAGTAATGATGATGATGACTTGAGTGGTCAATCCACTGGAATAAATTACACTTCAGGTATGTCTGACTCTAAATTATGCTTGCATTTACCTTTCTAGGCCTATACTGAAATAAAATCAAAATAGTAGTTCTTTCAGAAAATGTGTTCCGGGGGGAGGACACATGTAGTAATCTGGGGGGCACTGCTGGTACTATTTTATTTATTATTATATGATAAGACGTATTATTTTGATCTCGTCCGGGGGCACTCTCAGAGCTCCGGGTGGGCAGTGCCACCCCAAAAACATGTCTGGAAGAAACCCTGAATTACAAAAGCAAACTTTTTTTTTTTTTGGACAGCACAATATATATAATATGTTCCAGTGACAAAAATTTGAAAAAGCAAAATCGTCGCGGGAACCAAAAATTGTTTACTGATCTCATTGCAGAAATACTTGTTTCTTACGTTTAGTCAGTATAGTACCGTAGAACGGGGTGAAACATATCACTAGCATACACCTACATTGAAAGAGTGCTGTCACCTATCGTTTCAAATTGAGTGTAGGAAATATATCATGAAAAGAAGGGTGATTAGACACGAGATCTGTGAGCATAGAAAGTTAGAGTATGATGCATGCAGATTGTGTGTATAGTGCAAATTTGCTTAATGGTAAAAACGTAATTATTGCAGGACCCTGTTTCCGTTATATTGGTGTGACTACAGTACGCAGTTATAGCTTTTAGCATCTGCTAGAGAAACAACATAGAAAACTAAAAAACTAAAGATCATTTATTTGTAAATATTTGTTGACAAATTTCTAACAAATGCATATTTCTACCAGCCCCAAATTTCAGATGAATCCGGACATTCAGAAGTGTTTTGTAAGTTCTTTTTATCCTCATGATTTGTTTATATTTTTCATTTATGTTTTCCTCATAAGCATTTAAAAGATGTTCTACTGTTAAAAAAAACACATTTAAAAAGAATACTTTCTTTACAATCACAAGCAAGATTTCATTTCTCTCTCTTTCTCTTTCTCTCTGTCACATAAACACACACACACACAGCCCTCCCGCTTCCCAACATGCAGAAACTGGAACGACAAAACTATCTTTTCATCCATCCAAACAAATCAATATTTAGAGATTTCCTTTTTCGTTGACTCACAAGACAGTTCTAGCCCGAGAACTAACCGGGATGCGCACGAAGTGGCAACAGCGTACCACGACCTTCTCCAAACGTCAATTTGCTTCTAGTTTAGAATGGACTATAGTGTCGAATCCATTGTCTTGGGGGTCTCTTAGATGGAAAGTGATACTCCAGATGCCTTTTAAGTTTCAAGTTCAGCTCCTATTGGCACTCTGGGGAAAATGAAAGGGGATAAGATGTGAAATGATTAAAAACAATCGATATTACTGCAGGGCACACAGTTTTAGAGATCGCTGAGATGAATAGCTATACTCCACATGACGTTTAAATCCAAGTTAAGTTCCTATTAATAACTCTGATGGAGGGAATGATGACATAAAAAACACGGCTGATAATAATGAAATCAGTGTTTTTGGGGTTCATAAGTTAATAGGCGACCTTTTATACTGTTTAAAGTTATGTTTAACCCCAATTATCGCCCCTAGGGTGGTGGGAAGAGGGCGTGTAAACAATAATCAAAAATGACCGAAATTAGTGTCCAATTTACACTTCTCGATCTCACTGAGATTATTGATTACATTTCGAATAGGATTAAAGTTCAACTTCCATTGACATGGATGATGAGAAGTGGTGAAAAATAAAATGTCTCGAATGGCTAAGATTAGTGTCGAATCCATAGATTGGCTTTGTCAGGTTATTAGGTTACAATCAGGATGATATGTAATCCCAAGTTGAGGCATAGACGGGCATGTTAGCTGGACTTGGAATTTACAGGGACAACGCCAAAGGCTTTGCTCGCACCGTTTAAGTTCAAGTTTCCCCCCATCTAAAGAGGATTAAAAATAAAATGACAAAAATGACTGGAATTTTTGTGGAGTTCATAGTTTTTGGATATGGAAACAATTACCCGTTTGAAATGACCTTTGAAAGATAGTAACCACTTCAACCTCTTCTTTTTAATCTTATCAATTTGATTAAAGATGTATTGTGTGGGGTAGGGTGCTTCAATATGTATGTCAAAAGTAGAGTATTTTTTGTACTTCTATTATTACACTTTCATTGAAATAAATATTTTAAGGGGACAAATACTTTAAATATTTCCCATAAACATTTTCTCCCCGCCCGAAGACTTTAAGAAACAAAGTCACATATAAGTCAGCATCCATGAAATATAAACAAAACAACACAATAGCAACAACAACTAAATAATTATAGAAAAACAAGTAATTCTAAAATTTGTAAAATGACAAGCAAATTTAAAGTACATTATGTGATCAAAAGTATCCGGACACCTGATTGAAAATGACTTACAAGTTCGTGGTGCCCTCCATCGGTACTGATGAATTCAATATGGTGTTGACCCTTCTTTAGCCTTGAAGACAGCTTCCACTTTCGCAGGCATACTTTCAATCAGGTGCTGGAATGTTTCCTAGGGAATGGCAGCCCATCCTTCACGGAGTGCTGAACTGAGGAGAGGTATCGATGTAGATCGGTGAGGCCTGGCACGAAGTCGGCGTTCCAAAACATCCCAAAGGTGTTGTATAGGATTCAAGCCAGGACTCTGTGCAGGCCAGTCCATTACAGGAATGTTATGGTCGTGTAACCACTCCGCCACAGGCCGTGCAGTATGAACAGGTGCTCGATTGTGCTGAAAGATGCAATCGCCATCCCCGAATTGCTCTTCAACAGTGGGAAGCAAGAAGGTGCTTAAAACATCAATGTAAACCTGCGCTGTGAGAGTACCACGCAAAACAATGTGTGCAAGCCCCCTCCACGAAAAACACGACCACACCATAACACCACCACCTCCGAATTTTACTGTTGGCACTACACACTCTGACAGATGACGCTCACAGGGCATTCGCCATACCCACACCCTGTCATCAGATCGCCACATTGTGTACCGTGATTCGCCACTCTACACAACGTTTTTTCCACTGTTAAATCGCCCAATGTTTACGCTCCTTACACCAAGCAAGGCGTCGTTTGGCATTTACCTGCGTGATATGTGGCTTATGAGCAGCCGCTCGACCGTGAAAAGTTTTCCCACCTTACGCCTAACTGTCATAGTACTTGGAGTGGATCCTAATGCAGTTTAGAATTCCTGTGTGATGGTCTGGATAGATGTCTGCCTATTACAATTTACGAACCTCTTCAACTGTTGGCGGTCTCTGTCAGTCAACAGACGAGGTCGGTCTGTACCTTTTGTGCTGTACGTGTCCCTTCACGTTTCCACTTCACTATCACATCAGATACAGTGGACCTAAGGATGCTTAGGAGTGTGGAAATCTCGCGTACAGACTTCTGACACAAGTGACACCCAATCACCTGACCACGTTCGAAGTCAGTGAGTTCCGCGGAGCGCTCCATTCTGCTTTCTCACGATGTCTAATGAGCACTGACGTCGCTGATAATGTACCTCGCGGTAAGTGGCAGCACAATGCACCTAATATGAAAAAACGTAGGTTTTGGGGGATGTACGGATATTTTGGATCACATAGTGTATATTAATTCATGAACAGTTCAACTTGATTTAATAAAAACACTAAATTGTAAGATAGTTCAAATTGAAAATGAAAATTCAAAGTGAAAGTTTAGAACCAAGTTCTTAAGAAAGTTTTAACTTTAAATCAAAATTTGAAAGGAAGTATAATTTTATTTTCTATTTTAAAAATTAAAACTGAAGAGCACACGTTTATGAATTGCAAAAAGTTGTATTATATGCAATTGGGCTTTCTTATGGAATACATGCAGATTTCCGTGAATTAGTAGAAAAATGCATGCGTCAAGTAGCAAATAATTTTAGAAGACGAAGTACGTGCTTTGAAACATTATGTTTGTTCACATTCGAAAGAAAAATGCCTGCATTTGCATCAATTGATTTACATTTTCTTTGCTGTCCCACATAAACTTACAGTGAAAGGTGCATTCCTAAATGATATAAGCGACAATTTATCATTTTTTTCGTAGAAATTGCTGCAGCCCTCCAATGGATCAATGAGAGACGAGGGTTCCATCTGTTGCTGCCGAACTTCGGCTTCTAAACCTCGTGTCATTTCCAGGGAGCTCACCTCGATGAAGTGATCAGTAAATGGAATTTTGGCTTCCAGTCTGTCTTGCAATCAAAACAATACGAGGTTTCCACGCCCTCCAAAATTAAATTTTTCAACCTTTGTAAACTGTCAAACACATCTGTAGTGTTACACCCTGTGCTTCGGTTTTAACATCTTACTACCTCTGTTGAAAGCTTTAAGAAAAACGAGAGAATACAGCTTCGCGTTTCTTTACATAAAAAAATAAACTACTGCATTCCTTGCTAAAAGGCATAGTTATATAATAATATATTGAACTGTAATGTTTTATTTTTGGACAAACGCTTTCTGTTTAATTAAAAAAAAAATTAATAAGCAGATAATAAGCGTTGCAGAACTTATTGTGCGATTAGCAAAGTGCATTAACAGTGCACACAACGTGAATATTGAAGTCTGAGTCATATTCTTACATTACCACATCCTATACGAATACATGGAGGGCCTCAATAATAATAATAATAATAATAATAATAATAATAATAATAATAATAATAATAATAATAATAATAATAATAATAATAATAATAATAATAATAATAATAATAATGATAATGATAATAATAATAATAATAATAATAATAATAATAATAATAATAATAATGCTGGTATACCAGACCTCTTAATAAAAACACAAGTAATTTCATGAAGCATATCCTATAGGTCATACAACCCATCAATCATTAAAATAAAGTTGGTTGCATACATTTCAGGCGTATTTTCAAACTAGCTCCCATAGGAATAAATGGAGAATCGATATTATTATTATTATTATTATTATTATTATTATTATTATTATTATTATTAATGATGATGATAATAATATTATTGTTGTTAATAATAAAATAATACTTTCGATCAACTGAATGTGTCACCTCCATCGACAAACTCGATCCCTACCTTTGGACGTTCTATATCATGGCCAAAATTGGTGTTGATTCATCAAATAATTCTTGGAAGACACAGATAGTGTAAATCAAACTGATTGAAAGTTATTTGGCTTGCTTGGTATTTTTAATAGAAAAAAAATATATAATATGCTTCTAGTTCATTGTTTGCTAGAATATAATAAAGTTTAACGCAAGGACTATTAAAGCAAACACTGATCTGTCTTTACAGAACTGAGTTCTGAGAAAGTTCGGCAGACAACTTTGAAAGGAAATTGATTAGATGTTGCATGCTAATATGTATTCGCCTTTTACAAACAGTATAACTTTAGCATTATACGCAACTGAACTTCAGAACATAATCGTCGCTCTGTATAACGTTTCTACATATTCACTTTGAAATGCTATAAACAATGTTTGTTTATCTATTTGTGGAAGTTTAGAGTTTCTATCCAGTACTAAAACTATGAGACGTGGTCAGGCGTGCACTCAAAAAAGTTTGAGGGGGTGTTGACAATACTATAACCACAGCTAAATAATATTGAACCGGTGCTGTTCTACAGCGGGGAAAACGATGAGTAATTTTCGCCTGTATTTTCACAATAAGGGATAGAACTAGATTGTTTTTATAAAATAAGAAATAATAGTATAGGTGAAGAATACAATCAAATACTGATTCTACATCAATAATTTCTTTGCTAAACAAATATAGTTTTTATAAACAAATGATAGAAATGTATGCCGATTTATGAAGGTTGGGAGGGGGTCTGAGCCCGGTGGACCCCCACATGGGTGCTCTTCCGGAACCTGAATCTACAATATAAGATAAAATTCAAGCAACCGCAATACGTTGAAATTGTAAGCTATTCCACCGGGAATTGAACCTGGCGCAACGTGCACCAAAGGAGCATGCGCTAGCCACTAGGCCAGACAAAGGACCTAAAATAGGGGCGTATCCACGCGGGAGGTCCACTGTGTCCGACCACCTCCCCCCCACCAAAAAAACTTCATAGCTTGATATGCATTTGTACACTTTCTTAAAACTATATTTGTTTCGCAGCTAAGTAACTGATTTCACCTCACTCATCATCTGTACTAGATTTTTACTGATTAAAGCGATCTAGCCAATTTTTTTTTTAATTTTATGACAGTATATGTGGCAGAACTTAAAAAAAATACCTGTCGTTCTTCTCGGCTGAAGAATAACACAGTGTAATAACATATTGTATTGTACTATAGGACCCCAAAAATTCCTTGGACCCCTATCAACAGGAATTTCTGGGTGCACGCCTGGCCTAGAAGCAATAGAAATGGGAGCCAATGTAATGATCACATATTGCATAACTAGAATAAAATATGGAAGACTATAGATCTTTGTGAGTTTTGAGTTCTTGAACATCTTTATTCTGTATATTCACATGCTTAAGGATGTATCGGAATTCAATGTATATTCTGGTGGCTCAGTGGTAGAGCGTTCACCTCTGGTGTGTGGGGTCCCTGGTTCGATCCCACCTTGCGCCAAGTGGGCCTTGTGGTGAACAAATACCGTGTTTGTTGTTTTCTGGGGTGCTTCCGTTTCTTCCCACTTAATTCATTCCATCATTTCATTCATTTCTCAACATTATCACCGTCTCCTTTAGCCTAACCGGCAGAGCCGTGGAACGTAAAATTTAAATATTTCATTTCATTTTTCATTTGTGCATATATGAATGATGATATCCGTTCAATCTTGACCAATCAGGACGTAAAACTTAAAGATTCCATTTCAGTGTATTTGCTATCCTAACTATATATAAAACTACATGAACTGACATGAAATAAAGGGATATTTCCGATTGATATGAAAAGCTGAAATTTGGCATGATCGGACTAACCCGCAGGAAAATTAAAAAGAGAGATTCTTTTTAATATTTAGGGGATCTAAAGGAGGCATGAAGAAGTTTCCCATGTTATTTAAATTGACTCTTTTTTGTACATATGAAAAATGAAATGAAATCTTTAAGTTTAACGTCCCACGGTTATGCCGGTTAGGCTAAAGAGACGGTGATAATGAGAAATGAGTGAAATGGTGAAATGAAGAAAGTGGGAGGAAACGGAAGAACCCCCAGAAAACCCACGAACATGGTGTTTGTCCACCACAAAGTCCACACGGCGCTTGGATCGAACCAGGGAACCGGAGGTGAACGCTCTACCCCTGAGCCCCCGCCATATTATGTTTTAGATATTTGAAATTGGAATATAATTTTGAAATTCGATATGCTTCTGTGTTTTCGACAGTGTCAGCTAAGCAAGTCACTAAAAATAATAATAATAATAATAATAATAATAATCCAACTTTAGAGTAGTCTTATGGGGAACTGAAAAATCTTCTCAATGATATTTATATGGGACATCCTGTACACCCCAAAATGTTTAGGCACTTCAGGTAGGATTAGAATGATGAAATTTATCATGGTTGTACCTTCCGGGACTACAACCACGGACTAACCCAGAGGAAAATTGTCAAAGTTAATATTTTTTAGTATTTTAGGGGTCTAAAGGGAGAGGAAAAACTTCCTATGTCATTTAAATAAACGTTTTATTGGTCTTCAAAATCTTATCTTTTAGATAGTTGAAATAGGAAAAGAAACTTGAAATTCGGTAGAATTGTGGGTTTAAGAGATGCAAAGCCGTAGGCCTAGTACACGTGGGGATCAAGGGGCGAAGCTCCCATCTGGGTCAAATTCAGGAAATGTTAAGAGCAAATGCACGACATTTACTGTTAATTCAAGGCTAATACATATGAGATGCGAGTCCGTTAACCGAGAGAACGCTGGAGACTGGGGATGGAGCCCCCAGCTAACCACTGGCTAGTTTATCTATAAAACGAAATTATATATTTGATTTAAAACCCCATGCAGCACTTTATTAAAAATTAAAACGTGGGACACAATTAATGCCGCGTGGGCTAGACGAATGAACCAAAGACTATGACACAACGTTGCCATGTGAAAAAGGGTTTGGTTAAAGAGTAGCATTACAGTGCGAGCAGGTGAGCAAATGGTAAATGCAGACGTAAACGTGTACAAAGACGTGACAACACCGCAACGTCTCATCTCATGTATGAAGCATACGATAACAATTTAGATGAATAAAATTACTGAAACTCCAACTCATTCTTTTGATACAATATACACTTTCTCACTTCTACAAGAACTCAACGCTCTGGCATATAAAATAGCATAAGTCCTGTTGGTGTAAAAGTAACCAAGAAAGTTATGTCGCTTTTAGTGGAATATGTGCTAAACTGCTCCTCACACCAGGAGTTGAATACGAATGTAGATAAAGCGAAAGTCAGTTTTTATGGGTATATCCAACATACTACCTGGCTGGGACAGTCCAGTTATACCGTGTACTTGCGTAAGGACATAATGAACATATAACCTAAAGAGAGCGTCATAAGGGCATGTATGCTGTTCGAGTTTAAACTGGAGTCAAACGTCGCTGCAGCGGTGCGGAAGATATGCCAGACCTCTGGTGAGGGTGTCGTAGCTGCGCAGACAGTGCAGCGGTCGTTTAACAAGTTTAAGAACCATGACGAAACACTCGAAGACGCACAAAGTGTCGGAAGACCAACACATGTACAAAATGTAGATCTTCAGGCAGCGATTGAAGCGAACAGTGGCCAGACATGTTAGGAACTTGGATTACATATTAGTGTGAGTGGAGAAACCTTTCGGCAGCACATCCATCAACTTGGGAAGCACTACAAGTTGGGTCGATGGGTCCCACTAATTTGATTCCGGTCCAGAAGGCGACACCTGTGTTTTTTTTACCGTGTAGTCTGAGGAGGGAACTATTTCTGGACAGGGTGTTGACATGGGATGAGATGTGGGTAATGTACGAAGCTCCACGCCACCCTCTTCATTGGTTAGCATCCCATGAACCGGTTCCAAAACAGCCGAAACCAGCACTACACCAGATGAAGGTCCTCCTGTGTGTTTGGTGGATTGCTCGCGGCATCATCCATGGGGAACTATTACCAGCTGATCAGAGCATCAATACAACGGTGTAATTTCATCAGTTGAGCCGTGTTCAAGAAAAATTCAAAACTCTGGAGCCAGCACTTCTGAATCCCAAAAGGGGCCCTATGTTACATGACAACTCCACCTGGTTAGGATGACCCGGGACACCATTCTACGTCTTCGATGGGAAACACTATTGCATACGCCATGCTCACCGGACATGGTAACGTCCGATTATCACCTGTTCCATTTCTTGGACCATCATCTTAGAGGACGCCACAGAGTAAGTAATCACTAGTAGAAGTGCAAAATGCACTTGATACTTTCTTCGCTTCACGACGTACCAAGTTCTACCACGATGGAATCCATGGCCTTCCAAATCGTTGGAAGCAGGTCGTCGATGCTGATGGGGACTACTTTTAATCTTCCAGGTACGTCTTAGGAGACATATCGATGTTCAAATTTGGTGGGTAAAAAGCGACAAAACTTCCTTGAATACTTTTATATTTTCTGAGAAAAAAGTATAATGTTTAAAATTATATTTTTATTTAAAAAAAATGTAGCAGGAAATTTAAATCTTTTAATTATTCCTAACTTTTATTGTTTAGTTTCAGGAGTAACTATATGTACTTGTCTTTTTCTCTTCCTGAAAAATCTACCTCTGGTGTTTGTTTTACAAAAGTAATCTGAGAGCTTTCCTGCAGCTTAAAGTTCCAAACTACTAGGTACATCTTTCGGGCATGTCAAGTACGATACGTTATGCGTTTTTTTTTTCTTTTTTTTTACATTTTTTTTTAACTGCTGTCTTTGCAGAGGCTTCTTGATCTCCATTTTTCCCTTCAAGTGTAACAAAACAGGTGCTTGTTTATTATTAAACGATTATAATTCTTGCATCTCTTGCGCATACCTGTGAGAAGGGTTCCCAGTAGAGGTACTATTTTGTATTGACCAAGTATAATTAGGAAGATACACAAATATTTCAGAACAAACTGTTGAATCTTGAGGATTCTTGACCCATAGAGTTAATGATGCAATTTTACGAGATTTCGTGGAAAAATAAACAATTTTACGGTTAAATTGAGTAACTGCACATCAGGAGAGTAACAACGGCGAAATTGGAGTTTGGCCTTCAAATAACATCCTGCCCTCCCCAAATGAAGTTAGATTGTTAGGTATTTATTTAAATGTATTTACTACAACAAATGACGATTGCTTACGATCGAAAAAAAAAATATATATGTTCTTTTCACAGGAAGATTAAAATTTAGTGAATATAAAACCAGAATTTTAAATATTGAAAAAATGCGCGTGTTTTCCCTTTTAGAAGCAGTTTGCAACAACGCTGAAACAAAAATTAACTATATAAAGAAATGAGTTTATATATCGCATTTCACACCTCCAACTTAAGGGGGTATTCACATTAAGCATTTTCTGAATAAAGAATCGAAACTTTTAATACTGGAAATTGTCTCCGTTAGCAGTCGAACTTTCGAGAAGTCTGAAACACGTTATTGACTAATTTCAATACGCCAAATTTCTTACCTCTAACTTAAGAAAATACATTGAAATTTTCTGTATAAGAATCGGTAATTTTGACATTGTAGAAATTGTTATATTTCCTTATTAGAAGCGAAATAGTCAAAATATGTATCCTCTTATTTTTAATTAAGACTTAAAATTATCGAATTCTACGCATCTCGAGTAGATGCTCAAATCTGGAATTTTCACAATAAAAAGTCAAAATTCCCAAGATTGCTTCCGTACTTAATTTAAACTTTATATATATCCGGACCTTAAAGGCAGAGAAGAGTAAGTCATTTTTATTAAATTTTCAGGAGAGACAGAAAAGACTGACTTATTCCTTTTTGCCTTTATGTGCCTTTGGACTTATATCCAATTTTATTGTTGCTATTTGATAAAATATTTATAATACAAGCTTTCTAAGAATATATATCAAAAAACGCGTTTCAAATCTGGCAATAACACATTTTCAGAAAAACATGACTTACTCCCCTCTGCCTTTAAGATCAGGATATATAAATGTCTTGGGCTATTATAAATATTATCAACTACAATGAGTTACCCGCTTCACTTGGTGAAAATAAAAAAAATATAGCAATATATTCCGTTAGTCAGTCACTTTTTACTATTACTTGAGGCGCTATCTGATATCGGACATTTTCGAACATTTTTATATACATCCGTCTCACACAAGTTACGAGACTGACTTTGGATTTAAACGGCAACTGAAGTGACACTATTCATATCAGCGAATCCGAAAACTATGGATTCGACACTAATGTCGGTCATTTTCGATTCTCTCTTCTCCCCTAAGTTGTACCGACAAAGTGAAACGATAAAAATCATCCCAGGCCCGAACTTCACCTATGTTGAAAATTTATTCGAGATCGGTCGGGTGGGTCAACAGTTATGAAGTCACAAACATATTATTATTTTGTCACTTTTATCTTTATGTATATAGATATTAGCTGAACCTGCGATGTCTACTCAGCTCATCGTTCTGTTATGACCATGAACCTCCTTCCCACTGTGCATGTCTCCTAACTCACACAAGGAAAGGATAGGACACTCACAAAGGAAGTGAATTGCTACGTATAGATGGAGTGAGTGATTTTGAGTTTAACGTCCCGTTCAGCAGTGAGGCTATATGGACCTACTGATTAACATGGAATCGGAACCACATGAGCTCACGCCAGGAATCAAACCCGGGTTTCCCACGTCAAAGACACGTACGCTAACCGTTTATCCACGAAGAAGCTCTGTAGATGGGGTGAGTTTGTAGCAAATATGTAGAAGTAACACGATATCAGGTGGATTTATTTTTCTAATAACACCATATCCGTCCGAGTATGCCTCATTGCGTCTATGCCTTTGAAGTTGCTAGCATGCAGCAGATTTTGTCATTCAGATTTAAACAAGCGCCGTCCGTTTCCACTAGCCCACCATATGTAACTTCTCTACTGGTTGCCTAACACTGTATTTTTGGCCTGCCACAATGTTTACCTTATGAGCTCAAAACGGCCCCAAAAATGTTGAATAGAACAATAACAACAACAAACGGCTTCTGAAAATTTAAATTAGAACTGGACAATCTACACAAAATTTGGAATCGACTAGTGAAAACGGCAAGTTTCTAGCACTTGTGTGTTTTTTTTTTTTTTTTTCGAGATCCCATTTTCGAAAGGATTGAGATAAACATATAAACCTAGCATTTTAATATATATATATATTAAAAGAAGAAAGTGTATCGCGATCCCTTAAGAATTCAATAAGGTGTGATCTCAGCCAAAAAGTTTGGAAGCTACTACTTTAGTGAATATGCTTCTACTTCTAACGGTATACTTCATAAGAATTTTCCGCGTACCCACAAAACATATGATTTTATTTTTTCTTTTCCGTAGAGATTTACTTCGCCATCCCCGTCCTCATTTTTTTCCCCGTTCACATTTGAAAGATCCAGGGGAAGAACATGATAATTCATTTTTTTTTTCAATTTTCGATTTAGTAGTGATTTATGTTGGTAGTATTGGGATTTAAATGATGACGAAATATTAAAAAGGAACAGCCTGTTGTTCCGTGTGGTTGCGAAGCATAGTCGCTTACTCTGAGAGAAGAACGTAGACTGAAAGTGTTTGAGGAACAGAGAATGGCAGAAACTTCATAACGAGGAAGTACATAATGTATACCGTTCACCAAACATTGTTCGGATCATCAAATCTAGGAGGCTCAGGTGGGCAGGTCATGTTGCCAGAATGGAAGAAAGTAGGAATGCTTTCAAAGTTGAAAATGGAAGTTCAATCGGAAAACGACCATTAGGAAGACCTAGACGCAGGTGGGAGTACAATATTGAGATAGATATTGCAGAAACAGGAATACAAAATAGAAACTGGATCCATTTGGTTAAGGACAGAAGTCATTGGAGAGCTTATGTGAATGCGGTATTGAACCTTTGGGTTCCATAGACCATGGAGATGGTTACTTAGTTAGCATTTAGTTGCAAGGATACTTAAGAAAGAAATTGGCTCTCCTGTAATATTTGTAAAATGGTGGTTATCAAGTTCTTCCCCTGAGCCTTTTGTATTTCCATTAACAATGTTAGTTAGATACCTAAAACTGTGGTCACTTGTTATGTTCTTCTCTCTTCCTTACAATTCTCATATTTGACGCTCTTCTCTTAGTTTTATAACAATTCCTTTTCTATAGTTTTATTTTCATTCCATATTCTTAATAACTTTTCCCCTAGGTTTATAATTTTCTTTCAATCTTATTTTCTCTTATAAAAACTGAATCATCTGCAAAGCCAATTCTCTTATAACCTTTCAAATTATGTTTAATTTACACAAATTCTTCATAATACTTCCTCCAAATACTTGTTGGTTTGTATTGGAGCAAAGCGCCCCTTTGACAGCGAGACTATATAAGACTTGAACCTACAGCTTATCGTGGGATCCAAACAACATGAGCTTCCACCAGGAATCAAACTCGTGTTTCCTTCATCAAAGACTAGTGTGTTAACCACGTAGCCACGAGGAAGCTTCTTCTTTAAATATTTATTAAATAATCCCATCTAATTGTATATTTCTTCTTCTTTCCATGTAGGTTCGCGAGAAACAGATACACAGACTATAAGATACACGTTTGATTGGACTATTTTAAATGTTATTCTGCTAAATACTTAACATTTATTGTTGTTCCATGTCATTTTTACATAAAATAATCTTTAAACTCTAGTTAACTAGAAAGTATACGGCGCTGTAAAGTAAATTAGGGTTACAACAGCCTGGCAATTTGCTGGAATCTCTGTAGTGAAATGCAGAACTATCTCCTAAAATATCTCATGTGCTGAAGTATGCACCTGTTATTCATTGGGATTAGGAATATCGGCTTAAGCATCATGGATCATTGGATCAAAAGATCCAATATATTTCAGGCAATTTTTTTCTTGTAAGCCTTATATCTGGAGAACTACATACAGTGTAGCCAAACCCAAACTATCACTTAACTTGGTATGATATGCTTATTCCGTTACAAAAAAAAAAAAAAAAAAAAAAAAAAAAAGAACCGTTCAAAAGTTTGGTGTACCCTGATCCGAAAACTAATTACTGCCGAAGACCGAAATCTGTCAATGCATATTTTGGGATCATTCCAAAAAATTCTTGGCCAAGATTGCAATCTTTTGATCCAGTTTCTTGGATCATTCCTAAAATACTTGTTTTATGCAGAAGTTGTAAGACTATCACACCTGTTCCTTGGAAGTATACACATTTTATCTTGAATCAGAAGTACGAAGAAGGAAAAGGGAGAAGGGTGCAAGGGTAATCATTCAAATTTTAGAGAAGGAAAAGAAAAAAAATACCTAAAGTATTTTAAACGAATTATCTACTAAAATGTCTCTAAGAGTGGGTAATACATATATATATATATATATATATATATATATATATATATATATATATATATATATATAGGATGTGTCAGAGGAAAGGGCAATAATTAGTGAGGTGGTAGTACGTGTCGAGAACAACAAAAGAAGTTCACATATATTTTGTTTTAACCTTTGTTTCAGGTATATGACTACATAAAGTTTAGTTCATGTAGACAAGGGAATGCGTAAATTGCAGTTATGTTGAAGTGCTTACCATGACACTATATAACACAAAAATGTCGACAAATGTTAAAGGGACTGAGTAGAACACTGCAGGATTGTTACAGCAAATGTTCTAAAATGCTTTCATTAACATCCAGACATCCACGAGCCCGTTTCGCAACTCGTGAATACACCAGTACAGTGTTTCCTATTGCCGCGTTCTTGTTCCACCGAACTGATGATACTTTCCAGCAGTTCATCTGCTGTGTTTATCGGTACAACTTTTATTTCCACCAACTCCAGACACAGTTAGTTAGTTCAAAGCCATTAGGTCAGGTGAACTGGGTGGCCATTGGACTGGCTCGAAAGTTTCAATCTAACGACCATGGTTCTGTACGTGAAGCTGTTGGGTGACATTTTGAGTTAAGTGACACGACCACCGTCCATTTGCTAACACATCTTGTGGCGTGTAAAGAAAGGAAATTGGTCTAAACACAGAGGTAAACTATTTTGCCAAAAAGTCAATGTATGATGCACCGTCAACATGATCACTGGCATAGAACACTGGGCTGGAGGTCATGTGCTTCGGATCTCAAATTAAACTGTAGATCCACGTTACATAAAGCCTAGTTGCTGAAATGGATGCTATTGTGCACATCAAATCAAATCAATCATAGGGAATTTAAACGTGGTAACCCGTTATGAAGGTGCATACGTTAATCGTATAGCCGCAAATAACCTCTCGGGGAGATAACTTAGTATAAACGCGTCGTCAATTACAGAGGGCTAGTCCCCAGCCTTGAATAATACAGTAGATAGGCTGTGGTATTATTTTGTGTAATTGCTCAATCTTGTTACAAATTCAAATTGTTCACTAATTATAACTCATTCCGTTCCTTGAGCATTTAATACTTATGACTATAGACATTTCTTGAATGAAATAAATTGTTCATGAACAGAAATAACATACTTATAAGTATAGTTTAAATTTTATACATTACTGCATCTGGAAAATTGAGTCATAGTGCCTCAGTGGTAGAGGACTCACCTCTGGTGCGTTGGATCCCTAGTTCGAACCTCGCTTGCCCAAAACGGACTTTGTGGTGGACAGATATCGTGTTTGTTGGTTTTCTCTGGGTTATCCCTTTTCCTTCCACTTTACTTATTCCACCATTGCATTCATTTCTCATCATCACCGTCTCTTATAGCCTAGCCAGCATAACTATAGAACATAAAACTGAAATACTTAATTTTCGTTTTAAACAAGGTCAAACATATTTGAAGGTTCATACTACATAAACATCCGGGCTCTAGTGCTTTGAAAAGGAAAAGTACAACCAGCTTATTTTAGTGACGAAAAATACAATTCACAACTTTTAAGTAATTTCTCTCTCTCCCTCTCTCTCTCTCTCCACATCATCAAGAAAATTGTATCTGCTTTCTATTTGTCATTTTTTTTTTCTTCAAACCATTTCGTTTCATTTATTGTCTGGCATCTGGGCTTATCACCAATTATTTGCTTCCGGTTGACGCCTGGAAAGCATCCTTCGACGCAAAACAACGTCCGGAATCTTTAATGTAATCTTCCACTCCTTCTCAACGATTCGTCGAAATGCTCTTACTGGTGCGGTAATTTCATCCAAAGTGATTTTTTTTTTTTTTACGACAAAACCTTTCTCTTCTAAAACTCTTGTATTTGAGAGCGTAAAAAAAAAAGAAAAAAGCTCAAAGACAAGTTTCTGAGGAAAGCTACTCATGAATTCACCAACGTTAAATTCAGTTTATATCTGTTGTTTAAAAGTATTATTTTCCTAATGATCGATTATTATTTTTAACTTCGTATTCCTTTCATAATATTGCATGAAATTTTAACAAAACAATTATCAAACAAAGTCATCACTTGGGGCGGGTAGGGTTGTAATTGTACTCCCTAGGTTTGAGAAACGCATATTTAAAAAAAAAATACCATATTAGTATATTAATTTTAAAAAAGAGAACAAGAAACTCGCTTATGTTGTGTACAATTTTGACCTGCCCGCCTGAAAAAAAAAAAGATCTAAAACGACGGTATCGTGGACTTCAGTTGAACTATACTTCTTACATAAATGAAAAAAAGAAAAATATTTGCGTGAAAAAAAAAAAAAAAACAAGAATGTACACGTAACTCCGTTTATTTATTTTTACTTTTATTTATTTATTTATTTTAACTACACTAGAATCAGATGAATAAGAGGTTAAAAGTATTAATTAAAAATAAATCGACTTGAGTTGACTTCAGAAGTATAATCACGCGAGTCAATAGAGGCTCAAGCTTTGAACGATATCCCTCCCAAGTGGCCAAAGCCCGTTTCGCCGAAGGTTATAGTAGCAAATTCCATCACGGTACTGATTTTCGGCGGAATGAGAATTCCCATTTCGCCTATTTCCGTTTGGCAGAATCTGTAGTGACCGTCATAGTCAAAGGATAGCGGTGACTCAGTGATAGGGCATTCACCTCTCGTGCATGGGATCCTTGGTTCGACCCCACCTCGCGCCAAGTGAACTTTGTGGTGGACAAATAACGTGTCCATGGATTTTCTCGGGACTCTCCTGTTTACTCCACTTTCTTCATTCCACAAAATCATTCATTTCTCATCATCACTGTCTCCTTTAGCCTAGCCGGCATAAGCGTGGTACTTAATATTTAAAGATTTCATTTAATCTCATTTCATAAAACACAACATTTAAGTAAGTTACAGTGGCCAATAACACACAATCTTACATAATTGATTTCCTATGATTTTGAGTTTAGTGTCCCTTTCAGCAGTGATGCTATATGAAAAATGTATAAACAGCTTAACGTGGAATCCGGAATACATAAGCTCCTTCTGGAATTTGAAAACTGTGAATGAAGATAGTGCAATGGGTGTGCACCAAAGCATCAAAATTTCACAGAACATAACATATGTGCTGATCTCAAAGTTTGACACCTCGAAAGTTGAAAAAAAAAAATATTGATTCATCAATTGTCTGTTATCTTGACCAAGTGTTAGTTGCTTCTTTTCATAACTTTTGAGATTTTCTGCAAGTTAAGCAGAAAATTACAAAATTACAAATTTTCCACATTTTCATATATATATATATATATATATATATATATATGTCGTACACTCTGTCTCGTCTCGAATTTCGAGATGAGTCGAGATGGGAATATATTTTCCAGTGGAGACAGTCTTAAATCTCGACTCGACTCGACTCATGTACATTCCTAACTGCAAATCTGCGTATCCTGTCCAATTCGCACTGACAATATTATCATATTTGTTTTTGTATTTTAGTATAATTCAGTAAAACTAAAACAATACAGACCAATATTAATTGATCTTAAAAAGAAATAAAGGTTACAGTTGACGGAGGTATCACGCAGGCATATGGAAGAAATGGAGTGAAAAGTGAAATATTAAACATGTCTCACCCAACTATATACTTCAGGGACTTCAAAAAGAGCCCTGTCCTAAAAGGAGGAACTGAAACCGGGATCATATGCAACGAAGCAACTGAGAAATTCTAGATAGCACAGCATTATATCACGGTTGAAATGCAGCTTGATAAGTTCTTAGTTGCATTTCCTTTCCTTGAATTGTCTATCATACTTTTCAACATCAGTAAGCTATTTGGTCTAGGAATTAATTCGTGCGGGTGGACAAGAGATGGCGCAACGAACGGAGCGTCCCACAGTTCCGTGTATCCACACATGTGTTGCAAACCCCTGTCATCGCGTATCGTTCGTAGTATAGGGCAGTGGATTAAAGCGTCAACAACACCAGTTTGTAGTTAAGTGAACATGGCGCAATTTGTGCCTGATAAAGTGTTTATGCGGGGTGTCCTGCTGCATTACTTTAACATGCAGAAAAGTGCGACTGAAAGTCATCGTATTTTGGTGGAAGTTTATGGTGACCGTGCTCTAGCTGAGCGAACGTGTCAGAAGTGGTTTGCACGGTTTAGAAGTGGTGATTTCGGCTTGGCAGACCAAGAGCGAGCTGGACAGCCCAAAAAAATTTCAAGACGAAGAATTGACAGCATTGCTCGAGCAGGATTCGTGTCAAACGCAGGAACAACTTGCAGCAGCATTAGGCGTTGATCAAACAACAGTCTCCAAACGCTTGAAAGCCATGGGAATGATTCAAAAGATGTCATATTGGGTTCCACATGAATTGAAAGACAGAGACGTTGAAAGACGAAAAACCATTTGCGAATTGCTGCTTCAACGACAGAGCAGAAAGGGGTTTCTGCATCGAATTATTACGGGTGATGAGAAGTGGATCCATTACGAGAACCCTAAACGAAAAAAGGCCTGGGTGAAACCAGGTGAACCAGGTCCATCACAACCAAAACGAGATATTCACTGTGCAAAGGTTATGCTGTGCATATGGTGGGATATGAAAGGTGTGGTGTACTATGAGCTGCTGCAACCGGGTGAAACTATGAATGGAGAACGTTATCGACGACAATTAATGCGTTTGAAGCAAGCTCTGGCCAGAACACGACCAGAATGGGAGAATAAACATGATAAACTTATTGTTCAACATGATAACGCTCGCCCACATGTCGCAAAACCGGTCAAAACCTATTTAGAAAATGTCGGATGGGAAGTTTTACCCCACCCGCCGTATTCACCAGACGTTGCTCCTTCGGACTACTACTTGTTCGATTGCATGAACAACGATTTGATTGGACAGCGGTTTACTTCTTCAGAAGATATCGAAACATGGGTCTCTGACTGGATCGCTTCCAAGGATGAGGACTTCTTTCGCCACGGAATCCGTACATTGTCTGACAGATGGGCGAAAGTGGTGGCTAGCGATGGACAATATTTTTCTTAAGGTATTTATGTATTTTGTGTTTGTACTACAGCTTCAATGTGTGCGTACCAACCGCACGAATTAATTCCTAGACCAAATAGTATTACAAGATTATTGATATGTCATCCATAATATAACGTTAAAATACTACTACTACTACTACTACTACTACTACTACTACTACTACTAATAATAATAATAATAATAATAATAATAATAATAATAATAATTATTATTATTATTATTATTATTATTATTATTAGTAGTAGTAGTAGTAGTAGTAGTAGTAGTAGTAGTAGTAGTAGTAGTAGTAGTAGTAGTATTGATGTATTTAGGTTTAAACCTGTTTCGTCTTAGTAATCTGAGACCATCTGTGGTAAGCGCAGATTATTTTAAGAGTTGTTCTTGTCGAAAGAATTTGCTGACCACATGACACGTGTCTACTATTAGTCTACTGATTTTTGTATATACATTCGTTAGAAAATATTTTGTTTTATCTGTTCAAGTTGTGTCACAGTACTTTTAGGGATAATTGCTGTAGTTGAGACCGTTGCGTGTTACTTGCCACGGTGTTACTTGCCACTATTGGAATTTCGTGTTACTTGCCACGGTTACCTTATCGCATATTTATCTATCTATGACAGCGTGTCCGTTGCCACGCACCTGCATCTAAATTTCATATTGAGGGTGTGGAAGTAGTTTACCTGTGTTGGCTGGAAAACTCATTCTAGTTTCTTATAACAGCGAAACACACTTTCTTCCACAATTTCTTCTTTATATATATTTCTTCTTTAATGCTGGGCGTTTCTCTATTTCCTCAATTAATTTTTCATAGTTTCTATCACTAATTAAAAACATGCTAGTCACTAATCAAAGAATGTATTAGTTTTCATTGCGAACACTTCTTTTCACGCGCTACACACGTAACGAACTGTTACATGAAAAAAACTTGTAGAAAACATTTATTTTTTACCTTTCTACTTGGAGATATCTCGGCAACGTTTCTGTTCCCGTCGCCTCAGTGAGCGGACTCCCATAAGATTCAATGCACTTTTAGATGTTCCGCAACTGTTCCGTCGCCAAACTGTTGCCCTACTGCCGCCCTGCTTAGCGACACCTCGGCAAGTATTCTGTCGCCGTCGCCTCAGTGAGCGGACTCCCATAAGACTCAATGCATTTAGCCAGAGCAACAAAATAGTTGCCCGACAAAATGTTGCCAGTGAGCGGTAGACCTAAGGCAACAGCTTGGCAACTGAACAGTTGGACATCTAAAAATGCATTGAGTCTTATGGGAGTCCGCTCACTGCAGCGACGGCGACAGAAAAGTTGCCGAGGTAGTCCAAGCAGAGAGAGATAAAAAAAAAATAGATGTTTTCTACAAGTTTTTTCACATAACAGTTCGATCCGTGTGTAGAATATGAAAAAAGTGTTCGCAATGGAAGCTAATACATGTATGTCTTTAATTAGTGATAAAGACAATGAAAAATTGATGAAATAGATAAACACCCAGTGTTATATATATATATATATATATATATATATATATATATATATATATATATATATATATATATATATAAAGTTAGCAAGAATATTCAGATATAAATTGAAAGAAGAAATTGCAGGAGGAAGTGTGTTTCGCTATTGTAAGAAACTGGAATGAACTTCCCAGCAAAAGAAAAAAAAAAAAAAAAAAGAATAACACAGGTATTTACACAGGAGTTTATTACATTTTGAAATGAAAATGAAATGAAACCTTGGAGTTTTGTTCCACGGTTATGCCGGGTAGACTAAAGGAGACGGCGATGATGAGAATGAATCAAATGGCAAGATAAAGAAAATAGGAGGAAATGGGAAAACCCACCCACACGGTTTTTGTCCACCACAAACCCCACTTAGCGCGAGCTCTGATCGAACCAGGGATCCTATGCACCAGAAGTGAACGCTTTACCACCGAAACCTATTAGATTTTGGATCTGATATCACAGTACAACTAAATGGACCAATGTCATTAGGCGTCTAATTATTATTAACAGGTTAATATTAGAGGTAAATCATTCTAATACACACATAGTACATGCTTACCTTAATGTCACTATTAGCCTTTCTTCAGGTGGTACAGCTAGTCCGAAGTTTGTGTTTATCTTTGTTAAAGGTGCTGAAGGAAGACGCTAAATTTAGTTTCCATGCCTTTATGAGACAGTAAGTGCAAGGTATACCGCAAAAGAGAAATAAAGTATCTTCCATAAAGCTTGACGAGAGAATACAACGAATTCTCGAGAATCTGAGAAGAGGCTGTGATTTAAAAAAAAAATGTATCAGAAGTTTGAATTACGTACAAAAGTTGGAATAGTTGATTAAGAAGAAAAGGGACATGCTGTTGGATTTTGTAAATAATTAATGTTTATAATCATAATCATTATGACGTGCGACGCGCAAGTGACAAGGTTCCTATTGGAACCACCTAGAAGTATGAGCGCTCGAATTACTGACGAATTTCAATTGTTTGTGTAGATTTGCAAGAATACTCCTTTCATCAGAATCTTGTTTCTTGTATTTCGTGCGAGTTTTGTGAGTTTTGTGACATGCATAAGTGTAAAAAGGTTCCTATTTCTTAAATCAGAAATTTGCTTTGTTTCTTGTGTTTCAGATGATTGTCTTGCTTTGAAAATTGCTTGGGAAATTACTCCCACCCCCTCAAGGTCAAATCTAGATGCAGGTCCGTGGCAACGAACACGCTGTCATAGACAGATAAATATGCGATAAGGTAACCGTGGCAAGTAACACGAAATTCCAATAGTGGCAAGTAACACGAAATTCCAATAGTGGCAAGTAACACCGTGGCAAGTAACACGCAAACGTTGAGACAATGATTGGTCTTGCTGTAACTTTCTGACATTTGCAAAACTTTAAAAAAAATCATCAGCCAGATCTTTATATTTGTTTATTTTCGTACTGAATGTTGTATGTATCTTATGCGTCAATGATACTGCTATATCTATAAGAGTTACTTTGTAGTTCATTTTATTGATAATAGTGATCTCGGGTCTGTCTGCAGGTGCCGTTACATTTGTTCTGATTTCTCGATCCCAGTAGAGTGTGCATTTATTATTTTCAAATACTGGACTTGGCTGGTGTTTGTAGTATAGCCTGGTATCGCTGATTAGTTCCTTGTTATATGCTAAAAAAAAAAAAATGGTGACTGCTTTTTGCAACATCGTTGTGTCTTTTTAGATAGTCTTTGGGAGCCATAATACGGTATGAGGCTGTGATATGTTCAATTGTTTCTGATGTGTCTCCGCATTTTCTGCACTTTTCATACGATATTTCTTGCTTCGATACGTATTTACAGTAGTTTCTAGTTGGAATAACTCGATCTTCAATGTTATTATTATTATTATTATTATTATTATTATTATTATTATTATTATTATTATTATTATTATTGTGAGTTGACTCTTAATAAATTATACAGGGTGATAGACTATGTGCAAACGTACTAGATTAGCGATATCTCGGTTTTCCTCACAATATTTCAGATCAGTTTAGTTTAACTTGTCTTTGCTTTCTTGTTTGTATGTATCAGCAGGAAATGTATTAGATACTTCCTTCTAATCATATCATGAATTAGTAGATTAAATATTTAATTTCGTAACAAAATAAAATTGAAAAACAAATAACACTGAAGTGAAAATGTATTAGTTCAGTTTGAAAAAAAAATATGTTCTGTTTAGACCATGTATTATTTGTTACCCATTAGCCGAGGCTACGAAAAATATTGTACATACCTAGAAAAAGAGAGGACAAAATTAAAATATCTCATAGTGTTTGGAAGAATCGACGTAGAAGAGTTAAAACAAATGTCAGTCTACTAGCAATTATAGATCCAATACGTTCTGCTTATTCCTACACAGAGAGCCCGAAATGACTCAAAACGACACAAAAATGCATGTCTTCAAATTTGGACATAATTTAATGTGTACAAATGAATTGCCTTCTAATGGTGGACATAAGGAAATCTGTCGATGTTTTGACATTACGGATATGTCCGCCATGAACATAAAAAATGTGAGCAACTATAGCATGTCAAAATGATCTACTGCCTTGTTTTCATTAGTTTTGACGGATTAGTATGTTATGTTTTCATCACTGGGGCAATGTTTGAGATGATATAATTGTACGCCAAAAATTTATACACATGCGCGGAAACGTGAGGCGGTTGTCGTTTGTCTCTTGTTATCAGTGTTACCAATGCAGCACTTCGTCGCTTAGTCTAGAATTTTTTAAGGATATTTTTTATCAAAAACAATTGGTTCATTTATATTGTTAGAATATAAATTAAGCACTTTTAAATGTTGTCTAGTGACTAAACTAGCATTCAAATTAATATTTCTAGCAATAAAATTAATATTTCCACTAAAATTAATATTTCTAGTGTCTTCTTGCAGTGTGTTTAGTGACAGTATTATTCACGTTGTTGGCAGTGTGTTTAGTAACATTACGACATGTGTGTGCGCGCTATTATTAACAGGTTTGACATATATTTTAATGCCATACCTTGTACTTCGGGCTCTGTGTGTAATTTAAAAACCGAAGAACTTGAACTCAGAAGTAATTGTCACGGAATCATGGATGTTCTTCGTTACTTATCACTAGATCATGCACTTAAAACGCATGAAATATGCAAGCAACTATGCTGGTAAATGTGTTAAAGTATACACTTAATATGGACTAACAATGAAATAAAAAAGTACACTTTCAATCATGCTGCAAAGTTGTGACAGAAGTTTTTACTCGTAGGTGAAATATAATATGGAAAATGTACTTTACGTTCAGAACTTATTCTCAGGGAGTTATCTTCAGAATTTATAACTATATTTAGAGTGTATATATCTTTTTCTTAACAAAATATAGAAATGAAATTAAAAGAAACACCATGATATGATAATCCAATTTCTAGTTTGTTGTTCTTCAGAATTATATTTTAAAATCTATTTATTTTACACAAAATAATACCAGTCTGATTTTTCTGCATATTTTCATATACAAAAAATAAGTTTTCGTTCTTAAGGATGTATTATTACTTCTCGTAATTAGCCTCACAGTATACCATGAGACACTTCTCTGCATTTTTGTTGTCTGTTTGTGACGCTTGTAGCCAAAAAGTGGTCTGTCAACATCAGCAGATGTTAGAGGTTAACATTTATGGGGAGCAGCAAGATTAGTATCTTTATTTTCTGGCAAATTGGAACATAGCCCTTGAAGTTATTTCCCCATAGTTTCTACTGTTCCGTGGTCTGAGTTTTTCGCAAGAACATGCGTCATTTCTTCACCACAGAACACTCTAATTCACCAGGAAGGGGTCGCGGTGGCTCAGTGGTAGAGCGTTCACCTCTGATGTATGAGCGTTCACCTCCGGTGCTCGAACCCTGTTCCCGCCAAGCGAATTTTGTGATGGACAAACACCGCGTGCGTGGGTTTCCTTGGGGTTCTCCCGTTTCCTCCCACTTTCTTCATTCCACCATTTCATCCATTGCTCATCATCACCGTCTCCTTTAGCCTAGCCGGCATAATCGTGGGACGTAAAACTCAAGAATTTCATTTCATTTCATTTCTAATTCACCAGGAACTGACCGGAGTTCGTGCTGAACATTATCAACTAGAGCTAAGCACTTGCAGAGCAGCATTCTTTGCGTCTCTTGTTTCTGAAATAATATTGACGTGATATTACAGCGAATCTTATCATTATCAGATTTATGTTAACATTTTCACAATTGAAAGCGTCTTTGCTCTGCTGATCGGTTGCTAACAATACTGGTGCTTCATAAAGTACGCATTCCTCCATTCCCTCAGGCAAAAAGTCATTCTGTTGCATAGACATTCAAATGCATTCAAAATATAATCTAGAATTGGATTTTCTGCAAGTTATAAGCTTATATCTGAAATGCAAAGTTACAAAATATACTGAATGTTGTGTTAAGCATTAATATATGATTTAACCTTTGAAATATGTACTTGTATGAACTATAAAACTTCAAGCTCTATTAATGTTTTTAGAAATTCCCACCAAGTTCAATAGAGATGTATGTAAGCAAACAAAATATTGATGTGCATAAAAATCCTATGTCCAGTCATGGCAAATATATTTTATCAATGCCAGAATCCATGCCTGCTTGCTGCGCTTTTCGTGTGATTTGCCGAGAATTGGAGCACCAAACTGTAACGTCACACAGCATCTTGCTGGATACGACTGACGTAACGCTTAACGTGAAAAAAAGTCAAACCACACATGTTACGTATTAGACTTTAATGGTAGACTTTACACAAGCTTTAAATTAAAGTCTTAACAAAAAAAAATCACTAAGTTCACTTAAGTTCTGCTTATGAGTAAGAAACCACTTTTCTAAAACAAACAAATAGGCAAGTGCCCATTAAAAAAAAAAAACACTCTACACCCCTTTTCTGTATTGAGCATAAGTTTATTACTAAGAACTGACCTAACAATAGACATTTATATGAAACATTTTTCTTAAACTATTCTCTAATCTATTCGGCACAAAACTCAGCTTTGAAGTTAAGAACATTTCTTCTTTTTTCCCTTTCTTTTTAATTATAAGTAGCCAGGACCTATTTGTAAGCACAAATGGTATTAGATAATATTGGACATAATTAATACTTGACCCAACATTTATAATTGCAACCAACACGCAATCTAAGTATTTTATACAGTTGAAACATTTTCTGCTTTGAAAGTATGCTTTATAGAGAGATCGAAACTTCCGAATTGAGTAACTGCGAGAGATACGTTAATCCCTTAATTCACTCAACTTCGTGAAAATCGATCGATTCGTACTTTGCCATTGCTCCTGACCCCATTAGTTTCTTCAGCTCTTCCTAATGAATTATATATATATATATATATATATATATATATATATATATATATATATATATATATATATATATATATATATATATATATATATATAGTATGTTGCCCCTTAACACTAAACTAACTTCGAGATATAACTTTTGCCTTCAACTCCATGGAGTGACTAAAATGTAACTGAAAGCGATTTCTTTTGCGCATCAATCAAAATTGCATTCTCTCTCACTGTGTTTTCTTCCCTTCTTTATCTCCTTTCTTCTTCCTAACATTATCTTTATCTCTCTCTTCCTTTTCAGTTCCTTCTATCTTCTTCTTTCTCCCTTCCTCTGCACTGAGAAGAAAGTATGCGGCGTACGTAAATCCTGTAGGTTACATGTGCAAATCTTGTAGTTTTTAGACTTAACGTATAACCCTATGTAACAATCTGCAGCAAATCTATAACTGAAAATGTATGTTTTATACGTACTATCCGCATTAGTATTCCGAAAAAGCATACTTTCCATACGAAAGAGATAATTCTGTATAGGTGGTCAGCATCTCACACACAGATGGAGGTATACAAGGTTTGTCCCAGAAGTTCCAGAAATGATGTTTTGTAGTTGCCAACGCTGTTTGACTGGGCGGAGCTTCGAGCGGAGAAGTTGGTGGTAGATTTAAGCTTAAAAACGAGACCGGTATCTGTCGCCTGCGGGCAGTTGTTGAGGCAGGGTCATCCTCCGCGCGGAGGTATCTACTGCACCGTCGTCAAGCAAACAATGGAAAAAATTTGGAGCAGCGTTATGCAATCAAATTTTGTGTGAAACTGGGTAAAAACGGCACGGAGGTGCTCGAAATGCTTCGGAAAACCTACGATGACGGGGCGATAAAAAATTTTCATGTGTGGCACAAGCGGTTTACGAAATTTCAGGAGTCCGTCAACGACGACAAACGCTCGGGATTCCTGTCGACATCACAAACGGACTACTCGGTGCAAAAAGTGAGGCAAGTTTGGACAATGATCGACGATTAAATTTTCGGATGATTGAAGGAGTGAGGAATATCCAAAACAATCGTTCATTGTATTTTAACGGAGGATCTTTAAATGAAGAAAGTTTGCCAAAAGTCTGCACGAAAATGGCGCCAAAAGTCCTGACGAGTGAGATAAAGAAGCAGCGTTTGTTGAAGTGTCAGGAGGCGGTTAAAGCAGCCGCGATAACCTCACTGAAGAAAATTCTCGTTGACGACTTCCAGAACGCCTTCAATGATTGGGTGAAGCGTCTGCAACGGTGTATCGAAGCAGAGGGAGAATACTTTGAAAGGTTCTGAATAGATTGTAAACTGTTATTGTAATGATTGCGAAAAGATTGTAAACTGATATTGAATAAATGAAGGGTTGACCGAGAGAGGGGGCCAAACCACACACCGACAAATTATGATATTATGATGGAAATGTATTGCTCTGTCATCTGTCTATCAGTTTCCGAACTAAGCGTGTATGTAATTTGTTTCATGTGTCTTCAAAAATAGGAATGAAAATGTGTGACAATTTACGAGACAACTCTTGTCCTGAGAGAAGGGGTCAAACCACAACCCAACTATAACGGCCAATCAGAAGGCGCGTCTGCTTATAAACAAAGATAATGGAACCTGGTAGCACGCTACCAAACACAATGGCAACAAAAGTTAATAAACATGTAAATTCATAAACGAAGTGTTGCTAAATAGGAATGAAACAGTGGACAGCAATGCAATATGAAAAATGTATACATGTGTATGTGGCTAGAAATAGTAGCATCCCGTGGTTCACCTGAAATTGGATCCTGCTTGCTGGAATTTCTTCTGAATCCGGGCCATGTTCTACACACAGAACTGTTTCTTTTCGGACTGCCGCTTTGGACAAAACAAGAACATTATCATTTTCTTGTTGTATTACATACTGGTTCATTCACACAAGTTTGAAGAAATGTTATGTTACTACTACCTGGTTCCAAGCCAAATCATTATGTCGTGTGATGCGTATTTTGTTGTTATTTAGATAACAAAATCAGGAAAACAAGTCATACATACATGCCTGAACAGTGATATGATCTTATTGGAAGAGCCAGAATGCTGGATCCATTTCATGTAATACTCATGTCGTCTGATATGAAAGATGTACAGTCCATTTCCAAAGTGCTATTCGAAGACACAGTGGATGAAACTGGCAGCAAGGTGAAAATGCAAAAGGTGACGGCTGTCAGAGTATCGGCTACTGAACCTGGGTTCATCTTGGTTAAGTGCACCTACTCTTCTGTTGAGGTATGGAAGAAAAATCGTGTGTTCCAGAAACATCCAGGCACAGCGAGCAAATGTATTGTGCCCGCTACGGATGATCTGTGGCCTCTGTTGGACATCTTGGATGGATGGAAGATCAATTTTCCTGATGGTAGGAAGATCAACGATCTGAAGTATAGTGATCTGATAAAGATTATGCCATTTATTCCACCCGTGTACCACCTATTGTACTGAAATCTGAAATCAGACCATACACGGACAATCTGGTTAAATCAGCTTAAAATCTAACCCAACCTATTTTATTTAGTTTGTATTAACCAAACTGTCATATATTATCACTGGAAAATATTTCCTTTACATTGGTAATATTCGTTTTTTACTTTTAATACAATACATTTTACGTCATGTATTACAGGTTAACAGTTGCAGAGATGTCTGTAGAGTGATACACAGAAATAAAATAACCACTTTCTCAGGGGAAAATTTGCAGTTATTTGTTCTAAATTTTACCCTTCGATTTCTCGGAATTTAGTTCTTGTGTCTTAGCCCCTCTCTCAATCTGCCCTCCAAACGATTTGTAAAAAAAATCATTCCGGGAACTTTCGGGACAAACTATGTATAACATATAGCTGACGTATGTAAATACGTATGTAGTATACAGGAGACTGTTAGATGTCATACACCCTGCAGCGTCGTGATGTAACATCTAAACGGGAAAAGGGCAATACGTATGTACGATATGACTAACGTATGCTTCTTACAGATTCCCGTAGTAAACTTATGGATTGCATATATTTGTATATTAAACCGCTGTCCGGATAAATGATTTTTCTCAGTGTGTCTCTGTACAGACAGAGCACTGAACTCATTGGTAGAACGTTTACCTTCACTGCGAAGGGTCTTTGGTTTGATCCTGAACCATGCGAGTGTTCACTCTGTAATGCTGTATCCGTGTTTCGTCTTTTTCTTTTCTCGTTTTCTCATTTCAACTATCTCATTATTAACTTCCACCTAGCATCTCTTTATTATTTTCTTCGAGACAACAGAGGTAAGTTAAACTAAATATTTAATTCTCCCAACCTTAGTCTTTCTTCTCGTTTGTGACAGCCTCAATCAATTATATGCTGTATATTGCTATGATCCCTACACCCACATGTACTATAAGCCACATGTTTTCACTATAAACACTTAGTTTTACGACTTATAAACAAACAGTGACAGACGACAGACGGCGACTGCACTTAAAGGAAGAAACGAAGAGGGCACGGAGAACCACGAAGAAATCCGACAACCCTCCACAGGTTCTCCCTCCAAGTGGACGGCTATGAAAGCGAACGACGGGACCAATCATCAGTTACATCGCTGATTCTTCACCTACAACATCTTCTTCCGAAGCCACCATAGGCTACGTAATGTAAACCTTTAATACCTGCCCCCTAGGCTGCTATGAGGTACGGTGCATAACCCGATCCGTGTAAGACCGTTCTGGGCTAAAGAAAAACTTCTTTCTATCTGAGACAACATTGTATGCTGAAGGGACTATATATAGCCTACACTGAAAACATTTATTTAGTGCATTTAAAGACATTGAGAAAGACTTATAGAAAAATTATATAAGACAATTTTATAATAAATTAGTGAGGGTTTAAAAGGATTCTCATATACATCATTTGACTCTACCTACATAATATTACTATATATAAAGCGTTTAAAAAGGAGATAGAGGGAGAAAGGAAAATCTAAATAACATAACAATAGTTAAAAATAACTCAAAGTTTATGATAATTTTATAGATCAGTGTTGAATATTATTTATATATTAATAATGGGGGAAGGGGTCAAAACAAGTTTGGAACTAATGTGAAATTTTATAATTTAATCTACGTATCTCACATCAGCAGTACTGAAATAGTGTTGGTTGTCATGAGTGCTGACTGCCACAGCCAGGTTTTGGTGCTGATTGTTACCTTTTTAGTATCACGAAAACATCTGATCTCACTGGCGTTCTGGTTGCCATGAATCTAAAGGCATGATAGCTTTGTTTCAATGAACCTTGTTCCATATTACATTAAATCCATTCTTTCAGGCGGCTCCGATAGGAATCTTGTCAGTAGTTTCAATGCAAAATACACTTTGTCCAGTAAAAGAAACAATAAAAATGTTTGTATTAAGCCTCTAATTCATTTCCACAGTCTGTTCTAATTTGTGTACGTAACTCAAACTTCGAAGGCATTTTCGCAAGTCGCCATGAATTTGCAGATTTCCAAGAATTACTTATAATCCTCTGGTCAAATTTTGTGTAGACTGGACTACTCTTCTTCTGTGGAACTTGTAAATCTTTTTTTGTTTGTTTGTTTGTTTGTAAGCAAAATAATTGGACTTTGCGTCTTCTTTAAGTATCGTTACTAGTTTGAAAACGTGAGGGGAGGTCTTGGAAATTGCATTGTTTAACCGATGATTCATTTCCTTGAGACACCGAACGAAATTGAATCTACACTGAGAAAAATACGTTCTCCGAACAGCGGTATATTGTGCAAATATACGGTAACCTTTTGCTGACTACAGAAATCAGTACAGAGCATACGTTATTCGTATGCTACATAGACACTGCCCGTAGATGTTACATCATGCCGTTGCAGGATGTCTGGCATCTAACAGTTTTCCGTATATCACATGCATATACTTATGTTACATTCCTCAGCTATATGTTATATACGTCAATTTATATGTGAGATCCTGACCACTTATATTGTTTCATACGGAAAGTACGTGTAGATGGAATACTTATACGAAAAGTATTATAAAACATGCGTTTTCACTTATACGTCTGCTGTACGTGAAGTCCAAAAACTACAGGAATTACGCATGTAACCTACCTTTTTAAGTACGCCAACTACATTTTTTTTCTCAGTGTATAAGAACAAATTTTCATGTTATATTAATCATTTCCTTGTTAAACAAATATAGTTTTATTGGGAAATTGTACAAACATTGTACAAATGTATGTTGAGTTAGAAGCTTGTCGGGGGTTCGAAACCGGTGGACCCCCGTAAACACGCCGCTGGGCATATGTATAACTCCCTTTCGCTGATATAGACTTCACGGTTTTTCAGGTTCTAAATAACGTGCATTGCAATGTAGCCTTTATATGCCTTTGGGTGGAACTAGCTCTGACACGAAGTACGTTTCACTACAGGTTCATATGGGTTTTTGTTTTATTATATTGGTGTCAGAAAACATTTCCTAAACGTTCTCGGTGTTGTTTTGAAACACCTTGTAAAAAGAACTTATTGGCAAATGGAACCCCTTAAATAAAATAATAGCATTATTAAACAAATTTGGTCATAAAAAATGGTTTAAAAATTGTAATCCAAAACCGTAAATAGGTACTTTTAAAAGACTACACTTTTCCCCATTTTTTACTTGTCAAGGAGAATGTGTTATATATGTGTGTGATTTATCTTCCAGTACCTTGTTGATCCCGTGTCTTGCATTACGTAACGTGTCAAAGGTGACCGCTCCGAAACATTGACATAATATATTATGTCGGCATTTGGTCTCCACTGTTTCATCTTAACTTGTGCATTCTGCTCCCCGGATCGAATTTCACCAGCTTCACGTCACACCAAACTCAGAGTGAGCAATTTTGAATTTGTCGCCTAGCAACGGAATAGTCCATCTGGATGACGGAGATTTATTTTTTGATAGAGCAGGAGTGTAGCCAGGAAAATGAATGGTCACAATTTGAATGGAGATGAATTACACAAAATGTATATGATCCTATTACTGGGATGTGATTCTCGATGAACTATTTCTAGCACCCTCTGAGAGAAATTCCAGAAAGAGGGAAAGAAAGTGAATCAATCAAATTTCAAGTTCTATGCCAGAATTTGTAATAATAGAGTTGTGTGTATGCAACTATTGAAAACCAAAGCGATAAAAGTATGGAAGAAATTATTTAAGATTGGTTAAAATGAAAAACTAAAAATAAAATAATGTGGTACCTTTCTTAAGTCGTTTATTTCAGGTAGCAAAATAAATTGAGGAGCTATTACACCACTGATGAAAATAAATTGACTTGAAAAAATGTGTAACTCACTAACTCACTGGCTCTAACTAGCTGTATGGCCTATTGAACCCGGAGGTTCAATGCCGCGTTCAGAAGAGCTATTCACTGACTTCTATCCTTAGTCAGCTATATCCAGTTTCTAGCTTGTACTTCTATTTGTGTGAGATCTGTCTTAATATTATCCTCTGATCTGAGTCTAGGTCATCCTAATCGTCGTTTTTATTGCATTTTTCGTTAAAATTTTGAAAGCATTCATACTTTCCTCAATTCAGGATACATGACCTACTCACCTGACCCTTTTAGACTTGATGACCCTAACAATGTTAGGTAAACGGTATAAATTACGCAGTCCCTCAATATAAAGTTTCCACCATTATCCATTCCCATTCCTTTTGGGTAGGAATATTCGTCTCAGGATTTTATTATCAAATACTTTCAGTCTATGTTCTTCCCTCAGAGTAAGTGACCATGTTTCGCAACCAAGTAGAACAACAAGCATGAATAAGTGACAGTATTTTGCCAAAGTGGCAATCACAATTTCGTGTTAAAGCTGCATTCAGAGGAATCTAAAGATCTTTCTCTTAATTGCCACGATTCAGACTAAGCACGGAGTTAAGGGTTACAAGATCTACTATTCTTTGTTACTGGTATATTTTGAAGAAATTTATTTGACATACTGGCAAAAATTTAACTGAAAGGAATAAAGTAAATTATATTTTAGTAATTGACATCTTCTATGTAAATTCACCTAGAACATGGAATAAAGTAAGACTCTCACCATCTTCTATGTAAATTTACCTAGAACATAGAATCAAGTAACATTCTCACCATATTCTATGTAAATTCACCGAAAACATGGAATAAAATAACACTCTCTACATCTACTATGTAAATTCACCTAGAACATGGAATAAAGTAACACTATCACCATCTCCTTTGCAAATTCACCTAGAAATGGAATAAAGTAACACTCTCACCATCTTCTATGTAAATTCAACTAGAACGTGGAATAAAGTAACACTCTCGCCATCTTCTATGTAACTTCACCCAGACCATGGAACAAAGAAACTCACAACCATTGAGGATGTTTACTGATATAAGTTTCTCAGGCAAGAAAATACTCTTTAACGATTTCCCAATCAACTTGTAAAAAAGGAGGAAATTCTGAATTCGACCCGTTGATATATATTTTAAACATTGAGATATACATTGACAACTCTTCGATTATTGAGACAAGACGAGAGTTCTACTAAATTTACGATACTACACGAGAACACCTAGTTTCTTGTGTCGTGGGCAACATTATTTCAGTTGTAAGCCCAATTTTTCGTAACCAGTATTGTAGAAGTTTGATTAGTTCTCGCTATGCTATTCAGAGATTGGTTCCATGAATATAAATATTACCTAAAAATGTCTTCCAAAACGTAAATATATATATATATATCTTCTTTCTTATAATATATCATATAGTAACCTAGATGTAAGTCGTTCACTTCATTGACTTTTGTTTCTAAACAGTATAATTGTTATGCGTGAAAGAGGATTAAATGAAAATCGCAAGTATTTTTTTCGCACTATTTTACTGCATGGAGAATGTTTGGTTGTGCTTTACTTTTCTGCATAGTTCCCTCCCAGTTCAATACACTTACGCAATTTGGTAGAATCTGCTTCGATACCATGTAATAATAATTATTTTGGTGGATTTTGTAGCCACTCGTCCACTGCCGATTGGATACCTTTATCAAACTTGAACTTCTGCCCTCCTAGGTGCTACTTTATTAAACTGAAGATGTGAAAATCTGATGGTGTCAAATCTTGTGGATATGGCGAGTGTAAGAAGGACTTAAACTTAGGTGCTCGGTGGTTTTCATGGTTGCTCGAGCAAAGTGAAGACGGGTCGTGCCATATTGAATCAAAACATCTAAACTTAGCAGTTCTGTTTGCTTTGTGTGTATTGCTTGCTTCAAATGGTTCTTGACAGCAGGGCCGTGCTTCGGAATATCACCGCCCAGGGCGAGTGTATACGACGGCGCCCCCATACATATATTCCAAGCAATTTTTTCTATCTTTTTTCCTTTTTTCTCCCGAATTTTTCGCCCCCCTTACTTCGGCGCCCGGGTCCGTGGCCCCGCTCGCCCCCCACGGCACGGCCCTGTTTGACAGGTCAGTGTAGGTGACACTAGTCATTGTGGTACGTGTTGGCGTGTAGTGTTCCAGAATAGGACCATTCTTATCCCAGGATAAAGTCAACACGATTTTCCCTGCTCAGGGTTCACTGCGAAAATTCCTTGGTTTCTCCGAAAACGAATGTCGCCATACTTTGTTTGCACGTTTCGTCTCCGGTTGAAAATGGTGAAATCAGCTTAATCCCTGGTGACACTGTGAGCTTGATGAATCCTCATCCTCCTTTTTTATAACACTTCACCAGGACTTGTCATGTGTCAACCTGACAACCCTTCAGTTCCTGGGTCAGCTGTCGAAGAAGCCACTTGGCAGACACTTTTCTGTATTGTAATTTTTTATGTACTATGTGTTGTACTGAACTGTAGTTCATACTCAGCAAGGAAGCCATTCCAGCCAGGATGACACCTCGGTTTTCCTGAATAAGCCGACCTGCTGTGACTATGGATTCCTCTGTCACAACTCAATGAGCCTGACCCGGACAGGAAACATCAGTCAAGGAAGTCGTACCTACTGTGAATATCTTCCACCACTTGTAAACTTGCCGCTGTGACAGACAAGCATTCTTCATTCCCGAGGAACATCAAACGTTTTCACAACTTATCTCTATCAAAATCGAATAATTCCATGCTATTCTAGCTTGGTGCAATCGCATAGTAGTGACGACATATTGAATCAACTCCAGCTCCAGCTTATTCAGCTCCACACTCACCTACCGACGCTGCGTACTATCAGCTTGAAAAGACGTCAAGAACTATGTCTGGAAATTCGCATACGACTAAAAGAAAAATAAGACACATTTTTAATAGAACTTTTGCAGTTCCCACTCAATTCTCCCTCGTAATTCAATCAAACTCCATATAACTTTGTCTGAAGACAAATTGAATAAACCATCATAATTATCACCATAAATATGTTGCCATTATTGGCAGGCCATTTGCCGCAACTCGGAAGCTTCCATTCATCACGGTCTTTAACTAGACATTTTGTCTTCACTTAGGACTTTTTGTTTTGATACAGCTCACCAATTGTAACTCTTTCGCTCCCTTTCTTTCCTACTACTACACCCTCTACCACGTCCCTTATGATACAGTTCCTTCTCAGCCAATGCCCCAACCAGTATATCTTCCCCTTTTCCAGTTACATCTAAAATTATCATTTTCTTCTCTACTCTTTCCAATATGTTCTCATTTTTTTTTTCCCGTCCGGAATTGCTAATACTCTCCTATCTTCGCATCCACACTTCAAAGATTTCTAGATATTTTATTTTTTTCCGCAATATCCATGTTTTTGCTCCACGTAGTAGAATAAGCCACATAGCGCACTCTGAGTCATTTTTATTTTTTAAACTCTTTACTCAATGACCGTCAAAAGAGTAATTTCTTCCTCCTAAATACTTCTTTCGCAATTCCTATCCTTACAATTATTTCACATTCACACTTAATGTTAGCACTAATAACATTACTCAGTTACTTAAAGCTAGTCATCTGCTATTTCTCTTTTTGACATCAACTACTTCGTTCCAATCAATGTGGCTGATGTATTTCTGACATTTATTTTCATCCTATATTCCTCACACCTCTTTCTTAAGTTTTCTAACATCTTATTATTTTATTTTCAAATTCCACAACAAGCGTCTTATCATCTATAAACCTTATAGATCTAATCATTGTAGCTCCTACTAAAATACAGTTTTCATTTTGTGGACTCTCCTTCACTACCTCCTCCAGATAAATATTAAGTAATATTGACTAGAGACAACATTCCTGTCGAATTTTCCCTTTCCAATTGTACTCTTCTATGTAATTTCCGCCCCTATTCTAACACTCAGTTGTTGTTTATGAGTCTGGATATTTCCGCTCCAACTCCAACCTTCTTTAGAACTTTCATCAACAATTACAAGTCACCTGATCAAAAGCTATTTTCTAGGTCAATACATACATCACCTTCCTATTTTTCAACGATCTCTAAAAGTTCGTTACTGAATTCTTTATGTATAGTATGTGTGTCTGTCTTCTGACTGTTATTTGCGATTTTTCAATCTTGAGCCCTCCATTCGAAATGAAATGAAATCTTTAAGTTTAACGTCCCACATTTGTGCCGCTTAGGCTAAAGGAGACGGTAATAATGAGAAATGAGTGAAATAGTGGAATGAAGAAAGTGGGAGGAAACGGGAAGAACCCCGAGAAAAACCAGGAGCACGGTGTTTGTCCACCACAAAGTTCACACTGCGCGAGCTGGGATCGAGCCAGGAACCCCAAGCACCGGAGGTAAACGCTCTACCACTGAGCCCCCGCGCCCCCACCCTCCATTCGATAGAGCATCAAAAACTATCTGAGAAAATTATAGAACTTTTCGTGTCACTCTTACCGTTCCCGATATATTGGTCAAAAATGGCCAATTTCCGGAGATTTAATGAGCCACATCTCTGGAATCATAAGCCATAGAGAGATGGTGTTGGTGTTGATCAATACCTAAGAGGATAGTGAACATTTTTGTACCAAATAGTAACCGGTAGCCATTGAACAACTGACCACTAGTTTATCCATTAGCCAGTTGGCCAGTGGATGGAGTTAGTATTGGTCTACCAGTTAGTATTGGTGTCAAAATGGTCACTGCCCAATAGGGTATTGATTTGGCCAATGGCCAGTTCGCCAGTGGCGACCAATTAATATCGGTGCCAAAATGTTTACCATCCTCTTAGGTATTGATTAACACCAATATCATCTCTCTATGACGTACCGTTCTCGTGATTTTGGCCAAAATGGCCGATTTCCAAATATTTAAGGACCCATATCTCGTGAAACATAAGTTATAGAGAGATGATGTTGGCGTTGATCAATTCCTAAGAGGAAGGCAAATATTTTGGTACCAAACAGTAACCAGTGGCCACTATCCAACTGGTCACTGGTTTGGCCAGTAACTACCAATTGCTATCGGTTCCAAAATATTTATTATTCTCTTAAATATTAATTAACACCAATATTTTCTTTCTATGACTTACCGTTCTCGTGATATTGTCCAGAAATAGCTCCGATTGCGGGAGATTTAAGGAGCCATATCTCGGGAACCGTAAGCCACAAAGACATCATATTGGTGTTGATCAATACCTAAGAGGATGGTGAACATTTTGGTACTAAATAGTAACCGGTGGACACTGATCAACTGGCTACTGATCAACTGGCCACCGCTCCCCAGATATTGTCCAAAAAAGTTCGAATTTCGGGAGGTTTAAAGAGTCATATCTCGGGAACTGTAAGTCATAGAGAGATTATATTTTGCGAATTTTTGCGAGAAAGAGAACATGGTGCGGATAAAAAGATTTGCTTTTACATGTAGAAACGATCACAGTTATCCTTCCAGCTCCATCTCTCCACTCCTTTTAAGTTCGCTCTGGCAATACTCTTGGAACATTATCTACTGGTTTTCTGTAAATCTTTCATCGATTGCCCTTAATGAGTCAATTGCATCTTTTGTATCCCTGCCTCTCCTAAACCCGAACCGCATCTCATCAACTTCTTCATTTGTTCTTCCATTCAGCAATCTGTTCAGCATTCAAGGTATAATTTTAAATGCATTCGACATCAAGACTATTTGTTCTCTAGTCTTCATACCTCTGTGGATTTGATTTCTTAGCCAACGGTATCATGATGGCCTTCGAGAATTTGAATGGTCGGTGAGTATGCCTATGTCACTACCAAGTCTATTTTTTTCCCTTTTAAGCCTTATTATTATAAATCTGTCATCAAAAAATTCTACTTTCACTACCTCATTTAACAGCTTACTCAGAATTATTCCCTCATCATTAAATACGCCCATTTAATTGCGTGAGTAAAACATTATACATCTTTTGCTTTCAATTCCCCATTACGTTCTCATTTAACTTCACACACCCACATCAGGTCTAGATTATTTTGTTTAAATCATTGTTAAATATGTTAGATTTTCTTTTTTTTTTTTTAATTTTCTCCCTGTAACATCGTACGTACGTTCCATGTTCCTATCCTAAACTTTTGATCTTCCTTGTTTTTCCTCCTCCAGCGATCTTTCCCGCTCTGTTACTCTCTCGTCCAGTAATCATTTTCAAAACATCAGCTTCTCGGAGATCCAAATCGGGCAGATTTTACCTCCGAAACTATATTTTTATCTGCGAAAAGACATTGCGCATACATTATATTTTTGCTCTCAACAATATACGAAAGATATAGTGGTCATATCCGTTGTCTCCCACCTCACAGTATGGCAGTCGTGAAAATCGCTCTTCCCACACTTATGAATAATGTCCGAGATCCCATGCCAATTACTATGATTTCAGACAACTTGACCACCGGGATCTGCTGCCTTCTCAGAGAACAGTATTCGTTTTGTTAGTCCAATTAGACCAACCCGGTAGTGATGGAGCTTTTGGTAATGAGTTATCCCCAAGACAGTTGTAAATTTCATCGTAGCACGCAATGTTACCACGTGACACATAAACATTTTCATCGAGGTGTTTTCTTTCTTTATCGAAGAGGAATTCAATAATAATCCGAGGTCAAACTATGCATCTATTAATATTATTTTACTTTATTCATTACTAGCGTTGATTACCCGCTTAGCTGAGTTGCTCTTCGCCAAAGTTCAATTGAGAAGGAACTTAAAGAACTTCCCATCAGGATCCTGCCACCTACAGTCGGACAATTTGTCCATGCCGACCAGATGCCGCGGTCGGATTGCCGGCGCCGGACACCAGCTTCTTTCCGCGCGATTTTCGACTGCGACGAGCAAAAACAGAGTCGTTCACCAAAAGATAACAAAGAGAGTTAGAAGGTAATTTGTTGCTTTAAAATAGGAATTAGGGCTTATATTTCCCAGGTATAAAGTTTTCTCGAAAAAGTCGCCAGACAGTCGGACGATGACTGCAAAAAGACACTGCCGGCAATTTCTTGAAAAACGACGTCGGCGAAAGTTTCAACATCGCGTACCAGCGGCAACGAGTCGAATTTTGTAAAATGAATAGAGCCTGTATCTTCTTTAATGATGAAATAAAAAATTGAAATTGTCCGAAGGTTTTTCTTGTGGGTAGACACTAATTCCATTAAATATGTCTTGTGAAAAAGGAGTCGGAATACAGCGGACGGAACAATCACGTCAACTGTTGGTTGTAAAGACGTCGAAACGCTGACTGCGTGCCGACCATCAAAAAGGTAAATGTATGAAAATAAATGTAGTAAAGGGACTGCACGTAAAAAATATATGAGAAGTAATTTTTAAAAACTAAATTACAAGTACGAGATGATCCTTGACAAACATTTTGCAAAAAGACGGCAAACAGCGGACGGCCGACTGCGCCAAATGTTGTCGGAAAGACGCCGAAACGCTGCTGGCAGCGTGCCGGCAAGTAAAGGAACCGAAAGAAGGTCGGCAAACAGCGGACGGACCGACATCGGCAAAGATTCTCGGACAGGGGCCGAAACGCTGGTGGTTTGCCGACGTGTAAGATAACTCTTGTACTATAGGACCTGCAAGCGAAACAGTATATGGAAAGTAAGTTTCACAGCTAATACAGTAAGCTGATGATCCTTTTAAAATGAGTCGGAAAAGGGTCGGCAGACAGTGGCCGAAACGACTGTGGCAGTTAATGCTAGTATATGCCTCCCCATTGACAATTTGGCGCCGTCGATGGCGGACCGCCTCCTACTTCAACGGCCAGGCCGCCAACACATTCTGTGTCAAGGCGGGCATTTTCCGCTTATGCCGTTCTGCAGCTCTTTGCGAATGGCGTCCGCCAGCGACGATAACACCTTTGCCGCTGAAGAGCCTGATTGTAGAAATCGTCGTCTGGTCGCACTCCCTGTATGTTCGGTTCGCGTTCTTCATTTGTCACATGGCGATGGAGTGTGGGTGGACTGCTTCAAACGAAGAGTGTTGTTGATCCTCCGCACGAACAAGACACACAATAAGAATAAGTGGGTTAGACTACGACTCAATGTATTAAATTTTTGTTAATTGCTGTATCGCAGGACCAAGTTTAGGGAATTTATTGGGTCAATTGGAGAATTTGTTTAAGTTTGTGAGGAAGAATGAGTGAAAGTCAGGTGATGGGAATAGCAAAAGTTAAGAAAGTAGTGATTTTCGATGTAAGCTTCACTATATTTGGGGGCGGATATACCATTTCGCGGATAGGTACACTTGTTACGATATAGTGGCGCCAAAGACAGTATGGAAATGGTGCGTGTATGTCAAGGGAATGGCATATCATTCGTGAGTTATAGAACTATTAAAAATAACGAGCGACAGTTAAGAAACTGTAGTACACGATTTTCTTCTTGAAATTACAGAAAAATTACAAGGATTAGTTTTGAAGGTAAGTGGCTTCTAACTCAATGGGAATGTATTTCTGCACAGTGTACAAAAGATGTATTTTATGTGTAAAACTGAAGCGTTACTAGTATGAAACCACAACAAGTGATATTGAAATATGTATGATTACCAAAGCCCACATGTTTTCACTACCCTCACTTACGCGTATACCCATCGTCGCTGACACACCTGCTCCCTTCGGGCACACCCCGCGATATTCGCTGTTCCAACAGCGTTGCTCAGTCCTGACTCAGGTTTATAGCATTCGTGCTTTTTACTGGCCAACTAGCACAGGTTGGTTTGTGTTTTTGCACTGCAGTTTTTATGCCCCTAACCTGATGTAACATAAACGAACGTTACTTTATCTAATCCAACCAAATATAACCGATTGGAGCACGTTTTGGTACTTTGTTTTTCGATTTTCAAATTGGTCCTGCGATACAGCAGTAATTCCCTAAATTTAGGTTAGGTTAGTTTGGATAATTTTTAGATTAAGGGCTCTGCCTTACTGCTAGAGGTGATAACTTGATTTTGTCTTTTTGTGAATAGTTGTTGCATAATAGAGTGAAAAAAGTGACCCACAACCTTTTTTATGGCAAAAATACTTAATAAAGCGAGGCGGTATGCAGGCTGCACACCTACAATACAATCAAAAGAACACTATTTCAAAGCAGAAATCCGCACTTCAGGGGAGAAACGGCAGCTCGGTGAGTGGTAGACCCGGTTTGAATCTCTCCGCCACCACATACATTTTATTACAATATATGTATTTATATTTTTTACTTCATTAATTTTTATTTAAATCTCATTTTCCAAGTATAGTGTGATCCTTGTATTTTTTTTTTTAAATAGAAAATCACTTTTCGCCACATTTTCACTTCCTGCAATTTACACGCTAGAGCGCGCTAACAGTGGTGCGTATTCTCTGGCGAGATTGTAAAGTTAACAATTACGAAAATATCTTTAAAAAAATTATGCTCTTCCCAACTTTTTAGTACAATTTTGAACAAAACTCTTTGTATCAAATAACGTAAAATGCACAATTTTGTTTATGTAATGAATCAAACAGTTTTGCATTTTCTTATTTGGTTATTTAGATAAAGTTCATCAAATTTATTTTGATTTCTTTTCCTTCTTTCAACCTAATGTTCAGTATGATAAATAATGTTGTAAATTTTTAAGGCCTCTTGTACTTCGTCAATTGTTGTTGGGATCTTCCTACGGTCTCAGAGCTACATATATTGATTTACTTTTTTATATGGTGTAGCTTCACTAGTTTCTTCCCAATGACTATAGTTACCGTAATACATTGTTGCTGTGTGTTAAGGGGCCTCATAAAACAAATTAAAGTACCGCTAATTTTATCATTTTTCTGTAATCAAACTGAAAAATATTCGAAAAATTGTTTTGTAGGAACAGTAGTGTGCATGAGATAGAATTATCACGAGTCAGTTAACTGCTATCGTTAAGCAGAAATTTGTGAAATTCACATTAACGTAAGCAGCTAGCCGACTCGTGATAACTGTCACATGCACACTACTATTCCTACAAAGCAATTTTTCGAGTTACTTTTCTTTCAATTTGATTACGGAAAACGGTAATATTTAGCGGTACTTTAATTTGGTTCCTTCGAAATCTGGTCCTTAACACTCAGGCATTTATTCATCCGGCTGCCTGCGTACGGATTTGTGGTCTTAAAAAACACAAATCACTGACCAACCCGCGTGCGACATTTTGGCGGCAGCAGACACGTTACCACTAAGCTGGCCGACTTCGGAAAAAGTGTAAAGTTGTTGGCGAGCCGCTGTCGATACTGGACCGAGGTTCGCTCTTTGGCCGCTTTGGCCGTTGTTAGCCCGCTCTCGGCCCACCAGCGGATTGTCAATGGGGAACGCTGGTGGCGTGCCGACTACAAAGATTTTTTTCACAGGCAATTAGTGAAACAGTAAATCTGATAAACTAAACCATGACTATTCTTTTCTTTATAGCCGCCGATTTTTGGCCATGCTCGCAAATAAAAACTGAAATTGACGTTTAAAATCTTTTTTCAAACAGTTGATAGAAAAACGACAGCCTGAAGTCCGACGGATTACTGCGGCGTTTTTTTTTTTCTCTCTCTCTCTCTCTCTCCGAAGAAAGCGTTTGCAACGTGCAAATTTTGAATGCATAGAACAGTGTTGTTCCTAGTGGTCCTGACAGTGATAAATGTGCTTTCAGGGAAAAATGTACTTACTGTTATAAGTTATCACATTAGGCCCACAGACATGTTAATTGACTTATTTTTAATGGGCATTATTAGCTGCTTACTTGTTATTTTTAGGTGGCTTTCAAGCATTTGTAAATCATTCCCAGACACTTTCCCTCATATGGCACTTAAATTGTCATGAGAATTGGAGAAATGTTTTGCGTATGTACCGAGTGCAACAATATTGATGGGAATCCGCCATGATTTTCATTGCGTTGCTACGCACCTTTTCTGCTGTTTGCCGACTGCTCGGAAATGCTACTTTCCAGCGGCGGCGCCGGCGCATTTTATGCGCCTTTCCGGCTGTTTGCCGACTGCTCGACAGGAACTATTTTCGATGTTGGCTTCCCGATTCTCCTATAGGCGGCATACGACCTCTTGCCGCCATCGAAAAGTGATCCTTTGCCGACTGGAAATAAACCCTTCAGGAAAGCAAAATTTTCACCACCTTTTACAATATATTTGCCTAAGTCTGCCTCCGTGCTATGATTTCTCGGCAAGGGCACAATTGCTAGTTCTGAAAGTATATAATACTTGCATCTCCAATTCAATTTCATTTTTTTTTTCTTAGAGTGCTGCAAAAAAGCAAAAAGGAAGAAATTTTATACTGCGACAATCCAAAAATGCAAATATTATACTTCAAGAACTTGCATGTTAAGAAATGTTAAGAAATGTTAGAACTTGCTTGTTAAGAAATCATAGCATTTTGGAAGACTTAGGCAAGACTAATATAAAAGGTGATGAAACTTTTACCTTCCTGAAGGGTTGATTTCCAGTCGGCAAATGGCCACTTTTCGACGGCAGCAAGAGGTCGGATGCCACCTGTGGGAGAATCGGGAAGCCGACATCGAAAAGAGGTCCTTTCGAGCAGTCGGCAACAGCGGGAAAGGTGCATAAAATGCGACGGCGCCGCCGCTGGAAAGTAGCTTTTCCGAGCAGTCGGCAAACAGTAGAAAAGGTGCATAAAATACGCCGGCACCTCCGTCAAATAGTCGCCTTTCCGAGCAGTCGGCAAACAGCCGGAAACGAGCATTAAATGTGCCGGTGACGCCGTCGAAAAGAGAGAAATAAACATGTCAGGTATTGATACAGAAGACAGTAATTTGAACATTTTATTTGATAAAGCAAAAGAGACAAATGAAAGCAGTGTTTGTTGCAGTGAATACCTTATGATATTGATGATACTGTAGTGGTGTTAATTTACAAAACTGACAGATAAGCGGCAGATTGTTTGCTTACGTTTTACATGTGTATTCCACAGGTGCAAAAACCTGACGTTGTGATAATAGAAAAATATAATTTAATATTGAGTTGGCAACACTGCTTCTCTGGTGACATCTCCTATAGTGCTCAATAAAGGTCCCTCAAACTGTCTATCTTTTCGCAGAAACACAATTTAAATGGATTTCGCTATTCCAAGGATAACTGGGATGGAAAGTATAAATTGTTAACTTTGAATTCATTGGAATACTGAAGTATACCCCGCTCTTCCCCATTATACCCTACTCTACCATACCAACACCAAAATGCAATTAGAAGCCACCTTTACACACATACCACACTGTACTAAGTTTCTGTTCATCTGTATGATAGCCTTTTCTATACGAACGAATAAAATAAGTAGGCCATAGTTACTGAGATAAACAAAAATGGTAACTTAAACAATTACGTAATACATACATACATACATACGTACACACACACACTAATATATATATATATATATATATATATATATATATATATATATATATATATATATATATATATATATATATATATTAGTTTATTTAATATCATTTTGTAGATAATACCTGGCTCAATTTCTACATTTTAAATATTTCTCATTCCCTTTAAGATACTCAGGAGAACTGACAGAAATGGAGTAATGCTTAGCAAAAAGCCTTAAGTAATTACGAAGAGTCAAAGTAATGAAGTTACTCAAACTTTATTGCAAAAGTAAACCTTTAATTTGGCAGAAATTTCGTGATATCATCCTTTTTTTTTCTTTCTTCCTTAACACACATAATGTAATGTAATGTTTGAGTGTGAATAATAAAATGCAAAATATTTCAAAATCGAGAGGTATTCTGGTGTGGATATTCTACATTATTTCTGTAAGCAGTCTCAGCCACTAACGTAATAATCCTCCTGTTATATATATGGTTGGAAACACTTTACCTAGAAACCTAGTAATAATAGAAAATAAAAATAATATGATGTCTTAGACATTCCAACTTCTTATCTGACAAGCTAAATTATTTTCAGTGAAAAATAACGACCATTATGTTGTGGGTCTCACAACCCCCTTCCCCCGTTGGTGTTTCATGTAGCCCAAAAATACCTTGGTATTTCTAGGGTTAATATCTTGAATTTAACTGACTTATATGAATATTGTAGCTACCTCAAAATACGTTTGAAACATACGGGAAATGTGCAAACATCTATTGACTGTAAACGCTCCTTTAAGCTGGCACTAAAATTTAATTTTCTGAAGTTGATTTGTCCTATGTAGTACCTGTACCTTAAAATGTGACGTATAATTAGAAGTTTTTTTTAATAACCTGAGGTAGGATTGGTCCAACGCAAATTGAATGTTCAAGTTGTCTATTGTATTATCATTATTGCTATTGAGAATAATAATAATAATAATAATAATAATAATAATAATAATAATAATAATAATAATATGTTTACGTAACCCAATGAAAGCTATCTCTTAGAGCGGAAACTGAAAATAGAGCGGAAAGCAGAAAATGGACCTGCGGTGTGCTTCCATGAAACTTCAAACTCGCTATTTGGGATAACTCAATAAGCCAAACGGAACAAGAGGATTATTACATTAGCGGCTGAGACTGTTTACAGGAAGAATGTGGAATATCCACACCAGAATATCTCTCGATTTTGAAATATTCTACATTTTATTGTTCACATTCAAAACATTTCATTACATTAGGTGTGTTAAGGAAGAGGAAAAAATTATCTCACGGAATTTCTGCCAAATTGTAGGATTACTTTTCCAATAAACTTTGAGTGACTATAGTTGGTCTCTTCCTGATTACTTAAGGATTTTGCTAAGCTTTACTCCATTCTCTCAGTGCTATTGAGTAACTTAAAGAGAATGAAAAATATTTAAAATGTAGAAATTGAGCCAGATAGTCTCTACGAAATGATATTAAACATTTTAATAACTGTGTCTAAACGTTCTGTTATAGGCCAAAAGAATATGGGTGAATAACTTAGTGAACATGATAATTAAAACGTGTAAAAATTGAGTCAGATAGTATCTACGAAATGATATTAAATAAACTAATAACTGTGTACAAACGTTATGTTATATGCCACAATAATGTGGGTGAATAACTCAGTGAGCATAATAATAAAAACGTGTAGAAACTGAATCAAATAGTAACTACTAAATGATATTAACTAAACTAATAACTGTGCCCAAATATTTTCTTTTAGGCCAAAATAATTTGGGTGAATAACTTAGTGAACATGATAATGAAAACACGTAGAAATTGAGCCAGATAGTATGCACGAAATGATATTAAATAAACTAACAAATGTGTCCGAGCGTGTTTTTTTTTTAAAGGCGAAACGAATTTGGTGAATAACTTAGTGATCATTTTGTAGATACTAAAAGACTCATTTTCTACATATTTTGAATGAAAATATGTAGAATGAAATGAATGAAAATATGTAGAATGAATTTTGAATGAAAATATGTAGAAAATGAGTCTTTTAGTATCTACAAAATGATATTAATTTATCTAATAACTGCATCCAAACCTTTTCGTTTTATCTAGATCAGATCCTCGAGCCTGCAATTTAGCTGTGCCTTCATAGTTACTGAGTACTCAAAATTGAACCCTATTTGAAAGATATTGAAAATAATTGTGAGTTGTTGCAATAGTGTTTGGCATATAATACCTGGTTCATGTCCTATACTGTTGATGTTAATCAATCTTTATAAGTTAACAAAAATCCCAAAAAGTTGAAGTTACTTGGCAAAGAACCTTTAACCTTACACCTTACCTTACCTTAAACCTATATATCTATATATCTATATATCTATATCTATATATATATATATATATATATATATATATATATATATATATATATATATATATATAGTTCCACAATTCCCATTGAAGTGTGCTTGGCAGTTGAAAGTAGACACGAAAACAAGTAAATAGAAAAGCTTATTACAACGAAATTGAAATCGGTCCTTTCGAAGTTGAGCGCGGAAAGTGCAGAAAGTTGGTTTCTGAGCATTAACAGCACAACGACTAATAGTATTAGAAGATGCGGTATGATAATTTCCAGTGGAAACCATACTTGTATTTTCGAAAAAATGTCACATTCAAGATATTCGGCAAACTATGCAAGATTTTATTAAACCTTACTTCATCCAATCCACAATTATCTATGAGACTTTCACTTAATTTGTGAACTTCTGCATCTACTTTTCCCATACTCTTGAATTTTGTATTTTCTGACAACAGAGATGCGGTTTTCCTAAAATACACCACACCGCTTCCTCTAACGCCATTAGTCTTTGCGCTATTAAGGTTCAATTTCGTGCATTTCCTGCGCTCATAACTCGGAAAGGACGAACCTTTCAACTTCGGTGTAATAAACTTTTTCGCTTGTTTTCGTGTCTGCTTTCAACGTACAAGGAGTGTAATAGAAATTATGAAACACCTGTATAAATATATTCTGCTCGCGTAGTAGTTCCCTGAGTATCAGAGTTCGCCATACATTTTCTACGAGTTAATTAAGATGCAAGAAGACACCAATTCTACACTTTTTTCTATTTCTGTCTTTCTAGATCGGAATTACTTGTTAATTCGAAAAAAAAAATAAATAAATACATCTTCAAGTTTTAATTCCCACATTTTTTGCCGGTTAGGCTAGAGGAGACGGTGATGATGAGAAATGACTGAAATGGTGGAATGAAGAAGGTGGGAAGAAATGGGAGAACCCCGAGAAAAACAACAAATACGGTGTATGTCAACTTCAAAGTCCACACGGCGCGACCTGCGATCGAACCAGGGACCCCAAGCACCGGAGGTGAACGCTCTACCACTGAGCCACCGCGCCTCCTTTTAAGTCTAGTATACCTCTGATTTGTAGAGGAAGTTCGGGTATTATGGAATACAATTTTTTCGCTTGTAACTCAGTTAATAACTGCATATTGAAACAAAAAGGAAAACAAGTATACGTGTTACACATTTTTCTTTATTTATGCCTATCTCGATAAAGATATTTCGTTACAGGGGTGGGCAAAATTTATAATTTGTAAAGAAACCACTTTGGAGGTGTTAATTCAGAATGAGAAATGTTATTAACTAAACTGTATATTTAATAACAGTTGGAATAGCTTCCAGTACACACCACTCATTAATTCTGCATAATACATTTATTCCTTAATATATTTCGTCAATCATGTCTTCACAATATTCTTTCACACCATTTGTCCTTCCGACAATTATCTACACTTGAACCATGTCAATTATATATTTATTCCTTTAACTATCCATGCGGGGTATCTCTATATACAGATCACCATCTTTACTGACAACAAACTTTCATCCTCTTCTATGCTACAAAATTATTTGGCACCGCAAAACGTGCCTATATTATCCAACTCTACAACAGGAGGGTGATATGAAATAGCCGGGTAATATGGAATACAAATGCTATATAGAAAAGGAATGAGTTTTCTGTTGAACATACAGTGAATACAGTGACAATATGTGAAACTTCTGAATGCCAAGCCATAACTAAATGTGATTACTTGCAAAAGTTACAAATATAATACTTTGCTTCAGGATCGCCGCAGTCATTGTGTGCTCACATTAAACATAATGAACGCTGGACCCAAGCTCACCTCTTGTATCATCAGGAAATTTGCTGTAATAAAAAATACACTTAGCATTGTTGACATCATTAATGTACGTGTAATTGCCAAATACCGATAGATATTTTTGTAATCGTAATTTAATACGGAATACGGAATACCATGCTTTTCTTGCGGGTATTCCATATTGCCCTCCAAGCCACCTTGGAAACGAAAGATCTGTTGAACGCATTCGAAGGCGTATAGGATAATGGTGCTTATCAAACTACCATTCTGTGTATCCAACGTAATAGTAAACAAAGAATTGTTCCATTACATTTCAATAGAAAAATACAGGTTGAAAAAAAAAAAACTTACCTGTAAAAGTTTTCACAAATAATAAATCCGATTTTCACGTCTACCAACACAACGAATGTAACAATCACAAGGAGACTGACTGTAGAGCATCATGGGAACATGAGGTAGTAGTTTCTTTCCTCTCCGCTTGGAAGCAACACGTAACAAGCGAGATAATGAGGTATTCCATATTATCCGACTATTCCATTAACACACACACACACACACACACTCGGTCGAAAAACTGTAGAACGCTTTTTCAGACCAGTCACCCTGAATGAGGTTTTCCTGGGTTTTCTTCATTCCTTCCACCAGGAAAATGCCGGGGTGGTACCTAACTTATAGATCCCAGGCCGCTTCTTTCCTTCCTTCCCTTTCCCCGGATTGTGTGCTCGCCGAGGTATGTCATCCCTCAAATATGAAGTGCTAAATGGCCTTAGATGCTGAAAGCCCATTCGTCCAAACCCTTTGCAAAAAAAAAAAAAAAAAAAAAAAAAATCAGGGCTCTCACTGTTTAGTATTCTCCTCACATTCCCTTCACTTCCTTATCACCAGTTGATAGGAGACCAGGTCGCTTACTTCGAACCTGAACTCTTCTTTAGGGAAATGCAAGGCGACATAAGTCACCTGATCTCTCCTCGTTGACGATAACGTCTACCCTCACTCAGCACACAAACAAGACACGAAATTGAAGAATTACGGTGGGAACGGTTGGTCCTCTCAATCATACAGCCTCAATTTTGCGTCGAGTTACTTCCATGTCTTTCTTGTGTTAAAGTCTGGATTCCAAGGTACGTTTCGAAACAGATGAAGAAGTGAAGCGGAAAGGTGAGGACAGTGCTAAATAGCCAGAACCCTGATTTTTTTTTTTTTTTTTTTTTTTGCAAACTGTTTGGAGAAATTGGTGTAACGGTGAGACAAATGCCTGAATCTCAGTGGAAATTATGTTGACAGATGAGTAAGGATCCACCTACACAAGTATGTAATTTACACATGTATCTTAAAAACTATATATTTTTTTTTTTTTTTTTTTTTTTACAGATTAGAGAAATTTATATCTTGAATGACCCGCGTATATTGTGTGTGTGTGAAGATACTAAAATCTAATACTTTGTCCGGAATTTTGAAAAGGTAGTGTTCTTGTACTGGGAGCAATACAGTGTTAAAGCTTAAACAAACTAATACATGAATATAGACATTTGCGAAGTCTCCTGTATAAATTTGAACATTTAACTTAACTAGTTGTGTTCATGTATTCTCGTGTGTATTAACATGATTTATTTAACTTAAGTTTCAATCAGTTTCTTTATATTAGGAATTGAAAATATTCAAATAAAAGAAAAGAAAGATTAGATTTTAAATTTATTGTACAGAAATGCCTGTTAGAAGGTAAACAATTGTACTCTAAGTAACAAAGCTAATCAAGTATTTGTGAAAGATTTGGAAATAATATAAAAAATGGAGCATGAAGTTTAAAAAAAAAAAGTCTTTAACATTCTAAGAAAATATTTCTAAAACTGTGATCGAAAGCTCTACTAGAAATTCCAAGAACTTTATATTTAGAAAACTAAATCATAAAAGGTTTTTTACGAAATACTGTTTGAATGTGGTGAAAGTGATAAGGAAGGAAGGACACAGATGCTCTAACGTACTACTTCTGATCTCTTTTATCTTCGTATCGTGTTTGTTTTGTGGCGGCAAACATTTCGTGTCAGCTTGGAGAGCTGATTCACAGGACGAAAAACTAAACTGTGCAGTTTCGGCTAAAAAGGGAAAACACCAAACAACTTTCTTGTTGACTTTTGTTCGAAGAAGCCAGTAGAGTTGTTGATTTTAAGTAGTTCCTACATGACAGTAACACACCTTACTTGTTAAAACAGAAAAGCTCATAGATTCTAATTACATTTTGTTTGTTTGTTTGTCTGTAGTTTACGTCCGTTCCAAGCACAGGGAATATATATGATCCATGGATATACAGCTTAATCTCAAGTCCGAATCACACGTGTTCCCATCTGGAATCGAAAGTGAGTTTGTTCATTAAAGCCGAACACACTGGCTAGCTATGAGTGAGGTTTCTGTTTGTGAGAGTAATGCATCGTACGCGTATATGCTTCAGTTCGTGTTAAGAGGACATTACCATTTGGTCTCACGATAATAGTTATCACTGTGTAAATTCTGAAATAATTCAAATCATCTCTAAAAATGACTAATTACAATCTTATCTATAAACTGTAAACGTCTCAGTGCATCAAGATATTTTCTAATAATAAACCTAAATATTTACGCTAATATACGTCACTATCGACACTTTCGCTTACCTGCCTGACGCTAATAAGTCTCGCTAATGTGCAGACAATTTGCGACGACTCAATTGCAACTTAAAAACTATATTATTTCAACATAATTATTTCAAAATAGAACACGAACAGTAACTAATTATATTTAGATTTAACCCTTTGAGCCGGGAGTTAAATACCCATCAGCCACTGCGAGAGACGGTAATTTTAAATCACGAAAACAGCATTTTTTTTTTCATAATGTCACAACATCGAAGATATCTTAAGAAACATTTGTTCAATTACAATGAAATTTTCAGGACTTGTAAGCAAAACTTCACACTATTCAAAAATATGTAAAGAATTCCTTAATAACAAAAATAATTATTAAAAAAAAACTATTATAGAATGCTCTTACAAAGTACTCCTTTTGTCTTGTGCTCTTGTTAGTTTAGAAGTCCAACTTTGTGTGGGACAGTTCGGAAAACCAACATATGAGAGCAGATTGCAATCTACTCTTGAGTGCCATGCGTTTTCGTTCATGTGGGAAAACAGCAGATTGCAGAATATGCATAATTTCGTCATTACTACACGGAACGTATACGAGTACGTCAAACCGTATCTTAGAATTAATATGAGAGTCCGTACACGTGTACGTCGAACCGGATCGAAGACCTAAAACATTTATATTTGTGTAATCCCATGTTGGTTTGTGTGCCCAGCATTCTCACTCCTTCCTAAGGTTGCATGTATACAATTAAACATATAAAAGAAGGATTATTCTTTACGTGTAAAGCATAACAATATATTAATTTTTAACAATTAAAGGTTAATTGATTACAGCTAGAACAAAACAACATATTTTCCCCTTCTATATAGGATAGAATTTTGATTTCTTCCCTCTGAGAACAAAATTGTATCATACACAAATATATTCATTCTTTCCTTATAAATATATTGTAAAAGCTAGCAAATATTGGATCTTTTAAACATATTATTATAACTGTAGGTGGTAATTAAGGTAACTTAGTAAGGCCAAATTGATTCTAAAATTCTTATTATAACTTATAGTAAGTTATATCAAAATTAAATCAACATTTTGCTATTATTAATAATAAAAGTTTACTCGTGTGCTTATTAAAAAAAATATTAAATAGGTAATAAACACGATGCCTGTATTATTTGTGGGATATGCAGTGTGACAATTCATCTAAAAGCCTCGATGCCTGTAGGGACAGCAATAATTGCAGTTGTTGCAGTTAAAATATGCTCGTGTACATATCTATGCCTGCTGTAAATATATGATGGGCACATTCAATAAATCCTAGGATTCCAATTCCTAGTGTTGCACAGATTTTTTTTTTTCTAATAAGTTTCCTTATTACACCTTCTTGAGTTAAAATATTGGGAAATTATTCCAAATCGTGGAAGAAATAATATATAAATTTCAAGGTGTCCAAAAAACCAGAATAAGTGCTGGCATACAATTGGATCTCCTCCACCAGATGAATAAAAGAAGGAAGTATTGAAATTCCTGTCGGTTAAAAGTATTGTAATAGACCCTGCTAGAACGGGAAGTTATACTAAAAGTACTACTACGGTAATAACTACTGATCAAACAAATAACTGTATTCTTCTAGTGTTATTCCTGGGGCTCGACTTTGAAAGACAGTTGTAATCAAGTATACTACACCAAGCTCAAAATAAATAAATAAAATAGTAAAAAATTAAAAAGAAGCAAGTAGGGCTTCTAGTCAAGTACGATTTTAAATTATGCTAGCTGAACCTGCGCTGTCTATTCAATGCATCCTTCTGTTATGACCATGAATCTCCTTTCCACTGTACGTGTCTCCTTACTCACACAAGTAAAGGATAGGAGACTCAAAAAGGAAGTGAATTGCTATGTATAGACGTTGGAGTGAGTTTGTAGCAAATTTGTAGAAGTGACACGATATCGAGTGGAAATGATTGTTTTTCTCAATAAATCCATATATGCCCGAGTACGCCTCATTGCGTTTCTCGAGGTCTTTGAAGTTGCCAGCATGCGATACGGTTTGCCATTCAGATTTGAGCAAAGTTCCTGCAATGTCCGTCAACCCGCCATACGTAACTTGTCTACTGGTTGCCTGACACCGTTGTTTCGGCCTGCAACAATGTTAATCTTATGGCCTCAAAACAAAACCAAAAATGTTGAATAGAAGAACAACGACATTGTTTTTGAAAATTTGAATGAGAACTGGACAATGTACACAAAATTTGGAATCGACCAGTGAAAACGGCACGTTTCCAGCGCGTGTGGTTTTAGAGATTTCATTGTAGAAAAAAATTGCGGACAAACCTATAAAAAATAACATTTTAATATTTCATTTTATGAAGGTTTTACAGGTACTAACAGGTGTTTAATATATAGATTGTATAGTTGGCCGAACGCTCGGGTGCAACAGATAGTATAATTAATAGTGATAACTCATTAAGATTTTCCGTGGAAATGAAGCGTAATCTAAGAAAGATATTTTGGCTGTGTACAATTTGAACAGGAAATGCATAAGATATTATAAAAGAGATGTTTCAACTTATTTCGATTCGTTAATTGATAAAAGTGTTTGATATTTGTTGATCATTATGTTACTTGGATGCGGAAAGAAAACTCAACATAGCTATATATTTAGACATTCATTTCTATAAGGTTTTCTCTTTGATGCGAGCGGTCTTCGTTTTGATTCCCTTTAGAGGCACTCGGTTGAAAATATGTACGAGATTTCTCAGGACAGTCACCCTGAGTGAAGATTTTCCTGAGTTTTCCTCATTCATGCCAAGCAAATTCCAGGAGGGAACCTAATACAGGTCTCAGCCCCAAATTGCTTCCTTCCTTCCCCAAATCCTTTCTTGCTTTCCCCCATCCCCGGAAAATGTGCTCGCCGAGGGACGTCATCCCTCATACACTACGGGCTTAAGGCTACAGATGCCGATCATAAAGATAAATATTATAAACAAAATAAAACAATCTATAAGATTTTTCAGATGAAAGGGTTTGACAATATATATATATATATATATATATATATATATATATATATATATATATATATATATATAAAGTCTGAAGTTTGTATCACAGATTCAAGATTTTTCAGTCTATATGTTGTGTTTCCTATAACTTATTACAATATGTAAAAGTTTTTCTTTTTCTCTTTCGTTTTCTTTTACTAGTCTGGTAAAATAAGATAAGCATATTCTGTAGAGACAATGAGCGAATTAAAGGATTTCGGATTAAACACAGTTACCACTAAATCCCTATATATGTTCATATATTTTCCCAAAGAACAAAAATATCAATTCCTAATTAATATTCTGACAACCTAATACTCAATATGCAACAATAGTTAAGACTCTAACAAAGCCCTCATATTGTAGGATGAGTTTCAGTTATGTATAGACCTGTATGGTTTCAAAGTATTGGATTGACATAGAGATAGGATGTGGAAGAAAAAATTATTTATATCTGAAAACAAAGACAGAAATAATCGCAGGTATAAAACTCAAGATAACAATAGAATTGTCCGGAACATAATGATACTAATTCCTTGAAATAATATTCCTGAGCAACAATCATAGATGTCACACAGGTGCTTCCACACATCATGATTGTCCTATAAATCTTGAACAGCGATCTCTCTCAAAGTACTTGCAATTGCAATTTGTACATTTTTAAGAACTCGAAAATAATGCCCTTTAAAGCCGGGCTTAAGCCGGAAAAACAAAAGGACATTAGCTGAAGACTAGTCCAGGCTGTAGAAAGATTAAAGCAATGTTTGTTTCTCCAAAATCTCTGCCACTTATAATTGTCGTGGTTAAGAACCCAGATGTTAACGATATCCTGCCAGACGCGCTTGATTCTGTTTGTCCCAGTTGTAAGAACATCTTAGAAACAACACTTTTAGAGTCAGAAAGAATAGTGTAATGTGCATCAATAAAATATTCTTTTGCATTCTTTGTTTGAGGAAACTCGATAGTGCAACCAAAGTTCTTATACTTTGGATAAAACATCTTTTCAGTAGGTTTTATGTATCATAACAACAGTCTGAGTCCAGTATTTTCAAGTTTAATATTTTAGAGGGAGCACACGCTCTCGCATTCGGTGGGAGAGGTCCAAGGTTCGATTCCCGGTGGGAGCACTCGGTCAAAAAAATGCACAAAGCTTTCTCAGGCCAGTCATCCTGAATGAGATTTTCCTGGGTTTTTCTCATTCACACCAGGCAAATGCCGGAGTGGTACCTCACTTATAGGTCCCAGGCTGCTTCATTCCTTCCCCAATCCTTTATTCCTTCCCTTTCCCAGGATAGTGTACTCGTCGAGTTACGCCATCCCTCATGCGTGACGGGCTAAATGGCCATTGATGCCGAAAGCCCACAACTCTAAATCCTAAATCCTAAATCATTTTGGGACGGGCAGTGTAGTAACTAACACCAGAACAAGCGTGCTGGATTTTTTTACAACAGTAGAAGTGTTTCGTAAATGATGATACAAATTCATATTAAATTGTATTGTAATCAATTTGCATACCTTTATTGACCCTCTCTTGTTATTAGGTGTATATAATTCTGATTTTTTTCACATTTTGCTTTGTTATTACACTAAATACATAAATAAAAATAGCAACATGAACGATAGGTGTACTGCGTAGTAACAAACGCGAGAAGGAGCGTGTTGTATTTTTTTTTTTTTACAGGGTTAACTTCCATAAATGGTGATACAAATTAACACTACATCTGATCTAACTACATATTTTATACTTATTGACATATGCTTTGTGTATGTAACTCCACTTTGTGTTAAATTGTGCTGCGAAATTAAAATACCGCTAATTTTATAGTAATTATGTGATATCTTCAAACAGATAAAAGATAATCGAAAAGTGGAACAAGAGCGCCCTAGACAATATTATTTTACATGAGAAACCGTTATCACGACTCACTTATCTGCTCTCGATTTCGAGCCATTTTGAAAATCGGCATTTATTTTCGCGTTTCTAAACAGCTGGAAATGGAAAGCCACTAGGTGACTTGTGATAACAGTACCTCACGCAAAATAATATTGTCTAGGGCGCTCTTGTTCCATATTTCAATTATCTTTTTATCTATTTGAAGACATCGCATAATTACTGTAAAATTAGCGGTATTTTAATTTCGTCGGGATGAAGACTCTTAAGGAAAATAGTCCATGATAAAGGGCGCGTTGCGAAAAGTACAACACACCAGGATACTGTCACAGTCACAGCTTATTACACTCTAAAAGAGCGGAGGAAGTTGAATATTCTGCAGTAGGGATCAACGAAGGTTGTCTTATAGAATAGGTATGGGAAAAAGCAAGTTTTTTGCTGGCAACTAGACACTACAGCAAAAAAAAAAAAAAAAAAAAAAAATGTCGCTATTGTACTGCTTATGACTACATCAATGCCAGAAGAATAAAACAACACTTTTTAGTAACCCTGCTAGGCACATCTCTGTATTTCGACTGTTACGATTCGCTCAAGTAGCGGCCAATTTTGAAATCGATCTGCACTTTCGTAAAAGGTCAGAAGATAGATTGCAGAGAATAAATTTCTGAGAAGAAATTGAAGATTTAATTAATATAGTCCACCAACCATTATGACCGGCAATTCTGGCCTTTTAGATTGTCTCGGGAAATAATTTTCTTCACTTTCTGGATATATTTTGTATTTTATCAGTTTAAGACTTATTATAATACGATATACCAGTGGTTCCCAATTACATCAAAGATGTGGAGCCCATTTTTATTTTTGAGGCAAGGCACGATACCTTTAAATTTCATTATCTGAGTAGTTAGAGTAATTGAGAAGTAGGTAGCAATATTAATGACACTTAAATTACAAATCTTTATTTATGTTATAAGCACACAACATTCATACATACAATAACGCCGATGGCATTATTTATATGTTTTATTTATATTTAAAAAATAAAGTGATTATGTTTGTGACTCTTAATCTCTTGAACCACCCGATCGATCTCGATCAAATTTCCAACATAGATGAGGTTCAGACCTGAATTGTTTTTGTCATTTCACTTTTTCGGTGCAATGCAGAGGAGGGGGACGGGGGGAGATATATATGTAAAAACTTAAAAATAAAAGTAACTGTCTTTCTGACTTCATCACGCTTAAACCATCCGACCGATCTTTATCCGGATGAGGTCCGGACCTGTATTTTTTTTTTTTGGTTATATCAATTTGCCGGTAGAACTTAGGGTTTTGGGAGGAGAGGGGAAATATATAAAAATAAATAAAACTTAATAACTCTTAAATCAAACAAACAATCTCAATCAAATTTTCAACATAGACGAGGTTCAGGCCTGAAACGTTTTTTATCATTTCAATTTGATTGTAAAACTGAGGGAAGGGGAAGGTGTATATATATATGTAACTTAATAACTCTTGAACCACCGGCCCGATATCAATCAAACTGTTTCACGACCCAGAAATAGGTAAACACAGCACGTATTTTCCACCCAAGAAATCTAAAATAGGGAGAGAATGAAGTGAATTCTTCGTTAATTACTAATCAAAATCAACAACGCTGATCGTTTTTCTGTCAGCTGTTTTAAGTAATATGTGGTGCAGTTCTCTTAACATTACACACTGAAACATGGATTTGCCACCATTTCCTCTAAAGAAAAGAACTAACTTGCATAATTGCTCAAACTATCGAGTAACCGAAGGATAGGTAACCAAGAACCTATAAAGTGAGTAAATAAGTTGGCTTAACTATATTGTTAGAGTGTTATACGTCCTAAAAATTTGAATCCAAATGCAGAATGAATATTTCCTTTCATTGTTGTATTTCATTGATCAACAGTTGTACTTTTAAGATTCCATCGTGTAGGACTACTCTTCAGTGCAACTCAATAACTAACTCCATAGCCTGTGCAACCCGAAAGTTCAATGCCGCATTCACCAAAGGTCTCCATTTACTTCTATCCTTAGCCGACTGGATCCAGTTGCTACTTTGTATCCCTATTTCTGCGAGATACATCTTAATATTGTCCTCCCATCTGCACCTAAGTCTTCTTAATGGTTGTTCTCCGATTGGATTTCCAATTAAAATTCTAAAAGCGTTCCTACTTTTTTCTTCACTCTGGCTGCATGACCTGCCCACCTGAGGTTCCTAGACTTAATGACCCTAACAATATTCGGTGAAAGGTATAAGTTATCCACTTCCTTGTTATGAAGTTTTCTTCATTCTCCAATTCGTGTTCCTCTTGGGTCTGAATATAACGCATACCAAAAATCTCAGAAAAATTATTTATTAATTACCGAAATAGAAAGCGTCAAACAACGGAAAAAAATCGCTGAGTCACGGAAATAAAAACAAGCTGCTTTGGCGTGATATTATATATCGCTTCCCCGTTTTTAGGGATATTGAAAGTTCAGAAAACGTTTTGATATTGTAGTTTTTACTGAAATAGTGAAAGGATAATGACAAAATAAATAAAATACTTACTCTATATAAAAGTAATATGTTAACAAGACTTAATTTTCTGGTTCAAAATACACAAAAAAATCTATCATTACAAATATTTTAGATTTATAGTAGCAGAACCTGCACTCTCTACACAGGGCATTATTCACATATGAGCATGAATCTCCTTGTCATTCCTCACAACAGCTGTGTATGTCCCTTACAGACACAAGTGAAAGACGTCTTCATAAAAATCGGCAAGAGATAACATAAAGGGGAGATTTTTTCAATTATTTTTTTTTCAATACCTCGCACCGTTTGGAAGACTGAAACTACTTCCGGTTGGAAAAAAAATGAAATGAAATCTTTTAGTTTTACGTCCCACGGTTACGCCAGAGAGGCCAAAGGAGATGGTGATGATGAGTGAAATGGTGGAATGAAGAAAGTGGGATGAAACGGGAGAACCCCGAGAAAACCCACGAGCACGATGTTTATCCACCACTAAGTCCACACGGCGTGAGCTGGGATCGAACCAGGGACCCCAAGCACCGGAGGTGAACGCTCTACCACTGAGCCACCACGCACCCTACTTCCCGTTGGAGTTTCTAATTCAAGTATGATCAGTGTTCTCTTTCTTCTTGCATGTAATAAACAAATGCATTACATACACAATTAATTTCAATATCAGTGATAAATGGTGGAAACACTCTAAACAATGAAGATTGAACTTAGCCTGGAGAAATGGTTACCCTTCGTTTTCCATAATCATTTGGCCATAAAACAAGCGCCAGATAGATATGCTTCGCCTGTATTCAGTTATGTGGTGTTGGAATGCATAACTCGTAGGATGTGATGCTTTAAAAAAAAATCAACGCTTCCAGTGCACCCCTAAAAAGTGTAATAAAAAAATAAAGGCAATGTTTTCTTTAACTATCCAATTAGAACTGGACAATCTACACAACATTTGTAATCCACCAGTGTAAACGGCACGTTTCTAGCGCTTGTCTTTTTCGAGATTTCATTGTCGAAAAGATTGGAGACAAACATAAAAACTTTTCTTTGGAGACAAACAAATAAACCTAGCATTTTAATAGGTAGATCAGCAGAATTATTGTATTAAATTATCTCAACAATTCCCGCATAAATTCTAGTTCTAAATAAATCATGCGCAGATCGACAATATCTAAGCCATCATATATACAGGTACAAATATAGCTTTTTGTTAATTTTGAAAGCTCGGCTCCCAGTCCTTTGTAAGATCATGTTATTTTGGCGTCTCTTTATTTATTCTACTTCTTAATTACACACATTGAAAATTTGTCACTATGCGTATTATGAATATAGTGAACCTCCATGGAGTTATTCTCGGCTACATGTGTAGCACTTTCTGCACCTAAAAGCTTTTAATATGTTTAAAAAAATCCGTAATCCTCTACATCCTTTACATTAATTCTATCATTTCTGTACATATTAGCAATTAATCTAGGCTCCGGACTTGTACTTCCAGTCGCCATGGCTACCTGTCGCCCGGGATTTTTCGAGCCAGAACAAGAGGAATATTAGCAGAAACGCATTATATGTTACATGTGCTAATACCATGAAACTTCAGCCATTTCTTTTCTACAACCTCACACGAAATAGTGTCCTGAGCATACAAACACATTTATATCGTTACCCTTGGCGGCTCTGAGCGTCAGTAATGTTTCGTATATGATGGTACACTTGCAAAATATTAGGTTGTGAAAGTATTGCGTTTTATCCACAACGAAAAAAAAAAAAAATCATAACTGTTTGAAGGGTTCAGCTCCTTTTTTTAAATTTTCATTAGTGCAAGTTGGTTTCCCTTACATTCACTAGAACATTACATTTCCTTACATTGCTTCGTTCACTAGAACATAATTTTGTGTATATTATTCGTTTTGACATACCACAAACGTTCATAATCAGGGGAGACGGTGCATCAGTGATGGATTGGTCAACTCTAATGCGAGGGGTCCCTGGTACAATCTTGGGCCATGGGATTTTGTGGTGGATATCGTGTCTGTTTGTTTTCTCAGGTTTCCTCCTACATTACCATTCCACAAATTCTTTTTTATAATCATTTTATTTTATTAGTCATCCGTCTTTCTTAATATACAGGGTGTGCGACTTGAAACTAGAACTCTCATTTCACCTAATTTAGTAATCAGTCAACTGAAACTAATTTATCATCATTGATGCACTATCGTATCTCATTATTTGTTTATTTAAAAATTAAGTAATATGTTCAAAACACTTCTGTTGATCTGTAAATGCTCACATGAAATAACATAAACAATTTACGACTACGGTATGTTCCATTGGCTAAAGAAAACGAGTAACTAAGGTGAAATAACATCGTTAATGTATAAAATAGTTTAATGATAGCACTGGAAATTCCAAGAAAGCTCATTAACATCACTATCATCTTAAGCTTGTGCGTTTTAGTATAGCATTCAGTAGATAATGTTGTTTATTTTTACTTCAGAGATGTTTTCTCCTCGGTAAATATCCTCGGTCTCCCTCTGTATGTGTTCCTATCATATTTATGACCAACTTACGTACCAGAAATTAGCACTCTACTATTAAATCGCCACGCTATTATATCGTTCGTCATTTTTTCTTAAGAATCGAAAGAAAATTCGCTTTATAGCATCGGCTGGTGCGCCCCAGACATAAGGACATGAACTTGTGTATCAATTCAGGCTGTAAACACTGTCCATTTACGTAACGGTGCTAAATAAAACTACTATTACAACTGATTTCGCCTGCTTATACGTGTAGAATACATTACAGCTTTAAAATGAACTACAGTGAAACCTGTCTTTAGCGGAATCGAGCGTGACTTGCAAAAAATTCCGTTAAAGTCAGGTTTCCGCTTAGTGGAGGTAGACCTTTCATTTCTTTTTTTTTAATACATGCTTATAAAGGGGCATACTGAGAAAATATATTGCTGTACGTACATTGTTCTATTACAGTACTTCTTTCTTCTACGAATAAATACACAAAAAATTAAAATGAATACAAAATATACTATGCACACGTTTTCTTTATTTTTCTAATAGCCAAGCAGGGTTTTCTGTGTACATTGCTGCTTGGCTGCTTGACTTTCAGCATACACTTTAGCCTGAGAAATTATACTAAATGAATCAGAATCATTTTCCGTAAGGCAAATTTTTGCAGTTCCTTTAAACTTCTGAGAGCATCTTGATATGTATTTATTCTACACTCTTCTTCGAACTCGGTATCATATTACTCTTCTTCCTCTATCTCGTTTTCTTCTTTCAGACATTCCGTATAATTCTTGATTAAGTTGCGGGAATTAAGGACAATTTGTGGGGGTTAATATGAGTAGTGGTTGGGGAAGGTCAACACTGTCCAGAAATATTTAACAAAAGAACGAACATTTTATCGCAGACAGCGTAATGTATATGTCTCACAGAATGTCTACTAAACGCTGTAGTCCGGAACTCAGAATTTTCCGTTAAATGTTTATTTTTCTTTCCGTTGTCCGCGTAACACAGTTTCCGCTTAATGAAGGGACTTTTACACGTTTTGTTCTCCAAAATTCATGGGACCGTGAAATATTTCCGTTTAACACAGTTTTCCGTTTAATAAATGGTCCGTTAAAGACAGGTTTTACTGTATAAAACTTGGATGAGTATGTATGTTTATAGATACAGATAGTGTTACACTTCTGAAGAAAGTAATAGTAGTTACATATTCAAGTGGTTTAATAAATTCAACGCGTTTATTACTGAGTAATAGTACCATTCTATATTTCAGATTTTTGTTGTAGAATCTTGCAAATTACTAATCTAAAACTTTGTCCTTACATATTCTAGCGCGTTCAAGTAATTGATTTAACAAATAGAAAAATTATTTACTTTTTAGAGAAACCTTAAGTTATTTTACGTTTCTATTTTTCGTTTTGTTACCAACGTCATAGACACTTGCAAAACATATATCGTATATTTCTTCTTTTTAATTAGTAAGCTCCAAAATATTTTATAGCACAATGAAAAAAAAAATCAGTGGAAATGTCTGTTTTCATAGTGTACCTGTTGTAAGTTGCATGCAGGTTTCACGTAATTTATTATTGACTTTCTTTAGAACAGTTATTTTCCCCAACTTTAATGACCCATCACTTGGGCAGCAAAGGTCTGAATACGAACATATGTCATACTAGCCTGGATTACCCGGTTAGCTGGGTTGAAATAAAAACTGTAAATGCACATTTCATTCAGATATCTCCACTTCCCCAAAGCTACGGTGCTGAATTTGGATTTAAACGGCATCGGAAGTGTCACTGTTTATCTCAGCAACCCCGAAAATAATGGATTCAACACTAATATCGATTATTTTCGATTATTTTTTTAATATCTCAGCCTTCCCTTTCCCCGAAATTACATCGTCAAAGTGATATGATAAAAGCCAGTCCAGGCTGAATCTCATCAATGCTGAAAATTTGATTGAGATCAGTTGGGCGGTTCAAGAGTTATTAAGTCACAAACGTAGTAATTTTCATTTTTATATATATAGACTCATGCTAAGCAAGTAATACTCTACCTCATCACTACGTTTGATCAACATCGAATGAGCTTTGTAAATTGTGCATGATATACCATGTGCTTTTGATACATTTTTGTTTCAGAGGAAACAATCGAAGGACGAAATGTATAGGAAATTTTGAAGTAAACCATCACCTATGTTTTTTTTAACTCGAACCACAATCCTTTTTGCCATATAGTTTATTAAAATGCGTATGGTATGTATTATTTGCTGATGCATCATACTTAATCAAACATTTCTTGGTTATCATTGCCGATGGTGAAACACGTATCCAACCCGGCATGTGCTACACAATAATGTTCTTACTCATTTGTAATTCACGTTTAACGAAAACTGAAATTTCAGTTCATTTGAAATACTTTTCTCAGCACATGTTCTGTTCCCACACTGCTGTATTGATTGCTCTCAGAATCTCTCATGACCCTTATATATATATGATGCTTTTGTTTTATGCAAGTTCAAATAGATGATTACTAAAGTTTTTGTTTTGTTTATATGTTTCTGCATCTTTGACGAGTTGTGTGTTCGAGTACGATTGGCCATCTACTCTATTATATATATATATATACAGTGGCGGATCCAGGATATGATCAAGGGAGGGGCTAAACCATAGTTTGCCGTTTTATCCAGTGTAAAACAGGATTGAAGCCCATTTTATCCAGTGTAAACCTGTAGTATGTTTTTGTGAAAACAATTAGTGTTTTTAAAATTAAGTACGACTACATTGAATCTGCAGCGGATTGAAGACAGGCAAACAATGAATTTATGATAACATTTATGAATATATGGCTTCTAAAGTTTGTTTTTTTTTCTGTAAATTCAAACAAGTAGCAACATCACGTGCACACAACGTGAACAAGTTTGGTTTGGATGGCATGTAACCAATCTCACGTATAAGTGCAGTTTGGTTGTATACCACAAAGAGCCATATTATATATATTCTTCTACATCCTGCCTTAAAATGATGATGATCAAGAAAGTAGTTCGTAAGGCTTGTCACCTCTCTCTCTCCTGGAAGGACAGTATTAATTTACAGGATGTTTCGAAACAACACCGACAACGTTTGGGAAGTGATTCCTAACACCAGATAAGACAAAAAGTATAGACCAACCTGGATGCACAAATGGTTCCTTTCTGAGTTATAGGCCGCCAGAAACATGAAAAAATTGAAAAAAAAATTAATGGTCCATAGCTCCAAAACTATGGTACCTACCGCAGTCGGGTCAAGACCACTCAGGAACTGGTATGAGCTCTATCCAAAAATACATGTTTTAGAATCCAATTGAAGTAATACAACAGTTTTATAGAGGGAGTTCGCCTACGGGCATGTAATCTGAAGTACTCACTAAGTACCTCTATAAAAATTGTTACGAAAGTACCGCAGGATTCTGAAACTAGGATATCTGGATAGAGGACGTACTAATTCCTAAGTGAATTCTTGACTCGACTACGGTAGTTCACATAGTTTTGGAGCTTGTTACTTTAAAATATATTTTCTTCATAGTTTTGGCAGCAAATTACTCCGAATGGAAACATTTGTAGCCCCGGGTTGGTCTATACTATTTGTCTTATTTTGGTGTAATGAATCACCTCCCAAACGTTGTCGGTATTGTTTTGAAACAACCTGTATATAACAGAGTTAGAGTTGATAAACCAATCTCCTTGAAAACCGGTTTTATTGAACTATGCTGTGCGTTGTTTTAAGAATTACTCCAATTGGTGGGGATAGAAACCAATCACGGACAATATGATGAAATTTCCCATAGTCACAACTTAATGCATATTTTTGAAGGAATATTTCAAATGCATCTATGGGAATTATACGCGCATTAAGTTTGCTTTAAAAGCTCAAAGGCTTTCTTTTGGAAAGGAACATGATACGGGCCACAACGGAACATCTGCCCGTATGTGGAGGATAACCCACATATGTAGTTAACTAACCTTAAACAACTGCGGTCTTCCGTCACTAAAGCTCGGCGAGAACACGCTGATTCCCTATTCTATAAAGGAAAGCCACAAAAAGAGTTCAAAGGGGTCATTTCATACACAAGAATTATTGGCTTGACCGAATAAGAACTGTAAAACTTTTTTTTTTGTTCTTGTTGTTCTTTTTGTCCAGTACCTAGTTCAAAAATTGCATATGTTTCCTTGGTAATTTAATGTTTCTTCTATATGTGCAGTACACGATGTTTATTATTCCATAGTAGTAGTTTACAACACGTAAGTCCATTAAATCTTTGCTTAATACCCCTTAATGGATATGCCATTTAGGCTAAAGAGGATGCGTCATAAATACAAATGAAATGGTAATGCAATAACTAATCGAAGAAGGAAAAGGAAAACACAGGAACACGATGTTGTCTACCTAAAGCTCACATGATCAGACAATACAACTAGGGACTCTTGATACCAGAAGCAATCTCTCTTTTCACAAACGCTGTTAATTCCTAGAAAGAAGCATTCCAGACCAAGCGGTCATAAGTTGGCTACTGCGTGTTGTTTTGTTACTAACTTATAATTACTACTCAGATCTTAAACAGTATTACCATTATAGATTATTGATCATATTTGGGAATTCAAGGAACGCAACTGTGACGTTTTGCATACCCTATGTCCATCTAGATTTCAAGCTGTGTGAATTGTAAATAGCCTTTTTTTCAGAAGCTCTCGGATCTATGGGCGGGAAAGATAAACTGTTGTTTTATGGTTCATATTTGATTACGATTTGCTCCCCAGGTCCTAGGTATTGTTTTCCGAAAATTAGTAACAGCGGAAACCTCAAAAGTTGACCAATTATTACGATGAAAGTTACCGTCTATGCGCGGAGTTGATAAAAAGTAGTGTCTTAGAATAGTGACTTAAGCATCGGTTTCAGAAGTTGTAGGTCCTGGGTTCGATTCCCAGTGAGTTAATTAAGGAAACTTTCGCAAATCCAAACCCGCAACTTGGAGACGGAGAGATATATAAAAGTGATCGAAATTGACCGATATTAGTATTGAATCCATAGTTTTCAGGGTCGCTGAGTTCAACAGTGATCTTTCCGGTGCCGTTTCAATCGATGGTACTAAAAACAAAAACTACATATTTCACGAGTACCAAACACATGAGATACACAGTTGTGCATTTAAATTTTCATTTTATCCCAGCGAAGCGAGTAATCGATGCTAGTAATGTTCTACTTATTTTTTTTGAGTTCTACAATTTCTTTTACCTCTCCTCAAGACCTGGGATTATTATTATTATTATTATTATTATTTGTGACAGCCGTTCTTTTCGAATATACAGCAACTAATAATTATTGACTTAATATTGAATGATCAGTTTATATTAACAGTTGTCTCAAACTTTTCATTCACACATTACGCCACAGCTGGGGTCTGCTGCTTCTTACTTGTGGAAATGTTGTACCCCTTTTTCATTAGCACATTACTAAATATTTCTAAAAAAAAAAAAATCAATAGGACGATTATTTATGAAAATATGAAGAGGATGTGAACATTCTTTATAAAGCTTTGAGCACAACTCTTCGGTTTGCAGTAAGTGATGGATATATATATATATATATATATATATATATATATATATATATATATATTGTTAGTATTGTATGATTAATTGGTTATCAAATATATTTGCAGTAGAAATATGTTTCATCAGATATAAAAATTGTTTGGCGTATAAATTTCTAATTACATGATTATTTACATTCATTTCATTCTAATTTAACAACCATCCAAGTGTCACTTATTATTCTAGAGATTTTAAACTCAGAAATCTTATAAGTATTTGTTTTAGAACTAAACGTAAAAAATGCAATAAACACCAATATTAACACCTTAAATTTGAAACTTACGTTTGTAACAAATATTACGCTTTGAATTATTTTGCCATATCTTCATGTTTACAAAAATAAATAAAAAAAAAAAAAAAAACACTTAAATCTGAGTTGCGAACTCTCGATCTTCAAGCTTCCCAAGTTCTTTACGAAGACTTAGTGTTTAACCACGCTCGGCTACCGTCAGTACATGCACTTCTTGCAGCTAGTATCTATATAAAGAACGGAGGGAAAATACAATTGCCTTTGTACAAATCTGTGGGAATTGTACTGAATCTAGGCACACTTTTTTTGGACTTACGTTAGTGCCTGAAAGTGTTTCTAGGTTTTTTTTATGAACAGGAGTGTACAAAACGGTGCTTTTTCTCTGTTTGACCCTTATGCTCAGACAAGAGAAGCAAAACAAAGTTGCGTCTATAAAAGTGTGACTTTACCACACATTGTTTCAGCAACAATGTTTTCGAGTGGAATTTATTCGACATAGAAGCTAAACCAGTTACACGCGTCCGCGAACCAGAAAACGTGTAAAGAACGAAGTGCTCTTTTTTGAGATGTTGTTTTCGTAAGAGAGAAAATCATATTTCAGGTAAATCCTTTTTGGGAAAAAAAATGCTGTTCAGATAAGAAATTCAACCATCATCCTCAAGAGACAGCCTCGGTAGACAACAAAAGAACCAAGCGTTTACGGAAGGAAGCTAAATCCTCTTCGATCCTTACAATGCATTCTTTCTTGCAGCGTTTAATTCGTTAAAAAAGGAAAAAAAACTGTAAAAAGCTTAAAAATAGCAAATGTTATGCAACTTATAAGCTTTCTTGTTGTGCCTCGTAAAAACATCTAAATGTTGATGTTTTCTTTTTCAGTCACTCACAATGTTAATATTTTGATTTCCTTTTACAAAAAATCTACACTGCAGATTAATATTACTTTGAGAAAGTTGAGTTATATGAAGGTTGCAGAAGCTCGTACATTGATTAATTCATATCAGGTGCGCACTCACGGAGAGGAGTCCACTAGTTCAGAGCCACACCGAAAAACATCCTAACTATCTTTAATGTTTGGTCTGTCTCCTGAAAATTTGATTATCAACGAATTTAGAAAGTTCATTACTGAATTATCTGTCTGTCTCTGTATATATATATATGTGTGTGTGTGTATGTGTATGTGTGTATGTCTGCCTGTCTGTCTGTTATTTACAATTTTTCAATTTTGAGCTCTCCATTCGATAGAACATCAAAAAATATCTGAGAAAGTGATGGAATTTTTCGCATCACTCTTACCGTTCCCGAGATATTGGCCAAGAGTGGCCGATTTCTGGAGATTTAAACAACCATATGTCAGGAACCATAAGTCATAGAGAGATTATATCGGTGTTGATCAATATTTTGGTACCAAATAGCAACTAGTGGCTACTGCCCAATTGGTCAGTGGTTTTCCCAGTGGCCAGTTGGCCTGTGGCCACCAGTTAATATTCGTGCCAAAATGTTTAAAATCCTCTTAGGTATTGACCTAACACTAATATAATATCTTTATGACCTACCATTCCCGAGATATTGACCAAAAATAGTTCCCATTTCGGGAGATTTAAGGAACCATATCTCGGGAGCCGTAAGTCATAAAGAGATCTTACTGATGTTGATGAATATCTAAAAGGATGGTGAAAATTTTGGTCCAATATTAACCGGTGGCCACTGGCCAACCGTTCACCGTTTCCCAGATATTGGCCCAAAAATTTCGAATTTCGGGAGATTTAAGGAGTCATCTTACGTGAACCGTATGTCATAGAGAGATAAACAGAAGAAAGTGTGGATAAAAATATTTACTTTTACATGTAGGAACAATCACAGTTATCCTTTCCAATCTCTCTCTCCATTCTTTTAAAGTTCATCCTGGCAGTGCTTTTTGAGCATTCGCAACTGGTTTTAGTAATGATTTTTCTATTAAGACTACGGCAGGTTTGTGAGTACATACAGTAGACATAAATTTTACAATTTTCTTATTCCTTCAAAAGTGTTCAAGTTTATCTTCTCTAGCGGTTTCTTGAACTGAATAGATTTTACATTAATAAAATTATGAACCATGAATCACAAAAAAAAAAAAAAAAAAAAGATGAACCACGCTGAGAAAAATCCGTTATCCGGACAGCAGTATATTGTACAAATATACAGAATACTCTTGCTTACTACATAGATCAGTACGGACCATACGTTATCCATATGCTACATAGGCACTGCCCTTAGATGTTACACCATGCCGTTGCAGGATGTCTGACATCTAACAGTTTTCTGTATATCACATGCATATACTTATGTCCCATTCCTCAGCTATGTGTTATATACGTTCATTTGTATGTGAGATCCTGACCGCCTATATTGTTTCATACGGAAAATGAAATGAAATCTTTGAGTTTTACGTCCCACGGTTATGCCGATTAGGCTAAAGGAGATAGTGATGATGAGAGATGAATGAAATGGTGGAATGAAGAAAGTGGGAGGAAACGGGAGAACCCCGAGAAAACCCACGCACACGGTGTTTGTCCACTACAAAGTTCACTTGACGGGAGCAGGGTTTGAACCCGGGACCCCAAGCACAAGAGGTGAACGCTCTACTACTGAGCCACCGCAGCCCCCTGTTTCATACGGAAAGTACGTATGGATGGAACACTTATACGGAAAGTATTATAGAACATGCGTTTTCAGTCATACGTCTATTATACGTTAAGTCAAAAAATTACAGGAATTACACATGTAACCTACCTTTTTAAGTACGCCACCTACACTTTCTTCTCAGTACGTGAATGTGAGATCTTTAACGTCCCACGTTTATGCCCTGTAAGGCAAAATAAGTAGATAATTAATGAACGTGATTAATAGTGCAAAGTTTGATGTAATAGATATGTGAGAGGAAAACGAGAGTCCCTCGAGAAGTCCAGCTGAAACGTTGCTGTTCACCACAAACCCACACGATTTGGAATCAAACTATGGACCTCTCGCACCAGAGGTTTCCAGTTTCCTCCAAACTTTTACCACAGAGCTTCCATGTAACGATAGCACTCACTACAATGAATTTATATTCATAAGTGTGTATGTATTACTGTTAGAATCATTCATACACTTGGATAAACACGGACTGAAACGAAAAACAACATTAATTCTTGTGTTGAAAACTGAAAAAAACATTCAATAAAGACAGCCAACATCATAGATCAAACTAAGGATTTGTATATTGCAAAGCGAATATATAGCTACGTCAACTTTTCAATCTGAAGGTCATTAAGCTTTCATTAAAACAAAAAGAAACTACACATTATTTAAATACGCGTATGGAGAAGAATGGAGTAGATTAGTAGCAAAGTGAAACGGAAAAGTAATGAGAAAAAATCGGAAGGTTAGGAAAAAAAGGTAATAATGTTGAAAATAATAGAAGAATATAATATGGTTAGGACAGGACATGAGTTCACATTAAAATTTTATACTGTTAGTATGATAGTAGGTATGGCGCAGTAAAAATAAAGACATTTATATTTATGGTCATATTAAAGGTTATATTTTTGATTTGCTGTTGAAATGCTGAAAACAGAAAATTATATGATGTATGTAAGTTTTGCAATTTATGGTGACTTCGGGTTACAAATCAAAATTTTAGTCTTTATTATGAATTTGGTAGCATTGAATTCACTATGATATAGTTAAAAAAATAGCTTACTGTTTCATAATAATATGTATACCTTATGTCTACCGGTACTGTATTGTCCTGTTGTTTGTAAAATAGCTCTTCTTAGACACAGCAACACGGCGACAATCCGTGTCAACCATAGTGATAAATGAGGCAGTTGTAACCGCGGAACCATTTAATTAGTGACTGTCTAGATTGAAAATAAATCTTCTTCGACCACTTGTTTTTTCTTCACCTATTTATGTACAAGTTTCACTCACTTCCTTGATGAAACCTTCAAGACGAATACTTTACGGAAAACACCCACTAATAAGGAAAACCTTACATAATTTGGAATTTGGAGCAGGAAAAAAGCTGCTTAGATTAACCCTTTGTTTCCCAAAGAATGAATTTATGAAGAGAAAGAAAACAACAAACTTTCAACGTCAATTGGCTATACAGTTTCAGCGTGAATGAAAATCCTGGAAATAATTTAAACTCCTGTCCTTAGATGGCTTGCAAAGTTCATACTACAAGATGGTTTCCTTCTAAATCCACTAGGTTGCACGGAGAAAACAGTTAAAACTGTGGTTTCATACTGAACAGCTATGCAACTTGGACCGTTGAGGACTGGAAACGTGTGATATGGTCGGATGAGTCATCCTTCACCTTATTCCAACCACGGGCTGTGTTTATGTGTGTAGAACCCCCCAAAGGAGCTTATGATCTGCAGTGTCTCCGCCCAACTGTGAAATATGGCGGCGGCTCGGTATTGCTGTGGGCCGCCATATCATGGTTTTCATTGAGTCCTGTGGTCACACTTGGCGGACGAATCACTGCCAACGATTATGTCGCAATTTTAGGAGACCACTTGCATCCTATGGTCCGGATGTTGTTCCTGGACAATGACGCCATCTTCCAGGATGATAATGCACCCATTCACACAGATGGCGTTGTTGCAGCATGGTTTGAGGAACATCGGGATGAAGTTCAACACCTCCCCTGGCCCGCCCAATCCCCAGATCTCAACATAATTGAATATCTGTGGTCCCTCTTGGAAACACGACTCCGGCTATGATTTCCACCTCCATCCTCTCTCACAGAACTGGTCGATGTCCTGCACGAGGAATGGTGTAAAATTCCACTTGCTACCATTCACGACCTCTATGCCTCCATCCCACGTCGCATCAAGGCTGTTCTGAAGGCGAAATGTTATAATCTGGTAAGTTGCAATTTCGTTCAGATTTTTCCATTTTTCTGTTCACCATCTGTATATATATATATATATATATATATATATATATATATATATATATATATATATATATATATATATATATATATATATTGATTTTTCAAACAAAGTGTAATTGTACATTTATTTTTTTTTTCACGGAAAGTATAATTTAATAAAAGCCTAGTTTATAATTTTATCGAAATGCAACTAAATTTAAAGGAATTTTACGGAAAGCATCAATCAGTAAGAGAATGTTTTATCATTCTTTCCAATGGTGGAATACATTTAAAAGCACTTTGTGGAGGTAATCCATTATTCTACCTACAATATTATGTAAAAGAGTAGAAGTGAGTGATTTATCATTACCCAGGACCAGGGGTGTAGCCAAGGGGGGGCATCGGGGCCGGGCCCCTCCAAATGGTTTCCTGCCCCCCCCCCAAATGACCAGGTTTTAAAACATCATAGTAAAATTATCTCGCTTCATTCATTTAAAAGTAACGAATTTTATTGACAATTAATAATTTATGGTAAAATAATGAGAAATATTTTTTTCCATACCGATCGAAAAATAGTATAGTATCTCTTCCTTATACCGATCGAAAAATAGGATACATTTTTTTGTGACAGCAGATTACACAATTTACTGCGATTTATATGCTTTAACAAGTGTTTTAAAAGACATAGAGGATGGAAAATTTGGTGAGAAACAATGTTTTTATTCAATTTGGATTTCATTCGATCTCTCTTTTATTTCTACTCAGTGTAATAAAATATTTTTTTTTTTTAGTCACGAATAATAAATATTTTTGTCAGGAAACCGTAAAGAAATTAAGAGAAATTTCAAAGAAAATTAATCTTGTGTAGATAGGTTCTGTATACAAGGTCTTAAATTTAAAGGTAACCAAGAAAAGTTTTGTTGCTTTTTCACCCATCACCTTCGAACATTGATATGTCACCTAACCTGAAAGATCAAAAATAGTCCCCATCAGCATCGACGACCTTCTGAAAACGTTCTGGAAGGCCATGAAATCCATCGCGGTAGAACTTGGTGGGCCGTGAAACGAAGAAAGTATCAGGTGCATTTTGGACTTTTACTAGGGATTTGAACTGGCATCCTCTAAAGTGATTGTTCAAAGAATGGAACAGGCGATAATCGGACGGTGCAATACCCGCGGAATATAGTGGTTTCAAGATTGTTTCCCATCCAAGGCGGAAAATGGTGTCCTGAGTCATCTTAACCACGTGGGACTTAGCGTTGTCCCGTAAACGAGGACCCATTTGCAATTCAGAAGCGATGGCTCCAGAGTTTTGAGCTTTTGTTGAGCACAGCTCAACTGCTGACACTACACACTCTGACCAGCTGGTAGTAGTTCCCGATGCACGTTGCACCAAACACACAGAAGGACCTTATTCTGGTACAGTGCTGGTTTCGGCTGTTTTGAAATCGGTTCATGGGATGCTAACCAATGATGACGGCGCCGTGGAGCTTCGTATAGGACACACTTTTTATCACATGTCAACGACCTGTCCAGAAATGGCTCTTAAACAGTAAATAAACACAGGCGACTGCCGCGTTTCCTTCTGGCCCGGAGTCAAAATATGTGAGACCCATTGACCCAGCTTGTAGTGCTTCACAAGTTGATGGATGTGCTGCCGAATGGTTTCTTCACTCACTGAATTGTAGTCCCAGTTCCTCTTTTTACATATGTTGGTCTTCCGGCACGTGATGTTTTCGGGTGTTTTGTCATCGTCCTTAAACTTGTTAAACCATCGCTGCAATGTCCGCGTCGTCACGACACCCTCACCAAAGGCCTGGCATATCTTCTGTCCCGCTACAGCGACGTTTGATCTCCATTTGAACTCGTTCAGCATACATGCTCTTACGACGCTCTGTGGATGTCCCATGTTCCCTCTGTCTTTACGCAAGTTCACGGTGTGTCTGAATTGCCACAACCAGGTAGTATGTTGGATATACCCACACCAACAACTGACGTTCTCCTTATCTCCACTCGCATTCAACTCACGGTGTGAGGTCCAATTGAACACAGACTTCCACGAAAAGGGACAGAACTTTCTTGGTTACCTTTATAATTATGCACAAAAGTATAGCGTTTGGTCCCGGCCAGTAGTTCTTGATTAAGCATAATACAAACTATCTTGAATATAATTTATGGGTAATAATAATAATAATAATAATAATAATAATAATAATAATAATAATAATAATAATAATAATAATAATAATAATAATAATAATAATAATAATAAGCTAAAATAGTGTCTTTAGTTTTCCAGAAGAAAACCAAAATTTTCCTTTCTTTCAGGCCTCAAAAACACTAGCAGCAACACTTTTTTTGGCTTTGTACATTGTAGCTGGCCCCCCTCAAAAACGACGGGCCCCCCTACACAAACCTGCTGGCTACATTCTGCCCAGGACATACTACTATAGGAACAAACGTGAAATTCGAGTAGAATACATCTGTTGTTACAAAAAGAAAGGAAAAGAAAAAAAAAACTTTTGGAAATTCTTATCCTGAGGGTAGAGGCCACCGAAATTTGAATGTTTGTGATATTGTAGCATCCTTAGTTTGCAACACTGCAAAGCAAGTGGTGTACTGTTTTTTTTTTTTTTTCACATGTAGCCTTGAAGTATATAATAATCTGACGTAATGCCATTTTAAAAATACAATTTTATGTTGGGTTGGTAATACTGTCAACCTTCTGGTATCATGAAGTATATCATGCAGTGTTTTTTTTTCTGCTAATATTTGGATGGCACAGAGTTTCTTGGTGCAAAAATAAAACCAGTTAAGAATGCTCGAATAGCATTGCCAGAACGAACTTCAAAAGAATGGAGAAATTGAGTGGGAAGGATAACTCTGATTGTTCCTACATGTAAATCTTTTATCCGCACCTTCTCCTCTTCCTCGCAAAAATTGGCAAAATATCATCTCTCTATAACTTAACGGTTCGCGAGATAATGCTCCTTAAATATCAAAGAAAATCCTTTTTTTGGCCAATATATGGGGAACAGTGGCAGTTAGCCAGTGGCCACCGGTTACTATTTGATACCAAAATGTTAATCATCCTCTTAGGTATTGAACAACACCAATATCATCTCTCTATAACTTACTAACTTATTCCCGAGATATGGTTTCTTAAATCTTCGGAAATTGGCAATTTGTGGCCAATATATCGGGAGTGGTAAGAATGACTCGAATTAAGCATATACAGGGCGTTTCAAAACAACACCAACAACGTTTGGGAGGTTATTCCTGACACCAAGATAAGTAAAAAAATATAGACCAACCTGTGTGCACAAATGGTTCCTTTCGGAGTCATAGGCTACCGAAAAGATAAAAAAAATAAAATAAAATAACTTCAATGGTCAATAGCTCCAAAAGTATGGAACCTACCGTATTCGGGTCAAAACTTCATTTAGGAACTAGTATGTGTTATATCCAAAAATCCATACTTCGGAATAATAAGGTATTCACGCAACAGTTTTTATAGAGGGCGCTTGGCTACGGGCATATAATTGAAAATACTCACCAACTGCGTCTGTAAAAATTGTTCCGAAAGTAGCGATGGATTCTGAAATATGGATATTTGTATAGGACACGTACTAGTCCCTAAGAGAATCCTTGATCCGACTACGGTAAGTCCAGTAGTTTTGGAGCTATGAACCTTTAAAATTCATTTCTTCATATTTTCGGTAGCCTATAACTCCGAAAGGAAGCATTTGTGCACCCAGGTTGGTCTTTACTTTTTTGTCTTATCTTGGTGTAAGGAATCACCTCCCAAACATTGTCGGAGTTGTTTTGAAACACCCTGTATATATTTCCATTAAAAATGATATCAACATGGCGGATACCAAGATGTCTGCCGCCATCGTCGCCCACAACAATCAAATTCTCCCTACGCATAATTATTACCATATCGTCAAATCATGTTAACCTCTGAACTACACGTCTCTAGCACGGTTGTTAATAGAGTTTTGGGACACCCTGTATATAATTCAATAAGCAAAGTTTTCCAGCAACATGTGCTCTGAAAAGGACGAACATTTTTTTTCATTCGACTACATAGGAGCAGCACCTTTGTATAAAATGAAAGCCTTACAATCTGAATCATTATGACAGTGCAAATGAAAGGGAAAAAGTGGCACACACATGGATATTTTTATAGCACATGGTAAATCTTTCAAAAACTTATCTTAGGCTACCACTTAAAGAATGAAAATATGGATGATATACTTGAAATCTCGTTATTGATGGCGGCATTATATGAACTTTCTTTCATATCAGATTATGTTTTCGTTTTAATTACTTCCATTACAGAAGATTGCAGTCTTTCTGCTGAGTATACTCAATGTCTATATTCTAAGACGAAGTAAGCAACTTTCTGCTTAATTGCACTTCTTCTGCCTCCTCTTCTCCTGCTCATAATTTATTCATGTCTACAAAACATTGCTTGCCTTATATAACGCAGATTCTTGGAAAAGATATTTCCTGTCGCAGGAGGAAAATTTTCCATACAAATTTCTCGTGAAGAACAATTATGGTCACAAAAGGAAATGTCTGTCTCTTTTCCTAATAATGTAATGTATATGCTTTACCTTATACAAAAGCAGCAATAAATATGCTTTTGTATATTTAATACCTCTATTGTATGAACTAATTGTAATGCCAGTCAATCATATGAATTGATTAAAGTATAAGATGCTTTTTTTTTTTAAACTTATTTAAAGGAAATAAACAGTTTTGTAGACACTTTTAGAAAATATTTGGATGGGTCATTCGCTGCAAAAGAAGCTATAATACTAAACATATACCAGATTGACTTGATTTCTAGTCTTCCGTTGCAAGCGCTGCTATCGGCTGAAGGAATTCTACCTGCTTTCTCTCGCTTAGCAACAGCTGAACCCCTATTGGCTCAACGCGAGGATGTGTGAGGGTGTGAGCTTTAGTTCACATTTTTGCCACGGCTCAAGACATTTTGGCAGCACAATAGTAAAATCAAGTCGTAACAATATTGAAACACACGGGAGTACGGTGGCTCAGTGGTAGAAGTCTACACGGGCCAGAATTTTCAGTCCGGTCCCGGCCCGGTCAGTGTATTTATAAGCTGAGACCTGACCCGAGTCTGAAATATGTTTTATCATTTAGGCCCGAGCTCGTTTGGTAATCAAATGAGTTCGAAATAAGCCCGGATTACAGAAACTTAATAATTAACTCAAAATTGTATTTTTATTTACAGCAATTGGAGGTTTAATTTCGCAGTTGCGCTTTGAAAATTTTCCAGAAAGAACGTTCCAGTAAATATCGTTGTAAAGTATATTTACAAAGTTAGGCCCGAAATGGCTCGAAAAATATGGTTGTATATTTAAAAAATTACGGCCCGAGCTCGTGCAGACCTCTATTCAGTGGTACCCTCACGGCTGGTCTAGTGTCTAGAAAGTGCGTATTTGGTGTACGGGGTCTCAAGTTTGATTCCCCGTGGAAGAGCTTTTGGAATTTTAACTGTCCTCGATGTTTGTGTGTTCGTGTTTGTGTCGTTATAGTTACTGAAAGAAATGAGCAAAATGAAGTAGTAATTAGGAAATCAAGTTACCGAGGCACTTTCGGTAAATCAGTTAACTTTTTAAAAAGTGGTAGAGCCTTCACCTCTGGTGCGTGGAGTCTCTGGTTCGAACATAGTTCGCGCCAAGTGGGTTTTCTGGTGAGCAAATACAATATTCATTCCTCATTATCACCGTTCCCTTAACCCTAGCCGGCATAACCGTCCATAAAACTGAAAGATTTGAGTTTTCATCCCGGCGAAATTAGAATACCGCTAACTTTACAGTAATTATGTGATATCTTCAAATAGACAAAAGATAATCGAAATGTGGAACAAGAGCACCCTAGACAATATAATTTTACATGAGATACCGTTATCACGACTGACTTATCTGCTTTCGATTTCGAGCCATTTTGAAAATTGGCATTTATTTTCGCGTTTCTAAACAGCTGAAAACGGAAAGCCGCTAGGTGACTTGTGATAGCGGTACCTCACGCAAAATAATATTGTCTAGGGCGCTCTTGTCCCATATTTCAATTATATTTTATCTATTTGAAGATATCACATAATTACTGTAAAATTAGCGGTATTTTAATTTCGCCAGGATGAAGACTCTTAATAATTTTTGAATGTTGAAACACAAAGTAAATAGTTAAAAATGCACTTTTAGAAATCATTTCTCAGTGTACTCCTATGTAACTGTATCGAATAGACTGGAAGAGATAGCAAACTATTCACATTTTTTTTTGTTACGTATCATATAGAACAAGGAGGGGGTTCAAAGAGGGCAAAACTTTATAAGGTGAGCAGAAAAACAATATTCCACTTATTTATCATATTAGGAAGACGAAACTCGGTAGGTAAAGTCATTTTTGGTTTCAAGAAACAGTTCATAAGTACATACTAATTTAGAATGTGGGAAAAATATTGTGTAGGTAAGACACCTTTCGAGGATAAGAAGAGAAGCTAACAGAAAATTATCAAAAACGACCGATATTAGTGTGAAATTCATAGCTTACAGGGTCTCTTAGATGAATAGTGACACTCTTGATCAATTTTTTCTCGCTTCAGCCCGATCGACATAGTGGTGAAAAATAAAATGTCCAAAATGACTTAGATTAGCGTAGAATTCATAGTTTCTAGGGTTTCTAAGCTGATCAGTGACACTCCTAATGCTATATATGCATATCAGCTGACTCAGAAGATGACTAGAGCAACGCCTTATTCGTTGTATTTATTTCTTAATTTTCAAATATTCTTCCCGTCAGGCACTTCTGCTCGTAGTTATGCAAACTTGGAAAATGTAACAATAATGGTAAGCAACAAATGAAGTAATGTAACTAAATATCAACTAAAACATAGTAACATATATTTTTAACTCTTTCGCTGCCACCTTGATTTCAGCACCCCAACCCAATGTGCCACCTACACTTTTGCAACATTTAGCCTTTTGCAACAAACTAGCTACATCTAGCGGAAACCAAGCACACTACAGAAAATGACCAGGGGTGGTTACAGTGTGCCACCAGAATATGAAAGCTCTTTACCTGCGTGCCTCTTTACAGAGGATGTATACAATGAGAACTACCTCTTGACGCCAAATAGCGTCAATGGCACACAACAATAGGTGAGTCACGCCATATGTTGTCAAGTGGCAGCGAACGAGTTAAAATTAATTTTACCCTATGTGGAATAGAAAATTCTTTCAGATCCGTATTGTGCAAACTTAAGTTCTAAAAAAAAACATTATGTAAATTGTTGTTCATATGTTTTGTCGATATTCTGATACATTATTTAATCTTTGCCTATCGGCAAGTCTCGAATTCAAACCCCACAATGGGTCATCATAAACTGGCGTTGTCCATGGTTTATCATCAATGCCGCCATGCAAATGTAAAAATGCATCTTTAATACATACTGAAGTCCTTTACGATTTCCTTTCAAATTATCTGTTTAAGCTTCCAGGTGCAAAACAAGAGCATTGCCAGAACGAACTTAAAAAGAATGCAGAGATGGAGCGGGAAGGATAACTGTGATTTTACTACATCTAAAAGTAAATATTTTTATTCGCATCTTCTTCTGTTTCTCCCAAAAATTCGCAAAATGTCATCTCTCTATGGCTTACGGTTCCCGAGATATGGTTCCTTAAATCTCCCGAAATCGGAACTATCTTTTTGGCCAATACATCGGGAACGGTAAGTCATAATATTGATGTTAATCAATACCTAAGAGGATGGTAAACATTTTCCTACCAATATTAACTTATGCCCACTGGCCAAACCAGTGGCAAGTCGGACAGTGGCCACCGGTTACTATTTGGTACCAAAATGTTAAACATCCTCTTATATTGATCAATACCAATATCATTTCTCTATAACTTACCGTTCTCGAAATATGGCTCCTTAAATCTCCGGAAATCGGTTGTTTTTTGCCCAATATCACAGAAATGATAAGAGTGACACGAAAACTTCCATCACTTTCTAAAATAGTGTTTGATGCTGTATCGAATAAAAGGCTTAAAATTGGAAAAAAATCGCAAATAACAGACAGGCAGACACACACAGACAATTCAGTTCGTTGATTTCTCTTCATGTGGAGATATTAGGATTATAGTCATTGCACCATTGCTTTGGACCCTTCCATTCGCCATCGAAATTAAACTTCTATGGAGAAACCAAGGCAAAATTCAACGTGTAACTCTTACAGGAAAGTAATCTGATTCTGAGCGACTGAGTTCGGCACTTTACAATTGAGACGTGCATCCAAACTAGGAGTAACGGGCCAATTTTATTTAAGCTTGGATTTTTAGTAGACAATCTATATTTATGCTCCCTCTATCGCATTTTGTTAATTACTAGAACATTTCTATATATGTGACATTGAGTGGAATAATGGTATACGTGCAATGTTCGCCCTAGGTGGGCGTAGCATGACCTGAAGTCCTTTAAATTGACTATCTTCTTAATTCATCCAGTTGTATGACCACAGATCCAGACAGACAAGTAGATACCGATAACTAAACAGAAATAAAGTATAGCGAAGCTACTAACATGCACTGAACATTGCCAGCTGTAAGGGTGCTTAAAGTTTTCGAAGTTTAGAAAAAAATAAGATATATGTTTTCTTATCAGGATTAATACTGCAAATTGTGAATGCGAAACATGGTCACTTGCTCTGAGAAAAGAACGTAGACTGGAAGTATTTGAAAATAAGATCCCGAGACGAATATCCGGACCCAAGGGGAAAGGGAATGCGGAATGGCAGAAACTTCATAACGAGGAACTACATAATTTATATCGTTTACCAAACATTGTAATCAAATCTTGGAGGCTAAGGTGAGCAGGTCATGTAGCCAGAACGGAATAACATATGAACGATTTCAAAGTCTTAACTGAAAGACCAATCGGAAAACGACCATTAGGAAAGCCTAGGCGCAGATGGGAGGACAATATTAAGATGGATCTCACAGAGATATGAACACAAAGTAGAAACTGGATCAAGTTGGCTGAAGACAGAAGTCGATGGAGAGGTTTTGGTGCAAACAAGGCCTTGAACCTCCGGGTTCCGTAGGGAATACAGTTAGTTAGTTCGTTAGTTATCAAGATTAATACTTGGAAATATAATTCATACTGATATATTTCCCATACTACAGGTACCAAAACAACTGAAATTATGACCCTCGTCATAGATCTAGTGGACAGCGCGTGAACCTTTTAGGTGCATGGTATTGTGTTTAATTTCGAGTAGATTAGAATTGAAATTTGAAGTATTACATTGATAGTGTTGTAAATAGAAAAAAAAAACCGTTCGTATTTTTTCAGAAATGTACGTTTTTTTTAGAAAAAAAAACATTGGCTCTCGTTTTTTTCTAAATTTCGTTTTTTTTCAAACAGGCATTTGTAATGTATCTTACGTCATTTAAGTCTGAAGTATTTTTATGTAGGTGTAATTACCAGAAAATGCAACATAAATTAAACACTAGATACTGATACCGTACAAATATTTTACAATTTATATGAGTAGCGTACCTACTAATAATCCGGGTTTCTGTACTGTTTCACCAATATCAACGAAGAAATAAAATTATAAATGAACATTTCTTTTTTTCGTGAAAGTAGGCCTTTAATAAGTACGAAAATAATATCACGAACAGTATAAAATGCAAATAACTTGTCTAAAGGTAAAAACTAATACTAATTTGCCTACTAATATTTTTCTGAATATCATATATAAATAATTTGTCGACTAAATTTATGATATGCATTGCCGGCTCTACCATATGTGCAACACGTGCATTTGCACGGGGCTGCATTATCTGTCATAAGTATTTTATTTAAAATATTTCGTGTTGGAAACAGACTTTATGATCATGGTAGTTAAATTTACTAAGCTGGCCTTCTATTTGAATACTACATTCATAAATTATGTTTAGGTCGCATTAGTTTAAGTCACATGGTCAGTGCTAAAGCAAAAGGTAAAATAAATCCCTGAATAAATTGCTTGATTGTTGTCAAATACAAGAACTCAGTTCTCGAATGCCTGTCCCCTTTGGTTAGTTATCAGAGTTCTGATATGAAAGCTTCTCTTTCTTTGTCGCAAATAAGATCGTTATCATTGAAGGTGGAAACACTATTTAAATAAAATAACAGATATAGAAGGAAAATCAAGAAATAAAGGTAAAAAATCTAGTTGCACTATAATTGCAAACTGATATGTTGAGATTGAAACTCGATATTGAATTCTATAAAAACGATTACCATCTTTCAGATTTATTTGCTTTATCTTTCACTAACATAATATATTAATATTTAAAGAAAAAAGACAGACACAACAATATTGTATTTGTAGTAAGTATTTAAGCCTTTCTGAGTGCGAATGTAGTTTCCCCTCCTCTTCGTTGTTCATGCTGGAGTAGCATACTTAAAATCGTGACTTTTAAGATTTGTTCTTTCTGGAGAAAGAGGGAGGCGGCAGAGGGCGACAAATTGCCTAGGGCCAGTCCTGATGATATGTACACTCATGTCCAAAATGATTGTCGTATATCTATAACTGTCTTCTTGTAAGAATATAATATGATAATGATTGTGCAGGGTACTTTTAATACTGATGCTGTGTGTATAATCGGAAAATGTACACTTGTGGTAAATTTCAAAGGAAAATAATAATAAATACGAAAATGAGAAAGAGTAAAAGAAAATGTTGCTAAATGGACAAGAAAGTTTTATTTTCGTTTTATTGTTTTATTTGCTGTTTTGACATGAAATTTTCCACATACATGTCTTTGCCGATTATACACATACTAACATTATAAGGAATACCAGGCGGATTCGTTATCAAATTATATTCCTACAACAACATATTTATAGACATGCGACAATAATTTTGGACATGAGTGTACATACAAGACATGAATATAGGTTGATATAATTTGAAGTAATGAAGGGTGTTTCAAAATGAATATTAGGGTTTGAAACTTTGTAGTATCTATTACAATTAACTTAGAATTATAAGTATTATCAAATGAAAGAGCAACTCAAACAGTTTTGTACACACGCATGCCATGCATTGTTTCCTTTGCCTGCCCTTAGAAAGAGCAAGTAGCAAAGATGGAGACTAGAGACCAGAAAGCTTTGTGTGTTTTAATTTTGCAAAGACTGAATCTGTATTTACAGTGCAACCGTCTGTGTGAATTGAATGTTTTGTGCCATATGGCGGAAAGTTTATGGGCCTTTCTCACCTATTGACTCAATGTATGCCATGTGACGAATGAAGCTCACATCGAACACTTGAAGCAAAAACTGTTTGAGGTGTTCTTTTATTTGATGTATTGTTTATAATTATGCGTAAAATGTAATAAGTACTACGAAGACTTAATTCCCCGATATTCATTTTGAAACACCCTGCATTTCTCAGCATCAGTATTGGAACTAAGATGTAAAAAGGAGAGATTGTGATTGTTTACAACAACGATATTATTATCAGTTGAGACTATAATTACTACAACAACACAAGTTAGTAGTCAAAAAAATGTAATTAAATGTACACTCGTAACCCTTTCAGACCCAGTGGCCAAAGTGGCACATACGGGTGTGTCACTTTTTTAATCCGCTCCTGTATGGTCACTAATTAAGATATCGGTATATATATTTTTTTCTGCCAAATATGGTTGGTCCATAGTTTATCATTTTAGTTTCTTTTTCTTCTGTGTGTCGAATTTCCTTCTCAAATTTCACCCCAGTCAAAAATTCGAGAATTTTCGAATTTTGTTTATTACTTTTCCCCTGTAGCTTCATTCGTTGTAGGAAGACCTCCTTAAGACTTGTCAGGTAGATACGTCGGATGGATACCTAATTGTTGGCATCAATTGGACGGGCTTGCGAGCAGTGTTGCCAACTACGGAAATTAAAATCTCCTTAAATTTGGGCAAAAAATCGAAATTTTTTATATAAACCGTACCTAAACGTCCGAATACAAGTCAACTTACGCCAGTCGAACATTTGTCCTTACTGAACAAACTCGGGTACATATCGTTACAATAGGGTAATTAGGGGACGCACGAAAAATTCGGATTTAGGTTCTAACTCTTGATTTCCCCCTACTTTTCTGTTTATCGAAATATATTTTTGGTAATTAGAAGCATTGTTTCTTAAATATCGCCATGATACTTGTAGGATATATTAGTAATGCACCAGTGTTTATTTTAAGATAGTTTTCGTTTGTCAGGTAGCAGTGTTGCCAGCTACGGAAAATTTTAATTCAAGATGTTAGGGGAAAATTACGTGTTTTGTCTATTATATCCCTCTTGTTGGCTACATAGGAACAAAAGTACCAGTATTTGAAAGTCTTGTCTTTGCCCTTCACAACGCACTATAGAAAGTTTCAATAGGATAGTTAGGAAAAGTACAGTTGAGGTTTACAGTAGACCTTGTTCTCTAAGTGGAAAGATAACTGTGATTTTTTTTTTTTTAGGTAGACTGAAATATTTTTAATGATCTGCTTACTTTATTAGATATCGTCACAATACTTGTAGGATATATTATAGGGATACCAAAGCTTCTTTTAAGATAGTTTGTGTGTGTCTGCTAGCACTGTTGCCAGCCACAGAAAATTTTAATTTACGATTTTAGGGGGAAATTTTGGAAAAAATCCCTTTTTGTCTCTATTAATTCCCTCTTGTTGGCTACATTCAAACAAACGTACCACTGTCTGAAAGTCTCGTCCTTAGCCTACACAGCGCACTATTAAAAGTTTCGGTAGAATAATTAGGGGAAGTACAGTTGAGGCTTATAATAAACCATGTTCTGTAAATGGTAAGAAAATGATGAATTTCTGAGGTAGAATGAGATATTTTTTTTAAAAAAAATCATGCTTACTTTGTTAGATATCGCCGTGATACTTGTAGGATATATTCTTATGGTACCAAGGTTTACTTTCAGATAGTTTACGTCTGTTTTATAGCAGTGTTTCCAGCCAAAACAATTAATTCCCGATTTTAAGTGAAAAATTCGGCAAGTTTCCCTTTCCCCTCTGTTATTTCCCTCTTGCTTGCTATGTTGGAACAAATGTACCACTACCTGAAAGCCTTCTCTTTAGCCTATAGAACGCACCATAAAAAGTTTCAATAGGATAATTAGAAACGCTGTAGCCCCGGTATATCTGTTGATTTTTGCTTCTAAGGCGTAAAAAGTGTCAAAATTTCATGTGTATGGAAAAAGATATTTTTTTCTTTCTCTCTTTGAATGGAAGCCAGCGACTTCAGGTTTTCACTGTACCTTGCCAACGCACTAAAAAAATTTTTAGGTGACTTGGACCAACATGGCAACAGTTGTGCTAGATACAAAAAGTCTTGAAATTCGGTTAGGGATTTTTTTGTAAATTTTCACCCCTACATTTCCCTCAGTAATTTCCCATCCGCTCGCAACACTGCAATGTAATGTACACCAAAAAATAGCCACATTCCTTTTCTAAAAAGCAAGGTCTTAACCATATCAATAGGGTAAATGGTTTTTGAGCAATAAGTCACTAATTGACAAGGTAGGAAAACGCCAAAAATGACCTGGGTCCGAAAGGAATAATCACACGATTTTGCTCGTATAGGTACAAGGAAACAAACGATTTGTAAGTTGCGAGGGCTTCGACTCAAGTTCTATTGATTATTTCAGTAATCTTCAACATAAATCAATAAATAATAGCTGCCAGAAAAAAAAACACAGATTTGAAAAAAAAAACATGAAAAAGAACGACGTTTTTTATTGAAAAAAAACTTCACAGAAAAAAAAACCGTTTTTTTACAACACTATACATTGATTTTGACTCTATTTTAAAGTGAAAGGCCAAGTGTAATAAGAGTTAGTGAAAAAAGGAATATTAAACTTCAACAAACAAACAAACAGAACATTTACTATACTGAAAATAGCTACCACTGCACGTTGAAAATTACTGCTTTGCAGTAGCCCAGCTCCAATTCGTCCACTTTCTATTTGTTGAGTTCAGTCTGTTTTAACTCTTTACATATATTTCGCAGTCCGCTCTTCGTTTCCATTGTCGAAATGTGTTATTTTTTTAACGGTAATTTTACCAAAGAACATCACATATGAGACAACCCAAGGCTTTGTTGCAACGTCAGTAAAAAGAATCGATATTAAAACTTAGCTTTGTCTTCTTCCGAAATTATTACATCTTTTGTGACGTATATTGGCAGATGTGGTATTTGTAGTAGAGATTTCCTAATCTTACGTATAGTTATTACATCTCGCAACAAGTGTATTTAAAAGAAAGAAGAAAAACTTCTTTGTTATGAGTCATAACCAGTGGTTCTTTTTCATGGACCATAAACACTGCAGGTCAGGATAAGATGGGAAAGAATGTAATATCTCATCTCGGTCTATGACTATAATTGGCACTAGCGAGAATTGTGACGCAACTGAATATAAACTCATAAAAAAGGCAGTTGAGAATACTCCAAGAGCATTGACAGAACAAATGTAAAAAGAATGGAGATTTGGGACAGGAAGAATAGCTGTGATTGTTCCTACATGTAAAATTGAATACTTTTATCCGCACCTTCTTCTAATTCTCGTAAAAAAATAATCGTAAAATATCATCTCTCTATGACTGACGGTTGCCGAGATATGGCTTCTAAAATCTCCCAAAATCGGAACTATTTTTTTTTTGTCAATATTTCGGCAACGGCGGATCATAGCAAGATCATATTGATGTTAATCAATACCTAAGAGGCTGTTAAACATTTTAATTTCGATAATAACTGGTGACCACTGGCGAAACTAGTGGCCAATTGCACAGTGGTCACCGGTTACTATTTGGTACCAAAATATTCACCATCCTCTTAGTTATTGATCAACACCAATATATCTCTCTATAACTTATGGTTCCCGAGATGTGGCTCCTTAAATCTCCGGAAATCAGCCATTTTCGGCCAACATCTCGCGAATGGTAAGAGTGATGCGAAATATTTCGTCACTTAGATAGTTTTTGATGCTGTATCGAATGGGAGCTCGAAATTAAAAAAAAAAATCGCAAATAACAGACAGATAGACAGGCAGACAGATAGCCTATATAGACACAGAAAATTAGGTAACGAACTTTTTAATTTTGTTGAATACAGCCCTATAGGACATAGAACTACTGTTGCCAGTGCAGATGAGTTGTCATAGCAACTTTGATGCTGACATAGAATTACGAACAAAATCATTACAACCAATCTTTCCAGATAAACTCATTTTATACACGAACGTTGCACTCTGTCGTAAATAATCCATCTACATGTAAATGTCTTGTTTATAGTGCATAATGAGGCTAATTAATTAATGTAATTCGTATATTTTGCTTCGGATACGCATGGGAAATATCCAAATATCCTACGGTTTCTTTTCTACAGCTGCCTAGAAGTACTAGTATGACAAACAAACTATGTGAATTTGTATGAAGCACAACCAAGTCCCAACAATAGGTTCAATCACCTTCGCCCTCATTCATCTATTGAAACGGGAAATGGTCTCTGTCAATTTCAGCATTAAATCTTTACAATCTTGGACATCTTAGTACCAGAATGTGAATCAAAATTCAGTTGTTGGTTGTACGGATGAAAATTGCATTAAAACGTTATAAAATTTTAACGTTTTTGAGTTGCGTCACCCTTGCAAGATTCATGTGACATATAATGTTTCAGTGACTTAATGTTATTAATTACATTTGAGAATTGGATACTGCATTTTGCAGAATTTAACCATGTTCCTCGTTCAACATTCAAAAAAAAAAAAAAAAAAATGCCGGAATTCGTACTGCGAACATATGAAAGCTTTTCCTTGCTAACAACTTATTCTGTGTTTTATCTTGACTTCAACGTGTTTTTACAGTCCCAGCACAGCAAGAAACACAGAACACTTTGTAATAGCGTGTAAAATAGATACAGCATTCTTCCATTGCAACTGTCTTCGTATGAGAGTTTATGAAACTCAAGAGTAAACAACTTCGTTCTAATTTCCACTTTCCCAGTTACTTTTTTTTTTTTTTTTTTTTTGCATAAGCATGAAATGTGTTTTCATAGTGGACGGTGACTCTTTTCATGATTATCTTTTTTAAAAAAAAAAAAGTGGTTGGCACATAATATTTTAAATTAAATTGAGTTTCGATCATAAATATAATTTAAATGATAGTCTCAGACTCATTACCAAAGTATAGAGAAGATAAAATATACGTTCAAACTACTGAACAGATTAATATTAAGATAAAGTTATTCAATACTAAACAATAAAGCGTGCCTAATATAGGTATGATAAATAACGCAGCCGCACAGCACGATAAAAGTTCTATGCACCGGATTCCATTGTATGTATCCCATGTATTTTATCACACAGAATCCAAATTTCGAAACCCCAGGGCGATTCACCTTGTCAATTCCTTTTTATGGGCAAAAAATCTTGAGTGATTTTGGATAGGGATGATACATGTAACGCAGCAAGACAAAAAAAAAAAGTTATGTTCAGTGGACTCCAGCGTATAGATTCGATGTATTTTATCACGCAGAATCCAAATTTCGAAACCCCAGAACGATTCACCTTATCAATTCCTTTTTTATGGGCAAAAAATCTTGAGTGATTTTGGATAGGGAGAATACATGTAACGCAGCTATACTAAAAAGTTCTGTTGAGTGGACGCCAGTGTATGGAGTCGATGTATTTTGTCACACAGGATCCAAATTTCGAAACCCCCAGGACGATTGACCGTGTCAGTTTTATGTGGGAGAGAAATTTGAGCGATTTTGGATAGGGAGGAGACATTTTTCGCCATGAAACAAAATTCCTGACAGTGAGAGAGTCACGACAGTGCAGCTGAACGCCCTTCCAAACGTAGCCTTCCAGAAATGTTTCCACTCATGGATTCAACGTTGGGATAAGTGTATTGCTAACCAACAACAGTATTTTGAAGGAGATTAAATCAAATTCAACTTAATCTTATTGCTTTGTTTCTAATAAAATTATTCACCGTATTTTTTGATCACAGATTGTATATGGAATATAGGATATAAATAACTACCCTTAAATTGCCATTTACCCGTTAAGAAGGTGACGGTATAACTCCATTAATGAATTCGGCTGAGGTAATTGCTGTCGCTATGTGTTGCAGAAAAAAATAATTGAAGAATTTGCTCCCGTGTATGGGATACGGGTTAGAGCACTCACCGTTAAAGTAGTCGTTATCCGTTAATAGAGTAACGGTTTCGCTACACTAAAAACTTAGTGAATGTAATCATTCGAGCTATTTATTGCAGAAAAAAATCCAAAAATTCGCTCACATATATGAGATGTGAGCTATACATAACCACGGTTCAAGTCGCGGTTACCTGTTAGTAAATAACAGATTTACTCCGTTAACAACGAATTCGATCCTGATAATTGCTCTATCTGTTGCTCAAAACATATATCAAAAATCCGTGTGCATGTATACAGAGTTGGTGTGGGTCAATGAAAACTTGACCCACGACCAACTGACTCACCACCCACCGTGACCCACTCTGACTCACGACCCACCATGACCCACCACCCACCGTATACCACTCTGACCCACTACCCACCATGACCCACTCTGACCCACCGTGACCCTCCACCCACCATGAACCACTGTCATCCACTGTGACCTACTCTGACTCACCAAAAATCCATCGTCATCAACTCTGAACACGATCCATGGCCTCTTCTGTACTGACTAAAGAGTTTACACTTGAAATAAAACAAGACTGTGAAATTGTCACTAATCGGAGTTAGAATTTCTAGTCAATCGCTCAAGCACCACTCTGTTACAATAACGGTGGATCTGACCTTTACGATGTAAAATGGTAAAGTGTTTGTCAGTGAGGAAATTGAAACAGTTCGAGGCGGGGGAAAATTAGTGTGTGCCTAAAATATACTTGTATTAAGAGAGTATATTTTAGGCACACACTAATTTCCCCCCACCTCGAACTGTTTCGAACGCATTCTAAAAGAAACTTCTATTCACAGGAAAATACCCCTGTGCAATATGGAAAAGGTTATGGTTTCTCAGTTTATAGTATTTTTCTCGCAAAAAACTTGAAAATCAGTTTTTCGTAGGGTATAAAGGTGCTCGAGTATCCTTTGTGAGAGCATCTCCATAAAGTATGCTCATAATTGTAATTTGTGGAATCACTGAAACGCTACGTTAAATTTAAGTTCCCACCTTAAAATCAATCTGAAATCGGGTTTATTTCCTGTTGGCCTTCAGAACTTTTTCGTGGTAAATCATCTGCAGCGGAATGATGTCCATCCTTCAGTCAAGATATACCTAGCTCATCTACTTTGAGCTTGTCTAGCGGTGGGCCATTAACATTGATGAACAACAAGTTAGACAACTTTTGAGCACTTAGTCTATTTCTAATATCAGTCATCTGTAAATTCATAAGGGGAAATACCCGTTCGCCCTCTGTCGTGGAAATTAATAATACTTCTACCCGATTTCTGCAACTCCTCATCGACAATCTGCTTGTTAGACTTAATTAAGTCTGATAACAATTTTTCTTGGTCAGTTTTGAAATACTCAGCAAGAAGTATCATCTCTCTATCACCATACAACATCTTTTCCATATCGACCATGTCAGTTGGCAACGTCGACTCATGGAGAACAGAAACTTCATCTACCTCGTCTTCGATAGGAAATCTTGTGAATAAATTATCAATTAAAGCCTGATAAACTGATGATTTTTTATTTGTTTATAAATTTAATTTTTGTAATTACACGTGAAAGTTTGATGCCATTACCAAGTTCCCTCCCCCCTCTAGAAAGCGAAAGGGAACGAGGTTCCTGGAAAGTGTTCAGAGGTGAATGGGAATTTCCCTCCTTCTTCCTCTTCAATTACCACACTGCTGTTTGCCATGTGCCAAATTACGATGAATTTCAATTAAATTATCATAGAATAATTATTTCCTTGATGAATTATCGATACTTTTCAGTGGAAAAAAGGATGCAATTTGAAAGTTCCAAATCAAGGTAAGTAGACCAACGTAAAGGGGAAAAAAGTGTAAAATTTTCCATATAATTATTCGTACAATCCAAACTTAAAATTTCCGTGTAATTAAGCTTACAGTACAAATTTTATGCCTATTTTTCTTACAAGTTTATGGGTTGATTGCCCTGTGTTGTAAGCGCTCCATATAATAAACGTATGCTTCAGCAATTATTATAGTAGAAAGCAATGGATCTGTATTTTTTATTTCTGATTTTTTTCTTAAATAACATCGATCGTTTTCGATCATTTTTACAAACCAACTCACTACCAATTTTCCATATATAGAAAGTGCCCTTCCCCCATAAAGGATAATTTAAAAAAAATGCTAGAACACATTCTGTTTATTTTCAATACAGAGTTAATACACTGAATTTCAGCTTTGTAAGTTTAATGGCTGGCGAGATACTCATTTTTTTTTCGCAAAAATTTGGATCCTCAATACCTCCTTAGGATATTATGCATTATAATGAAAGCAATATAACATCCCAGTTTGGATTAAGGCCTAACTATATACCAAAAGTAATTTCATTTGACTTTGCAATTTGATCGTGATGATCAAATGTACATAGTTACATTCAATTTTTTTATATAATAATTTATATATTACAATGATTCAAAAATGTATTTTTTCCAGTAGTTAGCTCCTCTAAAAACTCACAGGTCTCGAAAGTCAAGTAGTACTATAAGTCATATTTGCTATTATTATAATTAAAAAAAAATATACGGTATATAAATATCCAAAAGTGCGTGAAGTGTTTTTTTTTTTTTCACTTGGTTAGATATACTCACCTCAGGTAAGTAGACAGAAACAAATGGAAAAGGAAGGGAAATAAAGGTCTTGAAAGCAAAACGAAGACAAGTTTACCAGTCTTCAGAAGATACTTTGTACAATGCAGTGAGCAGAGCGGGTCGGTAGATCATACTGAGTCGGTCGGTCGCAGTGGGTCATGATGGGTGGTGGATCATAGTGGGTCACGTGATGTTGACCCACGTCCCACTGACCCACTCAGAAAACTTGACCCACCGACCCACTGACCCACTCCATCTATGCATGTGTGGGTGAGATATGAACTAGAGATAGCCTTAGTTATCTGCTATTACCTTAATTTGTTGACTACAATAGCGAACTCGATTGAGATAATCGCTCTAGCTATAAATAGCAAAAAGAAAAGAAAAGAAAAAAGAAAGTAAAGAAAAAAAAACATTTATATGATATGGGCTATGGATCTCCACTGATAAAGGACATGTTAACCGTTAATATGCAAACTGATTGCTCCATTTCAAATTTGGTCGTAATAATCGCTCATTATATGTTGCAAAAAAATAAAAATAAAAAAAAACAATCTCCTACATATGTAGAATATAGACTATAGATAGCCATCGTTCAACTATCCGTTATCTGTTAATACGTTAATGGATAGACTTCACTTACAAACTTGGCCGAGACAATTGTTCTAGCTATCTATCGTAAAAACATAATTAAAAAATTAGCTTACATATATGAGATATATATGCTATAAATGGTGACCGTTAAAATTGTCTTTATCGTTCAACCTTTTAGAATATTGACTTCATTAACGAACTCATTCGAGATAATTGACTTATCTATCTGTAGAAAGAAAAATAATTCAAAAGTTTGGTTCTATTCATGAGTTATAGACATCAACGTTAACGTCGCCGTTATCCGTTAATATGTTAACGGTGTTATTCCATTCATGATCTCGGTCCAGGTAATTGTTCTACCTATCTCTCCCAAAAGCAATTCAAAAGTTCGCTCACACATAAGGAATAAAATAAACTAAAAAAAAAAACTAAATTTTAAAACAAGATGATATAATAAATAATGAGAAAAAATTTAAACTTGTCTCCTGGAAAAGTTAATAAAATGAGATACGCCCCTTTGTCTCGAAAGGGACAAAATGACCACCATTAAAGTCGTCAAGTCGTTATTATCAGTTAATCTTTTAAGGAATTCGATCGAGACAATCGCTTTAACTATATATTGCAAAAAAAAAAAAAAAAAAAAAAAAGCAGAATTCAATAATTTTCTTACATACATGCGATATCGGCTATAAATAGTCATAGCAAAAGTCGTTATTCGTTTATCCATTAACGGATTCACTCCATTAAGTAACTTGGATTCACTCCATTATGGAAACCTCCCCGAGGTCAATAAGAATAAGAAATAGTTAACAGAGCCATTGTATTGGGAATTGCGCTGTACATTTCTGTGCTACTGTGTGAGTTGCTTCACGAAGGTCATTCAGAAACAAATTTGCCTCACGTTCTGCCCCAGATAGTAACATAATACACTTATGGTCACTAGTGAATAAATTGGAAGAAACAGGTTCGCTTCTGAGTGAGACAAGAAAGCATCGTACCCTGTAGGCTGTTCTTGTGGAAAATGTCATTTATCGACTCCTTAGGTCGACCAAGAAATGTCTTTGTTGTTTGTCGCAAGAAATCGGCTGTAGCTATTCAACATGGGATTTTTGGGTATTACCTCTAACACTTAATTTGTATTCTCATTAATACTTAGTTTGTATTCAGCAATTTCGCTTCAAAAATCCAAAACCTCATTCCCATTGCAAGGTACACTGGCGAATATTTGCTTTTTTTCTTGAAGCGTGGCCGATATTACCCCGGATGAATTTAAACCAGTTAGTTCCATAAATCTCCCATTCTTACTTGATCATTTGCCACAAACCGCATGAAAATCGGACCTCAGTTAGAAATTCGAGACCCAAATAAAATCCACGAATTTTAAAAGAATCACTCTGTATTAGATTATTCATCAACTAAAATAAAGCGCTCCCAGTGTAGACATATAGTTGATCAAATAAAGTGTTCCTTGCATCGATATAATAGTTAATCAACTTAACAAAAAAGCAGTTCCAATGTATGTATACCCGTAAGAAAACTAAAATAAAACAGTTTTAGTGTATGTATATATATATATATATATATATATATATATATATATATATATATATATATATATAATAGAAAATCAACTAAAACGAGGCACTCTTAGTGAAATTGTAAGAGTAAATCAACTAAACTAAAGCGCTTCTAGTGTAGGGATGATAGTTTATGTACTAGAGAATGAGCGACAAGTGTCTAGCGGATAATTAGCGTAATATTTAATAAGTTTATAAGTGTACATGAACTTGGCATCTCCTAGTCAAATTTTTCCCTGATATGAGTTTTTTTCTTAGTACCCAGAGTATTTCAGACATTTGAACTCTTTAGCACAAAAGTTGCTTTCACACATTATGTATTGGTAATTGTTCTGATTGTTTAAACCTGCCTTTAACTTGTATGCTATTATTATGTAAGGAGGACTTATTTTACTCTCGTGACAGTACACACTTTTAATGAAATAATTACATATTGTAGATCGACACAACTACAGAGTAAATTAATTTTATCTTCATCTTCGTGATATATTATTACAGAATTAGAAGAAATAAATATAGAAAGGTAAAACTAACGATTTAGTTGTGTGTACTCGACAAAACTTGCAAGGTGGTAGCTGCAAACATTTCCAAATGGCATCCTTTGGAATGGTGTAATCATTTTATCGTGTATAATTCTCAGCGTTAAATGAAGGATGAATGTAGCAGAACTGTGACAGAAACATCTGTTCCAAAACCGGTTGACACAGGTGTTGTTTTTGTGCACACTTAATTCACTTCAACGTCGAGCAGCTGAAAATTATCGAGCTGTGTGACTTTTATTAAATGAAGAAGGAACGAATATAATTTTCAAATGTAATTGAAATAAAATAACTATGTAAAGTATAATTAAGAATTATTTTCATTATGATGGTACTTTGCTGCAATATCAGACTTCGCGAGCAAACTGTATAAATTATTTTGAGATTGTTTTTATACTATGAGTTAATGGTAGACACGCCTGAATAACCAATCGTTGGACAGGACGAATACATGCATCACGTTACTGTTGTTACGCCCGACCGTTCAGCTCTCTATACGTACACTATAGGATACATTCGTGTTTACTCAAAGTTATAATTATTTACTACTAGCAGAATGCCCGTTCTCCGCACGGGGATAATACGTTTCATTTTGAACATAAAGGGCACCAAAATTGTCACCAATTAACTTAGGGGCCCTCAAAACTGTGAATTTTCTATTATTTTTACATGGTATTGTCGTCATTAGGATTACTAATGGGGGCTGAATTTGGATTTAAACGGCATCGGATGTTTCACTGTTCGTCTCAGTGACGCCGAAAACTATTGATTCGATCCTAATAAAGGTCATTTTCGACCATTTATATATATCACTCTCCCTCACCATTTATATATATCACCCTCCCAAGTTGCGGGGCTGAATTTGGATTTAAACGGCATTTGAAGTGTCACTGTTCATTTCAGCGGCCCCGTAAACTATGGATTCGACACTAACATCAGTCATTTTCCATAATTTTTATATATCTTCCCCTCCCCCTCCCCTAAGCTGGAATGTCAAAATAAAATGATAAAAATCGTTCTAGGCCAGAACCTCATCTACGTTGAAAACGTGATCGAGATCGATAGGGTGGTTCAAAAGTTATTAAGGCACTTTCAATTTCATGTATAAAGATTTTAATTTTAGTTCACCCACAAATCAACACGTGGTTACCAAATATTAATGCCGAAATCTTAACACAGCCATGACCCTTGTCCTTAGAGATAACAGCAAAGCAGGTTTTTGTTTGGTATCATCAACATCCATTTTGAAATAATTAAACTCAAACAATAACGTTTTAAATTGCAATTAGATTGCCACAACATATTACTGTAGAGGTACAGAAACACAGTTTTTATTCTTAATTATATATATGGTTATGATCCTTGTTCTATTTAGAAATAACTAAATTGAAATAATAGAGCTTTTTAGTTCCACTTAAATAAATGAACATAAGTAATTATATTTTTTCTTACAATTGTTCGTTATAGTCGCAATATAACAAGTAGAAGGCATTTCTTGTACAGTTACATGTGTTAATACTTTCGCAACCTATACGACTGTCTTTCCTAATTTCTCAATAATACTCAAGACCAGCATGGAAATATGTAAATTGAAAATTGCTGTTTTCAACATATCATTGCAAAAAGTGCACGCCATTAACAAAAGATGTCTGTTCCGTATACGTACAAGTCTGGTCTACATGCTATTCTTCGTCACAGCGAGGTTACGTCCATCATACAATTTTTCCTCTTTGTTTTGGCAAGACTGTGCTACTTTTCTTTATAAGTACTTTTTGGGTCGTCCCTTATCAGCAGCTTCACCCGAGCAACCTGACCTAGTATGTGCATGTCGTGTAACTTGCAGCGGACTGTGATTGTCGGTACGATCTATGGGAGGTGCTTCTTGAGTTCGTCTGCTACTAGACCGTAGTCACGCAACGGTTATGAATGGCAATGCTCCCCCAGGACATATCTTTGAAAGTTGCCTTCCAACCAGCACTCCTCTTCGCCGATATGGTTTTGTGGTAAGTTTTGTAGGCCATCATCCCTCGCGACCCTTCCCAATATGCTTGCTACTTTTGTGACCCTCACACCACGTAACCGAGCATCAGGAATTAAGCCTCTTTGGAAATAAGAGAACTCTCCCATTTTACACTATCGCTATCTGCTCAATTCACTGCATACTACCATTTTACTGGTCCTCAAGTATATAGTACGGAATTTGCTTTAGCATACCACTACTAACAATCCGACACTGCAGTTGTCGCATGACCGTTGCCAACCCAGAATTTGAAGTGTTTCGAATTCCATGTGCTTATATTAGTTTAAATAGCCACCTGTATGTAGGATTCAAGTTATAAAATGTGTAAGAAAGAAAATATTTGGAAATAGAAAAGAATTTGTAAGGACTATTAAAGTAGAAGCTTTGAGGAACACAAACAACAATAGTGACTAGATGCCCTATCCATGGATAGATGGATGATAGAATACAATGACAAAGTTTTGTATCTGCATTGATGAACCTTCTGGATACGTGAGCCATATATGTACCCATTTTTAAATCACTGTATGGTGCAGCATTTGAAGGACCACGTATTATCTTCATTTGTAAATAAATGTTCCAGCTTTTATGTAATTTTCTATACTTCATAATTTGTATTACATTATGTAGTTATTCGTAAGACTTTTGTTTTCAAAGAAGAACTGCGGCTCGTGGGTACATGTTCTTGATCAACTAACTAGCTCTATGGCCTGTGGAACCCGGAGGATCAGTGTCGTGTTTACGAAAGCTCTCCATTGACTTCTGTTCTCAGCCAACTGGTTCCAGTTTCTACTTTGTATTCCTATTTATGTGAGACCCATCTTAATACTGTCCTTGATCTCCTTAATGGTCATTTTCCGATCGGTCTTCCAGTTAAGACTTTGAAATCGTTCCTACTTTATTCCATTCTGGCTACATGACCGAACCACATCAGCCTCCTAAATTTGATGACCCTAACAATGTTTGATAAACCGTATAAATTATGTAGTTCCTCGTTAAGAAGTTTCCGTTATTCCCCATTTCCGTTCCGTTTGCGTCCGAATATTTGCCCAAGGAACTTGTTCTCAAATAATTTCAGTCTAAGTTATTCCCTCAGAGTAAGCAACTATGTTTCACAACCAAACAGAACAACAGGCATGATTAGCGTTTTATATATTTTAAGCTTCAAATTACTCGACATAATTCGCGACGACAAAAGATTTTGAACTGAATAATAACACGAATTCCGTGATTTTAGTCGACATTTATTTGTTTATTTTTTGTTCGTGAATATGGTTCTTGATTAAATTATGTGTATTTTGGGGACGAAACTACATATTCGTTGAAACATTGTATTTACATATTTGAAGAAGTTTGGTAGTTTACAGTCTCCTAAAATTGAATATTTCAGTCTCCTAAAATCGCATACTTTGCATCAACTATCGTTGTCAAATACATCTCAGTGCTCTACTTGAGCGTAAAAAAAAAAAAAAAAAAAATGAAACAGTTGAAGAGAAGTTGGCAGAGAGTTTTGAAAGATGCCATTCATTACGGCAAACTTCAAGAGTCAAATCTTCGCAGAGCTTAGTTGTCGATAATGTCTCCCTAGCGCACAACTCAAGGAAACGCCATTATTACCGCGTGAAACGAAGTGAAACATTAATTTGTGATGTCAAATTACTTGCAAAATTACATTTCACATTCCTTAAATTTTGGAGAGTCTCCTAGTTATTTTTTTTCTTTCTTCATTTTTTCCTCCCTTATTTCTTTCTTTTTTTATGAAACTTGGATCTCTTAGGACAGAATTCCATCCACTTCAACAAACGAGGCTTTCTTTATGAACAATGTGTCTTTAATAAAATTGAAATCCCACTGTCGGTTGCTTTATTAAGTTCAGTAATTGTTCTCCACTTAATGTGAAATAATGGTTCATTCAGCCAGTACATTGTCCTTTCTCGCCTTCAACTATTTATTATGATTATGATGAGGTGTCTTCGAAAACTTTGTCCCCATTTAGGCATGAAATCAAGCTTTCTTATAGCCATGCTACTGAATTGCATGAAGAAATACATATGTCTTTAAGATCGGAAAGTAAATTTATTTCGTTTCCAGTTAAGCTTTCTGTTAGCAAATGAAGATGAAGATAATTGGAATATATTTGATTGGGAAGTGTTTGATGAATTGATCAAGTGTAAGGACACGTACACAAATGACAAAGATGGTTTGATTTACCACCAGATCTGAATGTTTGATGTGAAATAAGTCAACATTATGCTTATGAGTTCAAAAGATACTGTGCAAAGAGAAGTTGCTTTATTCAATGGTTCCTGGTCAATTACATGAAATATGTAATGATTTTATTGTCTTAGATATTTAACAGTGTACTAGTTCCCGGATTTGATTATTGCTTATGCAATGTAAGTTAACACACTATTGTATAGCCCTAAAATTTTGTTCAACCCTTTACAGTACTGTTATTCCCTCTGATTTTGTTTTCGTTTTCAAGTTTCCTTGTTTCCATTTCAATATACGTGTACGGTCGGTAGTTTAACATATTTTAGCATTCTTATTCTTCCTCTGCACCTGCCCATATACTTATCGATGTCTAAAATACAAGATCTGGTATCTGACTTTACAGGGGTTGAAGAACACCTGCTACGTTTCTTCAATGTAATCACCTTTTCTGTCATACACCTGGAAAATGCCATACACTGTCAGCACGTCAATCTTTGTTCATGATCCGCAAGGACACCTTGTGGCACGGATGATGGCCTCTCTTGTGCCGTAGAGCTTTCGGTTAAGTAATTCCTTCATTTTGACCCCCCCCCAAAAAAAATATATCACTAAGTTCCTGAAAACATTGTTATGTACTGCAATTACGTACCACCTCAAATCTTGATTCACGCACATTGTTCATCTTTCCGAATCATGTTATGGCTCTTCCTCCACCTTTCTCTGTTTTAAATCTCTCCTCCTGTGTTAAAAAAAGTTTTAATTTTATTTTTCTTCGGCACTGCTTCTTTTGACTGAATATCTCACAGTCGTTATCACTCCTCACATTTTATCGCCCTATATTCCCTTATCAGCTACGGAACTCATATAATGCTGAAACAGATCCCTCTGGGCTAAGAATAGCGTTGCCATAATGTTTTGTCCAACCTGTGTATAATGCAAGGATTTCTTTACATCGTATACAACGTAGATTCTCCAGGATCTTACACATGGGAGAGTGTGCACAGGACACGCATAGGTAAATTGTTCAAGCCTTGATGAAAATTGGCCTCCCCGTGCCGTAATCGTCGCCAACACCTAGTGGCCCAATTGCCGGTAAATGTCGATCGTCACTATAGCGACACGTCGAAGGATTGCCGCTAATGTGCCACTGGCGACAGGGTTTCGTTGAATCGAAAGAGATATCCAGGGTCAGGGTGTTAAAGGTACCACCGCGTAGCAGCGAGGACTTCATTTTGGCTCGCACTCCTTCGATTCGTCGCGGATAATCATGAAGGGACCAACACGAACTATCGCCACTAATGTGCTTGCGCTTATTATTATATATTATTTTTTTCCCTGACGAATTGTTCCTAATGTAACCTCCAGGGGTGAGCAGGTAATCCCTGCTTCTACATCATAAAGTGAAAAATCTTGAGATAAATGCGTATAATTGTATGAATTTAGATGGTAACAGTCGTCGATCATTTGAAAGTGAATATGGGAGATCCATGAAATAAAGTAAATAGACGCGCGTCATTTTGTAACAAAATTACATGGCAAGCGGTTTTTAGCTGATCCCAAACGGTTATCGTCGAATATACACGGTTACAGGAGCATCCAAATTAGCCAAATTAAAAAGACCTCAACGATTTATCCCTCTACAAGTGGCATTTTCATCATCACCTCTGTGCCCAAGTCGGAAGAACGAGCAAGTTGTAATCCAAAGGTTGGTTGTTCGCGCCCACCCCGATGTCCTTTTTTTTAAATGTTTTTTTTTGAACTCACCTTAATGTAAAAAATACGCATATAGACGATTTAACATATTTTGGAGGAGTAATTTTATTGTTTATTGGCGTTCCGTCGCGTCTCTGCCGCTGGTGGTATAATTTTTAAAACGGAAGTGGGGCCACCGCTGATCGTCGCTGCGGTGCCGCCAATTTTTGGCAAGATATCGCTAGTTGCCTATCGGTGGTCCACCGACGCTTACGGCATGGGGCTAAGTATGACATCTAAGAGAAATTCCATAAGCAAAATTATAGCTGCTACTGAGTTGAGTTGATTTTGATTTTAACGTCCCTTTCAGCAGCGAGTCTATATATGAGACGGGACCTACTGGTTACCGTGTAATCCGAACGACGTGAGCTCCCGCCAGGAATCGAACCCCAGTCTCCCACTTCAATTATAGCTGCTACCGTTCGAAAGTCCGAAAGTCTAAAATGTGAGAAATGTGCTATGATAATTTTTATGGGCAAAAAAAAACTTTCCTTAGCCAACAGAAATCGGTTCATTCTCTCACTCATGAAATTGATTAGATACTTCCCAATGAGATAGAGGCGTGAAACTCTGCATAAAATTACCGTATAATGATTTGAGTATGGAAAATGTCCGAAATGTGAAGAGTGTGCTATGGATTTTTTTTTGGGCGAAAAACTATCCTTAGCCAAGCAGAAATAGTTTCACTCACTCACTCATGAAATTGATTAGGTATTTCCCAATGAGATAGAGACGTGGAACTTTACGTAAAGGTACCTTATAATGACTTGCGTATGAAAATGTCCGAAATGAGGGGAATGTGTTATGGAAAATTTTTATGGGAGAAATCTGTCCTTAACCAAACAGAGATTGGTTCTTTCGCTCACTCACCATTGACTAGGTAATTCCTAATGAGATAGGGATGTGAAACTCTGCATAATGGTACCTACCTTTCGTAACGACTTGAGTATGGAAAACGTTCCAAACGTAATGAATGTACTATGGGGATTCTTATGGGCGAAAAACTGTCCATAGCCATTAGGTATTTCTTAATGAGATAAAACTGTGAAACTCTCCATAAAGGTATCTTATAACGGCTTGAGTATGAAATTTGAGAAATTTGCTATGGGGAATTTTCCACTGGCAGAGAAAAAAAAAATGTATTACAATCAGAAATCGGGAACGACTCCGTTACTCAACACATCATGTGCATAGTGATAATGTTGTCAATCGTCCGAGTGGTCAAGTGGGTGCCTATCCCGCTGGTCTATTGGCTATAACGTGCGCATTTGGTGCACTTCGTCCCTGGTTCGATTCCCGGTGGATGATCCTTTAGAATTTAAACTGTCCTCGATGATTCTGTGTTTGTTTCCCTGTCGTTCTAGGTGAATAGACAAACAAGCTAAGATCAATGAGAAAAATCTGCTATTCGGACAGCAGTATACTGTACAAATGTATGGGATCCTTATGTTTACTAGAGAAATCAGTACTTAGCATACATTATTCATGTGCTACATACTTTTCCCGTTTACATGTTACACCAAGTCGTTGCAGGTTGTCTGTCTTCAGTAAATTACTTACGTATATATATATATATATATATATATATATATATATATATATATATATACTATGTGATCGAAAGTATCCGGACACCTGGCTAAAAATGATTTACAATTTCGTGTCGCCCTCCACCGGTACTGCTGGAATTCAATATGGTGTTGGCCCACCCTGAGCCTTGATGACAGCTTCCACTCTCGCAGACATATTTTCAATCAGGTGCTGGAAGGTTTCTTGGGGAATGGCAACCCATTCTTCACGGAGTGCTGAACTGAGGAGAAGTATCGATGTAGGTCGGTGAGGCCTGGCACGAAGTCGGCGTTCCAAAACATCCCAAAGGTGTTCTATAGGATTCAAGTTAGGACTCTGTGCAGGCCAGTCCATTACAGGGGTGTTATGGTCATGTAGCCACTCCGCCACAGACCGTGCAGTATGAACAGGTGCTCGATCGTGTTGAAAGATGCAATCGCCATCCCCGAATTGCTCTTCAACAGTGGGAGGCAAGAAGGTGCTGAAAACATCAATGTAGGCCTGCGCTGTGAGAGTGCCAAGCAAAACAACAAGGGGTGCAAGCCCCCTTCAAGAAAAACACGACCAGATAATAACACCACCACTTCCGAATTTTAGTGTTGGCACTACACACGCTGACAGATGTTCACCGGACATTCGCCATACCCACACCCTGCAATCGGATCGCCACATTGTGTACCGTGATTCGTCACTCCACACAACGTTTTCGTCCAATGTTTACGCTCCTTACACCAAGCTCTAGTCCGCTGGTCTAGTGGCTAGCATGGGAGCCTTTGTTGTACAGGGTTCTGGGTTCGATTCTCGGTGGGAATGTCCTTGGGAATTAATGTTGCATATGGCTCCTTTAAAAGTGTACAATTCTAAATTTAAATCCAACAATATGCTACAATTGAGAATCCCAATATACGATATTGATATGGTGAACTACAAAAATAAGTGAAATCTAAAGAAAAACAACAAAGGTGCAAAAAAAAGTGCAGCCAAGTTCGTCAACCTCAAAAAGTGTTGAGATGAGGATGGATGAGCCAAGTTCCTTGGCCACTGCATCTGAAACGAACAATGGAATTTGCCGCGAGGTGTAAGGGAAAATGATGTTAAGGAGCCTTAGGGATAGTGGTGGGTTGGGACCACTACCAACCTTATGAATACCAACTTCGCTAAGGCACATATACAGTATACTGCAGTAAGATTGGTGGTTCGAAACCCAGACAAGGAAAACTTATAATCGTCCACGAGGTGTCAAGGAAAATTATATTGACGAGCCTTAGGGATGATGTTTGTGAGCGTGGTGGATTTGAGGGCCACCACCATCCTTAAGGCTGACATGTCTCGGCTGTGAAACTAGGAACAGACAGCTTGGTGTATTCGAATATGTTAGACACCTCGCGCCAAGTTCCAGTGTTCGTTTCAGGTGCAGTGGCCAAGAAACTTGGCTCATTCATCCTCTTCTCTACACTTTTTGAGATTGACGAACTTGGCTGCACTCTTTGCACCTCTGGAGTTTTTGTTCAGATTCATATTCTTTATGTGCTACCAAATGAAATATTTCAGCTTAACGTCCTGCGATTATGTCCTTTAAGCTAAGGGAGGTGATAAAGCATATGAATGGTAATGGAATACTTGGTGGAATGAGAAAGTGGGAGAAAACGGAAGTACTCCGAGAAAACTCACGGATATAATGTTGTCCATCACAATCTTACTTGGCTGGGGATTGAACCAGGGACCCTACCCGCCAGAGGTAAGCGCTCTACCACTGAACCACCGTGCCCCCATCATTTAATGTTCAGCCGCGGTGGCTCAGTGGTTGAGCGTTCACCTCTGGTGCTCGGAGTCTCCTTTAGCCTAACCGTCATAAAAGTGGGAAGTAAAACTCAAAGATTTCATTTCATTTTTTTTTAATTTAATGTTCATCATTAAATAGAATTTGAGCTACACTTATACAAACTACTACCGAGTTTCAAGTTCTCTTTAGCTAACATGCTTCCTAATCATGGAAACCGTGAGGAACACGACAGAAGTTATGAGGTTATAATTACCCTTACAATGCAGCGTCCAGCCAGAATAATTTAACGATTCTGGCGCCAATCCACTCATTTTATTTATTAAAACAATAAAGTGACACTGGTAATACACGACGCGTCAGACATGTTTTGTATAGCACAAGTAATGAAACAGAGAAATAGGCACGACAACCTGTAATAATGTACACACTCTGTCCTATCATAAATGCTAGGAATTATTTACAAGATTCAACGGTCATCTCTAGAACACTTTGGAAATAACAGTCAAAAACAAATACTCGTCTTAACAAGGCTGTAAAATGTAATGAACTCTCCTACATTGGCACTACAATGAATCGAAATTCTAGCTCTATTACAACCTACGCGAGCAACAGAACCGTTTTCTCTGCTTTATCAGCTAAATACAACTCCCTACTCACTAAGCTCCATGTTTGTTGAAGGGAACACCATGTTGTACTTAATGGCCGAGAGACGAAAAACCAATAGTCAACACCTACCGTCACGCCAGCTATGTAGTCCATTTTGCCATTACATTTTGTGAAGAAGTATTGCAGTGATAAATCATTAATTAAATTTCAACATTACCTTTCGATTATTCAATGTTGATACTGATGGAGGAAAAATAAATAGTATGAAGTTTACACAAAAGTCTTGTACGTGCTAACAAAACGCTACATATATATATATATATATATATATATATATATATATATATATATATATATATATATATATATATATATATTAATTAACTGCTTGAAATAAAAATGAATGCGAAAAAAGGTTTTTCACTACAGGTGTCAAGAATTAAGCCAAAGTTCACTTTTCAGCAATTTGTTCCAGCTATCATATAATACGTTCAATATTCCCTAACACAATTATTCAGTTTAAAACATCAGTACATTTTAAAAGACATACGAGGTGAGTTCGTAAAGTATCGAACCTTATTTTTTTCCCGCCTAAAGCAATGAAGTGTGGGATACTTTCTTCTGTGTAAATGTAGAGGGGACGCTCATGCGCAGTCGTGATTTTATCCGCTCGGGAGAAAGTGTAAGTCACTGGCAGTAGGGTGAAGATGTGTAGTGAGCGGTCGTCCGATTTCTTTTCTTTTATATATTTTTTTAATATAAAATTACAGAAAAAACTTCAGCGGCGATATTGCTTCAAATTTTGCCAAAAGCTTTGGCGATGCCCAAAAAGAAACTATTCAATCAGGTCGATACATTCAATTTTGAACGAGAATTTGGGCATGAGAAGATGTCCATGCAATTTGATTCAGGCTTTCGTAATCAAACACAGCATTATTGTGTGTCGTACGACTCCCTGCTCTCCCGACATGGTTCCGTGTGACTTTTGGTCATTTCCCAAGCTAAAAATGCCACTGAAAGGACCCGATTTGAACCAAGAGAAGACATCATACGGAATTGGACGACACGGTTGCTCACCATTCCAAAAGCACTCCAGAATTGTTTCCAACAATGGAGGGAGTGAAATGTATTTTTGCCAACCAAAAGTTCGATACTTTTTGAACACACCTCACATTTTCATTGTAGAAAGCTATATTAAATGTTAAACTTCTACAACATTGTACGTATATTACAACCTCTTCCGTAATTATTGCTATGTCAGGCTATTAAAATGTCAGTCTGGTTGCTGAACCATTTAAGAATTCTCCTTTTCGGTACCGCTTACTTAATGTCAAATTAATTATTCGTTTTGTTCTATTTTATTTCAGGGTATAGCTTCATTCATTGAACTTTCTTCGACTGCTGGCATTTGCATTGCTGCATCTGAGAAAATCTTGAGAAATGCCAAAACTGAAGATTTTGACAGAATAGTTGAGAAACTTGGGCAAAAACCTAATGCTAGAGGGGTGATCATGTTTGTTGATGAAGATAATACAAGGTAAGTACAAGTATTATCATTGATTTAAATTGATTTTTGAAGCTTTAAGGTAACTTTAGGTAGTTAGTTGCTTGGTTTCAAAACTGGTTCCCCTTTCAATACTAAAGTTATGTAAGACGTGGCCCTACAGTTTTAATGCTTGATCCGGATCAAATGGGCTCCCACAGGGAATTGAACCTAGGATTCCCGCTCCCAAGGCGGGTACGCTAACCGCATAACAACCATGGGAATATTAAAGGTGATTTAGTTCAATACAATACCGTAATATTATAAAGACCATCATTGTCTATTAATTCGTAAATACAAATTGTATTAATATACTTGTAAAAAAAAAAAAGTTTAATTTTAAATACCTTGTTAAAGTTTTCTGATACTGGAGGCCACTTATATATTCAGTTATTAACATAAACATAATTGACAATTTTCTTTTGTTAGAGAAGTGCACTTCACATAGTATGCGGACATTGTTAACTTAAAATAACAGATCAGTATATGAAGCAAAAATGTAAAAGAAATGTATGCATTACATTTAAAAATATCCAAATTTTGTTTAAAATTTTTGAGTAGTTACAGGGAAACTGCGCATTACTATATTTAATCCGTAATTTGCAATTTTTGTCAATATTATGACTGTGGCATGCAAAAGTCCTTATTAGAATAACTGTTACAAAGAAGAAATCAAAGTTTGGTGGTATCATCATCATTATCATCATAGGTATTCTGCCATTATTGGCAGGGCACTTGGCGCAACTGAGACTCCTTTATCCTTCACGGATTTCAGTTAACTTTTCGCTTTTACGTGCGACTTCTCTGTTTCCATATCGTCCATTAGGCTAATTGTAGTCTTCTTCACCCTATCCCTCTCTTTCCTGCCACCATATCCTTTAGCACGTCACTTATGATAGAATTCCTTCTTAGCCAATGTGCCAACCAGTTTCTCTTCCTGTTCTCAATAATATCTAAAATTGCTCTTTTCTCCTCCACCCTTTCATTCATATTCCTCTCGACCCAGCTAATTCTCTCCATTATTTTCCACGCCCACATTTCAATAGCTTCCATTCGTACAAAAAAATATAGTTTTTGTATTTCGGTCATAGATTTACGAGCTACTAACCTAAAAATGGTAATTTTATAGTTAAAATATATGAGTACACATGAAAGAAGGATATGGAAGATATTAAGTTCCACCGGCGTTGTACAACAATACGTAGTAAGGGAGATTTTCAGTATGTTTACATGATTAGTTACTAATGTTGAACTACTATAAGTGCTGCAGGAAGTTATTTAATTTGTTTATAATACTTAGTGCTTACACTAAAATTTGCAGTAGATATACGCAATCTTCGTTTTAAGAAAGAAAAAAAGGAGTACATAATTCATTGATGTTGCAGCCTGTCCATATGTTCGATACTAATTCGGTAAGTCTATATTGGCTAATGACCACAATTACATTACGAACGAACCCAGTGCTGTACTCTTTTAGTCAAGTAATATCCAATCTAATAGTGTCAATGTCTCTACACTGTAAATGTGTAACATAATACAGCAAATTAATTATTAAAATCAAGACATCCAAAATAATAGGCTGCTCCAATTTTTTTCCTAATATGAAATTAAATAAAATCTTTCAAGTTAACTGCGGGTGCGGTGGCTCAGTGGTAGAGCGTTCACCTCCGAAGTTTGAGGTCCCTGGTTCGATCCCAGCTCGCGCCTTGTGGACTTTGTAGTGGACAAACACCGTGCTCGTGGGTTTTCTCGTTTCCTTCCACTTTCTTCCTTCCACCATTTCACTCATCTCTCATCATCACCGTCTCCTTTAGCCTAACCGGCATAACCGTGGGACGTAAAACTTAAAGATTCCGTTCCATTCCATTTCAGGTTAACGTCACACAGTTACCTTTTAGTCTAAGGGAGATGGAAGATTAAACTAAGTGAACAACGATGGAAGAATTAGTGGAATAGAAACGTGGGAGAAAACGCGAGTACTCCGAGAAATCCCACGGATAGAAAAGTTTAATGGATAAATGAACTGGGTAACAAAATATTAATTTATCTTATGCTACCGGAAGGCTCATTCTAGCTTACTGACCTAGAGTAGCTAGGTGGGACCATTAAAACTGTAAAGCAGGAGTAGGGTGGTCAGGTTTCCTCTTTGATTCAGAAAGATAGCCACATGGAACACTGAGAATAAAGGAGCAGAAGTGAAGAGATAGATTAGGGATTAGGGTTAAAAGTAGCACATACGCAAGAACTACGTAATTACTATCTATATATTAAAATGCTAGGTTTGTATGCTTGCTTCTAAAGAAAAGTTTATTTGTTTGCCTCAAATCCTTTCGACAAAGAGATTTCGAAAACCACAATTGCTAGAAACGTGCCATTTTCGCTGGTCGATTCCAATTTTTGTGTATATTCCAGTTCTAATTCAATATGTGGCCGTTATTTTTTATTACATTTTTAGAGGTACACTGGAAGTGTTGAAATGTAAAAAGAAAAAAAAAATGAATAAACATATTCTATGTGTTACACATTCCAATAGAGCGTGCTTGTATACAGGGGTTCTATATCTATCAGGCCTTTTGTTCATAATCAGGAAAACGAAGGATAACAATTTCTCCAGAATAAAATGAATCTTTATTGTTTGGAGTGTTTTGCCCAATGAACATCATATACCGCTGACATTACAATTAATCGTATGTAATATATTTGTTTATTACATATTGCATGCAAGAATAAAGAAAACACTCATCATACAGGAATTAGAAACTCCAACCGGAAGTAGGCTCAATTTTGCAAACGGTACGAGATATTGAAAATATAACCGAAAAACAATCTCCCCTTTATGGTACCCCTCGCCGATTTTTATAAAGACAACATGATACGTTATTAATTCTCGTTGAATTTATTTTTCTAGTCGCTACCTTAACCTATATTTTTTTTTAGGTAATACATATTCTGGCCACACTGTAATTTCTATGGATGACAACACTGAAAATTCTTCCGATTCGTATTTTCGAGTGTAGAATAACATTACAGTGTAGAATAACAATAACATTATTGTTCTAAATTACATTTCGTTATCTCTTTTTACTTACGAAAAACGGACAAAAGAAAAATGTTTAGCTTTTGTATCATTTTTAGTAGTATCCCTCTTTAAGCAGTTTTCTTCAGTTTATAAAATTTTTAACTTGTACTACAACATTAGCATATTGGTACTGAACAAACCAGAAATACATGATTTATATTTTCTAACTGGTAGATTAGATAATGGTAAATTAGATAATTGTGTCGCTGCATTTGAACGTCAATAGTTCTATCATTCCACATTTTATTTGAGCAAAATGTCCCGAAATACTACTCCGTCATCTACAGTGACTAATCTGTCGCACGACTATTTATTTTCGCAAGCATATAAAGCTATGAATGATCTAATACAAGACAATTGAATTACCATTTGTCTTTCAAGGTAGGTTTTCTTTGGGGCAAAATTTGGGAGAAAGCTTTTGCTCACATCCTCTTCTGGTTGACTGATGGAGAAAAATGTTTGCTTAAGAGAAGCCTTATGCTTATTTCTCTCGCTGACGTCAAAGCGCTGGCGCTCAGGTTGCATAAAAACACCCAAGTTGCGGCTTGTTGCTAAGTTGTTAACGTGGGAGTACACGTCCAAATCAATACGCTGAAATGCTGTTACAACACTTACTATAGTGCAGCAAGTTATTATACATATTGCTATTAAATGTATTTCATTATTTAACTGAGTCTGTTTCAAACTTTTACTCTAGCAACATAATTATGATAATTTAAAAAAAATGCCTTGGTAAATGTCTAAATTTTGTTTTCTTTCCACAAAACATATACTAGCAGTAATGTATCCTCCGTCACGTAAAGATCAATATAGTATCTTCAGTATACATATATTGGTGTAACTCAATATTCAGTATTATTATTTGAAATACAAGTATATGAATAAGTCAAAAGCCAAATTTTGCACTGTTGAATAAATAATATTTCCAGCTATTGAGTTGTTAAGAAATTATGTTTAATGTTGGGATTAAGTGTTGAAAAGCACTTAAAAGTGAGGTTAAACTATTTCAATCTTCAACTAAAACAAATGCAAAATGCACTGCTCGCCATGTTAGGAGAGCTATCTTTCATCTCTCTCTCTCTCTCTATCTCTCTCTCTCTCTCTCTCTCTCTCTCTATATATATATATATATATATATATATATATATATATATATATAAGATGAATTTATTTTCTTGTCTCTGGTCAATTTCAACGAGAAACAAAGGGATCAGTTTTTTAGGCCTTAAACACAGAAAATAAATTGTTTCATAAAATATGAATATTTTGAAGGTGAATGTATTGTGAGTTATACACTGATCAAGCAAAACATTATGGTCACCTGCCAAACATCTAATATATCCATAGTTGGCTCACAGGAAAGCAGCAATGGTGTTTGGCACGGAAGCAAGGATACCTTGGTAGGTAGCTGAAGTCAAGGTGCACCACATCTGCATATACAAATCACTTAATTCCTGTACATTCCGCAGAGGTGGTCGATTAGCCTAAATCTCACATTAAATGATATCTCAAAAGTGTTCAATTTGGTTGAGATCGGATGAGTTCGGAAGCCATAGCATCAATTGAAATTCACCACTGTGCTCCCCAAGCCGCTTTAGCTCAACGTTGGCCTTGTGACAAGGAGTGTTGTTCTGCTGAAACCATTCGAATCTGGAAATGTAGCCGATATGAATGAATGTACATGATCTTTAATAACTTAGCGGCCATGGTACCTTCCACACGCTATACTAGACCCATGGATGACTATGTTATTGCTTCCCAAACCATAATGGGGCCACCACTAGACTGTTGTCATGCTACTCTGCATGTCTCGAGTAATTGTCTTCCTAAAAGAGGACGGATTCTGACCGAGCTATCGATGTAACTCAGGCAGTATCATGATTCATCGGGCCATACAACGTTAGCGATTTATTTGAGGTTCAATGACGTCGGGCACGTACACATTCCAGTCATTATTAATTATAACGTACGGTAAATATTTGTACTTATGTGGAATGTCAGCTGCAGAGACCCATATCTAGCAATATACGGTGAACCGTGTGCTCAGATACACTTTTGTCTTGTTCACTAGCATTGTGTTTTAAAGTCTACTGTTAATCGTGCCACAGTTTATGCCCTATCCTGTTGTACCTCCATCGACATTCTACGACGGGTCTGACATTTTAGTGAGGTATAACCGTCGCAATTCTTGTGGTTTTGTCCTTGTTTCACCGTGCTTTTCTTGCCTTAGGATGAAAGCTACGACAGATCCCGAGCACACCTGACAAATCGCGGTGTTTCTAAGATTCTCATCCCAACCGTCTGGCCACCACAGTCTGGAGACTATAAAATTCTGGTATCACAGGTCTACTCCATTCCTCGCAGAAGCATCACACTGCCTGATTGAGTAGGATCTCTGTAACCGTCTGGCAAGCAGTTATGCTGTGTTCTATCCCTCGTACATCAATCCAACGACTTCGATCAAAAAGTAGTTTTCTCTTCTTTTCTCTATGGTCTAGGGAACAAAAAGGTTCACTGCCGCGTTCACAAAAGCTGACTTCACTGACTGAGTTCACTGACTTCTATCTTGAGCCAACTGGATCCAATGTCTACTTTGTATTTCTATTTCTGTGAGATCCATCTAAATATTGCTTTCCCATCTATGCCTAAGTCTTATGGTCATTTTCCGATTTGTCTTCCAGTTAAGACTTTGAAAGCCAGTTCAAAAAGTAGAAGGATGTGATAATGTTTTGGCTGGTCAGTGTATATAAATGATTAGGAAAAGAATGTAAACACCTTAGGAAAATGTGACTTACTTCATTAGCATAGCGTGGGGACAGGGGACCCCTAAGAACAATTCTGATTTGTTATGGGATGGAGACATGAGCCATGGATTGTTTCCAGAGGAATAATCTACCATCCATCATGCACTGCAGTATTTAGTTTCGTTATCGGGATGGAGAAGCATATCTGCTTTAGTTTATGAGCTCTAAAACTGAACACATGTGTTTAATAGTGTTAATCTCTGGGTGAGCCAGGGTAAGTAATTTAATATATCCTGACATTCATGAAACCGTGCAACAATAATTCTCGCAGTACTTCGATATAAGATGGAGAAAGTTTCAAGCTTAACCTTACCTGAGCATCAACCGTACAGAAACACAACCTGTTGTTGGAAATAAGGTGAAAGAGAAGTGCTCGGAAAATATCAAAATATTCCGATTGTCAACGGTTTACTTTATATGTCATTGGCACTATTTACCCGCTTTGCTCTAAATTTGCTGGCAGCAATCAATGGTTTGGAAATTACAACTCGACCGCGATGCAACCTACATTTGACTTTGTCACTATAGGCAGTTTCAGGTGAGTTCCGGAATTACGCTTGCTTCATTCGCTTTATAGTCCTTGGTGCCTCAATGCATGACAATCCTTGTAACTAAGGCATTTCTTTCGTTCACTATTAATGTACCGATGTTCTTTCGCCATTTGTTCTGTAGGCCATTTGTTTTTGCTTGGAAAGTCTCATTGAAACTCTGAAAGGTGTCTCGTTTTCCTTCACCACAGTTTTTCCGCTTCAGTACACGCCTATGTTCTGCTTCAGTTAACGCACTGTAGACTACACCTAACATCCCACTGACAACATATACTTACCCAATGGAAAGCCGTGCTTCCACGACCCGTTGTATTCTGTCGGACCACCAGCACCCATTTTATGATATCGCAATTTCCACAGCAACAAATTACGTTGAAGTATATACATAGGGATTCATTCCATTCTTCCCTATAGGTTTTCCATAGCCTAGTAAGGGCGATGTTGAAGACGTTGTTTCAAGGTTCTAGATGTGCTGAAATGTATTGGTCTGGTATCAGGGCTTTCTACAGAAATATTCTGAAATTTACGGATTTCCATTTCCTATGCCACGTCATTATAAAACCGGAGGGTCTGGGTCGACTGTCTCTCATATGGATGGATCTGTTTCTTGGAGCTCGGTACAAATGATGAATGGGTCACAATGGATTCTAATGTGATAACCGTCTTTCTTTGAATCATTCTTCTCCAAGTGTCTCTCGTACAGTTTGAGTAAGTTTGTATTACGTTCAGCAATGTAACGCGGGACGAAGTTGTGAACCCGATCCTTATGAGCATCCGAAGAATAAGGTGGTGACAAATGACGTAGCTGAGAGAGGTGACTGCACCAAATTTATTTTTTGGACCGTCTCACGTTACGGTGGTGGATTCCCCTAACCAGTCAGTTGAGAAAACCAGGAATCATCCCAAGGGACTCAATCGTTAATAAATTCGAACGGGCCCTTTTTGTTGGTGAATGCTTCTGCATGATCCATATTTGTGTTGTTTTGGCCACGATACCTTTAACTGTGTTCACTCCAATGTTAAATTTTTTCTCGATCCTTTTTTCTTCTAGTTTCTAGTGGTAGTCTCTAGAACCAACACACAGACTACATGGTGGATGATCGAATTCCTTCAAGCTAAACTATTTGACCAGATATTCAGTATTACGTCATGAACGTGTTCCCTATCATCCTTGAACTATCTGACCAATTACGCATTTTACTGTCACTTATTCGATTTTTGACATTTAACTCACACAGCTGGACATGAATATTCAAAGCTGTAATCACTCTTCTTGTTCAAACCCAGATTCCTGAGCGTCTTTTGCAGTCAGGGGGCCAGTTATTTTCTTAAATACGTTAATCTTACACTACACTGAGTACAAATTGACACTGTGATAGCAAATGGCGTATGCTTGTTTGTAAATGATGCCAGGAACCTGTGAGCTCACTTATTCACAAGGAAACACGAAATTTCAAACAATATTCACAAGAAAACTTTGCATAAAAATATTATCAAGTATTCTACTTGTTTTAACGACCTGGGACTAACGAGTTTTATTTTATTTAACTCTAATTTAATCCTAATCTAATCCAGAATAATTTAACCCTAATTAGTAAAAGTAAGTCTTATTATATAACTATAACATTATGTTTCCTAAATTTCTTTGAATATTTTTGTTGTTCTTGTTTTCCATTTAATTTGGAGGTAAATTCATTACCTCAATCTTGACCAATATTAACTCCAAACAGTAGAAATGATTTGGCAAACCTCAAGGAAACCACGGCAAATTGCATCAAATTTGAATATTTTTTTTTAAATGAAGCTTATCGAACAAGATCGTTCTCTTATCATATACTATGTAATGAGGGTATCTTATTTGAAACCGGTAAGCCTCATTTTCATTCAATTCTAGCGTTCATAAATATATCTGTGTCAATCCCACTGCTTACCAGGCTAATAGAGATACTACATTGAATATATATATATATATATATATATATATATATATATATATATATATATATATATATATTTAGGCACATATTTTATATATATATTTATCCCACAATTATGTAATTTAGGCTAAGGGAAATGGATAGTTAAGGCAACTGAATGATGATGCAATAATTGGTGGGATGAGAATAATGGAGGAAACGAGTGTACCCAAGAAGACCAACAGACACAAACTTACTTGACATGAATCAAATCAGGGATCCCAGGCACCAGAGGTAAGCTCTCTTCAACTAAGCCACGGTACTCCTACACTGAAATATGTAAAATGCAGTCTTTTGTGTGAAATGCAGAGAGACATTTAAAGACGTACAGATAGACATAGTCTGTACAGGCAGAGACGTACCGGTTTTATGTGGGACATCCTATATATGGGGTGGCTGGAAGTTTTTAAACAAAATACCTCAAAGGGATCAAAATGCATTGCTTTGTTTGTTCAAGCCCCGAATATGAATAGGTAGGTTGATATTCTGAAGGAAAGCTTCTGAATACGACTGCACATACACGGAGATGAAGAGCATAAGAAACTAACTCCTAAAACAAAGCAATATTCCAGTAAATTTAGTTTCAGTGTGTTTACAATGCAATGCAGTAGTTAATGCTTCATGAACATAAAGGTGCATATATGGACTCTGCTATATTTGCTTACTGAGAAGTAAAGCGATGGAATTCAATAAGAATGTCAGTGTTCTACTAGTCACCCTGAAAACGCCGAAAGCATCTTTTCCCTTGACTAATATAATCTAATGAATTGTTTACGTCTCTAAAATTAGTAAGCAACATTGCATTAGTAAACACTAACATCCAGGCGTACAAGTTGAAATTCTAAGTAAGCTTAGAGTAACTTAAGAAACTATCACAGAATTTTGAAATCAGTTAGATATATAATACAGTGAAAAATTCGGTGCAAGTTCTAAACTTAAATCACATTTAAGTTAACCATTTCGTTGCATGAGAACCACACGAACGTAACTCCATTTTCATACGTTTACAGGAGAGAGGAAAATATGTGATTTTAAAAGAAAAAAATAAAAAATAAAAATAATAAGTTAAAAATATTATTGAATAATAATAAAGGCATTACAAAATGGGTTTCAATACTACTCAAATGACAGGATAGCTTAACAAAATGGTAATTCAGTTTCGTCCTACATACTATTGAAATGAGATACGTTCCTCTGACTCTAAGCAAATTATTTTTAAAGGAATTGTTCTTGTGAACATACGTTTAGCAAATTATAATAGCCTTCAGTTTTCTTATTACGAGCTCTAACTAGAAACGCTAAACATTGAAATCTAAATGTTAAAATAGTACCACTAAACAATAAAGAAAAAGCATTTAATCACTATCACCATCATCGTCATTACCTTAGCGCTGCACACGCTGCAGAGATGGCAAGTCAATGAAAACTTGACCCAAGACCCACTGACCCACCACTCATCGTGACCCACAACCCACTTGACCCATTATGACCCACTCAACCCGCCATGATTCATACTGACCCCACCCGCCGAAACCCATCGTCATCAACTCTGACCCATTCACGCCCCCCACCCCCTCATCTGAATAAATAGTTTACACTTGTAATAAAACAAACCTGTGAAATTATCACTATCGGAGTTTGCGTATCTACGGTCAATCGCTCAAGCACCGCTCCGCTACAATACCGGTGGATCTGGCCTTTAAGATATAAAATGGTAAAGTGTTTCCCATGGGCCAAATTACGATGAATATCAATTTAATTATCATATATAGTTATTTTCTTGTTGAATTACAGGTACATTTAAGTGGAAAGTAGGATGAAATTTAAAAGTCTCAAAAATGAAGTTAAAGTAGGCCAACGTAAAGAAAAAAGCTGTAAAATTTTCCATATACTTCAGCATACCGTGCAAACTTAAGATTTCCATGCAAACTTACGATATAAATTGTATATCAATCTTTCCCACAACTCTATGGTTTGATTGCTTTGTGCTCTGAACGTTCCATATAATAAACACAAGCTTCAGCAATTATTATAATAGGAAGCAGTTAAAATGCGAAGCACTTTAGTTTTTGTTTCTCAATTCTATTTTACATGTGGCAGGCCTGGACCACTAAACTTAGTGATCAATTTAATGGGTAGATGATATTTCAAATCAGCATATGAAACTGAAGTATTCGTCAATAAATTCTTAAAATTCTGATCAATGTTTTGAAAATGATATAAACATTTTCCAGAGTCCAATTCATGATGTTTATTGCTAAACATAAAGTATAACTAAGAATAGATTTTTTTTAAAAAAAAAATAACTATTTACTTTATACAGTCTTAATCTAGTTAATTCCAGTGGATATTAGTGGTCCAATCACCCAATCACCCTTCGGTACTTCAAGTGCATTTAAGTATCGCCAACTTCCCTTAAAAGTTTCAAGAAACTAGGCAAATAGATTATAAGACTCAGAAGATAGGATAATCAGTAGTTTCCATGTGTCATGCGCTTAATAAAATCCAGTTTATGTACGAGTATACAATTGATTACAATTTATAATATATTCCAATCCTTATTCATGGTGTGAAGAAAATGTGCGTGAGAGGTGATTCTACGTATAAAAAATTCCAGAAAACTGCTTCTATTCAGAGATAAGGAATGACTGGAATCATGAAATCATTGTTAACTTCTTTCGGATCGATTGATGCATCAGTTCACCGAGTCGTTGTTTTGCTAATAGAGTGCTTCAAACTAGAAACTGCGTTCCGGATTTTGTTCCATGAGCTTTCCTGTTTCCTTTCATGTATAAGAACACTTAGTACAGCCATGTACTCTATCTACATCCTGAATATTTTTCCATCACTTTTATTCGAAACAATCTTCAAGAATTTCAATAAGAGAGTCATTTTTGTAACACTTTTTTTTTAATGACGGCAGTCAGACACGTACTCATAAATTAATTTCGAGGAGGGTTCAAGGCTTTTGCGGACGCCCAAATTCAGAATAAGTGTAAACTTTACACGTGTCGATAATTTTGAGTACAATTGTAGTACCGGTAACCCTATATTTCAAAGATATCGGAATTTCAAAGAAGGTGGCTTGACAGCAATATCAAGCAAATGAAATTATGGTTAACCTTGTTTCAAAATCTATCTTACCTATTCGTCCTAGTATTGTCTCCTTTGGATTAGTTGTCCTTCTTTTAGTCTTGGGTCTAGGGTTGGAATCATCTGATATTGATGATAAAGATTCCGGGCCAGCACTAGGTACATAATCATCACTTGAACATGAACTCAAAATATCTTTGTTAAATATACCATTAGATTCTGTGTTTTCTTCACCCATTTTTCTTGGCGTTATTCAATTCTGTTGTTGATAGTTACGATTCCGGATCAGCAATAGGCACATAATTATTACTCGAACACGAATTCAAAAGATCTTGTTTGTTTTCTGTACCGACTCAAAGTTTTCTTCTACCGTTTTCTCGGTGTTATACAATTTGTTTAACTCGAGAACTCTTCTTACCCTCGAAGTCATTTTGCAATTCATAAACTAACTATGCGGGACGACGTGCTAGTCAGTACCCACACTTCGTTCGCCACTCTCTTGTTTTTTGTCATTCTTTCTGAGGAACTAAAGCAAACACTAAAAAAAAATCAAAAGTCGGCACCAAAAGGCCGTCTAAAAATAACTTACGTTGTTGCAGACTAGTACTTGACAAAAATGTAATTTTTACATTTTCCTAGGGAGAATAAAGTGAATCGACATTTTATTTTGCTTATATAATAATTATCATTGATGCGAACGAGACAAGATTTGTGGCTATTTCGTCTCGAAAATGTGCTGTAAAAGTGATGTCTCGAATCGAAAAATGTATATTTCACTATTGGAAGAGCCGTCTCTCGAGCTCGACTCGAATTTTGTCAGAAAAATCATGTCTCGACTCGTCTCGTGCGCATCCCTAATAATTATATAACATTTTGTTTACTTGTTTTTTAAAATAACGAAACAACATTGTGCTTTCAGCATTTCTCACTAACACGTATTTTTGAAAGTTCTTCAGAGTTTTCGAGTCAGAGAAACGTAGGAGCCAATACGTCTCTTTGGTCCTCAAAATTGAATGACCTCTTTTGGGACAGGAAAACGTATTGGATGTTACGCTCCTTTGACTCACAAGTTCAGTTCATAAATGAGAGATACGTTACTGCTTTTTAACGGCGAGAAGAAGAGATAGAGTTACGTAGATTTGTTACCAAGTGGGCCTTTCAAAATTATGTAGATGTATATAAAAGAAAAACAAAAATCCGATTTTTGGAATTACGTTCCTCTGGTTATCATGACGATTTCTCATCCTCCAACCAATAGAATTTAGATATTGTATTTTGTGTTGTTATTATTTTACTACTTCAAATGCACTACAATTGAATCGTTGAGTTTGAAAACCGGTCATCTCCATCGAAGCTAATTTAAGAGGAGTGACAAACAAAACTAAATTAGTCAATATACATCTGACATGTAGGACTCTTTTCATTTTCGGACCCTAGAACTGACATTTTTCTACCTTCCAAAAATGAAAATAATCCTATATGTCAGATACATATTGGTTATTTTATTTTTGTTGTCACTCCTCTCAAATTAGCTTTGATGGAGATGAACGGATTTCGAACTCAACAATTCAATTACTTGTTGCATCATCTAACCAAAAGAAGTTGGTGAAGACAAGTGGTCTGCAATCTCAAACGTACAATCGTAAGACATAAGTCAGCTAAAGTCAGGTACAAGATTCACTTGAAACACCTAGAACCAATATTATAAACCACTCACGTCTCTTTCTTATTACACCAAAACCTAATAAAACTCAGAAATAAAATGACATAGAGTAATGTAGGTCAGAAACTAGTTAGTACTCCAAGCTATAGAGCAATAATATCTTGCATGAAATATTGGTGTCCTATATCTGTAGGACGTGAAAAGAGGCCAACGAAAATATTCAAAGCCAAAAACATATTGCAAACAGTAAAATAAGCTATAAGGCTGTCATTATTAATTATTAACAAAAAATGAAAAGTTATGCTTTGTGATCTGTGTATTAAAATGCTACGTTTATATGTTTGTCCCCAATCTTTTAACAAGGAGATCTCGAAAACCGCAAGTGCTAGGAACGTGCCGTTTTCACTGGCTCGATTCCAAATTTTGTGTAGATTGTCCAGTTCTAATCGAATATAATAAGCATGGCATTCTTTATTCTTTATTCATTATTTCTTTATTGCATTTTTAGGAAATGTTGAAATTACAAAATAAATAAACAATAAATAAAGCATAATATCCTACGAGTTATACATTCCAACACAATACATTTGTGTACGTGGACTGTATATCTCTCAGGCGTTTGTTTCATGACCAAATGATAATGAAAGACGAAGGATAACCATTTATCCAGACTAAGATGAATCTTTATTGTTTGGGGTGTTTCGCTATATATCACTGACATTATAATTAATTGTGTATGTAATGTATTTGCTTATTACATACTGCATGCAAGAAAAAATAAAACACTGATCATACATGAATTAGAAACTTCCACCGAAAGTAGGAACACATCTTGCAAACGGTGTCAGATATTGCAAAAAAAAAAAAAAAAAAAAAAAAAAACAATTTCCCCTTTATGGTGTCTCTAGCCGATTTTTATCAAGACGTTTTTCATTTGTATCTGTAAAGGGACATGTACAAATGTTGTGAGAAATGACAAGGAAATTCATACTCATATGTGAATGATGCGCTTTGTAGAGAGCGCAGGTTCAGCTAGTAGAACTTAAATATTGTTATTTTGTGTTTTCATTATTTAAGTACTTCAAATGCATTACAATTACTTCGTTGTACTATCTAATTAAATTAAAATGTGATGTGCGATCTGAAACGTAGAATCACAAAACATAATTCAGCTAAAGTTAAGTACAAGACTCACCTGAAACTTACCTAGAACACGAATTTCTTCAATAATTCAATACAATAAACAATTCGTGTCTCTTGGTTGTCACATCAAAACCAATTAAAGCAGAACCATAGAACGTAAAATTCAGAAATAAAATGACGAAACAATTCAGAGCTAGGAACATATTGCAAACAGTACAATGACCCATACGGCCGTAATTATTAAATATTAACAACATAATGAAAGATTATGCTTTCTGATATAAAATAATAAAGTATTAACATTATAGTTGAGTTTATGTAGTACAACATCATTGTGCTAACGTTCTTACGTGGCTGCCAAGGTATCAAGGACGGGCCTATTGGAATGCGAACACTACACAGGTACGAGGCCTGGGTGGCTCGATGAGAATCGTGTTACAGCAGTTCCATTAAGTTAACAAAAGTCGCTTAAGAGGGTTCTCGACGCCGAAATTAAATTGCCGCAAATTTTAAACGTTTCCCTAAATATTTCATAAAGTTATAAAAGAGGAGAAAAATTGCAAGTTGTTGTTCTTTTAACAACGTGATTTTACAAATGATAGCGTAGTTACAACTCCTCTGAATGTTTTGGTTATGTAAAAAGCTAGGAACGAATCGTTTTTTTGTTTTTTTTTCGCGTTAAAAAGATGATTTTCTAACTTTCAAACAACGGAAAACATTCAGAGAAGTTGTAACTACGCTATCATTTCTAAAACCATATTGTTAAAAGAACACCAACTTGCAATTTTTCTCTGCTTTATACTTTTCTGAGATATTTACGAAAAAGTTTAAAATTTGCAGGCAATTTAATTTCGGCGTCGAGAGCCCTCTTAAAGGTGACAGAGCGTTCAATTCTGGTGTGTAGGGTTCCTGGTTCGATTTCAACTCGTGACAAGTTGTTTTTTTTTTTGCTGGACGAACATAATATGCGTGAGTTTTCTTATAATTCTCCCATTTTTATTTTATTCTACCACTTCGTTCATTAGCATCATATCCATCTCCTTTAGCCTCTGAGTATATCCGTGGGGCGCTAAACAAATAAAAAAAGAAAAAAAGAAAACAAGATTTTTAGGAATGATCCAAAAATGGATCAAATGATTGCCAACTGGGCCAATAATTTGTTTTTGAATCAAGGGTCACAAAATTTTTGAACGGACCCTAAATCGAGTTTTCGTTTTTTTTTTTTTTTTTTGCGGAATAAACAAATAATACTGTGTTAAGTGATAGTTTGGATTTCGCTACACTATATGTACTTCTCCAGATATAAGGCGTACAAGAAAAATTTTTGATTGAAGTATTAGGTACGGGCAAAAGTTCTACCGATTTTGGTGTGCATATGGATGTGAGAAGAACACAAAATATAACTCACCTAGGACTGTGTATAATAACCAGCATGATCAATGACCTCTTCCCATCTTTCCGGTAGAAAATGAACCACACGCCAATAAACCTCCGCTGGTTTGGCCTTGAAGAACTCGCATAAGGCACTTTTTACAGCCTCCACATCAACAAAGGTCTTCCCAGTGAAGACGTTTTGCACAGCGCGAAAACGGTGGAAGTTTGTGGGGGCTAAGTCAGGGTAGTAGGGCGGGTGGGGTAAAACCTCCCAACAAAGGTCTATTAGGCAACCTTTTGACGTGTCATTGCAGCAGTATGTTGCTTAGCATTATTATGCTCGATGATATTCCCTTGACGATTGACAAGGCCTTCGACCGCAATAATTCCTGCAGTATTTCAAGCTGTTGAGAGTAGAAGGCCGCATTAATGGTTTGGTTAGATTCCAGGACCTCCCAATGAACGATTTCTTGAACATCCCATCCCAATAACACTTTCTTGGTATGAAGTTTTGTTTGGATATCGATGGAGGCGGTTCAGAAACGCGACACACAGTCCTGCGACTCTTCATAACCCATTTCTCATCGCTGGTGGCAGTCCGTGTCAAGAAGGGATCTTGTTTGTACGGAGAAAGCAATGCAACATATATTATGAGTCGCCCCTCTCGTTGAGTTGCACTCAGCTAATGTGGAACCCAACGATCGAACTTTGTGACGAAACCCAGAGCCACAAGCTTTCTTTTCACTATTTTCCGGTGTACCTGGAAGGTTGCCACTAATTTCTCTACAGTTGTCCTCGGACTTACGGTTATGGCGTGGTCCAGATCATCTTTGGAAAACGCTGATGGACGCCCAGATAATGGTTGATCGCGACAGCTTCTGTTGCCGTCCCTGAATTTTGAAAACAAACGACGACATGTGCTTTCTTCGATTGCATCCTCACCATACACTTGCCTAATGCTGCGGCAGGCCAAGGCCGTACTACTGCCTTTATAAAGCTCATACAGTAATCAGTGTCTGATGTGTTCCTTATTGGTCTCATTTGATCTGCACAACACTCTCTCCAGTTACGAGCCACTAGTACACACTCACTGCCCGCTGCTGCTGTACGGTTCTCCCGATGACGTGGCCACCGGTTCCAGCTCAAGGAGCGCCATCTCTTCGGTCAAATAACCTTTCATCAGCGACCTTGTGCAAACGGGTAGAACTTTGCACGTACGTAATATATATTGGATCTTTTGATGCATTTTTTTAATTAGGAGCCACAAAATTTTTGAACGTCCCCTAAATCGAGTTTTCGTATTTTCTACGGAATAAGCACATCATACTGAGTTAAGTGATAGCTTGGGATTAGCTACACTGTGTGTAGTTCTCATACAAGGCCTACAAGAATTTATTTGTTGAAACATATTGGATCTTTTAATCCAAAAAAGAAAGAAAGAAAAAGTTACCCAAATACGTCTTTGAGATCTTGCCGATAGAGTATGCTACGTACAAAAAAAAGCAATAAAACAATAAACTTTTAGTAAAAATAATGAAATAACATATATCTAATAATTATTAAATAGTATTTCACTTGTTATAATACAAACCGTTGCCTTGAGTTAGACTATACAGTTTTAACATGAATTCAGCAAACTTCTATGGAGTCAAATCCAATGCATTAGTTACCTCCCACGTACAAGGAAATGGCTCTAGAAGTTCAGGAAGCACTATCTACGATATTTCAAGACTTCCTGATGAAGATTGAGACCTCTCTGACCCTTTTTGGTGAGAAAACTGGATGCAAAATGTTACTACACTCTCCAAGCAGCTGAATTAAATTTCAGCCATATTTAGGGTATTTTGCCTCTTGTAATTCCACGCATTATGTGGACGTTTCCAGGCTCCTTTACTTATATTTCAGAGTTAAGCTTCCATAAGACGCTTTGCATGCATAAGTCTTGAAAGTTTCAAAATCTCACAACAAAATGCAGAAAAAAGCATATTTTTTACATGTAACAAAGAACGATTAACTGCACAACAGAAGTAGTGCATACATAAATAAATCCGGTGAATTCATTTTCATGGAAGTTTAAGTGAAGTAAGATATTTCATGTGTCAATGCAAATTGTAGCATGCCAATTTATTAGAATATTTTAACCACAACAAGTGTAGTGGTTTCTTATGAATAACTATAACATATTCTTTCTTAAAATTATTCGTAATCAGATAGGCGAAGTGCCTTCTAACATGTAATCAATCCAATTGACTTTTCCATATATATACAAGGGCGGATCCAAGGGGGGGCTACGGGGCTATAGCCCCTGATTCACGCTCAGGTTTACACTGGATAAAATGGGCTTCAATTCTGCTTTACACTGGATAAAACGGCAAATTATGGTTTAGCCCCTCCTTTGATCATATCCTGGATCCGCCACTGTATATATATATATATATAAAGAGATCAACTCTAAAGAATAACGGACATATGTAATATACGGAAAACTGTTAGATGTCAGGCATCCTTAAGTGGCATGATGTAACATTTAAGTGGGCTAAACTGCAGTACGTAGGTAGCATACTTTTGGTCCGTACGGATTTCCATGGTAAACTTACGGATTCCGTATATTTGTACAATATACCGCTGTACAGACAAGGGATTTTTCTCAGTGTGTTGTTGGGATTTAAGCACACAATTATTTTTATTCGTTCAAACAATAATTTCAAAGGGACTGCAGTGCCTCAGTGGTAGACTGTTCATCTTTTGGTGTGTGGGTTTCTGCTTTAATACCAGCTCCCGCAAATTGGTCTTTGTGGTGGATAAACTCCATGCGCATGGATTTTCTCGTGGATCTCCCGTTTCACCCCACATTCTTTAGTCCACCGCTTTATAAACAATCTCTATCTCCCTTAGTCTATATGCATAATCGTGTTACACTAAACTAGAAATATCATTGCATTTTCTTTAGAGTTACTTTCCGTTTCTGAGAACCAAGGTGTTTGAAACTAAATATATAATTTCGAATGCATTGGATGATCAGTGAACTGTCTATCTTACAGTACTAGCACTTTCCTGTTTTCACTTGAGAAGTTTTCATACTAACCCAAACAACTTAGATTGAAATTGTTTAACTATTTCCATCCCGAAGCATATTGTGGCCCCAGGATAAGATAGTCGTCACTCTAAAATGACAATTTCACATAAACTTGATTCTGTTTCACGTTTTTAGGAATTTTATCTATATTTAAATACTAGCCGTTGGCTAGCTGGAAGCTCCACACCCAGACTCACACATTTGCTCGACCTACGCCCTCGCACCTCTTAAATCCACAATTCTACCAAATTTCAAATTTATTTTTTTCGTATTTCAACCATCTAGAAGATAAGATTTTGGATCCAAAGGAAACGCCCATTTAAATAACAAAGGGAATTTCTTCATCCTCCTTTTAGACCATTTACAAACTAAAAATATTCACTTTTGGCAATTTTCCTGTGAGTTAGTCACGAAAAACTTCAATCATGCCAAATTTCATGATTTTGATCCTGCCGGAAGTTCCTAAACATTTTGGAGTGTAAAAGGTTTCCCATATAAATAATATGGGAACGATTTTTCAATTCCCCATAAAAATACTCAACAGTTGGATTGTATTATTATTATTATTATTATTATTATTATTATTATTATTATTATTATTATTATTATTATTATTATTATTATTATTATTATTATTATTATTGGTCATTTACCTAAGTAATGCTAATGAAAACATTAAAGCTTTCATTCCAATTCCAAGTACCTAAAACATAATATTATATGTCAGAAGAAAAGAGAGAAAGAAACGTTCATTTAAATAGCATGGCTAATTAGTTAGTCGCAACTTTAGAGCCCCTAAAACTTAAAAATATTCACTTTTGGCAATTTTCCTGTCGGTTAGTCCCGGAAAGCTACAACGATGCTACATTTCAACTTTCCATGTCAACCGAAAGTATTTCTTTATTTAGGTCAGTTCATGAAGTTTAATAAATAGTTGGGATATATGAAACTAGCAAAATACCCGTTCGTCGCACGGGGAGAATAGTTTCATTTTGGACATAAAGGGGAGAACTTGATTGTAAACGGCATTCGAAAGTGTCACTGTCCATCTCAGCAACCCGAAACTATGGATTCGACATTAATATCAGTCATGTTCGATCATTTTTAAATATATCTCTCCTTTCCCTCCCCTAAGATGCACTCTTAGAGCGAAATAACGAAAACCATCCCAGCCCCAAACCTCATCACTGTTGGAAATTTGATAGAGATATGATTCTTGGTACAGCGGGGGACACTTCTAAATGGTACAGCCATATGGAGATTTACGGCTAAGGTGTACCATTTAGAAGTGTCCCCCGCTGTACAAGAGTTATGAAGTTTTATTTACTTTTATATATCTCCCCCTCCCCTACGCTGTACCGTCAAAGTAAAACGAAAAAAATAAACAGTTCTAGGCCTGAACCACATCTATGTTGAAAATTTGATCGAAATCGGTCGGGTGGTTCAAGAATTACTAAAAAAAGCATAGTCACTTGCATTTATACACACACGTTGTCTGTTCAGTGCATAGTTCTCCTATGACCATGAATCTCCTTCCGACTGTACATGTCTTCTTTCTCACACAAGTAAAGGATAGAAGACTTACAGAGAAAGTGAATTGATGTTGGATCCGTCCGAGTACGCCTCATTGCGTCTCTTGAGGCCTTTCAATTTACAATATTAACCCTTAGTTGGTAACATCCAAAAAATAAGCTATAACAGTAACATCCGCCTGAGAGACGGACACGCACAATTGAGACGCTTGAAGCCAAAGTGGTGTAAGTAAGTTTTCAATAAGGTTTAGTTACACCCAGAGAATTGATTCTACTTAACAAAATTAATAAACTGGATAAGAAGCACATCGTAGTTCACTTGTAAATGTACCCATGAGTTCAATGCAACATGCTTCGCCGCTAAGAATTAATTTCTAAATATATACCTTGTAGTGTTTTATCAACACGTATATGCACCCCAATAGAATATGCCGTTTGGCAATTAGAAATGAACTTATTGAAAACATTGGACACTTCTGCTGGAGGATTCTTTCTATTCCTTCGTTCACGAGTAGATGAGTCATCAAACCAAAACTTCACACCTTTCGAGACATGGTTGCATGAAAAGCATGAAGTCCAGTGCAGTCAGTTGATAAAGGTGATACCAAGCTCTCACGCCCCGACTTGAAAATGGATCACAAAGTCATGAAACCAATGAGCCCTTCAATTTTAGTCTTTATCAGTATTCTTATAACTTGAGAAGGAGTTATGTAACTTTCTTTTCATCACTTCCATTGTACACTAATGCAGTTCACAGTTTCGTTCAAAGTGTCATCAGTAAGGAATAAATGCCAGATGACCTCTGGATTTGGAAAATTCTATAACTAATTCGCGGGTCCTGCCCATGATGACAATTTATTTTTTAACGTTTTACTTAGGTGTTTAGTACCCAAATTTGGCTTCTTGCAACTCTATCTGATTGAATTTTTTTTTGCAATAAACACTATCAGTTTCTGTTGTACTTTCGTATTATTCTGATCACTTTTCTGATCATTGCTGTATCCCTTATCAGATATGTTATTGGCATCATTAAAATCTATTTCTGGATTGCTTTTATGAACTTTTGGATAAATGATCTTGTTCAGGAACATACAAGTCATCGGATCCGTAATCATAATCAGTTTCTGATCTATAGCCATCTCTAACTGTTCTATAGCCATTTGTGGTATAGCCTTACTCCTTTGCGGTATACCTTTGCTATTTGACATCTTAAAATATTCAATTTTCGAAACGAAAGAAACAACCAAATATTAATAGTTGTCAGTATAAAGTAATATCCGTTCCTTAGACGGATAAAATATATTTCCTTTACAGTAATATCCGCTTGCGAGACGGGGTGGAGTAACTTTATACACTTCGAAGTTTGCAACAATGAGCTAGACACGCATCCACCTGCTGAAAATTGCACAGTCAACCCACAACTGAAGCATAGGTGAAGTATCAGATCATACCTCCAATATGTGTACCAACTCTGAATAAAAAAGTATCGTACATCCGTCTAAGAGACGGATATTACCGACTAAGGGTTAAGAAATAAGTTTTACCATTTCGATTTATGCAAAGCGCTTGCAACGTCAGTCAACCCGCCATGAGTAACTTGTCTACTGGTTGCCTAACACCCGTGTTTCTGCCTGGAACAATATTAAACTTATGGGCTCAAAATGGCCTCTAAAATGCTGAACAGAACAATAACGACACGGTTTTTGAAAATTTGAGTGAAAATTGTACAACCTAAACAAAATTTGGAATCGACCAGTGAAAACGTCTTGCTTCTAGCACTTGTGGTTTTCAAGATCTAATATGTCGAAAGGATTGCGGACAAAAAATATAAACTGGGTATTTCAAAACATTCATTTTAATATACTGGGTATTTCAAAACAACACCGACAACGTTTTGTATTTAATTCCTGAGTCCAAGGTAAGACAAAAAGTATAGACCAACCTAGATGTACAAATGCTTCTTCTCGGAGTTATAGGCTGCCGAAAACATGGAAAATAAATAAATAAATAAATAAAGGTCCATAACTGTAAAACTATGAGACGTACCGTAGTTGGGTCAAGACTTCACTTAGGAACTGGTATGTGACCTATCCAAATATGCAAGTTTCAAAATCCTCCGATACTTCCGCAACAACTTTTATAGAGGTAGTTGGTGAGTACTTCAAATTATATGCCCGTAGCCAAACTCCCTCTATAGAGATTTTTTAGTACCTTAGGATTGTGAAACATGTATTTTTCGATAGTGCACATGTTAGTTCCTAAATTAAGTTTTGACCCAACTACGGCAGATCCCATAATTTTGGAGCTATGGACCTTCAAAGTTCATTTATTCATGTCTTTGGCAGCCTATTACTCCGAAAGGGAGCATTCGTGCACCCAGGTTGATCTTTTTGTATTATCTTGGTGTCAGAAATCAACTTACAAACGTTGTCGGTGTTGTTTTGAAACAACCTCTCTCTCTCTCTTTCTCTCTCTCTCTCTCTCTCTCTCTCTCTATATATATATATATATATATATATATATATATATATATATATATATATATATATATATATATATATATATATATATATATATATATATTAATTGTTGTATAGAAAACTTTTCTTAAATATATATTAAAAAAACAGTTATTGAACATTAACAATTCATAGGAATTTTAAACCTAATTTGTTTACCATAATATTACTCCGGGATTGCGAATATTGAAGTAGACAAACAAGTAGACTGTATATACATAAGAAATGTAAGAGGGAAAGATGCACAGATTGCGTGTGGTTGGCTGGAATGTAGCATAGCTCTCCTTTTAGCACCGAGGCTATCTGAGACGTGGATATACAGCTTAAAGTGGAGTCCGAAACAGATAAGCTCCCACAGGAAATCAAATTCAGTACTAGCATATGTGTAAAGCCCAACACGGAACATGAATATGCTTACTTTTCTTCCTCAAAACTATCGTATTAATGTATTCTCTTTTTCGCAACGTGGAAACGAAAAGTAGAAGGAATAGGAAAAAATCCATATAAAAAATGTTAAAAGGAAATGACAGGAAATTAATAAATCTAGAGAAAACAATTCATATCACAGTCTAGAATTCTAGACAGAAAAAAAAAATGTTTCAGTTTTGTATTCTCTGATGAAATTATTTTCGTTGTATTATCAATAGAAGTATAATACTCTTGCCAAAAAAAAAATATTCGCTAACAACAGTGTAAATTTAAAATAACAACGAGAAAAATAGAATACAATCTAAAAGGATACGATGAAGATGGCGCGTCATAATTTTTCTTCCGTTCTCGTGTTATAATTTGTTTACTGTAGGATTACATTTTTTGCTTTAAACATTACCAAAGGTACCTGAATATTGGGAGCAAATCTGCTTAGCAATTCAAATTATGATGCATTATATTTGGTCTAGGAATTAATTCGTGCGGTTGGTACGCACACATTGAAGCTGTAGTACAAACACAAAATACATAAATACCTTAAGAAAAATATTGTCCATCGCTAGCCACCACTTTCGCCCATCTGTCAGGCAATGTACGGATTCCGTGGCGAAAGAAGTCCTCATCCTTGGAAGCGATCCAGTCAGAGACCCATGTTTCGATATCTTCTGAAGAAGTAAACCGCTGTCCAATCAAATCGTTGTTCATGCAATCGAACAAGTAGTAGTCCGAAGGAGCAACGTCTGGTGAATACGGCGGGTGTGGTAAAACTTCCCATCCGACATTTTCTAAATAGGTTTTGACCGGTTTTGCGACATGTGGGCGAGCGTTATCATGTTGAACAATAAGTTTATCATGTCTGTTCTCCCATTCTGGTCGTGTTCTGGCCAGAGCTTGCTTCAAACGTCGATAACGTTCTCCATTCATAGTTTCACCCGGTTGCAGCAGCTCATAGTACACCACACCTTTCATATCCCACCATATGCACAGCATAACCTTTGCACAGTGAATATCTCGTTTTGGTTGTGATGGACCTGGTTCACCTGGTTTCACCCAGGCCTTTTTTCGTTTAAGGTTCTCGTAATGGATCCACTTCTCATCACCCGTAATAATTCGATGCAGAAACCCCTTTCTGCTCTGTCGTTGAAGCAGCAATTCGCAAATGGTTTTTCGTCTTTCAACGTCTCTGTCTTTCAATTCATGTGGAACCCAATGTGACATCTTTTGAATCATTCCCATGGCTTTCAAGCGTTTGGAGACTGTTGTTTGAACAACGCCTAATGCTGCTGCAAGTTGTTCCTGCGTTTGACACGAATCCTGCTCGAGCAATGCTGTCAATTCTTCGTCTTGACATTTTTTTGGCTGTCCAGCTCGCTCTTGGTCTGCCAAGCCGAAATCACCACTTCTAAACCGTGCAAACCACTTCTGACACGTTCGCTCAGCTAGAGCATGGTCACCATACACTTCCACCAAAATACGATGACTTTCAGTCGCACTTTTCTGCATGTTAAAGTAATGCAGCAGGACACCCCGCAAAAACACTTTATCAGGCACAAATTGCGCCATGTTCACTTAACTACAAACTGGTGTTGTTGACGCTTTAATCCACTGCCCTATACTACGAACGATACGCGATGACAGGGGTTTGCAACACATGTGTGGATACACGGAACTGTGGGACGCTCCGTTCGTTGCGCCATCTCTTGTCCACCCGCACGAATTAATTCCTAGACCAAATACCATGATTAAGAAAGAACCACTGTGAACCTATTGCCATCAAAATTTTCATTTTGTTTATAATTACAATGGGCAATGATTTTATGCAAAACGTTAAATAAAAAAGTATAGGTAAAGTATGTTCATAATGTGTGGTTAGTACATTTTAGCATTCACGATCGCATGTTAACAACGGAATTTTTGACGACCGATTAATTTGTATTTCCATTGGTGATCAAACCCTGAAATTCCGTCCCCGATCTTCTCTGTAATATTTCTCGGACTGGCTTGTTTTTGTTTTCCATTCTTCTTCTTGAGATGACGTGGATTTCAGGAAGAATGTGCTACTATTATCAACTTACAAAGAAACAAGAACACAAAGAATATAACAAATTGTTTAGTATTACGACAATTAAGAAACTACATATTACTTACTATATTAAGTGTGATTATCTGTGTGCATATGCAATAAGAATGCATGCACTATGCAATAACTTCGACAGTTTTGGTAACTTCACATATCGATAGGCATGTTTGGAAGTTAATGTAGCAGTAAAATGTAATGTAACCGTAAATGCACATCAGTAAAATTATTGCTTTGAAATGTTTTATACCATGGACTAACAAACCATAAAACATTCCTGGAGGATTTCTCGGTACTGGGAATCTGTCATGATATAACGAATGAGAAAAAGCAATTAGAATAATTTATATAACATCTTTTCGGCAGAAAATAAAACGGATCATTGATACTAAGTCATACTTGTGCTTTCATAAAAATCGATGATTATGAACTCTGTGAGAACTATAAAAATTCATTTTCCTCTGTCGCTATTTTGATAGATCGAGATAAAATTTTCAGTTTGAGATGAACATATGATAAGACACATAAACACATGTTATTATTCACGTAGCTTGCAGTGTTGCCACGTAATAAGTAAAAGAATTGCGAAAAAAGACATTTTTAGGGATTTTTCCTGAATATCCTTCAGTTATTTTTTTTTTCATTCGTACATACAAATGTCACGCTCATTAAGTAAACACAAAGCCTACACTCTTACAAATCGATCGAGGTATAACTTGTTCCAGTGTTGCACCGACGATCTGATATACGGACATTTAAAGAGATCCCATGGATGTCGGTAAAATTCATGGGTTCTAAAGGGTTAAAGGCCCCAGGACCGAGGTGTTGCACTTACATGTTGACCAACAACTATCTATTTTTTTTTAATTCTAAGTATCCTAAGGAATATTATTGATATAGTGGTGAAAATTCCCAAAGGGGAGGAGTTATAACTCCATAGGCCGACGTTCTTTTTATACTTCACTTTATCTGTATCCTTTTTTTTTTCTTATAAAAGCAATCTTAGTTCTATTTTTTTTTTTCCTGAGAACATAAGTGAAGATATTTAACAATTACATATAGTATTTTCGAGTGCAGAAGAAACACCTATTCAATACTACATAGACGAAGTGTCTTGTAATGTTGGTACTCCGAAATCTTCAAACCCTCCTAACAAAAGATTCTCGGTGCGCGCCTGATTGGGTATACTATCTGTAGTATATCACAGATATCAATACAAGCGTTATCAAACTTTGTTTTAAATGGGATTACCTCTGATCAGGGCCAGCTCTATTATATTTGTCATCCCATGCATCATTTATCATCCTTCCTTCAGAAAGAACAAAACTTAAAAGATATGATTTTAAGTATGCTACACCTTTCATGAAGAACGAAAGGGAGGGAAACAGTATCCGCACTCAAAAAGGTTTAAACACTATAAATACAGTTTCGTTGTGTCTTTTTTTTTTTTTTTTGTTATATAATAATTAATTTTGTTAGTGAAAGATAAAGCAAACACACCTGCAGAGGGAATATGGTAATTATTTCATAGAATTCAACATCGAGCTTCAATTTTAAAATTTTAGTTTGCAATTTCAGTGCAACAAGCTCTTTATTTATTGATTTTCCTTCTACATCTGTTACTTTGACAAAAACAACGTGTTTCCATCTTCAATGATAAGGAACTTGTTTGTGACAAAGACAAGACTAGTTTTCATATCAAAACTGCGATAACTAACTAAATGGAACGGTGTTCGTTACTGGTCGAGAGTTGAGTTCTTGTATTTGACAACAATCCTGGATCCTGGATTTGACCATTTGCTGTAGCTTTGTCCATGTGACTTTAAACTAATGCGACCTAAACATGTCTTATGAATGTAGTATTCAAATAGAAGGTCAGCGTTAGTAAATTTAACTACCATCCATCATCATGAAGTATGTTTCCACAAGAAATATTTATTTTAAATAATATAGTTATGACAGATTTTTCCGCCCCTCGAAACATTACGTCCCGTGCAAATGCACGTGTTGCACATATAGTAGAGCCAGTCCTGCCTAAGGCAAACGGCGACAAAGTTCTCGTCCTAAAATAATAGTGTTACAGTGGATGCTCACTCAAATCTGAGGTGGGGCCGCGGTGGCTCAGTGGTAGAGCGTTCTCCTCTGGAGCATGGGGTCCCGGGTTCAACTCTGCTTCCGCCAAGTAAATTTTGTGGTGGACAAACATCGTGTGCGTATATTTTCTCGAGGTTCCCCCATTTCCTCCCACTTTCTTCATTCCACCATTTCATTCATTGCTCATCATCACCGCCTGCTTTAGCCTAGCTGGCATAACCGTGGGGACGTAAAACTCAAATATTTCATTTTCATTTCAAATCTGGGGAGTGCAAAAAAAAAAAAAAAAAGAGCAACATGACACGTTGTCTAACTTTTTAACATTTAACTTTAGACATGTATGGAATATAATTATTGTTTTTTTTTTCTTTCTTCGGAATGTGCCCCTGTAATTATGCAAGCAATTGTAATATATCACTCTCATATTTCGCGATAGTTCTTCTACATTTGGAAATTAAAACGAAAAGTACAAAAACCTGAAGAGAGAAAAAAACTCCACCATCTTCTATTCCGTGTCATCTTAGCAGTCTCTTGGAGACTTCCCTTTAAAATCGTTCTGTCTCTGTCTTAGAGAAGATGTAATTGCTTGAAGCAGCTCTTGAAGGTTCAGCCAAGAGAATGCTGTCCTGTTCTTTTAATAATCTTACCGTTGCGAAAACTATTTCTTTAGCACTCGCTTTTTTTAATTTTCGAGAAAAGCTGCAAGTCACATGGGATTGATGTCACAAAAGCACACGTGGGGAAGAGACAAGAAAATAAGCAACGGAAGCCGAGAATAGAAGGAGCTTGATAAGAATCACGTCTCCAACAATGGTTTGAAAAGCCGCTACAAAAAAAAAAAAAAAAAAAAAAAACTTTAAATAAACTCATAAAATGAAGTCTTGGAATTTTCTTGCTTAATTATCTTTATCGCAACGTAAAATTCTTTAGATAATGTTATGTTTTACGTGATATAATCAATATTTGCTCACAAAGCGCTTGATCACAAGTAGAGCGTTATTTTACTTGTAGACACAAGGTTGATCCCGGTATAACATGTAATGTTAACATGCGTTTCGTTTCTCTTGAGATAACCTTGTTTATTAACCCACTAACAGATAGACGCTCTGCGTAGCAGAAACGAGTTGAAGGTATGTTTTGGAGAGAGTTGAATGTGTCTTTCTCCTTAGCCGATATCAAATCCTAGCTAAAGAGTACCCTTAGGTGAGATTCAACGGCTTTTCCTCTTTCACAACACCGACGTTATGAATTATAGAATTCAAATTGCACTGGAACTTCAATCCACCGCAGTTGATGTAAGCATAGACTTGTATCATTTCCAACTGGCGGGTGTATGACGTAGGAGTGTAGTTTTATAATCTGACACAGGAAGGTCCCACAAATTGTCACTCAAATCTGATTGCCACAAAGTACATCTGATACTACATCATAAGAAATAAAAATTAGCAAAATTTAAGGTGCTATGGACAAGAAGAATAGGAGCTACGGGGCATCAAAATTTTATATGCAAAAAAAAAAAAAAAAAAGTATTATGTACCTTCAAAGTAAATATCTTGCAAACTATTTAAACAATCAAAACAAAAGTTGCACAATATAATGAGAACAAAATGACCTATCGAAAACCACAAACAGTATTGTCATAAGTGAAGCAGTGTTCCCAACTCAGCATAACATATTTTGTTTGAAGCAACACCATATATAAACATGTACATATTTAAAATCTACTATTATCATGAAACATACGTGAAATGTAGTGGTACACTACAATATTACCATATTCACATTGGAAATATAATTATTTTATTACTATCTCATTTCGATTTTATTCGGCCCGGATAGCCGTGTGGTCTAGAAGGCTAGACAAACGACACATTAGGGATCGCGGGTTCCAATCCCGCCTCGGACATGTTTTGGTTGTACTTTTCACTTTAAATTTCATTGTTATATTTCTTTCTCATAGTGGTTCGGATCCCACTTTGCACTATAGTTCCTGTCCTATATAGCTTCGGAGCTGACACATGACGCAAAAGTGGCATCAATTAGTTTCGTTTTTCAAATACATCATTTCTTTGACACACTGCTAACATTTTGCTATGTTATACTATCGGTGTTATGCATTTGAACTAAATTCATAGTATGAGACCCAGATTCTTTATTAACATATATATTTTTTTTTTTTAAATCTTACATTCTTCCTTTATTAATGACTGTTACGTATTGCTGTAATTTACCATCGATAGAACGAGAAAATTTCTGTCAATGGTTATTACAACTTCATTAAAACTTATAATTACCATGAACCGTGGACAATCGTACTATTAATCCATCCTTTTAAATTACAGTGATTAGTAACACATGCAATACAGCTGATATTAAAATAATGATGATGGATTTGATATTAAGACATTGAGATAATAAAGTGATGTTTATTTAGTATCAAATTGCTCATTTTCGTAAAGTAAGATGAGAGAACTCTGAAAAGATACTTGCCAAGGAAGGAAACTGTTGATTCCACTAGAGAATGAGCAGAGTACACGGGAATTGGCTTCTTTACTACAGATTTTATTTTGTATTATTTTATTTTATTGGATTTGAACACAACAGGTTAGAACTCATTTACGGTGTTCATACATTGTTTACAATATTTTTACACTTATTATATGTTATTATAAATTCCTTTTACTCTATTTTCCTTACAAGTTTCTACCCTACAACATAAGTCAATATCTTTAACTTTTTTAAACCTTTTTTTTACTTATACTATTATAGTTGCACCCATTCTCCATGTTGGCGACTACTGAAGTATATTAGTTCTTGGTTTTCCGGAATAAAATATATCAAAGTTACCTAGTCGTGTGTTTCGATGTGGTACATGAATTTGAAAAGATGAAATAAGTTCGTTACATATATCTGTTGCTGCATATCAGACTTCTCCATTGTACATTTCCAGCGCATGTAGCTCCAACAATGTGCAAAACTGTACCACTACACTTCACTGTTATGTTTAGTGATAAGAGTGTATTTTAAATCTGTGTATATTTACATATGGTGCTATTTCAAGCAAAATACTTTTATGTTGAGTTGGCAACACTACTTCACCTATGACAACACTGCTTGTGATTTTCGATAGGGTTCTCATTATATTGTGCAACTTTTGTTTTGATTGCTTTAACGGTTTTCAAGATATTTATTTGAAACATACAAAGTTGCATGATTTTTATATTAAAATTTTCAAGATACGTAGCCCCTAACCTTCTGGTCTGTAACACCTTAAATTTTGCTCATTTTTATTTCTCATAATGCTGTATCAGATGTGCTATGTGGCAACCAGATTTGAGTGACAACTTGTGGGACCTTCAAGTGGGAGAAAAGCAGTGAGAAGCACAATGAGGTGAGGAGGGGAAGGGATGACGTAGGGGACCAGTTTTACAACTTGAGAAAAGCAGAGAGAAACACAATGCGGAAAGGAGAGGAGAGGATGACGTAGGGGACCGATTTTAAAATCTTAAAAAAGCATAGAGAAACACAATGAGGAAAGGAGGGGAGGGGATGACGTAGGAGACTGCTTTTGTAATCTTAAGAAAAGCAGAGATGAACACAATCAGGAAAGAAGGGAAAGGATGACGTAGGAGACCGGTTTTACAATCTTGGAAAATCATAAAGAAACACAATGAGGAAAGTAGAAGAGGGGATGACGTAGGAGACAGGTTTTACAATCTTAAAAAAGCAGAGAGGAACACGATGAGGAAATGCGGGGAGGGATGACGTAGGAGACCGGTTTTATAATCTTAAAAAAGCATAGAGAAACACAATGAGGAAAGGAGGGGAGGGGTGACACCGAAGAGCAAGTGTTGGCAGTGTACACGTAGGCATGGATTCACGTGTAGTATGCCTGGAGATTCATTGAAATCCTTTCGACATTCTTCTTTGTCAATCCCCACTGTATTTTATCACCGCAAATTTACCCATTCCTTTCGTCTCCTCTCCGTGTAACTTACTGAGAAGGTAAACAACAAACTGAACATCTGTTGGAAATAACATCCACAGACAATCATGAAAAATTACTTCGAGCAGAACATATACTTCCTCTTCAGACTATTTCGCCTCAAAGAGACATAACTAATATTATTTAATATTAGTGTATATCAGTAATTTATACATGATGGAATGAATAATTATAATAACGCAATAGCTTATCATGTACAACTTACATTGCGCTCTGCGGCAGACTATGAAATAAACTTGAAATTGCTTGACCCACCTCTAAATACTAATCAATTTTATTCAAATTTCACAGAATATTAGTTTCCCTATCAAGGAACAATCTGAAAGGCTCAGCGGTTGAAATTTTAGACATGTGAAAATAACGACCTCCTGAATCATACTTAGCAATAAACAGCGCAATATGTGGACGTGGTTATTATCTGTTTGAACAAAGCCTACATAGGCGTCTCTTTCTCTCTCTCTCTCACTCTCCATTTTACAATTTACTTCTTACAATTTTGTAATTCTGATTTTCTAAAATCGAATTTAAGTTTATTGTAGTAGTTTTTCATTCTAACTTTTACTATTTCCTTACACAAAATTAAAAAAAAAACATGGGTTATATTATTTCCTTACATTTGATAACCACATGCTTTATATTTTCTAAATTAATGCTCAAAATTCCTATGTTAAATTTGGACTTTCGTTTCGCCCTATATACTCGTTAAAGATAAACCCAATGAACTAATATTTTTAATAAAAATTTAATATTATTTTAAATTGCATATGCTAGTGTAGGGTTTATCTGACTCAAAGAATATGCCTCCATTTTGTTTATCACCTTAATAATTTTGCAAGAAAACAAAGGAAACCTTAATCAGTAAAGTCTGGCCTAGTCAATTTGAATTTCTATTATTATACATGATACCGACTTAGTCGTTAGCTGGCTCCGACTGTTGTATTTCTTTTTTATTATTATTATTGTGGTTGCTTTTATTATGAGGATAAATTGTTGTATTATTAATTGCAACTAGTGTTAACTAGAAACAAAAATGAATATGAAATGTTTCAGTAAATTAACAAGTATGTTTGGCGTACCGAGAATTTTTATCATTCCGACCCATAAATAACCACCCTTATTACATCCAGCTGTTTTTTTTATTATTATTTAATTGAATATTTTATCAGCTAGAAAAAAAGTAAAACAGCAGCTGCTTATTTAATGAGAGTGGAAATCTAATTAAGGTGAGGTGTAGCTGTTTTATTTTCAGAACCAATTATGGCTGACGGTTTATATGATTGCATTTCAGTGAAGAACAGATGATGGGCTCGTTGTACCCTGTGCGACCACTGGATAGCTTTCGTTAAATGATGGTTTACCACAGATCGCAAGGTATTAATGAAGCCATGCTGACAAACCTCGGTTTAGCAGAAAATTCGTTTTCCATGTAAAACCAAGAGTCAGCCGTAAATCCCTTACTAGGGCGTGGACGTCAATAAAACTTAACATTGCATGCGATGCTCATTTTTTTTCTTTTTTTTATATTTTCGTATTGCCAAACACAATACATAGTGTAGGAGATTATGAACACTTGTTGCTGATGGCAAATCTAAACCAGTTTAACGAGAACTGTTTGTTGATTTAGTTGTAGGAAAACAACCTTTTGTCTGCCGTTCCCTTTTATGACTGTGTTATTATAAGTCATAGCTTTACGGAAAAGAAGATAAAAATTTAATACAAGGTTACTTTTCACGAGTGTTTTTAAATAATTTCTGAGAAACAAGTTAATCTTTTCCAATCAAAATATAGAGTGTTTATGGTCATATTAAGGAAAAGAGGCGAGACTAAATGAAAACCAATTGCCGTATTTTACAGGTTGTAAGATCCAGCTTAATTTTTAAGCATTTCTTAAAGTACCGTAACATTTTTACCAGACTAGAAAAAAAGGTAGTTTATAAACCCGAACTATGCGCTATTGAAATTAGTTTGTATCATCCGCACAGCGAAAGAGCCAATCAACGTTTGGTAGGGAACAATGTTTCTTCTTAAGCGGGTTGGCGCTGCCATCGGTTTCCGAGCGTGACGTCATGGGTTGTCGAATAACAGATCGACTGGCTAGTTCCGTCGTCGTATGTTAGAGGCGCTACAGTTCGTTTTGTTTCCAGTCTTTTGCAGAGTTTACGGTCTGTATAATCTAGTCTATGGTTCTGGGTTTGTGATGGCGGGGCGGGAGAGAGACAGTGTTAGCAAGCATGTGAATCCCCGCAACTCATGTTCACATCGGTGAACTGCTGCTGCTAGTTGAATCCAATGTTGCTAGATAGAGATAGGTTTCCCGCAGTATCGATTATATGGCCATTTTAATATTGGCGGGAATTTTAAATCAAACACTGGACATTTTTTAATATCATTTTTGAGTATAAGACCAACCTGAGGCAATTTTCCGAAGAAAAAGTGCGTCCTATAGTCCTTAAAATACGGTATGATTTAGTAATTTCTAGAATCAAAGTTATTGTATCAAAGGACATATGAATCAAACAAATGCATAGATTCTAGTAAATTTTGCATGCAATTATCATATATACGTAATTCCTACCAGAAAATGGTTGTCAATGAATGAAAACTTCAGCATGGGAAGGATTTTATTCGCTTCTACTCCCTCATTTTTCATACATTCTCGCAACATCAAACAATAAGGTAATTTTCAAAGATTGGAGGTAGGCATAAACCAAGTATCATTAGAATCGAATAAGTTTTACGAGAGTTGTGCTGAAACAGACAGATGGACGGACAGAAAAAACAAATACGAATTGAGCCAATAATTAGACACTTGCTAAACGTTGCTTACTTTTCAGTTACGTGTACGTTTACATTTGGATGTAATCTATATTTTATTAAATTAAAAAAAAAAATCTGGAACACCACTACTTTTGATCTCCGGAATCAGTTATCGTCTTATATTACCACATTAGAAAAAAATAAAAATCTTACAAAATGAAACCATATCCTAAACTCTAATACTACATTAAATAGGTGTTTCTTCGAAAAAAAAAAAAATGTACTTGATACTGATATCCACTACGCCATGTATTCATCTGCTGCAATCCTTCTATAAACTTGAGCTCATTCGTCGCTAAACGGTTAGCGTACGCGAATTTGACGTGGAAGACCCGCGTTCAATTCCCGACGGGAGCTTATGTGGTTCGGACTCCACGTTAATCAGTAGATCCCGTCTCATATAGCCTCGCTGCTAAATGGGACGTTAAAGTCAGTATCAACTCTTCTACAAACTTTAAAGATGTAATGGTGTTTATGTTTCTGTTGTGTGTAACTATCCACATAACAGTTTTTTTTTCTGTTTCCTCTACTTGTAACACTATGTATTGTGTAAACTGCATTTAGAAAGAAAATATATTAGTTTACCAGGCTGCACAGCTTTAAAAGTTCTAATAATGTCGATTACATAATTAAGGTAACTGATTTTCTCATATTTTCCATTGCTTCAAGGGACAAAATATATTATCCTGTGTAAAACATACATTTTATTTTGTGACAGGCAATACGTCCAAAGGTACACTACTCCGACGTGTCTTGGGACACATAATACACTTAATTAAATTTTGATTTATTAATTTGTGTTTAAAACAACTGACATGTTTGTTACATGGTAGTTTTCTTAAAGCATGTAGTATCAATTCTAATCATGTATTGTACTTTTCAAAAATGTTTCAGATATAGGAGAAAAAACTTATTTCAAAAATGTCCCTAGATTCAAATGTTTTCCAATAAGATTTGAGTTCAACTTAGAGTAATTAAAATTGCTTGAAAGAACAGAGGCGCACCCATGCATCGATTCACCAGGTTTGAACCACTGCCCCCCCAAAAAAAAAGTCCTAATTCCACAGGTTTTTGTAAACTTTCTTATAAAACTATACGTCTTTAGGAAGAAATTATTGATGTATCATAAAAATTTGATCTTATATTTTCCTGTACTCTTTTTTTTTTTTTGCATAAAAACAATTATAATCTTCTCTCTCTATTTTTTTCTCTGAGAACATAATTAACAGTGACCATCATCATTGGTATTCTGCCATTATTGGCAGGTCATTTGACGCAACTAAGAAGTTTCCATGCAACAGTCTTCAGCTAATCTCTTCGTATCCACGTACGATTTTTCTATTTTGATATCATACATTAATTGCAGTCTTTTTCGTCTTCTCCCTCTCTTTCCTGCCACCACACCGTCTAGCACGTCCTTCTTAAGAAAGTTCCTTCTTAGTCAATGTCCCAACCAGTTTCTCTTTCTCTTCTTAATAATATGTAAAATTATTCTTCTCTCCCGAAACATTTTTTAACACCCACTCATTCGTTTTCCGCTCGACCCAGCTAATTCTCTCGCGTGGCTCAGTTGTAGAGCGTTCATCTCTGGCGCACGTGGTTCTCGGTTCGTTCCTAGCCCGCGCCAAGTGAACTTCATAGTGGGCAAATACCACTGTGCGTGAACTTCATAGTGTGCGTGGGTTTCCTTGGGGGTGTTCTCGTTTCCTCCTTCTTTCTTCATTCCACCATTTCATTTATTTTTCATCATCATCGTATCCTTTAGCCTAGCCGGCATAACTGTGGAATATAAACCTTAAAGATTTCATTTCATTTCCAGCATTCTACTCCACACCCACATTTCATGACAAAACTTAACAATTATTTGTCGTCTTTTGAGTATAGAAAAACGCCAGTTCAATAGTGTATAAGCGTAGTGTCTTGTAGTGTTGGACCTCCTTAAATTTTGAATCCCTGCAACAAAAAAAAATCTGGGAGAGCAGTGGTGGCTCAGTGGTGGGGCTCTTACATATGATGTGTGAGGTTGCCGTTCAATCCCCGGCTAAGAAAATTTGTGGTGGGCAACATCGTGCCTGTGGTTTTTCTCCGCGTACTCCCATTTCCTCCCACATTTCACTCCACCAATTGTTCCATCATCATTCATTTGCCTTAACCCGAGACAGCCCAAGGGGTGCCTCGGAGGCACTATGGTCCAGTTTTAATGCCATTAATCTTAACAGATATTTAATCCCGTGTCCTGCGCTCTAGAATTCTCCTATCTCTTTGAAATACACCCTATGATTACTTTTTCTAAGCTTTTTTTTATTTTACCTCAGAAAAAATAGTGTTAATTTTTTATACTAACGTAAAAGTCCAAGGGGTGTCTCTGAGGCTCCTACTGAAATATGTACTTTTCTAATTATTTGATAGTGTTCATTGTTTATTACCATTGACAAATGATTTCATAGCAAAGTAGTGACTAGCCTTTCCTATTAATGACGGAAAATACAAATGGTCGCGATGGATTCAGGTAGCTTGTATAAGCAGCAATGAGTCTCAGAGGCACCCCTAGGCCTTTTTAAAGGGTAACATTAGCATGGGCTGTCTCGGGTTAATCATTCCGTCTCCCTAACCCTAAAAGGTATAATGGTGAAACATTAAACTGAATTATTTCATTTCAAAATTTCTAGATGAGCGCCTATAAAAGACATACGGTTAACTGCTGGTAAAGAGTCTTTTCAAATCCCATACCTAGAATAAAGTGATATACCTAGAAAAAACATATACTATCGAATAAGATTTTATTTTAAAAATGCAAATCTGGTTACTAAAGGCTGGTCATCGCCGATTGCCAAGCTCACATCACATGATATAGAGTTGTATCACATACGTTTCGCTTTATAACTGAAACAATATTGATAGATATTATTAAAAGTTTTATAGAATGAGCTGTGTATTAATTCATACATATATATATAAAAGTATTATTACAAGTGACAAGTATCCTTGAAAAGCGTTGAAGAGTTTTCCTGGAATTGATTGTTAGCTAATATTTATATTAGGATCTTTCAAGAATTTGTTATGGAAAAGAAAATATTTTCAGGAAAAAACTAAAATTTCGAAAGATGTTTTTTATGCGTATCCTAAACTACCTGTCCTAATATGCTGATGTTTCTACAAAATAAATTTAATGAACAGCTTAGCATCAATTCTTGTGAATTGTGAGGACGATGTGTGGACAAATAAAATTCCCATTGATATATGTGCTATTATTGTTCCTATAAGAATTGAGAATTTGTTGTCTTTATTTTTGTTTGTGTACATTATCTTAGAGCTCAAGCTATTAATATAGAAAAGGATGTAACAATGAAACACCATCATCAAATGAAAGGAAACGTAGGAAGGAAGAGATGAAAGCCACGCTTAAGTCAAGTTTCATTGTTGAAATTAGTTGACCATGTTAAACTCAGTTTCCTTCAATTTAAACAATGTCAAGATTTACTCTTCAAGCACAACGGAACAAATTTGTTGAGCATGGTTGTAGAGAGTGTGTGGCTACTAAAGCAAAATTAACTACCTTGGGTAACATGCAGCAAAGGTACACGAACAACTAAAGTTCTTTCCAGATAAGAAGCAGCATAAGCAGTAGCCAATACTACATGATATTTAGCTCAGCGTTGCCGAATTGCGAACTCCTGTTTATCTTCTTGCTCTTTCTCCACTTAACATTATGGCAAATTAATTAATAACATTATTCATAATATCAAATTTGTTATTCCAATGCAATTTCGAATATTCACGTTCCATTCTGGAAATATCAATAAGAATTAAATTATTTGTCTTCATTTATTCCATTAGAACTGTTAAAAGCTTGTCGTCTATTTTGTCCTATCATCACTATAGTCTGTGATAGTTTGTATTTTGTTGTTGTGTTAGCCTGAGTCTTTATTATAACAGGTTACAAAATGTGATAATCACTATTTCATGAAATCTTCTATTGTGACTTTTCTTTATGCTGTGCAAAGGATTATTCGTGGTCTTCCTATCACGTGGTTAGCTTCTTCGTTAGTTTAGAGAGGCCTTCCTCTCTGAAGACTTACTTGTTTTAGCATAGATGAATCACACAAACAAAATGAATTCTAAAGCCTCTCTTCTTTAATTCTAAAGAAAAGTTTTGGAAATTAAGGTCTTGCTTTTCTGCCTCTGATGCAAATATATTTCTTACTTTTTCTTTTACTAAAAAACAATTATTAATTTAAAAGTAACTATTGGTGCCATTTAACAAATTGACAATCATCTTTTAAAATATATTTCCATAACTAAAAAAAAAAAAAAATCTGAATCTTGTTTACTAAAAATGAATTCGAGGAGCAGTATACGAGTAAAATAAACCTTGTTCATGCAAAATTGTATCAACTATCCACGTCTCGAAGCCGTCGAGTTTGTTTTGGGTGCAATAATTTATTGTAACCCATTCAGTAATCATGAGTTCATATCTTGAGTAGAAGATAAGAGATATAATGAGAAAAAAATCGTATGTAACGTGCGTAAATTCGTCTGTTACATTTATAAATCTTGTAGTTTTTGGACTTAGTGTACAGCGGACGTAAAACTGAAAACACATATTCTATAATACTTTCCGTATAAGCATTCCATCTATACGTACTTTCTGTATGAAACAATGTAGGCGGTCAGGATCTCACATACAAATGGACGTATATAACATATAGCTGACGAAAGTAACATAAGCATATGCATGTGATATACGGAAAACTGTTTGATGTCAGACATCCTGCAACGGCATGATGTAACATCTAAGTGCAGAGCGTATGCAGCATTTGGATAATAACGTATTCTCCATACTAATTTCTGTAGTAAGATGATTCCTTATATTTGTACAATATACCGATGTCCGGAGAACGGATTTTTCTCAGTGTAGGATGAACTGAGTGATGAAATAGCCAAACGTAAAACGCGAAGAAAAAAATCTCATTGCCTGTACCAGATAAAGATGTTTATTTTTTTTCTCGAAAGAAGTAGAATACTATACTTTCATTATTTACTCTTTATTAAATTTTAGACTAGCTGAAATGCCCATTCTTCGCATGGGTCAGATAAAATATCTATGTAAACAAACTGAACAACGAAAAAAAATCATATCAGTCATTTTCTACTACTTTTATATATCCCGGTAAATGCCCCCTGGAATCACCCTGGTTCGAATTTTGAAAAACAAACGCTTCGTTTTGGTCTGGGGTCTGTACCAAGGTACCCGTGACCAAAATTTGGTAACTCTCGGTCCACTAGTCTGGTCCCAAGGGAGCACACAGACACACAAACAAACTATTTTATTCATATTAGGTAAGATATTAGGTACGAAAATGTTTGTTTATAAATACGCAGTTACGTATTCATCACCAAGCAAAGAGCACATAGTAAGTTGATTTTTTTTTTTTTTTATCCTGTGATAGGCTACGTGTTCAATTTTGTATAAGAAATAAATATTGAACAAAAACTTAAAATCAAAATCAAGCAGAACGAAAAATGCCACTATGTGGCAACGTCGTGGATTAACTTGAAACCAACAGAATTGCTCTGTGAATCCATCAAATAGTTACATCGATTGTTACGTTAATAGTTTGTGCTAGTGCCAATGTCTATTGACTTTAACTGTCATCTGAAAAAAAAAAAAGATATAACTATTTGATGGATTGGTAGATCTAATTGTTATTACAAATGATTGACCCAATTTCACAAATTCAGAGCAGTTCTATCATCGGACATATTGTCACAAAACTTGGCAGACATATTGGAAAACTCAAAAATTTTCTTTAGTGACATTTACAAAAGAAAAAAAATTGCTTCATCACTAAAGATGAATTTCTCACAAAACCCATTTTCTTTCAGAAGCTGTTGCAACTGTGCCGAAAATTCATAGCGTCTGACTTTGCCATCAGGCGTTAGAACTTGTAGCAATGCGAACTCGGCTTCTGCTTCAATCTATTCCGTAAGATCTTCAAATGGTTGGCTGTGGAATGTTCATTTCACTTCTTGCTCTGTTCGTCGACTTCTATGGATTTATTGCAAAATTCGCTAACACGCCCTCAAACGTTTTTTTGCTGTAGGCCGACCAGTTGATTTCTCCTTACAGAGGCATCCTGAAGCTGTAAACTATGAATACTATAGCCGAATGGACTTTCTAATTGGTGTTGATCTTTGTTGAACTTCGTTCGAAAGTGTCGTTGCACTGTTAGAATAGATTGATGTGAATGAAACTCGAGCACAATATAAACTTTATTCGCGCCTGTCACCATCTTGAATAAATACTTACTGGTGCGCTCTGGTGGTAGAAATCAAAAGTGAACCTGCAACACACACACAAACAATTTTTGAGTTTTTCAATACGTCTGCAAAGTTTTGTGATAATATGTCAAATAATAAAGTTACAATGAATTTATAAAATCGGGCCAATCATTTGTAATAACCTGGTATTATATGGCTCTTTATCTGCGACGTTGCAATATAGTGCAATATGTATCTCCAGACGAGCACCGAAGAGATATAGAATGAAATATTTTTACGCTTTATTTTGACGTGTAGAATAGTGCTTTGCAATCTGTGGACCCCATTTTAGAACACATGATATATATATATATATATATATATATATATATATATATATATATATATATATATATATATATATATATATATATATATATATATATATATGAGGAGCGATCAGAAAGTAAGATTGCAAAGCCTACAAAGAAACGTGTATAGATGTATAGGCCCTATATTATTGCATACAACCAATACAGCCAACAGATAGTATATAAATTAGGTTACTTTTCGATATAGTTTTTATATCGGTCGAGGCAAGTGTCGCATTGTGGGCTCACAATCAGTTTGAAGATTTCCTCTTGGTAAAAATCCTGTTCACCCACCCTTGCGTGTTCGCCCACGAACCCATCGAGAGCAAACCTTCCAGTAACTGCAGAATATCGTATGCAATATGACGAACTCTTGGGAAAGGCATTCCCAATTCTGCCATCAGATGCCGTATCGTGATCCTGCCATTACCCTGAATCAGCTACTCCATGCGAGCCAAGTTCAGATCTGTTGATGCCGTGCTGGGTCGGCCACTGCGATCCTCGTTGGTAACGTTTTCTCTACCAGCCGCAAACTTTCGACACGATTCTGTGACATGCTGACGACACATTACAATCTCTTCGTAAACCTCTACTAACTGACGGTAAATTTCAGCCGCGGTTACATGTTTCTCCCTCAGAAATCAAATAAATGACCGGACATCTTTGCTAGACCAGTTTTCCAAACGAGTCGCCATGTGTGTTTACATGCAACTTGCGATGTAGGTAGCTGAAACTCTGCACAGTTGCCAACTCCATGTATTAAAATTACCACACACTCATCATTCCTCTATAACAGACGAAATTTCAGAAATATCGGCCTTTCTAACCTTAGCCTATGATCTTACCTCGTACATATGTAAACTTGGGACGCTATAATATGTTTTGTCTTTGAACAGTAATAAAATTAAGCAGAAAATAAAGTTTGTGAGTTCGTTACAACTTTGGATTGTGTCTCATTAACCATACTGCCAACCGCCATCGTGCTAGTATCATTATGAGAAATTTGCCAGTATCTGTTTTTATTTTTATTTTTCATTTTAATTTGGTTGTGTGGCTAATGTACAACAATAATATTTAGTTTTACAAAAAAAAAAAAAAAAAATCTTTACTTTTCGAAAATAAGGCATTAGCGTTTACGTTCACACAAATCTTTTTTTTAACTCTATACCTGTTGATTGATAGACCTGTCATCTTTGAACTACGCTCTCGGACTCAATTTCCGGTGAGAACAATCGGTTGAAATGCTGTAACAGCTTTTTCAGGAGAGCCATCCTGAGTTTGTTTTTTCCGCGGTTTTTCTCATTCACACTAGAGAAATGCCGGGATGGTATACCTAACATAATGGTCCAAGCTTGCTTCCTTCCTTCCCCATTCCTTTCTTCCTGTCCAATTCCGCGGGCAGTTTGATCGTCAAGAGACATTGGCCCTCATATGCGTGACAGGGTAACATGATCACAGATGTCAGAAAGCTCAGAAATCTGACTTCTAATCCACCTAATCATCTTTGGATTTCCTTCCGTTAAACCCTAATAATATTATTGAATGTGTTTATAAGCATTTATACTTTCGTGGCATCAAAGGTAGCTAGTACGTCTATCTATATATTAAAATGCTAGGTTTATATATTTGTCTCCAATCCTTTCGACAATGAGATCTCGAAAACCACAAGTGCTAGAACCATACCGTTTTCGCTGGTCGATCCAAAGCTTTGTGTGGATTTGCAGTTCTCACTCAAATTTTCAAAAACGTCTTTATTTTTCTATTCCAATTTTTAGGCGTAGTTCGATATTGCAACTAGGTTGATACCCTTGTGAAAGTCAACTAGTAGAGGAACTACATATTTATTTCAGGCACTTTATTTATTCCGAACAACAAAACCTATTGCAAACTGGCAACATCGAAAACTTGTGGACCCACAATGAGGCGTATTCGGATATGGAATTATAAGTTAAAAAAAAAAAGAAAAGATTTGCGTTTGGTATCATCTATCACTTATCCAAGTTTGCCACAAACTCATCCCAGCAATCTATATTTTAAAATACTACATTTATATGTTTGTCTTATAGCAATTCACTCCCTTTGAGAGTCTTCCTGTCTTTTACTTGTGTTCGTAAAGGAAGTCGCACAGATATAGTGAGAAGCGGGAAGGAGATTAGGACTGTGCGCTGTATAAATAGATCAGGTTCAGCTAGTACAGTATATATTCATTTATTTATTTAACTAGAAATAATGAGTACGTATAGCATAATGTATTCCTTATTTTATTTCAATATACTATTACTAAATTTCTCTAATGAGATATGTGTGGAGAAACTCTGTCAGATAAATGAAATTCTGGACTATTACCAACGTGTTTGAATGCAATTTTGCAACGAGAGCACGATTTTATTGACAAAATGTTTTCTTCTCTGTTAGTTGTTTGTGACTCCGTTCATGGAGGGATACAAACTCCCTTCGCTCGCTTTTATTGGTATAGCTTCATTCTCCACGAGGAACAACTCTGCGAGACAATTTCCCAATAGAAGAGGTTGAGTGGAGCAATTGTGAAGTTGTCAAAATTCAAATGACTCCTCTTACGAAGTTCTTCGTGCATGCACGAAACGACAGGAGTGATTGAAAATGAAGTTCCATAAAGTGGCCGCTTCTGACGCTACAAAAAGCAATATTTTCACTTAAGTTACCAATTTAATATATTGCGTACTTTCAGTAGTTAAATTTTACAGATACTAGATAAATAGGGGATTTTTCCCTGAGTTCGTGTATTTGTTCGAGGTAATCTCCGATGTTACTCCACAGATTTGTAAAATCATTTCATCATTGAAAAGGGTTTCTCCCGGAGAGTAATTTATTGTATCCAAATAGAATAAATGTTTGTGCATAAA